>NC_136068.1:1540249188-1541449188 GCF_964261635.1 Lissotriton helveticus | reverse complement strand
CAGTCCCCCTACTTCACTTCTTTTCTCCTCTCATACTTTTCTGTTCTTTCTTACTCATTTTCCTTTCCTTTATCAATGCACTCCACTTCACTTACTCTTTTTAATTTTTTTAAGAATATAGCTCTTTGATGAGAATTGGAGGTAGTTCTGAAAAGAACTTATTTTTTTCTTCTTTTTTCTTTTTTTAGAACAAAAACAAAAACAGGGAATGGAAACTGCAAAAAAAAATAATAAATAAATTAGTTCTGGGAACGGCAGCGATGGTTCTCCAATGCTCGAACCATGAGCAGAACACTTTGCTCCCCACAGGAAAGTAGCTGATCACGGTCTTTGCATTTAAGGACGCCTTTGTTAAATGCAGGCTGAATGTTCGGAACCAGCTCTTGTGATCTCCCCCTCACCGATGGTGTTCGTCCTCCGGTTGATGTAGAGGCCCCATCACTGGGAACCTCATGTGCCAGAGCCCTGACACTTTCCCGGGCAAAATTCTGGGGGTGCCTTCTCTCCACATGGCGAATCATTGTGGAGTTCCCAAAAGAATATTTTTTAGTGGGGTCACCCCGTGACAGGACTGTGTGACAGATCCTGCACTCCACTTTTGGAGCATTTACCTTCTTCTGGTGAACAGGTATGGTAAAAAAATTCCAGATGAAATGTTCTTTGTATTTTGGCTGAGGAGGCTCTTCATCGATGAATTCATTGGAGTCATCTTCACTGCTGGATGGTCTGGCAGCCATGATAATCCAAGATATCCAACAAAGAACCGAGAGCAAAACAGGCAGGTCTTTCAGTCACAAAAGTGAAAGAAGAAGTGAAGGAAATGGGTGGGGATTTCATTCTTTATAAAAAAAATATGTTAGCAACTAATGAAAAGTGTTATTTTCAGGTCACATGACCCGACGCGCTTACGCTACGCTCCCCGGGGCGCGTCCGTAGTCGCGCTCCAGGGCGCACCCCAGGGCGCGCGGCGTAAGCGCATCGAGATGTTGCGCGATCGTATGCGCACGCGTGCTTCCGGGTGCGCTTACGCTGTGCGTCATATGACGCATCACGCGTCTATGCGATACGTCACGATGTTGTTTTCGTTTGCGAGAATAGCGCTACCGGGACGCTCCCCGGTACGCGCCCCAGGGCGCGCCGCGATCGTATGCGCACGCGTGCTTCCGGGTGCACTTACACTGTGCGTCATATGACGCATCACGCGTCTACGCGATACGTCACAATGTTGTTTTCGTTCGCGAGAATAGCGCTAACGGGACGCTCCCCCGGTACGCGCCCCAGGGCGCGCCCCAAGTTAAAAATAAAAATAAAATAACAAATTTTGACATAATTATACAATATAAAATTAGTTTTAAAATGTATTATTTTTTATACCTATAAAGATTTGCTATTAAAAAAACATTGAAATTCACTGAATAAACCATAGGTTTCACACCAGTTATAGTTAGGAATTAGCATTTAAAAAACCTATTAAATTCACTGAAAAAACCATAAGTTTTACACCAGTTATAGTTAGCTGGAAGTTTTACTCGCATAAAACCATTGAAATTCCTCACTATAACTTGCGCGTGCAATGCACTGCTGATGACGTCACATATTACATCACTCATGACATGGTCAGTGACATCACTCATGACATCACTGATGACACCATCCTTGTGACAGAGTGAGAGACCTCCTTTCACTGTAATGTAACCCGTGAAACACATATTCAAAAATAGAAACTAGGGGGCATATTACCAACGTTAAGCGATATTTATCGCTAACGATGCTTAGCAACACATTTTTTAACGCTAAGCATCGTCAGAAATTATCGCAGATAAACCTTGCTATTATCAAGGTTTATCGCAAATGCGATAAAAAACGGCCGCAATGCAGGAGTATCGCTGAAAAGTCAGCGATATTCATGCATTACCGAGCTAATGCTCTTAGCCATGTTATCCACCTCCCATTGGATAACATGGCTAAGAACTGCTCAGGGCAGGTGTTAGTTTTTGGAGATATTCGTGCTTAGCGCGAATATCTCCAAAAGTTGGTAATAGGAGATAGCGATGTTAACAACTGTTTCCAGTCGCTAACATCTTGGCACGCCCACTTTGCATGTCATTAGTGATAAATATCACTGACATGCAAAGTTGAGCCCAAGATGGTCGCTATCTCCTACTAGCTGTCGTTAACTGGTGTTAGCGACAGCTAGGTAATAGGGAGATAATTTTATCTCCGCTTTCTTGGCTTTTAAAGCCAAAAAAGCAGAGATAAACCCCCTTGATAATATGCCCCTAAAATTTTCAAAAAAATTGAGATACCCATACCACTTACAACAACCAATTCAATAATTCCACCATCTATATACACATCCACTCATTCACCAACATTTCTATATAGTCACTCATACATATACTCACTCATCATATGTAGTGATACACCTATACATCTTGTTACACACTGACAGGCATCCAAAAGTTACTCACACACATACTCACACATGCAAATAAACTATTGAACATCCATTTATTTGCCTATACAGCTATACACACACTACCACTTTACTTCTAAGGAAACTTACACATACTTACTCTCTTAAACAATCACTTATAGAAACACATACTAATTTAAACAGGAACTCTTACAATCCCTCACTCTCACATATACTCACTTATATACATCAATATTCACATATACTAGGTTAAAACATATGTAGTTACTGATAAAGACACTAGTGAGACAGTCATTCACTCACTAACACAAACACATACACACTCATCCACCCATACAGTCCTGCACATATCTTCAAAACACATACAAAGAGAGAGTCAGTCATTCATGCATCTATGTGCTAAGTAATACCCCCACCAAACCATACAAACACTCATACTGATACTAACAAAACCATCTAATAACCCATATACATACACATGTAGCTACTCAGCAACCCATGCAGCCACTTATACACAAAGTGAAACACTAATACATATATTTAAATATTTAAACATTACTCTCTAATATATGTATTTTAAAAAAACATCCATGTAAACACTTATTTAAACATTTATTCTTCCATCAACTTTTACATATACATATATAATACATAATTACTTTTTAAAAATAGACACATTCACTGGATGGTGTCATCAGTGATGTCATGAGTGATGTCACTGACCATGTCATGAGTGATGTAATATGTGACGTCATCAGCAGTGCATTGCACGCGCAAGTTATAGTGAGTCCAACTAACTATAACGTGGGAATTTCAATGGTTTTATGCGAGTAAAACTTCCAGCTAACTATAACTGGTGTAAAACCTATGGTTTTTTCAGTGAATATATATATATATATTACGCTCCATGGGGTTGTCCAAGTAGCGGGTAGCACCCGAGCCTGCGTGCGCCTTCCCCAAAGCGTTAGTTGGTATGGGCAGTTCCGTGTTTGAAATAGGCCCGACGCGTTTCGGAAATTTATTTTCCTCATCAGGGGCCAGCAGTAAAGTGCACGACGTCTACCATCTCCCTATATGAAAACACACATTGTGCTTGTGGGAGATGTAGTCCATATATCCTGGATGGATGCACTTTCAAATTACTGCTCGTTCCAAAGGCTCTATCATGAGCCCCAACCTTCACTCCTGTCCTCATCCATCGCGCAGCTCCACATACGAGACTCCTTGGATAGCGAGTCTCGTGGCCCCCGTTTCTTCGGGGTGGTGCAACCCAGTGGCAGGACCGCCGCTAATTTATTACGCTCCATGGGGTTGTCCAAGTAGCGGGTAGCACCTAGCCGCGGAGTATGCACCACCCCGTCATCCTTGGGGGTCACGGAAGTGAAACAGCAGCCGTACACGGGATCGAGGATGGGCCCACTTGCGGGGTCCATACAGGACTTGATTATGTGCTTTCCGCACCACACTTCCCATAATACACAGTCTCATTTGAGCCTCCCATTGGTGGGTGTGTCATATAGAAAATGGAGAAGTGGGTTAGCGGTTGCGCACACCGCTTCCGTTAAAGCCCCTGAAGAGAAGCATATGGAGCTTCGAAACGCGTCGGGCAGATCCATTACGGAGCGGCATCTACAAGCGGATCCCCGAGCTCACCTACACATAAATCAAGCTGCTGCTCGTGTGCTACTCAAAGGTGGACAACCTTGGAACGACAATGTATATATATATATATATGAGTCTCGTGGCCCCCGTTATATATATATATATATATGATATATATATATATATATATATATATATATATATATATATATATATATATATATATATATATATATATATATATATATATATATATATATATATATATATATATATATATATATATCTCAAAGAAAGTTTTTTCCCATGAAGGAGAGCCACATACAGGAGGTAAGTTTTACCGCTTTTATTCACGATGATGCAGCAAGGCAGCAAGGAAATCCACAATTTAAAATAAACAGACTATTGCCTGATGCGTTTCATGCTTGCTCGCATTTCCTCAGAGGCAGTCTTCTGGCGCACAGCGTGATGCGGTGACGGTATTTGATAATCCTTTTCACCTGTTCATGTGGGCGGTGGCTCACCTAGAGCCTTCTGGTCATTGTAGTGCCACAAATGAAAACTTCAGTGAGTATTGCCACGCTGTGTCTGATTGTGCCTAACATCAAAAGTCTTACTCACTTTGCTGCACAAATAATTACTCGTGAAACACGATCTCCTGCCCCTAGCGCCGGTCGCCGTTTGACTCCAGCATCAAATACCGTCACCGCATCACGCTGTGCGCCAGAAGACTGCCTCTGAGGAAATGCGAGCAAGCATGAAACGCGTCAGGCAATAGTCTGTTTATTTTAAATTGTGGATTTCCTTGCTGCCTTGCTGCATCATCGTGAATAAAAGCGGTAAAACTTACCTCCTGTATGTGGCTCTCCTTCATGGGAAAAAACTTTCTTTGAGATAAAAACGGCTGGTCCCGGCCGTGGGAGAGCTCTGAAGCTGCAAAGCGGACCTGCTGGAGTCAAACGGCGACCGGCGCTAGGGGCAGGAGATCGTGTTTCACGAGTAATTATTTGTGCAGCAAAGTGAGTAAGACTTTTGATGTTAGGCACAATCAGACACAGCGTGGCAATACTCACTGAAGTTTTCATTTGTGGCACTACAATGACCAGAAGGCTCTAGGTGAGCCACCGCCCACATGAACAGGTGAAAAGGATTATCAAATACCGTCACCGCATCACGCTGTGCGCCAGAAGACTGCCTCTGAGGAAATGCGAGCAAGCATGAAACGCGTCAGGCAATAGTCTGTTTATTTTAAATTGTGGATTTCCTTGCTGCCTTGCTGCATCATCGTGAATAAAAGCGGTAAAACTTACCTCCTGTATGTGGCTCTCCTTCATGGGAAAAAACTTTCTTTGAGATAAAAACGGCTGGTCCCGGCCGTGGGAGAGCTCTGAAGCTGCAAAGCGGACCTGCTGGAGTCAAACGGCGACCGGCGCTAGGGGCAGGAGATCGTGTTTCACGAGTAATTATTTGTGCAGCAAAGTGAGTAAGACTTTTGATGTTAGGCACAATCAGACACAGCGTGGCAATACTCACTGAAGTTTTCATTTGTGGCACTACAATGACCAGAAGGCTCTAGGTGAGCCACCGCCCACATGAACAGGTGAAAAGGATTATCAAATACCGTCACCGCATCACGCTGTGCGCCAGAAGACTGCCTCTGAGGAAATGCGAGCAAGCATGAAACGCGTCAGGCAATAGTCTGTTTATTTTAAATTGTGGATTTCCTTGCTGCCTTGCTGCATCATCGTGAATAAAAGCGGTAAAACTTACCTCCTGTATGTGGCTCTCCTTCATGGGAAAAAACTTTCTTTGAGATAAAAACGGCTGGTCCCGGCCGTGGGAGAGCTCTGAAGCTGCAAAGCGGACCTGCTGGAGTCAAACGGCGACCGGCGCTAGGGGCAGGAGATCGTGTTTCACGAGTAATTATTTGTGCAGCAAAGTGAGTAAGACTTTTGATGTTAGGCACAATCAGACACAGCGTGGCAATACTCACTGAAGTTTTCATTTGTGGCACTACAATGACCAGAAGGCTCTAGGTGAGCCACCGCCCACATGAACAGGTGAAAAGGATTATCAAATACCGTCACCGCATCACGCTGTGCTCCAGAAGACTGCCTCTGAGGAAATGCGAGCAAGCATGAAACGCGTCAGGCAATAGTCTGTTTATTTTAAATTGTGGATTTCCTTGCTGCCTTGCTGCATCATCGTGAATAAAAGCGGTAAAACTTACCTCCTGTATGTGGCTCTCCTTCATGGGAAAAAACTTTCTTTGAGATAAAAACGGCTGGTCCCGGCCGTGGGAGAGCTCTGAAGCTGCAAAGCGGACCTGCTGGAGTCAAACGGCGACCGGCGCTAGGGGCAGGAGATCGTGTTTCACGAGTAATTATTTGTGCAGCAAAGTGAGTAAGACTTTTGATGTTAGGCACAATCAGACACAGCGTGGCAATACTCACTGAAGTTTTCATTTGTGGCACTACAATGACCAGAAGGCTCTAGGTGAGCCACCGCCCACATGAACAGGTGAAAAGGATTATCAAATACCGTCACCGCATCACGCTGTGCGCCAGAAGACTGCCTCTGAGGAAATGCGAGCAAGCATGAAACGCGTCAGGCAATAGTCTGTTTATTTTAAATTGTGGATTTCCTTGCTGCCTTGCTGCATCATCGTGAATAAAAGCGGTAAAACTTACCTCCTGTATGTGGCTCTCCTTCATGGGAAAAAACTTTCTTTGAGATAAAAACGGCTGGTCCCGGCCGTGGGAGAGCTCTGAAGCTGCAAAGCGGACCTGCTGGAGTCAAACGGCGACCGGTGCTAGGGGCAGGAGATCGTGTTTCACGAGTAATTATTTGTGCAGCAAAGTGAGTAAGACTTTTGATGTTAGGCACAATCAGACACAGCGTGGCAATACTCACTGAAGTTTTCATTTGTGGCACTACAATGACCAGAAGGCTCTAGGTGAGCCACCGCCCACATGAACAGGTGAACAGGATTATCAAATACCGTCACCGCATCACGCTGTGCGCCAGAAGACTGCCTCTGAGGAAATGCGAGCAAGCATGAAACGCGTCAGGCAATAGTCTGTTTATTTTAAATTGTGGATTTCCTTGCTGCCTTGCTGCATCATCGTGAATAAAAGCGGTAAAACTTACCTCCTGTATGTGGCTCTCCATCATGGGAAAAAACTTTCTTTGAGATAAAAACGGCTGGTCCCGGCCGTGGGAGAGCTCTGAAGCTGCAAAGCGGACCTGCTGGAGTCAAACGGCGACCGGCGCTAGGGGCAGGAGATCGTGTTTCACGAGTAATTATTTGTGCAGCAAAGTGAGTAAGACTTTTGATGTTAGGCACAATCAGACACAGCGTGGCAATACTCACTGAAGTTTTCATTTGTGGCACTACAATGACCAGAAGGCTCTAGGTGAGCCACCGCCCACATGAACAGGTGAAAAGGATTATCAAATACCGTCACCGCATCACGCTGTGCGCCAGAAGACTGCCTCTGAGGAAATGCGAGCAAGCATGAAACGCGTCAGGCAATAGTCTGTTTATTTTAAATTGTGGATTTCCTTGCTGCCTTGCTGCATCATCGTGAATAAAAGCGGTAAAACTTACCTCCTGTATGTGGCTCTCCTTCATGGGAAAAAACTTTCTTTGAGATAAAAACGGCTGGTCCCGGCCGTGGGAGAGCTCTGAAGCTGCAAAGCGGACCTGCTGGAGTCAAACGGCGACCGGCGCTAGGGGCAGGAGATCGTGTTTCACGAGTAATTATTTGTGCAGCAAAGTGAGTAAGACTTTTGATGTTAGGCACAATCAGACACAGCGTGGCAATACTCACTGAAGTTTTCATTTGTGGCACTACAATGACCAGAAGGCTCTAGGTGAGCCACCGCCCACATGAACAGGTGAAAAGGATTATCAAATACCGTCACCGCATCACGCTGTGCGCCAGAAGACTGCCTCTGAGGAAATGCGAGCAAGCATGAAACGCGTCAGGCAATAGTCTGTTTATTTTAAATTGTGGATTTCCTTGCTGCCTTGCTGCATCATCGTGAATAAATGCGGTAAAACTTACCTCCTGTATGTGGCTCTCCTTCATGGGAAAAAACTTTCTTTGAGATATATATATATATATATATATATATGTAACCAAAAACGCCCAGCAGCTTGAGGCCGCACAGCACTGCAGGTGAGTAACAACTCTATTTAAACCAAGCAGGCAGCTTACCATCCCTTTGAAGGCCATGGCCTGACACGTTTCGATGCCGCTGTTTGCATCTCCTCAGAGGCCGTGTCAGCGGAGGTGATTTGTGGCTACCGCATCTCCCCTGCGTGTTTTCGTAATAGGGAGCTTCAGTGCTCCTCCTTTGGTGGCAGTTCATTTTTAAATGCACAGTGGGATTTGGGGTCTCATTTTGCCAATTAACGCCCTCGTGTGGGTTACCTCCGCTGCAGCTAATTATGGACAATTTTTCTGGCCCTCCATTGAGCCTTGGATGAGACTCTGCCGGCGTCATTAAAGGTGCCCTGCGGCTTCGGAAAGAGGAAACTTCCAAACAGCGGCATCGAAACACGTCAGGCCATGGACTTCAAAGGGATGTTAAGCTGCCTGCTTGGTTTAAATAGAGTTGTTACTCACCTGCAGTGCTGTGCAGCCTCAAGCTTCTGGGCGTTTTTGGTTACATATTATGTGGCGGTTCTAGGCCGCAGAGGGATCGCACTGCCTGAAACTAATGGGCATTAGTAGAGAGGAAGTTTCCTCTTTCCGAAGCTGCAGGGCACCTTTTATGCAGTCGGCAGAGTCTTATCCAAGGCTCAATGGAGGGCCGAGAAAAACAGCAAACCGAAAAAACATTGCATTGAATTAGGGAAGAAGACAAGGAAAGAGAAAGAGCATGGTGGAATGAGGGATATATTTTGATGCAGGTAGAGCACGAGAAGGATATTGTTTAGAATAGAGACAGAATGCTGAATGGCAATATGCTCATGGAGAAATCAAAATTCTAAGTGATCAAAACAAGGGATGCTAAAAATGTGTGGTAGATAATTACAAATTAGTCAGTGATATAGAGAACAGAAAACAATGGTGTATAGGAAGGACCAATATTCCAAATGAACTCAAAGATTGCTCACTTCAATTCAATTCAACAGTTTTTATTCGATCTTTCGAGAACAGACATGAATTGGTTGCAAATTGCACACTGGATTTTTTTGATGGCTTTTGATGCGACCTGTGTACTAATTTGTCACATAACAACATCTCCAGACCAGAACAACCAACTGAATGAATATTAGTGAGGAAGACTGCTGCTTGCACCACCCTGTGAAGGGCTACAAAGACGAGGATAGTGGCCTGCAAGGAACAGCAGATTACTATTCCTGTGTTCCCAAACAGGTAACTTTTTTTAAAACAGCCCATTTTCATTAAAAAAAACAGTTACTGCTTCAAAAAACATAAACGTTTCCCAATTGGGAACTCATTGGGTGTCACTAGATACGCATTTCAAAGGGAACGGTGTGCAATGGCGACAACTATCACTTTGCAAATCTGTTACCACATTCTTTGAGGAATGCACTAGTGTTCAAAGATTTGCCTGCTTAGTTGACTGAATTGCAATCGGAAGAGAATGTCCCTTTAATGACCTTTCCTAATTGTAATTCGATATCTGGCAGTGAACCATTTTGAGAGTCTGAAATAATTTTACAACTCTCAAAAGTGGTTTAATACTAGCCAAGCTGCCATTTTGCAGCCACAAACCCAGTGGTTTTTCAAATCACAGGGTTTGCAACCACAAAGTGATTTAGTACCTCTGGCTAATACTATCAGCATATGATCTCAAGTGGAATTTGAGGGTCTGCTTTATAAGTGATCCTTGATCCGCGATACTCCTCTTGAATAGGATAAAAGATAGGGTGAGAATAATGTTTGTAGATGGAGCATTTCAAATATAATAATATTTTATACAATTTGGTAGCTGAGAGCCTTTTTTCCCTGAAACTTGGGGTTTCAAGTCATAGAAGTGCTTTCCATCTTAGCACCCTACTTACTTCATTTTTGGCTTTTGAGTTTAATGTTTTGGGATGGTCATGAAACGAGTGATGCACACGTTTTCGTAGGTACTGCTGAATTCAGGGGATAGGATGGAGGCCATTATAACGTCTTAGCGCCAGAGATAAATCAGACAGATTAATATAGAAAAGTTTCAAATGTCGACAGATGAAATTTTACAGAAGCGATGGAGGAGCACTACCATATACTATCAGCTAAATGACCATGAGCTGTACTGCTAGCCTTTTAGAAGAAAGGTGTAATATTACGTCATTTTAATAGTCAGTATCTGATTTTTTTTGCTCTTTTTTTTGCACTCTGCAGCTCACATAGAAGTAGCAAATCATCATTATTTAATAATTTTTTATGTGAAGGAAGGGACCGCTTCCTGCACATACACAATCACTTGTGGCGTTTTGCTCTTTCTATGTGTGCCGCAGAATGCAAAAAAGAATTAGGAGAAAAAAAAATATTTCTCCTTGTTTCGCCGTTCTAACGCCTCCTCTTGAATGGGGTTAGTTTTTAACTCTGCCTCAGATTTACATCTCCTTGTATACCTGGGGCTGCGTCAAAAAGGCGGTGAACGCTCACAGCAGCAACCATTGCACGCCCCTTTCACACAGATAATTGCACGAAAGGATACTATATTTACAAAGTGGTGTTAAGCCACATAAAGTGGCTTAACGCCACTTTGTAAATATGGAGCAGGGCATTGTGCCACAGGAACAACATTAAAAGTGACGTTCTTATGGGGCCGTGACCAGCAACATGGCTGAGTGAGACATGCTTTCGTCAAGCTCCGGCCGAAAGCTTTATCCGTCAGTAAATCTGGCGACCCGCGGGCCCAGAGAACATCCGGTTTTACGCTCTGGAGGCTGGAAAGTGCTCCGGTGCGGACAGAAGCAGAACCGGAGGTCCTGTCCGACACTTACGGTCTGAATATCAGACCGAGCTGGTGAGCCTGCTTACTATCTAAGATGGCACTGAGGAGGGCATGATTCGGCATGGTACACCTCAAACCATGGAGCGGGGCCGAGAGTCAGTGTCCGCATCAAGACTACACGGGGTAGGTGTGCTGCCCTCCACCCCTCCCGGAGATCGACTGTGCCTGTGTGGTGTGGGGTGCCAGCGGGCGGGGCCTGGAGGCCCGGGGCACCGGTGAAGTACGAGCCCGCCTCCTCCCCCTGCGGACGAGTGTCTGCGGACTTCCAGAGATTGGTGGCTGACGCTAGCCGCGGAAGACGCCTGCGGACTACGGGGAATAATCGATGGCCCTCAGCACCCAGGGTGAAAGAGGGGTGCCGCTGTTTTCCGGAGAGGCCTCGGAGAAGAGGAGCCTCGGCCACTTGGCCTGCCCCGAGACGCTGTGGAGGCATCGGGGGTCCAGAGAGCAGAGATGACCTGCGGGACGACCTCGGGAAGTGCGTCGACCTCTGTGGCGCACCTCGAGGCACGTGATGGTGTGGAGCGGGGGCTGATGCACTGATGCCTCGAGCGGCATCGTGAGGCCTGAGGGATCGCGCAGGAGCTCCCGTGCCCCCCCATCTGCTGTCAGGCGAGGTCCCGGGAGGAGGCTGAAGACCTTAGATCATCAGCATCCGGCACTCTGGCGGTGAATGCCTGCGGCGAGACCGGCGACCACAAACTGTGCATGGCGACAGGGGAGGCCGCTGTCCCACTTGTGGCAGAAGACTAAGAACAATTGAAGGTGCGGTGGGAGCTGGGTAGGGGCTGACCTTGCTTGAAGTCTGGGCCCAGCTCTGTGCAGCGCCACATGCCACGAGGACTCTGGGGTGCAGGCGGATAAAGAGAGGCTCGCTGAATCAACTGAAAGGTCAAGATCATCAGGGGGCGTAGGAAGATTCTGGCGAAGCTGGGTACACCTGCTTCAGTGAGCTGAGTACTACCCTGGGGATATTCCTCTAACAGGAGAAGCCACTACATACCCTGCCCAGCAATAATGACCAAGGGTAAAGATAGAGACCCGAAACCGCCGCGACAGGGCAAGATGGACCGTTATACGAAGGTCATCGTCCCCCCCTCCAGAGGAACGATCAAAGGCCCTCCAGGCGATCAACGCCTCCAGACGGCACTCGAGGGGAAAATTGGTGCAGTGGGCACAGAGGTGATGCTCTTGCAACAGGACCTACTGATTGGCACAGAGGGTCACTGAGTCGGAGACTAAGCTGGGAGAGGCGGAAGATACGCTAAAGGATATACGTCAAGGCATAAGGGAGCTACAATCATCACATAAAGAATTACAGTGGCGGGTGGACAATGGGGAAAACAGTGCACACCACAACAACCTCCGCTTTGTGGGCTTTAGAGAAGGAATTGAAGGAACAAATATGTCTGAGTTTCTTCATTCTTGGCTTCTCGTATCTTCCCGGAAGACACATTTTCCACCTGTTTTGTTATAGAAACAGCCCACAGGGCGTTGATGGCACGACCACCTGTAGGAGCACAGTCACGACCAGTAATAGCTCGCTTTTTTAACTTTCAGGACAGAGACATGATTCGTAGGTAAGATAGAAAACTAGGGGAGATCCTGCACGAAAATGCACGCATAATGATCAGAGAGGTACAGAAACAGATGCGCACCTTTGACTCCGTGAAGGCCAAACTGCGAGAGCATAAGATCCAATATATGCTCATCTTCCCTGCAAAGCTGAAGGTGATGTTCTTGGGCAGATCACATTTATTCCAGACCCCGGAGGACGCATGGCAATGGCTGGAAGAATGACGCACACTGGGACGGCCGGAGATACCGCTGCGTCGCAATGTGTCATTAGCATGAGACGCCCGACAGTCGCCGGGCACACAAAGAACGATGAGACCTCGACAAGCTCGCAAAGAGAACGACTTCTGGAGGTGACCCCCAATGTACCAAAAGACACTGGCAGACCTCGAAGGCGCAGTGGCCATTCATTGGACTCTCGTTCCTCAGCAGGTTCCCGCACTCTTCACCTTTCCGAACATCCTGATCCAGACACGGAGGCTGACAACAGGGACTATACCTCCGGAGAGGAGGTGGACGAGGGTCACTCCTTACACCCCTTGGCGGCTGAAATATTAGCAATGAAACAAGACGCAGTAACAGACGCTCTGGCCTCACAGGGAGACCCACAGGATTTGCATTCGTGACCAGGGGCATGCGAGGTTGTCCAGGGACACAGACTGAAACTCCTGAGCATGCAAGCTGGACACCCACCCCCTCTCTTTCCTCTCTTTTATTCACCTGCTCCATCTGCCGGAACCTGCAGAGTGTTCGTAGACATTCACAGAATCGTCTGCGAGAGGCTTGGAGTGGCTCTAGACTCAGGCTCCAGCAACCTTTTCTCTCACACGCTAATGGTCTTTTCCTGTATTTGTCTATTTTTCTGCCTCTCTTTTTTTGCTTCAGAGTCTCCTCCTTCATTGGCTTTCACTGTTAGGGGAGGCTCCCTCTCAGAGGACTTTGGGAAAGCTGCAGGCTTTGGAACTTGTGGCGTAAGTTGAGCTTGGGAGGGCGACAGACCTTCCCTACCCTAAGGCACATTCTCTAGTGACTGGCGGGGGATGCAACATCGGGGAGGAGGGAGGTGGGGTGGGGAGATGGGGGGTTTCAACAGTGCCTATTGTTGGGTTTATTTCATTTTGTTATGGTTCACTGCTCAGTGGTCACACAGTCGCGGTGAAATACACAATCACCTACTTCCCCCGCACAAGGTATAACAATCATCCATGCTCATGGGTCCACGACTAGATCATAAGCTCCCCACTAATGGGATGGAGATTGACTCCTACACGATACTCACCTGGAACGTAAATGGCCTAGGGGACAAAATTAAGAGAGGGTTGGTGTCCTCATACATAAAACGGGTCCACCCAGATGTGGCCCTCTTACAGGAGACCCACCTCAAGGGCACAAAATGTGGGTTCCTAGCAAGGGGGGCCTACACGGTCCTAGCGCATGCGGGCTACTCCATGCGCTCTGGGGGGGTGGCCATCCTGATTAAAAAGTCCCCCCGTACATGGTAACGCGTACATGGACGGGCCCCCAGGGAACATACGTGGGAGTGACAGGCATATGGGGAGACGGAAGGTCGCCATTGTGTCGGTCGATGCCCCCCCAAAGCTACAAGCAAGGACTCTTCTTGGTGTGACTGATATCTTACTGGAGACACCAGGTACGTTACACATCATAGGGGGTGATTTCAACAATGAAATGTCCATTCCTATGGACCGCTCAGGGGACCGTGCTGACCCACCTCCAACTACACAGCTGGCTCGGCTGACAGATACCCTTGGTTTAGTGCATGCATGGTGATGATTGTATCCAGACACACAACAGTACTCGTATTATTCTGGGGCACACAGGGTTCATTCACGACGTCTTTCTCCCAAGAAGTGTTCTTGGTACTGTTAATAAGGCAGAGTACCTGGCACGTGGAATCTCAGATCACTCACCCCTGCTTGCTAAGGGGGGAGGGAGGCCCTGGGCGAGACAGGGAAATTGCAGGCTCTCGGCTTGAGACCTGCAAAACAAAGAGGTGTTACCCAAATTCTGGCGCTAGACCACCGCTTACTCGCAGGTAAGGACTCACAGGTCCTCTGACAGTTGACAGACACGCAACAGAGCTGCAGAGCTCTGGCTACAGAGGAGGCTAAAACGCAGGCACAGGCGATCCTTCATAGGCTATATGATGTGGGAGAGAAGTCTGGCAAGATCTTGGCTTGGCTAAGTTGCAAGGAAGCAGAAGCCCGATGGATAGGAAGGGTAGTAGATCCCCAGGAGCAGATGCAAAAGGGAGACGCTCAAATAGTGTGGATGATCGCTGCCTCTTTTAAAGATTTTTATGAAGCCCGGGATCTGGGTACACCGGCGGAGGTTCCAGCATACCTGGACACTATCCAGACCCCAAGTTTATATGATACCGAGCGGGAGGCGCTTGAAGCAGACATAAAGGTGGATGAACTAAAAAATGCAATAGCTAAACTGCACCTTGGAAAATCCCCTAGTCCGAATGGATTTCCAGCTCAATTTTATAAGACAAGGGGAAGTCCTCTTGGCGGTGCATATTTTAACACTGTTCCGAGACGCGGCACAGGATGGCGTTCTCCCTCTAGATCTCAGGATGGACACAATTATACCCATTCATAAACCAGGAAAATCCCCTGAGGATTGCGCAGCCTATAGCTCAATCTCACTCCTCAACATAGAGGTCAAACTCCTGGCGACCATATTAGCCCTCCGTTTACGCTAAGTAATATCGGGCCTGGTGCATTGCAACCAGACGTGTTTCCTACCAGACTGGGCGACCAGACAGAACCTACGGAGGTTCATAGAGGTGCAGGACCGTGATGAACCTCACATGTTCCTCTCCCTAGATGCTGAAGAAGTGTTTGACGCTTTGCATTAGCCCTTTTACGAGGCTGCTCTGGTCAAGTTTGGCATTGGACCCAAGTTCCAAAAATGGGTCAGACTCCTCTATGCGGACCCCCGAGCTCGGGTTAAAGTGAATGGAATGTTGTCAGATGAGTTCCCCATCAGACAGGGAACTCGGCAGGGATGCCCGTTGTCCCCCTTACTATTTGCCCTCACAATCGAAATTGTGGCGTGTGAGATCCGACAGAATAGGGAGATACGGGGTTTCAAATTACACCGACTGCCACGAGGGAAGAAAAAATCTCACTATATGCAGACGATATCTTGTTATACGTTACCCGACCGGATGACACGGTCCCCGCCCTGTTTGAGCTCCTAGGCAAATATGGGTCCTTATCGGGCTATGCCATAAACTGACATAAATCGGTCATATATAGCCCAAGAGTGGTCTCCCCTTCCTGGGGCCCTCCAAGTAGAACAGACGGGATTTACATATTTGGGGATCTATCTAACCATGGATAAAAACCTCTTGTATCAAAATAATATTCAGCTGGTCATAACTAATTTTGCAGCGGACTCGTTGAGGTGGAAAGCACTTCCCCTCTCGATCCTTGGCCATGCTGCGATGTTCAAAATGATAACCCTGCCCCGCTTCTTATATGCCCTCCAAAATGAGTACTTCCCCCTCCCCAGGCGGACGTTCCGGGTGATTGATGCGTAAGTGCGCTCCCTGCTGTGGCTTGGGAAGCAACCTAGGATTGCCCGAAGTACGCTGCAGCGGAACCAATATAATAGAGGGATATCTTTGCCAGACATCGAGGCCTAATATTGGGCAGAGTATTTGACGCCGGTGAATGAATGGATCCATGTCCCGGCTGATCCTCCCTCCTATAGGCTAGAGAGGGACACCATGGCACATCGTTCATGCCTCTATTTTCTATGTGCGGGGCGAGGTA
Organism: Lissotriton helveticus; assembly: GCF_964261635.1. Taxonomy (NCBI): domain Eukaryota; kingdom Metazoa; phylum Chordata; class Amphibia; order Caudata; family Salamandridae; genus Lissotriton; species Lissotriton helveticus. The sequence continues at coordinate 1,541,432,781 of NC_136068.1, read as the reverse complement.
GGGGGTGCCTACTCCCGGCCACGCAAATAATATTGGAAGTCTGGGACAGGGCGACCAAGGTAATGGGCTGGGCACGCAAACCGACTAAACAGACACTGATCTGGCACTGCACCTGGTTGAGGGAACTCCACAAACTAAGGGGCTTTGGGGGTCGGGATGCCATTGGCATTTCCAATTTAGGCAACGAGGTGGTGATGGAGCAAGGTGGAAAACAACATTTTGTATACCCCTTGCAAAGTTAACTCTCCATAACACTGACAAGTACTAAATGCGTGGTTTTCAAAATTAACCAACCTAGAGTAAATTGCATACACAAATACACGTGGGATATTAATTTGTATTTTTCCATAAGCAAATAATCTACTAATTTGTCGAATATTGTGTCATAAAATGTACGCATATGTTATAATCTAAAAGAAAGACGCATGAATGTGATTTTGGCATGTTTACTTGTGGCATAAATCATGAAGGATGGTAAGTCAAATTACGCATAAATATCGCTTAAAGCGAGGTAAATACTAACGGGGTTATCATTAGAAGGGGGAGGTAAACAGAAAGGGCTTTACTTCGTAAACTTACATTTATTTGTGTTTGTTTACGTGATAGTTCCTAAATTGAGGCCTAAGCGAGCACATTAAAAAGAGAAAAATGGAGTCTGATTGAAATTCCGAGATGGTGACAGGACTGCGCATGCGTCAGAATCGGAGATGCGAGCTGCCTGTGACTGAACAGTGTGGGTCAAGGACAGCGTGGCCATTTTATGGGGCCTAAGCCAAAGATGACAGCGAGGCGAATATTCTACCCGTGGGAATACAGAGACTAATAACAATTTAAAGGACACTTCGAAGGAAGTCAAACTTTAGACAAAGACACCCCAGTTACAGCAACGTGATGATGACTTTGCAGAAATTTGAATAAAGAATGATGAGGTGATGCTCATCCGACTCCAAATTGACCAATCACAGATATTACAGAATTTAAGAGTTACGAATTTAGATAGATAAGTTAGTGAAAAAGGGTATAAAAAAGGATGTTTGGGACTTTGAAAAAAGGCTCGCTTTTCGTTTTGATTTTTGCACCCCGAGATGCTGTCGGTCGGCGCAATTTTTCATTGAGGCGCAGGGAATTTTTTCTTTTGACTTTAACTTTTGAATGGGTGTGACGTCCAGAGAGGGGAAGAGAGGCAGAGGGGCTTTCATTTGGGATTATTACATTCTGTACTGATGTCTTCATCTCTTCATTTGGGTAATATTTCAAATTCTTATTTCCTTGCGCTGTCATTGCTATTAAATGAATGTTATTGAAATGTAACCTTTTCTTTCAGGATTTTATTGCAAAATTGAATTATTTTCTAGTTTTATTAAATGTAGAGTTCATGCTAGGAGATTGAAATTAAGAAAATAAAATTAGATAAATGAAGAATAAACTGGACTTGATACTTCCTTTAGTCAACTTTTACTAGCAGATCCGAATTTAAATATGAATAGTGGGGTGATATTATTTTTCTTACTCTAATGAAAACCATGGTTTTTAGAAATAAAACTGTAGTTGTAAATAATGTATAAAGTTTAATTCAGGCACTCCACTATAGCACTGCGACTCCCTTATTGAACCCATACTGAAACCTCGGAACAGAATATATGTGTGTATAAATGGAAGGTTAGAACGATGGGCCCAGTTGAAAGAATTAGTAAGTATTTTCGTGGGTTCATCAGTGGTGGTTTATGAAGAATTTTTGGAGCGGCGCTGCACCAGTAATACTTGGTAGCAGAGCATTGGTTGCTATAGGTTGACTACGATATATGATGTGTAGAGTAGAATATATAGGATTGTGATGTACAGAATTTTTGGACTAACATCTGTTGAGTTCGTATCGCGTTATATGTAGTATGCAGGCAGAGGAAGTGTGGCAAGTGAAGTCGCACATCTCATAGTCTGTTTCAAAAGGTAGTGGTATCGCCGTATATTACGGTGGTGTCATCATACATCATATGTTAAGAACTTTACGTGTCAAAGTGTGAATGTATAGCGAGGGCCACCTGTGAAATCTTGGGTCTGAGCACAGGGATTATTAAGAATCCTGCATAAAACTCTACCCAGAGAGAGTAATAAAGTTTAACCTAAGCTTGAAAGAAGGGTAAGGTAGGGGGAAGTGCTATCTTATCGGCGAAACTAAAATTCTGTGGTAGAGAAATACAGAATTCTTGTGTGATTGAGTAAACTATCCTTTTGGGTTTAGAGAAACAGGTCAATGGAGTTGTTTTATGTAGTTACTAACTGATTCTGTTGTACAGTAGTGCAAATACAGTTTGCTGATAAATTTTGTAAAGGAGGGGTCAGTCGAAGCTGCAGAAGCCGGAGCAGGGCTGACGTCAAAAGTGTCGCGCAGGGATTGGTCTGTGTGCCAAGACAGAGTAAGGGCTGATTGGTGCATCAGTAAAAGCAACTAAGTAATTGGTTGAGCACTATTGAAATGTATCTTGTTCTAATTGGTGCGTTAGTGTGAACCGCGCTGCGATAGGCTGGTGTTGCGAAGCAGTTTACGGAAGTGTATGCGGACTTTTGAAAATCAGGAGAATAATAATAAAAATGGAATTCTATTACGGTATGGAGAAAGAGAAACCTTCATGGTTCCAAAAATTTAAAAATGCTTTCAAAAAGGACAAAGTAATTGAAACTAGAGAGGGAAAAGTAATTCCTCCGCCGAGAACGCCAGCATTGTACAAGGTGACAAAATATGGCTACGATACATGTATATGGTTAGAAAATTGGGCGAGAAACACTAAAAATGATGGTGCGTTAGCGTTTCCTGAAGAAGGTTCCTTTAGTCTTGCGATATTAAGAAATCTGAGAGACAGAATGATGAAGCTTGATCGAGACCTAGACCAACACAGTTTGAAGCCTTAGCTGAGTGGGAAGATGAAATGCATGATCTAGAGCAAGAAAGGTTTGGAGATTACTTGGGACCAAAGAATAGAGGTCTTGGATTTTGGAGAGAGAAACATGAGACAAGAATGCGAAGATGGAGAGATGCAAATATGTGTGATGGAATGTATCTGGTTAGGTTGGTAGATGAAGAGAGAGGGCGAAAGTATACAGAAAAAAGAAATAATATAGAAACGGGGAAAAGAAGTTGTGAGGATTTTGGATCTGAGGATGCAGTATTGGAAGAAATCCTAAATAGGAGACCACCACCCTACCAAGCAAACTCAATGGGTACCACTCCAAGTGCACCACAGTTAGAAGATAGATTATCAGAAACCCCAAAGCGATTCTCAAATTTTAGAGATCTCCCAGTGAGAGTAGAAATGAGATATGAGCCGAATGTTCTATCATCTGGAACAAGATATGCGGGACCACCTAAACAGGGGAGTGAAATGGAGAGTATGGGAAATAGAGTACAGCAGCAAGTTGAGGCACAACAAAGTACTGCTGAATATATACGCTCACCAAATGGATTAGCCGAAAAGATACAGGAGATTACTAAAAATATAGAAGCTGTAACTGTCCCGGTAACAATAGGTCCAATAATTCCAGTATTTGAAAATCAGAAAACAAAAGAGCCATCTTTAACTATTCCTTTAAATCAAAGTTTGCAGAAAGTAAAAGAAAAGGTTTATCCAGATCTGTCAGGAATTACATGCACTAATCAAATGACAGCACCAGATTTGACATTTAATCTGAGCCTTCCGTATAAATTCCCATCAGGTGCAGAATCAGATTCTGTAACTCCTGAGAAAAGTGTAGAAAAGATTGACTTAACGCAAACTCCAGATAAAGACCTTAAATTTAAAAGAGACTGAGTCAAAACTATTAGATTTAGCTAGGCTAAATATTGATATGGAAGAACTAATAATTGGAACAATTGGCACAGATAGACTGAAAAATTACCAGGATGATGAAATCACATTTATTTATAAAAGTATTACTTGGAAAACAAAAAGTATGCATGAAAGATTTGAAAGTTTAGCAAATGAAATGGATGTGGATTTTGTAAAATACAAAAGCTTACAGAAACCGTATAGAGTGGTTTTTACTGACTAGGATATAGACAATATGAATACAGCAGGAAGAATTACTCAAATAAAAGAGTTAATTGTGCTATTGAGAAAATGGGGAGATGTGGATAAATGGGAAATGATTTGGTCAAAGAAAAGAGAGGAAAGCAGTGATAAATCTACATTAGCATATCCAGTAATTGAAGCGAAAGAAGTAGTAAAAGAATTTCCGATGAGGGAAATACCTGGAGGAGGATATGTACATGTACCTTGGAGCAGACAAGATATTTTATCATTTACAAATGATTTTCCCCGACTGAGAGAGAAACCAGTGGAATGGTATAGACAAGTAGATCGATTTGTGAAGGTTTCAAAAGTTCTATGGGAAGATTTAGATGGGCTATTTGGCATAGTAGTACCAGCAGATTTATGGTCAGAATGTAAGATCACAGTGGACTGGCCAAAACAAGAATATCCATGAGAACTGAATTGATGCGGAAATACGATCAAGTAATCATGTTTTTGAAAAATAAAATTCCACCAAAAGAGACAGATTGGGTAAAAAAAGACAGAAAAATACAAGAGGCTAAAGAGTCAGTTCATTCATTCTATGAAAGACTGCTATTGGTATTTAAACAGTACAGTGGTTATGAGGAGTTAAACGAAAAGGATATGAGTCATTTTGTATATCGTTTTGACTTTTGTTGTGTGTGATAGTAGTCCTGTAAATCTCCTTGGGAGGGACATACTGTACAAAATGAACTGTGCCATTTATTGCTCACCGGATGGCATAGAGCTTCAGACTCCGGATGAGGATAGTCTGTATAAAATGACAATGACAGTAATTGAGGCAGAAAAGAATAAAATGTTTCCCGTGTTTGAACAAGAGAGAATACCTGAGGAGCTGAGAGAGGTAGTTAAAGATCAGGTGTGGAATTTTACAAGAGAAGATATTGGGCTGATGAAAAATGTAGATCCTGTAAAAATTTCTGTGAAAGAAGGAGTGAGTCACCCGAATATTCCTCAATACAAAATGACAGCTGAGATAATTGAGGGAATAACACCATTGATAGAGAAAATGATTGAGCAAGGAATTTTGAGAGAAATAGAAAGCAGTCCTTGTAATTCACCGATAATGGGACTGAAAAAGCCAAATGGAACATTCAGAATAGTACAAGACCTGAGAAAGGTAAACAAAATAATCGTTCAATGTTGTCCGATTGTGCCATACCCAGCAATAATTTTATACCAAATTCCACATGTTGCAGAATGGTATACAGTCATTGATTTATGTAATGCGTTCTTCACTGTTCCATTACATCCTGAAAGCCAGCCAATATTTGCATTCCAATTTAAAAATCGTATTTTAGCATGGTGTAGAAATCCTCAGGGGTATACTGAAAGTCCCTCAATCTTTAATCAATTATTGAAGAAATCACTAAAATATCTAAGCCTACCTTGAGAATCAATTCTGGTCCAGTATATTGATGACCTGTTGTAGGCATCAAAAACAAAAGAAGCATGCGTTACAGATACTGTTACCTTGTTAAATCATTTGGCAGATGAAGTACATAAAGTGTCACAATCACAATGACAGTTTTGTCAAAAGGAAGTGCAATACTTGGGACACAAGATTGCAAAAGGAATTAGGCAGGGTACTCTGGAAAGGATCAAAATCATACAGGGAATGAAACCTCCAAAAACACAGAGACAGGTGAGAATGTTCCTTGGAATGGTCGGATATTGTCGACAATTGATTAGTGGTTTCTCACTAATAGCAAAACCTTTACAAAGATTGACAAAATCAGATATAAAAGACTCAATAACTCTGAACAAGGCAGAACTGGAAGCTTTTGAGCAGTTAAAAAGGAGTCTATGTGAATCACCAGCTTTGGGAATGCCAGATTATGAAAAAGAGTTTGAGCTATATTGTAGTGAAAGGGAAGGATGTGCATTGTCAGTTTTAATACAGAGACATGGAAAACTTAGAAAACCAATTGCATACTTTTCTGCTGTTTTGGATCCTGTTGCGAGGGCCTTGTCGGGGTGTTTAAAAGCAGTAGCTGCTACAAGCATGAGTATTGAACAAAGTGAAGGCATAGTGATGGGATTTCCGTTGAGAGTATATGTACCTCACTCGGTGGAGATTCTCCTCACTAGGAGTAAGACACAGTATCTCACCAATAACAGGATGACAAAATATGAGAAGACAATTTTAGGTACAGACAATGTTACAATTTCGAGATGTATAAATGTAAATCCATCTACATTGTAGCCTGATGCCATGAATGTGGACGTAAGAGATGAAGTGGATCACAAATGTTTGGATGTACTAGAATATTGTACCAAACCAAGATCTGACATTAAAGATGTACCTTTACCTGAATCTGACTATGTAATGTTTGTGGATGGGTCATGTCTGAGAACAGATGAGGGTGTATTAAATGCTGCCTATGCTGTTTGCACAGTAGCAGATGTGTTTGAAACATCTTGTCTGAAAGGAACCCGTTCAGCTCAAATTGCTCAGTTGATTGCTTTGATTCGAGCATGTGAGTTGGGAAAAGAAATCAGGATTACCATAGTGACTGATAGTTAGTATGGCTTTGGGGCTGTCCATGATTATGGTCAACTGTGGTCCCAAAGAGGTTATATGACTTCGGCAGAATCCCCCATCAGAAATGCAGAATTTGTAAAAATGTTAATTGATGCCATACAGTTACCAGATAAATTGGCAGTAGTTAAATGTGCTGCACACAAGCGCTGAGATGATTACATCACAAGAGGCAACAAATAGGTTGACTCAATTGCAAAATATTGTGCCAAAAATCAAGCATTCATTAATTGGGATAGGCATGTTTCAAGTCCTTTGATGCTAACAACTGTAGTAGAAACATGGCAGGAGTTAAAACAAATGCAAGAAGAGGCCAGAGAAGAAGAAAAAGAGAATTGGTTAAAGGCAGGATGTTGACAATCAATCAATCAATCAATCAAAGCATTTATATGGCGCACTACTCACCCGGGGGGTCTCAAGGCGCTGGGGGGAGGGGGTCCGCTACTGCTCGAACAGCCAGGTCTTGAGCTGCTTCCTGAAGGCGAGGTGGTCTTGGGTCAGGCGGAGGTGGGTCGGAAGGGAGTTCCAAGTCTTGGCGGCCAGGTAGGAGAAGGACCTTCCTCCTGTGGTGGCTCTTCGGATGCGGGGGACGGCGGCGAGGGAGTGGCTGGTCGATCGAAGCTGGCGTTTGGGAGCGTAGAAGTTGAGGCGGCTGTTGAGGTATCCTGGGCCTTGGTTGTGTAGGGCTTTGTGTGCGTGGGTGAGGAGCCGACAAAGAGAAGAGGATGAAATCTGGGTTTACAAAGATGAGAGACCAGTGATGCCAGATAACATGATTTCGAATGTATCATGGTCTAGCCCATATTGGAAGAGATGCAATGATTAGGTTGTTTAGACAGACGTGGTACAATCCGAGGTTTAGGATGATTGCTAACAGTCTTTGTCAGAGGTGCCTTGTCTGTCAACAACTGAATCCAAGAAGAAAAACTGTTGTAAGTCTGGGAACTATAGGACAGGAGGGAGGTCCATTCACTAGGATGCAATTGGATTTCATTGAGCTTCCACCATGTAACAGACTTAGGTATGTGCTTGTAATTATTTGTTTATTCCCAAGATGGGTTGAAGCATTCCCAACAAGGAGAAATGATGGAGTAACTGTTGCCAAACTCCTGTTACGAGAAATAATACCACACTACGGTTTTCCAGTAACAACTGAAACAGATCGTGGAAGCCACTTCCACAATGAACTAATGCAAATGATTTGTGAAGTGCTGGACATTCAAGCAAAATTACACTGTGCTTATAGACCAGAAGCCTCAGGGGTGGTTGAACAAGTAAATGGAACAATAAAAAACTGAGGGGCATATTACCAAGCAATAGCGATAATTATCGCTATTGCTTGGTTAGAGACAAGATTTTACCGCTGAGCTGCGGCGATTTTTATCGCAGATAAACCTTGGTATTACCAAGGTTTATCGCAAATGCGATAAAAAACGGCCGCAATGCATGAATATCGCTGTAAAGTCAGCGATATTCATGCATTACCGAGCTAATGCTCTTAGCCATGTTATCCACCTCCCATTGGATAACATGGCTAAGAACTGCTCAGGGCAGGTGTTAGCTTTTGGAGATATTCGCGCTTAGCGCGAATATCTCCAAAAGTTGGTAATAGGAGATAGCGATGTTAGCGACTGTTTCCAGTCGCTAACATCTTGGCACGCCCACTTTGCATGTCATTAGTGATAAATATCACTGACATGCAAAGTGGGGCCCAAGATGGTCGCTATCTCCTACTAGCTGTCGCTAACTGGTGTTAGCGACAGCTAGGTAATAGGGAGATAATTTTATCTCTGCTTTCTTGGCTTTTAAAGCCAAAAAAGCGGAGATAAACCCCCTTGATAATATGCCCCAGAATTGCCAAAATGTGTCTGGCCACAGGACTGAAATGGCCCGATACCTTACCACTTGTTCTTATGACTCTAAGGAGCACTCCTGACAAGAGAACAGGATTAAGCCCACATGAGATTTTGATGGGAAGAGTAATGAGACAAGCATATGTACCAGTTGATAAACTGTTGAGCATAAATGATGATATCATACTGGATTACTGCAAAAATCTGTCTGACGTAGTAACTTCTGTGTTCCATCAGGTGGGAACTGAGTCAAAAACGAAAGAAAAACATCCAGCTCATGATCTAATACCTGGAGATTGGGTGCGACTAAAAGTTCACAGGAGAAGAAATTGTTTGGTGCCTCGATGGCAGAAGCCACAACAAGTAATTCTTGTTAGTACCACTGCAGTAAAGTGTGCTGGACTCAAAAGATGGGTGCACGCTAGTCACACTATTCGTGTGCCAGAGTGAAAGCACCACTAATTCAGATACTGAAGGTGAACCAGAAAAAGATCCAGATACTGAAGCTCGACCTGTTCATCGACATCTGGAGATATCAGATACTAGCTCTGCATCAGAAGGAGAAAATGAAAGTTTTGAAGTACCAAATATTGAAGATCGACCTGTAAGTCAAGATTTGGTAGAGACAAATACCAGCAAGGACACTGAACTGAATGAAAAGAAAGCTGGTAATTTGGAAAATATTGAAGGACGGTCCGAAAGCTCTGAAAGCAGGAACAGAAATCTCGAAACTGGTGAAAAGGAAATAACTCACGATGAGGATGAGCTTCCAGGTACCAGCTATGGAGAAGTTCCTAACAGAGTGAGAGAACTGACCAAAGACACTTTGAATTCTGGAAAAGAATCAGATCCTGTGAAAATCATTATAAATGAAACTAAAGAAAGATCTGAGACAGAAACTGATGACAGTGATGATGACACTGAACTAAGGAGAAGTTAAAGTAAACAAACTTGGAGAGTAGAACGAAATACTACTGAACCTGAAACAATGAGAGTAAGAAAAGGAGATAATTGGCCTAAAGAAACTGATGGATTAAAGAGTAAACTGGTTAACAGGACAAAGGTCCTAGAGAATCAAGTGAATGAAATAACAAGTCAAAAGGAATTGTTGGGAAAGAAAATAGAAGTTGTGCAAAGGCCAAAAAGACTGAGAAGACCAAATCAGAAATACAAATCACCTGAATGGACTTACATGGTATTACCTCCAATAAGGGAAGTAAATAGCAGCCAAGAAAGCTTGTATAACCAAGGTGTTGAAAAAGAAAGTGAGTAGGCTGTAACATAAAGAAAGTGAAAAGAAATTTTTTCCTAAATGTCACAGTGAAAAGAAGGGGAGATATGTATATATATATTCACTGAAAAAACCATCGGTTATAGATCATATATAGTTAGGAATTAGCCTTTACAAAACCTTGAAAATTCACAGAAAAAACCATAGGTTATAGACCATATATAGTTAGGAATTAGCATTTAAAAAACCTTATTTTACTCACACAAAACCATTGAAATTCCATATATAGTTAGTTGCACTAACTATATATCGCGCACCCGCAATCCACTGCTGATGATGTCACATATTACATCATTCATGACATGGTCAGTGACATCACTGATGACATCACTGATGACATCTCAAATGACATCACTGATGACATGACTGATAACATCCAGTGATTTTTTGTTTCTGTAAAGTTTAAATATGTCTTACATATTGAAGAATGAGTGGATGTGTAAGTGTCTGGACGAAGGATTTAGTAGGTGCATGACTGACTGTATGACTGAGTGATTAAATGTGTCTCACTGAGTGCATGGGTTAGTGACTAAACTGTCTTAATTTGTGCATCATTATGTCTGTTGTTCTGTAAACTGCTGCATGTGTTGATCAGTAGCTATATGAGTAACTATATGGGTTATTGATTGATTGTCCAAGTATTTGTATGGGAGACTGAGTGTGTGTGTGGCTGGCTGGGAGGTGTGTGACTCTGTGCAGATCAATGTGTACTTATATCAATGATTGTATAACAAGGTAAGTATGTGTTAGTATATGTTTGAAAATATAAGGTGCTCTATGATATATAGACAAGAAAATGGAAGTGTGATTGATTCTTTACAGGACTGACTAGGTGTGTGAGTAACTCCATGGATGAGTGGCAGAGTGTGAGTGTCTGTATAGGTGTATGAGTGCATATGATAGTGTTGTAAAGATGAGTGATTGTATGTATGAATGATTGTATGGGTGAATGAGTGAATGTGTGTGTAGACGTAGGAATCAGTGAGTACATATGTAGTAACTAGTATTGGTGTGTCAATGGTTTCAAAAATTATACTCTGTATTTAACACTGGGTGAAACAGAGGTTATATTAAAATATGAGGAGATGCATTGTATTGTCACATGAATGATATCATCAGTGATGTGGTCATTGATGTCAAATGAGATGTCATCAGTGATGTCATCAGTGATGTCATTTGAGATGTCATCAGTGATGTCATCAGTGATGTCACTGACCATGTCATGAATGATGTAATATGTGACATCATCAGCAGTGGATTGCGGGTGCGCGATATATAGTTAGTGCAACTAACTATATATGGAATTTCAATGGTTTTGTGTGAGTAAAATAAGGTTTTTTAAATGCTAATTCCTAACTATATATGGTCTATAACCTATGGTTTTTTCAGTGAATTTTCAAGGTTTTGTAAATGCTAATTCCTAACTATATATGATCTATAACCTATGGTTTTTTCAGTGAATTTCAATGGTTTTTTAATAGCAAAATATCATAAGCTGTCGAATGTCAAGTACGTGGTAAGTGAAAACATTTTCGTGTTTATGCACACTGATCTGCTTTGAATGGTGCCCCCCCCCCCTCATTTCTATTAGGAGTACTCTCTCTTTGCACATAGTGAAGGGTAGTTAACGCAGGCCTTTGCCCCCGTTGTAATACGTCGTGCCTGCTTCTCTCTCCATTTGATTGATTGTTATCCAAGTATTTACTGTTTTAGAATTGGTTCTCTTTGGTTCATTCTCTATTTACAAACAAACACAGAGTCGCAATACTCTGTTTAGTCTTTGCAGATAACGAAAAATCGTGTAAAAAAAAAAAGAAAAGGAATCGAGCAAAATCAGTAGGCCACTAACGGGATCTCTTTTTGACCTCGCTAAAATAGAAACATTAGGAACAACCCCTCATGACAAATACAAAACTAGTGAAATGACTTGAACTCCACACAATGATGGCTACAAAACAGCTCGGCTCCGCCACCCACCCCGCCCAAAATAACGATAAAGAGCGGCTGCCATGATTGGTTGCGGAATGGCCACGACGGAGCTACGAAATGGTACTGCTCTCATGCTAACCCCAGCTTCAGTCTGAAACATCCAGAAACACTGTAGACTACCAATTCGATCAGTTCCGGTAGCGCCCCAATGTAACCCGGTAGAGAAGAACTAGCCCTCCCCTCTTTGACTGATGGTTCTTGTTGCCTGTCCCTTCTGTTGTCATTTAACAGAACTATTTAGCCTGCTGAAAGGGGTTGTGTTCCGACCGCTGGTTGGTGGAGACATTTTGACTATATTCTGGACCTGCGTTGTCGCGTAATGCGTCATATGACGCGCCGCGTTAGCGCATCCGGAAGTCATCCGGGGCGTGCAGCGCGTAACGTAAGCATAACAAGTCATGTGACTTGTTAATAAAACTTTTCATTGGTTCATTTTACTTTTCTTATTCTAATGATGAAAGGCTTGGTCATATGACCTAAAAATTACGCTTTTTATTACTTCCGAACATTATTTTTTCTTAAATATATGTTATAATGTTCCAGGCTAATGTACTTTCCCGGAAAATTTACAACTGTCCTGCAAGTAAAATATATTCTTTTTTCGAGAAAAAGAGCGTTTCTTCGTCCCATGACGGAGCCGTTGAGCAAAAGAGGGTCGACCTGCTGTCTTAGTCGCCGATACGCCTGAATATGAGATTCTTATTGATCACTTTATGTTGCAGGAATAGAAAACACAACAGCCCTTGACCATTTATCTTTACTGCGTTCCTTCGTATTATACCTTTTACCCTTCATGTAATTGGTCTGCTTTATTTCACTTGCCTTTTAATGATTCTAAAACAGTGACTATTATTAAAAACTTTACCAATGTATATACTACTACCATGTTTTCTTTTAAAAACCTTTATTGTGAAAATTTCATTATACAAATACGAGCCTATAACCACGTGGACCTGCCACGGAGCAAACTGTAATCGTATATGATGAGTAGACATTTACACTGTAGAGGAACGTAACGGGCGGGCCATTAGGTTGCAAGAACTAAGGTGTCTAACAGTTACGGAATCGGTGGACGTACATTTTATAATTAAAATACGACAGGGCCAGTTACAATAAAATTATCTAGATATACATTTGCGGGCAAGCACCATGGGTGACGTTAATTCGAACTTTCAATAGTACAGTAATCAATAACACATCAGAACTTAATATCAATAGGGATGTCGAAATATTCAATCAATTCTCGTCCCCGCCCGCCATGTGCTTCAAAACTGCATACGTATCTCGTGATTTCAAGGTTCTGCAACCAGTACACAACAAGGAGTTACGAGTCCCATTTATTCCGGCGCCATTTTGGGCGAGGACGGGCAGGTCCAGGATATAGTCAAAATGTCTCTACCAACCATCGACTATGATGATGTTCATATGCTGTATTTATTAGAGTAACACTCATCTGTCCACATGAAATTAATTTGCCACAATCTAAACATGTCATTTTAATCTTTCCAAAGTTCTTCTAAATATTTGGGACCGTTTCCCTTGCCTCTGATGCTGTCAGTGCCACTTCTTTGATGAATGTACTAGCAGGTCAGGGGTTCTCCTCCAAATCTCTCTTTTATGCAGCACTATAATTAATTGGTGCCACCTCTCCATATGACGATGCATGGTATAGTTACCATAACTATATTTTTTTTCGGTTCCTCTGGAGAGTTCATCGTGGCAGATGAAGCGTGTAACGTACCGGGCATTTACCTTTTTTTGCATGTACAGGAAAGGAAAAAAAATCGAGCGTCCGAGTTCTAAGGTGTCCCAGGGCCATTTTAGTGGACCAGGCCCAAATCCAAAGCACAGGCCGCCATTTTGAGAGTCCTGTTGCAGCCGCCTGTCGCTGTAGCATCAAGAGCAGCCGAAACTCAGCTGAATGGCAACTGAAACGGTAAAGGGGCGCCCCACTACAGCAGACGAGCCTCCACCTAGGAAGGCCCGTTCACGCCGCCTCCCCCCCCCCTTCGGGCACCCCACGCCGTTATTCGGAGCAGTATTGTAGGATGGCCACACCAGTGCGGCAACTTGCTAGACATCACCTCGGTGGTAACCGAATCTCAACGCCTTGTGGTGTCTTCTATTCAGAAAACATTGTTATGCTGCCTTCGACCTATTCGCCGCAAGTGCGCACACAACTCAACTGCATAGCTTGCTAGACACCACCTCGGTGCCATCCGGATCTTGGAATCTCAGCGCCTTTTGGTGTCTTCTCTTCAGAAAATATTGTTGCGCTGCCTTTGGCCCCATTCGCACATCGGTCCGCTACTGACGCCATCTCACAGGCTAATGGGGCGCCCCACGCCGACTTTCAGCATTGTAGGATGACCACACCAGTACAGCAACTTGCTAGACATCACCTCGGTGCCATCCGGATCTCGGCGCCCCACTGCAGATGAAGTGCCTCTCAACTATGAAACCACCACGGTGACATCCGGATCTTGGCGCGTTGTGCTGCCTTCGGCCTATTCGCACATCGGTCCGCTACTGACGCCATCTCACAGGCTAATGGGGCGCCCCACGCCGAGTTTCAGCATTGTAGGATGACCACACCAGTACAGCAACTTGCTAGACATCACCTCGGTGCCATCCGGATCTCGGCGCCCCACTGCAGATGAAGTGCCTCTCAACTATGAAACCACCACGGTGACATCCGGATCTTGGCGCGTTGTGCTGCCTTCGGCCTATTCGCACATCGGTCCGCTACTGACGCCATCTCACAGGCTAATGGGGCGCCCCACGCCGAGTTTCAGCATTGTAGGATGACCACACCAGTACAGCAACTTGCTAGACATCACCTCGGTGCCATCCGGATCTCGGCGCCCCACTGCAGATGAAGTGCCTCTCAACTATGAAACCACCACGGTGACATCCGGATCTTGGCGCGTTGTGCTGCCTTCGGCCTATTCGCACATCGGTCCGCTACTGATGCCATCTCACAGACTTATGGGGCGCCCCACGCCGAGTTTCAGCATTGTAGGATGACCACACCAGTACAGCAACTTGCTAGACATCACCTCGGTGCCATCCGGATCTTGGCATCTCAACGCCTAGTGGTATCTTCCATACAGAAAATATTGTTGCGCTGCCTTTGGCCCCATTCGCACATCGGTCCGCAACTTAGACATCACCTCGGTGCCATCCGGATCTTGGCATCTCAGCGCCTTGTGGTGTCAGTCAGAAAATATTGTTGCGCTGCCTTTGGCCCCATTCGCACATCAGTCCGCTACTGACACCATCTCACAGGCCAACAGGGCGCCCCACGCCGACTTTTACCATTGTAGGATGGCCACACCAGTGCCACAACTTGCTAGACACCACCTCGGTGCCATCCGGATCTTGGCATCTCAGCGCCTTGTGGTGTCTTCTATTCCGAAAATATTGTTGCGCTGCCTTTGGCCCCATTCGCACATCGGTCCGCTACTGCCGCCATCTCACAGGCCAACGGGGCGCCCCACGCCGACTTTCAACATTGTAGGATGGCCACACCAGTGCGGCAACTTACTAGACACCACCTCGGTGCCATCCGGATCTTGGCGCGTTGTGCTGCCTTCGGCCTATTCGCACATCGGTCCGCTACTGACGCAAACTCACAGGCCAACGGGGCGCCCCACGCCGACTTTCAGCATTGTAGGATGGCCACACCAGTGCTGCAACTTGCTGGACACCACCTCGGTGCCATCCGGATCTTGGCGCGTTGTATTGCCTTCGGCCTATTCGCACATCGGTCCGCTACTGACGCCGCCTCACGTGCCAACTTATTTTCTCCGCATTTTATACCCTATGCCGCATAACAGGTCATGTGACTTGTTTATAAAACTTTTCATTGGTTCATTTTACTTTTGGTTTCCTAATGATGGAAGGCTTGATCATATGACCTAAAAACAACACTTTTCATTGGATGAAAACTTTTTTTTTTTCCCAAACGATGAAAGCCCCACCTTGTTTCTGGATGTTTCAGACTGAAGCTGGCGTCAGCATGAGAGCACCACCATCTCGTAGCTCCGTCGTGGTCATTCCGCGAGCAATCATGGCAACCGCTCCCCACCAGAAGCCTACAGGAGTCGGGGGCCCCCAAAACTTTTGATGAATCCTCAAGGCGGAGGGGACGCTTTCGAGAATGGGGTCCAAGACCTAGCAGACAAGCGTCCGATTTCCAAGGTGTCCCAGGGCCATTTCAGTGGACCAGGCCCAAAAAGGAAAGAGCCTGCCGCCATTGTGAGAGTCCTGTGACAGCCGCCTATCGCTGCACCGCAAGAGTGGGCGCAACTCAGCTGAATTGCGGCTTTTGACACAGTGGACCAAAAACGGACGGAATGGCAACTGAAACGGTAAAGGGGCGCCCCACTACAACGGATGACACTCCACCTGGAGAGGCTCGTTCACGCCGCCTCCCCCGGGGCGCCCCACGCCGTTATTCGGAGCAGCATTGTAGGATACCAAAACCAGTGCGGCAACTTACTGGACATCACCTTGGTGCCATCGTTCTGCTGCCTTGGAACTATTCGCACAACAGTTTGCTACTGATGACCCACCCCCCGCGACGCCCCACGCCGGAAATCTGGACGTTGTGCTGCGTTGGGACTATTCGCACAGCCGACCGCTACTTCGTTGTTTTTCCCTAAAAATGTTTATATGTTATTACTATTTTTGTTTTCTTGTATATATTTATAAATTATTAAAGTTTTATAATCTTACTACTTTGTCGGAGTGCTATATATTTTTAATGTGACACATAATTGTAAAAACTTTGATGTACAAAGAGTCATCCCTGGAATCTTCCGCTTCAGGCTCGGTCCCCTCCCCAATCACAATACAGGATGGTTTTCAGATAATAGGAACGCTTCTGCTGTGACGGATCTCATCGAGTGTGGGCCTTGATCTACTATAACTCCTTTGAAGAGGGGTGATTCTTTACAGCTGGGGCCATAAACTACATCTGCAGGGCTAGCTGATACCCTAGGACCAGCCTGGACAATCGGACACAGAGGAAAAGGAGTGTCAGAGGCTTTAAAAGCCAAGAAAGCGGAGATAAAAGTATCTCCCTATTACCTAGCTGTCGCTAACACCAGTTAGTGACAGCTAGTAGGATATAGCAACCATCTTGGGCCCCACTTTGCATGTCAGTGATATTTATCACTAATGACATGCAAAGTGGGCGTGCCAAGATGTTTGCGACTGGAAACAGTCGCTAACATCGCTATCTCCTATTACCAACTTTTGGAGATATTCGCGCCTAGCGCGAATATCTCCAAAAGCTAACACCTGCCCTGAGCAGTTCTTAGCCATGTTATCCAATGGGAGGTGGATAACATGGCTAAGAGCATTAGCTCGGTAATGCATTAATATCGCTGACTTTTCAGCGATATTTATGCATTGTGGCAGTTTTTATCGCATTTACGATAAACCTTGGTAATACCAAGGTTTATCTGCGGTACAAATCACCGCAGCTCAGCGGTAAAATTTTGTCTCTAACCAAGCAATAGCGATAATTATCGCTATTGCTTGGTAATATGCCCCTTTGCTGTTTAAATGGCAAAAGACTAAAACCAAGAAAGCGGAGATAAAATTATCTCCCTATTACCTAGCTTTCGCTAACACCAGTTAGCGACAGCTAGTAGGAGATAGCGACCATCTTGGGCCCCACTTTGCATGTCAGTGATATTTATCACTAATGACATGCAAAGTGGGCGTGCCAAGATGTTAGCGACTGGAAACAGTCGCTAACATCGCTATCTCCTATTACCAACTTTTGGAGATATTCGCGCTAAGCCCGAATATCTCCAAAAGCTAACACCTGCCCTGAGCAGTTCTTAGCCATGTTATCCAATGGGAGGTGGATAACATGGCTAAGAGCATTAGCTCAGTAATGCATGAATATCGCTGACTTTTCAGTGATATTCATGCATTGCGGCCGTTTTTTATCGCATTTGCGATAAACCTTGGTAATACCAAGGTTTATCTTCGATAAAAATCGCCGCAGCACAGCGGTAAATTTTTATCTCTAACCAAGCAATAGCGATAATTATCGCTATTGCTTGGTAATATGCCCCTTTGTCATTTTCTATCTCGGCGTGGATGGCACTGTGCTAATCCTATGCTTAAATACTTTGATAGAAAAACAGACATTTGAGGTGAGCAGATCTAGAGTGTCGCTGGTGTTGAGAGTGCTCTAACAGGAGCTGCTTTCCTCCTAAACTGAGACCTACCCAGAGTTCTCTCCTTCTTTTTTGCATAATTTATGCGTCACTCTATGCCTGAAAGGGTTTTATTTTGACCTAATACTGGGTGCTCCCTTGTGTTTGGACAAAGATATACCTCTCTGAAGACCTCTAATTAGAGCTAAACACTGTGTCAGGGGTTGCTTTTACTCATTTCATGTTGGCTTGAGTTGGTATTTTACCAATTCAAAGCTGTAATATTGTGCCTGGAGTGATAAATGGCTTTTGGTATTTTACAGCTCGGCAAGGACTGCACTGTACTAGTCCTATGCTTGAAGACTTTGCTGTTTAAATGGCAAAAGACTTTGTCATTTTCTATCTCGGCGTGGATAGCACTGTGCTAATCCTATGCTTAAAAACTTTGATAGAAAAACAGACATTTGAGGTGAGCCGATCTAGAGTGTCGCTGGTGTTGAGAGTGCTCTAACAGGAGCTGCTTTCCACCTAAACTGAGACCTACCCAGAGTTCTCTCCTTCTTTTTTGCATAATTTATGCGTCACTCTATGCCTGAAAGGGTTTTGTTTTGACTTAATACTGGGTGCTCCCTTGTGTCTGGACAAAGCTATACCTCTCTGAAGAGCTCTAATTAGAGCGAAACACTGTGCCAGGGGTTGCTTTTACTCATTTCAGGTTGGCTTGAGTTGGTATTTTACCAATTTAAAGCTGTAATATTGTGCCTGGAGTGATAAATGGCTTTGGTATTTTACAGCTCGGCAAGGACTGCACTGTACTAGTCCTATGCTTAAAGACTTTGCTGTTTAAATGGCAAAAGACTTTGTCATTTTCTATCTCGGCGTGGATAGCACTGTGCTAATCCTATGCTTAAAAACTTTGATAGAAAAACAGACATTTGAGGTGAGCAGATCTAGAGTGTCGCTGGTGTTGAGAGTGCTCTAAAAGGAGCTGCTTTCCACCTAAACTGAGATCTACCCAGAGTTCTCTCCTTCTTTTTTGCATAATTTATGCGTCACTCTATGCCTGAAAGGGTTTTGTTTTGACTTAATACTGGGTGATCCCTTGTGTCTGGACAAAGCTATACCTCTCTGAAGAGCTCTAATTAGAGCGAAACACTGTGTCAGGGGTTGCTTTTACTCATTTCAGGTTGGCTTGAGTTGGTATTTTACCAATTCAAAGCTGTAATATTGTGCCTGGAGTGATAAATGGCTTTTGTTATTTTACAGCTCGGCAAGGACTGCACTGTACTAGTCCTATGCTTAAAGACTTTGCTGTTTAAATGGCAAAAGACTTTGTCATTTTCTATCTTGGCGTGGATAGCACTGTGCTAATCCTATGCTTAAAAACTTTGATAGAAAAACAGACATTTGAGGTGAGCAGATCTAGAGTGTCGCTGGTGTTGAGAGTGCTCTAACAGGAGCTGCGTTCCACCTAAACTGAGACCTACCCAGAGTTCTCTCCTTCTTTTTTGCATAATTTATGCGTCACTCTATGCCCGAAAGGGTTTTGTTTTGACTTAACACTGGGTGCTCCGTTGTGTCTGAACAAAGCTATACCTCTCTGAAGAGCTCTAATTAGAGCAAAACACTGTGTCAGGGGTTGCTTTTACTCATTTCAGGTTGGCTTGAGTTGGTATTTTACCAATTCAAAGCTGTAATATTGTGCCTGGAGTGATAAATGGCTTTTGTTATTTTACAGCTCGGCAAGGACTGCACTGTACTAGTCCTATGCTTAAAGACTTTGCTGTTTAAACAGCAAAAGACTTTGTCATTTTCTATCTCGGCGTGGATAGCACTGTGCTAATCCTATACTTAAAAACTTTGATAGAAAAACAGACATTTGAGGTGAGCAGATCTAGAGTGTCGCTGGTGTTGAGAGTGCTCTAACAGGAGCTGCTTTCCACCTAAACTGAGACCTACCCAGAGTTCTCTCCTTCTTTTTTGCATAATTTATGCGTCACTCTATGCCTGAAAGGGTTTTATTTTGACCTAATACTGGGTGCTCCCTTGTGTCTGGACAAAGATATACCTCTCTGAAGAGCTCTAATTAGAGCGAAACACTGTGTCAGGGGTTGCTTTTACTCATTTCATGTTGGCTTGAGTTGGTATTTTACCAATTCAAAGCTGTAATATTGTGCCTGGAGTGATAAATGGCTTTTGGTATTTTACAGCTCGGCAAGGACTGCACTGTACTAGTCCTATGCTTGAAGACTTTGCTGTTTAAATGGTAAAAGACTTTGTCATTTTCTATCTCGGCGTGGATAGCACTGTGCTAATCCTATGCTTAAAAACTTTCATAGAAAAACAGACATTTGAGGTGAGCAGATCTAGAGTGTCGCTGGTGTTGAGAGTGCTCTAACAGGAGCTGCTTTCCACCTAAACTGAGACCTACCCAGAGTTCTCTCCTTCTTTTTTGCATAATTTATGCGTCACTCTATGCCTGAAAGGGTTTTGTTTTGACTTAATACTGGGTGCTCCCTTGTGTCTGGACAAAGCTATACCTCTCTGAAGAGCTCTAATTAGAGCGAAACACTGTGTCAGGGGTTGCTTTTACTCATTTCAGGTTGGCTTGAGTTGGTATTTTACCAATTCAAAGCTGTAATATTGTGCCTGGAGTGATAAATGGTTTTTGTTATTTTACAGCTCGGCAAGGACTGCACTGTACTAGTCCTATGCTTAAAGACTTTGCTGTTTAAATGGCAAAAGACTTTGTCATTTTCTATCTCGGCGTGGATAGCACTGTGCTAATCCTATACTTAAAAACTTTGATAGAAAAACAGACATTTGAGGTGAGCAGATCTAGAGTGTCGCTGGTGTTGAGAGTGCTCTAACAGGAGCAGCTTTCCACCTAAACTGAGACCTACCCAGAGTTCTCTCCTTCTTTTTTGCATAATTTATGCGTCACTCTATGCCTGAAAGGGTTTTGTTTTGACTTAATACTGGGTGCTCCCTTGTGTCTGGACAAAGCTATACCTCTCTGAAGAGCTGTAATTACAGCGAAACACTGTGTCAGGGGTTGCTTTTACTCATTTCAGGTTGGCTTGAGTTGGTATTTTACTAATTCAAAGCTGTAATATTGTGCCTGGAGTGATAAATGGCTTTGTTATTTTACAGCTCGGCAAGGACTGCACTGTACTAGTCCTATGCTTAAAGACTTTGCTGTTTAAATGCAAAAGACTTTGTCATTTTCTATCTCGGCGTGGATAGCACTGTGCTAATCCTATGCTTAAAAACTTTGATAGAAAAACAGACATTTGAGGTGAGCAGATCTAGAGTGTCGCTGGTGTTGAGAGTGCTCTAACAGGAGCTGCTTTCCACCTTAACTGAGACCTACCCAGAGTTCTCTCCTTCTTTTTTGCATAATTTATGCGTCAATCTATGCCTGAAAGGGTTTGGTTTTGTTTTGATATATATATATATGTCCAAGTAACCCTCCAGAGAGAAGGCAGAGGTCACGATAAGGGATCAACTTGAATGTTTATTTGTTGCAAAATAAAGCACAACGGGCGTATGCATTTCGGCTGTGTAGCCTCTTCAGCGCCCAGCGTAATACAGGAAGAAAGTCAAGTGCCACAAAGTTGTTGAATGTGCAACAGCTGAAGTAAATGTAGAACGCTCCGCCCATCCTGATGAAGAAATTCCACCATTCACAGTACCTAGGTAGTAGGGTGAACTGCATATCCCAGCATGCAGCAAACTGCCGAGATAGGGCGGCCAAGTGGTTGCGCGAACTGCAGGGTGACACAGGACCATGTCTCTCATTGTGGCCGTGCTCACAGGAACAAACAGCCTTCTCGAGTCCCCAACTGCACAACCTTCGCTAACAGGATTCTTCTTTGCGGGGGTCAGTCCGACAATGCGTCTTTCCCAGCGCAGAGTAAATAACTCCAACACCGCTATGTTTTATCCTGTTTGCAATGGTGGACCAGATCCATTCAATAACTTGAAGCAGGGTAAGTTTCCATCGAGGCAAAAACAGGCGGCAGTGTTGATCCGACCAACTTGCGTGCAGGGGCCTCTGTAACATGCCGCTGGCTGGCTTGTGAAAAATGTCCAAGTAACCCTCCAGAGAGAAGGCAGAGGTCACGATAGGGGAACAACTTGAAGGTTTATTTGTTGCAAAATAAAGCACAACAGGCGTATGCATTTCGGCTGTGTAGCCTCTTTAGCGCCCAGCGTAATACAGGAGGAAAGTCAAGTGCCACAAAGTTGTTGAAGGTTCAACAGCTGAAGTAAATGTAGAACGCTCCGCCCATCCTGATGAAAAAATTCCGCCATTCACAGTACCTAGTTAGTAGGGTGAACTGCATATCCCAGCATGGAGCAAACTGCCGAGATAGGGCGGCCAAGTGGTTGCGCGAACTGCAGGGTGACACAGGACCATGTCTCTCATTGTGGCCGTGCCCACAGGAACAAACAGCCTTCTCGAGTCCCCAACTGCACAACCTTCGCTTACAGGATTCTTCTTTGCGGGGGTCAGTCCGACAATGCATCTTTCCCAGAGCAGAGTAAATAACTATATATATGTCCAAGTGAAGTTGTAATTGAATTTGAAGGAACTTTGTAAGTGAAACAAGGTTGTAAAGAGACAATTAAAGGTAAAAAGATTGTATTAACATTTGTATAAAAAATAAATAATGGTTACTAATGAAACGACTAAATCAA
Organism: Lissotriton helveticus; assembly: GCF_964261635.1. Taxonomy (NCBI): domain Eukaryota; kingdom Metazoa; phylum Chordata; class Amphibia; order Caudata; family Salamandridae; genus Lissotriton; species Lissotriton helveticus. The sequence goes on along the minus strand of NC_136068.1, from coordinate 1,541,410,156 downwards.
AATGTTCAATTTTTAGAAAATGGTGTAGAATGTGGTTCATTTCTACTGGAATATTAATGATGATATGGTGATTCTTGTTATTTTTATCCCTTTTGCTCCTGACATTGAAAAATTAAAAACAAATGCAAGTCTGAAAGATAAAAATAATGTATTAAAAGATGAGAAGTTTAATGTATATAGGCCTGAAATTCATCAAGATAATTCTTTGAGTGATTTCTCTAGGAATACTTTTTCAAAATTGTTGTCTGAATATGTGAGGACAATGGATGCCAGCGATTGTTACATCTGTGTAAAATTGCCTGCATCTGTGTCAGCAGGTGTAACTTACCACCATTTGCCATTGACATATGGTGTGACCTGTAGTGTTATAACAAGTCTATTTTATAGATCTGGTAAATTAGAATATTATTAATCTGATTCGGATGATGTATTTGCGAAATTAAAAATGATCGCAGAACTAAACAAAATTAAGCCTGTAAAAGTTTTTGGTGAATATTTTTGGGAAACACCAGAATTAACTCACGATTATGCATTTAAACATAATTTAGGGGCATTTTACCAAGCTATAGCGATAATTATCGCTAAGCTTGGTTAGCGGGTATAAAAATATCGCCGCGCTCGGACGATTTTTACTGCTGAGATACCTTGATATTATCAAGGTTTATCTCAAAAGCGGTAAAAATCATGGGAAATGCATGAATATCGCTGTAAAATCAGCGATATTCATGCATTATCGTGACAATGCTCTTAGCCATGTTAGCCACCTTCCATTGGATAACATGGCTAAGAACTGCTCTGGGCAGGCGTTAGCTTTTGGAGATAATCGCGCTTAGCGCGATTATTTCCAAAAGTTGGTAATAGGTAATAGCGATGTTAGCGACTGTTTCCAGTCGCTAACATCTTGGCACGCCCACTATGCATGTCATTAGCGATAATTATCTCTGACATGCATAGTGGGACCCTAAATGCCCGCTATCGCCTATTAGCTGTCGCTAACTGGTGTTAGCGACAGCTAGGTAATAGGGCGATTAAATTATTGCCGCTTTAGTGGGAAAAATTCCCGCTAAAGCGGCAATAAGGCCCTTGGTAATATGCCCCTTAACTTGTAAGATGAGGAATGAGGAAAAAGCTTTTTTGAATATGGTTGGAGAAAGGAGACAACAGTATAAAAGACGAGAAAAAGTGAAACAAACTAAATCAAATAAATGGGTATTTTTAGATGATAATATTGAAGGACACACTGTAAATGTTGCTATAAGTATTGATACACCAATGTTAGGGAAATTATGTATTCAAAGAGATAATACTGTGTATGACAATTATTTTGTGGGAGCACATCAATGTGGATACACATATATTATCAATGGGGGATGGGGATTTAAAGGTGGAAATTATCCAGTTTTCCCAGTTATTTTCTTTCTGTGTGGGAACAAAGCTTATTATAGATTACCGAACCATTGATATGGTTCATGTTATGTTGGGTTGGTTTTTCCCAAAAAAATTCATGTTGACAGAGGCACAAATGGAATTTATGAAATATGCAAACCCTTAAGTTGTCGTAAAGAGAAAGTGTAATTGAAATAATAGGTGATATTTTTGGAGCACTGATACCAGCAGTGGGCATATCATTTAATGCAAATTGAATAAGAAAGTTGTCAACAATTGTAGATAAATTGTCAACTGACACAGCTGGAGGATTTTTAATGGTTAATACAGAAATGTTTGCTATGAGAAGTATGGTGATGCAAAATCGACTTGCTTTAGATATAATATTGGCAAAAGAGGGAGGAGTTTGTGGAATTTTAAAGGTCCAACGCTGCTGTACCTATATCCCAGACCAAAGTCAGAACATTGAGAAATACATTACGAATATTACCCAATTGCATAAAGAAATAGAGCCATTAGAAGTAGAAGGTGTACTTGAAAAACTTGGTATAAGTTTATCTGCAGTTAGAAATTGGTTTTATGAAATATGTAGATCTATAATAGGTAAAATACTAATACCAGTGACTATAATTATAATAGCAATTATAATTTTGAGACTTAGTTGTCAATGTAGGCAGAGAAGAAATGTAAAAAGAGTTTTGAAGAAAAAGATTGAAGAGAAACAAAACAGGGAAAGAGAAAAAGGTGATATTGAGATGGAGCACTATAAAGAAAAGATTTACCAAGACACAAAGAAACTAGAGGAGACAGAATCATAACAAGTACTAATTAGAAGAATTTGAAACATGTTAAGTTGTAACAAAATTCAACATTTTGAGAGGTAATTTGGTGATAAAATCACCAAAGGGGGTAGTTGATGAAGCAAGATGGAAAACAAAATGTTTGTATCCCCCTTGTAAAGTTAACTCTCCATAACACTGACAAGTACTAAATGCGTGGTTTTGAAATTAACCAACCTAGAGTAAATTGCATACACAAATACACGTGGGATATTAATTTGCATGTTTTGCATAAGCAAATAATCTACTCATTTGTTGAATATTGTGTCATAAAATGTACGCATATGTTATAATCTAAAAGGAAGATGCATGAATGTGCTTTTGTCATGTTTACTTGTGGCATAAATCATGAAGGCTGGTAAGTCAAATTACGCATAAATATCGCTTAAAGCTAGGTAAATACTAACTGGGTTATCATTAGAAGGGGGAGGTAAACAGAAAGGGCTTTACTTCGTAAATTTACATTTATTTGGGTTTGTTTTCGTGATAGTTCCTAAATTGAGGCCTAAACGAGCACATAAAAAAGAGAAAAATGGAGTCTGATTGAAATCTGCCTGAGACTGAACAGTGTGGGTCAAGGACAGCGTGGCCATTTTATGGGGCCTAAGCCAAAGATGACAGCGAGGCGAATATTCTAGCTGTGGGAATACAGAGAATAATAACAATTTAAAGGACACTTCGAAGGAAGTCAAACTTTAGACAAAGACACCCGAGTTACAGCAACGTGATGATGACTTTGCAGAAATTTCAATAAGAATGATGAGGTGATGCTCATCCGAGTCCAAATTGACCAATCACAGACATTACAGAATTTAAGAGTTACGAATTTAGATAGATAAGTTAGTGAAAAAGAGTATAAAAAAGGACGTTTTGGACATTGAAAAAAAGGCTCGCTTTTAGATTTGATTTTGGCACCCCGAAATGCTGTCGGTCTGCGCAATTTTTCATTGAGGCGCAGGTACTTCGAATTTTTCCTTTTGACTTTAACTTTTAAATGGGTGTGACGTCCAGAGAGGAGAAGAGAGGCAGAGAGGCCTTGATTTGGGATTATTACATTCTGTCCTAATGTCTTTGTCTCTTCATTTGGGTAATATTTCACAGTCTTATTTACTTGCGCTGTCATTGCTAATAAATAAATGATATTGAAATGTAACCTTTTCTTTCAGGATTTTATTGCAAAATTGAATTATTTTCTAGTTTTATTAAACGTAGAGATCATGCTAGGAGATTGAAACTAAGAAAATAAAATTAGATAAATGAAGAATTAAGCTGGACTTGATACTTCCTTTTGTCAGCAGATCCGAATTTAATTATGAATAGTGGGGTGATATTATTTTTCTTACTCTAATGAAAACCATGGTATTTAGAAGTAAAACTGCAGTTGTAAATAATGTATAAAGTTTAGTTCAGGCACTCCACTATAGCACCGCTACTCCCTTATTGAAACCATACGGAAACCTTGGAACTGAATATATGTGTGTATAAATGGAAGGTTAGAACGATGGGCCCAGTTGAAAGAATTTGTAAGTAGTTCTGTGGGTTTAGCTGTGGTGGTTTATGAAGAATTTTTGTAGCTGCGCTGCACCAGTGGCAAAAGGAGAACTCAAAACTTTCAGGACACCTGCAACAGAATTTGGGCTGCACTCTACTCAAATTTTTAGTGGACTGGGAGGTGGCCCTGATGCACCACAGGGAAGTAGCGATAAAATCCTGCCTCCGACTCATCCAATACAAGATATTGCATCAGGTGTATTATGACAGGGTCCGGCTTCACGGCATGGGCCGAGCCAGCGAACCGCACTGCCTACGTGGCAGACAACCACAGGAGGACTTCTATCATACTATCTGGGACTGCCCCATCATACACACATACTGGGTACACGTATTAGGAGAACTGAGTAAAGTGCTGGACGAAACACCACTTCTAGTTCCTAAATGTTTACTGCTGGGCATACCCGGAGATTTTGACGTGGGTCGCCCCCAGCTTATTTTTGCACTGCTGGCATTGGTGGTAGCGAAACGGGATGTGGCCTGCACATGGGGGGCGTCGCTATCTCCCCAATTAGGTGAATGGAGGAGGGGAATGGACATGTATATGGCGGCAGAGAGGGTTACATACAAAGCGAGAGGGTGCCCGCGGAAGTTCCATAAGGTGTGGGGAAAATTGAGAAAATATCATGGCCTGGAAGGAGGGTTGGGAGCCGACTAGCATAATACGGTTTTTGGACCTCACCAGGCACTGGATGGGGAAGCACTGGGTCTCTGTCTCCAACTCCCGGGGAAGACTAGGATGATTGTGGGGGAGACTCTCCTGGAGCCAAGTCCGGCGAGGAGATCGTATGTCTCCCTGGTTAGTGGAATGTGGGGGATGAGGGATCTTTTGATATTGACAATATGTGGGTGCTGTGACGCGGCTGTGACTAAATGTGACATGCTGCCTGTTTTGTGTTGGTTGAAAATGCAAACCATTTTTTTTTTAAGTGATGTTCTTGTGGTGCAATGACCTTGTAAATATGCCCCAATGTATCATGCTGTGCTAAATCACATACGTGCAAACTAGCACCATATGGGGAGCTTTTGTTATGCAGCCCACACAAAGGGGCAGAGCTTGTGCCAAGGATATTTTCAGGCTGGATGGGCTGGTTCTTATACGTTATGACATGCCACTGCCATTTATATAGTGCCCAGTCTGCCGCCGGTATGGCATAGCAGTGCTTTCAACAGTCGAGGAAAGACTTCTTAACCCCTTCCGCGCTCATGACGAGCTCAGCTCGTCATGAGTAACGCCGCTCGCACGCTCATGACGAGCTGAGCTCGTCATGTAACGCGGCTTTTCGAAAAACGCAGCGCGCAGCGGGAAAACCGCTAGCGCGCATGCGGTTAATTGTGAGCCTTCAATCTCACACAGAGGTCTGGATTGGCTGGTGAAGATGCAATGTCAGTTGTGTGCAGAGGTGTATTACTATGGTGAATGAATGTAGCCACTTCTTTAACCTCTGGGTGAATCTTCCTGTCATTTAGTGGGTGAGACTGGAGGGTTGTACTGAATCACTTACACATGTTCTGTCGTAGAATGGATTCTGCATGACCCAGGAAAAATGCATGTCAAAGAGCGGTGCCCACTGCTGAGCCATGTCCGAGGGGCATAACATATGCCCAAACGGCCAATGCAGCTCACCTGGAGGAGTGGGGGCATTAAAGGGCCACTCTAATCTTCAGTGTCCTCTAATTTAGCCCCAAATCAATTAATATGTGCGAGATATGGGAGACTCAGGGACCCCTTTATCACAATCTGGGGTAGGGGCTGTGGGGGGGGGAGGGGGTTCATTTGTGTAATTCCCATGACGTAACAGACAACAACGTATTTGGGCTAGTTTGGATATATGTTAGAAGTTCTGTCTCAATGTGTTCTCTTGCATGAAAGGTGTGTATGTATGTGTGTGCGTGTGTGTGTGGGGGGGGGGGCGTCACTTTGAATTACATCAGTCTGCAGGCACGTTCTATACATCTGACTCGCAAGCTTCCTTATCAGCGGCCTGATGCAACCTCCTGTGAAGGTATTTGAAGCCTTCGCTTGAACACTTATGGCTGCACGCGATGGGCTCCCAGGGCCTCTATTACATGATTGCTTACAGTTGCATCAGCCCTGGAAGAGCCCGACAGGAAGGGAAGAAAGACTGTCACCTTAAGGTATTTCTGGGAGTTGACCTGCTGCCAAAGCATTCAAATAAAATCTGTCTTAAGAAATCACGTTCCTTGTTCAGTGCCTGCCTCGCTGGTCACAAAGCTGTGTGGGTTAATCTACCCCCTGCAGCTGCGACTGATTAAAAGCACAGGTTAAAATCTCGACATGGATGGCACAGCCATTCATCCTTGAAGGGTTGCTAAAGTGAATTCGTTGAGCTGAGCAATAGGGACACGTTTTATTTAAGATGCTACAAAACTTAATATTTTGTGATAGCAAAACTAGTCAAATAAACAATATATTATTCTGAGTCCCATCCTTCTGTTCTCCTCATCATGCCATTTTCTTCTTCAGTCCCTCGGTTAGACACTTACGCCCTTTTTCTTCGGATAGTTTTCTGAAACCTTCCATCCGCATATCTCACACTTCATCCAATGGCAGCTCCTCCACTAAGGCCGAGGAGCGTCCCCCACTGCTCCGCAGCAGGAAACATAAAATTAAATTAACTTGCGTTATTATCATTTTATGTTTCCGTCTGCTGAGCAGGAAACATAAAATGATAATAACTTGCATTATTATCATTTTATGTTCCCCTCTGCTGTAGCAGCTTCGGTGCAGGGCAGTGCTGCTCCGAGGATAGAGGAGCAGGGGAGGAGTCGTTTGCCCACTCCTAAGTGACCATGACTGTTTGGTCAACCCTCTCGGGCCACCCAAAACAGTCATGCACACTTCCCATATTCTCCATGCAGGCTGCATTACAGCCTGCATGGAGAACATGCCCAGACCCCCATTTCCCTGGCTGAGCGCCGATCCACGGTGCTCAGACCCCTCACAATGCATTGCAACATTGTGATTGGCTATCGGGCCCTTGGAAGCTGGGTGCTTCCTGCTGCTTCCTGTATCCTGATGCAGGACCGGAGCAGGAAGAAGAGGATGGAGGAGAGGCGCCGAGTGGGCGGCCTTCACAGGTGTTTATTTTTTATTTTTAGCCCCTTCCCCCGCCCCACCACCCGAGGCCGGTAGCAGCCACTACTGACCTCATCTCTTTGCTCTTCCGCATCCACTGCGCGCTCTCTCCTGCATGTACTTCTTTGTATCTCCTTCACTTCACGCTGTCCCACCCACACAGTCAGCTCTCCCACTCACCTTTAAGTTAATGGGCATTTATTCTAAAACCCTTTGGAGCCCAGGACAGGCACTGTGAGAAATCTGCTCTCTCTTCATCCTGGACTCCACGGCACACACTCATGACTCTTTATAAACATTCATGCATGACTTCAACTCACTTAGGGAGTGCCCAGGCTGAGAGTTCAGTGGCTGTGTGTTACTATCACCCAGTGGTGTGCACAAGAGGGAGCCATGACATTTACACATGGGGCACTGGTCCCACCTGGGGTGCCACCCCTCCCCCAAGTGAATCCACTGATTAGTCATTATTTTTGTTTTTGAGGATTTAACATTTTGCTATCAGCTAAATGACTTCGAAAAGTCAACTGGTCTATCAGAACATTTCCAGAATTCCTGCCCACTTGGAGCCATAAAATGCATAGTTCCCCTGGGGCACTATGATATTACAGAAGTGGCAGCAGACACATGTGCAGCCCCATTTGTAATACTGGTAGCACGAGTGCACATGTAGTAGCAGTGCTATCTTGAGAGGGCATGGCCCCATGGAAATGAGGGAATCACATTGCCTCTGCACCTGCCCCTATTATGGGCGCATGCACAGAGGCAAACAAGACCTTAGTGGGCACACAGCCCACCCACTGAGGGTAGCCCTTTGGAGGCGTGGAATGGAGTCCTCTGGGCCCCCTAAACATACCCCTGCAGGTGGGTACTGCCACTCATTGCACCCACCTGCAAATGGATTTCTGTCCCCTCTTCACAGTGCAGACTGCTGCCTGCACTGTGAAACATGAAGCGGCTTGTAAACAACCCACCACGCCTTTCCCTGAATGCGCTGCTATGGGAGCTGCTTGAGTTTGCGGCTGCCCTGGGGGCAGCACATTCATGACAATAGGGTGCATTGTCCCATTCGGCACCAAGGGTACCTTTTGAAAGGAGCGCCCTGGTGCACACAGTGTGCCCTATGTGTAATGCGGGCCTTGGTATCGCTGAAAGGCTATTTGAACTTAGCTTAGCCTGCCTGTAGCTCATTTGCATGGATTTGACTTTAGGCCTTACAGGAACCAGTGCTGAACATCCTGGCATTTTACAGCCTATGAATGAGTAGGCTTTAAAATGTCCCTCATTAGTTTGAGGGCCCAAGAGAGCGTTGATGGGCCAAGAGCAACAACAAGTAGCTTCTGGTTGGCACCAGCCATAAAGCGGGCCTAGCGCGCAAGGATCCGTGGCATTTCCAGGACTTCCGCCTCCGTGCTGGAAGGAGAGCTATTAAACATAGATTGAAGATGCAGGCACCAAACACCAACGCCCAATGTGTGCCCTGCTTGACCAAACAGGTCTCAGCCGAATCCAAAACATCTTCTGGTCGAAGTATCCACTGAGTATCTTCCAATTCATTAAATCAAAGGAGGTTCTTCTGTTTTTATGAGGAACCAGAAGAAAACGCCATTGGTGAATTTGTTTAAAATCGCAGCAGCAGAACCAATCAGGATTCTCCACTATAAGTCCCAGCCAATCAAAACCGCACAATCTATGCTCTCGCAACGCCCGCACACAAGTAAACCTCGTAAAATCTTCACACGTGACAGAAAGCTGAAGTGATTGATTGATTGATTGATTGATTTGTCGATTTATAAAGCGCAACGAATGCCCATGGGCGTCTTGGCGCTGAGGTCAGAGTACGTGACCGAGCTGCTCAACATAAGCAAAAACTAGCCCAAGATGAAAACCATGTTTTTATCTCTTTCCGAAAGGAGAGTAGTGAGGGGCTATTCTTAATTGAAATTGGAAGCTGATTCCAATATACAGCAGGAAGCTTCTCTCTCCCCACCCCCCCACCTGAGTTGTTTGTATCTTGGGACCTGGATCAGTTTTAAATTACTAGATCTCAAGGACCTAGTAGGCTGGTATCTTACCAGGTGGGTTTTTAGGAACTGCGAGCCTACCCCATGGAGGGCTTTATAAGCCAGACATAAGGATTTACATTTTATTCTGTTTTTAATTGAGAGCCAGTGCAAAGATCTCAATCCGTGGGCTATTGGCTCATGTCTGGGTATGTCAAGCACCAACCGCGCTGCTACATTTTGTAGGCGTTGGAGTTTTGCTAGATATTGGGTCTGGATCCCCGCATATAGTTCGTTACCGTAGTCCAGTCTCGATAGAGCCAACATTGTGACTACTGTTTTGCAAGATCTCAGAGGGATGAACGGTAGGAGTTTCCTGATCATCTTTAGGAAGAACCAAATTGATGATGACAGCTTATTAGTTTGTGCTTCATAGGACAATTTGTTGTCAAGGAGCATACCTAATTTTTTTACCTTGTGCACTGGAGATGGACAGTGACCTAGATCATCTGGCTACCAGTCCTGGGACCATGATTGCAAGTCAGAACCTGATATCATCACTTCACTTTTATCTCCGTTCAGCTTCAGGCAGTTCGTCTGCATCCAGCAAGTGATCTGTTCCATACAGTGTTTAAACCTGGCCGCTGTCTCAAGGGCATTGTTTGAAATAGAGACCACTATTTGAGTGTCGTCTGCGTATGAAACTGGGAGAAAGCCACAATTCCTGATTATAGCCGCCAGAGGTGCCACGTAAAGATTGAAAAGGGTGGGGCTTAATGACGACCCCTGGGGCACCCCACAAGGGGACCTGAAGGCTTTAGATTTGGCTTCTCCCAGTTCTACCATAAAGGTCCTGTTGGATAAAAAAGACGCTAGCAAAGACTGAGCTGTCCTATGCACTCCAGCTTCTGCGAGACGAACGAGGAGAGTATCGTGGTTTACCGTGTCGAAGGCCGCCAATAGATCTAACAAAATCAAGGTGGCCTACCCCCCGGCGTCCAGAGCACTCCTGAGCTCCTCCGTTGCCATCAATAATGCAGTCTCTGTTCCATGCCCTTCACGGAAACCGAATTGCGAATGATCTAACATATTTGCTTCTGTGAGGAATTGAGAGAGCTGTCTAGTCAGAAGCTTCTCAAGTACTTTCGAGGCAAATGGGATTCTTGCAATCGGTCTGTAATTTCCTGGTTCTTGGGGGTCTGAATTGGATTTTTTGAGTAAAGGTAATACTGAAGCTGTTTTCCAGGGGGCGGGGAAGTGATTGGATTTAATTATATCAGCAAAAAGTAAGCATAATTGCTCACTCAGTAGGTCATCGAAAAGGTGCATCACCTTTGGCGGGCAAGGATCGGATGTACCACCAGATTTTGTTGATCTGACCACCTGGAGGATCTGTTCGATAGACGGGGGCTGAAAGTGGAAAGTGTGATCCTGTATATGGGGTGAAATCTCATCCTGTTTCTGTAAATTGACCTGCTTGTGTGTGACCGCCTCTGATCCCTTAAAGGATTCATACACTGCAGATACTTTATCTACAAAGAACTGGCCCAGAGTATTGCAGAAGTCTGACCTCATTTCTATGGGCATAGAGTTGTTTGTGCTAGTTAATTTTCTGACTGTAGAAAAAGAGTTCTTTGCTAGAATTTTTTGCATCTTCTATTTTTTGCGTGAAATATTTGCTTTTTTCTGTCAATATTAATTTTTTATAGATGGCTAGAGAGGTTTTGTATTCCTCATTTGGTCCTTGTTTGTATGTTGATCTCCATCTTTTTTCAATCTTTCTGCAATGCTGTTTTTGTATTTTTAGTGTATGCGAGAACAAAGGTTGTGATGGAGTCATCCTCCTAGATGGTTTGTTTTTTATAAGGGACTGCTATTTCCATGGCTGCCTGTATCCAGTTCGAAATTTGGTGTGTGGCTGTATTGCAGTCTCTGTCCAGAACTGGGGTAGAATGTCTTAGCTGTTCTTTTAGTTTTGAAACATCAATTTTGGACCAATCAAGGTAGGTGGACTGTTTGCGGCAAAACGCCGGTGTCGCTACGTTTTTCCCTACCTCTAGTGTAAATATTATTGCCTCGTGGTTGGACCAAGGGACTGGTAAAATCTCAAGTGTCCGGGTAAACTTATTAGACGTAAAGATCCCATCAAGTGTATGCCCTGCCTCGTGTGTGGTTTGCTTCACTATTTGCTCCATGTCTAAATTCGCTAGGGCATCTGACAGCAGCGTTACTTTTGGGTCTGCACAGTTCTCTAGATGTAAATTAAAGTCGCCTAGAATTGTAAAGTCAGCGTTCCTCACACTATTTTCTAAGAAAGGGCTCAATATTTGGGTCAGGGGTGTCTTGGTCTTCGGGGTCTATAGATTAAAAGGCCTCTGAAGGTGTCATTGTTGGAGATATTTATTTGGAAATTTAGAATCTCACAGTCTGGGCTGCTGCTCTGATTTGTACCCTTAGTTCTTAACTCATTCCTATATATTATGGCCAACCCACCCCCTCGCTTTTCCTTCCTATTGGCTCTAATAATTGGGTAGCCGTTCGGGATTGCTAATGAAAGATCAATATCTGAGGCTTCATCTGTCCAAGTCTCCGTAATAAAAAGTAAACTAAGATTTTGTGTTTCTAAGAGTGAAGACATTACAATCCTAACTACTTTACTGATAGAACTTTAAAGCATTGCCGAATAATCACGTCAAGTATATTGCATAATAAATTATCTTCAAGCAGTGGTGACCTCAGTTTGCAGTTATTCAAAACTCCATATGTAGCTCTTTCATACATGCCAATAGCCCGATTCAGACGGCAGAGTCAGGATTTTTGAAGCAAAACATGGCTTCAATTTGGCTGTTTCCTGCAGAAATTGACTCTGCTGCAATTGAAGTCAATGGTGAAAATGTGTTCCCCCAATTTTATTCTAAAAGTCTCTATTGGTGTCAAGGGTTGCCAGAGGTGCAAAGTTGCACGACTCTCAACTTTGTGATTTTTAAAAAATATGTTCATACTTCAGAATGTGTACAGATCCTGGAGTGAGAAGCAGATTCACACGTCATTCAAAGGAGCATAGATCTGTATCTGCTGCTACAGTGCTTAATTTGTTTAAAAAAAAACAATTGCCAGGGCCCTTATCTGGAAGTCACAGCAGCTCACACACTAAGTGCTCCCAGTAGTGTTGTCAATGACAGTACCATCACAACTAACCATCACACTCAATCAATTGAGACTTTAAATATACATAAAAAAATGAACTAATATATACAGCACAAGATATTCTTATAGCTTTGGTTGGCAGGCATTTGTGATTTTAATAGATATTCAATTATTAAGCAACTGTTATTGTGCACCTCACAAAATTAGACAAACAGCGCCACCCTGTGGAAGGCTTTCATAAGAGCCGATGTTGACGATAAAGTGCCGGTGCCAAGCACCAGAAACCACCAGTTCAAACTAAGCACTGCTTCTGGATTGAGAGACTCTAAGAGGGAGATGAACATTCGGAGTAGCCCCCCTGGTACCTGCCTGTCTTGCACTGTACTCCCCATCATTGTAGCCGGGCTATAAGTGAGCAGGGTCGCACTGGATCTCAGACTCTGTAGTAATTTAAAAAATACATTGAAATAGGTTCCTCTTTGACTCTATATTCATGTCCTTAACGTTACAGGCAAAAACACTGATCCAATTTCTATACAATGAATGTGAAATATATTTAGGTTAACCATCTCAGACATTTAGATCTTCTTTATATTTCACATTTTACTTAATCTTGCATTCCCTAAGTCTGATAGCTAATTCCAGGATGTTTTGTTCATGCATTTTTTCTGGGTAGCATACTTTTTTTGTATTGCGCATACTGTAAACTCAGTTGCATCCATGTGTTTATAACAGGCCACGATTTACAGCTCTCCGGAGTTGAGGCTGAAGGCAGTGCGAGTTTCACACAGCACCTGTTAATGGGTCAAAAAGGTGTTCTGAATACATGCTCATCCAATCCTTGGCCTCTCTGGAGGCCACTCAGTGAAATGGTCACGTGTACCAGTTTGCAATTGTTTTTTAGTGCATATGTGTGAAGGAGGTACTCAGTTGTCAAAAAAAACAACAAGGTGAAAGTAAAAGAAAATGCACTACTTATAGTTGAGTGGATGTGCAGCCCCAGGCTCTGGCAAGGTCCGTTTATGTTTCCTTACCCCAAAGCTTCCCCATAAATTCCAACACCCATGCACAGGCCCACTGAGCCCTCATTGCCTACCCCATACTAGGGGTGGGCGGAACTTGTGGAATTTGACTCCGCTGAATTCTGCGGAGTTACATAAAAACTCTGTGAGATTCTGCAGCGTTCCCCAAATAGACAGAAAATTTGCAGCTTATGAAGCAATTTAGCGCCAGTAGCGCGGGCAGTGCTGAAAATCAGCATGAATGGCATGGTGCGTTGCAGAAGAGTTCAAGGCCATTTGAGTTGATTTTGCTGCCGCTCAAGTACAAAATCTGCTTGAGCGGCAGCAAAATCTACTTAAAGGAACCCTTCTGACCGAGACCAGCCGCAACTGCCAGTGTTAGAAAGTCAAACTAGGGGGCATCATATCTCACTTACATTTTCTGGAGCCTTGTGGGAGAAAAGTTCCACCATGCAGAGATTGGCAAAATTTGGCCAGAACTCTCTATTAAAGAGTAACACAGAGTAACTGAAATGTTTCCAATTCCACAGGCGGAACTAGGCATCCTACCCACTCCAACCCCATACCCTCCCACATAGGTATTACGCTTGACGCTGTTTGTCAGTTGAAGAGGGTTCTGCAATTCTTGAGCAGCGTCCCCTGGGCACAGAAATATCCCACTTGTGCAAGCCAAGGGCGGAAAAACTGAAGTGAAATCAGAAAATACAATATGGTACCATACCACTTTTATTTTTGAACTTAACTATAATTATTTATCTGGTATTTTCTACAGAACATGCACAAATCTGCATATCTTTCATGGAGCCAAAGACTCAGAAAGCTAAAAACACTTTGAAATTTGTTTAACTCTTAGCAACTTGTGAAAACAGCACTGCATGGGGTGCTGTGGGTTCAATCTATGGATGCCATCTTTAAGGTTCCATCTCTGCTGTATATGACTTCCATCCGCTCCCAGTCAGGTCACCCCAGGTATCATTGGCACACTTCAAACAATGCGAGCAGCTGACCTGGAACCTAGTTCTGTCTCAGGAACAGCTGGCCAAAGCCCTTTCTATTGCACCCCGCATACATGGAATGTCCTCTGTGATTAGGCTGCAGTACTTTCATTTTGATAATCACAAAAACATAACCCCAGATTTACTAACTTTTCGTGCAACACAACGCAGCATCTAAATTAGCTGTGCTAGATTGTGCAAGAACAAAAGCCAACAGACAACGGAGAGTCATAACTACTAAGACTGGCCTGTGGCTAGTGGCGTCCCTTGCGCTGGTGCTCCAAACAAGCTCTGCATGACGCAGAAGTGAGTGTGTGCTATCTAAGATGGGATTTGTACTGTAAGCATACCCTTCCAGAATAAATTCCTTTGCACCCTGGGCCTCATTTATGAGGCTGTGCGTCATTTTTACGCCGCCGGTGCGTCACTTTGTGTGACGCACCAGTGGCATAAAAAATGCACCTTGTTGCGCCATATTTACAAAGTGACGCATCTAGGTAGATGTGTCACTTTGTAAACCCCTGCGCCACATTATACCTGCACCAGGTATAATGTATGCAAGGGGGGCGTATTGACGCAAGGAAGGGTCGTAGAAGTGACGCTGTGAAATCTATGAGATTTCACTGCGTCACTTTTAGGACACTGTTGCATCAAAATCTTGCGCCTGCCTCACAGCAGGCGTAAGACTGACGCAGGCCCTTTCACATGGGGCTTGCCCCATGTGAAAGGACGCATTGCTGGATTGCGTCACTTTTGTGACACACTCCAGCAATGCGTCACATTTGTGCTTACAGATACGTCAGAAATACTGACGTATCTGTAACTCCTTGCAAAATGATGCGTCATACATTAAATATGACGCATCAGGAATGTCGCAAGGAGTGCGCACTGAGAAGTGACGCACCGCTGCTTTCACGCAGCGATGCGTCATTTCTCATAAATGATGCCCCCTGTGTCTTAGGTCCACTGGTGGGCAGGTGGACTCCCAGACCAACCCTGGTCTTTTCACCCCAGACCAATTGTCTTTAATTTAATAAATGGTTGACTGGTGCGTGAGAGTTCACACTACATGACACATCGTAAAGAGGCAGCACATTAAAACAGCGTTGCAACATCTGCTTAAGTGGTTTAGCTCACCTTCTAGTAGAGTAGATGTAGCATATGTTTTTTTTCAAATTGACATACATTTTAAAGTACATCTAGTAGTGCAATGCCAATGGCCACTTTCCCAAGAATTTAAATATTCGCTACTAATGGCCCTACATTACTGGAAGAAAGAACGCCAGTCCTCCTATTAGGGGCCTTTAAGAGGTCCTGAACATTGGGAACAGTAATACAGACATCCAGCAAACAACACCTGTTTGACCTTGAGGGTCCATTGAGAAATGGGGAATAATCAGGAGAATCAGATCTGCATATGTTTGTATTTATTTTGTATGTGTGTATTTTTGGTATAAGATTTGTTTTTGTTTTATTATCTGTGTAAAAATGTTAGTAGTTATTAAATTTTTGGGTTCTAATTTTGCATTTTTAGTTTATAAATAAATAAAATAAATCCAACTCCACTGGTCAATTCTCATTCTCTCGTACATTTTTGCCTGGATATATCAACTGCTTTGAACGGATGAAATCCCCAGGGGAAACTGTCCAGGCCTGTGAGTTTGCTGCATTAGACATAACAGTGGTGATGCTGATAAATGCCAGTACCAGACCTATCTGAGATCACGAGCAACTCATAGTGGAGCACTAAGAGGGCTGCCAATCCCATCAAGATTTGAGAAATGTTACTGATTCAATGTACTTTCCTATATGTTGCTTGCTTATCTACCACTGACCTTTGAGAATGACAAAGTATATTTTATAATCCATACTGTCATCAGAACAAAATTGCTCTTTTGTGGATGGGGTGAAGAGGGCGTGTACACTTGTTGGACAATTTGCATTGAGCTAATGCTGGGAAACCATGAACAGTGCATAATGCCACTAAAGCGGGGACTTCTGGTCACTTCCTTATCATATTCCTCAACTCTTCTTGCCTCCACATCCACTCTCTGCCAGGGCTGGTCTGGCCACAGCGGACACTGGGCGTTTCCCTGGTGAGCCGGAAGGGTGCTGGACGGGTCTGTTCCTGTGTGGGCCGGTTTTGTCACAGGAGCATGTCTTGCAGCAGTGCTGCAATATCGGCCCCCTGTAACAAAAGCAGGAGCAGGGCTTTTTCGCTGGCACCCTTCTGCCCCACCCCATCGGCTCCCAGGGCTGGTCGAGCAGCAATCTGCCAGGGCTAGTTGCTGTTCCCAGTCCAGCCCTGCTCTCTACCTCATCATGTCTTTCTTTCCTGTGTTCCCCAGGTGTCATTGACCAGCCCAAATATTTACTCTACGTTCCATTCCTAGGTCTAGCGGTAACCAAAACCTTTTGAGTTTACTAAACGTGTGTGAATAAAATGCTTACTTACAGGGGCTTTTAGCTAGTACTCTTAATTAATTGTTCTATTATTGTGTTCTCTCACATTTTTCCTTCACATACTAGAGCATACTGCAGAGGCAAATGGTTCATCCCGCTTCCGGCATTGGCTACCTTCACTGTAATGACAGCGTTCTGCCCATTCACAAGTAGCACATCCATGCACAAGGTAGCTCCCTCCAGTGCTAGGGACTGAAAAATACTTTTGCTTTTAGGCAATACTCAACGCCTCCTTCCCCAATAATAAAGTTTTGCAAACACCATGACAAAACAAAACAGGCATTGAAATAGCAAAAAGGTGGAAAAAAATAACACCAGACCTATTGGCGTTGGCATTGCTTTCTTTGTTTCCATTTTGTATTACTGTACGTTTTGGGCCTCAGAAAGTTTTTGAAAGTTATGATTCTCAAACAAAACACCACCCACGTGTGGTGCTTCCTGGGTTCCGCCTTGGGGTGTGGGAGATGGAAGAAATGGGAGCTGGGTGTCATAAACAACTTAAGGTTTAAAACTAACATTGTCTTTTCTAAAGGGCACGGATAGGGTCTGTGACAGATGGGCCTCGGATGGAAGGAACTGGAGGAGTGGGAAGATTGAACCTTCCTTGATGTCAACACAGAGAAGCTGTGTGTGAAGAAGAGACGCGGGTTGTTTATGGTACTCTGTAAAACTGAAGAGCTTCAATATACACTGCAAAGGCAATCACTTCCTTCAACAGTGGGGGGTTAGTTCTTCTGAGAATCTACAGAGCATCTCACGTGGGAGAGGGATGTATGCCTTATGCTGCCACATCATACAGGGTCACCCGTGACAACTTGTTTCCAGTCCTGAGTTTAATTTTTACACACAATTGTCTTGTGATGAATAAACAATGGAGGACCATATGGACTAAAGGATCGAATCGCAATTTCGGTCAGTTACGAAATGTTAAATTGCCTTTCCATATGCACAAAGGCAGATAGGGAATCACAAAATATGATATCGACCCAGTAGAAATCGCATTTTGCGATTCCCTTAATAGGAAATCGAAAATAGGGATTTCCTGTTTGCAATTTACTAAGCACAAGTACAAAGCATTTCCTAAATGCGAAAAGGGCATGTACGAAATGCAATCAACATCGACTCCATCTTCAATGGTAGCCATTTGCAATTTTAGAAAATGTACCCCTAATTTTTTTAAGTTCCATGTAGGGCACACATGCCCCTAGGGCATTTGTGCTTTTTACATGTGCCCAACGTTTTTAAGGGTGCATCAAGGGGGCCCTAAGCCCATCTCCTTTTTCATGTTATGATCTCTTTTGTTGAGTTTCGCTCCTTTGTCTTGGTTCCTTGTTCATGCTCTTTGTATTATCGTCTCAGTTTTACCTCCTCTTTCTTCCCACAGGAACTCCTCCTCGTATGATGACATCTCCCAGGTTCCTTGTCCGGCTGCCCTCAGTTGTGTTGTCTTACCTACCTGGCTCCTCCCCCCCCTCAACTTCTTCTCGTACTTCCCCTCCGTAGGTATGTTCTCTTCATGGTTTTTGTCCTTTTTTGTCTTTTGTTATTCCTCTCCCCTTACTTCCTTCATGCATTATTGTTCTGCTTTACGATGCTGGTATTTTTCTCCTCAGGCTATTTTTTATCCTTCCTCCTTTTCTTTCACTTCTGTTTCTTTATCCTGCCTCCATCCTTAAGCGTTCCATTTCTATTTCTTACTCTTTACTCATTACTCCTTACTTTCCTTCTTCTTTTCGATCTCAATCCTCAAGCATATTCTTTACCTCTTCCTAAGTTTCCTTTCGTCTATCTTCATCTCTTTCTCATCGTTCCTTCCTATTTCTCTACTCTCTCTTCTTCTAGTTCTCCTTACTTTTTTGAATCATTCATTGATCTATTTATGGCTTTCATGTGTTTACTATGTCTTTAAATTTGGTTTCCTGGAATGTTAAGGGTATTAACTCTCCAATTAAGCGTCAGCGCATTTTATCTCACTTGGCTAAATTAAATATTGACATTGCGTTTCTTCAAGAAACTCACCTTACAGACATAGAATCTGACAAACTTAAAAGAGGTTGGGTGGGTGACGTCTTTTTCTCACAGGGCGATGGGAAACGTAATGGTGTTGCCATTTTATGTCGTAGATCCCTTCCTCTAACGGTCATATCTCAAGAATCAGATACGAATGGCAGATGGATTCATGTCAGACTATCACTTAGAGGTGTTCCAATCTCGCTCCTTAATGTCTATGGTCCAACGGCTGGTGAACCCCTTTTTTGGGCTGACCTCTCTCCACGCATCACCCAATTCATGGATGATAATTTCATCCTTGCGGGAGATTGTAACCACCCCTTTGATCCTTTTCTGCACAGGAAATCTGATGCCAATTATATTCCTACAAAATCGCACAAATTGTTCACCCAAGCCATTTCGCAACACAAGCTTGTTGATTCCTGGCGTTTATGTAACCCAACTTTACAAGAATTCACTTTTTATTCCCCCATCATCGGTCCCAATCACGTCTTGATTATATTTTTGTCTCCCACGCACTTACTCAAACCCTCCAGGCGGCAGAAATTGGCCCGATTTTGCTTTCCGATCATGCCCCTGTACTGGTTAGTCTTGAAGTTTTACCCAAAACGAATGGTCCTAAACGATGGCGTTTCAACAATGCCCTCCTTCTGGATCCTCACTTTTCTGCTTCTTTTTCTGCCTTTTTTGATGAGTTTTTCCTTTTTAATGATATCCCACCCATTTCGAAACACACTCTTTGGGATACCTTTAAGGCAGCTGCTCGCGATTTTATTATTAATTTTGTTGCTAAAAAACGTAAATCTGCCCGCCAATTTACCAAAACCCTTCTCCATGACATTAAACGATTGGAACACGCCTATTTTACTTCACACTCCCCGGATAGTCTGACATCTCTGGTTGCTGCCAAAATTAAATTTAATGAAAAATCTACTGAAGATGCTTCTCTGTATCTGCTTAAATCAAGTGCCAAGTTTTATGGTGGTAGAAACAAAGCCGGGAAAATTCTTGCTAATTATTTAAAGGTTAAACAAAATAAAGTACATATCGAATCAATCTATGATGATGCTGCCCATTTACAACACAAAGATGCTGACATTCTTGCTACTTTCTCACATTTCTATGAATCCTTATACACTTCAGACACACTGTCCTCTCCTCAGACTCTTGCTAATTTTTTCTCCACCATTCAAACCCCTACTTCC
Organism: Lissotriton helveticus; assembly: GCF_964261635.1. NCBI lineage: Eukaryota > Metazoa > Chordata > Amphibia > Caudata > Salamandridae > Lissotriton > Lissotriton helveticus. Next base: position 1,541,390,435 of record NC_136068.1, on the reverse strand, counting down.
TTCCCTCTTGACCTTTTCTCCTTAGAATCTGATGCCTCACAAACGGAATTGCTTGCAGCCCTTCTTCGTTTAAAATTGAACAAAGCCCCTGGCCCTGACAGGTTCACTGTTGAGTTTTATCTTCACTTTTCGAAGCTTCTTATTCCAAAACTTCACTCCCTTATCCACTCTTTTACTGAATTAGGCACTTCTTCCGGTACTTTTTCAGACGCCCATATCTGTTTAATTCCCAAACCTGGAAAAGATGTCCAATATTGTAAAAATTATAGACCTATTTCGCTAGTTAATATAGATTACAAAATTTTCGCTAAATTATTGGCAATGAGATTGGATCATTTGCTTCCTGACCTGCTTGGAGATGAACAATCCGGCTTTGTTAAAGGCCGTTACATTACAGATAACACAAGGCTCTTATTCAACATCTTGACAAAATCTTCCCATCTCCAATCTCCTCTTGCAGCCATAGCCTTAGATGCTGAAAAGGCATTTGACAGGGTCGAATGGCCGTACCTTTTTCACACTCTTAATTGGTTTGGGTTCGGTCCTAAATTTATCTCCCTAGTCTCGTTGTTATATTCTCGTCCTCGTGCTGCAGTTTTCGCTAACGGCCAAATTTCTCCTTATTTTGATCTTGGTAGAGGCGTCCGTCAAGGTTGTCCTCTCTCACCCTTCCTCTTCAATCTGGCCCTAGAACCTTTTTTATCCAAACTCCGTCAAAACCCTAATATTACTGGTTTCCATACTACAGACCTCTCCGTCAAACTAGCTGCTTACGCGGACGACATTTTATTATTTATTTCGAATCCTACTGTTTCCATTCCTGCTTTTTTGGCGGAAGTACGACATTATTCCTCAATTTCTGGTTATAAACTCAATAACGATAAATGCGAAATTTTACCTTTGACAAAGTTTACTTTTAAGACTGATTTCACTGCCTCAAACTTCACCTGGAGTCCTTCCAATATTAAATACCTAGGTTTACATATCACCCCCTCACTCCATGACACTGTCTCCCTTTGTTTAACCAAGTGCATCCAGAAAATATCTGATCTCACAGCTAGGTGGCATCCTCTCTACTTGTCCTGGTGGGGTCGTCTTGATACAATCAAGATGATGCTCTCCCCTGTTATTCTTTACACCTTATCCAATATTCCCGTTCCCATTCCGGCTAAATTCATAAAAAAAATACATTCAGTTTTATCATCCTTTCTTTGGCATAAAAGCAAATCTAGAATGTCTTTAGCTAGGCTCAGTCGTCCTGCTTCCGAAGGTGGGGTCAACTTTCCAAATTTCTCCGCTTATCACAAGGCCTTTCTGCTACGTCAATCTTCCTTCTGGTTACAGAACCCTGATTCTCCCTGCCCTTTGTGGACAAAGGTAGAGCGCCTTTTTCTTTCACCTTTCTCTTTTGCTGAATGCATCTCCTTTTCCCGTAAGCCTGCCTCACTACTTACCCCTATTCATAAGTTCACCCTTAAACTCCTCCTTTCTTCTCACCCACTGCCCCCTACTTGTATTGCTGACTTCCTCACCTCCACTATATGGCATAATAAGTACCTTCTGATCCGGGGTAAACCCATTCTATGGAAGTCTTGGAGGTCCAAAGGACTGCTTTGGGTTTCCCAATTGTTTTCACAATCCACCTTCTTACCCTTTTCCACTCTTCGTCTCGCCTTTCACTTACCCCTCTCTTGTCTTCCCCAATATCTTCTCCTTAAGACGTCAGTCATGGACGTGTATGTTAACCTTCCTGGCACTCCTCCTCCTACACCTACTCCTGATCCTATTGCTCTCCTCCATTCTACTTTACTCACCCTTCCAAAAGCTTCTGTTCTTTATAAACAGCTTCATACACACACTCTTCCCAGACTTAAAAGTAAAGTTGAGGAGCAGTGGGAGATTGATCTTTCCCTCTCCTGGCCAACTCCCCTTTGGGATAAGATCTGGTTAAAGATTCGTAAATCCTCCAGGGCTGCTTCCTTAACGCAATCCCTATTCTTCATTTATAACCGTCTATTACACACTCCTTCCACCCTTCACAAACGTTTCCCCAACACACCAGACACCTGTTGGTCATGTACTTCCCCACATGCTACCTTGTTTCACATGTTATTCCTTTGCAAGACTGTTCATGCCTTCTGGTTACAAGTCTGGGCACAAATCAATGTCATTTTTTCCACTAATATTCCGTTTTCAAATGCTCATGTTTTCCTGGGTAGCCTTTCTCCTTGTTGGGAATGTACCGACCTCAATGTTCGAATTGTTGACCTATTATTAGCGGTTGCCTTTCAACAGATCACGATCAATTGGAAGTCTACGTCCAGTACTACTTTTAAAGCTTGGTGGTATAATGTATGTCACAACCACAGACTCGATATTGCTTTTGTTTTTCCTCCACAGATGGCGACTAAACGCGCCGACTTATGGCTTCCTATTACACTGTATTTAGATAAATGTACAACCCGTTCTTTTCGCCCTAGTCCTGCTCAGCAGGAAGTTCCTAAACCTCCTTGATACCCTTCACGTTTCTTTATGTTCAACCATTCTAATTTACTGCATTGCCGTATTTGCATTTTATTACATTGCTTATTTATTATGCCCTTCATTTTTTATGCTCTCTCATTTATGATTCACTTTTGTATTTTGTATTGAGTATTTTGAATTGCATTGCTCTTCTTTTTTATTGCTCCATCATTGTAAGTTTCGATTTCACTCCCCCCTCCCTCCTTTATTTTTATTTCTCCATTATTGTTTCCCTATTAGTATTTGTTCTCAGTTTGTATTATAACCATCCTCTTCTTTAATAAACTTGATTTTGAACTTAAAAAAAGGGGGCCCTAAGCCCATAGGCACCATTGGTTTAGCATTTCCTAAAAAGCGATTTCCTAATAGTGATTCCTACTGTGTAGGAATTGCTATTAGGAAATCTCTATTTTAGTACATTCCAATTTGCATTGCCTAAATAGCGATTTCTTGGGATTCCCTACTTAGGAAATGTAAAATGGAAATTTCGTACATATGGTATACCTCCCAGAAATAATTTGAAGTCAGATGTACGAAATCGTGTGTTTGCAATTTCCTAATAGCACATTTTAGCTATTCAATATTAGCAAACTGCAGTGTACAACAGTATGTTTGACACTGTTAGCAATTCACAGTGGGTCCCAAATGGTCCTGCCTCATCAATATTCATGAGGCAGATTGCAATTTGCGACCCTTGGTGAAAGGCTACAATCACAGGGATGGTGGCCTGCTGGGGTCAGCAGACCATATAAACAACAAGAATCCACCCTGAAGGGGAGGTGTTCACACAGTGGTGTGGAGCACTTAGTGTTCTTTAAAATACCCCTCACACACCAAAAGGATGCTTGGTGTCATGCTTCATCATTGGGGTCTTCGCACCCCTCTACGGGATGCGGCGTGCTACGAACTACGACTACTCGGGAGCACTTATAGTGGTAGACTATGTATGGTGCATGTGAGGGTGTTTATACAGTGTAGTGAGAGAGTGGTGGGATGGGTGAGATTAAAAAGTGCCTGGCTCGTGGGATTCTAGAAAAACTTTTATTCGGCCCCAGGGCTGGTACTAATAAAAGAAGTGAAGTGTGAGGTATATTGCCTTAATTATGGACAGAACCTCTTGTGTACGTCGACATGTTTCGGAGGCTGAGCTCCTTCTTCAGGACAGGGTGCACAACTTCCCCACCTTACTCACGTATTCCAAATGTAAAAACAGTGGTATGCATTTACAAAAGTGAAAAATGATATCTATATATGTGCCTGCAGTATAGGTTACAATGTACCTACAGCGGTATGTCTCAGAAAAATGCCATTTGCATTATCTGGGAAAATGGAGGAAAGAAACAATATTAACCTTCACAGAAACACTTTTAACAGGTGCAATCACCTAGGAAAAAATGTATGAGGGGTTAAAATAATCATTGAAGATTTTACCCTGTAAAAAAGAGGACAAATACCAGACATACAGAACATATAACAGAAAACACACACTCTAAATGGCCGTAGTGTGATTAGGGAAGAAGGTAAGGGGGTTGTGTTCTTTGGCAAGTGATCATACTTGTCTTAATTAGGTTCCTAGCATCATGAGCCTTCTGAACGTCTGGGGTAGTAGTAATTGCCAATCCGCAATAAACTCAATCGGAGTTCTCCTCCTCGTATCCCCGCCGCAGGCTCCGCTGGAATGGTGAGCCTGTGTGAGGCATCAGTATTTATGCTAGCTCTTAATTGGTGTGTCGGAAGTAATTGCCAATTAGGGTGGTGGTCCCGGAAGCGGTGGTTTGCCCAAACAAGGGTATTCCGTTGTCTCGGATGCAGGGCGCATCCTTCTGAAGTATTGAGAGGCGCATGCGTGTAAGCGAGCCATCTTACGCGTATGTGTAGGAATTGTACACTGTCTTTGTGCAAGTGTGCTAGTCTTAGGAAGGAGCAACTCGGTTGTAGTCCATTGCGCATGTGCCAGATAAGAGCCAGTGCATTAGTAGGCTTTCGCACATGGGCACTGTTTTGGAAACGGGCAGATTCGTTCGATATTACCAAAAGCAGCTATGTTGTGCCTTGGTAAAATTGTTCATTTAACTCTGACGATATTGTAAATTCTTACATTGTGATAATGCACATTCAGATAGCTTACTGTTATTTAGTGATAATATTTTGTAGATCACTGACTCTAGAAAAAGGTAGTTCCGAGATATATCCTCGAAATCGAACCAAAATGTGTTTGCTAAGGGAACTGCTTTAGGGACTTTAGGCTTGGCGAATCCTTTTGTATGTACCTGACCTTTTATGAGTAATTACTACTGGGATTTACACTTTTGTTTGTGACAAGCGCAGTGTAAGGAAGGGCACTTTACAGGATAAATCAATGCATATTAGATGGTATCAGTTCCTTATCATCCCTTGTGGGTCAAGTTGTCACTTGTCCCCACGGTATTTCATCATTGAGTCCAGTAAAGTTTGTTCCCAGACGGAATACCCAGCGTTGTTCCTTCTGGAATAGGTCAGCGTCTGGATACAACTGCTCAATCACTGTCCAGCGGATGATTGACACAGTGTAGGGCATTTACATAGTGGGTGGCCATCTTAGTTGTTGTTTTTTTGCAACGCACATTGCTCTTATGCTCGGTGATGCGGGTTTTTATTGCACTTGTTGTCATGCCTACATACTCTAAACCGCAGGGGCAAGTGATTAGATAGACAACATGTTTAGTATTGCAGTTGGTCATTTTCCTTTGTTCCCAAGTGGTGCCATTGCTGAATGTCAATTTCTTGCTTTTCTGAGTTAAGTGGCAATTGCTGCAATTTCCACAGGGAAAGTGGCCTTGGACCTCATTCGTTGGTACTGTGTGTCCTGAGGTAATTCGTGGACGTGTGTGGACCAGTATATCCTTCAGATTCCTGCCGCGTCTGTGTGCAAACATGGGTTTTTCAATGTTTAGGTTGCCACATGTTAAAATGCCCCAATGTTTGTTTACCACTTTGGAGACCTCATTTGAAATTGTGTTATATGCAGTGACACATATGGGTCTATTTTTCTCTAGGTCTTGTCCTGTCTTGTCCTCCAGTAATGCAGCCCTATTATTGTTCCTAGCCCTTTTCATGGCTGAGTTGAATATTCTTTCAGGGTATTGTCGTTGCTTCAGTTTCTGCTTTAAATCTTGTGCCTGTATTTTATATTCTGACACTTCCGTACAGTTTCGTCGTAGGCGCAAAAATTGGCCGTAGGGCAGATTCTCCCTTAGGTGTCTCGGGTGGAAGCTGTCGTACCTGAGTAAGCAGTTTCTTGCTGTTGGTTTAAAATGTGTGATTGTTTTAAGCATACCACCTTCTGAATAGATGTTGAGATCCAGGAATACTAGTGTTTTATTAGACACTGAGCTGGTGAATTTCAGAAAGGGGTTCTGAGTGTTCAGCCAATGTACAAAGTCCGTTACTGATTGTAAGTACCCATTCCAGACGACCAGGATGTCGTCTATGTACCTTTTCCAGATACTTATGTTCTGTCTGAAAGGGTTATGTTCGTTCAGAATCCTGTTGGTTTCTAAATGGTGAACATAAAGGCCAGCTAAACTTGGGGCAAACACACTTCCCATGCTGGTCCCATGACTTTGCAAGTATATGGTGGACTTGTACTGGAAAAAGTTTTTTTGAAGTGCTATGGAGATACATTCTAATACCAAACCCCTGGGTGTCTGATATCGCCACGGGTTAGAAAATAGTATCTCTTCAATGATGGAGAGTGTCTCGTCGTGGGGCAGGCTTGTATAAAGACTTTCCACGTCTAAACTGAGAAGTAGTTGTGCTGAGGGATCAAAGGGTAGATTTTGTAGTAGCTGGAGGACTGATTTTGTGTCCTTTAGATAGGTGTCTGTGGCCTGTACCAAAGGTCTTAGGAAGGCATCTGCATATTTTGATAAAGGCTCTAGAATTGAGCCAATCCCCGAGACAATTGGTCTCCCGGGTGGTTTTTCAAGGTTCTTGTGCATCTTGGGGATGCAATAGAAGTGGGGGATTTGTGGTGGGTTTTGTACCAAGACATCGGCTTCTTTTTTACTGAGCCAATCATGTGCTAACCCTTCTTCAATCATTGAGCCTATTTTGGTGCGTTGAGACTCAGTCGGGTCATCTGGTAAGATGGTATAGTTCAGTCTATCTGCAAGAAGTCTCATGCACTCAGCATCATAAGCAGTGGCTGTCTGAAGTACTATCGCACCCCCTTTATCTGCTGGTTTGACTACAATATTCTCGTTGTTCGCCAATTCCCTGATTGCTATTTGTTCCTGGGTACTTGTATTGTGGAAGGTGCTCTTATGTGCTGGATCCATTTTGCTCATTTCACTCATGATAGCTTTCTCGAAAGTCAAAATTTCGATTGGTAAACTTTGGTCAGGAGGGGTGAATGTTGATTTTGGTTTTAAACCAGTATCAGTGGGGACATTCAATGTCTCTTTTCCATGGAAAAAGGCTTGTAATTTCAATTTTCTAATGAATTCTTGGATCTCAGTGTGGAGTTTGAACATGTCCGGTCTATTGGTAGGCACAAATCCAAGACCTTTGTTCAATACCTCCTTCTGAATGTCCGTGAGTGGGTCAGGGGTTAGATATACCACTAGGTCCCTCTCTTGTTGGTTGGAGTTGAGGGCTGATTGGTTATTGCCCCTGTCATGCTCCTTATGCGCCTCCTGGGGTCTTCCTGTTCTGGGTTCTGCCAGGTTACGCTGTTGCCTTTCCTGTTCCTCGCCCGTGTTCCAGGGCGTGTCCCTTAAAAAGGTTGAGGACCGTAGAAACCACCATCACACTCAGGGTTCCATTGCGGGTATCCTGGTCCGGCTGCCGATGGGCCATATTGGAAGTGCGTGAAAGGTGGGGGTCCCATGTACTGCTGGTATTGTGGTGGGGGCTGATAGCCTCTCCACCCTCTTTGTCTTGGGAACTGTTGCCTCCTTTGTCTCCAACCTCCCCTGGGTTGTCTAAACCTTTGGTTGCCACTTGAACTTGAGCCGGATGAGCCACTGTCCGAACCATCGCTGTCTACATCACTGTTGTTATTCCTTCCCACGTAATCTGGTTTTGTATTTGGGTAGGCCCCCTCTGGTGAAAAGCGATCCTTATCCTTCTTTAATTTATTAAATTTGCTTTGTTTTAATGTCATTTCAAAGTCTGTTATTTGCTGATTCAATTCTTCTTGTCTTTTCTTCAAAGCTGTAGGTGTCTGGTAGGTTTTTAATTGAACTTCTATTTTTTGTATTTCGATTTTCAGTTCTTGGGTTATTCTTTCTGCAGTTTTTACTATGAGGACTAACCAATCTCTTGTACAGGGCCATGAGATCAGCGACCATTCTTTCTTAAACACGATGTCAGTTTGAAAAATAAAGGGTTCATTCTTCACAATTAACCAATTTGGTGCCACTTTGTTTCGTAAGTACTCAGTCATGAGTAGTCCATGAAGAGCCGCTTTTATTTGCGCGCATCTCAGGTTAACCATCTCATCCCAATCTGCAATGCTGGGACCTGGATCAGTATTACTCAGACCCTTGAAAGGGTTTACTGCTGCTAGTATCCGATCTATTTCATCATCCCCAAAAGTGAGTCCATGTTCGTCTTCCATTGTGAAAAGGCCGCTGGCTTCTTGTTATAGAGTGTGTGTTCCTATGTGTATGTCAGAAATGTATGGAGGGGATGGTTCCCGTAGCTGTGCGCTACCTAAATCATGAAAAAACAGTGGGAGGGAAAGAGAGTTTCACTGATGGATTCGTACTCCCTAGTCAGATTACATAAACAACAAGAATCCATCCTGAAGGGGAGGTGTTGACACAGTGGTGTGGAGCACTTAGTGTTCTTTAAAATACCCCTCACACACCAAAAGGACCCTTGGTGTCATGCTTCATCATTGGGGTCTTCGTACCCCTCTACGGGATGCGGCGTGCTACGACCTACGACTACGCTGGAGCGCTTATAGTGGTAGACTATGTAAGGAGTTAGCCTAACGGCTAGGGCGCTCGACCTCGGACCTGGGGATCTGGGTTCGAGTCTCGGTAACGACGCCAAAACCTCCTGTGATTCTGGGCAAATCACTTAATCTCCCCGTGCCTAAAATAAAAGTGTGTCCTCATGTAACGTAACTGGAAAATATGTAAAGCGCTCCGATACCTGATTCGGTTTGGGTCTAGTTCGCGCTATATAAAACTCTGGAAAAAAAATGGTGCATGTGAGGGTGTTTATACAGTGTAATGAGTGAGTGGTGGGATGGGTGAGATTAAAAAGTGCCTGGCTCGTGGGATTCTAGAAAAACTTTTATTCGGTCCCAGGGCTGGTACTAATAAAAGAAGTGAAGTGCGAGGTATATTGCCTTAATTATGGACAGAACCTCTTGTGTGTGTCAACATGTTTCGGAGGCTGAGCTCCTTCTTCAGGACAGGGTGCACAACTTCCCCACCTTACCACCATGTCTGTCATTGTTCTTTAAATAAAGCAATATATTTTTTTGTAATACTGTCTGATTTCCTTAAAGGAAAATGGGATGCATTTCAAAAATAAAAAAGAAAGCTACCTTTTTATTTTTTAAGAGTAGGCAGAGGTCGGTGGGACCACAGCCTGCTCTTAAAAAGTTTTGGAACCCATATTTACAAAAAGGACTCCTTGGCATGCCCCTTCCTAATACTGAATCACAAAAGCAAAAGGCGATTCGGTAACAAGTATTTTGCCTTCTGTTCATGGCAAAATGCATTTTACCAGTAAAATGCTTCGTACATGTGGCCCTGGGTTCTTAATTGAGAGGTCATCGCTAGAGGTATGGTTGACATGGGGATAACTGTTGTAACCAGTTGTATGCATGGTAAAAGGCAACGCTTGGTAAAGACCTGAGTGGTAAAGAATGTGTGGTAAAGGCATTGTATGGTAAATGCCATGTTGTAAAGTTGGTTCCCTGGTTTAACCTAGTAATTAGCCTATCCAGTGGCCCTCGTGGTTGAGCCACAGAAAAGCGAGACACACAACCTGGCAGCAGGCTGTACTTACTGTGCATAGAGGCTGAGGCACAATACACTCCCAGTGCATAAACCCACATGTAGATGACCCCTTATAGTGGCTAATTTAGCGGTGGTGTGAAAATAAACTGGGCACAATAAAAGTTACGTAAATAATCAGGTGTATTTTTGCGCCCAATTTACATAACAAATCAAATAAAACGTGCAAAATATATTTTTGCCAGTTGTGTAAGGAATATTTGAACATTTTCTGAATTTTTCATGTAATTTTAGCACTAGATAAAAGCTTGGTGGTAAATCCAAGTGCAAAACTGAAGCAGAGACAATTAGCACTCACCTTCATCAGTGGCAGTGTTAGGCAAAGTACTCCAGAGGCAGTCAGTGGCGGCTCCTCCACTAAGGTGGAGGAGCATCACTCCACTGCTCTCAGAGCAGTATTAAAGGAAAAATTAAATGATAATAACAGAAGAGTGGTGCAGCATCTCAAGTACGCATGACGGTTTGGCCCTCCATCTTGGGCAGGCCAAACCGTCATGTGCACTTTGCATATTCTCCACCGGATGTAATGCACAGCCTGGGAGGAGGACTTGCACAGGATGTTAGTCCCCGTCATGACGCTGCTGTCATGGTGACATGTCAGCATCATGATTGGCTTATGGGAACCTGGTGGCTTCCTGGATGAAGAGCGGAGGAAGGACGACATGGAAGAGAGAGATGGAGTGCTGAGGTAAGTGAATTTTTCTTTCTTTTCTTTTTCTTTCTCCTCTTCTGCCCCACTGTCCCCCAACCCCATTCCTTGCCAGCCACCACTGGAGGCGGCACAGTGTGCGCGCTGGCTTTCTCTGCCCTGGGGGCATTTCGGTATAGAGAAGTGGCTGTAGGCTAAGATCACTTCGGTTTTTGACATATATGCGTTGACTTTTGTGTCACACTCGAGCAATGCGTCACTTTTGCGCGATACAGATACGTCAGAAATACTGACGTATCTGTAACTCCTTGCGACATGATGCGTCATACAGTAAATATGACGCATCAGGTGTGTCGCAAGGAGTGCGCACTGAGAAGTGACGCATCACTGCTTTCATGCAGCGATGCGTCATTTCTCATAAATAAGGCCCTGTGAGTTTACTGTGTAAGGGGGGCATTTAAACTTTTGAGCAACAGGACAGGAGAACTGTGTCAATTACCAGTCCTCCTCCCAAACCAAAGTGCATTTATAGGTGGGGAACCGACGGGTTCCAAAGACGGCGATTCAGCGGCTCCACCAGAGCAAAGCTTTTCCCCGCAAGCTACAGGGCCGCCATCTTGTAGGCCAGGCCTATTTGGGGGGGAATTTCAGATGCTCTTCTGTCATGTCCATGGCCATTGTGATCTGCACGGCAGTTGTACCTAGCAGACATATCAACAACCCCCAATCAGGAGGGAGACTCAATATTTATTAAGCCCCAAAAGTTGGCTTTACTTAAGCTGTCTCCCACCTAACTTGCCTCTGCTTCAATAGAAGTAAATGCGGGAAATATATGCTTCCGATTTTTTTCCCATAATCTCCCATTTTTCTCTTTTAATATATTGGCATATATGGCACACACGTGTTGGCCTGTGTTACTCTTTTGTCTGCAAACGTCAAGGCCTGTGTTACTCTTTTGCCTGCAAACTTCAAAATCAAAAATCCTTTTTGAGATACTACCAATTCATTTTGAAGAAGGGGGGTTTGGGGGGCAGCCGAGCCGCGAGGTCTGCCCCCCGGGCAGATTTGGGAGGGGGAAGGGGGGAGAACAAGCGAGCGGCCATTTTGCCGCGTTGGGCTGGCTGGGGATAGCCCAAAAGCAGCCCAAAAGGAATTTTGTAGCCCAAAGAATAAATAGCGATCCCGAGCGGTCCCAGCTACCATTTTAGGTACTGAGACCTGGTGGCTGGGAACGTTTCAGTCAGGAGCTTTTTGTCAGGGTTTCTTGGGAAACTTTCGCGGGTTTTCAGTCGGGGGCTTGGCGAGGCACTACGCCTGCTGGGCGATGCGGGCGCCCGGCGCGCCGTTGCCTTCGCGGGCGTGGCGGCGGCGGCCATCGCCTGCGCGCCGCCACGGAAGTTTTGTGCGTCCCCAGGTAGGTTTCACAGGGCTGCGCGGATGTCAGGAGCGCGGCCCTGGTGATGACGGGCAGTGCGGACAAAATGAAGCAGGGAAGGCGGACGAGGCGCACTGCCAGTGGCGCCTCGCCGCCTTTAGGAATGGAGTCTGCGGGGAGGGCGGGGCAGCAGGAGACCGTGGGCTGGGCAGCGATGCGGAGGGGTGTTGCGGCCGCCCTGGCACGGCGGGCGAGGCCGGGTAGGCTCTGCCAGTGAGCGGGGCCTCCCGGGCGTTTGTGCAACGGGCGGGAAAGGGGGCAGGAGGGGTGGGAGTGCAGGCCTCAGGATCGGGGGCGGGAGAGAGAGCGTGCAGGGAAATGGGGCGGGTAGGGGGAAAAGGGGCCGGGGATGTCGACAAGGGGAGGCGGCCCACCACGGAAGGGGAGTCAGGAGAGCCCCTCACCTGCCTGGCAGGGGGCAGCGGGCGAAGCAGAGAGGGGTAGAAGGGCTGGCAAGGATGGTGCAAGGGCAGGGAGGGGGGCATGCGGGGGGGGGTTCTCCCCAGCATTGATGAGACTCAGAGGGCAAGGAAAGGGAGCGGGAGGGGTAGGGGTTTTCGAGTCCTGGGGTGCCGGCGGAGGGGTTCGGGTAGAAGGGGGGAGCTCGCCGGGGGAGGGGGGATCGGGGTTAGGGGGGTTAATATGGAGAGAGTACGAGGAGGGCGAGGGGTAAGGGGGGACGGGGTGAGGGGGGCACGCGGTTTCAGGGTCCCAGTACACCAGCGGTACCTTTTTCTTTGGCAGGGGGATGGCCGGCGTGGGGCTCCAGACTTGGTATGGCTGGGGGCGGCCCGGCGGCACCAAGGAGAAGGGAGGGCTGTGCTTCCTGCAGCAGGCCCGGAGTATGCGAGGGTCTCGTCGCGGCTGGTTTACGAAGGCCCCAGGCGGGCTCGCCAGTCCCTCCACCCACAGGGCCCCCAGCGGCTTGGGGATCGTCAGCAGACATGGAGCAACGGCACGGAGGAATACTTCACTAGTCTTGGCATCGAAGATAAAATAGTGGTCCGCAAAGGAATCTTTGAACATTTACCAATCAAATCAGCTGGGGACTTGATGAGGGCTTCGCCTTTTAATAAGACACTGCTGATGACATGGGGGGCTACAATGGTGGACTGCTCGCGGGCAAGCTTTATATGTCCTTGGGGCAAAGGATATTCATTTCATTGTCATGTACTTTGCCTTCTACATGCTTAATCACACTTGCACTATCTCTAGCATAGGATTTCGGCAGTACCACATCAGGCTTTCTGGACACCTCAGCGTATTCGGCCAGTAGTGGTAAGATAGATTGGCAACCTGCAACAATCAGTCTACCGGGAGGATTGGGTGGTCATTACGCATGCGGCAATGGTAAGCTTAAGGCACTCTTAGATAGAACGAGGTGGTTGTGTTAGCTGAGACGATCTTAAGGCTAGATATGGGAATAATGGAGGAGGCCGATTGTTATGCAAAGCTATGGTCGGATGTTGACCTACATGGGACAGGAGTTGTGGTATATTTCTTTTCCCGACACATTAGTTCCAATATATACAAGAATAAGCTATCGCGAGATTTACAGATGGAGGACGCGTCGTTCTGGTTAGTGTTCTTTTTCGACAAGCGGCCTGTAAGGGCCAGAAAAAGGGTTTTTTTGGGGATCATGAGTGCCCCTGAGTGGATAGAAGGGGGTAGGTTGCTTGTATACCGAGGTGGCGGCTGGCAAGGTCGGGCAGGAGTTTGTGTTACTCGCCTGTGCGAGGTTTGGTCATGTAACCACATAAGAGATCTCTATTTCGGGTGGGAATAGAGACCTTAGACAAGGTAAGAGGCAACAGTAACTCTATGCCTTTAAGGTTGTCCAAAGTTGTCGCAGAGAAGTATTGGGGATATTGGGTCTATTAGCCATGTGCCCGGTGGTTAGAGGCAAAGTCCGGCTTGAGACTCCGCACCATTATGGCCGACACGTTTCTGTGCATTTGGGTTACGTAATCGCAGAGCGACCATAGCGTAGCTGCGCCGCCCAGCGAAGCACTCGACTGTTGAAGCGAGCGTAGTGAGAGGATGACTGATTTAGGCAACCATTCGTACGGTAAGTTTCTACCGGGGCTGGGGTTTGTTAGGTTGTACAACGCTATGCACGGAACTCGGTCCTTACTTTAGTTGTCACGTTATGTTTCCTTTCGAGGTTGCACGGGCAAAGTACAGGGGATGTCAGTACAGTGGGGATTCGTTCATGGGGGTCGTTAAGGTCTCAGAACACGATAGAATATCGGTACTGTTGTGTGCATGTGTTCAATTTTAGTTTCTGCTAAAAGCAAGGCGGAAGGTAAGATATACGGATTGGTGCATGGTTACACAGCAGTAGGAGCCTACGTATAATTTTGTGTGGTTGTGGTGACTGACTGTGGTTCCTGTTTAAGAACAGACGTTTAAGGTCTTAGTTACCGGTCGTGATTGGGAGTAGTGAGGCGCTAACATGGATTTTAGAGGAGTGTGCATTTCACCTAGTAGTATGGTGCGGCACCACTGATTGGACAGCCGTATGAGACCTGGGTTACGTTTGACGCCACCAATCTGTGAAGGTGTATTGATGTTTGTACACGCAGGACACGTTGGGAGGGAAAGAGGTGCATGGACATTATAAATAGGCACGTGGGAGCATTCCGTCTGGTGTGGGCAGACAATACATATACATGTTCTTAAGGGATTGGTCGTAAATATGTTGTTGATTGTACAGGTGGGATTTTACGATAAATTCATGGTGCAACACTTGTCCTGGCGAGGGCATCGGAGAATAACGGTGTGTGAGACCGAAACGTCGACGCTATGACACTCTTTCATGTACAAGACTACTGATCATGGTATTGGGATTAGGTATATAAGGGAGGAATAATGTATATATGGCAAGTGTGCAAATATTGACCATATAGTGTGCGGAAAAGGGTCAAACAACACCGCACATGTTAAAACTGGGTAGCTGTGGATATTTGATTCGCCAGACAGGAAGGGAATATGGATTAACATCGAGGTGCTGTACGTAAGATATGCTTTTAGGTATCTTATGAAAACTGCAACATTTTGATTTGATAATAATCCCTGGAGCGTTATGGAATGTTGTTCACTATGGTGACACAGTTGAAAGGTAAAAATAACCTTAAAATAATTCCCTAAGGAACACTTTTTAATTTGGTATTTGACTAGGCCCAGTTCCTGGGGATTATTGTTTTGCTCTATGTCTGTTCATTAGGTATGTGGACACAGCATGGCCGAGGGGCTGCTCGAGGTCCTGCGCGTTTTGAAGGTTTCGTAGGTTCCGTCAAGGGTTTTTACGGAAGGAACGGGTCACTAGGGAGTTCAGCCCTACCTGGATGACTCTTTTTTCATGGCGGGCCCCCGGACTCAACGAACTGCCAGGTGGCGCTGGACAGGTTTCAGGAGATCACGGAGATCCTGGGGGTGCCATTAGCGTCGGACAAGGCAGTGGGGCCACGCACGGCGCTGTCAACTTTGGGATAAGGAGCTGGTCTCGGTGTTGCTGGAGGCACGGTTGCCGGCAAGCGAGCAGCGACGGATGTTGAGGCGGCTCGAGGTGACGGAGCCAAACCGCAAAGTGACAGTGTTTCAAATTCAAAGACAAGTGGGGCCAGGCACGGCGCTGTCAATTTTGGGTATTGAGCTGGGCTCGGTGTTGCTGGAGACACGTTTGCCGGCAGACAAGCAGCAGCGGATGTTGAGGCGGCTAGGGGTGATGGAAGCAAGGAACAAGGTGCCAGTGTTGGAACTTCAAATGACAAGTGGGGCCAGGCACGGCGCTGTCAATTTTGGGTATTGCGCTGGTCTCGGTGCTTACTGGAGGTGATAGAGGCAGGGCACAAAGTGCCGGTGTTGGAAAGTCAAATGACAGGGGGACGGCATGGCACTGTCAAATTTGGGTGTTGAGCTGGGCTCGGTGTTGTTGGAGACACGGTTGACGGCGGACTAGCGGCAGCGGATGTTTGAGGCGTCTCGAGGTGATGGAGGCAAGGCACGAAGTGCCAGTGTTGGAGCTTCAAAAGACAGTGGGGCCAGGCATGGCGCAGTCAATTTTGGGTATTGAGCTGGTATTCGGTGTTTATGGGAGGCACGGTTGCCGGCAGGCAAGCAGCGGCTGATGTTGAGGCGGCTCGAAGGATGGAGGCATGGCACAAACTGCCGGTGTTGGAAATTCAAAGGATAGCGGGGCCGGCATGGCGTTGTTAAAATTTGGGTATTGCGTTGGACGCTGGTTTTTGCTGGAGGCATGGTTGCCGGCCGACAAGCAGCAGCGGATGTTGGAGCTGCTAGATGTACTGGTGGTAAAGCACATTGGGGTAGTGTCAGAAATGCAGGTGCTGGGGGGACACCTCGTTTTTTGCGGGCAGGGTGCTACGTGTCGGGTGGACGTTTTGTCGGAGGTTGGGTCGGGCCCAGGCAGGACAGAGGCCTCCGGCCACTGCGTGCGTTTGTCGGGGGGCGTTTGGGGGGACGTGCGGAGGTGGCAGTTTTTTCTGGACACAGGTAAATGAGGTGCCCATGAGAAGAAGGGCAACGGGGTCACAGTGGTTAGCGGGGTGGAAGCATCTGGCAAGGGGGGGGGCGGATAGCAGTCGGTAGGGCACGCGACGGTTTCGGAGTGGGGCAGCGTCGGAAGCGCATTGACGGGGGTGAGGCCGGGGGGACATTACGCGCCGGTGGCGGTGATCCTCTGTGGTATCGGCATTACGCGCACAGCGAAGGGCGTTTTGAATGCGCGAGGGGATGTTGGGGGCATAATTATTGGCAATTGTTGCTCGTGCAGGTCGGGAATGGTTTCTTAGCTCAGGACGTGTTGAGTTGGATTGCGGAGCATTCTTTTGTGAAGAAGGCCAAGTGGCAAGCACAGGATAGCTAATTTGGTGGTAAGCTGAGTTTCAATCCTGCGTGGTTTCAGGTTGCTTGGTCAGGGAGGCCCGTTTATTGGGGGTGCGCCGTGAGTGGGGGCCGGCGGTTGGCGTTCTCATTCTCTGCATCAAAAAAGGGGGGGTAGAGGGGGCAGGAAAAGGGGGAGGCGGTGTAATCACCTAACCTCCGCCTTTCCCTGGGTGGCAGAGTTGTTTTTGATGTTGGCCAAGTTTGGCTGGAGTTCGGTACTTTCTCGTGAAGTTTGG
Organism: Lissotriton helveticus; assembly: GCF_964261635.1. NCBI lineage: Eukaryota > Metazoa > Chordata > Amphibia > Caudata > Salamandridae > Lissotriton > Lissotriton helveticus. The sequence continues at coordinate 1,541,373,665 of NC_136068.1, read as the reverse complement.
GGAGTTGGGAAACGGGAGCGGGGAAAGCGTAACCAGTTTGGGAGTTGACATTAGAGGGTAGTTAGTTACAGTTGCAAGAAGGCAAATAGGACTGTAGGTCTTGGGAGGTTTTGGAGTTAGGAGGTAGGGGATAAAATTGGATAGTATTATGATGTAATTGAGTTATATGTTTGTATATTGCAGGGTGGGGGATTTTATCATGTGGGGATCGTAGGGGTGGGGGGAGTAAAACAAAAAGGGGTCAGGTAACTCGATGTTTAGAGAGGTTTTAGTTTTGTAAGGCAGTTTGCCAGTTTAATAAATGTGATGTGCACCTGTTTCAATAAAGCGGCCTTTTACACACACAAAATGGTAGTCGGTGTGCTTGCCCCCCCTTTCTCCCTCCCAACATATTGTTTCACTGAAAAGACCTCCAGCCCAGTCTTTTTTTCATGTGCCTTATTCAGGCCTTGAGAGATTGATCCCCCACCACTTTGAGGTCTTTGCGTCATACCTGTTAAAGAGCCTCTGTATCCCTTAATTTCCCAGTAGCAAAATATCAACCATGTTTAACTGTCATGATCAGCTCTTGCGTACAGTAATTCCTCCTTTATATTTTCGGGATTTCAGACACAAGGCAATAGACTAAAATAAAACATCTGGAGCTACTGCAGCCTGGTGAGTCATAGGGTTTGTCGTGTCCCCGCATGCTCCCTTTCTTGAAAAAAAGCATGCTCTTCTTGCAAAAACATTTCAGAACCTATTCCCGAGTTATATAAATCCAGAAAATCGCAGCTTGTACTGTATAGGAGAAAATTAGACATGTGTAAAACACTCAAACTTCGCTCCACTAACGACTCAACGTCGGTGGAAAGAATTACGTCAAGTTGTCAGCTTTGTAAACCTATTATTCCCTAAATCAAGGCCTTAATGAAAAAAAACTGCATTATCTCTGTTATTTCCCATCACCAAAATTACTATTACTGGGAGTGCCAGTAATTCCAGGGGTGGAAAAATAACAGGGATTACAATTTTAGGGCGTATAACAAGTAGGAATCAGTGTTTCGGCATCTACTGCTGCATGATTTACTCTGTGTATGACATGGGTATTTTGGTGCTTTCAGTAGTCAAAGAATCAGTCTGAAACTCAGGGTATGCCCAGACATGGATACTGTGTTCACTGTGCCGCTGGATTCAATCTAGCCTGACTGATGAGGATTGATACCTGGAAATCGTCCCCAAGATTCTTGTTTCTGGTCCAGGGAGGGCTTGGCTTGGCAGGTTAGGCTGGACTGTTCCCATGAGGCACAGGGTCAAGACTGATTTGTAAATGGCTAGGTCCAAACTAGGGTGGCATGGTGAGCAGAAAACGATATATTTAACCCAGATCGATGACTGGGGCTGAATGTTTGACAATGTTCAGCATTTCGTCCATCATCTCTTTGTGTTGTTATAGATGCTCTAAGTGGGAAGGATATACCCAGATGTTGGCCTGTGCTCACTGTGCCACTCGATTCAATCTAGCCTGGTTGATCAGGGGTGATAAACCGAAAACCGGTCCTAGAATGCTTGTTTCTGGTCAAGGGAGGACCTGGCTTGGTAGTTTGGGCTGAACTGTTCCCATGGGAAGTAGAGTGAAGACTGATTTGCATATGGCTGGGTCCAAACTGGGGTGGCATGGTGAGCAAAAACACAATGGATTTAACCCAGATCTGTGACTGGGGTGAATGTTTGACAATGTTCAGCATCCCGTCCATCATAATTTTTTTGTGTTGCTCTGTCTGAAACTCCACAATTCATATTTATGATTGATCCAGTAACTCCTGCATACACAAACTAAAAAGATTGTTATACCAAATAATTCATTACCCGGCTAAAGCTAAAGAACAATGTTAAAGTCCAAAGAACTATTTTCAAAATTCTGAAGTCCAACCATTTTCAAACACCAAACTAACTTTTACCACTTAAAATCGTGCGTTTAAGTTTGAATTATTTTTTTCTCATTCAACTAATGCACCAATGCCACTGGGTCACATTTGGGTGTGAGTCTGGAATATGAATTTGTAAATAAGTATTAACTTCCTACACCTAACACCCGATTTACCTACCTTGGGGAAAAAAACGTATGTATATATATATATATATATATATATATATATATATATATATATATATATATATATATATATATATATTACCTACTGGCGGTCGCCAGTAGGTATATATAGTTAGGATTTTTTTCTCTATGGGTTTTTTGAAAATTCTATGTCTAATAACTTTGGCGTTTGTGGACGGAATTGGCTGAAATTTTCAGGAAAATGGCACATTTTGTTTCTGAGCAGCCCTTGAAAATTTGGGGGGGGTTCGTCCAGTGGGGGCCGAGAAAAAAGGGGGGTCCCAAAACGTGTTTTTAACATTGAGTTTTCCATAGGGCGGTTGGCCTCACTTTTAGCCCGAACGGCTGAATGGATTTGCACGAAACTTGGCAAAATTGTAGGGACTGGTAGCCCGATGTGCCTTTTGTAGGTCTCAATATATGTGCTCCAGTGGATTTTGAGAAATTAACGTTTAAAAAAAGATATATATCTGTAACAGCGGACCGGGCAGCGCTCTGGTTCGCGGACTTTTCGCGCAACGGAGCTTTGTGAAGCGAAGCTGATTGGTTCTCCGGCGTCTGTCAACATTCCAAACAGTCCGTAGCGGCCGCCATCTTGTCTCTCGGTAGGATCGAGAGACAAGAGGAGGTCAAAACAAAGGGGGAAATAACTATAAGGGGGCATAGTAGATCCTCGCTGACCCCCTAGGTTTGATGTGGAGGTTTTAAAAGGGCCCCGCGGGGCAAAAAAAAAAAATAATAATAATAATTGAACGGCTGAATGGATTTGCACGAAACTTGGCAAAATATTAGGGACTGGTAGCCCGATGTGCCTTTGCTAGGTCTCAATATATGTGCTCCAGTGGATTTTGAGAAATTAACGTTCAAAAAAAGATATATATCTGTAACAGCGCTCCGCTTCGCGTAACGGAGGTTTGCGAAGCTGATTGGTCATTCTGTCACTGGGCTATAGTTGGGCTACATCTGGCTGATATTTGGGCTACATTTGTTTTTTTGTGTGTCTGGCGGCCATCTTTGGGCTACATTGGGCTACATTGGGCTTCATTGGGCTACATTCGGCTAATTAGCAAATAGCTCATCGCAAACTAGGAATGGTAAAGAATCGCTATTTATTCCTTAAAGTTCGCTATTTAGGAAATGCAAAAAACTTTGATGATATATATGGCGGTTCATCTCTAACAAGATAAGAAGCATAGGGATACATTTATGATGACTGGCGCATCACCAGGGATGTGTTAGTCATTCTGTGCCGCTGTTCCGTCACCTATGGTGTGCTGCATTTACAATGCGGCGCATCATGGGGCAAAAACAGCACAGATGCGTGATGTATCTGTGCCGTAAAGGTGGCGCATTGCTGGAGTTGTATCGCAAGTGTGATGAAGCTCCAGCAAGGGTCGGGGGTGCCCCTGTCGCAGGGTTTCTGTTCTCACACAGAACTGTGGACAGAGGATTGGAACCTCGGCGAATGCATTGCTGGAGTTGTATCGCAAGTGTGATGAAGCTCCAGCAAGGGTCGGGGGTGCCCCTGTCGCAGGGTTTCTGTTGTCACACAGAACTGTGGACAGAGGATTGGAACCTCGGCGAATTAGGGTGTCCCAAAACTCACGTTAGTAATCAAAAACTCCTTAGCAAGCTAGGTACAGTGTCACATTGGATATAACAAACTCTCAATGTTTAGACAATCCAGAATATGAACTTATAGTACCTCAGGATACGTGGAACTCATGAACAGTCGGTCGTTATAGATTTCTTAGAAACCAGAACATGGAGTTAAGAAGAACAGATGTGTATTTGAAATGTTTATTTACTAATGCCGTCTTCTCAGGCGTAGTACCTTAGATAATAAAAGTACACATATTATCAGTAGCAAAATTACCAGCATAGTTACTAGTACATAAAAAGTGAATGGTGATAGTATGTTAACATGCTGTAAATGAATAAGAGTTAGCAACACTTATAAGCAGCCGCGGGCCGTGGAGGGAGTTACGGTGAGGCAGGGAGGCGGGGAGGGGGAGAAGCAGGGTGGAGAATACAAGTACACATATTATCAGTAGCAAAATTACCAGCATAGTTACTAGTACATAAAAAGCGAATGGTGACAGTATGTTAACATGCTGTAAATGAATAAGAGTTAGCAACACTTATAAGCAGCCGCGGGCCGTGGAGGGAGTTACGGTGGGGCAGGGAGGCGGGGAGGGGGAGGGGCAAGGTAGAGAGGGCTCCACCCTGCTTCTCCCCCTCCCCGCCTCCCTGCCCCATCGTAACTCCCTCCACGGCCCGCGGCTGCTTATATCTCACCCTCCCTAATACACATATTATATTATTTGCTAAGAAGGTCTCTTTGTGTTGGTTTAGGGCGTGCCCATACTTTAGTGTCTTAGATTTGAAGGAATCACATCACCATACACCAGCTCTCTCTTCATGTGAACCGCATCAACTGTTGTGTATGTGTGTTCGGCAAAGCAATATAAAACCCGCCTCATGCCCAGAATTGGCAGAAGTTGCACTTATGTTATGAGTATGAAGTCGTGGAGATCAGACCTCATAACAATTCTGTATCGTGTTGTTCTTGAAACTTTAGCACTCGCTGTACAGATATAGTTTAACAAGTAAAGCAGATAGTAGACCAATAACATATTATTCTCATGTAAACCACGATGAACTACTAGGTGGAAAGCTAAAGCAACAACTAAGTGTCGTGTGCAGAAGTTGCAAAAAAGGAAAAATGGCGTTTAAACCGGTAATGAGCCCATGCTAACTTAACACGGTGTAAAGATATCCAGGACCTAGATGACACCTCCTCATGATCCGGAAACGAACTGAATAAGATAATAGAAGTGCCATCTCATGAGAGCAGATTGCAAGTTTATATGTGGACGGTCCGCAAGGTAAAGCATTAAAAACTAGGAAAATTTAATGCTAAAGAAAAATAAAACAGCCAAGTACTTTATCGAGTCTTAAGCCAATAGGCAAGGTAAATAATAAAAACTTGACAAATAAGTCAATGAATTGTCAATGAAATGCTAGTACTCAGCATATCAAACATGAAAAAGGTCTATGACATAACTGTGTATGCAAAATAAGCTGCAACAGCCTCCAATAGGAAGTCACCGTCTTCATCCGAAAACAGTTCAGCCATCCAATTTAAAAGCGGAAAAGAACATACGTGCTCTCCCAGCACAGGATCCTCTATCACCATCAGAGGACAGCTCGGTGGGTTTTCAAGAAAGCTCTCTTCCAAGAAAGACTGTGCTGCCGCCAGTAAATTCCAGGGACCAAGTAGTCCATGCATCAATGCCACAGCCATAATCCTTTCGCCAGGACAAACCAACTCGTGAGTAATGATAGGAGTCATCAGCTGATTAAAGTCGACGTCAGGAGAAACCGGTCCGCAGAGACACAAATCAATGGCCCAATCGAAATCACAGGTCAGGCAGTGAAATACAGGCTGGACACAGGTGAAGTAGGAGAACCGAAAAGATAATCCATATGCCGTGCTTAATATCGCCAACGGCATTGTGCCATAATATTCTAGCATGCGATTGCGGAACAGTGTCAGCAGCTGCAGGGTCGGAGGTTGCATAGGAGGGACATCCATATTTAAAAATTTAAAAAAGCACAAGAGCGTCCGCTGGTAATGCAAGTAAAAATGCCAATCCACGAACCAGAGTGCAGAAAATACAATGAAAGGAAGCAGGGATGACTCCAAAGATTTTCTCAAATGAAGTCACGAGACCACTGGTAACAACTTTAAAAAAGTGTGTCAGGGACTTTGTGGAGGATGCGTTAAAGATAGTCGGAAACATGTTGCTGAAATTGAAAGGCAAATCTTAATTGAAAAGGGTGTGCACCTCTGTACGGGTGTTCGTTATGTGAAGTACGAAAGTTTCACGGGCCGAACTCAAGGCCACCTCTCTCTGAGACAAAAGAGCTCTTATTCTTGCCATGCCGTTGAAACGTGTCCCAAGGTTGGTATTTGTGGCCAGATTGAAAACTCCCTATGTTCATGTGTGGGAGGAAATAGAACATTTCTGCAGCAAATAACCCGTTCACTTACTGTTACGATAAAAGGAATACTTTTAATTAACTCAGAACAATCTTCATTATTGAGCATCAAATAACTACCATTTTCCAACAACTTGAATGTGGGGATGATAGCAGGAACTGGCGTGCCTTGCAACACGCAAGCCATATTTGGTCGGTGTTTGTTGCATGAACCGTGTAACTGTATGTGCCTACACATTAGTGAATGATCTGGCGTCTCAGTGCATTCCTCTCCATTCAGATAAACTTCTTGATCATCTTTGAAACATCTGTATGTGTATGGAAGCGACCAGACCTCATGAAGAAAAGCACTACCTAAAGGTTCATAACGACCTATTGGTATATATTTCATACAATTTGAAAACTTATATAAAGCAAAAGGCAGCGTTATTAAACCGTGGATAAGGCATGTTGTCAAAAAACCCGCAATCCTCTGCTGATGATGTCACTGAGCATGTCATGAATGATGTAATATGTGACATCATCAGCAGTGGATTACGGGTAATAGTATCTCTAGTTTACTCCCCTATAGCTGTCTTTATTTTAACATAAGTGTGTGTTTCCCTCCCTTATACTTACTGTTTTTGGTTCGCTTCCAGTTCGCGTACCGGCGAGCGAACTAGGAAGCGAACTAAGAGAAATAGAGGTTGGCACAGTTCCAAATATTGTACCAATTTTTTAATAACGGGGAGGTAGTTCTGAAAAGAACTTTTTTTTTTTTTTTCTGAACATTTTTTTACTGTTTTTGAATTTTTCGGAACAGTTTTATATTTTTTTGGGTTTTTCTTGGAGGGGGCAATGAAAACGATTCATTGTAAAGGGCTCAACAGGAGCAACAAAACAAAAAAAAGAAGTATTTATTATTTTGGGCGTTTCGGACAAACTTGCATATGATAGTCAATAGCTCTGTTGATCAGAGTGATGCTTCTTTCTCCGTAGGAAATGAATCCATCGCAAAATACGCAGGTGTGTTTTACTTCACCAAATCTCATTTGTATATTTGGCACCATCTCCCTGCCCTCTGGTCCCGTTACTTCCGGTACAACAGATCTTCTGGCCATAATAGGGAGATTATCTAGGTCGTTCCGAAACTGTGCAGCACTGTAGTTGTTAGGATGCCACCTAGTCATATGGCGATGCATTGTGTAGTTTCCGAAACTGTATTTTTTCTCGGTTCCTCTGGACAGTCTATCTTGACATATAAGGCAAGTTACGTATCTTGCATTTACTTTTTTCTGACCTTTGGGAATTTTAAAAAATTGCCAAATGAAGTTTTCTTTCCGGTGAGACGTCCTGGGCTGCTCAGGCAAAAACTGCCTCTCTTCGTGCTCGTCGTCCTGTTCCTCTTCTTCTTCTTCTTGTTGAATTATAACTTGAGCAGGTGGTCCACTCTTCCTTGGATGTGGTGGAGGTGGTGGGGAAGCACCAGCTGAAGCTACTAAAGAAGCCATTGCTCAGTGATCACAAAGGGTCTTTCTCTCACAATGATGAAAGTCAGAGTGAGGAAAGAAGGAGGGATTTTCATCATTTGGGAAAAACAAGAGTTCTCAACCAATCAAAAGTGTTCATTTTAGATTATATGACCTAGTCTTACATCATTAGGAAACCAAAAGTGAAATGAACCAATGAAAAGTGTTATTACCAAGTCACATGACTTGCTGTGTTTACGTTAAGCGCTTTGCAGGGCCTCCCGGTTTGCTTCCAGAAACCTGCGCTTTGCGACTCGCTTCGCGTACCAGTTCGCTAACGTAGCACGTCATATGACGTATCACGCGACAACGTGAAACGTCATGCGGACGGGAGGCGTCACGGTGTTGTTTTCTAACGCGGCACTTGCGGTAAAGAAACGTTTACCGGCTCGCGGTCTATTTCGCGGCATCAAGGTCAGCTAACGGGAAGCTTCCCGATTCGCGAAGCGGGAACGAAGAAAAAAAAATATAAAAAAAAAAAATTATTCATAAACATATAAAATATATTTTTGGATTTAAAGAAGAATACATTTTACAGCTACAGATATTAGCTGTTAAAAAACCAATGAAATTCACAGAAAAAACCATAGGTTATAGACCATATATAGTTAGGAATTAGCATTTACAAAACCTTGAAAATTCACTGAAAAAACCACAGGTTATAGACCATATATAGTTAGGAATTAGCATTTAGAAAACCTTATTTTACTCACACAAAACCATTGAAATTCCATATATAGTTAGTTGCACTAACTATATATCGTGCACCCGCAATCCACTGCTGATGATGTCACATATTACATCATTCATGACATGGTCAGTGACATCACTGATGACATCACTGATGACATCTCAAATGACATCACTGATGAGATCACTGATGACATCTCATTTGACATCAATGACCACATCACTGATGATATCATTCATGTGACAATACAATGCATCTCCTCACATTTTAATATAACCTCTGTTTCACCCAGTGTTAAAAAGAGAGTATAATTTTTGAAACCATTGACACACCAATACTAGTTACTACATACGCACTCACTGATTGCTACGTCTACACACACCTTCACTCATTCACCCATACAATCATTCATACATACAATCACTCATCTTTACAACACTATCATATGCACTCATACACCTATACAGACACTCACAGTCTGCCACTCATCCATGGAGTTACTCACACACCTAGTCAGTCCTGTAAAGAATCAATGACACTTCCATTTTCTTGTCTATACAGTTAAACATAGAGCACCTTACATTTTCAAACATATACTAACACATACTTACCTTCTTATACAATCATTGATACAAGTACAGATTGATCTGCACAGAGTCACACACCTCCCAGCTAGCCACACACACACTCAGTCTCCCATACAAATACTTGGGCAATCAATCAATAACCCATATAGTTACTCATATAGCTACTGATCAACACATGCAGCAGTTTACAGAACAACAGACATAATGATGCACAAATTAAGACAGTTTAGTCACTAACCCATGCAGTCAGTGAGACACATTTAATCACTCACTCATACAGTCAGTCATGCACCTACTAAATCCTTCGTCCAGACACTTACACATCCACTCATTCTTCAATATGTAAGACATATTTAAACTTTATAGAAACACACAGTCACTGGATGATGTCATCAGTGATCTCATCAGTGATGTCATTTGAGATGTCATCAGTGATGTCATCAGTGATGTCACTGACCATGTCATGAATGATGTAATATGTGACATCATCAGCAGTGGATTGCGGGTGCACGATATATAGTTAGTGCAACTAACTATATATGGAATTTCAATGGTTTTGTGTGAGTAAAATAAGGTTTTCTAAATGCTAATTCCTAACTATATATGGTCTATAACCTGTGGTTTTTTCAGTGAATATATATATATTTATTTATTTATATCTCCAAAACCAGGCTCCCTTCCTCACAGGAACCACTCGGACACTTCAGGTGCTGTTACAATATTTATTCAGGAAGGGAAAAACTACGCGTTTCGGGGATTAGCCCTTGATCACGCTCAAGGGCTAATCCCCGTAACGCGTCGTTTTTCCCTTGCTGAATAAATATTGTAACAGCACCTGAAGTGTCCGAGTGGTTCCTGTGAGGAAGGGAGCCTGGGAGTGGATTTTTGGAAAGCGCCGGCTTTTGTAACTCGGACCGCCTAGACAGCCTTGGTCTCTTTTCCGGCAATCGTGGAGTGGAGATATATATATATATTACCTACTGGCGGTCGCCAGTAGGTATATATAGTTAGGATTTTTTCCCTATGGGATTTTTGAAAATTCTATGTCTAATAACTTTGGCGTTTGTGGACGGAATTGGCTGAAATTTTCAGGAAAATGGAACATTTTGTTTCTGAGCAGCCCCTGAAAATTCGGGGGGGGGTTCGTCCAGGGGGGGCCGAGAAAAAAGGGGGGTCCCAAAACGTGTTTTTAACATTGAGTTTTCCATAGGGCGGTTAGCCTCACTTTTAGCCCGAACGGCTGAATGGATTTGCACGAAACTTGGCAAAATTGTAGGGACTGGTAGCCCGATGTGCCTTTTGTAGGTCTCAATATATGTGCTCCAGTGGATTTTGAGAAATTAACGTTTAAAAAAAGATATATATCTGTAAGCGCGGACCAGGCAGCGCCCCGGTTCGCGGACCTTAAGCGTATCGGAACTTCGCGTAGCGAAGCTGATTGGCTTTCCGGTGTCTGTCAACATTCTAAACAGTCCGGAGCGGCCGCCATCTTGTCTCTCGGTAGGATCGAGAGACAAGAGGAGGCCAAAACAAAGGGGGAAATAACTATAAGGGGGCATAGTAGATCCTCGCTGACCCCCTAGGTTTAATGTGGAGGTTTTAAAGGGGCCCCGCGAAGCAAAAAAAAAAAAATTTTTTTTTTGTTTTTTTTCGTGGTTAGCGCCCGGTACGCGAACCGGGAAGCGTTCTGGGGAGCGTACCACAATGAAAAATAAATGATAGACTTTTCAAATGCTGTATGTTAATTGATTGTTGGTTTTGTTGATTATTTTTTATTTTTTTTTATTTTTTAAGCTTTTTTTATTGTGTTTCATAATTTATTAAACTTTCTAACATTTCATTGTCAGAAATTTCATAATAATCATGGAATATAGATTGTAGTCTCTGAGGTTGTAAAATGTCCTCATTTGCAAGGAGGTTATCTACTGCTTGTACACATTGCAGTAGTTCTTGGTCCCAAGTTTCATCCATAAATTCAATCTCATTTGGATCAATGATTTCTGTGTTGGACTCTGGAAGGACAATTTCAAATGAAATGTTTTGTTCACTTTCCATTTTCCCTGAAATTTGCATAAAAAAAATATATATTAGTAGAGGTAGGGCACTGTTGGGATTAATTTTAGATAGGTAGTTTTTAACAGAGAATTTATCTTTGGGCAGTGTATAGTATCAGAGTGGAAGTAGGAATATAAAAAAGTGTATCTAAATTTATAAGTACTACAGAGGGATAGTATATAACTAACAGAAAAAGTTTGCCATATTAACTTAAAGTGCACAATATACTTCAGTTTTAAAAATAACAACTTACCTTTAAAAAGAAGTTGAAGTTATTAATGAAAATCCTATTGAAATGTACACCAGGAAGTAGTAGTCAAAATGGCTGTGTTTCCTTCTCTTCCTTTATATATATTCGGGTACATAACCAATCAAATGTCAGGTAAAAAAAGTAGAAAATGAAAGTAACATTTTAATTGGTTGTCAATTCCAACATTTCAGATGTGTTTTGTGAAGTAATTTACCTCACGGTATTTAGAGAGGTCTACAGGCTAAATGGCTAAATGGAATTCCAATCAAATTTGTGAAAATGGTAGGGATTGGTATGTAGTATGAGCTAATCTATATTTGGTGAAATTGTCTCAAGTGGCTTTTCTGTGAACTACTTTCCCACTTTTTTTGATGGTGCGCTTCCCAGGGAGCGACCCGGTACGCGAACCGTTGAGCGCCCCGGTTCGCGTACCTTAAGCGTTCCGGGAGTCCACCATTTTGTGTTTCGGTCGAATTAAGATACAAGATGGAGGGCAAATAATGTTCAGAATGGGTAGAAGGGGGCACGGTAGACTTATCTTGACCCCCTAGGTTTTCTGAGGGTGGCTGAGGAGGTTTATATGTGCGAAAAAAAAACATTTTTTTAAAAAATTTCGCGAGGTTAGCTCCCGGTTCGCGTACCGGGTAGCGCCCCCGGGAGCGTACTTTGTTGAAAATTAGTGAAAAATGTTAGAGTTAAATAATAATTGTGAGTGATCAGATGTAGGGTAGCTCTGAGAAGAGCTTTTGGGTTTATGGTACATTTAGGTACTTATAAGTAGGTACCAATGCACATTTTTAAATTCAGAGTGAAAATTCTGTTGCCCTCATCTGAGAAGTGAACTCCATCTCCTCTGTAGATATCTTGCATGTAGTAACGCAAGTTATTGTTGTACAGGGAGCCCATTCCATGGTCTCTCATGTAAGCTGAAACAGATTTGTTTACATGCTTCCTCGACTTCTCAATTTGTGGACAAAATTGGTTTGACCACCTCCATTTCTGTCTTTGGCATATATTTGAATATACCAAGGCAGTCTGAGGAAAAAGTGCCATTAATTGCTCAAAGGTGTCCTTTAAAAGCATTTCCAGACCTACACCAGTCAAAGTGCCCAAGTCATTACCTCCACAGTGCACAATTAACAGGTCAGGTTTTGGCAAATGCATAAAGGTTTTCACCAATGGTATCAATTGGTGACATTTTAATCCTCTGTGGCCAAACCACTTAATTTCCACATCTTGTAAATTGAGGTTAGGTAAATTCCTGCTTTCAACGTACCTTTGAGCCCAGTGAATATAACTATGACCAACAATCCAGACAGAAAACATGGTGAGAGAAGGTTCTCCTGCAGTCAGATGAAGTGTGGCAATGAAATGGCAGTTGAAAAAATGAGAGTTTGAAATGAAAAAAACTGTGGAGTTTCTGTGTTTATGAAGCAGTAACAGTGATTGGTGGATTTTGATTGATGAAAACAGAAAGTTAGGGTGTACAGATGTGTTGTTTGAAAGATGTATTTTGAGTGGTCAATAAAAAATCATTAAATGAAAGAAAGCACTGGATATGCAGGTGCACTGAGAGTTCAGAGTTCAATTGCAACATTGTTGTGTGAACTTGCAAACACCAGAGTTTCTCCAAGAGGTGGTTGCTATGGAAAATAGGCAGAAAGGGCAGAGGGGGAAGGGTTTTCATTTGAAAAAAAATGAGGGAAGAGTTTTGATTGGGTGACATGAGAAATATGTGTGAAGAATTACAGCATTTCTGTGCTTTTGATAGCTGCAGACTCTGGAGTGCATACCTTTTGCTCTGCTGAAGACAAATTGGTGTGTTTCTGAGACTGTTTTCAAACTCAAAGTATTTGCTAAGGTGAGAAAATATTTCTTTACTTTAGATAGAGAATAGTGTGCTTTAATGAGAAAATTATGATTTATGTGGCGCAAATTGCTTGTAAATATGCTCTCACATGTGCATGGAAAATTTTGATTTTGAATGTTTGTGCTACATAGCCATGTTAAAAGTGACGCAACCATGCTGGAAAGCCAATCAAAAAATGATTTCATGTGTTTTAATGACATTTTAAGTCATTTTCTGATGTGCAGTGTTTAGAAATTATGATTTGAAAATCGTTTTTGTGGAAAAGGAATTGTTTTTAAATTCATGACAGGGATATAATGGTGTATGGTTCTTTATAAGGCAATTGACTGTCCCTGATGTTATTTTTCTCATTTTAGTGTAAGACCTTTCTCTGTGGCGCAAATTGCTTGTAAATATGCTCTCACATGTGCATGGAAAATTTAGATTTTGAATGTTTGTGTTAAATAGCCATGTTAAAAGTGACTAAACCATGCTGGGAAGGCAATCAAAAAACGCTTTCATGTGTTTTAATGACATTTTAAGTCATTTTCCCATGTGCAGTGTTTAGAAATTATGATTTTAAAATCGTTTTTGGGGAAAAGGAATTGTTTATAAAATCATGACAAGGACATAATGGTGTATGGTTCTTTATAAGGCAATTGACTGTTCCTGATGTTATTTTTCTCATTTTAGTGTAAGACCTTTCTCTGTGGCGCAAATTGCTTGTAAATATGCTCTTACATGTGCATGAAAATTTTAATTTTGAATGTTTGTATTACATAGCCATGATAAAAGTGACCCAACCATGCAGGAAAGCCAATCAAAAAACGCTTTCATGTGTTTCAATGACATTTTAAGTCATTTTCTCATGTGCAGTGTTTTGAAATTATGATTTGAAAATCCGCCAGTAGGTAATATAGATATATATATATATATATATATATATATATATATATATATATATATATATATATATATATATATATATATATATATATATATATATATATATATATTCACTGAAAAAACCATAGGTTATAGACCATATATAGTTAGGAATTAGCATTTACAAAACCTTGAAAATTCACTGAAAAAACCATAGGTTATAGACCATATATAGTTAGGAATTAGCATTTACAAAACCTTGAAAATTCACTGAAAAAACCATAGGTTATAGACCATATATAGTTAGGAATTAGCATTTAAAAAACGTTATTTTACTCACACAAAACCAATGAAATTCCATATATAGTTAGTTGTACTAACTATATATCGCGCACTCGCAATCCACTGCTGATCATGTCACATATTACATCATTCATGACATGGTCAGTGACATCACTGATGACATCACTGATGACATCTCAAATGACATCACTGATGACATCACTGATGACATCTCAAATGACATCACTGATGACAACATCCAGTGACTGTATGTTTCTGTAAAGTTAAAATATGTCTTACATATTGAAGAATGAGTGGATGTAGAAGTGTCTGAACAAAGGATTTAGTAGGTGCATGACTGACTGTATGAGTGAGTGATTAAATGTGTCTCACTGAGTGCATGGGTTAGTGACTAAACTGTCTTAATTTGTGCATCATTATGTCTGTTGTTCTGTAAACTGCTGCATGTGTTGATCAGTAGCTATATGATTAACTATATGGGTTATTGATTGGTTGCCCAAGTATTTGTATGGGAGACTGAGAGTGTGTATGGGTGGCTGGGAGGTGTATGACTCTCTGCATAGATGTATGGGTTCAAAAGTGCATGTGGAAACAGCTGTATGGGCGGTTGACTGTGTGCATGACTGTATTGGTGAGTGAATAGATGTCTCAGTGCTACATGTCAAAGTAAGTACATATGTAAAATACAGTACATGTGAGAGTTGACATATATAAATAACTGTGCATAAGAGCCAGTGAATGTGTGAGTGGCTGTATGGATCATTGTGAACTTGTATCCAGGATTGTATAAGTGATTAAATATGTTTTAGTATATGTTTGAATAAGTAAGGTGTGTATAAATGTATAGTTGTGAAAATGGAGGTGTGGTTGATTCTTTGCATGACTGACTAGGTGTGTAAGTAACTCCATGGATGAGTGACAGTCTGTGAGTGTCTGTTTACACTGAGTGTATCTAAGGTTATATTAGAGTCTGAAGAGGTTCATCGTATTATCACATGAATGATGTCATCAGTGATGTGATCAGTGATGTCATTTGAGATGTCATCAGTGATGTCATCAGTGATGTCATTTGAGATGTCATCAGTGATGTCATCAGTGATGTCATTTGAGATGTCATCAGTGATGTCATCAGTGATGTCATTTGAGATGTCATCAGTGATGTCATCAGTGATGTCACTGACCATGTCATGAATGATGTAATATGTGACATGATCAGCAGTGGATTGCGGGTGCGCGATATATAGTTAGTACAACTAACTATATATGGAATTTCATTGGTTTTGTGTGAGTAAAATAAAGTTTTTTAAATGCTAATTCCTAACTATATATGGTCTATAACCTATGGTTTTTTCAGTGAATTTTCAAGGTTTTGTAAATGCTAATTCCTAACTATATATGGTCTATAACCTATGGTTTTTTCAGTGAATATATATATATATATATATATATATATATATATATATATATATATATATATATATATATATAAAAATATATATACATGTATATATATATATATATATAAATTCACTGAAAAAACCATAGGTTTCAGGAGTTATATAGTAAGGAATTAGCTTTTAAAATACCTTTGAAATTCACTCAAAAAACTATAAGTTTTAGTGGTGTTATAGTTAGCTGGACATTTTACTCATACAAAACCATTGAAATTGCTCCTATATAGTTAGCTGTACTAACTATATTTCGCGCACCCGCAATCCACTGCTGATGATGTCACATATTAGATCATTCATGACATGGTCAGTGACATCACTGATGACATCTCAAATTACATCACTGATGACATCACTGATGACATCATCCAGTGAATGTGGTTTGCTTCGTTATTTAAATATGCATTATATATATAGCAATTTGCATTGAAGAATAAGTGGATATATATAAATAAATATTTGGATGGAGGATTTAGTAGCAGTGTAATTGACTGTTTACTTGACCAATTTATAATGTCTCACTAAATATAGTGGATAGTGACTAAACTGTGTGAATATCTGTCTCACTTTGTCAGTTGTTGTGTAAACTGATTCTACAATTGGTTACTAGCTATGTGAAAGTCTATATTAGTTATTGATTAGTTAACTGAGTATTTGTACGGGAGTGTGAAAGTGTGTGTGGTTCGGTGGGGGGTGTGTGACTGTCCAAAGATGTGTGAATAGTTGATTCAGTTGATATATGAAGTTAAAACTACATGTTCTAACAGTTGTTTGGGTGAGTGAATCTCTTTATGGGTGTGGTGATGAGCAAATATATTTCTCAATGGTACATGTCCAACAAACTAGAAAAATAAAAGGCAGTGTATGTGTCAGTTGTTGTATATAAATAAGTATACATAAGACCCAATGATTGTGTGAGTGACTGTATGGATAACTGTATACTTGTAATAATGATTTTATAATTCACTAAGTATGACTTACTATCTAAATGAATAGAAGAAGTGGTGTTTGTATAAGTGTTTTGCTAAGTAAATATGTAAGTATGATCCATTGTTTGCATAAGTGAGTAGGATGACTTCATATGTGAATAGGATGCGTGCTGTTGTTTAATGTCGATATAGATGTATAAGTATTTTTGATAGTGTTCTATTGTTCATTGACAGCATGTATGAGTGAATCCATAGGTAAGTGATTAGATGTGTGTATACATCTATGAATCACTGAGTGGATTTTTAGATACTTGTATTGCTGTGACAATGGATTTAAATATGATACTCTGTATTTTACAAAGAGTGATGAACCATTGTAATAGTGTATGAAAAGGTGTATGTGCTTGTCACGTGGATGATGTCATCAGTGATGTTATCAGTGATGTCATTTGAGATGTCATCAGTGATGTCACTGACCATGTCATGAATATGTGACATCATCAGCAGTGGATTGCGGGTGCGCGAAATATAGTTAGTACAACTAACTATATAGGAGCAATTTCAATGGTTTTGTATGAGTAAAATGTCCAGCTAACTATAACACCACTAAAACGTATAGTTTTTTGAGTGAATTTCAAAGGTTTTTTAAAAGCTAATTCCTAACTATATAACTCCTGAAACCTATGGTTTTTTCAGTGAATTTCAAAGGTTTTTTTACATGCTAATTCCTAACTATATAAGGGCTGAAACCTATGTTTTTTTCAGGGAATTTCAAAGGTTTTTTAAATGCTAATTCCTAACTATATAAGGCCTGAAACCTATGGTTTTTTCAGTGAATTCGCAAGGTTTTTTAAATGCTAATTCCTAACTATAAAAGGCCTGAAACCTATGGTTTTTTCAGTGAATTGCAAAGGTTTTTTAAATGCTAATTCCTAACTATATAAGGCCTGAAACCTATGGTTTTTTCAGTGAATTTCAAAGGTTTTTTAAATGCTAATTCTATTAGCGGATAACGTTTAAATATATTAATATCCTAGTGGGACCACCTGAGCAGCCCTAAGGGGTCAGGGTGTTTCTACCCTGCCCCCTTTTTGTGTTCTACACGTTTGTTTTTCTGCTTTCTTGTGCCTAATTCCTAACTATATAAGGCCTGAACCCTATGTTTTTTTCAGTGAATTTAGGTGTGCCATACTTTTGTCATAAGTAAGACTGTTAGCGCTCTAGTTGTTCTTTAGAACACTCTGGGACATTCTGTCATTGGGCTATAGTTGGGCTACATCTGGCTGATATTTGTGCTACATTTGGTTTTTTTTTGTCTCTGGTGGCCATCTTTGGGCTACATTGGGCTACATTGGGCTACATTGGGCAACATTGGGCTACATTTGGGCTCTAACATATATATAGCCCAATGTAGCCCAATATATATTTTTTCAAAGTTAATTTTCGTAAAAACCACTGGAGCATATATCTTGAGACATAGCAAAGGCACATCGGGCTACCAGTCCCTACAATTTTGCCAAGTTTGGTGGAAAACCATTCAGCCGTTCGGGCTAAAAGTCAGTCCAACCGCCCTATGGAAATTAACATGGGGAAAACACGTTTTGGGACCCCCCTTTTATCTCGGCCCCCGCTTGACGGATCCCCCCCCAAACTTTCAGGGAAGGACCAGAGCGCCGCGAGGCAAAGTTAAGGAAAATTTCAGGAAGATTTCTCAACCGGCGCCAAAGTTATTCCCAATAGAATGTTGCGATTTCCCTATGGAAAACAATCCTAACTATATATACCTACTGGCTATCGCCAGTAGGTAATATATATATATATATATCCAAAGAACTCTTCTTCCCTATCGGAACAGAAAGAGCACGTACCCAGGATTCTTCTTCAATACCGGTTTGTTTATTTCAGGATTACATTGCAACAAACAAGTAAATGGCAGCCATAACGTGTTTCATCCCTCCTTGGGGCCTTGATCACATGATATATATATTCTGCTTCCTGCGTACCCAAACCGGAGGAACTCGCGAACGGGTGCATGTAGTGGCGGTACCATCCACTTAATATAAAGCTCACATCCAAACAATAAGTAAGGAATCAGCACTCACGGGCAGTAATCCACTGGTTTCTTTTTATTCAGCCAAACCGACGTGTTTCAGCTTGCAGCCTTCCTCGGTGTTAACAACACACCAGGAATTGGCCATTTTTAAAGTCATGTAGTTGCGCATTGCCACAAACAAAGGACCGCAAAACTGGCTAAATCATCAGCGCCATGTTTCAACAAAGGTTCAATGCATATATACTGTTAAAACATCAGAATATTCCACTACCATTGTGCCCACAGGGTGTTTCACAAACGTTTTAACCAATTGCAATAGGCAATCATTATTTACGAAAGTAGAGAGGGTATCTGCTTTCTGCGTACCCAAACACAAGTGCTATCCTATAGCATTCCTGGTGTGAAAGAGAAGAAAATCATCTCCAAATTCCTAACCTGCAGCACACCTTATGCAGTTTATTACTTGGTATGCCCATGTGGCTTATGCTACATAGGCAGTACCATTCACCCCCTTAAAATCGGGATACTAGAACATCAGAGGGCAATATCTAAGAATGATTTTGCCTACCCAGTAGCGAGACATTATGCAGACTTGTGTTTCAGCCATCTTTGCCTAGTCATTTGGTTATTACCACAATAGCATAAAACTATAACATGAATATATATATCTTTCCGGTTATTTCATCTCACCCCAGTGGGCTTTCAACCTTAATTGTATGCGAATACTTGGTCGAGTACATATTACACCGTAGTTTACCAAAATGTTCGTATTCTTGACAGTATATCAATACTCTATCTGTCATAATAAGTATACGTGTAGTTATCCAACTATAAACATATCACAGAGAATTTCTATTTTTATTATTAAATCCTGCCCCAGTAGGCATATAAATAATAATAATTAATAATTAATATAAAAATTCTTCTTTTGGGTTTCTTTGGTTGTACCATGGCTTAATGCTGAAGTCGACACATCTGACAAATTTCCATCTGAAACGTCACTTTTGCTGCCGTCTGTTGTTAACACCAGAGTTGCTCTCTGTCCTACTCCTTCAGTTTGTTTGGATTCAAATAGATATTCATATTTCTTATGGAAAGTTAGTGTCCGCCCTGCCTGATAATCTTTAAAGTCACGTAGAAATTTCCTTTGTTTCTTTTCTGTGATCTCAGTTTCCAGTTTTTCCAGGCGGATCGTCACATTTTTGGCGAATGTCTCCACTGCTTCTTTTGATGCCAAGTTGTTCAATTCTATAAACAAACGGTAACCGTGAGCAAGCAGCGGACGCTGCGAAACGCGTTGGTTTTTGTTGACCTGGAAGTTGCTTTGAAAAATTAAAAAGGATTTGGGATACGCTATTCCCTGTGAGAGCGTTTTCATTCTGTCTCACCAGAGGAAGGTTGTTTGAAGACTTTATTCAGCGAGGCTCTGCCGAGGATTTACGCACCAGGACTAGAGGCGCCATGGGTCCGGGAATCTGAGCTATCTGTGTGGTGATATATATATAATAATGTGAGTGTAGATTTCTTAGATGTAGAGGTCTACATTAAGGACAACAGCATCATGACTAGGATGCACAGAAAGATTACAGCTGGAAACTCTATTTTACATGCCCAGAGCAATCATCCTCGCCATCTTATAAAGAGTATTCCCTATGGGGAATTTTTAAGAATTAGGCGTATATGAAATAATGAGATTGATCTTGCAATATGTCTTGATGGTTCCTTTCAGAGGTTTTTACGTAGGAGATATGATAAAAATGCACTCACTAATTCCCTCAGAAAGGTGATGTCGAATCAGACTGACTCTATTGTTGATTCTGAGGTCACCGATATAGAGATACCCGAGTCAGTGCCTACTGAAACTGTTAAATCTACTATTCGGTTAATCACCACTTTTAACAATCAAGAAAGGAAGATCAGACAAATATTAAAATCTAATTGGCCCATTTTAAAAACAGACATCACATTGGCTCCCCTTTTGGAGGACCTGCCAGGTATTATTTTTCGCAGAGCACCCTCTATGAGGGATGCTCTGGTAAAAACTAGTCCAGAGATTAGTAGTAAACCTGATTGGCTATCTAATAGAACGGGGTTCCGTAAATGTAGTTCTTGCAGGGCTTGTAAATTTGGAGTTAATACCAACAAATATTCTGATGGGCACACTAACACTGTTTTTAAAATTAACAGTCCTTACACCTGCAAAACTGACCATGCGGTTTATGTTTTAAAGTGCACATGTGAGCTGCTATATGTTGGCAGCACTAAATTACAAGTGTTCAACCGCATTCTACAACATCTTCGGGCCATAGTCAATTCTGACCCCAATTACCCTGTGGCACGTCATTTCAAATTAGTCTATAAGAACAACTTAAATGACTTACAATATTTTGTGATCGATGCTGTCCCTCTATCAAAAAGAGGGGGTGATAGAGAGAAGAAATTAAGACAATTGGAAAGCCATTGTATTGTCCTCCTCAATACTAAGATTCCTAACGGATTGAACATGGGAGAAGATCTTTATAATTTTCTGTAAATATTTTGGCCTTTTTTTCATTATTTGCACAATATCTTAATGGTTTTACCTATATTTATGGTTTTAGCTGTTTTTATATTGTGCTGAGGATGATTTAATGCCATTATAGTTCTTAATGATTGGGCCTTTTCTATAGAGTATTCCATTGTATTTTGTATTTATTTTTATATATATCTGTTGACAATAACCTTTCTGATGCATTGTCACCTGTTCTAGATCAAATATATTGAATGTACTGTAACTTCCTTTTTATATTCCCTTTTGAAACTGATGAAAATTGGGCACGAGTTTTTCTATATATATTTGCAATTTTCTTATAAATTTGATATATCAGCCGGTTCTTTGCACTTTATTGCACTTTGCACTTTTCCGTTAATGAAATGGTCTAGCTGTTGATAATTTGTAATGGTCATATATTATCATGCTCTGACCCACTTTTATGGGTTTTCATTGTTGCACTATTTTTGCACTTTCTTTATTATCTTAGTGGTTTTTAACAAGTTTAAATACTGGATTATGTCTATTTGACCTCCTGAGACAAGAAGTATTTATGAATGTGGATTTACTTTTTGCTAGCTATGATTTTGGGCACTTGCCCTGTATTTCCATTCTTTAAATCATCATCATTGTACAGATAGAGGCTGTTTTGGAAACATTAAGGGTTTTTTAATTAAGACTTTTTTTCCATTACCGATAATTTCCTTCAACAGTGATGTTATGAATTTATAATCATGTTTCTTTTAAATTATTTTTAAAAGATTTACATTTTAGCTAGCGGACTGTATATAAAAATGAGTATTTTTACTATGTCCTTGTTTTTGTGGGAGGAGTCAATTGTGGGAACTACCAGTATATAACCACTGTGATCTCTGGGATTGTCATGTGATCAAGTCCGGGTTTCCTGGACGAAACGCGTCACGTTGCCGTTCCCATCGATGGAATAAAGCACTTCACTTGAATTACGAAACTCTCGGTGTGGTCTGTACCTGGTTTTGTGTCGGAGCCGTGCCTGGCTGTTTTCACTACAGGATTGTGGAATTATATATATATATATATATATATATATATATATATATATATATATATATATATATATATATATATATATATATATATATATATATATATATATATATATTACCTACTGGCGGTCGCCAGTAGGTATATATAGTTAGGATTTTTTCTCTATGGGATTTTTGAAAATTCTATGTCTAATAACTTTGGCGTTTGTGGACGGAATTGGCTGGAATTTTCAGGAAAATGGAACATTTTGTTTCTGAGCAGCCCCTGACAATTTGGGGGGGGTTCGTCAAGGGGGGGCCGAGAAAAAAGGGGGGTCCCAAAACGTGTTTTTAACATTGAGTTTTCCATAGGGCGGTTGGCCTCACTTTTAGCCCGAACGGCTGAATGGATTTGCACGAAACTTGGCAAAATTGTAGGGACTGGTAGCCCGATGTGCCTTTGCTAGGTCTCAATATATGTGCTCCAGTGGATTTTGAGAAATTAACGTTCAAAAAAAGATATATATCTGTAACAGCGGACCGGGCAGCGCTCCAGTTCGCGTACTTTTCGCGTTACGGAGCTTTGTGAAGCGAAGCTGATTGGTTCTCCGGCGTCTGTAAACATTCCAAACAGTCCGTAGCGGCCGCCATCTTGTCTCTCGGTAGGATCGAGAGACAAGAGGAGGCCAAAGCGAAGGGGCAAATGACCATAAGGGGGCATAGTAGATCCTCCCTGACCCCCTAGGTTTGATGTGGAGGTTTTAAAAGGGCCCCGCGGGGCAAAAAAAAAAATAATAATAATAATCGAACGGCTGAATGGATTTGCACGAAACTTGGCAAAATTGTAGGGACTGGTAGCCCGATGTGCCTTTGCTAGGTCTTAATATATGTGCTCCAGTGGATTTTGAGAAATTAACGTTCAAAAAAAGATATATATCTGTAACAGCGCTCCGCTTCGCGTACTTTTCGCGTTATGGAGCTTTGCGAAGCTGATTGGTTCTCCGGCGTCTGTAAACATTGCAAACAGTCCGTAGCGGCCGCCATCTTGTCTCTCGGTAGGATCGAGAGACAAGAGGAGGCCAAAGCGAAGGGGCAAATGACCATAAGGGGGCATAGTAGATCCTCCTTGACCTCTTAGGTTTGATGTGGAGGTTTTAAAAGGGCCCCGCGGGGCAAAAAAAAATAAAATAATAATAATCGAACGGCTGAATGGATTTGCACGAAACTTGGCAAAATTGTAGGGACTGGTAGCCCGATGTGCCTTTGTTAGGTCTCAATATATGTGCTCCAGTGGATTTTGAGAAATTAACGTTCAAAAAAAGATATATATCTGTAACAGCGCTCCGCTTCGCAGAGATAAAATTATCTCTGTATTACCTAGCTGTTGCTAACACCAGTTAGCGACCGCTAGTAGGAGATAGCGACCATCTTGGGCTCCACTTTGCATGTCAGTGATATTTATCACTAATGACATGCAAAGTGGGCATGCCAAGATGTTAGCGACTGGAAACAGTCGCTAACATCGCTATCTCCTATTACCAACTTTTGGAGATATTCGCGCTAAGCGCGAATATCTCCAAAAAGTAACACCTGCCCTGAGCAGTTCTTAGCCATGTTATCCAATGGGAGGTGGATAACATGGCTAAGAGCATTAGGTCGGTAATGCATGAATATCGCTGACTTTTCAGCGATATTAATGCATTGCGGTCGTTTTTCATCGCATTTGCGATAAACCTTGATAATAGCAAGGTTTATCTGCGATAATTTCTGACGATGCTTAGCGTTCTTAGCCATGTTATCCAATGGGAGGTGGATAACATGGCTAAGAGCATTAGCTCGGTAATGCATGAATATCGCTGACTTTTCAGCGATATTAATGCATTGCGGTCGTTTTTCATCGCATTTGCGATAAACCTTGATAATAGCAAGGTTTATCTGCGATAATTTCTGACGATGCTTAGCGGTAAAAAATTCGTTGCTAAGCATCGTTAGGGATAAATATCGCTTAACTTTGGTAATATGCCCGAACGTCTGTTAACGTTCGATTCGAAGGAAATCAGGAAGTGTTGAAAAACATTGTCTGCGCCATCTTGCCTTTTTTCAAATGCCACACTTTTGTCGTGCACGGTAGCCATTTTAGATGCCTTGACCAGACCCACTCTCTGTACGCTGTCGATCCTTAGCATGGCTCCCCACCCTCGCAAGCATCTCCCCCAGGCACTGGTCACCCCCGCTCTCTGTCTTATGCATGGGTAATAAACCTCCCCCCATCTGCGCTGCTCTTCCCTGAGAATCACACCCTGTGCCCGCCCGACACCTCCCTTTCGCCCTATTCACTACCGCACCCTCTGACACTCCTTTTCCTCTGTGTCCGATTGTCCAGGCCGGTCCTAGGCTATCAGCTAGCCCTGCAGATGTAGTTTATGGCCCCAGCTGTAAAGAATCACCCCTCTTCAAAGGAGTTATAGTAGATCAAGGCCCACACCCGATGAGATCCGTCACAGCACACGCGTTCCTACTATCTGAAAACCATCCTGTATTGTGATTGGGGAGGGGACCGAGCCTGAAGCGGAAGATTCCAGGGATGACTCTTTGTACATCAAAGTTTTTACAATTATGTGTCAGATTAAAAATATATAGCAGTCCAACAAAGTAGTAAGATTATAAAACTTTAATAACTTATAAATATATACAACAAAACAAAAACAGTAAAAACATTTAAAAATTTTTAGGGAAAATGAAGGAAGTAGCGGTCGGCTGTGCGAATAGTCCCAACGCAGCACAACGTCCAGATTTCTGGATGGCACCCAGGTGATGTTGCCTGGGTGCCGCACTGATTTCGGTATCCATCCGGCGTGGGGCGTCGCGGGGGGTGGGTCATCAGTAGCGGTCTGTTGTGCGAATAGTTCCAAGGCAGCAGAACGATGGCACCAAGGTGATGTCCAGTAAGTTGCCGCCCTCCGAATAACGGCATGGGGCGCCCCGGGGGGGGGGGAGGCGGCGTGAACGGGCCTCTCCAGGTGGAGTTTCGTCTGCTGTAGTGGGGCGCCCCTTTACCGTTTCAGTTGCCATTCCGTCCGCTTTTGGTCCACTGTGTCAAAAGCCGCAATTCAGCTGAGTTGCGCCCACTCTTGCGGTGCAGCGATAGGCGGCTGTCACAGGACTCTCAAAATGGCGGCAGGCTCTTTCCTTTTGGGCCTGGTCCACTGAAATGGCCCTGGGACACCTTGGAAATCGCACGCTTGTCTGCTAGGTCTTGGACCCCATTCTCGAAAGCGTCCCCTCCGCCTTGAGGATTCAACAAAAGTTTTGGGGGCCCCCGACTCCTGCAGGCTTCTGGTGGGGAGCGGCTGCCATGATTGCTCGCGGAATGACCACGACGGAGCCACGAGATGGTGGTGCTTTCATGTTGACGCCAGCTTCAGTCTGAAACATCCAGAAACAAGGTGGGGCTTTCATCGTTTGGGGAAAAAAAAAGTTTTCATCCAATGAAAAGTGTTATTTTTAGGTCATATGATCAAGCCTTCCATCATTAGGAAACCAAAAGTAAAATGAACCAATGAAAAGTTTTATAAACAAGTCACATGACCTGTTATGCGGCATAGGGTATAAAATGCGGAGAAAATACGTTAGCACGTGAGGCGGCGTCAGTAGCGGACCGATGTGCGAATAGGCCGAAGGCAGCACAACGCGCCAAGATCCGGATGGCACCGAGGTGGTGTCTAGTAAGTTGCCGCACTGGTGTGGCCTTCCTACAATGCTGAAAGTCGGCGTGGGGCGCCCCGTTGGCCTGTGAGATGGCGTCAGTAGCGGACCGATGTGCGAATGGGGCCAAAGGCAGCGCAACAATATTTTCTGAATAGAAGACACCACAAGGCGCTGAGATGCCAAGATCCGGATGGCACCGAGGTGGTGTCTAGTAAGTTGCCGCACTGGTGTGGCCATCCTACAATGGTAAAAGTCGGCGTGGGGCGCCCCGTTGGCCTGTGAGATGGCGTCAGTAGCGGACCGATGTGCGAATGGGGCCAAAGGCAGCGCAACAATATTTTCCGAATAGAAGACACCACTAGGCGCTGAGATGCCAAGATCCGGATGGCACCGAGGTGGTGTCTAGTAAGTTGCCGCACTGGTGTGGCCATCCTACAATGC
The DNA here is from genome assembly GCF_964261635.1 of Lissotriton helveticus. Lineage (NCBI taxonomy): Eukaryota > Metazoa > Chordata > Amphibia > Caudata > Salamandridae > Lissotriton > Lissotriton helveticus. Next base: position 1,541,347,321 of record NC_136068.1, on the reverse strand, counting down.
TGAAAGTCGGCGTGGGGCGCCCCGTTGGCCTGTGAGATGGCGTCAGTAGCGGACCGATGTGCGAATGGGGCCAAAGGCAGCGCAACAATATTTCCTGAATAGAAGACACCACAAGGCGCTGAGATGCCAAGATCCGAATGGCACCGAGGTGGTGTCTAGTAAGTTGCCGCACTGGTTTGGCCATCCTACAATGGTAAAAGTCGGCGTGGGGCGCCCCGTTGGCCTGTGAGATGGCATCAGTAGCGGACCGATGTGCGAATGGGGCCAAAGGCAGCGCAACAATATTTTCCGAATAGAAGACACCACTAGGCGCTGAGATGCCAAGATCCGGATGGCACCGAGGTGGTGTCTAGTAAGTTGCCGCACTGGTGTGGCCATCCTACAATGCTGAAAGTCGGCGTGGGGCGCCCCGTTGGCCTGTGAGATGGCGTCAGTATTGGACCGATGTGCGAATGGGGCCAAAGGCAGCGCAACAATATTTCCTGAATAGAAGACACCACAAGGCGCTGAGATGCCAAGATCCGGATGGCACCGAGGTGGTGTCTAGTAAGTTGCCGCACTGGTGTGGCCATCCTACAATGCTGAAAGTCGGCGTGGGGCGCCCCGTTGGCCTGTGAGATGGCGTCAGTAGCGGACCGATGTGCGAATGGGGCCAAAGGCAGCGCAACAATATTTTCTGAATAGAAGACACCACAAGGCGCTGAGATGCCAAGATGCGGATGGCACCGAGGTAGTGTCTAGGTTGCCGCACTGGTGTGGCCATCCTACAATGCTGAAAGTCGGCGTGGGGCGCCCCGTTGGCCTGTGAGATGGCGTCAGTAGCGGACCGATGTGCGAATGGGGCCAAAGGCAGCGCAACAATATTTTCTGAATAGAAGACACCACAAGGCGCTGAGATGCCAAGATCCGGATGGCACCGAGGTGGTGTCTAGTAAGTTGCCGCACTGGTGTGGCCATCCTACAATGGTAAAAGTCGGCGTGGGGCGCCCCGTTGGCCTGTGAGATGGCGTCAGTAGCGGACCGATGTGCGAATGGGGCCAAAGGCAGCGCAACAATATTTTCTGAATGGAAGATACCACTAGGCGCTGAGATGCCAAGATCCGGATGGCACCGAGGTGGTGTCTAGCAAGTTGCCGTACTGGTGTGGCCATCCTACAATGCTGAAAGTCGGCGTGGGGCGCCCCGTTGGCCTGTGAGGTGGCGTCAGTAGCGGACCGATGTGCGAATGGGGCCAAAGGCAGCGCAACAATATTTTCTGACTAGAAGACACCACAAGGCGCTGAGATTCGGTTACCACCGAGGTGGTGTCTAGCAAGTTGCTGCACTGGTGTGGCCATCCTACAATACTGCTCCGAATAACGGCGTGGGGTGCCCGAAGGGGGGGGCGGGGGGGAGGCGGCGTGAACGGGCCTTCCCAGGTGGAGGCTCGTCTGCTGTAGTGGGGCGCCCCTTTACCGTTTCAGTTGCCATTCAGCTGAGTTTCGGCCGCTCTTGATGCTACAGCGACAGGCGGCTGCAACAGGACTCTCAAAATGGCGGCCTGTTCTTTGGATTTGGGCCTGGTCCACTAAAATGGCCCTGGGACACCTTAGAACTCGGACGCTTGAATTTTTTTTCCTTTCCTCTACATGCAAAAAAAGGTAAATGCCCGGTACGTTACACGCTTCATCTGCCACGATGTACTCTCCAGAGGAACCGAAAAAAAATATAGTTATGGTAACTATACCATGCATCGTCATATGGAGAGGTGGCACCGATTAATTATAGTGCTGCATAAAAGAGAGATTTGGAGAAGAACCCCCGACCTGCCAGTACATTCATCAAAGAAGTGGCACTGACAGCATCAGAGGCAAGGGAAACGGTCCCAAATATTTAGAAGAACTTTGGAAAGATTAAAATGACATGTTTAGATTGTGGCAAATTAATTTCATGTGGACAGATGAGTGTTACTCTAATAAATACAGCATATGAACATCATCATAGTCGATGGTTGGTAGAGACATTTTGACTATATCCTGGACCTGCCCGTCCTCGCCCAAAATGGCGCCGGAATAAATGGGACTCGTAACTCCTTGTTGTGTACTTGTTGTACAACCTTGATATCACGAGATACGTATGCAGTTTTGAAGCACATGGCGGGCGGGGACGAGAATAGATTGAATATTTCGACATCTCTATTGATATTAAGTTGTGATGTGTTATTGATTACTGTACTATTGAAAGTTCGAATTAACGTCACCCATGGTACTTGCCCGCAAATGTATATCTAGATAATTTTATTGTAACTGGCCCTGTCGTATTTTAATTATAAAATGTACGTCCACCGATTCCGCAACTGTTAGACACCTTAGTTCTTGCAACCTAATGGCCCGCCCGTTACGTTCCTCTACAGTGTAAATGTCTCCTCATCATATACGATTACAGTTTGCTCCGTGGCCGGCGCACGTGGTTATAGGCCCGTATTTGTATACTGACATTTTCACAATAAAGGTTTTTAAAAGAAAACATGGTAGTAGTATTTACATTGGTAAAGTTTTTAATAATAGTCACTGTTTTAGAATCAGTAAAAGGCAAGTGAAATAAAGCAGACCAATTACATGAAGGGTAAAAGGTATAATACGCAGGAACGCAGTAAAGATAAATGGTCAAGGGCTGTTGTGTTTTCTACTCCTGCAACATAAAGTGATCGATAAGAATCTCATATTCAGGCGTATCGGCGACTAAGACAGCAGGTCGACCCTCTTTTGCTCAACGGCTCCGTCATGGGACGAAGAAACGCCCTTTTTCTCGAAAAAAGAATATATTTTACTTGCAGGACAGTTGTAAATTTTCCGGGAAAGTACATTAGCCTGGAACATTATAACATATATGTTTAAGAAAAAATAATGTTCGGAAGTAATAAAAAGCGTAATTTTTAGGTCATATGACCAAGCCTTTCATCATTAGAATAAGAAAAGTAAAATGAACCAATGAAAAGTTTTATTAACAAGTCACATGACCTGTTATGCTTACGTTACGCGCTGCGCGTCGCGCCCCGGATCACTTCCGGATGCGCTAACGCGGCGCGTCATATGACGCATTACGCGACAACGCAGGTCCAGAATATAGTCGAAATGTCTCCACCAACCAGCGGTCGGAACACAACCCCTTTCAGCAGGCTAAATAGTTCTGTTAAATGACAACAGAAGGGACAGGCAACAAGAACCATCAGTCAAAGAGGGGAGGGCTAGTTCTTCTCTACCTGGTTACGTTGGGGCGCTACCGGAACTGATCGAATTGGTAGTCTACAGTGTTTCTGGATGTTTCAGACTGAAGCTGGGGTTAGCATGAGAGCACCACCATTTCGTAGCTCCGTCGTGGCCATTCTGCGAGCAATCATGGCAGCCGCTCTTTATCGTTATTTTGGGCGGGGTGGGTGGCGGAGCCGAGCTGTATTGCAGCCATCATGGTGTGGAGTTTAGTTCATCTCACTAGTTTCGTATTTGTCATGAGGGGTTGTTCCTAATGTTACTATTTTAGCGAGGTCAAAAAGAGATCCCATTAGTGGCCTACTGATTTTGCTCGATTCCTTTTGTTTTTTTACACGATTTTTCGTTATCTGCAAAGACTAAACAGAGTATTGCGACTCTGTGTTTGTTTGTAAATAGAGAATGAACCAAAGAGAACCAATTCTAAAACAGTAAATGCTTGGATAACAATCAATCAAATGGAGAGAGAAGCAGGCACGACGTATTACAACGGGGGCAAAGGCCTGCGTTAACTACCTTTCACTATCTGCAAAGAGAGAGTACTCCTAATAGAAATGAGGGGGGGGGCAGCATTCAAAGCAGATCAGTGTGCATAAACACGAAAATGTTTTTACTTACCACGTACTTGACATTCGACAGCTTATGATATTTGCTATTAAAAAACCATTGAAATTCACTGAAAAATCCATAGGTTATAGACCATATATAGTTAGGAATTAGCATTTACAAAACCTTGAAAATTCACTGAAAAAACCATAGGTTATAGACCATATATCGTTAGGAATTAGCATTTAAAAAACCTTATTTTACTCACACAAAACCATTGAAATTCCATATATAGTTAGTTGTACTAACTATATATCGCGCACCCGCAATCCACTGCTGATGATGTCACATATTACATCATTCATGACATGGTCAGTGACATCACTGATGACATCACTGATGACATCTCAAATGACATCACTGATGACATCACTGATGACATCTCATTTGACATCAATGATCACATCACTGATGATATCATTCATGTGATAATACAATGCATCTCCTCACACTCTAATATAACCTCCGTTACACCCAGTGTTAAATACAGAGTATAATTTTTGAAACCATTGACACACCAATACTAGTTACTACATACTGATTCCTATGTCTACACACACATTCACTTATTCACCCATACAATCATTCATACATACAATAACTCATCTTTACAACACTATCATATGCACTCATACACCTATACAGACACTCACACTCTGCCACTCATCCATGGAGTTACTCACACACCTAGTCAGTCCTGAAAAGAATCAATCACACTTCCATTTTCTCATCTATACAGTTAAACACAGAACACCTTACATTTTTGAAACATATACTAACACATACTTACTCTCTTATACAATCACTGATACAAGTACACATTGATCTGCACAGAGTCACACACCTCCCAGCCAGCCATACACACACTCAGTCTCCCATACAAATACTTGTGCAACCAATCAATAACCCATATAGCCACTCATATAGCCACTGATCAATACATGCAGCAGCTTGCACAACAACAGACATACTGATGCACACTTTCAGACAGTTTAGTCACTAACCCGTGCATTCAGTAAGACGCATTTAATCACTCACTCATACAGTCAATCACGCACCTACTAAAACCTTCATTCAGACACTTATACATCCACTCATTTTTCAATATGTAAAACATATTTAAACTTTACAGAAACACATAATCACTGGATGATGTCATCAGTGATGTCATCAGTGATGTCATTTGAGATGTCATCAGTGATGTCATCAGTGATGTCACTGACCATGTCATGAATGATGTAATATGTGACATAATCAGCAGTGGATTGCGGGTGCGCGATATATAGTTAGTGCAACTAACTATATATGGAATTTCAATGATTTTGTGTGAGTAAAATAAGGTTTTTTAAATGCTAATTCCTAACGATATATGGTCTATAACCTATGGTTTTTTCAGTGAATTTTCAAGGTTTTGTAAATGCTAATTCCTAACTATATATGGTCTATAACCTATGTTTTTTTCAGTGAATTTTCAAGGTTTTGTAAATGCTAATTCCTAACTATATATGGTCTATAACCTATGTTTTTTTCAGTGAATATATATATATATATGTTATACCAAGTGCCCAAAGCATTGAGAGGGAACACGACTGTGCTCAGCCATCCGGCAGTGAAAGTGCAGGCTGCATCTTGGCTCCAAATGTTTCCTGTTGCCAACGCGTTTCAAGGCACTGAGCCTCTTCTTCATGGGCCGCTTTGGAAAACAGGCTGACTCTGCGCATTTAAATGCATTACCGGCATTTTTTCATGATCGCCCCCAATGGGCGTGTGCATATCAGCAGTTTACATTGGTGCATGATGAGTATCAGAGTTCTCAAATGCGAGTGGGTTCAGCATGTAATTTCCATATTTAAAAGCATTTGTTCAAACCTTAAGTAGGTGTTAGAGTCTCGTTGCAGCCTTAATTAGCATATAGAACACAGTGCTGTAAAAAGTCTCGAGTCGTTCGTGACTAAAAGCCTCTTTCAACTGGAATTGCCTTTCTTTTCCCGCTGACGATGGTTCTCCTCCCCACGGCAGGGCAGCCGTGCGAGTAATGTTATACCAAGTGCCCAAAGCATTGAGAGGGAACACGACTGTGCTCAGCCATCCAGCAGTGAAAGTGCAGGCTGCATCTTGGCTCCAAATGTTTCCTGTTGCCCACGCGTTTCAAGGCACTGAGCCTCTTCTTCATGGGCCGCTTTGGAAAACAGGCTGACTCTGCGCATTTAAATGCATTTCCGGCATTTTTTCATGATCGCCCCCAATGGGCGTGTGCATATCAGCAGTTTACATTGGTGCATGATGGGTATCAGAGTTCTCAAATGCGAGTGGGTTCAGCATGTAATTTCCATATTTAAAAGCATTTGTTCAAACCTTAAGTAGGTGTTAGGGTCTCGTTGCAGCCTTAATTAGCATATAGGACACAGTGCTGTAAAAAGTCTCGAGTCGTTCGTGACTGAAAGCCTCTTTCAACTGGAATTGCCTTTCTTTTCCAGCTGAAGATGGTTCTCCTCCCCACTGCAGGGCGGCCGTGCGAGTAATGTTATACCAAGTGCCCAAAGCATTGAGAGGGAACACGACTGTGCTCAGCCATCCGGCAGTGAAAGTGCAGGCTGCATCTTGGCTCCAAATGTTTCCTGTTGCCAACGCGTTTCAAGGCACTGAGCCTCTTCTTATATCAATATATATATATCAAGGTATGTTGCTGTGGAGTTGGGAATAATAAATATATACCTTCCCTGTTTACTTACCTGTCAATATTTGTGCTCTACAATACTGCATAAATAAATAAAAATAAACATCAAATAAAATAAGGTTCCTGAATCCTCAGAAATAAATAGTCAGGTTCAAGAAGGCATTTGTAAAATAGAGAACTAAATAGGTGCACAAATAAAACAATTTCTGGGTAAAATTCTATTGAATTCCATTTAACTGTTTGCGCCCGCATGCTCATCGCTACTGACGGTCTAATTGCTCTCAGCGACCATCTACCCCATAAATATGACTCCTGCCTGAACTTGCGAGGGTAAAACTTTAGCAGGAACTGTGGATTTACCCCGGTCTAGCGCAACCTCAAGTAACCTTTAAGCACTATTGACTTCAAAGCACTGTTTTTGGTTAATTCTCTAAAAATTCATAACTCAGGTTCAATTTATTGAATGCTTGTCAGTATGGTCTTGTATTCAAATAAATATAATCCATATTTTTAACTCTGTGTGGAGAATTTTTGTGGTCTATTTATTGTGTTACTTTGAGTGTGTGTGTGTGTTGTACAAATACTTTACACAGTACCTCTTTAGATAAGCCTGACTGTTCTCTGCCAATCTACCAGAGGGTGAGCATAGGCTATCTTTTAGTGTGTACTTAGCTTAACCCGACTAGGGTGGTGATTCCTGCCTGGCCCGGGGGCATACCTCAGCCAACCAGATATTCCAGTTCTAACAAGTCTTTCATCACCTTTTGGCCAAACCGGTCCTTAGTTGCTTGTGTTCTGGTTCAGGCAAGATCCCTATAGAAGTTACAGAATAGTACAAAGTGCAATGTGCTTTGGGCAGATTTACTATTACTGGGGCACATTGGGAGGTTTGCGCTCCATTTGCCCATCTTAGGGAATGCTGTATGAAAATGCAGTGTTCCTAGCCTTAATCTAGTCAGGTAAAACCTGTGTTGCGTATACCTGATAAATACAAGATAAGGTTGGGTGCCGAGTGAAAAGGGCCCTTCAAAGTATAATCTGATGTTAGAGTTAGTACGCAACCTGGCTTCCCTTTTTGTTTCCCTAGACCCAAGGAGTCTAATTTTAAGCTCCCCCTTTCAAAAATTCGCAATAATCGTTGGGTCTCTAAAATCAGGATTCACATCACATTCAATAAGGAGATCATGGACGTATTTTAACCATGGTATTCTCTTCGAGTGGTCAAAACTATGACAGTCATATATTATTTCCTTGGTAAAATGGGTTTCTTCCTTTATCCAAATTCGATGTCATAAATTTATAGTGGATACACTAATCAAATCATTTAAGAAGGGGACATATGTTTCTCTATGGACAATATAGGCAGCCGTGGAATTAGGGACTGATAGCACTCTACGTAAAAATGTATTTTCCATTGTTTGGAATATGGAAGTATCTGCAATCCCCCATGGGGCACCACCATAGCACACCCCAGATATGCATTTACTCCCATAAAGTTTTAAAATCTCTCTCACAGGCTTATTGCCTATTTTTTGTGAGAATCTAAAAATACCCTCACTTGTCCCTAAAAATTTCAGTTTACTTAAGTTAATATGTGCATTCCAAGTGCCTTTACAATTAAAAAGTAATCCTAAATAGGAAAAGGTTGCGGTCCTTTCAATTGGTGTACCATTTATGAAGTTGGTACTACTTTTAGTTTTACTTTTCCCACAGGTCATAACCAGAGTCTTAGACAAATTGATTGCTGGATCTTTATCAGTCATAAACTTAGTAAAATTATTGATCAAAAGCTGTAGACCGTTTGCAGTCCTGGAAATCAGGACTGCATCATCCGCATATAATAAAACGGATGTTACACGTTTACCTACAATAGGGGCATCAGCTTTTAGACCCTGCAGTAAAAAATCAACTCTGTTAATATATAATGAAAATAAAAGTGGTGCAAGGACACAGCCTTGTCTAATCCAGGGTCTTGGACCAGGGTCAACGGACTCGATAATTCTCGCCTCGGTGCCTACTCTAACTAGGGATCACACTCGGCAACTCTGGGCATTAGCTTGCCTCATCTCCACAACGGCCCCCCACATACGCCGGGGATGCCTGGTTTCACCTTGAAGATACCCAGTAGGGACCATCTCACAGGGAAAGCCAGGACGGGTTCCCCAGCGGTCTACAGCGCAGAGATACTCCTTCGGGAGTCGATTCTAGCGCTTTAGAAACCCACAATCAATCAATCAATCAATCCCTCGGGTAACGCTAAAGTGCATTGTGCATTCCCCATTTTGTCTGTATCGTATCTTTGATGTTAAGTGGACATAGATTTGGGACAAGAGACTAATGATGTTAATTGGGGCAACCATCCCTTCCAGTGTTTGCCATGGCATGGTATGGTTTACTAGGTCGAACGCACTGCAGAGATCAACAAAGCAAAGGCGGAGAGAACCCACCTTTGCACGGGTATATTTCCCTATAAGCAACTCTAAATTTATGGATTGCTCAACCGTTCCGATTCCCTTTCTGAAGCCATATTGTGATTCAGTTAGTATATTCCCCTCCTTCACCCAACACTTCAATCTGGCAAGCAAATTTTGCCCATGAGTTTGAATGTGGAGTCAAGGAGGGAAATCAGTCGCTAACATTTAGCACTAGCTCTATTACCCTTTTTGAAAATTGGGACAATCACACTTTCTACCCATGTTGCGGGCAACGCCCCATACGTAACAGCATTTAAAAAATTAACTAAAATGGGGGACCACAAATCAGTATTATGTTTAAAAATATCTATCGGGACCCCGTCCGGGCCAGCTGCCTTCCCGCTTGCACTATCTTGTAGGACAATTCCAATCTCGTCTACAGTAATAATATCAATTTTACTAATTTTTAGTAAGATGATGTTGCCATACTTGTCCTTTTTATTGAAGCATTTGGTGGGATTAAAAATTCCCTCAAAATGCAGCAGCCAATCCTCTGGTGTCACCACGGTGTCAATCCCTGCTGAGGAGACATCTTTAAATAGGGGTTGATCTATGGTTTTCCAGAAGAGAGTGGAATTTTTAGTTTCTGCTGCCTGGACCAGGTTTTCCCAAGCGATCTCTCTTATCACTGTTTTCCTTGCTTGTAAAGCGTGTTTATAGCATTTTCTATGGTTCCAAATTTTTTCTCCATTTCTAGGTTTAACCTTCAATTCATCCTTCAAATCTCTGTTCAGTTTCGAACATTCCTGATTAAACCATCGTGGGCAAAAAACCTTTTTGTTCCTATGGTTCTTAATCTCAAGACCTTATCTATAGCTATTGAAATATTATTAAAAGCAGTAACAACCTCGATATTATCGGAGGATTCATCTGAACAGGTTTGAATGTCTTGGTTGCTACTTTCGATTACATTTTCCATAAAAAGGACAGGGTTAACACCAGACCCCTTAATAGAAATCCCGTTTTCGCCTTGGGTTCTTATATCGACTGCCAAAGAGCATTTTTTCCGGTAGAATATAAACTCGATTTTAGCGTTAACAATAGGGGATGGTGGTCACTAAATAGACTATGCAAAATAATACAATCATTCACAAAGGTCCTACTTGTCCTTGACATCAGGAAATGGTCATACATGAAGATGATCTAGCCCCCTCATAAGTATATAGATCAACAGCCCCATCATCGTCACCTAACTTCATTACTTCCAGCCCATATTTATACATTACACAATTGAGTGATTCACCATAGGGAATATGTAGAAAATGAGTAATATGGTCCCCTGAATTATCCATATGGCCACGTTGATCCGCTTTCAAAGCCTTACACAATTCAATGTTAAAATCTCCACCCCATATGAGTATATACTCGTCCTTCAACCTATTCAGAAAGGTATCAAGTTCCTCCTCCAGCGTAGTAATTATTCCTGCTCTAGTGTTATTAAAAATATTATTTTAGTACTTAACCACTACAATGTTTTGCTTTCCTCTTCCACTAAATGGTAAAAACTGGAAGTACTGTGAATTAGTAAAAATGTTCTTTAGAATCAGAGGGGAGGTTACAGGCCAAGCCTCCGCTAGCTCTTCCAGCCTTAGATGGAATTGCTTTAGTAAAAATGGTTTTAAAACCATTTACAAGCAAAGGTTCTACAAGCCAGGTTTCCTGTATTAAAATTAAGGGCCCGATTAGGATCGTGGTGAATCCGCATCCTCCAGGCTGGCGAAAGCCACCGCCAGCCCGGAGGATGCGGATTCACTGGTGCGGACACAGAAAAGACCCCCCCGCCAGATTAGGATGGCTGGCGGGGTCATGTTTCCGTCCACCGCTTTTCCGCCGCGGTCGCCTTCCGACCACGGCGGAAAAGCTCTAATATGGCGGCGGTGTCTATCAGACACCGCCAGCCATATTAGGATGCCGGCGGAGACATGCTTTTCCAAGGCGGGTTTTCCGCCGTAGAAAAGCATGTGGGGTTTTGAGTATGGGGGCCCGTTGCGGGCCCCCAGGGGTGCTGGGGTGTGGGGGTTGCACATGGGGGGTACCTATGGTACCCCCCTGCCTTTGCATGCATGAAGCGGCAGGCACCACGCGGTGCCTGCCGCTTCGTGCATGCAAATGAAAACATGCACATTTAACCTTGCGGCGGGTCCTGCTTGAAGCAGCATCCGCCGCAATGTTAAATATAGGGGATGTGACCGCCAGGGTGGCGGTCACATCCTAATTCCGAGAGAGGGAACGCCGCAGCCCCTGCGGACGGTCCCTTCACCTCGGGGGTGGCGGACGGATGCTGGTCCATCCGCCATCCTAATCGGGCCCTAAATTTCGATTTTGTATGCAATTTAGCCATGATGGTTCGGGTAATTTATTTTTTACCCTGCCAAATTCCGTGAAAGAAATTGCAACAATCTACCAGGTCGGTACCAGGGCAGTTGCTAAACAGGGTGGGTTCTTTATTGATATCAAACGATGTATATTCTGTCGCTTGCACATCTTCCACAATAAAGGAATCGGTGGTTACATTCGGCTGGCACGTTCTGAAAACTAGTAGGGGGAAAAGAATTTTCTTCGTCCAAATGGGGTACATCTAAACAGGTTAATTCTGCAAGGCTATTCAAAGATCTTTCGATCAGCTGAAGATCATCCACTGATGTAATTTTTGGGTTTAGTTCAATCTACCTCACTACAGCTTCGTAGAAGTTCAAACCTGTTTGGCATGAGTGGAATTATTTCATTATTGGTGCTATATCGTACTCTGCTGGGTTCTAGATGTCGCTCCATTCTAGGTCTATAAAAGTAACCAAGGGGTACTGCATTAATCGTTTTGTGTTCATATTCTCTTGACCATCTTTGTTTTATTAAAATCTCGTCTAATAAACGAGCCACCAAATCTGGATGTTGAAAATGTACTACAATATAGTTCCCCTCACAGCTTTTTTCTGTGCTACCCACCCAACTCACTCTCCTAAGCATTATTATTTCACGAGTCAGAAGCCCAGTATTACAATGGGTATTGACAGAGAACCAATGAACCACGCCATTTTTCAGAGATCCCCATGTTTCTATACGATTTTCAGGTAATCGGGGGACATTTTTTAAAACAATGAAATAGGGGGTGGCCTGTGGAGGTAGATTTAAGGAAACACCCTGGTGCTTCTTTGGCTGTTGATCGGGTTCGGAACCAGACTAATTTGTAAGATTTTTTGGGAAATCCCTATTTGCCCCATTGTCATTTAAATTCAGGCTGGATAATCCAGATGACCCCACCACATGATTCACAGGGTGTTTATCAAATGCCGCCTTCCCTGTTTCACTGTCATTACTTTACTTTTGTCAGGTATGGTTTGCTTGACAGAGTCTCTCTTTGGCTGGGCTTCTGTGCATGGTCTACTGATATTTTGTTGTCTGAGATCTATAATTAATTCAGTTAGTTGGCACATGTCCTTTTGTACAGTTTTTATTTCGGACATGATACGCCGTTCAATAGTGTAAATTTTCCCATGCAGTTTCTTAAAAAGGATATCAATACCAGGCATATTTAATAATGAGTTCCCGTCCCCAGTCCCTGTGCCCCTTTCATCGTGATTTGTGCTTTTTCCTCTTTTAAGTTTAGATTTCTTCGGGTGGGTCTTAGGGCTGGACTTTACTGGAGCAGAGTGTTGTTTGCTCCTTTTGGTCGGAAGCATGATAAATTGCGTCAGATGCTGTAGAAATTTCCAATGGGGAATGTAATACACATAGGCTAGCAATTCTTGGAGGATTAGCATTGGGGGTGTCACAACCGTCACTCTGTTTACTACTATTTCTTTGATCATGATCATGATCCTGAACTCCATCCCGCGTGCTCTCTGGGCCAATATTATCACCACAGACATAATCCTCAGATTAACTTTTGTCTTCCCTTTGTGCAAGGTTTAAGGCAAATTTGGTAGCTGCCAGTTGTTCCTCTACTTGGACTATCTCATAATTTATGATCCCCATAGCACTTTTAAAATAGTTTGTAATAGGAGCTGTTTTCCCCGTAGGCTTCACTTTGTTTAAGGCTAGTTTTCTTTTCCCCATTGTTTTTATAGATCTCTGGCCGATGGATTAATGTGTTAAAGTTATTTCCTTACCAGTGTAGATAACTCAGGATCGTACGACCAAGAGGTGTTGCCCCGCCCGGCCTTGTCCGGTCTCGGACGGGGGCAGACAGGCCCGCCCTAGGCCGGGGCTTCGCCCGGGCACGCCTACTCCGGCTGTGGCAGCAAATGAGTGAGCTCGTCCCCTTGTCATTTTTTAATCTTCTGGCTGAGAGGTACAAGTAAATCTTTGAAAATTCACCTCTACACACAATTTTAACCACTTTTGTTCTCTCCCTTTGTCAGAAATGAAGACATTAATTTGGGAGGCGGTGCCCCTGCCATTTTAATAAGCCCACTCTGGTTAGGTCAAAACACAGTTCTGAAACAATCTCTGCTCAAACCCTGGCAGCTATGGCCTAAGCAGTATTCAATTCCCAGAGAAGTGTGTACTAAATTTAAGTAGCACCCACAACTTCAAAGTAAAGAAAGCAGCACTATACAATTCCCAAAGCACTTTAGAATAATAAAGAAACATGTCATGAGCAGAAGACACTAAGATCACCAACATATGTAAAGTTGAACCAGAAACCAGAGATGTTAATTTTTGAGCTTTCGAGGAAAAAGAAATGATCAAACGCCATAGGAAACCCACAGTTCACGGTTGACCAGCACCTAGGCTCGAATTCAGGCTGACCACATGGAGCAAAAGTTGGATACACCAAGGGGGTCAACCGGGTGAAAAGTTTTACCGTCAGACTTAGGGCCAAATTTATGTTGGCAGGAGAAGGAACTTAGTCGCAACAGCGACAGTGGTCCTTCCCCACCAAAATAGTGGTCTGCACACTTGATTTAAATGCTTAAATGCAAGAGCACCATTGATTTAATCACTGTGGCAACTACTTTGTCTCTGCCATGATTAAACCCTTTTAGGCCCTGTGGAATAAGGGCTGTCAGAGACAGACCTGTAATTCTGCCCACTTGATCTAGATGGGAGGAATTTGAGAAGATCAGTTATCACTGCCACGAAAACCCTGTTGTTAGGGGCACTGAAAACTGCTAAAGGCTCCCCTCACCATAGGAGTGGAGCATTTTATTTTTTATTTTCAAAAAGAAAATTCAACTTTGATATTTTCATTTTGTAAAGAAAAAAGAAAACAGTTTGGTGCAGGGCTCCATCCTGTTGACAGAGCCCTGCAACAAACAGCGAAAGGCATTGACAAGATCCACAGTGACGACAGTTCCTGCCATTGCTTTAAAATGGAATGCCCATTTGGCAGTCATTTCTAAATTTGGAAACAGGCATCTTCGTCAAGGCAACAGAGTAGTTTACTCCTTTTCCGTAGTGGAGAAGTGGGCCACCAGCCTACATTTAATTAAGGCTCTTAGTCTTCAACTGCAAGGAAAGCTAACCTGGTCAGTCCTGCAGTCCCTAGCTCCTCAGGTTAGGCTTTCGGGCACCAGGTCTCTTTCTAACCAGATCTCCTGCAGGGTTAGTCCTCTTTTAGTCAGCATAGGCCTCCTCGAGTCAGGAGTCCATCTGCTTTTTGTATCCTGGAAGCAGGTAAACAAGAGGTCAATCACTTGACCCTTGAATATCATTTCCAGTACCTCAGTGCCAGCAGGATTCAGCAGATCCTGAGTCTGTGCATCCCTGTGTGGATTCTCTTCTTCCAGCTTGATTAAAGAGTCATAATTCTAGCGTTTTTTAATCAGCAGAGCTTTCTTCTTTAGATGAAGTCTTCCCAGGTACAGGAATGTTCTGAGAAGCTGTGGCGGCAGTGCTAGATTTATCCTGTGCAGTAATTGCAGAAATATTACTGGCCAATCCTAATTATTTTCTCACAGTCCCCATCACATTTTACTTCCTCTTTGACTTAATGGAAACTTACCTAGTAGCTCATGTTTAATGACGGTGAAACCCAGCTTCCATCAGACATACCTGTCTCAGCTGGTAAGCCACTATCCTATTTAGATGCGCTACCCTCCTGCCTGTCATGAGAAAAAAAACATTTCCCTCATACTGTGACTGAACCATGGCTTTCTGTGAGGTTCCAGTGTAATGAAGAAGGAACGTCTTCCTGGGGATCCCCAAATCAAAAGAGGCTGTACAAAAGCTGCCAGCTGTTCCTATCCACTCACAGATGATAGCTTATCACTGCTAAGTAGTCAGCAGTAAACACCCATTGGTCCTTTCTGGGCTCTGAAACAGGCATTGTCCTCTGAGCCAGAGTTGTTTTTTCTCTCAGCCAAGAATTTGAATTCCAGCTCTGGAACTGTGATAAGTGGCAAACTGGTTTAAAGCTAGTTCTGGCTTAGGCCGGCAAATGTACATTTTTACAAAGTTCCTCTCCTCTCTGCTTACGTTATGAAATCTCTGATTTCACTATTAAATCAGAATTTAAAAACCAAGCAGGAAATAAGTTTCAAACATTTTGCTAGTGTTCTCTTAATCAGAGATAGGAAATTAAGGTTTTAATTCCATCTAAACGTACTCAGGAAATCACTATGACCAGCCTACACTGTGAAAAAGCTTATAGATTATAGCTTTTATTTCACTGTGAAGGCACGCTAACCATAATATGTAGTGTGCCCTATTTGTCTGATGTTAGTATTCTTCCCTGTGAGCTCACAAGGCAGGGGTGTGTAAGGAAATTACTCTTGTTGCATGATCACCCCCAAAGTTTTGGATTGGTGCTGCTGTTTGTTTTACTTTGAGGGTGCACTGAGGCCTAATAACCAGACCTCATCGCCAGTGTTCTAACCCATTACTAAAGGTATGTTGAATTGGTTAAACCCAAATATCATAAGCTGATTTACTTTTAAGTTCCTAGCATATGGTACCACAGGTAGCCAGGGCATGTAAGACAGAGTTCCCCCCAGGGTTGCAGCACTGATTGTGCCACTTTGGGCATGACAACATACAAAATAGCTCCCAGTCTGCTACTGCACCCCGGAAAAGCAGTTTTAAAACTGCAAGTTTGACTTTGCCATTTAAACAAATGGCAAAGCCCCCACTTCCCTTAACAATATATGTAAGCCTCCCCTGGGGAAGGCCGATGGAGCCCCAGGCAGGGAGCAGTATATTAATAAGTAGGACATATAGTATTGACGTGACCTAATAGAAAAGTTAGTAGCCCTATTGGCTAACACAGCATTACAGGCTGACCTGTAAGCCTAGCTACCTTTTGAATGGGACTACTAAAATGGGTACTTCAAGGTATCAGATTAATTGTAAAATTAAACCCGACATGATGCCCAAGTCGACGTTAATGTCATTTTTAAGGAAAGGCAACATTTAGAAAGTTGCCACTCTGATGCACAGTTTGCCTAGTGGACTCACACCTGTGTCCAGTGGCCATCAGACAGCGTTTTGTTCTCCTGGGGAGTAGTGACAACGACTACCAGGCAAAGGAAAAATACAAGCCTGCTACAGGGAGATGTGTTACCTCCACCTTGCAGATAGCCACTCAGGGTGTTGGCCCAAAAGGTGAGCTTTAAAGGGGAAGCCGTCTTTGGTGGGCAAATGGCAATCACATCCCTGAAGGGTTGCCCATTTTGTTTAGGTAGACAGGGGCAGGCGGCAGCAGCAGAGAGGGGGGACCAGTGCCCAAACTGATTTTCCAGTGGGTGTGTAGCCTACAGGTAGCCGCACCTCTATGGTGGGCTACCAAGCTCCTACCTTCCAAGGAAAGATTCAGCCATCGTGGGAGTGGGGAGAATAGTGTGCCCTGGGATTTCTAGATGCCACACACAACCAGAAGTCATCACAGGGTGGGCGGGATTCTGGTAACCCATTGGCTAGTAACCGCATAATCCCCCAGGGCAGTTTCTGGATTTAAGTAGGGCACCCCTGGCACCCTGAACCTCAGATCACATCAGAACTGGAGAAAGGACCAAAGAAGGACTGACCTGCTGAGTTATATACCTGGCAAGAGATGATGCACAGTCTGCTGGACTGCACCTGCCACACAGTGGTGCTAGCGAAGAGGTCTGGACCTGTGGCTCCTGTCTCACTGAAAAGTCGCTCCTATGCCCCATACCATAGAAGTGACTCTAAAGATCAGTCAGCTGACCCCCTGTCACCAGCACCAAGGCCAATAAAGCTGAAGAAGCCGATTCGGGCAAGTGAGTAGCCACTTTCTGTGAATTGCTGCTGACCGCTGTGGGCACCCCAAGAGGCTGCTACTCAATGGCCAAAAGTTGAACCCGAATCTGCTCGACCCAAGAGGGACACCAGCCTTCACTAAAGGATACTGCTGGACAAGGTGTGTATAGAGATTGGTAGCCCAGCCGCAACTCACCTTCTTCTATCTCAAAGAGAATATTCGAGGGACTTCAAACCCTGTGGCCAAAGTCTCCCCACCTTGCCCATGGACTCAGGAATTACTGCAAACACACCCTCATCCACGACAAAGGCACCCAGAGGATCTTTCTGCATCCTCAGCATCCTGCATCCCCAGCATTAGGTCCACTCCATTAAAGTCTAAGGCTGTTTTGATGTAAAGTGTGGAACTGAACTGGAGACTGATTTTGTGACCAGGTACTTGTCTAAATACTCCCCCCTGTCGGATTTGGTCACCCAGTTCAAGCCGGAGGAGACAAACACAACTCTTTAAAAAATGTCAAAAGTGTCTCAACTTTATGGTTACCAATGCTTGTTTGCGTTTTGGACAAAAAAGTTGATATTTATGTTTTCTTAAAAAATCCATATCTTCAGAACCCTCCAATGAATTGTGCTCATCTTGTATCTAAAAAATCCTAAAAAGATGATTGATTTCTATAAATTGGTGTCAGATTTCTTTCATGGTGTATGACGTTTTTATTTCATTGTTTGGTGCTTCTAAATGCTTTACACTAGCTCCTTTTTAAGCCTTGCTGCTCAAAGCCACAGCTACCTAGAGTTGAGCTAACGATTTTAGAAATGTACCTGATTGAACTCAAGACAGTTTAGCAAGTGTATTACACCGAAAGGTCACACAAACATACCATAAAATACACTTCAATCTTCACATGAGACTAATGAATATATAATATTAGGTTTTCTGTCAAAGAAAAGGCATTTTTCCTGTCATGCATCACTGCAGTGCATTGTGCAGCCCAGCTACAGCACAATGGTGCTCCAGGCAGACATATATTTCTGCCATATGCATGAGTATACATGCGCACGCGTCACTTAACTTTTATGTCGTAGGTGTACTCTAGTCACCGTTTACAGTGGACTTCTATTGAAGTTAAATTGGCCAAATAAGGAGTTCCGAAGTACAGAACACGTGTTAGAGGGCAAACAGAGGCACTAAATTTATGGTGATTATGCAGAAAAGGTGATTTGCTACACCCATATACATTCACAAATTGCTACACGTAAAGCAAACAGGAAAATCCATTTGACAATCTGGTTATCCCAAATGTTTCCCAGTGCTAGATGGGTGACTGATAATGAAGCATATCACAATAGGTGGGTGAGGGTGTATCTTCTTTGCTAGAATGACAATCCTTGGCCATACAAAATGCAGTTCCAGGGTTTTGCAGGCTGATATACCATCCTTTGATGTTAAACAGTTGACTTCAGGGAGAACATGTAGTCCTCTGCTCCATAAGGAAAATGCCCTTTCTGTCTTCCACTCTCTATCAAGTAATAACACTACCAAACACGAAATGGCCTTTGTTTATCAGAATTTTACACCAGAAGTCCACCAGAATAGGAATTGTGTGGTGGGAAGAGTGCGACAGATGCTAACTGTCTAGTGCTAGCCCTGTGGGGGAGAACTCAACCAGCAGTGCTTTCTAGGTGACGTCTTCATTTGTTATAAACCACTTTCTCACCCCTTCACTACCTCACCCTTTCCTGAGTGTGACATCCTGTCTGTGCTTATATATCTGAACTGATTGATTTACTGTGATTAGCAGCCCTATAGTGCACTGTACTGTGGAATTTGATATCCCTGATGAGGCAGCCAACACTCGTATTTGCATCAGGTTCCTGGACACTCTCTTTCGGAGTGCAGGGTTGAGGGTTCAAGTTTACACATGGGGCTTATGTACAAGGAGATTGCGTCACCGGAACATCACATTTTTAGGCATTCCAGGGGCGCAGTGCCCTACAGCATATTTACAAAGCGGCGTTAAGCCACTTTGCATGGCTTAATGCTGCTTAGTAAATATTGTCCCATTTCACACAGGTATCTGCGTGGAAGGGGTGTACAATGAGTGTTGCTGTGTGCATTCCCCAGCAACACCCATCGCTTTTTGATGCATCCCCAGATTTACAAGGATGTGTAAATCTAAAGAAACTGCAAAAACGAAAGCCATGCACAAGGAAGCATTAGATTAGCGCAACAAGGCGAAATACTTTTTTTCTCCTCGATTTTGCTTTTTCTATGTGTGCTCCATTTTGTAGCAGACATTTAAAGAGCAAATCACCATTATTGATTGTTTATATGTAGGAAGGGAAACCTTCCTGTACATGAACATTCATCCCTGCAACGCAGGAACCCCTGCATTATGATGCAAGGTATCTGTGTCGGCACTAGGCAGCTATTTTTAGCGCCAGAGCAAGGGAAAACACCGGAGTGCGCTGTATTCTTGCAAATACGGCGCATCCTGCGGTTTTTAAATAATGCAGCGCTCCAAAATGTGCCGCAACTCCGCATCATTTCCTTGTACATATATCTCTAGGTGTGGAAAAATAGGTAGCCGCGCATATGCATGAAATGTATACAGGGACACAGCTTGGTCAGTAACATTGGTGGGGGTGAGCTTCAGATTTCCCAACAATCACACTGGCACATACTGTTAAAATACAGTATACAACAAGCAGGGCGCACTAGAGGTACTTAAGGGCCAGTGGAAAGGGAGAGGGATACTGATTGGTAGTGGTACTAAGAGAAAGCACATTATTTTGTGAAATATCCAACTTTCCAAACAGAGAAAGGTAGAGTCTGTTTCATTTTTGTCTCTGTGTGTAAAAATTCTGGTGAAATCCAACAGACACCTCACCATACTCCACTGAAAGCCCTTGCACCCAACTATATATCACAAAATACATTTATCGGGGTGGTCTAACACCCCATACATCCCCTGAAGCTACTCCTCTGAGTATACGTATGCTCTTTTATGTAGCACAACAAAACTAGCCCTAAGCAGAGGAGTGTTTTCAGAGTCTGCGAACAGACTCTGAAGGACGCCTGTTTCTGGCAAAAGAAGCCCAGTCACGACCACTCACGTCAGCAGTGTAGACCATGCGGGATGTTACACTTCTACCAATGAGAGGGGGGGCGAGGGGGAGACAGACTAATGGAAACGCAGCCTGGTTCGTCACTGCGTGATAATGCTAGAGATGCTACGGTTCACCTTAAGCCACACCACACGTGTACAGTCAGCGGATCCAAGAAAGTACTGTTTATAGTGGGAAATCCACTCAGGTTTCCAAGGAGCCATCTGTTTGGTATCTTCCTTAACAAAGCTTCATATTTATCATCCGGGAGTGCACGCTGTCTTTTGTACTATTTGCTAGCCTGCGTAACTACTCCGTGTCTGACTCCGTCTGAAAGTACATACTCCGCCGGTGTGCAGTCTTTGCACGCGTTCACATTTCTCATGTACAAGTCCCCTGTCTCCTCCGGCGGCTCCCATTCCGTCACTGGCCTCTCCATCGGCCAAGTGTCCCTGAAATTCCAAGTAACATTACTGGCATGACAACTTACACAATTCTGGCTAAAGTTATCACCCATTTAACCAGGCCCGGCTCCAGGAATTTTTGTTTGGGTGGGCCAAGGGTGCATTTGGGTGGGCCACTGCGGGCTCGATTTGTCGCATATATGTCTGGGCAGGCCTGCGTCCGGGCCCTCCTTTATCTCTTCTTAGTCTTACAAGGCCCAGTAAAATGCACTCTTTTCCAAATCTCTTTCTAACTAGTAACACTCTCAAAAAGTGTTTTTTCCATGTAATGTTCCTTTGATGGGAAGAGGAGGTTTCTGAGATGGGAGTATCAGGCAAGTGACACTTCTAAGGCTCCCTCTGTGCGAGCCTTCAGGGTGAATCCCTCTTCATTACTGCCTCCACCTGACCCCGAACTCTGCAACGCACTCCCTTACGGGCTTGATTATACACTACACCTCTCCAGTGCACCTTATCTCACAGCTGAACTTGGGCCCCAGCCCCATATCAGGCACCATCGAGGCTCCACTTTAATTTTTCCTGGTAAAAACATTAGTAAAATCACCTTCAAACCTAAAACATTGAATATAGCAGTAAATATAATTAGCACGCACTTTAAAGTATGTTCCACAGTAGCCGTTATGACCCAACTGCTAAATAAATAAACAAAAACAGAAAGGCCATGACAGGGCCGGCTCAGCGCTGTTGCGAAAGTCTTTTTTGGAGCTGCACCAATAACCTCTTTCTCCGTAAATACATTTACTACCACCTTCCAACAGTGCCCCTCATCCCTCCATCCCCCATTGACGACCTCCTCGGATTTCCTCACTGCCACACACCACAAGTGCTCCCCATAGCCCCTCCCCCTCATGACCTCCTCCTCAAATTCCTCACTACCACCCTCCACCAGTGCCCCTCATCGCTCTGTAGCCCATCTCCCTCATAACCTCCTCCTCAGACTCCCTCACAACCACCCTCTATCAGTACCCCTTATCTCTCCCTATCACCCCCCTCCACCCCTCCACCCCATGACTGCTTCCTCGGATTCCATCACTGCCACCCTCCAACAGTGCCCCTCATTTTTACGTAGCCCCTCTCTCATATGCATTTCATTTGTTCTATAGTGCTACTCATATCAGTGTAGTGTGTCAGTACTTTACATCATGCATACATTATACAGAGTCAATGAATCAGTCTATAGGAAATGTTCCATAAGCCAATGAGGATTACAAAGTGTATAAATCACACATCATCCATACTGGATGTGGAGAAGTGTGGCTCAGTGGTTAGAGGCGGCAGACCCGGAAGCTGAGATCAGCTGTGGACCAGGGTTCGATTCCCCGCCCCGGCGGGTCTCGGGCTCAAAAATTCCACGGACTCGACAATTCTCGCTCCGGTGCCTACTCGACTCACGGGGTCACACTCTGCGACTCTGGGCAATAGCTTGCTTAATCTCCACTGCGGCCCCTCGCGGCGGGATGCCTGGCTTTCACCTTGTGAATACCCTGCCGGGGTATCTCTCACAGGGGAATACCAGGACGGGTTCCCTAAGCAAGCGCCTTGAGACCCCTGGGTGAATCGTGCGCTATATAAATCGAAATACATTTACATTTACATACTGGTGGGCAGTATGTTTAAGAGGGTTTGGTCTGGGGAAACACAACCTTAGGATTTAAAGAGTACTCCAGTGCTTGGGGGTTGGATTTACTAATACAAATATATATCTGCTCAGGCGAACTCTTTTTTTTTTTTAGTTTAAGACATTTTTATTGGGTTTTAGCAAAAAGAAAAAAAAAATACAAAGAAAGCCATACGATAATGTAAGCGATAATCGGTTAAGATAAAAGACACTAGAGGTAAGAAAAATTTCAAAAACATCAATGAGGATAAGAAAGAAAAGGAGAGAGAAGAAGAAGAGAGAAGAAAGGAAAAAAGGGAAAAGACAGAAAAGAAAGGAGGAGGGGGAGAGGAAGAAGCTAGGTGAAAGGTGGGAATATGCAAGAAGGAGAGCAAGACATGAACTCATACGGAATGGGTAGAAGAGAGGTAAGAAACAGCAACATTAGAATAATGAAAGATTGAAGAAGTTCTAACTATATCACAAAACAAAAAAAAAGTCAAGTTCTGACTATACCAATCAGGTCTGTAATCTGCTCTTTGGTGACAGTTCATTGGTCACTGTCCTATGTTAGGATTATAACCTCTGAACTGCAAGTAACACAAGAATCTCTGTGACAAAGGCAGTAACCCACTGAGCTTCCACCTAAAATACAGTTCATCTGCATTTACAAACTACTAACTCGCTCTCTGCAGCAGGATCATTAATCACCAGCGTTATCAGGGCATTTGGTATTGTCTTATTGTTGTCCTGCATCGGCCATGATAATGATAAAAACTGTTTAAATGAAGCTCACACAAGTATGTGTCCTGGGCCTGCGCAGATTTAAAAAAGAAAAAATAATAGTATAGTCAAACTTTGTGTCACAGGCAGCCTGATGTGATAAGCAGCTTTGGGGGTCAGGAAAGGTGAATATGAATAAACAAAGGTATTTTCTCCTGCTGCATAGAAAAAGAAATATCCACGCAGCTGAACAGTAGAGTAGGCAAAGGTCACTACGTTGTCAAAGTAAGGATATGTTGCCTTTGCCATGTGGAGATGAAGGGATGGAGGGGTGAAAAAATAAACAAAGCCTCGTTAACATGTCAATGGTCTTTTGAAGACCTGTGAAATACTCGGGTGCAGGCTGCGATAATCTTTAAAACTGTCTGTGTGTGTGCGCGCCAGGAAGCTGTCTCAGCCCGGGCGCACCCACGCAGACACACTTTGAGGTCAATGCCCTTGCGCGCCTGCCTTCAAGCCCTCACTGCGAGGGCCAAAGCTCCTGTTTGGGTGGGCCAGGCTCATGTTTGGGTGGGCCGGGCCCACCCGGCCCCCCCTCTAGAACCGGGCCTGCATTTAACCAACAAACATATTGGTACGTTATGTTATTATTTTTGCTTTCAGTCGAAATAAGTATTCACTTAAAGTTATTTTGTTAAGATTGACGTTATCTGATGAGCAAACAGGTTTATTTGGACATGCAACTAGACTATCAATTTTGTTTCTGGCATGAACAGTGTTGTCATCAATCGTGTCATTTTAAATGTCATTAGAAATGTGACGCGAGCACCTACCATTTATTTCAGTTTCCAAATGTGATAACTCACTGCTATGACGTTCAGCAGTTATTATTTGTACCTTTTGGATCGGGGTAAATACCAGAGGCCATGTTATGTATGGCCCCCCCATTACTCCTCTCCCCCTGTGAAGCAGTTGAAAGGAGGGACAGATGATTTTGAGGCCATTTAAAACATGAAATTATAGATGGGTAAAAAGTGAATGACGTGGATGTTTTTCACCGCGGGTTCTGATTGGAATCATAAACAACTCGATCTTCACTCTCGTTGCCTATTTGATGTCACTCAGTACCTTTAGGTGAAAAACATCCCCGTATTCACAGTTACCCATGTATTATTCTATATGTTATCAATGCAGTCACTGAACATGTCATGAGTGACATAACATGTGAGGGTGCAAGCAGTGCATGCGAGTTATAGTTACTTTAGTGGGTGAGTTATTGGGCCAGATGTACGAAGCCATTTAGCATTTCTTAACGGGCGGAATCACAATGTTGGCACGTTAGGAAAAGGTAAATGGGCTTTTCATATGTACAAAAGGCCCGAAATTTGTCAAAATTTGCAATTTCTATCTAGTAGAAATCGCAAATTGCAACTGCGATTTAGAAATCGCAAATAGGGATTACCTATTTGCAATTCCTAGAGCACATGTACAAAGCATTTCCTAAATGCGAATTGGGCATTTAGGAAATGCTATTACTATTGACTCGAAGTTGATGGTAACCATGTGCAAAATTAAAAAATTCATTTTTTACTGGAGTGGCTTGGTGGGCGGTGAAGATGGGTGCTCTTTGCTGAGCACCGCTCACAGGCCGGCACGGAATACTGTTCGGGACATCTACTTTGAGGATTTAACCACGCACACAGGTTGTGCTTGTCTGTGAGACCTCAGAGGTGTGATTGGAAGCCTCCGCACTTCGTGGTGGTCTGCGGTTCTATCACTTTTCTTCTTTTACTGATGACGAGCCGATGATTGTTACCGATTTCACTGACACAGAAAAAGGTCTAGACCTTGCCTATCTGAACTAAAGCAGGTTCTTGCGGAACAACTGAAATTGTTTATTGTTGTATAGCTCTGCTATGATTTATTTTTATATAATAGCTCTGTTAATACTGTGACCTAGCTTTATTATATTAGCCAACCTATTGAGTGCCACCCTTGACCCTTGTTAGTATTTTTGAACTCTATAAACATGCCTAGAAAACCGGCCCCTGTGACTTCAGAACCACTTAACACTTTAGATTCTTTCTTAGTCCAATTGGTTGAGAAAAAAAATAACGAGAGAAGGGAATCTCTAGGCTTGAGTCAATCTCCAATTTTGCGTCCACTGAGTCCTGCCCCTGATGCACAATTGTCTGGGACCCGACCATCTGATCCCACAACCTTTATTCTCGACACTAATTCCCAAGACATCAGTAATGTCGAAGAAAATTCTGACCTGTTAATTGACCTCTCATTACACGTAGTGTCTGACTCCGAGCAACAGCACAATACCGCAGCGGAAGTCCTCTCACCTTCGTTGCCTGTTGCCCGGCCAGTGAGAAACTGCAGAAAGTCACAGGCTAAACGTGGGGGTAAACAGACAGGAAAGAAAAAGCCTACCCCACCACTTAGACATAAAGGGAAAAATGTGGAGCATGAAGACCCAGAAGAGTTTAGTCAAATCATTGACGACGACCTATTTAATAGAATCTCGGATATGATAGATATTAAAATTAGGACCATCATCAAACTACTCATTGGGAAAATAGACAAACTAACAGCAGAAGTAAAAAAGATGGGCGGGTCGCAAACTAAGCTGGTCAATGATTTGGATAATTTAGTCACCCATGTTATCAAACCAGTAGTTACAGCAGAGGTGGGCACGGGTCCTGATACATGCCTCACGGAAAGCCAATTACAGCCCACTCTGGCAGGGCAGTTACCATCATCTGAGCCCAGCCAGGTTGTAATAAGAGAGTCGCCAACTTTACCACCTGCTGTGTCAGCACCACTGAACTTAGGGGAGGATTCAATACAATTTATCATGGCAGCCTCACCCTTAGTCCTGGTATTGGCGAACGTTCCTGTCCTACCTCCTGAGCAAAAAGAATCCTCTCAGGGACTAAAAGACAAAGCTTTACACTGGCTTACCAATAATATGTATATGGCATCTCAGGGAGTTGACCAGCTAGCGGGGGAAATTGTCACGACAAGGAGGGTACCATGGATTGGGAATAAGCCAAAGAAATTTAAAGGGGACTGCGTAGTTTTGAACTTTGCCAGCGCAGAAGTACTCCCAAATATCCTTGCTAACATCTTCCCACCTCAACGTAGAAGCGGTTCCATAATTCCCCTTACCTTGAAATTCTTTTATAACAAAAATCAAACTGTGACTTCCCCCAATATTCCCAGGCCTAGAAGGAACGCAAGAGCCACTTACTGGGGTGGGGAAACTAGATCCAGATTTAACAACGACCGTCCCCACCCGATGATTAGTCTTGGGACAGGGCAATACAACTTCCCGCTTGGGCCAATGGCCAGAACTCCGGGACCAAATTGGCCCAACACAAATAGGTGGGGAGCAAGTACCCCGGGATTTAATAATAGAGGACATGGACACGGCTTTATGGCTAGGCCAGGAAATGAACAGTTTTTGATGCGCCCCAACACTCCACAGCCCATGTGGAACACAGTAGTGAACGGTTGGGGTCAGGCGGCCACCCCTTTTGATTGGGGTTTTGGAACAGGGAACAGGTACGGAGTCTTGTCCAACCTAAATGACTGCGACTGACATATAGAGGTTACTAATCTGGGAAATAATGATATAATCCAACAATTAGATCGGAATAGCCCACACATTAATGGATTATATCCTAACGAGTTTATCTCTCAGACGGGGCAGGAAGAACAAATTATACTTAGACATGACCATCCTCCTATGTCATATTTGTCTGAGCACTGTGTGAATCAGTGCATTGCCGGAGACAAGCCACAGAGTCCATTGAAAGCGGGTCCTAATGAACCAACTCAACTACCACATAATAATGCAGGGGCATCTGTGTGGTATTCTGAACCAAAGATACCGAGAGACTCGTGCAAGTTGATAAGTTGGAATATAGCAGGGCTAAACGGCAAGCGACAGGCTAAGTCATGGTCAAATTTTGTTTTAGGTCACCATATTATCGCCCTCAAGGAAACCTGGGATATCTCTGCCAACCTTTGGTGGGACGGGTTCATCAGTTTTACTAAAGCAGCTGTTCCCAGTCGTATGGGGAGGGCAAAGGGAGGCCTGCTAATTTTGTTCTCATTAGACCTAAAGGGAAGCTGTAGGCAGATTAGTACCAACTCGCCAAACATTCTGATGGTAGAAAGAGTGACTAATAACATTAGCAGGACTATCTTCATAAACTTTTATAATTCAGGGAATTGCGACCATAGAGGTCGAAATATCACTGATTTAAATAATATTTTAAATTTGGTCAGTCAGAATACTAAGTTTGATACTGAATACATTTTATTAGGCGATTTTAATATCCACCCGTGTAACCTAATTTGCATGAAAAGTAGCACGGAACGGGAGGATGGCTTAGAGGGACCTCACTTTGAACACACTGCAGAGGGAGAGGAGTTGGAAGATTTTCTTGCTAACTTTGATCTGCATGAATCAGATGGTGGCACTAGATTGCCAACCTTCACTGGCATCCCTCAAGGCACAATTATAGATTATATAATTATATCCTTGGGAATCTTAAACCGGGCTATCTCTTATCGCACAGTACAATCACACTTTAGCGACCATAACCCGGTAGAATTAGAAGTAGCGTGGGGAGGGCACATGGGACCATCTCCGTTGACAATAAGGCCTGCCCACCCTCTGAGGACTTCTGATCAAGGTAGACGCTTGAAATGGGCTAAGGTGGTACCGGAGAAATTCTACGCAGAAAACTTTGTTAAAATTAAGGACCAGGTCGAGATTTGTAAAAATCCTTGTGCCCAGGGTCAAGAAATTGTTGAGGCATTTGAGGGAATATGCGGCCAGGTATCACAGGATCTTATAGCAAAGACAAAAAAAGGTACCCCAGGAATTAAGCGCTGGTTTGATTCAGCATGCTCCAAAGCACATAGATCACTGCTGGTAGCCCTAAAAAATACCCCTAGGGTAAAAAGTGAGATCACCAGACTTAGGAAGATCTATAAGCTAGCTGTCAAAAAACGAAAGGATATTATTAAACAAGAAGCATGGGATAGCCTCCTCTCGGTGGCAGTCCTGAAAGATAGTAAAAAATTCTGGGAGATCATTAAACAGCCTTTTTTTTCAGATGACAGCAATGAATCTATGGACTGTGTTGTCTCCGATGAAAAATGGCTGTCACATTTTAAAAATGTCTATGGGGATACTGTTGATGCGACTAATGATGTTCCGTTGAAAACCTCAGCTATCCGCCCCATCTTTTTTAACCGAAATGAGGTGGAACAAGCCATCCTGGCCACTAAAAAGCACAAGGCATCTGGTCCTGACGGTGTGCCTGCTGACTTTTTCATGTACTCACCAAAACTGTGGGCTGAAGTTTTGGCAAACGTGTTTAACGCTGTTAATGGTAATTCTGCACCTGCCTCCTGGGACACCTCTACCATTGTCCCAATTTTTAAAAAAGGTTTGCGGGATGATCCAGCCTGTTATAGGCCTATATCCCTTTTGGACTCGTCAGTAAAAATTTTAGGTAGAGTTCTTTTAACCAGGCTGAGGGAGAATGTTGAGTACTGTGGTGGGTTGTCTGAAATTCAATATGGCTTTAGGGAAAGAAAGGGCACTATTGAACAGTGCGTTAATTTACATCTGCTCATCTCCAAATATACTGTGGCCAAGGAGGGGTCCGTATATCTTGCATTTATGGACCTCTCCTCGGCTTTTGACCTAGTCAACCGGACAAAGTTGTGGTCCATCTTGTTAGAGATGGGTATTGATGAGGCATTGGTCACCTTTATAGCTACCCTGCATCAAGAACTCTCTTCTAGTGTACGCGTAACAAATGAGGGCAGGTGTACCACTCCCTTTAGATCATTAAGGGGGGTGCGGCAGGGCTGCATTTTAGCCCCCTTGCTCTTCACCATCTATATTAACGGCCTGGGCGCACATCTGGGGGGGCAGGAAGCCGACGTCCCGCGTGTGGGAGCAATTAAGATCCCGGCGCTCCTATACGCGGACGACGCCGTGCTGATTGCCCGCACGGGTGTTGGCCTCCAGTGCCTTCTGAATGCCTTTGGTTCGTTTATGGAGCAACTGGATCTTAAGATAAACGTAACCAAGTCACACACAATGGTGGTGGGTCGAGAGTGTCGCAAGAAGAGAAACAAAACATTTACATGCAGGGGGGACACAGTCTCTAGGGTATCTACATTCCCCTATTTAGGTGTATTGTTCGACCAGAAAGGGTCCTGGGGTCCGCAGGTAAGAGCTAAGAGGTTGGCTGTTATCAGATCATCTTCAGCGCTCCTGGGCTTCGCCGGCAGGCTAGGGGCTAGGCCTATGGAAGCTATACTAAAAATCTATAACAGTAAATCTGTAGCTATTGCCCTATATGGGTCCGCATTGTGGGATATGTAAATGTGGAACCAATTCAAAGAGCGGAGAATAGATTTATCAGAACCCTACTCTCTGTTCCCCAGTCGACCCCAACTTATTCTATCCACAAAGAAGTGGGCCTACAGTTTCTTTCTGACAAGCTGAGTATGGCCCCCTTGATCCTTTGGCTGAAAATGTGGATGAATGAAGAACTCCCACTGAACCACAAGATCATGTCTGACGTGCTGTCCTTGGACAGATCCAACAAGATCCCTTGGGTGGCTTATTTGACCAGGGCATTTTCAGATCTAGGCCGTCCGGATCTTTTTACCTCCCCTGAGAATATTAAGATCCAAGACATTGATTTTGTGAAAAAGTCCTTTATGGAAAGGAAGGAAGCATGCCGTGAAGAACGCGAATTGGTAAAACCGGCAGTGAGGGACCATTGTTTACTGGCTAATTCGTTATCACTTGCACCTTACCTTGGCTTTGTAACAATCCCCTTCCATAGGTTTCTTTTAACCAAATTTAGATTTAATTTGTTACATTTTTATTTAGGTTCTTTTAAAAATTGGCAGAAGCCAGAATTAGCTTTGCCCTGTAGCTGTGACCAGTTCTCAGTGCAGGATACGATGCATTTTGTTATGTTTTGCGGGTTGTTTTCAGAGCCAAGGAAAAAATATTTGTTGCCTATACTCAAAAAGGCCGGCTTCACTCAAGTGAGACCGGCTTTGCTCTACCTACAATTATTACCTAACCCCCACGTTACTTTTTGCATTGCTAGTTTTCTGGTAGCCGCCTCAAGGGCGAAAGCCGTTTGTCAAGATTAGTTTTAGAGTAAAATGTTCTTTACCATTTTATACCTGTGTGCAAATGATATACTTTTTAATTGTATGTTATATTGTTATTCATTTAATGTTTTTTGTGTAAATAGGAAATTTTTATATGAAACGCATTTTATTTTTCTTCTTTGTATGGCTTTTGAGTAAGCCGAATAAAGTTATTCTGAGCCGATGAGCGCACTAAGAGGGTGGTGTTTGTCCGCTGCCCCGGCACTAAGACCCGCGTCATGGAAGCAAACCACTACTCTGAGGAAAGATGGCTTTTAACCCAAATGAAGTTCCTCACCTTCTTCCAGCGGTAGGCTTCACTTATTTCTTATTTTCTCACTGGGCAGGCTAGTGCCTCTCTCAGTCCTGGAACATATCTCCGCGGCAATACAAAATGGCAGCTGCATCATTTATTTTTTTGGGTCAGTCACGACTCCCACTTATATTTCCCTCATCTTTGCAGTCACTCCTGCTTGATTTTGCTGGTATACTCTAGTGTATTTCAGTATCGCATTGATATGTAAATCCTTGCAATTTACTGTGTAGTGTTCACGTAATTTATTACAACATCGGCTGGAACCCTGTTGTTTTAGAAGACTGTCACGCTACTGTAATACAGTCTTTAGGCATACTTGAGGAGTCTTGACGAGTTTTCATATTTAAGATTAGCCTAACATACTGAATGAGGAATAGTTTGTCAATCTATCCCACTGTTTTATGGCTACAGTGGCACACATACAGTGGCACACATACAGTGGCACACACTGATTTCCAGTGTTATTCAAATGTAGCCGGCGGAGGCTGTGGAATCAGTGTTGCTTATGAGTTCCTGTGTGTGCCAGTGGAAGCAAATAGATTAGCAAAATAACGGAATTTCTGCTTATTTCTCCATCAAACTTGGAAAGCGCTTCTCTTATTTTATGAACCCAAGTAATTACTCCTGATCTTTCAGACAGGTATCCTGCTGCTTACTTTGTTTGTCATTCCTTCATTAACAAGGGGTTCAGTCGCTGCGGGTCACATGGCGGCGGATGCATGTGTGAATATGAAGGACTGAGACACTAAGCGACCCTGAAACGGTCAAAGCAATCTCTACCTCTCCCGGAGTCCCGATCAAAGGTAGCCCAGGAGTCTGCATCTACGTTAGAAGCCATACTGCTCAAACTCAACACTGTACATGATTTTGCTCAGAGCACGAAGACAAATACTGACCTTCTTCAATTGGAAGTGGCGTCCATCCGCAATGACTTTAAAGAGATGTCAATATGAATCTCCAACGCTAAGACTAGAATTAGTACAGTGGAAGACTACACAAATTCTCAAGCCAAGCAGATTCAAAGTCTTGAACGGTCCATTTCAGATCTGACAAGAAATCTCACTGAGCAGGAGGGCCGTAACCATAGGACCAACCTGAGTATTTTTGGATTACCAGAGGGAATTTGGGGGAATATTATCAAGAACGGGCGTTAAAATTATCGCCGCTTTAGTGGCAGAAAACTGCTGCTAAAGCGGCGATAATGTGCTTGATAATATGCCCTTGAGAATTCCAATAGAAGCCCATGTTCTGGTGTCAACATGAGCTTCTATTGGAATTCTCAAGGGCATATTATCAAGCCCATTATCGCCACTTTAGCGGCAGTTTTCTGCTGCTAAAGCAGCGATAACTTTATCGCCGTGCTTGATAATATGCCCCTAAATCATCTGCCCCGTCTGTCGCTGACTTCCTGATTTCTGCAGATCTGCAGAAAAGATTGTTGGATTTGGGTATTGCTTACTCTTTTGCTGGTACTTCTAAATTCCGGATCACGTGTAAAGGCCAATTCAAAACCTTTGTTAAACCTCAAAACCTGGCAACGTTCCTGGATAACCAATCTGAAACACAGATGGAAGCTGATGCTTTGCTAGGTGTTTCTTCTCCTCATCTATGTGCTTGAACTGATGCATGTCTATTGTTCTGGTTTTTGAATCACAGTTTATATCCTTTGGTGTTATTACTATTGATATCTCTTGATATCTTGTTATCTTTTTGGAGTTATTGGATCCATATACATGCTGTCTTTGCTGTGTATAATTGTGTATTACTGTGACCATTCTCATCAGTTGCTTTATTCTTTTCGTCCTCTCTCATATTCGTGTTCACAATCGCATTTTCACATCTACACTCATCATCACCTCAATCTTCTTTTCCATGTTTCTTACTCTCTGCTAGCCATTATGTCACTATTCAATGTCACTACATATTGCTATATATTGACACTGACATTCCAGTTGTTCCTGTAATGTTGTCTATGTAGAGTGCATTTATTGTGACTGCAATTTGTCACTAGACATCGTCATCTCCAGATTTTATTTATTTCAGTTTTCACATGTCTTCCGGTCCTCTATGCATTTTTGACTCAGCTCTCTCATTTATTTTGTGCCACTCTAGTGCCTGTACTGTTTCCTCCTACACCTGGAGTTAATGACTCTTATTATCATTTCACATGTTCATTTATTCAAGGTTCACTTTGAATCTGGTTAATACTGTCTAGAAACATTATTTCTATATATTGCGTATTTGTTATTTTATATAGCATGCTTTTCATCCTGGTTTTCTCATTTCTACTATGTACAATATTTGTATCCATGTTGGCACTATTTTTTGTACTATATGGTATTATCCTAAATACCTGCTTTCCCAGCTGCTTTTACTGTTCCTCATGACCCGCCACCTGTGCTACTTATCTTTCCTGGCAGTAATTCCATTACTACCTCTGTCAGCCCTTGCTGCACATTCTCCATGTCTTTTCCCCATGCAAGCTGTCTCTTATATATGTCCCCTGGTTGTCGGGGGTCTCATCACCTCTCTGTCCGAGCTAGGGGTAGGTGTGGGTCCTCATTTTCCCTTTTCTTTTTTTGTACTGCCCTTCTTTTCCCTTTTTCTAGTGGATCATTTGCTTCACTTTCAGTGTTGTTCTTTGCTAAGTTTCACTCTGAGCTCATTACAATCCATTGTGGTTCCAGTGATCTATTGTTGCCCAAAATGCCCCCCCTAGAGGTTGTTTCCTTAAATACCAAAGGGCTGAACCACCCAGTGAAGAAGCCAACATTTTGGATTATTGTAAAGGTCTGAAAGGGGACATTGTACTCCTTCAGGAGACCAAGATATGTTCTAAAGAGGCTCTGCTCATGAGGAAGGGTTGGGTTGTGATATTACCTGCTCTGAAGCCTTGGGGAAGCGTAATGGGGTTACTACCCTTATTTCTAAACAATCAGGTTTATCCTTAGTCACAGTGGAACATGACACTAATGGGATGTGGCTACTCACTAGACTGACCAATGGTTCTCAAGAATTATGTGTCATGAAAATGTATGCACCCAACTCGATGACTCTGAGTTTTGGCGTTATATCAACAAAAACCTTTCTGATATTCCTTTACGTTCCAAAACAATTGTAGGTGGGGATTTCAATCTTCCTTTGGACCCTATCTTAGGCCATCACTCAGCTTTTAGATACAGAGCCCATAGGGCACACACACAATTACTTAATGTTTGCATGTTCCATCAGTTAGTGGATGTTTGGAGACTACATAATCCGCAGGGCAGTGACTTTATGTTCTTCTCTTCAACCCATCAATGTCCATTCTTAGCTTAGCTGTCATGTGGTGCTTAAATAGTGAAATCTTGGACAATGAGTCTGATGTTTTTGATCTCCAACAAGAGATCTAGTTTTTCTTTCATGAAAATGAAAACTCGGTCACTTCTCTGATAGTCTTTTAGGACACTTTTAAATGTGTTATGAGAGGCCAGATCATCAAAGAAATGTCCAGAAGAAACAGTGAAATTAAAAATACTCTTCAATCCCTTGGAGAGGAAATTAAACGGAAAGAAGTTTTATATAGGCATTCCAATAAGATATCCCCATGCAGCTAAAATATTCTTAAAACTCTTTTGGTATCTAGCGATTCATGCTAAAAAATCTGGTCATCTTCATTTTATTAATAATTTTTTTTAAAGGTTTATTGAGACAAAAGAAATCAACATACATTACACAATAAAAAAATAAACAAATTAGGATACAAAGACTCTAATCAATACAAATATCAATCAGAAAAAAAGGGCAATACATGAGGAAAATACTGGGGGAGGGGGATTCCATCTTCACACTGCCTAAAATGGCTGGTACTGGCAGTCTTGGTGGTGAAGCTTCACCCTGTGTTCTCTAAGGTATGAGCCATAGTAAGGGGCATAGAGAATTTGACGACATTTGTATACGGGTGTCATGTGGCAGTGGGGGGGAGTCTGTTCTCATCATTCGTAGGGGGTTCACGGGCTTCTGTAGTTGATGCTTGGGCACTGTCAGGAACCTGTTGCAAATACATGCAGTAGACGCTCCATATGTCTATGGGTCACAAGGTTGGAGGTTGAAGCGTGGCATAAATATCAGTCTGTAAGCTCCAATGGGACATGCTACGTATTCATGCCGCCTTCGTAGGTCTGTGTTTAGCCCCCCAATGTACCGCTATTTCTCTTTTTGCAAGCACCAAGGCAGTGGCCACAAATTGACAGTAACAAGGTTTAATATGGTTGGCCAACCCCAACATGCCAAATCGCTATTGTTTGGAATACCTCTGTCCAGTAGGTCATGATTCAGGGACGCGTCCGCGTCATATGTGCAAAGTCAGCGTCTAGTGTTCTACACTTAGGGCAAGTGGATAGTTTGGTAGGGTCAAATCTGGCTAGTTGTGACGGGGTGATGTACACCCTATGTATACATTTGAAATAGAGAAGTTTGTGCCTATGATTGGGAGAGACCTTCCGTGTTTGATTGAGGCAGAATGCCCATTCTTGATCTGTTACCAAGTTCTCTTCCCAGCACTGTCAGACCCCTCTGTCCCTAACCTGTCCAAGGGCCATTGAAGCCTTGTACGATTTGTAACCAGATGTGAACCTTCCTTGTCAGATATAAGCATAGTGAGTGGGGTGAAGTTTGCCGGTGGGGACGTGAAGGAAGCTATAGTGGAGCGAAGTGTACCCAAGAGCCTGGCAACTATGAAATTGTCCATATATGTCATTCCAGGACATGTAGACAGTTCTTTTAGGGTGTGTGCTCGGTCCTTAGAGAATAAGGAACCAAGGGTGTCCAAGCCTAGTTTGGTGAGGGTGTGCTGAACTACCTTTTTCTCGTCATCTTCTATTGCGTGGTAGAGCTGGTAAACTGTTAGCACTTACTCTTAAATCTACTAACCTATGCACCCAAATTACTCATATCACTGACAGAGACAGTTCACAAAAAGTTCTCAATCAAGACATCCTTAAGGTATTTATGGATTTCTATGAAAGGCTATATACTCCTCAATTATTTGCCCTTAGTTTCTGACACTGATAGATTGTGTTTGAATAAACCAATAGACTCTGAAGAAAGTGTTTACGCAATTAAAGCCATGTGGTCGGGCAAGGCTCCAGGCCGGGATGGCTTACCAATCATATTTATAAGCTCAATCATTGGTCATTCCAACAAAAGTTTTTGATCAATACGCCTTTTCGGGTAACGTCTCGGGTTCAGTTGCAGAGGCCACCGTTGTGGTCACTCCGAAGGAGGGTAAGGATCATTCTGATCCAAAAAACTATTGTCCTATTTTGCTTTTAAATATAGAAGCCAAAATTATGCGAAGATTCTATCCAACAGATTGGAAGCCTGTATCCCTCACCTACTTCATAACTCACAAACTGGCTTTGTCAAAGGCAGCCTTGCAATGGATAACATCCATACCTTCTGTCATATTATAGAAAAGGCTTGTTTATCAACACTTCCTTCTGCAGCAATTTCTCTTGACGCGGAAAGGCATTTGATAAGGTTTATATGCCTTTTCTTCATGCCGTTTTGGAAGCTCATGACCAAGGTACCTCTTTTACTAACATGATATTATCTATGAATGTGAATCCTAAGGCAAACATTAGAATTAATGGCTCTACTTCTTCCTTCTTTGACCTACACCAAGGTACGAGAAAGGGGTGTCCTTTGTCTCCCCTACTCTTCTTACGTACTATCGAGCCTCTACTTAGACTTCTTAATTCCAAACCTTACATTAAAGGTCTTCAATTTGGTCATCTTACATTTAAGACAGCTGCATATGCAAATGATATCCTTATTTTCTCAGAGGATGTAGAATTGTTCATGCCTTCAATAATTAGTATTATCCAGGACTTATCAAAGGTCTCTGGGTATACATTGACTAAAGCTAAAATGAAGTATTCCATCTTAATCCTGTTTGCTTTCCCTCCCATCCGGGCATTTCAGGTCTGAAATGGCAGTCCTCTCGCCTTAAATATTTGGGTATGTGTTTCTGTAGAGATCTAACGGAAACAGTTTCGTTCAATGGATCATATATACTCTGCAAAGTTAAAGATCTTCTTAATAACTGGTCTCGCAAATTCATTTCATGATGGAGAAGACTGCATACCCTCAAAAAGATGATCACTTTGATAGTAAATTTTTTATCCTCAATGCTACCTCTAAGACTCTCAGGCAGCTTTTTCCATTCACGATAAAATTACCTCTAAGTTCCTTTGTGTTAGATCTGGGGGTCTCTAGTTGGCAGAGGTAGGTACCACTGTCCAAATAGGGACCCTTGCTTCTAGTCAGGGCAAGGAGATAACCCTCTGGGATAACCCCTGCTCACCCTCTAGGTAGCTTGGCACGAGCAGTCTAGGCTAACCAGAGGCAATGCGTAAAGTATTTGTACCAACACTCACAGTAACACAGTGAAAACACCACAGACTGACTCCACAACGGTTTAGAAAAATAAAAGTATTTAATCTAAAACTACACAAGACCAAAATGACAAAACTCCAACATACACAGTTCAAGAATATGGTTTCAAAAGAGTTCTTAAGGTTGCGTTAAAATTCTTCAAGTTGCGGTAAAAATAACCACAGTTGCGTGAAAAGTTCACAGTTGCGTCACGTTTACTCACAGTACCTTTAGTTGCAACAAAGTTCCAAAAGCAGAAGCTGGTGCGGTGGAAAACAAGCGATGCGTTGCTCCTGAGACCCTGGGGAGGCGATGCAACAGCCCCGCTGCAGCAGCGGGCGTGTTGCGATGAATCCGGTCTGTATGGAGAGGAAGGCCACTCGTATGGATTCCGGTGCGTAGGTTCCGTAGGAAGTCTGTTCTCGCAAAAGGCACGATGCGACGATCTCGAGGGGGGCTGTGACGATCTCCGGGGCGAAGATGCACGGTCCAGCGGTGATCCTCTCTCTCGCAGCTCCTCGATGCGATAGTTCTGCGACGATGCTCGCAGTGACGTGATGCGGTCCGCAAGCAAGCGGTGCGGCGTTCTCACCCAGCGACAACAGGCTCTGCGACGATACTCGCAGCGATGTTCGATTCTCCCGCACCGGTCTGGTGCGTCCCGCAAACGAAGGATGTGACGTCTCTGGCAGCGGCGTCAGGCGCTGCGACGATCTCGACCTCCGTAGCGGCGGGAAACTTCTCGCACTGTCGGGGATGCGCTCCGCAAGCGAGCGATGCGACACTTTTCAGATTAAAAAAGTCTCTCAAGCTTAGTTTCAAGCTTCCCAGCACAGGTACAACCTCCAGAGGCCCCACAACTGGATCAAGCACTCTAGGAGGGACAGAACACTCTCAGCAGAGTTCAGGGAAGCTGGGGGTGAAGTCCTTTTGTTCCTGGGACTTCAAAACAGGGAGCCAGCTCTTCTCAGGCCCTTGGAGATTCCTTCAAGACAGGGGACACAGCACACAGCAAAGTCCTTCCCCTCTTCTTGGTAGCAAAGCAACAGGTCAGTCCCGCAGAGCAACAGCAGGACAATCTTCCTTCTTCAGTTTCAGCTTTCTCCTTGGCAGAGGTTCCTTCTTGATTTCCAGGATGATCTAATTTTCTGTTGTCAGGGGTCCTGTACTTATACCCCTAAAGTCTTTGTTCTCTCTGTGCATGTGGGCCCTGAGCCCGGTCTGAACCAGTTCTGGGTGTTTCCTGAGTACTTTGTTTTGCTGGCTTCTGGCTTCCTTTCAGAGTGAGGGGCAGGGTCCTCAGCCGCCCAGCAGGGGGGTGGAGCCAGCATTGTGGAAGGCAGGCACAGCCCTATTCAGCCCAGGTGCTAACTCCTCCCACTACTCAAGTTGCAGATGCAGTCATTCAGCCTAGTGCTGACTCATCCATCCTGCTGGGGAATTCCCCAGTCCCTGTCACTCACAAACCAGACAGTCAATACACAAACAGGCCCAGGCACACAGAAGGGTCAGACAAGAGAACAGCAACTTTCTAAAAGTGCTGTTCTCAAACACAGGATTTAAAAACAACCTTTCCTAAAAGATGTGTTATTAAATTCTGAGTTCAGGGATACTAGATACTTATGT
The DNA here is from genome assembly GCF_964261635.1 of Lissotriton helveticus. NCBI lineage: Eukaryota > Metazoa > Chordata > Amphibia > Caudata > Salamandridae > Lissotriton > Lissotriton helveticus. The sequence goes on along the minus strand of NC_136068.1, from coordinate 1,541,308,693 downwards.
CCTATCTTGTTCCTATGGGAAGAAATGCTGTTAACCACTGTAGCCAACATCTCCCATGTTAATCTATGGAGCAAAATAGCCTTACAATAGTGAAAAACGAAAATGGCTGTAATTCACTACCAGAACATGTTACCTGCACCAGTACATGCTCTACCTTTCACATACACTGCACCCTGCCCAGGGGGGTACCTTGGGCCTTCCATAGGGGTGGCTGATGTGCACGAAAAGGGAAGGGTTACGCCTGGTCAGTGTGGACACTGACCAGGAGGACATGGCAGTTCTAAACTGCCCATAGGCACTGCAGTGGCAGGCCTGAGACACCATTTTAGAGCTACTCCTGTGGGTGGCACAATCAGTGCTGCAGGCCCACTAGTAGCATTTGTCATCACCAGCCCTGGCACACTCAGTGCACTTTACTAGGGACTTCATGGTGATACAAATATGCCAAACATGTATATCCAATCAGAATAATAATTTCCATAGAGAGCATAGGCACTTTAGCACTGATCAGCAGTGGTAAAGTGCGCAGAGTCCTATTGCCAACAGCCACGGGTCAGGAAAAATGAGGGAGGAAGAAGCAAAAAGTTTGAGGATGACCCTGCAAGAAGGGCCAGTTCCAACACAACCCCCTTCCAGCCTAAAGCCAGGGTAGACCAAACGATACCTCGATGGGTTTCCCTGCTTAAGGCGATAGAACACGGAAACTGGCCCACACAGCAGGGCAGTCCTGTTCTACGCCGTCCTAAACCCAGTTGGATCACTCTATCCATACTCTCAGGGTCCACCATGCCACTCCATGTGGAACCCTTCTCCTCACCTGTGGGCACCACCTGTGCAGCACTTAACCTTAATTTCCTCACAGGTGTGTCCCAACAGACCGACAGCAAGCCACAGTGACCACCGCCAGTGATCAGGGATGAGACCCAGGCCTTATGCCTCTCAGGGCTCTCAAACCCCTGTGGTGTCAGAGGGTGGGGGGCAGTAGCCCCAGGTGCTTGGCACCCTTTGTCCACTCCCTCTCTTGTCAGGTCAGGCCTGACACTCTGGCACTGACCCACCAGTCCTGGACCTGTATCCATCAGCTGGACAGGATGCTGTGGTGGGCTTCCCCACACCTGGTCCTCCTCTTCCTTGGGGCTCTGTACCCTCCCACCTGGAGCGGTACCCCCTTCTAGAATAGCCAGGGCACCTGTGGCAGGTGTCCCGCACCATTCATCCACCAGTTCAGGGGTGCTATCCTGCAACTGGTTTTCCAGGTCAGGGGGGATACCCCGGGCCTGGCCCTCAAACTGAGGTTTCAAAGCCTCCAGGTCAGACAGCACCTGAACCTGGCTTCCCCACCCAGGGACTAACCCCTGCAGTGGAACACTTGCCTGGCGCACCAGGACTTCACTCACTGAGGTGCCTATACTGGTACACAGTACCCACCTGGCCAACACAACGGTGTGGCCCAGTCCACCCCCAGGGTGAGACTCCTGCCCTCCTCCCAGGGGCAACCCTGTCCACCAAGACAACCAAGAACACCACTTTCCTACCAGTTCAGGACCTCCTTCCAGCAACTGGTCTCCCAACCTAGGGTTTAACCCCTCAGGTTGTACCGGGGTCAGAGGTGAGGACTCTCTCCCTCTGCACCCCCTTCCAGAGCACTGCACCCTCCCTACTGGAGGGGTACCCCTGGGAACCATATTGGTCAGGACACTGGTTGCAGATGTCCTTCCTTCCAGGTCAGGCAGATCCTGAACCTGGTCTCCCAACCCAGGGACCAATACCTGCAGTTGTGCACTTGCCTGGCACGCCAGGACTTCTGGGGACTCACATAGTACCCCCTTGAGGGTGACACACAACTCACGTGTCCTGTGACAGTCTGCCTGGCGCAGATCTCCCGACCCCTGTCCACCTGACAGCGCGGGAAGATCCCCCAGGACAGAAGTGAGGTCACCATGGTCACTCACTGGGGACTCAGCCCTTCCGACTGGTCCCTGATCCACTGGTTCTCCCACTGAGGACTCCTTCCCCCTCTCACCCCTCAGTCTAGACTTCGGTACCCTCCCAAATGGAGTGGCACTGCCAGACACCAGAACTGATGGAGGCCTGGTTACAGGCACTCCCCGTTCCCCAGACACTAGGAGATCCTCCTCAAATGGCCTACAAGTACAGTCTAGGTCCCCAACCTGGTGTTCCCTTAAGGAACCCTCCAGGCCCTGAGACTGGGTTTCGGGCACCGTGAGACACACCGTCCCACACTCACTCCTTCTCCACTGAGACCGGACATGAGCCCCTACACCCCTCCCACTACACTGGGACCTAACTGGGCTACACTGAACCTCTTCCACCTCACAGGTCTGGGAGATATCTAAGCCACTCCTTTTGGGATCACTCCCCAATGCCTCCTCAGACTCTCTGGAATCCACCAGGAGGTCTGCCTCCAACGCAAGCTCTCTGGGATCAGAGAACTCACACTCCACCGGGTGTTGGCATAGCTCTGGAAAACAGGGACTTAAAATATGCTCTCCAACAAATGAATCACACAGCCCCCCACAGTTGTTAACCAAGCTACCCTTTGCCTCACCCTCCAGTGCCTCACACAAGTACCCCACACCACTCTCCTGAGACTGGCAAGACAGTATCTGACTGTCTCTGTCACACAACCCACACTCTTCTGGCTGGTCCTCACACACACACACCAAGGTTACTACCATGGGGGAACCCCTCTCCCTGTACCTCTCATCTAGAGTCAGTAGAGTGTCCCTCCCACCACTAGGAATATGGTCCCCTGTGCCAGTCCCCCAATCTCCTTCAGGGACACTGCACTCCACTGGAACTACATCATAAGCCTGGACCCCCCGGTGTATGTCGACCCCCTCCCTCAAGTCAGGCGCCACATCTCTGGGTGTTTGTACCTTTCTTTCCACACTAGATATCATAATCATGCTGCCACCATCTGAGCTGGACTCCACCTCCAACTCAGCAAAGCTCACCTCTTGAGCTACCCATGTTACTTCTTCAGCTGAGACCCTCATGGCCTCCCGCTTCTGGAGCTCCAACTCAAGCTTCCTCAGTCTTAATTCATGGGCCAAGGTCAATTTCAATTCTTCCAGGGCACGGGCATTTTTGCTCTCCTCCGTCGCCCTTTCTCTCTCTTTCTCTATTTCCAATTGCTTCAGCTCCATTTCAAGCCTCAACATTTCTAACTTATGATCTCTAGCCCTTTGGTTTTCCTCCAACTCCTCTGGGGAAAAACCTTCAGCTGAATGGTTGCTGCCAGCCCTTGAGGCTGCTCTGGACACAGGTAGATCCTGTGGCCTGAAACCATTCCTTTGTGCATCCTCATCCACTTCTGCATCATCTGTCTCCCCAGCCTCTTTGGTCTCCCACCAGGCCCTTAAGGCCTCCTGTAGCTCCTCCTTCTTGGAGCAGCGCTTCATGGGGCATCCAAAGTTCCTGCAGAACTGCCTGAGTTGACCTACTTTGTAATCACTTAACATTTCAATATCAAACTCCAGTTCTGCAATATCACTTGCTGGTTTACCATTCTGAGACATGATGCTTGGATTCTTTCAGGGTTATGATCAAAAAATAGAACCAACCAAAAAACCAGTAGTATGCGGTGGCATAGTGGTCTGCACTCACTAGTGATGTACACCAATTACTGTGGGTCAAGTACAAATACAAGTTCAAATCCCACCGCCTGACCACCAATGTTAGATCTGGGGGTCTCTAGTTGGCAGAGGTAGGTACCACTGTCCAAATAGGGACCCTTGCTTCTAGTCTGGGCAAGGAGATAACCCTCTGAGATAACCCCTGCTCACCCTCTAGGTAGCTTGGCACGAGCAGTCTAGGCTAACCAGAGGCAATGCGTAAAGTATTTGTACCAACACTCACAGTAACACAGTGAAAATACCACAGACTGACTCCACAACGGTTTAGAAAAATAAAAGTATTTAATCTAAAACTACACAAGACCAAAACGACAAAAATCCAACATACACAGTTCAAGAATATGGTTTCAAAAGAGTTCTTAAGGTTGCGTTAAAATTCTTCAAGTTGCGGTAAAAATAACCACAGTTGCGTGAAAAGTTCACAGTTGCGTCACGTTTACTCACAGTACCTTTAGTTGCAACAAAGTTCCAAAAGCAGAAGCTGGTGCGGTGGAAAACAAGCGATGCGTTGCTCCTGAGACCCTGGGGAGGCGATGCGACAGCCCCGCTGCAGCAGCGGGCGTGTTGCGATGAATCCGGTCTGTATGGGGAGGAAGGCCACTCGTATGGATTCCGGTGCGTAGGTTCCGTAGGAAGTCTGTTCTCGCAAAAGGCACGATGCGACGATCTCGAGGGGGGCTGCGACGATCTCCGGGGCGAAGATGCGCGGTCCAGCGGTGATCCTCTCTCTCGCAGCTCCTCGATGCGATAGTTCTGCGACGATGCTCGCAGTGACGTGATGCGGTCCGCAAGCAAGCGGTGCGGCGTTCTCACCCAGCGACAACAGGCTCTGCGACGATACTCGCAGCGATGTTCGATTCTCCCGCACCGGTCTGGTGCGTCCCGCAAACGAAGGATGTGACGTCTCTGGCAGCGGCGTCAGGCGCTGCGACGATCTCGACCTCCGTAGCGGCGGGAAACTTCTCGCACTGTCGGGGATGCGCTCCGCAAGCGAGCGATGCAACACTTTTCAGATTAAAAAAGTCTCTCAAGCTTAGTTTCAAGCTTCCCAGCACAGGTACAACCTCCAGAGGCCCCACAACTGGATCAAGCACTCTAGGAGGGACAGAACTCTCTCAGCAGAGTTCAGGGAAGCTGGGGGTGAAGTCCTTTTGTTCCTGGGACTTCAAAACAGGGAGCCAGCTCTTCTCGGGCCCTTGGAGATTCCTTCAAGACAGGGGACACAGCACACAGCAAAGTCCTTCCCCTCTCCTTGGTAGCAAAGCAACAGGTCAGTCCAGCAGAGCAACAGCAGGACAATCTTCCTTCTTCAGTTTCAGCTTTCTCCTTGGCAGAGGTTCCTTCTTGATTTCCAGGATGATCTAATTTTCTGTTGTCAGGGGTCCTGTACTTATACCCCTAAAGTCTTTGTTCTCTCTGTGCATGTGGGCCCTGACCCCGGTCTGAACCAGTTCTGGGTGTTTCCTGAGTACTTTGTTTTGCTGGCTTCTGGCTTCCTTTCAGAGTGAGGGGCAGGGTCCTCAGCCGCCCAGCAGGGGGGTGGAGCCAGCATTGTGGAAGGCAGGGACAGCCCTATTCAGCCCAGGTGCTAACTCCTCCCACTACTCAAGTTGCAGATGCAGTCATTCAGCCTAGTGTCCACTCATCCATCCTGCTGGGGAATTCCCCAGCACCTGTCACTCACAAACCAGACAGTCAATAAACATACAGGCCCAGGCACACAGAAGGGTCAGACAAGAGAACAGCAACTTTCTAAAAGTGCTGTTCTCAAACACAGGATTTAAAAACAACCTTTCCTAAAAGATGTGTTATTAAATTCTGAGTTCAGGGATACTAGATACTTATGTCCTATCTTGTTCCTATGGGAAGAAATGCTGTTAACTACTGTAGCCAACATCCCCCATGTTAATCTATGGAGCAAGATAGCCTTACAATAGTGAAAAACGAAAATGGCTGTAATTCACTACCAGAACATGTTACCTGCACCAGTACATGCTCTACCTTTCACATACACTGCACCCTGCCCAGGGGGGTACCTTGGGCCTTCCATAGGGGTGGCTGATGTGCACGAAAAGGGAAGGGTTACGCCTGGTCAGTGTGGACACTGACCAGGAGGACATGGCAGTTCTAAACTGCCCATAGGCACTGCAGTGGCAGGCCTAAGACACCATTTTAGAGCTACTCCTGTGGGTGGCACAATCAGTGCTGCAGGCCCACTAGTAGCATTTGTCATCACCAGCCCTGGCACACTCAGTGCACTTTACTAGGGACTTCATGGTGATACAAATATGCCAAACATGTATATCCAATCAGAATAATAATTTCCATAGAGAGCATATGCACTTTAGCACTGATCAGCAGTGGTAAAGTGCGCAGAGTCCTATTGCCAACAGCCACGGGTCAGGAAAAATGAGGGAGGAAGAAGCAAAAAGTTTGAGGATGACCCTGCAAGAAGGGCCAGTTCCAACACTTTGGAATGACAAACAAGCAAGGATCTCGTATACATTTCTTAAGAAGCCAGTTGCAATGGTGCAATGGGTGGTTGTAACTTCCCGAATTGGTATCTTTATCAAACCGCCTTTCTAGTGTCTCAAGAGGCAGTTTGGTTTTCCCCATATTCTCGTTACTCTCCTCAATGGATACATATTCACTGTTCTCTTTGACACCCCTATAGTCTATCATCCTTCATCTTGATGACAAAATGTGTCTCCTCTCATTCACATTGTATTGTTCGGATACACTATCTGCTTTAATGGTCATTGATAAGTGGCTTAAGAACCGTTTCAATAATTCTAGGATGGCATCTCTTTGGTTTAATCCAAAACTCGCCATTGATGTCGATCCACACCTCTCTACTGTTTGGGCTTAAAAGGCATTAAATCTATTCAGGACCTTTATGATAATAATGGTTACCAGCTTCCTTTTGCAGCTCTTGCCACAAAATATGACTTTACTAAGCTACACTTTCTAAACATTCGTCTTTATTTAACCTTCTAACTCTTTGTCTCCGGGCGAGAATGTAGCATCCCAAGCTCATACATTTTTATCGAACCATCAAGCCCCACAATCTTCATCTATTTATACCACATGGTCTAAACACTTTGAAAAAGGGGTTTGTGAACATATTTCTCCAAATGACTGGTTCCTGATTGGGAATCTCTTCCTACGCAATAAAATTGCTCTGGCCCTTATCCAATCCAAATTGTTCACATTGCATTTGCTACATTGGACACCTACTTGTCTATATAATTGGAAGTTAAGGGATATTAATAGGTGCAGGAGTTGTGATTTGACTGTACGCTATTAACTGATTATTGGGCCTCTATACAAAAGCACTTATTGAGTATCTTTAATGTTCCTATTACCTTCTCCTTCTCTTTGGTAATATTGGGTCCCTAAGATTCTACTGTTCCTCTACCTTTAGACAAGACTGACATGTCACTAGAGGACTTACTTATGTCTATTGCAATCAAAGTAATCCTCACAGATTGGGAGTCCTTTCCAACACCTTTCTTTTCACACTTGGTGGGCCTGGGTATGCTACCGGCGTAGCGCTCACACACTGCGCTCTGATAGTCACTCTCCTCTGACTATTTCTAGCGTAGTCTGGAGATCTTTGGACAGTTATGTTCGACACTGTGCTAAGGAATCTGGGACATGCACCTTTAACACCCCTATTATTTTAACATTTTTAGATTTTTTCACGTTTGTTTTTCTATCTCTTTTTCTATTTTTATTTTTGAAGCAGTTGTTTCACTGGCACACCCTTACCCCTCTTTCCCTATCTTTCCCCCTTTTACTCTCTGTGTGTTCTCCCTTGCCTAACTTTTAAGGTATAATTTGTGATACCTGGCTTTTTTCCTTGCAGTTCCTTCATAATACCTCTGGATGTTTTTGGACTATTATATATGCTTCCTTTACCTATGTACCATTACCGTTTTTCATATTTTTTATAGGGACATATTGTTTTATTTTTCCTTTTATAATTGCCATCTGACTTCTGTTTATATCTGCTTTCATACGTACCTTTACACTTTTTGCATAGGTACTGTTTTGTCCAGCCTGTATCACTTAGGGCCTAATGTATCAAGCCAAATTGACTTCGCAAACGCCGAAATTCGCAGAATTTTGGCTTTTGCGAATGCAATTTGGACTAATGATATGCATCAAGGAAATCTGCTTGAGAGATAAGGAATCGCATAATATGCGATTCCTTATCTTGCGATTGCATTTAAGGAATCGCAAATTTTGCGATTCCTTAAATGCAATGTAAGAAGCTAAAAAAAATAGCAAATTGGCCTTAAGGAATCGCAAATTACCACCAACTTCTAGTTGGTGGTAAGTTGCGAATCCTTTCAAAATGCATATTTTTTCATTTTTGAAAGTGCATGTATGTGCGCCACACGTGCACTCATGCAGATTCCAGGGGTGCAACAGGGTGTCCTTTGGACGCCCCTGCACCCTTGAAAATATTCACAATTTGCGAATAGCAAATTGCGAATCGCACATTTCCCCTTCATTCCTATGGGCCTCCTGGCCCATAGAAATGAATGGGTAATTATTTCTTAATTGCGATTAGCAATTTGCTAATCGCAATTAAGGAATTTTAAGAAATCGCTAAAAAGAAGCGAATTTCTACATACATACCATTTTGCGATTTCTAAATAGCGATTCCTTAAATATCGCTATTTAGGAATCGCAAAACGGAATGTTGATACATATGGCCCTCATTCCATGTATTATTTGTATTTTCCTTATATTTAAACTTCAATAAAATACTTAGAACTGGAAAAAAACAATTTGAATGTGACATGAAGTGCACATATGTCTCTAAGGCATATTTGCACTTACATGTGCACTATGAATTTCGGGGTGCCCCCAGGGGAGCCTTAAGGCCAGAGGCACTCTTGGATTTGGATTTTCTATTAGGAAATCACAATTTAGGAAATGCAAAATCATTTGTACCTATGGCCCCTCAGGCCCATAGGAACGAATGGTTTAGGATTTCCTGAAAGCGATTTCCTGATAGCAATTCCTACTGTGTAGGAATCGCTATTTTGGAATCGCAGGGTATGTACATCCCAATTCGCATTTCCTAAATTGCAATTTCTTGATTATCGCTATTTAGGAAATTAAAAAAGGAACATTGGTACATCTGGCCCATTGTTACTTCAGATCACTGTAACTGGTGAATTTCTGTTGTATTGTTAGTTTAAAATGTTATGTTTTAAGTGACATTTTCACCCGACTATAACATCCCTTCAACCTTTATCACTTTCCGTGAAGTTCTAAGAAGTTTTAATGTAAAGTAAGTTATTGTTAAAATTCCAAACTATAAAGTCACTTTAAGGCTCCAGGGGATGGGTGCCCCCGAGGCTGTATAATGGCCCAAGAGGAGAGTTGTGGCTATGCCCTGCGTCTAACCCCTCCGCCCTCCCCTGCGGGCACTCCACCCGCTGTTGAGCATGTGATGTAACAATATAAAGCGCGTAGTTTTAAATAAAGCAATCTACAGGCCTGGTCAAAGGACCAGGATGCCAAAATATAAAAAGCACGCCTATTCGCTTTATCAAGGGGTGGTGCATCAAAATATGTGAAGCAGACCTATTGGCTTTGTCAACAATTCAACAATAACTATAATCAAATGTGTATTTTAGCAATATATGGATCCCAACGTTTAATGATAGTGATTGCAACAAAATGTTTTCAAGAAAGCATTAAAAAAAAGCCTTTAAAAACATTTAGGCCACAAAGCACAGCCATAGAACTAACCACAGGGGGTCCCAAAAACAACAGTTGAAGAACATACAGCTTCAGCTCAGAGTGCTTTCAAAATAATGGTAGGCTGTCCTGGGGTCATGGATTCAATGACCAAGCAGAATGACTGTGATCTTTAAAGAAATGTTGTTAGGGGTTGCTGTGCTCCCTACAGCCCCCCATAACGTTTCAAGCAGAACCTGATGGTGCCCCAGCCTCTACTAGGAACACAAGAGCATCTTTTCTTTTCTTTTTAAAGCCCTTGCAGGGTGTTATGGGGCGCTCCCCAGCTGGAGCTGTGAATGTGAAATGCATGGCTACTCTGCTTATTTCACATTCCAGCTTTATTTATTGTTTTTCGTTAGTGGAGGGGGCATGTGAAAACCCTCCTCAGCTGTTTCATGGGCCCAGCAACCCTATCCCACAGGCCGATTACTTTTTAAATGGGGAGAGGGCATGTGGCCCTCCACCCCGAACCTTGTCAATGCCCTCGGGTCGCCACCCCCGGACCTGAAGTATTTTTTATTTGGGGAGATGGGTGTGTATTCCCCTTCCTCAAACCCTAGGGACTACATCCCCTGGGGACCCTGGAGACTCCATTCCCTGGGGCCCCATGACAGCAGTGTCTCAGGGACCCAATCCCCCAGAACACTATATTGTTCCCTGCCTGGGAGAATGCGGGTAGGGAACAGAAATCGTACTCCTTGCCCGCACTCTCTCAAGCAGGTAACACGGGGTTGCTTCCACCCAGTGGGAGCAAAGAAAAAAGCTGATCTCACTGGGCGGGAGCAAACCAATGTAGTTGGCTCCCACAGCACGAGAAATAGGTACAGGACGAGAAACTGGCAGCGGCCTCGGGGATCCTAGATCTCCTCCATGGCTCCAAGGCTTGTAATTGCTGAGAGTGTCCTGGGACATGCTTTAATTTGTTAAGGTTCCAGAGGATGGGGGTCCCCAGGTACATATAATGGTCCGTGGATGGGATCTGCACTAGAGCAAATGGGCTTCGGATCAACCCCATTCACCCATTGACCAGCATATGTATTTTATGGTTTGAGATTGCATAGATGTAGTGTCCGGCAAGGCCATCACAATTTGAGAAAGGTTACAAAGTCCAAAGATTGTTCCCATGAAGTTTTGGGCTCAAGTAGAATTTGTGGCAGATTGCAGATGCCTGGAAGAGAAGGACATACCACATCTGGGAGAGGATGTGGTAGAAGAAACCCAGCAGCAGGAAACAAATGTGAGGAGGCCTATAAAAAGTTTGGTGCCATGGACCATGTATGTTGGAGAAGATGCCATGAAAGAAAAGGCCATGAAAGCTGCCAGTGAGAAAGAAAATCCATTCCTGATCACTAATGCCAAGACTAAACAGTGCTGGAGTCTCAAACTCTAAGGACTTACAGGCTAGCAAAAATGCCAGAGGTGAGGAAGAACATACTAGTGACAAGAGAGAATGTATTGACATGTTATACAGCTTGCATTTAGCCTCCATTTTAGTTTTTAGTTTTAACTTAGCCTCATTTTCTAATGGTGGTTTGCACGTTTTCCTATTGTGAGAATGGCCTTCACACGCATTTATTCCTGATAGACTTTGTCACCTTGTAGTCTGCAACTTTAGTTCCAGAGTCACCCAAATTGAGAACATGAGGCATTTCTTTTATTTTCTCTGCTCCTAAGGAGACACCTTTCCTGCTTTAGTCTAATTAAAATGCTGTCCTACACCTTTGGCAAAGTCTGATTAGCTTTCTGCTTTGTTATTTAATCCATGTCCGTGCTTAAGTCGGTGTCTGATTCACTTCCTGCCAGCGACATCATGGAACACTGCTGTAAGATGCAGCCCCACTGTCCCCGACTGTCATCCTCAGAAGGAAGATAGCTGTACACTCAGTCTGAGGTGCATTCATGGATGCACTGAACATGGCTTCTTAACATACAGTACCAAGGTAAGAGGTTAGGTCATGCCAATAGGCAGATTGGTACTCCCACTATGCTCTCTTTAGCATAGAGGCTAATAATGGATTGGAGTAACTTTAGCAACATTATGAACAATTACCATTTTGTGTTTTAGTCACTATTCTAATATTGCTTATTACAATAATGGGTCTCATCTTTGTTACAATTACAGCTCATATTTTATTTACAAAGTTTACAGCTTCTCAATAAACGTTTGAAAATGCAATATTGTATCTTTTCTTTGTGTAAACTTTGGGCATGGAAAATTGACAAATGAAAGGGTTAGATCTCTTACCACAATTTACTTGGGAATCTGAGAGTCACATTCTAGTTTACTGACTACATCTATAACTCGGGAAGTTTAGGAGTTTGGATGCAGTACTGTGAGCTAGCCACACAGAACAACATTTACTAATTATATAAGATCACTCAGTCTCTGTATTATGAAGTTTTGTTCTTCTGTAAAAATATAGGGGCATATTACCAAGCTATAGCGATAATTATCGCTAAGCTTGGTTAGCGGGCATTTAAATATCGCCGAGCTCCGACAATTTTTATCGCTTAGGAGCCTTGATATTATCAAAGTTTATCTCCTAAGCGATAAAAATCGGCCGAATGCATGAATATCGCTGAAAAGTCCGCGATATTCATGCATTAACGAGCAAATACTCTTAGCCATGTTATCCACCTACCATTGGATAACCTGGCTAAGAACTGCTCTCGGCAGGGGTTAGCTTTTGGAGATAATCGCGCTTAGCGCGATTATTTCCAAAAGTTGGTAATAGGGGATAGCGATGTTAGCGACTGTTTCCAGTCGCTAACATCTGGGCACGCCCACTCTGCATGTCATTAGCAATAATCATCGCTGACATGCAGAGTGGGCCCCTAAATGCCCGCTATCGCCTAATAGCTGTCGCTAACTGGTGTTAGCGACAGCTAGGGAATAGGGCGATAAAATTATCGCCGCTTTAGCGGAATTTTTCCCGCTAAAGCGGCGATATTGCCCTTGGTAATATGCCCCATAGTCCTACTAAATTAGTAGGAACTGTATAAAAGAATGTACTGAAGGTAATAAAGAAGACACAGAGGGCATGCAGTGAGAAGGTATCTACCCCTACACTTAGAGGACCCAGAAGATAGGTGCTATCACTTGAGGATGAGTTAAAGATCTGGTAAGTACTGTCACAACCCCCTCATGCACCCTCTGTGTAATGTGTGGTGGGCTGAGCATGCGGGGCTCATGTTGCTTTAGGTCTATGGCACTTTATGACCCGCTATTATTTAAATTTATGACTGATAAGCACCCCAACATTCCCTCAGCACCCGTAATTTCCATTACACTTACACGGCTGCAAGCGTTCTCCACATTCTGTGAAACTCTACTTTTGCTGCTCCTAAGGCCTTGGTGTAGTTTTGCGTTAAACCCTTGCAAGCTCCCACAGAATCCCGTGAGCTTTGCCCTCACTGTCACTGGGGTCCTGGTGTTGTTTTCTACTATGCACATTCAAGCAAAAATGATACATTAATTTCCTTTTATTTGGTTTCAATCAACAATTTGCACCGGCACATTCTGTAAGCTCATAGACAGGGTACTAACACATGTTTTCCCCAAGGTTCGACAACCTTCCAGATAGCCATATGCCCCACATGCAGCACATGATCTACTTACATCAATTGGGTCTTCAAGAGGGTATATAAACCCTATCCAAACCCGAAACGTGGCTTGGCCTCACTCCCAGCAGAATGAGCTTCACCCTTCTCACTCACCTGAAGAATCCTGCCAGAAGTCCATCTGAACTGGCGGTTCAATCAATCGATCTGTCTTAAATCTGAAAGCGCAAGCCAGACCTATTGATTTGGCATACCCTTGCTGTGATGATCACAAAGACGTCCACAGCATTTTGCAAAGCTGTCTATTAACCGCTGAGCCCATATATATGCACAAGTGTATGTTATTTCTATGGCGCAAACCTAGCCAAAAGACAGCGGAGCACTGTACTAGGTCAAAGGCAAGCTTAAAGTCAGCAGGCAATAGGAATGGAAGCTGGGCTGTGGACTGTTAGTACATTGTGACGTAGTGTTCTTCAAAGAGGTGAGTCTTCAACTCTCACCTATGTTGGAGCATATCCTTCTGTGTACCAGATCCTTTGTACACAGATGCAAAAGGATGGTCGTTTTGTTTGTTATTTGTAATCTGCTGGTAATAATTTACTGGCAGATGCATCAACGTAGCCTTTTGCTATTCCTAAATAGCGATTTTTTTTTGTGATTTTTTTTTTGTAAGACTTTATTGGCAGTTGTCAATTACACAATACATCATTCGCGTGTTTTAATGTCGGTTGTCACGCAATAGTCATTTTGTTGTTTGTAATACACAGCTATTTAGCCGACAACCTCTCGGTCCGGCAGCATGTAAGTATATCGTGTTCGAGACATTCCATCAATAGATAAAGAAATCAATTGTCTTACTTTTTCCATTTTTCGTTTGAACCAAAACACAGACTCATTAGGAATAATAAACAATACAACAAGATATCTTTATACAGTCAATCGTTCATATCAGTGGGTTTTCCCTAGTACTATTCTATTCCTTTCTAGTGAGCTTCTGAAAATTCTCCCCTCTCAAGCTGTTAAAAGTTAGGCTGAAAACCGTCAACATTATCGGCGCCCTCTTGCTCTCCTTAAACCTTTTGTGCGCGTAAAACAGCCGCCATCTTGGACACCATGGCTTCCCCGCTCTCGCCGAGAGCCAGCGCGTCTCTCTCTCTCTCCTAACTTCGCTGGCAACCCCCCCCTGCTTGCACCTGCCTTGAGTCATAAACCCCTCTTCGGCACTGTTCTGCCCCAGGCTCTCATCCTGTTCCCAGCGCGACACCTCCCTGCTTCCCCGTCATGACCTCCGGCCCTTTTGATGCAAACCCCTTTTCCCCGTATGTCCGTCTGTCTTCCCCGTTCCCAGGCCGACACCTAGCTCTGCCGATACCATTCTCTTGCCCCTCCCCATACAATAGGAAGCTTCCCTCCTCAAAGGACCCCCGAGATGATCAAAGCCCCCCCCCATCCCACGAGATCCGATCGAAACCCGCACACTCCGTGAATCGGCGGAATACCCAGCTGCGCAATGATCATCACCTGTTGTGAACGGGGCGGGGACTTCCACTGTAGCCTTGCATGGGAACGGGCTGGGAAGGGGGGATTCTGAGGATGTCTTTCCGTACATCAAAGTATCGACGAGAATGTGTTACATGTAATAAAGAGATAAACTCGTGTATAAGAGGCCAGGCCTCCGGGATGCAGTTAGAGCACCTCAGAACGATACCTTCTGTCCGTTTTCGTTGTGTTCTCCTCCGGAGCGAATAAAAACCTTGTTTCCTGCCTTCCAGTCTCCAGCGCCTGCCTCTTCAATAGTTTAACTTCTTTGTGGGTTCAAGAGGCGACATCGCCGGGCAATAATTAAGGATCTTATATTCTGGTTGGTAGTGCCCCCCCAGTTTGTATTTTCCCAACAATTGGCGCCCAACGTGGGGCCCATCAGCGACCCATGGATCCAGTGGGAGAGGTCCTGACGACAAAGTGAACGACTGCAACGATCGGGAACGCGTCTGTCCGATAGACCCTCGTCTGACAGCCGATCATCCGAACTTCACTGGTTCCGAACAGACCTCTCTCGAGTGATCTACGGTCCTGACTGGGAACCATCAGGAGTGCCGCGAGGATAACGAAGAAGAGAGGACGATCGGGCGCTGGATTCGGAAGTCAGGAAACTGTCCATGCGGTCCGGGTAAGGTCGTGTTACCACGACAAATTGCGAAAAAATTGCTTGATTGTTAAATACTAGTATTGCTCTTTTTGTTTAATTGGAGATTCACTGTCTGCAAACGGAGAAACAACAGGCTCTCTCTTTGCAAGCAGTGGAGGATAGGTAGGGCAGACAACCGTGCTTATTTTTCTCCCCCACTCAAATAGTCACCTGAAACTGAGCTGTTGTTCACAAACTATTGTTTCCTGGAGATTCCCTGTCTGCAAACAGGGAAGAGACCACCCTTTTTGCAGATAGTGAAAAAGGTAGGTAACGCAAATCTTTGCGGACCTACTCACTCTCCCCATTGCTATTTGTCGGTCTTTTGTTATCTTGATCCATGAGGGATTCACTGTCTGCAAACGGAGAAACAAAGGTCTCTCTCTTTGCAAGCAGTGGAGGATAGGTAGGGTAGCAGCCGTGCTTATTTTTTTCTCCCTCACCCTATAATTGCTTGAAACTGAACTGTTGTTCGCAAAATTATTGTTTCCTGGAGATTCCCTGTCTGCAAACAGGGAAGAGACCACCCTTTTTGCAGATAGTGAAAAAGGTAGGTAACGCAGATCTTTGCGGACCTACTCATTCTCCCCATTGTTATTTGTTGGTCTTTGGTTATTGTGATCCATGAGGTATTCACTGCCTGCAAACAACGTAGAATAGAAATATTCTGTCTAGTCTTTGCACCTAGTGATAAGATAGGCAGTGCTGACTTTTTAGTCCCTCGTTACGAGCCGTCATGTCTGTCTTCTCCCCATTGATTGGTAGCCTGTTTAGCCCGGACCGCTTATTAGAGATGGACCATCCAGCCCCACTGGAAGGCACCCCTAATAAGGACATGTTCATGAAGCATGGATTGACCGCTATTGCCTATAGTAAACTATGGCATAAATATACAAAACAAGGTCAAGAAAGTCAATGGCCCCTGATAGGATCCTTCGATGATGACAAAATAAAAACGCTAGAAACTGCCCTAGGTAAAAACAAGACAACACCTACTATGCTTGATAGCTTCGGCATGTGGCGAAAAGAAACTGAACAGCGTAAAAAGAAAACTGAGAGTAGGTTGGAAAAAGAGCTGCAAAAAGCAGCCCACCTAGCTGCTCAGAAGCTAAAAAAGGAGATAGAGGAAAGAGAGAAAGCTAAACAGAAACTAGAAAGGGAAACGCCAAGCCAGTGTCCGGTTAGAACCCCCTCCATGCTCTACCCTGATTTACCCTCGAAACGACAAGCCAATGAGGACCTGCTGTTAGGTCCCCCTATCATCTACATGCCCCCTCCATATGCCCCTTCTCGACCCTTGGCGCAGCACGCGCCACCCCCAGGTACAAGCGAAGGTACCGCCGCAGCGTCGGCCCCAATGGCCTCTGTGCCAGCCGAACCCCTGGTATTAAAACCCGCATCAACGGCAACGTTAGACGAGCATGAGACTCGAGGGGCTGGCCTTGCAAGAACAAACAGACTAGACAAAGATGAGCGAGCGGGGATCGACAAAATAGCAAGGACACTGGTAGAAAGGAAGGATGATGAAGAGTACATCACAGATATGTTCAGCTCGTATACAGGGAGTCACAGACGACATTTTACCGTACGACTGTGTTATCATGTCTTGAATGCATACGAGGACCGATATCGAGACAAAGGTCCCGAGAGCCTAAGGACTCTGTACCGGAAGGTCGATATCGGGGATGAGGGCGAGTGTGATGTGTCGGACCTCCTTACGCGTACGCTTGAGGTTTTCCGCCACCTCACTGAACGAAAGCCGGGAGCTAAATCCACGGCCCCCGTAGTGACCGAACCACCAACCGAGCAATCTAACACCATGATGCCGATACGTGAGGCTGCCCCTTACTGGGTTCCCCCTCGAGGCACAGGGACTCACGATGATGCAAACAACCAAGATGCGAAGGGAAGGGTAGTATACAACTGGGTCTACCAGCCATGGGACCGGCAAGAGATACTGACATTCCGGAAATCTCTACCCGACCTACGTAAAAACCCCACTGCCTTCTATACTGAATTGGGTACAGCCCTGGGTTCAACTATCATGACCCTGGCTGACATCGACTTGTTCTTCGGGTTATGTCTACCAGCTGATGTGTGGAAGCAAATCCGGAAAGTCGACCACCTTGAGCTGTTCGGACATACCTGGCCGCAACTCGATGACTTGGATAAACAACGGGGACCAGGACAAAAGCCATTGAAATCCATTCTAGACCTCCCAGATAAAATTGTAGAGAAATTAAAAACCCTGATCCCAGAAAAGAAAGTGGACTGGTCGATAGTAACAGCCTGTCGCCAAAAACCCCAGGAGGATGTATCGGAATACTTCTCCCGGTTTGAAACGGTGTTCTCCGATTACAGCGGCCAGGACATGACCACTGCAACCGGACACCATCTGTTTGTCCAGAATTATGTTAAGGGCCTATCATTGGACATCTCCCAGAAACTACAGGCCAGCGAGAGTAGTTGGGCAGCCTCCAAACCTACAGCGATTCTTCAAATGGCCCAATATTATGAGCATCAGAAAAATGAAAACGATAGGGCGACAGAGAAAAAGAAGAAAGACTTAAAAGAGAGGGTGATGATTGCCAAACTGCAAGGGGTGACTATAGGACGAGACCAATACCGGGGAAACTACCAGACAAACGCCCCTAAGACTGCATTTCCCCAGGACCGCACTCTGACTCCCTACAGTGGACGCACAGACCTTAGAGATGACCAGTGCGCTTTCTGCAAAGGGACTGGCCATTGGAAATCCCAGTGCCCAGTTCTCCTGGAAATGATCAGGAACAGAGACCCCAGGGATGTAGCAAACGGACCGAGACCTAAGGGAACACAACGAGGGCCCCCAAATGACGCGACTAATGACAGATCAAGCAGACCGAATACGTTCGATCGACCCAGACAGAACCAATATCAACAATCTGACTATGACGACACTCACACCTTTGCATAGGACAGCCAAGGGCGAGGGAGGGATCCAGTCGAGCTCTATGTTGACCAGCAGGGCCCTTATGTCACTGCTAAGGTCCTGGGTACCAAGTCTCCATTTCTGGTAGACACTGGCGCAACACGTAGTGCGTTATCTAAACGACTGATTCCAAGGGCACCCTTGTCTGGCTCACTCATAACATCGACAGGTTTCGATGGAACGCCCTCCACCAACCCTTTGTCTGCCCCGATTCTCTTTGACGTAGAAAACAACACCACCGACACCACGTTCTTGCTTTCCTCCAATAGCCCTGACGCCATTATGGGACTTGACTTACTGAAACACTTCCGAGCGACGATTAGGTGTTCTCAAGATGGAGTTCGAGTGTTTCTTTACGACAACCCCGTTCTGCTTAAACATTGTTCCCCCCGACACATGTTTTCCATCACCGACGTCGACGCGTCCCTGCTTGACACCCTACCTCCGTATCTGTGGGCCAAAGCGGATTCGGACGTAGGGCGTATGTTAATTGACCCAGTGCACATTACTGTCCGACCAGACGCAACACTCCCAAAACTCCCCCAATATCGGATATCGCCAGAAGGCGAGAAGGCATTGGTAATGATTATCCAGTCACTGATAGACGCAGGAGTGGTAGAGGAAGTGGTTAGCAACGTTTGCAACAGCCCTATCTTGCCCATTATCAAGAAGCAGGGAGAGGGAGATGAGAAAGCATACCGTTTCATCATCGACCTCCGAGAGATCAACAAAGTGGTAGTACCCCAGTACCCTGTGGTCTCAGACATCACCACCATCCTGACCTTGATTCCATCCACTGCAACCACCTTTTCCGTCATCGACCTCAAGAACGCATTCTTCTCCATCCCCATCCACCCAGACAGCCGATATCTCTTCGGCTTTACCCTAAAATCCCGCTCATATAGGTTTTGCCGAGCCCCTCAAGGCTACACGGAGAGCCCTAGCATCTACAGCCAGGCCCTCAAAAGGCAACTAGACCAAGTCCGGTTACCCGACGGGGTGGTGTTGGTACAATATGTCGATGACATCCTTTTGGCAGCCGACACCACCCCTCTAGCGGTTACCGCCACCATTCAACTCTTGCACTTCCTTGCGGAAAATGGCCACAAGGTCTCCAAGAAGAAGTTGCAATTCTGCCTACCCCAGGTCACTTACCTAGGCCACCTTCTGTCCAAAGATGGAAGGAAACTCACCCCTGATCGAATCCAGACCATTCTAGACACCCCTGTCCCTAAAACCCAGAAGCAGGTTCGCTCCCTATTAGGCCTCACCTCCTTCTGCCGACAATGGTTGCCAAACTTCAGCCTCGTTGTAAAACCACTGCTCTCTCTCCTAAACAAAGACGTCCCTTTCCCACTCCCTTGGACTCCTGAGTGTCAAACCTCCTTCACAGAACTACGAGATGCCCTTTGCTCAGCCCCTGTCCTGGGTACCCCTGATTACAGGAAGCCCTTCTCCCTTTACACTCACGAAAGGGAGGGGTGCGCTTTATCTGTCCTGACCCAGGCCATCGGTCCTAAGCAACGACCGTGCGCTTACTTCTCTGCCACTCTTGACCCTGTCGCCAGAGCCTTGCCTGCCTGCCTTCGAGCTGTAGCTGCTGCTGCAGTCTCTATCCGACAGAGTGAGGGGATTGTACTCTCGAATTCCCTCACGGTACTGGTACCCCATGCAGTCGACACCCTCCTGAACCAAACCAAGACGCAACATCTGACGAGTGCACGACTGACTGGATACGAACTAACCTTGCTTGCCCCCCATATCACCCTGAAAAGATGCACCACACTGAACCCAGCAACTCTGTTACCCCTGCCAGAGAACGACCCCAATGTGCACCCCGTACATGACTGCGTGACTCTTACGGACGAACAGACCAGGAGTAGGGTCGATCTCAGAGACACAGCTTTCCCTGACCCCGACGGGGAGTTGTGGGTGGACGGTTCTTGCATCAAACTCTCCGATGGTACCACTTCCGCTGCCTATGCAGTCACCACGGCTCGAACTGTAGTAGAAACAGCCCGCATCACCCAGCGATCTGCCCAGGCAGCGGAACTGATTGCTTTGACGAGAGCCTGCATCCTGGCAACAGGAACCACGGCGAACGTTTACACCGACAGCCAGTATGCCTTCGGGGTGGTTCACCATTTTGGGCTCCTCTGGAGGGAGAGAGGATACTTGACCTCACACGGCACACCCATTCTGCACGGGGATTTAGTCTCCGCCTTAATCGAAGCTGTCCTCCTCCCCAACAAACTTGCCGTTATCAAATGCCAGGCACACAAGAAGGTGACAGACATTATTGGACAGGGAAATGCACTAGCCGACATCACCGCCCGAACGACAGCAGAAAATAGAACGACAACACGTATGTACGTGACCAGGTCACAAGCAGAAAACTGGACTGACGCCAAGGACACAATTAGAGACATACAAATGGCTAGCACACAACACGAATTGACTGAATGGGCACGGGTGGGATTGAAAGACGATGAAGGCTGCTGGCGGACAAAAGACACGAACAGATGGTTGCTACCTGATTCATACTTGATTCCCATATTAACCATGGCACACTCCCCAGCCCACATAGGATCAGCCCCCATGATCGAACTTGTCTCCAGGGTTTGGCACAATGACAAGATCCCAGATTCCGCCAAACGCCTGGTCCAACAATGCTTAATATGCCTGCAACACAACCCCGGGAAGGGAACTGTAGTACCCCGGGGGGGATTTGGGGTCCCAAACCACCCATTTGAAGTCCTGCAGATGGACTACATCCAGCTAGACAGATGCCAAGGCCTGAAATATGTACTTGTCGTGGTATGCGCATTTAGCAAATGGGTGGAAGCATATCCAACCCGTGACAACACCGCTATGGCCACTGCAAAGGTCCTGTTAAAGGAGTTTTTCCCCCGTTATGGCCTCTGTCGTGTTTTATGGAGTGATAATGGCCCCCACTTCGTAGCCAACGTTATCCAGCTCATCCTAAATGGGCTGGGTATCAGACAGAAATTCCACGCAGTCTTCCACCCTCAATCTGCTGGGCTTGTCGAACGACACAACGCCACACTAAAGCTTAAACTGGCCAAAATAGTGGCTACGACGGGCCTGAAATGGCCAGACGCCCTCCCATTGGCATTGCTATCGATGCGCTCTACCCCCACCCGACATCACTTAACCCCTTCTGAAGTTGTCTTCGGTCGACCCATGAGCGTCTGGTCTGCCCCGAAACCAACGTCCATTCATGACGTTCCGGATGTCCTAATGTCTGATTATCTGTACAAATTGACTGAAACTTTGTCTGTCCTTCATCAGCAGGTGCGGCAGGCCATCCCCGATGCTTCCAGGGGTCCGGGTCACGCCATCCAGCCGGGGGACTTCGTGCTGATCCGAAACTTTCAGCGATCAAAGAGTTTGGAACCCCGGTGGACGGGCCCCTGGCAAGTGCTGATCACCACTCGGACCGCACTTCGAGTGGAGGGGAAGAAACACTGGCTGCACGCTCATCACTGCAAAAAGGTCTCTCCAGCCCTGGCCACGACAGACACCGTCAACACCCAAGAAGAGCTCCTGAACCGGGACCGACCATCGTTGAGCTGCTACCCTGATACAGAGACACTTGAACTTTCAAAACATCCTGACCCCACTGTGCCATCTCGAGAAGGGTATTTCCTGCGTCGAAAGGAGGGAGCTTCGGCTAAGTAGGCCACGGACTAAGCTTAAGAATCTCAGAACGGTGACCCAAACTACCAAGGGTTACCTGGAGAGAAGCTAAAACTGAGTCTGTGGTCCTGCCCACTACCGAGCCCCTTGAAGACGAAGATGATGGAAGCGCCAGATAAGAAGATGATGGAAGCGCCAAACAAGAAGCCGACTGAGACAACAGGAAATACCCACTACAGAAATCCGAGAACAGATAGACTCCATAGCTCAAAGACAATTGCACTCTTCATCGTAATCCTCCTCTGTTTTCTCCTCATGACTACGCTCTGGATTATGGAAGAACACGCACCTGCTCACGAAACATTCCTAACCACTGCTCAGCCTACCACCACGAAGGAACATTATCTAATTTCGCTCTCTCCTCAACTAAGAGAGAGGCGAAAGGAGTTTTGGAACAACTCTTTCGTGCAGCTACTTCACCAGCACAATCTTGCCACCAACGCCACCAACTGCTGGATCTGTGGGTTGCTACCCCATGCCACTGGACATTCAATACCATTCATCCCTTCACCCTTCTCCGTCCACGGCTCCTGCCTTGCCTGGCTGATCCTCCTGCAAGAGAGCTATACGGAAAATGCCACCTCCAGCAGAGCTGCAGCACATTCTTCTCATGGGGCCGGGCGAAACAAGACAAAGACACACTTCTGCCCGCTGACCCCCAGCGACTCAATCCAAATGGACATTCCGGCCAAAGAACGAATCGAAATGCAGGTGTTCCACAATCCAACCAGACCCACCTTCTCCTATCTGCGGAAACGAACGGCTGCCACTCTGACTGTAGCCCTGACGGTCATCAACGTCACAGGCCACATGTGTGTAGAAGGACTTGGGACACAGCTGGTGGGTCACAGCGCTTGCCGCTTTACCAGAACTTTGGACTCCACGGATCCACCTTCCTTTGTGTCATCCCCAAACATGTATTTCATCTGTGGCACTAAGGCCTACACCTGGCTCCCCAAAGGCTGGGGGGGCACTTGCTACATCTCCTTCGTCCTTCCTCCAACTTATGTGGCCCCAGCGAATCACCACAGGCAAAAACGAGCAAAAGACGTTGAGCAAGCCGACTCAACAGGAGCACAGTTCCTCGATGCTATGAAAGGACTCGTCCCCCTCTGGGGCCCGATGGCAAACAGCCGTGCCATCCGACATTTGACTCAGGCAGTCGAGACAACCATGAACATCACAGCGGGCATCTTTGCCAACAACACTGCCGAGCTCCAAGCGGTCCGTTTGGTGGCTCTTCAGAACCGCCTCGTTCTAGATGTGGTTCTGGCGGACCGTGGAGGAGCATGCCGCATTATTGGGGCCAGCTGTTGTACATACATACCGGACAACTCACCCTCAGTGTACAAAGCCATCGAACATCTTCACAGACTCTCCTCGGAAGTTCACCAAGAGCAAGAAGAATGGTCGCTTGGTGGTTGGTTCTGGGACACCATCAAAAGTTGGGGCTGGAGACTGCTCACCATTATCCTGATTCCCGTAGTTGTAATATGTGGCCTATGCTTAGGGATTCAATGTTTGCCACCTATGTGTTCTTTATGTGCGAGTTGTATTTTTCCCAAAACTGTGGACATTGGAAGCGAACACATGAGGGCATTATATGATGCCGAAGTTAGGAATTTGATGAAAATTGACATTGAGTAAGCAAGTTGGCTAGATATGTTGAAAAGGGAGGACTGTTAAAAGTTAGGCTGAAAACCGTCAACATTATCGGCGCCCTCTTGCTCTCCTTAAACCTTTTGTGCGCGTAAAACAGCCGCCATCTTGGACACCATGGCTTCCCCGCTCTCGCCGAGAGCCAGCGCGTCTCTCTCTCTCTCTCTCCTAACTTCGCTGGCAACCCCCCCCTGCTTGCACCTGCCTTGAGTCATAAACCCCTCTTCGGCACTGTTCTGCCCCAGGCTCTCATCCTGTTCCCAGCGCGACACCTCCCTGCTTCCCCGTCATGACCTCCGGCCCTTTTGATGCAAACCCCTTTTCCCCGTATGTCCGTCTGTCTTCCCCGTTCCCAGGCCGACACCTAGCTCTGCCGATACCATTCTCTTGCCCCTCCCCATACAATAGGAAGCTTCCCTCCTCAAAGGACCCCCGAGATGATCAAAGCCCCCCCCCATCCCACGAGATCCGATCGAAACCCGCACACTCCGTGAATCGGCGGAATACCCAGCTGCGCAATGATCATCACCTGTTGTGAACGGGGCGGGGACTTCCACTGTAGCCTTGCATGGGAACGGGCTGGGAAGGGGGGATTCTGAGGATGTCTTTCCGTACATCAAAGTATCGACGAGAATGTGTTACATGTAATAAAGAGATAAACTCGTGTATAAGAGGCCAGGCCTCCGGGATGCAGTTAGAGCACCTCAGAACGATACCTTCTGTCCGTTTTCGTTGTGTTCTCCTCCGGAGCGAATAAAAACCTTGTTTCCTGCCTTCCAGTCTCCAGCGCCTGCCTCTTCAATAGTTTAACTTCTTTGTGGGTTCAAGAGGCGACATCGCCGGGCAATAATTAAGGATCTTATATTCTGGTTGGTAGTGCCCCCCCAGTTTGTATTTTCCCAACAAAGCCTGTGTCCCTCCCAGTATTCCGTCAACAGGTATTTATCAATCCCCCAACTCATTCTCCTCATCAGAGCTGTCATCTTCCTCTTCCGGTAATGGTTCACACAGATCACCCCTATACTTATTCCAAGGTAACCATATCCTGTTCCATTTGCGAGGGTTGGCTCTTATCTTATAAACCGCTCGCTCGGTCACCATCAACCTATCCATGTGTTTGCACCATTGCGTCGGCGTCGGTGCGTCCGCTGCCCCCCATTTCTGCGCTATATCACGCTTGGCCGCCATAGTTCCAATTGTCACCCACAGCTGTCCCTGGCGTGTTAGATCAGTCTTCCCACATACATTCAGCAAACAGACTCTCGGGTCCAGTGTGAGCGACACTTCTAGTGTTTGAGAGATGGTCCTCATAATATGTTTCCAGTATTCATTAATGATCGGGCATCCCCAGAGTGTGTGTATCAGTGTCCCTTCCTCCCCGCAGCCTCTCAGACAATTTGGATGATCAGTCCTTTGTATTCTGTATAAGGTAGTTCTGGTGTAATACACTCTGTGCAGTATTTTAAATTGTATCAATCGAAAGGGGGCTGACACTCCTGCCTCCCACGGGGATGCCAGTGCGGCATTCCAGTCTGTTTCGTCCATTTCCCCTAAGTCCTCCTCCCATTTATCTCGCAGTTTAGTTAATGGATCAGGTAGGTTGTTTAGCAGCTTTCGATAAGTGAGTGAAGTAGCCCCCGTTTGCATGTAATCAGTGAGTAGGCGGTCTTCCAACGGTGACGATTCGGGGACCTTTGTCCCCTGGTCGATGGCTGCCATTAATGCATGTCTTATCTGTATATACCTAAACGTCTCAGTAGGTCGTAGGTCATATTGTTGTTGTAAGAGTGAGAATGGGATCATGCCAGTACTAGTCCATAAGTCTCCCACTGTGGAGATTCCTATATTGTCCCATTGGGTGAATCCCTTGCTGTATCTCAGACACCCTAGTGATTTAGTATCCCACAAAGGTATAAGTTTAGTTATTACATCCCCCCACTTCAGTCTAGCCTGTGCCTTGTGCCAAAGTACTACCGTATGTTTCGTCGGGCCCATCAGTTTTGCCAGTAGACTTTTATTATATAACGGCGCCAGTAGACTGTGCGTGCCTAGCTGTGTTCTGTCCGCTAAATAAGCTGGGTCTTCTTGTGGTGTGTGGATCCATTGGTTTATCACCTTGAGTTGGGATGCCCAGTAGTACAACTGTATATTCGGCAGTGCTATCCCACCGTCATACCACCCACGGTTGAGTTTTATAGGTGCCACCCGAGCCGGGCATTCTCCCCATAACAAACCTGAAAGTACTGCTGTCCCCTTTTTAAAATATGAGGTGGAACCAGGGTCGGCGTATTTTCCAGTACATACAAAAAACGTGGAAGTGCCTTCATTCATTCATTCGAAAAGACCGCACCAATCAAACTGGAGGAGGCATCGCCATCGTCCATAGAAACACCATCAAAATCACAACAAGCTCCGACGACAATCTTGCAATCGCCGAACAGCTCCACTTTCAGATCCACACCGACCCCAGGACCACCCTTAGAGGCACCCTCATTTACAGGCCCCCAGGCACCCGATCTCAATTCAGCGAAGACATCACAGACTTCGTCAGCCCGCACGCCCTCGCCTCCGAGAACTACATTCTTCTAGGAGACCTCAACTACCACCTTGAAAACATACTCGACAACAACACCACCACCCTTTTGGACAACCTGTCCAATCTCGGACTCAAACAACTTGTTGACACCCCCACTCACACAGCCGGACACACGCTCGACCCTATCTTCATCTCCAGCAAGCACATCTCCTTCGATCAAACTACAGCTCTCCACTGGACGGATCACAGCTGTGTTCACTTCAGCTACAAAACCACCCTGACCCACAACCGTCCACAACCCATTCCCCGGACAAAATGGAACAAAATCACCACCGACCAACTCCTCACATCACTCAACCAAAACCCTCCCACCCTAGCAATGGACCCAGACCAAGCGACCACCAACCTCAGGCAATGGATTACCCACAGTGCGGACGAACTAGCACCCCTGAAAAAACACCAGTTGAATTCATCCAGCAAAAAGGCTCCCTGGTTCAATGATGACCTTAAAAAATCCAAGAAGACATGCCGCACCCTGGAGAAGAATTGGAGAAAAGAACCAACCTCAGACAACATGGCCTCCCTCAAGACAGCCACCCGCAAACACCACCAACTGATTCGATCCGCCAAGACATCAGCATTCAAGGACCGTCTCGACAACAATTCTCATAACAGCAAGGAACTCTTCAATATCGTCAAAGAATTCACCAACCCTTCCGCAGCATCCAACGACATCACTCCCTCCCAAGACCTCTGCGATGCGCTATCCTCCTTCTTCTACAACAAAATTGCCGACATCCACAACAGCTTCAAGAATACTCCCAGTGACCAACCCGCCCCACCCCCTTCAGATCTCACTCCTCCAACTAACAACCTCAGCTCCTGGAACCCAATCACCATTGAAGACACCATTCACCTCATGAACTCAATCCACTCTGGCTCGCCTTCTGACCCCTGTCCCCACTACATCTTCAACAAAGCTGACTCCATCATCGCTCCCCAACTCCGCGATGTCATCAACTGCTCTTTCAACTCTGCCACCTTTCCCGAAATCTGGAAACACGCCGAACTCAGCGCCCTTCTGAAAAAACCCACAGCAGACCCCTCAGAACTGAAAAATTACCGACCCATATCCCTCCTCCCTTTCCCGGTCAAAGTCATCGAGAAAGCCGTCAACAGCCAACTCGCCGCCTACCTTGAATCCAACAACTCCCTGGATCCATCACAGAACGGCTTTCGAGCCAAACACAGCACCGAAACCGCCCTCATTGCAGCGACCGACGACATCCGAGCACTCCTGGACAATGGAGAAACAGTGGCCCTCATTCTACTCGACCTCTCCGCCGCCTTCGACACTGTCTCTCACAGCACCCTCATACAACGCCTCAACAACATCGGCATACAAGGAAAAGCCTTGGACTGGATCATCTCGTTCCTAGCTGGGAGAACCCAGAGAGTCCGACTCCCCCCATTCTACTCAGAGCCCACCGAAGTCATCTGCGGCGTACCTCAAGGTTCCTCACTCAGTCCCACCCTCTTCAACGTCTACATGAGTCCTCTCGCCTCCATCGCCCGTCAACACAACCTCAACATCATCTCCTACGCCGACGACACCCAGCTAATCCTTTCCCTCACCAAAGACCCCAACACCGCCAAAACCAATCTTCACGAAGGTATGAAAGAAGTAGCCGAATGGATGAAACAGAGCCGCCTAAAACTCAACTCAGACAAAACGGAGGTGCTCATCCTAGGATCCTCCCCCTCAGCTTGGGACGACTCTTGGTGGCCTTCCGCTTTGGGATCAGCACCCACACCCACAGACCATGCACGTAACCTTGGCTTCATTCTAGACTCCTCTCTCTCAATGTCCAGACAAGTCAACGCCGTATCGTCCTCCTGCTTCAACGTCCTTCGCATTCTCAAAAAGATCTTCCGCTGGATCCCCCTCGAGACAAGAAAGACCGTCACCCATGCTCTGGTCACGAGTCGACTGGACTATGGCAACACACTTTACGCTGGAATTACAACAAAATTGCAGAAAAAGCTCCAGCGCATCCAAAACGCGTCAGCGACACTCATATTAGACATCCCGCGCCAAGAGCACACCTAAAAAATCTCCACTGGCTTCCCGTCAACAAAAGAATTACTTTCCGCCTTCTTACCCACGCACACAAGGCCCTTTATAATCTAGGACCCGAATGCCTCAACACCCGACTGTCCTTCTACAATCCCACCCGCCAACTAAGATCATCCAATCATGCCCTTGCCGCAGTCCCGCGCATCCGAAAAACCACCATGGGTGGCAGATCCTTCTCCTTCCTGGCTGCCAAGACCTGGAACTCACTCCCCACCCACCTCCGCCTTACCCAGAACCACACCTCCTTCAGAAAAGAACTGAAAACCTGGCTATTCGACAAACAGTGAACCCCTCCCTCTAGCGCCTTGAGACCCTCTGGGTGAGTAGTGCGCTATATAAATGCCCGAACTTGAACTTGAACTTCATTTTAAACAGGGCCGCTCTACCTAAAAGTGTCAATGGTAAATTTGTCCAGTATCTTGCATCTGCTTTTAAGCGAGCGAGTGGAGGTAACAGGTTTTTAGTAAAATGGATCGAGGCATCTCGGGCGACGTAGATTCCTAAATATTTAAACAAGGAGTCTGCAATTGTCAACGGGCATTCGTTGGGGAGATGTGGCAGAGGACCTTTTAGTTCATAAATGACCGATTTCGACCAATTGATGGTGTAGCCAGAGTGGATACCATGTGTATTGCATAAATCTAATAATATAGGGATGCTAGTGGCTGGGTCGGACAGGTATATTACCATGTCAGCAGCGTAGAGGGAAACTCTGTCCTCCCAGTGCTCCCCCCAACTCACCCCTTTCAGCAATGGAGTGTCTCTAATAACCGTTGCCAGTGGCTCTAGGACTAACGCAAACAGCAAGGATGAGAGTGGACAGCCCTGCCTCGTTCCTCTGGCCAGCGGTATTTCTCGTGAAATGTGTCCATTGGCCGTCACATGCGCGACAGGTTCTGTGTATAGGAGTTTTATCCATGCAATAAATTTAGGGCCGAAGCCCATGTGTGCCAAGACTGCGAAGAGGTAGGGCCATTCCACTAAGTCGAACGCCATCCTGGCGTCTAGTGATAGAATGACTGCTGGTTCCGTCAATAGGGGGGCCCGCGCCAGTGCGTCATGGACTCGTCAGAGGTTCAGTGCCGTGCTCCTATGGGGCATAAAACCGATTGGTCTGGATGAATCAGTCGGGATAGATGAGGCATCAATCTGGTTGCCAATGTTTTCGCCAATATCTTGGCTTCCGCATTGAGCAACGAGATTGGGCGGTACGATGTGCACTCAGCGGGAGGCTTACCAGGTTTCGGGATGGCAACTATAGTTGCCATCTGTTGATCCTGAGGCAGTATCCCTCGCTCCAAGCTATCCTTATACATGGCCAACAACGGCCCACTTAATGTGTCCATCATCGTTTGGTACCATTCCACCGGGATACCGTTGGGGCCTACCGCTTTCTCTGTGTGTAGTGTGTTGATTGCTGCCTGTATCTCTTGTATTGTCAGGTCCGCCTCCAGTTCATCTACTGCATCTTGGGGTAAAGTCGGGGTGCACACCGGTTGGAGGGCCAGTGTCGCATCACTCGCCGTGACTACCCTTTCCGGAGTATATACTCCCTGAAAGTGGTCCGCGAGGATATAAATTATTTCAGATGGGTGCGAATGCAGCTTCCCACTCGGGTCTGCCAATTGTAGTATGGTCCTGCTACCCTCTTTTCTTTTATCCAGCCACGCCAGTAATTTACTGGCCTTATCACCTATGTCGTATACTCTAGTTGCCGTCGCTGTTATATTCTCAATCGTTTGCTGTCGAACATGATCATTATGCGCTTGTTGGCATAGATTAAGTGTGTGTAGTGCGTCCTCTGTTGGGTGCTCCATGTGTGCCGCGTTTGCTGCTTCAAGGTTCAGTTCCAGCTCCCGCAACTCCCTTTGCCGCGTGCGCTTATGCCCTGTTATCGTTGTAATGGCATGACCTCTCAGAACCGTTTTGTACGCTTCCCATAGGGTAGTGGGGGATGATACCGAGCCAGTATTCTCTAGTAAGTAATTCTGGGTCGCTTTTTTCAACTCTTTCCGGACATGTGGTATCTTAATATAACCCGGATAGATTGGGTACAGCCGTTTTCGAACCCTTCCTGAACTCGAGAGGTTTAGTGTGAGGGGCAGTGGTCCGAGACACCCCTGGGCCTAATCTGTACGTCACTAATTGTAAGGTGGCCGTCCCCTAGTGTGAGAAAGTAATCTATGCGGGACAGACTTTTATGAGTTGCAGAGTAGTAAGTATACTGGCGGTCCTCGGGGTTGAGGTGCCGCCAGACATCCAACAGCCCTTGCGCCTCGATGAAGTCGCGAAAACAGGACGGGCCAAGCGTGTGTGCTCGGGTCGGGTACCTGTCTTGTGTGTTGTGCGCCACTGCGTTGAAATCCCCTCCCACTATTAGGTCACCTTCCGGAAGATCCAACAGTAATTTCCCTAACTCGGGGAGAGTAGTCGCATGCAATGCTGGAGGAATATACACAGAAACAATGTTGAGTGGTTTGCCTTCCCATTGCCCAATTGCCACTGCAAAACGGCCATACTCATCGCTCTCGTGGAATGCAGTATAAAGCGAGACGCCTTTTTCATTAGAATGCCCGTTCCACGAGACCCGGAGGTAAAGTCCGAGTGCACCACCATACTATATCCACGTCTGTCCATTGCTTTACTCGCCGTCCCCACCAAGTGTGTCTCCTGAAGAAGGACTAGATCCGGTCCATTTCCCCTAAGTCCTCCTCCCATTTATCTCGCAGTTTAGTTAATGGATCAGGTAGGTTGTTTAGCAGCTTTCGATAAGTGAGTGAAGTAGCCCCCGTTTGCATGTAATCAGTGAGTAGGCGGTCTTCCAACGGTGACGATTCGGGGACCTTTGTCCCCTGGTCGATGGCTGCCATTAATGCATGTCTTATCTGTATATACCTAAACGTCTCAGTAGGTCGTAGGTCATATTGTTGTTGTAAGAGTGAGAATGGGATCATGCCAGTACTAGTCCATAAGTCTCCCACTGTGGAGATTCCTATATTGTCCCATTGGGTGAATCCCTTGCTGTATCTCAGACACCCTAGTGATTTAGTATCCCACAAAGGTATAAGTTTAGTTATTACATCCCCCCACTTCAGTCTAGCCTGTGCCTTGTGCCAAAGTACTACCGTATGTTTCGTCGGGCCCATCAGTTTTGCCAGTAGACTTTTATTATATAACGGCGCCAGTAGACTGTGCGTGCCTAGCTGTGTTCTGTCCGCTAAATAAGCTGGGTCTTCTTGTGGTGTGTGGATCCATTGGTTTATCACCTTGAGTTGGGATGCCCAGTAGTACAACTGTATATTCGGCAGTGCTATCCCACCGTCATACCACCCACGGTTGAGTTTTATAGGTGCCACCCGAGCCGGGCATTCTCCCCATAACAAACCTGAAAGTACTGCTGTCCCCTTTTTAAAATATGAGGTGGAACCAGGGTCGGCGTATTTTCCAGTACATACAAAAAACGTGGAAGTGCCTTCATTCATTCATTCGAAAAGACCGCACCAATCAAACTGGAGGAGGCATCGCCATCGTCCATAGAAACACCATCAAAATCACAACAAGCTCCGACGACAATCTTGCAATCGCCGAACAGCTCCACTTTCAGATCCACACCGACCCCAGGACCACCCTTAGAGGCACCCTCATTTACAGGCCCCCAGGCACCCGATCTCAATTCAGCGAAGACATCACAGACTTCGTCAGCCCGCACGCCCTCGCCTCCGAGAACTACATTCTTCTAGGAGACCTCAACTACCACCTTGAAAACATACTCGACAACAACACCACCACCCTTTTGGACAACCTGTCCAATCTCGGACTCAAACAACTTGTTGACACCCCCACTCACACAGCCGGACACACGCTCGACCCTATCTTCATCTCCAGCAAGCACATCTCCTTCGATCAAACTACAGCTCTCCACTGGACGGATCACAGCTGTGTTCACTTCAGCTACAAAACCACCCTGACCCACAACCGTCCACAACCCATTCCCCGGACAAAATGGAACAAAATCACCACCGACCAACTCCTCACATCACTCAACCAAAACCCTCCCACCCTAGCAATGGACCCAGACCAAGCGACCACCAACCTCAGGCAATGGATTACCCACAGTGCGGACGAACTAGCACCCCTGAAAAAACACCAGTTGAATTCATCCAGCAAAAAGGCTCCCTGGTTCAATGATGACCTTAAAAAATCCAAGAAGACATGCCGCACCCTGGAGAAGAATTGGAGAAAAGAACCAACCTCAGACAACATGGCCTCCCTCAAGACAGCCACCCGCAAACACCACCAACTGATTCGATCCGCCAAGACATCAGCATTCAAGGACCGTCTCGACAACAATTCTCATAACAGCAAGGAACTCTTCAATATCGTCAAAGAATTCACCAACCCTTCCGCAGCATCCAACGACATCACTCCCTCCCAAGACCTCTGCGATGCGCTATCCTCCTTCTTCTACAACAAAATTGCCGACATCCACAACAGCTTCAAGAATACTCCCAGTGACCAACCCGCCCCACCCCCTTCAGATCTCACTCCTCCAACTAACAACCTCAGCTCCTGGAACCCAATCACCATTGAAGACACCATTCACCTCATGAACTCAATCCACTCTGGCTCGCCTTCTGACCCCTGTCCCCACTACATCTTCAACAAAGCTGACTCCATCATCGCTCCCCAACTCCGCGATGTCATCAACTGCTCTTTCAACTCTGCCACCTTTCCCGAAATCTGGAAACACGCCGAACTCAGCGCCCTTCTGAAAAAACCCACAGCAGACCCCTCAGAACTGAAAAATTACCGACCCATATCCCTCCTCCCTTTCCCGGCCAAAGTCATCGAGAAAGCCGTCAACAGCCAACTCGCCGCCTACCTTGAATCCAACAACTCCCTGGATCCATCACAGAACGGCTTTCGAGCCAAACACAGCACCGAAACCGCCCTCATTGCAGCGACCGACGACATCCGAGCACTCCTGGACAATGGAGAAACAGTGGCCCTCATTCTACTCGACCTCTCCGCCGCCTTCGACACTGTCTCTCACAGCACCCTCATACAACGCCTCAACAACATCGGCATACAAGGAAAAGCCTTGGACTGGATCATCTCGTTCCTAGCTGGGAGAACCCAGAGAGTCCGACTCCCCCCATTCTACTCAGAGCCCACCGAAGTCATCTGCGGCGTACCTCAAGGTTCCTCACTCAGTCCCACCCTCTTCAACGTCTACATGAGTCCTCTCGCCTCCATCGCCCGTCAACACAACCTCAACATCATCTCCTACGCCGACGA
Organism: Lissotriton helveticus; assembly: GCF_964261635.1. NCBI lineage: Eukaryota > Metazoa > Chordata > Amphibia > Caudata > Salamandridae > Lissotriton > Lissotriton helveticus. Next base: position 1,541,275,201 of record NC_136068.1, on the reverse strand, counting down.
CACCCAGCTAATCCTTTCCCTCACCAAAGACCCCAACACCGCCAAAACCAATCTTCACGAAGGTATGAAAGAAGTAGCCGAATGGATGAAACAGAGCCGCCTAAAACTCAACTCAGACAAAACGGAGGTGCTCATCCTAGGATCCTCCCCCTCAGCTTGGGACGACTCTTGGTGGCCTTCCGCTTTGGGATCAGCACCCACACCCACAGACCATGCACGTAACCTTGGCTTCATTCTAGACTCCTCTCTCTCAATGTCCAGACAAGTCAACGCCGTATCGTCCTCCTGCTTCAACGTCCTTCGCATTCTCAAAAAGATCTTCCGCTGGATCCCCCTCGAGACAAGAAAGACCGTCACCCATGCTCTGGTCACGAGTCGACTGGACTATGGCAACACACTTTACGCTGGAATTACAACAAAATTGCAGAAAAAGCTCCAGCGCATCCAAAACGCGTCAGCGACACTCATATTAGACATCCCGCGCCAAGAGCACACCTAAAAAATCTCCACTGGCTTCCCGTCAACAAAAGAATTACTTTCCGCCTTCTTACCCACGCACACAAGGCCCTTTATAATCTAGGACCCGAATGCCTCAACACCCGACTGTCCTTCTACAATCCCACCCGCCAACTAAGATCATCCAATCATGCCCTTGCCGCAGTCCCGCGCATCCGAAAAACCACCATGGGTGGCAGATCCTTCTCCTTCCTGGCTGCCAAGACCTGGAACTCACTCCCCACCCACCTCCGCCTTACCCAGAACCACACCTCCTTCAGAAAAGAACTGAAAACCTGGCTATTCGACAAACAGTGAACCCCTCCCTCTAGCGCCTTGAGACCCTCTGGGTGAGTAGTGCGCTATATAAATGCCCGAACTTGAACTTGAACTTCATTTTAAACAGGGCCGCTCTACCTAAAAGTGTCAATGGTAAATTTGTCCAGTATCTTGCATCTGCTTTTAAGCGAGCGAGTGGAGGTAACAGGTTTTTAGTAAAATGGATCGAGGCATCTCGGGCGACGTAGATTCCTAAATATTTAAACAAGGAGTCTGCAATTGTCAACGGGCATTCGTTGGGGAGATGTGGCAGAGGACCTTTTAGTTCATAAATGACCGATTTCGACCAATTGATGGTGTAGCCAGAGTGGATACCATGTGTATTGCATAAATCTAATAATATAGGGATGCTAGTGGCTGGGTCGGACAGGTATATTACCATGTCAGCAGCGTAGAGGGAAACTCTGTCCTCCCAGTGCTCCCCCCAACTCACCCCTTTCAGCAATGGAGTGTCTCTAATAACCGTTGCCAGTGGCTCTAGGACTAACGCAAACAGCAAGGATGAGAGTGGACAGCCCTGCCTCGTTCCTCTGGCCAGCGGTATTTCTCGTGAAATGTGTCCATTGGCCGTCACATGCGCGACAGGTTCTGTGTATAGGAGTTTTATCCATGCAATAAATTTAGGGCCGAAGCCCATGTGTGCCAAGACTGCGAAGAGGTAGGGCCATTCCACTAAGTCGAACGCCATCCTGGCGTCTAGTGATAGAATGACTGCTGGTTCCGTCAATAGGGGGGCCCGCGCCAGTGCGTCATGGACTCGTCAGAGGTTCAGTGCCGTGCTCCTATGGGGCATAAAACCGATTGGTCTGGATGAATCAGTCGGGATAGATGAGGCATCAATCTGGTTGCCAATGTTTTCGCCAATATCTTGGCTTCCGCATTGAGCAACGAGATTGGGCGGTACGATGTGCACTCAGCGGGAGGCTTACCAGGTTTCGGGATGGCAACTATAGTTGCCATCTGTTGATCCTGAGGCAGTATCCCTCGCTCCAAGCTATCCTTATACATGGCCAACAACGGCCCACTTAATGTGTCCATCATCGTTTGGTACCATTCCACCGGGATACCGTTGGGGCCTACCGCTTTCTCTGTGTGTAGTGTGTTGATTGCTGCCTGTATCTCTTGTATTGTCAGGTCCGCCTCCAGTTCATCTACTGCATCTTGGGGTAAAGTCGGGGTGCACACCGGTTGGAGGGCCAGTGTCGCATCACTCGCCGTGACTACCCTTTCCGGAGTATATACTCCCTGAAAGTGGTCCGCGAGGATATCAATTATTTCAGATGGGTGCGAATGCAGCTTCCCACTCGGGTCTGCCAATTGTAGTATGGTCCTGCTACCCTCTTTTCTTTTATCCAGCCACGCCAGTAATTTACTGGCCTTATCACCTATGTCGTATACTCTAGTTGCCGTCGCTGTTATATTCTCAATCGTTTGCTGTCGAACATGATCATTATGCGCTTGTTGGCATAGATTAAGTGTGTGTAGTGCGTCCTCTGTTGGGTGCTCCATGTGTGCCGCGTTTGCTGCTTCAAGGTTCAGTTCCAGCTCCCGCAACTCCCTTTGCCGCGTGCGCTTATGCCCTGTTATCGTTGTAATGGCATGACCTCTCAGAACCGTTTTGTACGCTTCCCATAGGGTAGTGGGGGATGATACCGAGCCAGTGTTCTCTAGTAAGTAATTCTGGGTCGCTTTTTTCAACTCTTTCCGGACATGTGGTATCTTAATATAACCCGGATAGATTGGGTACAGCCGTTTTCGAACCCTTCCTGAACTCGAGAGGTTTAGTGTGAGGGGCAGTGGTCCGAGACACCCCTGGGCCTAATCTGTACGTCACTAATTGTAAGGTGGCCGTCCCCTAGTGTGAGAAAGTAATCTATGCGGGACAGACTTTTATGAGTTGCAGAGTAGTAAGTATACTGGCGGTCCTCGGGGTTGAGGTGCCGCCAGACATCCAACAGCCCTTGCGCCTCGATGAAGTCGCGAAAACAGGACGGGCCAAGCGTGTGTGCTCGGGTCGGGTACCTGTCTTGTGTGTTGTGCGCCACTGCGTTGAAATCCCCTCCCACTATTAGGTCACCTTCCGGAAGATCCAACAGTAATTTCCCTAACTCGGGGAGAGTAGTCGCATGCAATGCTGGAGGAATATACACAGAAACAATGTTGAGTGGTTTGCCTTCCCATTGCCCAATTGCCACTGCAAAACGGCCATACTCATCGCTCTCGTGGAATGCAGTATAAAGCGAGACGCCTTTTTCATTAGAATGCCCGTTCCACGAGACCCGGAGGTAAAGTCCGAGTGCACCACCATACTATATCCACGTCTGTCCATTGCTTTACTCGCCGTCCCCACCAAGTGTGTCTCCTGAAGAAGGACTAGATCCGGATGCAGTCTTTTAATACCCTGTAGGACCACTCCCCTCTTTATCTTGTCTCCTAGGCCCCTCACATTCCAGGACATCAATTGTAATGGAGTAACCGGACCTGTGCACGTGTTCCCATTTACAGTAGCTGATTGTATGTTGTGTGCCATGGCATATCAGCTAGGTCTAACTTGTTTATTTCAGGATCTATGTGCCATAGTGTTCGGTATATACCCATCTGAGTGTTCAATTCGGTGTGCTGTACATCATTTCCTTGAGTCAAACAAAACAAATAACAAACCCCCCCCTATTCCCCAAACAACCCTCCTCCCTGCCCCCCTGCTACACGGACATAAAACCGCCCGCCCCCCCAACTTAGCAGAGTGCCTATCCCATCCCCCACACCAAATACTTGCTCGCGGGGTGAAGATTCTCCGGAGCCGGCAGCTCCTCATACACTCTTTGGAAGCCCTCAGCCCAGTGTCCTGCAGCCAACCTTCAGACAGATTGCAAAGTATAAGGTCAAGTCCTTGATTGTCCTCCCGGAGATTGGTGTTCTTTGTTGGCGCCATCGTCCATTATATTCCCGTCTTGTGAGAGTTCTTCCTCCGTTCTGTGAGACGTCTGTGAGCCCTCCGGAAGTCCTGTGTTTTTGTCCTTTTTCGATCTGTTCGATCTGCGGGGCTGCGTTGCCGGTCTCCATCCATCGAGCCAGTCTCTCGCTAGTTCAGGAGGGTCAAAAAACCAAGTCTTGTTGTCTGATACCACTCTCAGCTTAGCCGGGAAAAGCATGGAGTAGGGGATCTCTCTCGCTCTTAGTTCCTTCTTGACCTCCAAAAACGTCCTCCTGCGGCGCGCAACTTCTGCCGTATAGTCTGGAAAAAAGGCCAGTGTGGAGTTGAGGATCTTCACCGGAGGGGACACTCTAGCTGCCTGCAAAATGGCGTCTCTGTCACGGAAATTGAAGAGACGGGCCAAGATGGGTCTTGGGTTCGCGCCCTGCTTAGGTTTACCCCCCGGTACTCGATGCGCTCTTTCCACGGAGAAAAAGGCAGATAGTCCCTTGGGTTGGAGCTCATTTTTAATCAGGTCCTCCACATACAGGTCTGTTGCTCTATTGCCTTCAGATTCCGGCACACCAAGAATTCTTATGTTATTCCTTCTCGAGCGACCTTCCTGATCATCCAGTTTCTCACGCAGTGTTTTGTTTTCCACCTCCATTTGTTGCATTGCCGTTTGAAGCTCGGAGACATCTTCCACTAGGGACTTCGTGACCACCTCCATCGATTTCACTTTTTCTGACATTTTTTGAAAGTCGGCACGGATCAATGTGATTTCAGTGGATATTGAGCCCACCGTGGCCTGTACTTGAGTTAGCGCTCTCATGATATCTTCCAGAGTTGTCTTCTGCGTGTTCGTCCCTTCCGCCATCTTGCCGGCTGGGGCCGACGGGGAGGTTGACGCCCCACCACTGGCAAATCTATCAATACGGGTCTGCGTTGTGCCTCCCCTTGCGTGTTTCCCAGCCATCCTTGCCCCTTCGTACCCCAAGAGTCCTGCAGGTTATGTCTCCCAGTCTTCCGGGGTTCCGTGGATTCTGGCGTGTAACTGGTCTTCACCTTTCTCTTCGCATGGACAGTAGGCCCGTACCACCCGTTACGCTCAGGCTCTCGCAGAGTTTAGTTCTGTAAGTACCCGAGCCAATCGTGAGCAGGTACCATAAGGCCAGAGGTCCCACTTTCAAAAGGTCGATCTCGGTACTGTGGCGATGATGTTCAAAGGCGGCTGATGCACCAAACACTATGTGCTAAGATGGCGAATCGACCCTTTGTTCTTCTTAGGTTTCGGTTTCACTTGACCGTCGTCTGAAAGAATTCTTTTCTGACCGCATTTATTTTGTCCTTTTATATGTGGCAGAGTCCAATCATAACTGCTCGAGCAATCCTCGTTGTTATCGAGCCTCTGACCAACTTTTCGGACCGCGGCCGTGCATTTCCAGCGGGGTCGAACCGAGTTGCCCCGCTCCTTCTCGGACGATCATTCAGGAGATGTCCCAGCTTGTTGTGGTCTTCTAGGCCTCAGGGTCGTCACGACATAAGTCTCGTCTCCGGTGTCGGACAGTTTTCAGAGTTGCTGCCCTCGGTTCCGCCCGGTCCTAGGCTTCGGGACCCTCCGTTAGAGCTTCTTTCCTGCACGGATAAGTGGTCGGATATTAGGAGAGGCCGTCCGATCTACGGAGCTCTTCTTTTAGGCTGCCGCCATGCTCGGCTGCTAGCCACGCCCCCTCCTAAATAGCGATTTTTAAGGAATCGCTATTTAGGAATAGCAAAAGCCTATGCATGTAGGAATCGCTATTAAAATAGCGATTTCTTAACATTCCTTAATTGCTACTCGCAAATTGCTAGTCGCAATTAAGGAATGCTGTCCCATTCATTCCTATGGGCCTACAGGCCCATACGAATGTATTGGAGATTGCATGAGCAATTAGGGAGTACCAGTAGGTACTCACAAATTGGTCATGCAATTTTAAGGGTGCAAGGGTGTCAAATGACACCCTGTTCCACCCCTGAAATTGATCTATGCACATATGTTGCACACACACATGCCCTAGGGGCATGTGTGTGCGCAACATGAAACTTTGAAAAATGCACAAAAGTGCTTTTTTCAAAGTTTTAGCAAATTACCATGAAGTCCAACTTCATGGTAATTTGCTCCCCCTATTAGCGAATTCGCTATTTTTTGACTTTCATGCATTGCATTTAAGGAATCTCAATTTGGGATTCCTTAAATGCAATCACAATTTAAGGAATCTCCATTTAGAGATTCCTTAAATTGCGATTTTTGCATTTGGGATGATGCATCCCAAATCCAAAAATACCGGGAGCAAAGGTGCAGATTCTGAGAATCTGCCCATTTGCTCCCGGTATTTACTTTGATGCATCTGCCAGTTAGTGCTTAGTAGAAATAAACTACTGTCAAAAACTTAATTTGAAATCTGAAGCCCTAAGACCTCCACAGTCCTGAAGCTTAGACCTCTCGATGCCTGTTTTGATATTTCCTGAATGCAGGGGACTGAAGGGTTAAGGCACCCTCGTGCCCTGTGGAAGCACCTTTGCATCTTTGCAAAGTGATGTTTGGTGACGAATGGGCTTGCAATGTTCAGTAATGCAGAGATGAGGACACGGAGCAAGCAAGCAAAGGTCAGACACAACCACTGTCGTCAAAGGTATTGAACTGGAAGGAAATTAGACAAAGGACAGAGGGGGGGAAAGGAAACACAATGTGATTCATACATAATAGTTTTGGAAAGTTTTAAGTGCATCACAAAGCTGTGAGTTTGCAGCCAGAAGCAGCCACGAGAATGTCTGCAATGGAGGTTGTTTACAGTGGGAGTTCCAGTGACAGTTCAGCGAGCTTTTATTTGTATATTGTTCCCAATAAGGTGTCACATTCATCAGAAATGACTGCGCAAGACTATTGTTATATTTTGTTTTCTGCGAAACTACGTACTCTGTGTCTGGCTCTGTCTGAAAGGCTGCTCTCATCTCTGTGTTTCATGTCACACAAATCAAAACAGATCAGAGAAAGCAACGAACAAGCATTCTTGCGTCGCTTAGGCGAGGGCTATTGGCTTTGTCAGTGTCTTTTAGCCATGTTGTACAGAAGTGCGGTTGTTGTGCAGCGTGGCTGAAAGTTAGAAAAAGAACACCCATTCAGCAAACGTAAACAAATAGGAAATTAAAATACACATTAATGCATCAGTCTTTTAAAATGTGTCAGGAAATGTGAGCCGAAGGCTGAGGGTCCTGGGCACATAAATTAAGCAATAATAACAAAAATAAATGATAACTGCCATCTATAAATTGCAGTGAGGGCTGCAGTCTACCTAAAGCGGTCTAAAGTTGTCAAAAGTTATAAGCATCATGTCATGGCTGCAATGTCTCAAACTCATAAATACATAAAAGGCGTTGAAGGAAAAATGGTTGCTTGTTACCATTGAGCTGAAGTTCACCATGTAGGCCCTGCGTGAAGATAGCGCCAATAAGGACCTTCAGAGCAGAGAGCGGGTCTACATCTTTGTTGCATCTTGAAACCCAGTGGCCGACTTTTGGGTGCCCTTTCTCTAGCGGGACGAGAGAGTCCAGCACCAAAGCGGGATGGGGACGGGGATGGATGGGGGCAGGAGTGGATTGGATAAGCAACAATGCAGGAGGGAGGTGAGGCGGGACAAGTATGGGGGGAGGGTGGATGAAGGAAAGATGTGCAAGTAAAAGGAAACAAAAGTACCTCTGAAAGTGGTGAGCAGTGGAAGGATACTGGGCAAGGGAGTCCGTACCTGGACAATATTCCAGGGCAGGGACAAACACACAAAGAAGTAAAGTTGTCATTTGCTTAAAAAATTGAGGCAAGGTAAAAAGAGTGAGGGTGAAGCCAACCAACGGTAAGCAATGGGCGACCTCTTCGCCTCAAGTAAGTAAACAAAATGCCTTTCAAACAACCGTGCATGTGCTGTGCCAGGTGAAGCATAAAGTATGGAGGGGGAGGGGACAAGCTGTTAAAGAGGTGAATGAGCCCGCCAAACATACCAAAGGGCAAAAACCAACAGTGCCCCTAAAAGATTTAGGGGCAATAGGGTGAAGGCAAGAGACTGTTTAAGGAGGGGGTGGGGATGTTTCCTGCCTGAGGGTAAACAGCCTTTACCACGCAGCACCTTTACCATACAGGTAAGAACCACGCAGGTAAGTATGTGTACCTGTACCATGCAGTTTTTTACCATGCAGGTACGTATATACTTGTTATGTTATTTTAAAAAAAAGTGATTTTAGGGTTCAGGGATGGGTACAGGAAAAGAGACTTTTGGGTGATTTTAGGGTCAGGTGTGGGTAGATGTAAATGGGGGTAAGGATACATTTTAGTTCAAAGTTGGGTAGAGGTAGAAAAAAGATAAGGGTGATTTTAGGATTCATAAGTGGGTATAGGCTAAAGGAGGTAAGAGTGATTTTAGGCTCAGGGGTGGTAGAGGTAAAGAGAGGTAATGGTTATTTTAGGGTTCAGGGTTGGTAGAGGTAAAGGGAGGTAAGGGTGATTTTAGGTTTCAGGTGAGTGTAGAGGTAAAGGTAGATGAATGTCATTTTAGGGTTAAGGGCTGGGTAGAGGTAAAGGGGGAAGGTGACTATGTTTCGAGGGGTGGGTAGAGGTCAAGCGAGGTAGGGGTGATTCTAGGGTTCAGGGGTAGTTAGGGGTAAAAGGCAAGTAAGAGTGATTTTAGAGTTTAGAAGTGAGTAGAGGTAAAGGGAGGAAAGGAGGTATCTAGTGTTCATGGATGGGTATAGGTAAAGGGAGGTAACAATGATTTTAGGGCTCTGAGGTGGGTAGAGGTAAAGGGAAGTAAGGGAAATTTTATTGGGGATGGGTAGAGGTTAAGGGAGATAAAGGTAATTTTAGGGTTCAGGAATGGATGTAAAGGTGAAGGAAGGTAAGGGTGAATATTGAGTTCAGGGGTGGATAGAGGTATAGGGAAATAAAGGTGATTCTAGGGTTTGTGAGTGGGTAGTGGCAAAGGGAAGTAAGAGTGATTTTGGAATTTAGGGTAGGTAGAGGTAAAGGTAGGTAAGAGTGATTTTAGAGTTTAGTGTGGGTCCAGGTAAAGGGATATTAGGGTGAATTTAAGGTTCAGGGGTGGGTAGAGTTAAAATAGGTAGAAGTGATTTTAGCATTCAGAGGGGGTAGATATAAAGTGACGTACAGATACATTTAGAATTCGGTGGGTAGAGATAAAGGGTGATAAGGGTGATTTTAGGGTTCATGGATGGGTAGAGATAAAGGAAGTCAAGGGTGATTTTTCGGTTCCGGGGTGGGTAGAAGTAAGGGAGGTATGGGTGAATTTAGGGGTCAGAGGTAGAGTTAAAGGAAGGTAAGGGAGATTTTTGGGGTTCACGTTGGGTAGAGGTAAAGGAAGGTAAGGTAGATTTTTGGGGTTCACGTTGGGTAGAGGTAAAGGAAGGTAAGGGTGAATTTAGGGTTTAAGGTGGACAGAGGCAATGGAAGGCAAGGGGGATTTTAGAGTTCAGGCCTGGGTAGAACTAAAGGGAAGTAAGGTTGAATGTGGGGTTCAGGGATGGGTAGAGGTAAAACGAGGTTAGGGTAATTTTAGGGTTCAGAGATGGGTAGAGGTAAAAACAGGTAAGGGTTATTTTTGGGATTATGGGGTGGGTAGAGATAAAGGGAGGTAATGGCGATTTTAGGATTCAGGAATAGGTAGAGGTAATGGGACGTAATGGTGATTTTTTGGTTCCGTAGTGGGTAGAAGTAAGGAAAATAAGGGTGAATTTAGGATTCAGGGGTGGGTATAGCTAAGAGGAGGTAAAGGCAATTTCGGGATTCAGGGTTAAATAGAGTTAAAGGGATGTAAGGGTGGTTTTAGGGTTCAGATTGGGTAGAATTAAAGGGAGGTAAGGGTGATTTTAGGGTTCATGATGGGTAGAGGTAAAGGGAGGTAAGGGTGAGCTTATGGTTTGGGGTGGGTTGGGGTAAAGGGAGGTAGGGTTGATTTTTGGGTTTAGAGTGGGCACAGGTAAAGAGAGATGAGGGTGAATTTAGGGTTCAGGGATGGGTAGAGATAAAATAGGTAAGGAGCATTTTAGGATTCAGAGGTGGGTCGAAGGGGCATAAGGGTAAATTTAGGATTCGGGGTGGGTAGAGATAAAGGGAAGTAAGGGTGACTTTAGGGTTCACGGATGGGTAGAGGTAAAGGAAGGCAAGGGTGGTGTTTCAGTTCTAGGTGAGTAGAAATAAGGGAGGTAAGGGTGATTATAGGTTTGTGGGTGGGTAGTGGTAAAAAAACAGGTAAAGGTGATTTAAGGGCTAAGATAGAAGTAAAGTCAAGTATGGGTGAATTTGGGGTTGACGGATGGGTAAAAGTAACCTGAGGTTAGGGTGAATTTAGGGTGCAGAGGTGGTTAGAGCTAAAAACAGGTAAAGGTGATTTTAGGGTTCTGGGGTGGGTAGAGATAAAAGGAAATAAGGGTGAATTTAGGATTTAGGGATGGGTAAACATAAAGGGAGGTAATGGTGATTTTATGATTCAGAGATAGGTAGAGGTAATGGGAGGTAAGGGTGATTTTATGGTTCAGGAGTGGGAAGAAGTAAGGGAGGTAAGGCTGATTTTAGGATTCAGGGGTGAGTAGAGCTAAGAGGAGGTAAAGGTGATTTTAGGGTTCAGGGGAGGAGAGAGTTAAAGGGAGGTTAGGGTAATTTTAGGGTTCAGTATTTGTAGAGTTAAAGGAAGATAAGGAAGATTTTAGGGTTTAGATTGGGAAAAGGTAAAGGCCTAACTGCAGTTTAGGGTTTGAGGTGGGTAGAGGTAAAGGGAGGCAAGTATGATTTTAGGGATTCACGTTGGATTGAGGTAAAGGTGATTTTAGGTTTCAAGCATGGTAGAGGTAAAGAAAAGTAAGGTTGAATTTCGGGTTCAGGGATGAGCATAGGTATAGAGAGGTGACATATAATTAGTAAAAATGAAGGCTTAGGACTGGCAAAAGGTTTATTTTGCCAGGTCGAAGGGGCAGTTTTAAAATTGCCTACTTAGCCTGCAGGGGCAGGCCTGGAGACATGCTTTGCAATGTCACTTTAGTGGTGGCACAATAATTACTGCAGGGCACCAGCGACATTTAACTTACAGACCCTGAGTACACTTTGGTGCCATATAATAGGGCTTTCTAGGTACATTATATATTCCACTCAGAAGTGTGGCTAAATTGGAAATGTGTTAGCGGTCAGACCACTTGCACTGAGGATTGGTGAGCAACCGATTTAAAAGTGTGGACAACCACTACTAAGAAGTTTGTAAACCAGAATCAAAGCAATACAGAACCAATAACTACATGCCCGAGAGCTAACTGTGGGCATTTCCCTTTTAAGGATGAAATCCCTCACTCCCCAGAGTTGACATGCTTCATCATTTGGGATTCTCCTCCCAGAGGAAAAACCTAGGTCCTCTGGGGGCTACAACCCCCTCTCTGAGAGGGAGGAGCTCAGGAATGTTTTGAGTAGCTGGTAGGATATTCTAAATCCACAAATGAAGAAACAACTGTGTGAATGAGGGCGGAGCACAAAGAACATAAACAAGTGAGGATGGTGAAGATAAAACTAGCTGAGGAGCATAAAAATATGCTTTATTGAGATGCGCCCCTTGCCAGGATTAAAAAATAGTGCACCAGTGGTATGGATTTAAACCACAATGAAGAGATAGACAGTGATGGTCAACATGTTTCAGCCATAAGCCTTAAGTTGAGGCTGGGCTTTCGTCAGGACCTATGATGCTGCTGCTAAATAAGTGTAAGTGATGAAACGAAAATGATACAGGGACAGAAATAATTTCTAATCTGTCTGTTCCATAAAGAAAATGTACCTATTATCAAAGAGAAAGCATGTTAACAAATTTGATTCATAACAGTAATTCATATGCGTAAAGCACACATTCAATTATTGGTACTGTATAGTAATTCGAAAATTAGCCACACAAGATATCACAACTCTACCTGGCGACAGCTCAGGAAAGGTGCACTGCTATGCAAAAAACATGTGTCTTGTTATTAACATGTCATATCCAATCAATAACCAAAGGTAGTGACAATATTATCAATAACCCCGGTGGGCATGTATTGGAGAGCTTATTAAAAACAGGGAGACTCAGGGAGTGACTACCATTGAACACATAAAAACACACACTGGTCATAGGCACAAAGTCTCGAAGCTTATTTAAGAGACAAGATACCATTGTGAAACAAATTGTGGAAACATGAAATAATGCAAAAATGTTGTATTAACCTCACAAGTACAGAGCCAGAAATGTTTCTAGACAACTCTTTGTCATACTTGCAGTGAACACCATAAAGGGTCAAGAAAATACAGCCTTGTTACTACCAGAAAGTCAAGTAGGCTGGTAAGGCAACAGTTTGGACAAAGTACGATCAATAACAATACAGCCATACTGAAGTAAACTCAAACACCCAAGGCTATTCAGATCGCCAATATCTAACACTTTAGAAAAGACCGCGGAAAAAGCGCATAAACAAGCTTTAGGTCACACTCACCTCTCCGTCGGTACGCCGGCACGGGATGAGCATGTGACCGGAGGGGAGTGTTTAGCAGGGAGCAGGCGTCTTCTCTAGTAAAAACCACCCAACTCAATTGGCTTCCGGTGACACCAAGGCAGTAACAGGCCTCCGTCTGCGCTGGTGCCAGTTCAAACTACTAATTACTTGCGCATGCACACTGTGCGGGAATGTCAATAAAGGTCCAAAAAAGACTCTCGCACAAAGTAGTTTGTTCAGCCAAGTATTTAATGGCGTGGACCTAAACTATTTCTCTCTTCATGTGGTGCTGAAAAATAACTGGAAGATAGGAGAAATAAATAGCAGAAACGGCCGCCAAACTTGCACTATGATAGCGCGCATGCGTCTAAATCAGACACGAGAGTGCAGAAAAAACGCATGCGGGTAAGTGACATTACGACCATAGACACCAACAACTGTATAAATACGTCTGAATGAAAGGCAGGCAAATAGAAAAAACTAATGCGTGTTAGTAGCAAGGCATCTAAAAAAATCAAAAACACCAAAACCAACTGTGATATATGTCCTAATGGTACCAGCGTGGACCCAAAAACAACAGCTCTCATGCTATTTACGTTCAAAGGCCTCTGCTTAGGAGACTCGATCAGTACTCACAGTCCAGTTAACAAAAAGCTCGACTAAGTGGGTAATGACTATGAAAAGCCCTAGTGTAACCCACTTAGTGCCCTAGTGTAACCCACTGTAAGACCCTGTTTGTATGGAAGTACCTTTGCATGGCAGTGCACACACGATCATTTAACTACATCATGTAACCTCAATTGTACTGAGTGTCTTGTATACATGTGCCGCCAATTTTGGCACGGACCAAAGTGTGTAGTAATGACATACCATTTCTAAATAGACGTCCCGAAACACTGTACTACAAGTGTCCTGGACCCAAAGTCTCTACAAGGGTGAACAAACTAACCTAGGGAAGGTCATTTATTGAACTTGATCAGAGATTGTATAATGGTGCACAGAGAGGTTTTAAAGGGTATTACTTAGAGTGCAACCCACAGAATATCATCATTCAAGTCTGCTGTGTCATCCGCAAATTGTGGAACCACCATTGTTCTCGTCTGAACAGTTAAATAGTTACGTCCGTGATGTGGGATGGAATAAATGGTCTCTCTAAAACTGTCCACCAAAGATCTTGTTGGCTGTGCTGGGCTGAGAGAAAGTGATTGGTCAATTTGGTCGAGGACTTTCTGCATCTTATGGTACTCTTATGTTCAAGAATACGAGTTTTCACTCTACGTGAGGTCATGACCACATAACACAGAGAACATGGGCAATGGATCAAGTACACCAAATTTTCGCTATTACAGTTTATGTGACTGGTCAAGATCCAAGGTCTATGTGTCCCAATATCTACTTCTGTAGTGTGAGTCGTGTGAGGACATGCTGCACAGGACCCACAAGGGAAACGGCCCTATACAGGAGGTAAGCCCCGCAGAGTCCCCTGTGGACTTTTGCTGTTGGTGCGAGGACGTGTGTGGACCAAACAATCCTTAATATTAGCGTTCCGTTTAAACGCAAATAGTGGGCGTGGTAAAGGGGTTTCACCAATATTGAGCATTTTCCAATTGGACAATATGGTTTTCTTGATTTTATTAGAAAAACTACAGAAAGTATGAACACATGTCAGTCTGCTGTTAGTTTCTTTTGGGGTACTTGTTTCTAAAAGGGCCAAGCGGTAGTTATTAGCTGCATGTTTTAGCGAACTCTTTACAAGCTTCTTGGGGTATTGTCTCACTCTTAGTTGATCTGCTAAAATCTGAGCATGTTCCTGATATTTCACACTCATTGAACAGTTCCTCTTAATCCGTAAAAACTAGCCGAATGGCAAATTATCACGTAGGGCTTGAGGGTGAAAACTCCCATATGATAAAAGAGAGTTCCTCGCCATCGGTTTCCTATACAGTTCTGTACTTAGGCCACCTTCTGCAGGAGAGATCATGGCGTCCAAAAAGGGCAAGTGAGTCTTGCTGTATTCAGAGATAAAATTCAGATATTTGTTGCAATTATTCAACCAGGTCTTGAATTCTAAGATGGATGTAGAAGTGCCTCTCCATATCACCAGCACATCATCGATGTATCTCTTCCATACACGTATATGGTCTCTGTATGAATTGTTGATATTAAAAATATAATCCTGTTCAAAAATATGAACATAGAGATTGGCCAGGCTAGGAGCGAAGACGCTCCCCATTGAAGTGCCAGACACTTGAAGGTATAGCTGTTCTTCAAACTTAAAAAAGTTTTCTTTCATAGCCGGCCTGGCACAATTGATGATAAAAGATACTAGCGTGATCTGGACCTTTGTTCAACAAGAGAGTCTAAATGGCAGAGAGAGTTTCATCCTGCGGAATACACGTTTACAGTGATTCCACATCAAAAGAGAGGAGGTAATCACTTTCAATGTCAAAATTCAGGTCATCCACTAGCCTGAGGACATCTTTAGTGTCCTTCAAGTAGGTCGGCATCTCTACTACAAGCGGCCTCAAAAAAATGTTGATGGCGAGGAACTCTCTCTTATCATATGGGAGTTTTCACCCTCAAGCCCTACGTGATAATTTGACACTCTGCCAGTTTTTACGGATTAAGAGGAACTGTTCATCGAGTGTGAAATACCAGGAACATGCTCAGAATTGAGCAGATCAACTAAGAGTGAGACAATACCCCAAGAAGCTTGTGAAGAGTTTGCTAAAACGTGCAGCTAATAACAACCGGGCGGCCCTTTTAGAAACAAGTACCCCGAAAGAAACTAACAACAGACTTACATGTGTTCATACTTTCTGTAGTTTTTCTCATAAAATCAAGAAAAGCATATTGTCCAATTGGAAAATCCTCAACATTGGTGCAATCCCTTTACCACTTCCACCATTTGCGTTTAAACGGAGCGTTAATATTAAGGATCGTATGGTCAACAGGAGTCCTCGCACAACAGCAAAAGTCCACAGAGGACTCTGTGGGGCTTACCTCCTGTACAAGGCCATTTCCCCTGTGGATCCTGTGCAGCATGTCCTCACATGACTCACACTACAGAAGTAGATATTGGGTCATATAGACCTTGGATCATGACCAGTCACACGAACTGTAATAGCGAAAATTTGGTGTACTTGCTCCATTGCCCATGTTCTCTGCGGTATGTGGGCATTTCCACACGTAGAGTCAAAACTCGTATTCTTGAACATAAGAGTACCATAAGATGCAGAAAGTCCTAGACCAAATTGACAAACCACATTCTCTCAGCCCAGCACAGCCCACAGAGACACTTGTAGTGCAGCATTTCCGGACATCTTTTTAGAAATGGTATGTCATTACTACACACTTCGGTCCCTGCCAACATTGGCGGCACATCTATACAAGACAGTCAGTACAACTGAGGTTACTTGATGTAGTTAAATGATTGTGTGTGCACTGCCATGCAAAGTCACTTCCATACAAACAGGGTCTTACAGTGGGTTACACTAGGGAATTAAGTGGGTTACAATAGGGCTTTTCATAGTCATTACCCACTTAGTCGAGCTTTTTGTTAACTGGACTGTGAGTACTTGAAGTACTAAAAAAATATACCATAGAGCTATACTTACCAATAGCCCATATACCTTAGTTACCAAGAATAAGTCAGTCAGCAATGGAGAAGGTTCAATCGTTTATTTTGCAAAAAGCGCCCTATATAGGCGAGCCTCCCTCTCGCCACAGCTCTCAAAGGGGTGCAGAGGAGACTGCTGGATTACATACAAGACAGTGCATATATACTTTCAGCATACCTCATGAAAACCCTGTACAAGGAAAAGTAACGTTTCTCATGAAGCTAAAAGGAAAACCCATATAAGGCACAACTGATTGATTCGAAACTTAGCTCAAGTTATTCCGGGGGTAGGTCAGTAGAGGTGCCTCCCTTTCGCTCTGGTGCACGGGAGTACAG
This sequence comes from Lissotriton helveticus, assembly GCF_964261635.1. NCBI lineage: Eukaryota > Metazoa > Chordata > Amphibia > Caudata > Salamandridae > Lissotriton > Lissotriton helveticus. The sequence goes on along the minus strand of NC_136068.1, from coordinate 1,541,258,957 downwards.
ACATGGCGCCTACAAGACTGTGTTCATCCCACAAGAAAGACAGATGTGACCTTGTGTTTCCTAAGTTAGAATCAATGGTCTGTTCATAGCCCAGGCCGACCTTTCAGGCTCCCCCTCAGCAGCATGTCACGTGCTTTCCTGACTAACGAAACAGACCTTATGAAAGTTAACACCATTATGGCGTCTGTTCATCCTAGGTCCGATTCTTGCTTCTCGATGTATACATGGTAGAAATATATTTACAGGGGGTTCGTCTAGGACCACATGCTGATATATATTGGATATATCATGCCAACATTATGACATCGATTTTTATATTCCTTCAGACCGCCCTTTTGGCGTGACTTAGCCAATATATACTACAATGTACCAGATTGTCTAATCTAAAAACACACCTTCATCTATTTGCATGAGGTCTGCAACTTCCTTTTGCACTAACTGTTTTTCAATTTTCGCCTGTCGAGAAATGGTCAGTGAGGAAGTGAGCCGGGCAGCACAAAAAGAGCAGCATGCTGGCCCACAATGAAGACATAGGCAAAAAACAAATACCACCCCAAGTGTTCCAGCTAGGATCATGAAAATTTTCCAGCCCCAGGTGGATAGGAGGTTCCAAAACCATCCTGTTAAGGACCAATTACCAGTGTCAGCATGGACCTCTGCAGCTAAGCGATGTAGCTTCTGAATGGCCAAGTGTATGGTTGGAGCAGAATCAGGAATATATACACAGCAGGAGCTGCCGATCACGCGGCATGCTCCTCCTCGGTCAGCTAGGATGACGTCAAGCACCATCCGATTTTGAAGCGATACAAGCCTCGTAGCCTGAAGCTCCACTGTCAAGTTAGTAAAAATCCCAGTAGTGGTTTGAACTACATTTTCCCCCACTCTAGAGAGACGTCTAACATCCCTGCTAGTAAAAATAGGACCCCAGATAGGGAAGAGGCCCTTTGCTATATCTACAAACTGCTGAGAAGCAGTATCTGTCTGATCAGTGCCATCAGTATCAATACTTTTACTAATTCGGTAAAAATCAGAGCTTCGTCTAATCAACTGGTGTGTCTTGTGGTAGTTTGAAGGAGCTATATACACCGGAGGATACAGGAAGGACAGGTAACATTGCCCTGCCCATCCTCTGGGAAGCCAAGGGTAGTCGTTCTCACCACAGACAAAGTACACATTTGGCGGAGTTATCAAAGGTGGGGTACTGTTAGTATGCAAAGTGCAAGTATAGTTACACCTACTGTTCCCTACTTTAACATGACCTTTCCCTTGTATACAAAAGGAATCAGTACTATTCAAAATAGGAACTGGCATCGCCTTGTCATCAGGAAAATTACGGTCTTGGAAGTGTTGCAAATATTGCTTGGAGTTAAATTGTTCCAAATCTAACATTTCTTCTCTTAACCAAGTAGCATTTTCATAAGTAGTATACAGATTCATACAGGCGTCTGGATCTAAAGATCCTTCTCCTTGGTTTCCTTGAGCATCAAATCCCTGATGTTGTTCTATATACTTTAAAACAGCTTCATAATCCTTTTCAGTATATCTCTTAGGGTCAGCTACATAATGCAGATACATAAGAGATAACAACTAAAACCAGGCTTCACAGCTTGCTAAGTGTGATAATGGCAAAGAAATGAATAAATCATGGCGATGCATTACAGATGGCAAAAGGCCACATACCCAACAGTTTGTCTTATTCGTAGTGCTATGAGCTTCGTGCAACATTTCTATGAACACATTTTTAGCATAGGTTTCTCGATGTCGCTCTTTGTGGGGAGGCAAGGTATAAAAGAAATGCTCAGGTCGGGTTGCTGTAGTGCCTAATACCTTATGCATAGGGTATTGAAATTCCAAATACAAAAACACGCTCATTAATATCATCATAATTACTGCAATAGTTATTACAAAGGCTATCTTCACTCTGGTAGCCCAATCGGAAAACATGGGGACATTCTCGAGAAAAGGTCTGGGAGCAAGAGGTCGTTTGTCTTCAAGGGCAAACCGGGCAAAGGGATACATTCTAACTAAAAGTCCAAACTAAACTCGGGAAAAATGCAAGCCAACTGCCAGAGGGTTTCTTCTCCCTGTGTCCGTCTAGAGCCTCACAGGTAGGCTCTTATCCACAGAATTTCAAAGTTGCAATTTAGGCCCTTAACATAACACAGGCTTTCTTTCTGAACAGAGCAGTATAACAGTTCCAAGCTCTCAACGGGTTCAGTCCAGTGTCTTGCTCAATACCCCAGTAAAGAGCTATCTTCAACCCTACAGCTCAAGTCTTTCCCTATCTCCTGCAATCCGAGACTGGGGTATCGCGCTGTTTTCGGGGCCGTAAATTGTATCGAAGATGGTCAGGTTGCTCCTGATCATGGAACAACACAGCAGCAGGGACATTCGGTACAACACGTTTTTCGGAAGCCTCAGGGGGATCAGCCTTATCACGAGTTTCAGAAACTGAGGCTGATTCGCCTCCTTGCGGCGTCAACAATCCTTCCTCTTGCCCGATTTTAATGGCATCCGAGAAAGGCACAAAACTCAACCTCTGCTCTCCCTCTTGCGTTAGAACTCCGTCTCGGTTCTGCTGATCAGAAGGAAGCGGTAGGGGAAGTTTTTTTACATGCAAAACGTGGATCCAGTGCTTTTTACCATCTACTTTCACTGCTGTTCGAGTGGTCAAAAGAATCTGATAGGGACGGCTCCACCTGGGTTCCAGACTCGATTTCCGTTGGTAATTTCGCACGAGGACCCACTGTCCTGGTTCCAAGCGATGTCCGGGACCCTCCGGCAGCGGTTGCAGTACTGCTGACACCTGTTGATGAATGGAACGCAGATCTTTAGTAACCCTGGGCGAAGAACTACGCTCCGTTCGCGGAGCTTGCGGAGTTTTGGCAACTCCGCGTTCTACGGAGAACGCGAAGCTGTCGATTACTCCGCGATCCGGTGCGTAGCGTAGTTCTCGCGCGCTGAATAACATTATCGCGTGCGCGGGGGGTAAGTTCGCGCGATATTTGACGCGATCACGCACTTTGGCAGTGCGAACGAGAATAAGGGAACGCAAGCGGGCGGGACAAACCTCTTGAGTAACTTAGCGCGCTAGCTATCTCGAGCATGCAGGCAGCGCCCCGAACACGCGCACCGCGCTCCCGAAGACGAAAAACGACGCGCGAACGGGTCTAGCAAGCTACTACGCATGTCCGCGGAGCTACGCGAAGGTCGCGGAGTGCAACTGCGTCTTCGCGTAGCTCCGCGGAGTGCGGCTCCGCGAACTACGCCCAGGGTTAATCTTTAAATAAAGCGTACAGATAATCTGTCATCATAGAATAATCAAGATCACGGAAGGATCTAGGCCTTGGGACACCCCACACATTGGCTGGCCGACCAAAAACAACCTCATAAGGTGACAGCCCAGCCCGAGAATGGGGGGTTACTCCAGTCCTGCAGATTGCGGGTGTCGTGCTGCATGAAATTTCTGTTTAATCTGTAACCCATTACAAATATATTTAACGAGTTCTGCATTGAAATGTACCCCATTGTCTGTCCATATAATTTGGGGCAAACCAAATCGAGGCAGAAACTCTTTAATCAGGGCTCTTCCGATGGATCCCCACCGAGACCAGGAAGACGGTCACCCAGGCCCTCGTCACCAGCCGTCTGGACTACGGCAACTCCCTCTACGCCGGAACCACCGCCAAACTCCAGAAGAGACTCCAGCGGATCCAGAACACCTCAGCACGACTCATCCTGGACATCCCCCGCCGCAGCCACATCTCCGGACACCTGAGAGACCTGCACTGGCTCCCGGTCAACAAGAGAATCACCTTCCGGCTCCTCACCCACGCACACAAAGCCTTACACAACCAAGGACCAGGATACCTCAACAGCCGCCTCAACTTCTACGCTCCCACGCGCCAGCTTTGATCGACCAGCCACGCCCTCGCCGCCGTCCCCCGCATCCGAAGAGCCACCACAGGAGGAAGGTCCTTTTCCTACCTGGCCGCCAAGACTTGGAACTCCCTTCCGACCCACCTCCGCCTGACCCAGGACCACCTCGCCTTCAGGAAGCAGCTCAAGACCTGGCTATTCGAGCAGTAGCGGACCCCCCCCCCCCCCCCCCCCCCCCAGCGCCTTGAGACCCTCCGGGTGAGTAGTGCGCTATACAAATGCTCTGATTGATTGATTGATTGATTGTCTTTGGTCGGGTATGCTTCAACTCATTTGCTAAATACACAAACCACCACCAACACATACTTAAGCTTGTTTACTCTGTCAAATTGAATATAATCCATGTGTAGCACTTCAAATGGCAAAGAAGGGGGTGCAAAATTTCCACTAAGTACTGTCTCTCTCCCACCGGGATTATGCTGTAAACAGACCATGCAGTATTTAACCACATGGGCAACAGTCTTGGGGATATTCGAGTTATTCCACACTAGGTCCAATAATGCACAAATACCTTTTGCTCCAATGTGGGCAGTGCCATGGGCCATTACTACTACTGCGTACACCAGGGCATTACGCAATAGCCATCTCTGTTTGTCAGTCAAGTCAGTCCAACAATCATTTTTGTCTAACCGCCCTATTTCCTGTTCCCATTTCAATAATTCGTCAGGAGTGGCTTCTTTCTGCAATTCTCTAACACTTTCAATAGTATTATCAAATACTGTGGTCTCCGTCACACATCGGGCTGCTACACTAGGAAACATCATGGACGTTTTAGTTTGTGCTGTTTCTTTCGCTACTTGATCGGCAAAGGCATTTCCCTCTCATGAAGTGTCAATGATTCTCTTGTGGGCACTACACTTAATGATAGCCACCTTCTCTGGTAAAGTTGGAGCATTTAACAATCTTTCAATCAAAGGGCCATGTTGTATTCTTTGACCATAGGAGGTAAGAAATCCTTGTTCCCTCCACAGCCGCCCGAAACTATGGGCCACACCAAAGGCATACTGGATGTCTGTAAAGATATTTACTCTTAAACCGTCGCTCAGTTCACATGCTCTTAATAATGCTATTAGTTCAGCTGCTTGCGCTGAATGCTGAGAAACCCAAGCGGTCTCTACTACTGTTCTAAGGGTAGTTATAGCATAAGCAGCTGTTGTTGTGCCATCTGGTAACTTAAAACAAGAGCCATCCACATACAACTCCCCTTGTGGGTCAGATAAAGGGGAGTCAGTGAGGTCTACACGTCCCTTCGTTTCTTCTTCGGTCCGAAATATACAATCATGGACATCGTCCTTTTGATCACTCGAAGGGAGGGGTAGTAACGTGGCTGGATTCAGAGTGGCACATCTTTTAATTATAATGTGGGGTGCAAATAGTTAATTCATAACCAGTCAATCGTGCACTCGTGAGGTGCTGACTTTTTGTTCGATTCAATAATATGTCCTCAGCGTGCGGTACCATCACTGTGAGATCAGTATTCAAAACGATCCCTTCCGACTGCCTTATGGCCACCGCCACAGCAGCAGTGGCCCTTAAACAGCTAGAAAGGACTCTGGCAACATTATCCAATACTGCAGAAAAATATGCACAAGGTCGTTGGTTTCAGCCAAAACCTTGAGTTAACACTGAAAGGGAACAACCGTCCACCTCATGTACGTAAAGTACAAAGAGTTTTTGGTAGTCCGGAGTTCCCAAGACGGGTGCAGAGCAAAGAGCAGATTTGTTTGTTAAAGGGGGAAGATGATGTGTTGTAATGTTAAGCAGTGTGACTCATGAATTGCCTTGTGCACAACTTTGTGCCGGATCGAGTCACATTGCGTCTTTTGATATTGTTATTGTTGTACTTTGAAATACTGTGCTTGTCCCGTGCAGAGGTGGGCAGTCGGACATGATCCGAGCTGTTGATTCAGTTACTGCAGAGATCGCTGTCATCCAGTCTCTGCTGTCGAGAGTGACCTTTCATTGCAATAAAGCTGGAGTTTATTTCGACTTGCCTTCGACTCCTGGGCTAATTTCAGGTGCAAGGCTGACGGACTGGGTCCTTCCAGTCAGGAAGGAGCAGATCCATTGGAATGTATTTCCTTCGATTCTGATGTTGTCTAGTCATTGGATGAGGATGGGGCGGAGAGGTCCAGGAGGATGAGGGCCCCCATGTCCACTCTGTCCAGAGTCATGCAGGTTTCATCAGTGGCAGTGATGAGTTTCCTTTCAAGTTTCTATCACATAGTTAAATAAGGGCTCCCATGCAAGCTAGGAAGATGCCCCCTCAAACCCACTTTGGGAGCAAAATATAGATTGAGGTGGACATGACCATACTATCTGCCCTGTGTCCGAGCTATCCCTGCTGCCTCAGAAGAAGCCTTCAACCTGTAGTGCTCACCCCAGGGGACCCCACCAACCAGCCTGAGTGGCTAGCCTAACACTGATACAAGCAGACTACAGTGCTTCAAAATGTGAAGCTGCTGTCTCAAGGAACTCTGTGCAAAATCTCTGCTGGGTTGCCATGGTGCTAGAGACCTATGCCCCCAATCGGACTTGGCCACAATGCCCTAAATCGTCATGAAACTGTTGAGTTGCCTCCGGAGTCCTGCCCTTGGAGAAGAGGTGTGTGAGATCATTTCATAGCATGGAGACTCCTGAGCGACTGCCATTGTGACTCACCAGATTGGAGTTGATAGGTCCGCGGAGACAGAGAGGCCCACCTTCTGCTGACACCTCTGGAGTCCAGACGAGGGCACAGTTCAAAGGCAGTTGCACCTGCTGCTGCCTTGAGGATTTTGCCAAGCAGCCTATGCCTGGTTGGCCTGAGTGGTGCAGCCACGTGACCCAACCACGGCCCACCACTGTTAGTGGAAGGCCTACCCCAGCCCTCTGCCAACCAGAGGAAAGCATGGGAGACAATTAGATTGTCAGAAGAATGAAAGAGACAATATGCCGAAAGAGGGGTGGTATTGGACTAGCCCTAGGCCCTAGTGTTAAGTAAATCAGGAGCCGTTGATAAATTCAAGGAGAATCTTTATCAAGATAAATCTTCCAAAGAAATTCAGCTTGTCTGTCCCAACCGGCAGCAAGTCTCCAACTGGTCATTGATGACACTGGGGGATTTCCAAGTGTCATCAATGACATTGAAAATGCGTTGCCTTAAACAAGGAGAACGTCCCCACTTTGCACTCCGGTTTCGCATAAAAAGTATTGTGACAAAGTAATTTATGTTTACTCATAACCTTAATATTTTTAAATGCAGTCCTTTATTTGTTCAATTTTTCAATATTTTACATTTGTTGTGTTGAATCGTCACACGGTGAAACTTTAATAAATCTTTCATTTTGTTAAACAAATCTCAATGCATTTCGGGACAAGCCCTTCATCAGGGTAAGGTATTCTACAATGTGACCAAAATAAAAGTAATCAATGATCCAAGTAATGCAGCTCAGGTATCTGAGGAAAATTGCACACAATTTGAGATAGACCTTAACCCAAAAGGAAAAAAATGTGAAACATTTCAAAATAACAGATGTATGACGAATTGGACAGAAACATCAAAAAAATCAAAGAAAAAAGTGCACAAAATGGTTGGATGCCCCTCTTAGAAGTGAAGCCAGCAGTCTGGCTCGAAAGTGGTGAACTTGTGCAAATCGGGCAAACTCTCCAATAAAGAGCACAAGAACGTGGGTGAACATTAATTACTTTGTCACTATACTTTTTATGCCAAACGGAGTGCAAAGTGGGGACGTTCCACTTGTTTAAGGCAACACATTTTGTGTGTTTACTAATCTAACGTCCCTGATCAGAGGAAGGTACTGATGGAGCGAGTTTCAGAAATATATTTATTCTGACTCGTGAAGTTAATCTTCCATAATGATTAATTGAACTAATAAGTTTTGCATGATTTGTATTAAACCAACTTAGAATAAAATTGTATTCACAAACATGCGGGTTTAACATTATGTGCTCTATGTTGCAGCAAGTACGTTTTAAAAATAATTAACTAACCTAGTTTTGTTTGTCTATTGTCTTGTCAATATTAATTGCGGCTGTTCAATTAATGGCATGTGCCTATTTTATAAATGCTTTTGTCTATGTTGTGTCTTTTTATTTTATACAGGTATGTGGATAATCCTGCTGGACTAAATGAAGAATGGTAGATACAAACAATGCTTTATTTGTTTGCTTCTGCTAGGTAATATAGACTAATGGGTTAATTAATTAGCAAAGGTGGGTGGGTAACAGAACAAATGTCAATTCCTTAATTAATTTATGTTTTATGTTTGTTTATATAATAGTTTTACAAATGAAGCTTAGAGTTGGCTGCAGGGCAAAATAATGCTTTAAAAAGTGACGCAAGAAGAAGTGGCACAGAAAACTGACGCTTTCTGAAAAGAGGCCTGTTGATAAAAAGCTACATGAAAAAATTTATTTTGAAGATGATGAAAAGCCTATGAACTTTTATTTTAAAATGTTTTGAAAAGAACTGCCAAAAGTGACTCTGTGGAGAGGTTTGCTAATGTCCTACGGGAAGCTCAGAACGACGAGCTCAAGGTTGAAAGGAAGAGACGTGACAAATTTTGTATTGCTTGAACATCTTTGCTACAAAATGTAACAGCCTAAGGAAGTGTCACCAAGATTTTGTGCATGAACAATGAGCTAGTGAATAAGTCCGGACATGAAGTAGAAGATGTCAAAATTTACTGTGGCATGAGGTGGCTCAGCCAATGGAGAGCTAGAATTCAACTGTTGGAATGTGAAAATAGTAAGTTTAGCTTAGTATAAGAATTAGCTCAAACAGCAGACATTTGCCTTGCGCTTTTGATTCCAGAGGTACGTGCTATGCTGATGGACAACGTACGTAAGGAAAGCAGCTTTTATTAAAGACTTTATTTTCAGGCGATGAGGGTAGAGATCAGGGAGATAGTTAGGGTTTAGAAATGCTTATTTTTACTTATTTCTGCTAATGAATAATATTTCTTGAATTAATCTCTCTTTATTAATGCTGTATAAACTTCTCTTTATGACATTTTCTAATGCTTGTTTAATAAAGTTCCACAACCTAAGTTTTCTGAATATGTTTGAATAAACTTACTAAATGACAAGCTGGTCTTGTTTATTGTAGATAGTTTAAACAACATATATAGATCTAATCACCTCATGATTCAGTCGCTCTGTTGTTGATATGGGCCTAGTATTGTATGGTAAGTTTGGTGGTAGTAGGTAAAGACATTTATGAAAAATTTAGGTAAGGGCGCTGGATCAATTCCCTGGTAGCATTCAGACGGTTTATATGTTGTTTTTAACATACATGTTACATGCATGATACATATATGTTGGTATATTCATAGGATCAATGTTTAACATATGTTGAGTTATTGATTTTGTCAGATTGTTTAATGTAGTTGAAAGGGTTTTTTGCAGCAGTGTGAAAATTCCCAGGTTAGCCATGGCAAAGAGTAGTGTAATACTGTGATCAGGACGCTGTTATCAGGTTACACAGTTCATTTGTTCTGCTTCAAAAGGTGATATCGCCGCATATCATCGTGTTGTGGACGAACAACACAAGTTTGGGGTTCTAGGTGTGTTGAGTAAATTGTATGTATGTTAGTGAGGATTGTCTGAGAAATTTGAGCATTGAGTATAGGGACTTGGAGCCTGTTTTAAAACTCTCTGTGAAAAGAGTAATAGGATATATCCGAGCTTGTGTGAAGGGTAAGCGTTGTTTTATCTTTCAAGGTTAAAGTCCTAAGGAGGAAAAATAAGTGTGGTTTTCTTACTGGCAAAAGAGATTTTCTTCTAAAGGTTAGAGTCCTAAAGAAGAAAATAAGTATGAATGATTAGGGATTTCCTTTGTATGAATGTATGTATAAATGTGGTAGAAAATATTCTGGAGAAGTAGTGTCGTCTATTTCAAGTGAATAAGTGAAAATCTGTGTGTCTGTAAAACTACTATCCTTTTTAGAGAAGCAGGCAAATGGTTTTGTTTTTTTGTAGTCACTAATTGTGTCAAAGAGTAATTGTAAAGTGTTTTTGAGCCTTTGAGGAAAGTCTGCGCTAATTAAATACATTTAAAAGTATTGCCCGCTAATAAAATTCCATTTAAAAGTGTCCCGATAGAAATTGTGAAGGAGAGGCTATTTTTAGGAGTGAAAACGTAAGGGGAGAGCTTAGAGCTGCTGCGGCTGTGTGCGTCAGAGCCGCCGCGCTCTGATTGGCTGGGGCGTCTTGTAAAGCTATGCTGTGATTCGCTGAACGTATTACTGAGTTTAGGAATGGTCGCGCAGTGACTGGCTGCCGAGTTGTTTATACTTTCAAGTGTTCCCGCTTTGGTTCCCTTCCTCGCCGCGCTATTGTTTTAAAAGAAGAAGCGTGTCACAGCTGATGTGTGATGAGCGTTGCGCGCATTTTTGCAAAGGAGAGGCTGAGCGCGAGGGGAGAAAGACTGCAGCAGCAGCAGTATACGTCACATCAACTGCCGCGCTGTGATTGGCTGAGCGTCGCAAAAGCTGCACTGTAATTGGCCAAGTCATTTGTCGCGCGGTGATTGGTTGATGCACGTTGCTAATGCCTGGCAAGTTGGTTTACATTTGTCCCCGGTTTCCTTCCTCGCTATAACCGCGTGTGTAACAGCTGATACGTGGTAGAGCCTGCAGCCTAATTTGAAGGTGAACTTGTTCAGCAAAGTGTGAAGGAAAATGTATTGTCTCTTCTGTTAATTATCTCCTTTGGCCTGCTTGATTGGGCATAAAGGGAGAGACATTGTTTCTGCATTTCTGTCAACTTACAGAGTTGTCTGACGGCTGCGAGTGTGGGGCTTTCTGTGCTCACATTTAATATGAGCACTCTGCGTAAAAGTGCTCGAGAAGTGCTCAAGGGATTAAAGAAGTAATATTGTCTGTGTTGTTTTCACACTCAATTGACTGCGCAGGTGCCTGTGTTTTATTTCAAATTTAAAACGCGCTGTTGCTCGCGTTTCACTGAATATTCTTTTCAAACTCCTTTTCAGTCCTGTCTGACTGCTGGTTATGACTCATCTTAGACAACAATTTTAAACATTGCTACATACCTTAAATAGGATCTATCTCTTCACAGCTGTCCAATCTATTGTGTGCAACCAAGTATTAATGACTGAAAGTAAACACGGCTCCCAGTAACGCTAAAGACTGGCCACAGCCCGTGCATTTAACAGTGAAAGGAAACCTTCAGTTCCTCAAAGCATTAATATTTACAATCCAGTGTGGTGATTCTCAGCGCGCTTTCACCAAGAAAAACATATTGATTCAGCACTATATTTACCTTACCATTATCGTCTGGTTTGGACTCATTCCCACAACTCCAGTTTGTTCAAAGTTAAATTAAGTTCAAAGAAGACTGGTTTAAAGCTGATTAACAGGAGGGAGCAGTGTAGATTCAATCTAATAGTATAATTAAATTAAAGTATACTGAGTCTTTGTTCTGTTTTCAGGTGGTTCTGTCCCTAATTTTGATTTATTAGTTGGATTTACTTCCATTGGTGTTTTCAATTGGTTTAATTTTTACTGCCCAAATTAAAGTGAGAACAAGGGAAAAAGAAAAAGTAGAGTCTGACAAATGCTTGGCTTTGTGAAATAATTAGTGAATTTTGCGTGTTAATAAACAATTTTATTTGTTGTAGTCAATATTAATAAGGTAAGTATTTATAAAACATGGATACTTATTATCTAAAGAAAGAGAAAATGATTTCCTGGTATCAGAAAATGAAAAAAGTTGTTGTTACATGTGAAAGTAAATTAATGAATACTCCACTTCTCCCAAAAGATATAAATTTTAATGAAAATTCGGTTTGTATTTTTATAAATAAAAATTATAAAGATGAGAGAGTAGAATTTATTGATCAATGTAGAAATGATGTTGTAAATACAGATCAGGACAGAAATTTTAGCAAAACCCCAGAACAGATTAATGTAACACCAAGAGTCCCAGTTCAGATTAATAGAGTCCCAGCTCAGACTTCTTCCCTTCGTGTCGCAACAGAAAAGTATGATGAAATGCCTAGTACTTCTGGAATTAATATTCCTGATCATGTGAATTCATCAAATGATTTAAAACAGTTAACGAGATACATGGAAGCAGTGACAGTCCCTGTGCTTGGAAAAGATGAAATTAGTTCCACAGTTTTACCAGTCCCAAAAATTCTGAAATTAATTTTTTTTCTGAAAAACGTTATTCTAATGTATCTAAAAGTCAGTCAGTAATGTTTTCAAATCAACAAGAAAGAGTAATAACTCCAGCTCCAGCTAGTGAGGACTCTGATATTGACTTGATTGATCTGACACAGCCTGAAGAGTCAAAATTAAAAATTGATTTAGAAGAATTAATAAATGGGACAATGAGTACAGATAGATTAATAACATATCAGGATGATGAATTGATGTTTCTTTGTAAAAACATTACTTGGAAAACAAAAAATAAATATGATGCTGTTGAAGAAATGGCTTTTGATTTTGAAATTGATTTGAATAAACAAAATCTGTTTCAAAAAAATTACAGAATGAATTTTACTGAAAAGAACATTGAAAACTTGAACAAATCAGGTAGAATTGCCCATATAAAAGAATTAATTTGGACTTTGAGAAAATAGGGTAATCTGAATAAATGGAAAACAAAATGGTCAAAGAAAAGGGAGAATGAGAAAATTGAGCTGAATCAACAGCTACAAATACAGCGACAGGAGATGATTCAACAGAATGAGATACCTCCGTTGCCATTGCCAAATTATGTTAATGAGCAGATAGACAATACAGATACAGGACTCAGTAAGGAACAGGAAAACAGACCACAAAGAATAAATGCACTCCCAGTATCTTGGAATGAATTTGATGGTCTTTTAAGTGAAAACATCCAAGTAATAGATTAAATTGATCCACAGATTAAAACAAACTTGACAATTGATCATGAATGTCAGGATGTATTAGAATTTTTTTAAAAGCCCAGACAAGACATTAAGGATGTTGCTTTACTAGAATCTGACTATGCGTTATTTGTGAAAGGTTTATGTTTGAAAACAGATGATGATATATTGAGTGCAGCTTACTCAGTATGTACGATTACATCAGTGGTTGAACCATCTTGTCTCAAAGGAGTTCGTTAAGCTCAAGTAGCGGAATTAATTGCTTTGATTCGTGCATGTGAGATGAGTGAAAATCTAAAAATTACTATAATAACTGATAGTAAATTTGGATATAACATAATGCATGATTATGATCAATTATGGTCACAAAAAGATTTTTTAAACTCTATAGAATCACCTATAAGAAATGCAATTTTGATTAAAAGGTTAATAAAAGTAATTGAGCTTCTTGACCAATTAGCGGTGGTGAAATGTGTTGTAAATGAAGAAAAAATTGATTATATCTCAAAAGGCAATGTGTACGCAGGTACCAGTGCTAAGTTATGTGCTCAAGAGAGGGTTGCAATGAATCGGGAAAAATTCAATGAATATGTTTCAAGTATTCTCATATTAATCTTTGTAATTCAAACATGGCAAGAATTAAAACAATTTCAAGACAAGGCAGATGATAAGGAGAAAATTGGATGGCTGAGACAGGGCTGTGAACAAGGAGGAGATAAGATTTGGGTTCATAGAGATGACAGATTGGTCATGCCAAACAATATCATTTCAGATATGGCTCGAATGTATCATGGGGGGGGTCATGTAGATCGAGATGACATAATGAAAATGTTCGGAAAGACATGGTACAATCCAAAGTTCAGATTAGTTGTGGAGTCACTCTGTCAAAGATGTCTAACATGTCAGAAAAATAATCCAGATCACGAGAGAATTGAAAGTTTGGAAACCATAGGCCGGGAGGGTAGTCCATTTACAAGAATTCAAATAGATTTCATTGAAATGCCCCAACAAAACAAATTGAAATATGTCCTGGTTATCTTTTGTGTAATTTCAAATTGGGTAGAAGCTTTTCCAACAAGAAAGAATGACAAAATTACTGTGGCAAAGTTGCTTTTACGCGAATTGATTCCGTGTTTTGGCTTTCCGGTGACTGTAGAAACTAACAATGGAGCACGGATTGAAAAAGAATTAATGCAGATGATTTGTGAAGCATTTGGTTTTGAACAAACACAGTATTGTGCATACAGACCAGAAGCATCAGAAATTGTTGAACAAATAAATAACAGTATCAAGGATAGACTCACAAAATTGTGTGAAACAACAGGTATGAAGTGGACAGAAGCCTTGCCACGTGTGATGAGTACTGTAAGAAAGATACCTGACAAGACAGGTTTGAACCCGCAAGAAAAATTAATGGGAAAGATCATGAGACAAGATTTTGTTCCAGCAAACAAGTTACTAAGTATAAATGACAGTGTTACCTTAGACTTTTGCAAAAACTTATCTGATGTGGTAACTACTGCATTCAATCAAGTGGGAACTGAAGTGATTATAAAAGAGAGAGAACAAGGACATAATTTGATCCCAGGTGATTGGGTCAAATCAAAAGTGTACAGAAGAAGAAATTGTCTGGTACCCAAGTGGCAGAAAGCAAGACAGGTGATTCTAATCACAACAAACGCAGTTAAGTGCAAAGGCCTAAAAAGGTGGGTCCATGTAAGTCACGTTATTCGTGTACCACCTCCTGATAATCCTGATGAGGATGGTGATACCACAGCTGATTCAGACTCTGAAGAAGAACATGAAAGAAATCCAGATCCTGAAGATCGACAGGAAAGTCGACATCTGGAAAGTTTGAATGGAAAACAAGCCTTGAATGAAGAAGACTTAGAAATTATGACAGTAGACTCAGAAAATGATGAAGATCAGCCAGAAAAAGAAGCAGAAAAAGAGTCAGAGTCAGAAGAAAAAGAAGATTCTGAAGATGAGAATACTGAAATTTTGCTAGATTAAATAGCAGAATATAAAGAAGAATCTGATCAAGAGATTCAAGAAATTGAAGAACAAGATGAAGAATCTGATCAAGAGATTCAAGAATTTCAAGAACAAATTCAGGAGGGTATCGAAAGGCAGATTGAAGACTCTGAAAGCAGGAACAAGAATTCTGAAACTGGGAAGTTGAAGGTAATTGAAGAAGAAGAAGAAGAAGAAGAAGAAGAATTACCAAGTACCAGCTATAAGGATGATGATGTTCCAAACAGAGAAGTAAAACTGCTGATTAGAGAAGATCCTGAATCAAAGAAGAAAACTGAAATAATGAAATTATTCAGTAGAAAAAGAAAATCGGCTGAAGACACAGAATATGAAACTAGTGACAATGATGATTATGTAAATAAGCCGAAAAAGAGAACTTGGAAAACTGAAAATATTCTGACAGAACATAAGAAAAAATTAAATAATAAAAGAAATGAGAATATAATATACAGATTAGAAAATAGCAAATTTAACAGAACAATAGGAGTTAAAAGTCTATTATGCAAGTTGATAAATAAAAATGAAAATCAAATACATGAAATTTCGAGTCAAAGTAAGGAAGAGCTCCAAATAGAAGGAAGAATTGAGGTGTTAAATAGAAGAAAACAAATGAGAATGATCAAAACAAATGAAAAAATAAAGTCATCAAGACAGTCTTTTATAATATTTCCACCTGTAATTGAAAGATGAATTGACTAGGTCGAAGAAATTTTGTTAGTTGACTAGGTCGAAGAAATTATGTTTTAGTTGGAAAAAGAAACTTTGTTGTATGACCTAGGTCGAAGAAAACATGTTTTAGAATTTAAAAAAAAAAAAAAGGGAGGGGGTATATACTAATTTTTCAAAATAAAAAAAATGTGTTTAGTTTTTTGATGGGACAATTCTCAGATTAATATTTGTTTTGTTGGTGCAAGTCAAAATGTAGATACCTAAAAAACAAAAAAAAATCATTGGGGATATAAAGGTGGAAAAGATCCAACTTAGCTGAATAAGGAAAGAGAAAAGGAAATAGAATTAGAAGAATTTTATAGAACTCAATATGAGAATTGCAGAAATATAGATGAAATTAGGGTTTAAATACTAATCCTGAGTAAGCCTGAAACATGTTCAATATAAAAAATTTGTGACATTTTTGGGTGTGGTTTGGTGATTTTGAAATCACCAGATGAGGGAGTTGATGGAGCGAGTTTCAGAAATATATTTATTCTGACTCGTGAAGTTAATCTTCCATAATGATTAATTGAACTAATAAGTTTTGCATGATTTGTATTAAACCAACTTAGAATAAAATTGCATTCACAAACATGCGGGTTTAACATTATGTGCTCTATGTTGCAGCAAGTACATTTTAAAAATAATAACCTTGTTTTGTTTGTCTATTGTCTTGTCAATATTAATTGCGGCTGTTCAATTAATGGCATGTGCCTATTTTATATATGCTTTTGTCTATGTTGTGTCTTTTTATTTTATACAGGTATGTGGAGAATCCTGCTGGGCTAAATGAAGAATGGTAGATACAAACACTGCTTTATTTGTTTGCTTCTGCTAGGTAATATAGACTAATGGGTTAATTAATTAGCAAAGGTGGGTGGGTAACAGAACAAATGTCAATTCCTTAACTAATTTATGTTTTATGTTTGTTTATATAATAGTTTTACAAATGAAGCTTAGAGTTGGCTGCAGAGAAAAATATTGCTTTAAAAAGTGACGCAAGAAGAAGTGGCACAGAAAACTGACGCTTTCTGAAAAGAGGCCTGTTGATAAAAAGCTACATGAAAAAATTTATTTTGAAGATGATGAAAAGCCTATGAACTTTTATTTTGAAAAGTTTTGAAAAGAACTGCCAAAAGTGACTCTGTGGAGAGGTTTGCTAATGTGCCACGGGAAGCTCAGAACGACAAGCTCAAGGTTGAAAGGAAGAGACGTGACAAATTTTGTATTGCTTGAACATCTTTGCTACAAAATGTAACAGCCTAAGGAAGTGTCGCCAAGATTTTGTGCATGAACAATGAGCTAGTGAATAAGTCGAAACATGAAGTAGAAGATGTCACAATTTACTGTGGCATGAGGTGGCTCAGCCAATGGAGAGCTAGAATTCAACTGTTGGAATGTGAAAATAGTAAGTTTAGCTTAGTTTTAGAGTATAAGAATTAGCTCAAACAGCAGACATTTGGCTTGCGCTTTTGATTCCAGAGGGACGTGTTATGCTGATGGACAACGTACGTAAGGAAAGCAGCTTTTATTAAAGACTTTATTTTCAGGCGATGAGGGTAGAGATCAGGGAGATAGTTAGGGTTTAGAAATGCTTATTTTTACTTATTTCTGCTAATGAATAATATTTCTTGAATTAATCTCTCTTTATTAATGCTGAATAAACTTCTCTTTATGACATTTTCTAATGCTTGTTTAATAAAGTTCCAAAACCTAAGTTTTCTGAATATGTTTGAATAAACTTACTAAATGACAAGCTGGTCTTGTTTATTGTAGATAGTTTAAACAACATATATAGATCTAATCACCTCATGATTCAGTCGCTCTGTTGTTGATATGGGCCTAGTATTGTATGGTAAGTTTGGTGGTAGTAGGTAAAGACATTTATGCAAAATTTTGGTAAGGGCGCTGGATCAATTCCCTGGTAGCATTCAGACGGTTTATATGTTGTTTTTAACATACATGTTACATGCATGATACATATATGTTGGTATATTCATAGGATCAATGTTTAACATATGTTGAGTTATTGATTTTGTCAGATTGTTTAATGTAGTTGAAAGGGTTTTTTCCAGCAGTGTGAAAATTCCCAGGTTAGCCATGGCAAAGAGTAGTGTAATACTGTGATCAGGACGCTGTTATCAGGTTACACAGTTCATTTGTTCTGCTTCAAAAGGTTATATCGCCGCATATCATCGTGTTGTGGACGAACAACAAAAGTTTAGGGTTCTAGGTGTGTTGAGTAAATTGTATGTATGTTAGTGAGGATTGTCTAAGAAATTTGAGCATTGAGTATAGGGACTTGAAGCCTGTTTTAAAACTCTCTGTGAAAAGAGTAATAGGATATATCCAAGCTTGTGTGAAGGGTAAGCGTTGTTTTATCTTCCAAGGTTAAAGTCCTAAGGAGGAAAAATAAGCGTGGTTTTCTTACTGGCAAAAGAGATTTTCTTCTAAAGGTTAGAGTCCTAAAGAAGAAAATAAGTATGCATGATTAGGAATTTCCTTTGTATGAATGTATGTATAAATGTGGTAGAAAATATTCTGGAGAAGTAGCGTCGTCTATTTCAAGTGAATAAGTGAAAATCTGTGTGTCTGTAAAACTACTATCCTTTTTAGAGAAGCAGGCAAATGGTTTTGTTTTTTGTAGTCACTAATTGTGTCAAAGAGTAATTGTAAAGTGTTTTTGAGCCTTTGAGGAAAGTCTGCGCTAATTAAATACATTTAAAAGTATTGCGCGCTAATAAAATTCCATTTAAAAGTGTCCCGATCGAAATTGTGAAGGAGGGGCTATTTGTAGGAGTGAAAACGTATGGGGAGAGCTTAGAGCTGCAGCGGCTGTGTGCGTCAGAGCCGCCGCGCTCTGATTGGCTGGGGCGTCGTGTAAAGCTATGCTGTGATTCGCTGAACGTATTACTGAGTTTAAGAGTGGTCGTGACTGACTGCCGAGTTGTTTATACTTTCAAGTGTTCCCGCTTTGGTTCCCTTCCTCGCCGCGCTATTGTTTTAAAAGAAGAAGTGTGTCACAGCTGATGTGTGACGAGCGTTGCGCGCATTTTTGCAAAGGAGAGGCTGAGCGCGAGGGGAGAAAGACTGCAGCAGCAGCAGTATACGTCACAGCAACTGCCGCGCTGTGATTGGCTGAGCGTCGCAAAAGCCGCGCTGTAATTGGCCAAGGCATTTGTCGCGCGGTGATTGGTTGATGCACGTTGCTAATGCCTGGCAAGTTTGTTTACATTTGTCCCCGGTTTCCTTCCTCGCTATAGCCGCGTGTGTAACAGCTGGTACGTGGTAGAGCCTGCAGCCTAATTTGAAGGTGAACTTGTTCAGCAAAGTGTGAAGGGAAATTTATTGTCTCTTCTGTTAATTATCTCCTTTGGCCTGCTTGATTGGGCATAAAGGGAGAGACATTGTTTCTGCATTTCTGTCAACTTACAGAGTTGTCTGACGGCTGCGAATGTGGGGCTTTCTGTGCTCGCATTTAATATGAGCACTCTGCGTAAAAGTGCTCGAGAAGTGCTCAAGGGATTAAAGAAGCAATATTGTCTGTGTTGTTTTCACACTCAATTGACTGCGCAGGTGCCTGTGTTTTATTTCAAATTTAAAAGGCGCTGTTGCTCGCGTTTCACTGAATATTCTTTTCAAACTCCTTTTCAGTCCTGTCTGACTGCTGGTTATGACTCATCTTAGACAACAATTTTAAACATTGCTACATACCTTAAATAGGATCTATCTCTTCACAGCTGTCCAATCTACTATTGTGTGCAACCAAGTATTAATGACTGAAAGTAAACACGGCTCCCAGTAACTGTAAGTTGTGATAAAGGGTGAGTGAAAAGTAGTGCCATAGCTCCCCAGCATTAGCCCACTTTTATCTGCTGTAAGCCTATACATGAACTGGTGCACCAAAGTGCAAGGGTGTGCACTTTTTGTCAGGTATAGATTTTGTACTGGAAGGACACCCTTTCAGTGTAACAATTATGCTAGAATACTTTTCACATTCTGGTAAGTGTGCTATACAGTGCTGCACACATGCAAAGTTTGAAAAATGTGGATGCTTAAAAGTTTTGCCAGTGTCATGCCTGCCTTGAGGAGGCATACTTTTTTTTAATGATTTTCTTTGCCATCAGGTACAAATTATAAAACAAATTGGAGAAACCAATAATACATACACACATTGCTATGAACAATACAAAAATTTGGAGTAAGCAAAAGACGAGGAAAGCAGGGACATACTAAAGAGAAGCATACCAAACAGACTATAACCTTACATCATTACTCCCTTTTTTTTTACCCTATGCCCATTCTATTTCCTAGCTCGTCTTGGCTATTTCGAAGCCATTTCGATAAGGGCGCCCAGATCTTATCCCCTTTCTTCCTCGCCCGATGACCCTTATTTATATCCAGGGCCAGTTCCAAGTTATATATATTCAATAAATGATGAAGCCAAGTGGTATACACCGGTGGGTCCGGGTCTTTCCAGGCTGTAGCTATTAATAGCCTTGCAACCGTTATAGAAACAAAAACAAAATCCCTATATGCAGGTATTAGCTCACAGCGGCCATCATATCCTAAGAGCATCAATGGAGCACTAATCTTGATTGTGCAATCCATCAATTTGCACCAAAAATTTTCTATGCCTCTTTTAAAGAGGTCAGGGATGCACATGCATAAAACATATGTGTAATATCTGTGGGACTTTGTTGACATCTAGGGCATCGATCGTTATCTCGTTTCCCCTACCCAAAGAGTTTTGCTGGGGTGTAATATAGGTTAAACAGAGTCTTATAGTGTTGGGCTTGAAGGTTTGCAGCTAAGAATATGTTTTCGCCCAATTTTCGTGACATATCAATATCTATATCATCATCCCCCAGTTTTAATGCCCATTTTGACTCGGTTTTATCCACATCGTCAGGTATTGCTTTTATAAATAGTTTCTAGAATTCTCCAATCCTTTCATCTCCCCGATACACCTTAGCCATTAGTGGTATTGCCCCGAGTTCTTCCTGTTTCCTAACTAGGTTCTTTATACACCTCCTTATTTGGACATATTTAAAGTATGATCTATTGCTAATCTTGAATTTCTGAGCCAATTCTGTAAATGACAGCATGTTGAGGTTCTCAATGAACAAGTCCCCAACTCGATGTATGCCTGCTTCTGCCCACTGTTTAGCCATGTAATCAAAAACTTCAACTGGAAAGATCCACACTCCTCATAGTGGGGTATATAGGTTGCATTTCGGGATTTTCATAATTTTACAAATATTACTCCAAACCGATCTAGCTGCCTTCAAACATCTAGAGTGTTTTTTTATACCAGCTAGGTTCTAGCTGTTTGAGGAGGAGCCCTGATGTTTCTCCTCCCACAGCTAGTTGATATATGGACAGCAAACTATCCTCACTCACACAATTATCTACTCCCAATATATCTCCCATTTCTTGCACAAAACTCGCCAAATAGTAAAAATGCAGATGTGGAGCAGCCCAGCCACCGTTATCCCTTGGTAGAGTTAGTGTCCTCAAAGCCCGTCTAGTTTTTTGATAATTCCAGATAAAATTGGAAAAGATTGCATTCATCTTCTAAAAAAAACATCACGGCAGTTCTAGGGGGATTGCTCGAAATAAATAAAGTATTTTGGGGAAGATCTTTATTTTTAAGACATTAACTCTGCCCACTATCGTTAAATGCAGGTTGTCCAACCGCCGAAGCTCAGTAGATATCTCCTGTAAGACTGGGTCAATGTTGTTTACCCATAGTGTGCTCATATCCGGACCAATCTTTACCCCAAGATAGGTTGCCATGTTTGTCTGATGCTGATCTTGGAGAATTCCCTATCTAGTACAGATTATCTGCGTCTTTCCTTTATTCAGGCAGTAGCCTGATCTGCTCCCGAATTCCTCTGCCATTCTCTCTACCTCTGCTATTGCAATTGTTGGGTTTGATGTAATTACCGCAATGTCATCAGCATATGCAAGTATTTTTGTCTCATATCCATTGATTTTATAGGGTTCAACCACTGAGTTCTCAATTATCTGCCTAACAAATGGATCCAGTTATGTAGTGAATAAAATTGGGGAGCAGGGGCATCCCTGCCGAGTACCCCTTGCTACCTCTATCGGGTCTGATGTTATTCCCATCATTTGTAGTCTAGCAAACGGTTTATTTTACATTGCCTGAATTGCTGTTATCATTTTTGGACCTATCCCTCGCTCCGCTAGAGCCCCCCACAAATACTGCCATTTTAATCTATCAAAGGCCTTATCTGCGTCCAAGAGAATCACAGCCAGTCCATCCCCCCTTCCTGTTGCTAGATCTAGCAGAGATATTACTCGCCGAATATGATCTGTTGTTCCCCTCCCTGGCACAAATCCATGCTGCCAGGGTGAGACCAAACTGGATATGATTCTCTGGAGTCGAGTTGCCAAGACCTTTGAGTATATCTTTGCATCTGAGTTTATCAGTGAAATAGGTCGATAGGACCCTGGTGCTGCCGGGGGTTTCCCCTTTTTATGAAATATGATTATGTCTGTTTCCTTCCATGAGTTAGGCGGGATCCCCCGATATGTAACGTCTAAAAAAGATCGTGAAGGAGTACAGCCAGATCGCCTTGAAGTATTTTATATAGCTCTAATGGAATTGTGTCTGGACCAGTGGCCTTTCCTGAGGATAGAGAGTTTATAAGACCGTCTCATCCAATGTAATCTCATCTTCCAGGTCTGAGCATGTATCCGAATCTATTTTGCTTAGCTGTGTGTATTCCCTTTCTACAATTAGTACAATATCACAGTTCACATCGCAGCACGCTAATAGGTCACCCTCCCATTTACCGACCCCTGGTTTTCACTTATTCCAGACGCCAAAACCATTCCGACACCCCTCATTTTGGTGCCTGCCCTTCGATTGAAAGGCACTACCCGGCAACTTATCACTGTAGTACTGTTGCAATCCACGCAATAGATATGCTCTACACACGATATTGATATGCTGGCATGACTCCACACGTGGATGTTATGATTGTGCTACTGACCATGAACGTATGTGTTATATGTGGTATAATCCAATTTGTCTACCCCAGTGTGTGACCCCTTCCTGTTCTTTGTTTCCCTGTCTTTTCACAGGTTTTTTCAAAAAAGAAAAACGCACTTTTTTTCACGAGACCACTATTTATGGTCTCTACCTTGAACTAGGGCAGGACGCTCCTTAGCGTGGGCGGACCACCCAGTTCAAATCACCACGGTCCTGACGAAAACCCTTGAATCCATGTATGGGTTGAAACATGTAGACCTTTTTAAACAATAGTTTTGTATATTCACATTCACATAGCACACTTTTGCTATTTTTATATATTTTAAATACGACTTTTGACACCAAAGCCTTCCTAATTAGGCAAAGGTGCCACACTTTAATTTTACCAAGGGTTCAAGCACTCAAGAATAAAATACTTGAAGTGAGTAGTGTTGGCCCTTTTTAAACACAATTTTGATAGTCTTGAACACATAAAAAACAAAACCAGCTCCACTGTAATCAGGTGTCGCAGCACACCCTGTAGGCACTCGGCCTATGGGGTGGGACCCCGATGATGAAGCATGTCACCAACCAGGTTGGTGAGTGAGGGGTCTTCTATAAAGATATGTATTATCCAGTAACAGGTTGGGGCAAAATGTGCTGACTAGAGCATTTGTGCTCATTGTTAGAGAGTTATTTCTCTCTACCCACGAGGGGTTACTCCTCTACTGTTTTTTCAATATCACAGGGAGCCTGCTGGTATAGTTTGCCATATTATTGCTTAAAAACTTTTAATATTTATCAGAAGATGTTTCTATTTGCCCCTCTGTGTTTTTTATTTCAGTTATATTATTCCTGTTGGCCTTTTGTCTGATCCTAAGGGCCAAAAGCCTTCCTGTCTTTTCTCCATATTCGTACATCTCTTTTCGGTACATTTGATATTTCTGAGCTTCCTGCGTTTGAAACACTTTATTCATCTCTGCTCTGGTAATTATTAGCTGATTCTTAACTGTCCTTGATATAGTGCCCTCCCCCTGAGATAATAATGTATGCGTCGAAATCCATGGGTGGTAGCATGGAACTCCCTTGTACTACTCATGGTACATACCCCCTGACGCAAAGTAATGCATAGGCAACATTCCATTCACAAATCATGATTTGCGTTGCGGGGTAAATCCCACCACTACACTCTGCCCTGGATTTACATCCCTTTTGTGATCCAAACCCGGCACAAAGCGTAAGTAAATCTGAGCCATAGTCTTTTGTTTTGTCTTGGTCTTCTGCAGTCAGTTAGCTAACTGGTTAAATCTCGCTCAGTTATCTGAAGCACCAGGATGATAGATGAACCCCAGACTTGAGAAACAGAAACAAAAATGCCACTACCATCACCAACATGACCACGTCTCTGTTGAAGGAAAGCTTCAAAATATCACTTGGGCTAGAGTGCTGCAAACCTTACCCCATACATTTCCTGACTTCTGTCTCTTGGACAATACTCAGCATTAATCTTTAAAACAACCTACACTAGTGCTTTCAATGGGCAGGTACTGTCCGATACTGAGTGCCTGCACTCTTTCAATTTGTAAAGGAGAGCGCCTGCATGTCTAAGCATTGCTGCAATAGATTTAGGGGCCTATTTATCAGCCCCTTGCAGCACTCTTACGCCGCCGGTCCGTTACTCTGTTGACGTACTGGCAGCGTAAATAATGCATCACGTTATGCCATATTTACAAAGTTACACATCTAGTCAGATGAGTCACTTTGTAAACCCCTGCGCTACATTATACCTGCATCAGGTATAATGTATGCAGGGTGGGCGTTCCCCCACATGAAAGCCTTGTAGAAGTAGTGTAGTGAAATCGAACAGATTTTACTGCACCTCTTCTAAGGCACCACTATGTCAAAATCTTACCCCTGCCTCAAAATAGGCGTAAGGGTGATGCAGGCCCTTTGACATGGGGCTTACCCCATGTGAAAGGACACATTGCTGGTGTAGAGTCTGTGGTATAAAAGGGGTGGTGATGGACGGAGCATCTGAACCAATCAAACACTCACACCCAGTCAACAGATCTGGGTTTAATCCATCACCGTTCTTTAGCCCACTCTGCCACCCCAGTTCAGACATGGCCATATGCAAATCGGTCTGACCCTGTGCCTCATGGAAACAGTCCAGCCCGAACTGCCAAGCCATGCCTTTCCTGGACCGGAAACAAGCTTCCGAGGACCGGTTTCTGGCATTTCAGCCGTTTTCAGCCCGGCTTGCTTGAATCCAGTGGAAAAGTGAGCAGGGGACTCATGTCTGAGCATACCCTGCCAACTTATGGTGAACAAAGTGGTACAAAAGGGGTGGTGATGGACGGAGCATCTGAACCAATCAAACACTCACACCCAGTCAACAGATCTGGGTTTAATCCATCACCGTTCTTTAGCCCACTCTGCCACCCTAGTTCAGACATGGCCATATGCAAATCAGTCTGACCCTGTGCCTCATGGGAACAGTCCAGCCCGAACTGCCAAGCCATGCCTTCCCTGGACCGGAAACAAGCTACAGATGACCGGTTTCTGGCATTTCAGCCGTCTTCAGCCCAGCTTGCTTGAATCCAGTGGCAAAGTGAGCAAGGGACTCACGTCTGAGCATACCCTGCCAACCTATGGCGAACAAAGCGGTACAAAAGGGGTGGTGATGGACGGAGCATCTGAACCAATCAAACACTCACACCCAGTCAACACATCTGGGTTTAATCCATCACTGTTCTTTAGCCCACTCTGCCACCCCAGTTCAGACATGGCCATATGCAAATCAGTCTAACCCTGTGCCTCATGGGAACAGTCCAGCCCGAACTGCCAAGCCATGCCTTCCCTGGACCGGAAACAAGTTTCCGAGGACCGGTTTCTGGCATTTCAGCCATCTTCAGCCCGGCTTGCTTGAATCCAGTGGAAAAGTGAGCAAGGGACTCACGTCTGAGCATACCCTGCCAACTTATGGCGAACAAAGTGGTACAAAAGGGGTGGTGATGGACGGAGCATCTGAACCAATCAAACACTCACACCCAGTCAACAGATCTGGGTTTAATCCATCACCGTTCTTTAGCCCACTCTGCCATCCCAGTTCAGACATGGCCATATGCAAATCAGTCTGACCCTGTGCCTCATGGGAACAGTCCAGCCCGAACTGCCAAGTCATGCCTTCCCTGGACCGGAAACAAGCTTCCGAGTACTGGTTTCTGGCATTTCAGCCATTTTCAGCCCGGCTTGCTTGAATCCAGTGGCAAAGTGAGCAAGGGACTCACGTCTGAGCATACCCTGCCAACTTATGGCGAACAAAGTGGTACAAAAGGGGTGGTGATGGACGGAGCATCTGAACCAATCAAACACTCCCACCCAGTCAACAGATCTGGGTTTAATCCATCACCGTTCTTTAGCCCACTCTTCCACCCCAGTTCAGACATGGCCATATGCAAATCAGTCTGACCCTGTGCCTCATGGGAACAGTCCAGCCCGAACTGCCAAGCCATGCCTTCCCTGGACGGGAAACAAGCTTCCGAGGACCGGTTACTGGCATTTCAGCTGTTTTCAGCCCGGCTTGCTTAAATCCAGTGGCAAAGTGAGCAAGGGCCTCACGTCAATCAATCAATCAATCAATCAGACAAATTTGTAAAGCACGCTACTCACCCGCTAGGGTCTCAAGGTGCTGGGAGGGGAGGGGTCCGCTACTGCTTGAATAGCCAGGTCGTGAGTTGTGTCCTGAAGGAGAGGTGGGCCTGGGGTCAGCCGTAGGTGGATTGGGAGGGAGTTCCATGTCTTGGCCGCCAGGTAGGAGAAGGATCGTGGCTCTGGGAATGCGTGGGACGGTGGCGAGGGCGAGGCTGGTCGAGCGGAGCTGGCGGGTAGGCCTGTAAAATGTGAGGCGGTTGTTGAGGTACTTGGGGCCCAAGTCGTGGAGAGCCTTGTGTGCGTGGGTGAGGAGTCTGAATGTGATCCTTTTGCTGACGGGGAGCCAGTGCAGGTCTCTCAGGTGGGCAGAGATGTGGTTGTGGCGGGGGATGTCCAGGATGAGTCGTGCGGAGGCGTTCTGTATGCGCTGGAGTCTTTTCTGTAGTTTGGCTGTGGTACCGGCGTAGAGGGTGTTCCCGTAGTCCAGTCGGCTGGTGACGAGGCCTGGGTGACCGTCTTCCTGGTTTCGGTGGGGATCCACCGGAAGATCTTTCGGAGCATGCACAGGGTGTTGAAACAGGATGACGAGACGGCGTTGACTTGTTTGGTCATCGTGAGGGAGGAGTCCTAGGTTGCGTGCGTGGTCCATTGGCTTGGGGGCGGTCCCCAGGGCAGGGGGCCACCAGGAGTCATCCCAGGCGGAGGGGGATGATCCCAGGATGAGGACTTCCGTCTTGACTGAGTTCAGTTTCAGGCGGCTGGTCTTCATCCACTCTGCGACATCTTTCATTCCTTCCTGGAGGCTGGCTCTGGCGGTAGCGGGGTCGTTGGTGAGGGAGAGGATCAGCTGGGTGTCGTCGGCGTAGGAAATGATGTTAAGGTTGTGTTGGCATGCGATGGCTGCGAGGGGGCTCATGTAGACGTTGAAGAGGGTGGGGCTGAGCGAGGATCCTTGCGGATCTGAGCATACCCTGCCAACTTATGGCGAAAAGGGGTGGTGATGGACGGAGCATCTGAACCAATCTAACACTCAAACCCAGTAAACAGATCTGGGTTTAATCCATCACCGTTCTTTAGCCCACTCTGCCACCCCAGTTCAGACATTGCCATATGCAAATCAGTCTGACCCTGTGCCTCATGGGAACAGTCAAGCCCAAACTGCCAAGCCATGCCTTGCCTGGACCGGAAACAAGCTTCCGAGGACCGGTTTCTGGCATTTCAGCCGTCTTCAGCCCGGCTTGCTTGAATCCAGTGGCAAAGTGAGCAAGGGACTCACGTCTAAGCATACCCTGCCAACTTATGGCGAACAAAGTGGTACAAAAGGGGTGGTGATGGACGGAGCATCTGAACCAATCAAACACTCACACCCAGTCAACAGATCTGGGTTTAATCCATCACCGTTCTTTAGCCCACTCTGCCACCCCAGTTCAGACATGGCCATAGGCAAATCAGTCTGACCCTGTGCCTCATGGGAACAGTCAAGCCCAAACTGCCAAGCAATGCCTTGCCTGGACCGAAAACAAGCTTCCGAGGACCGGTTTCTGGCATTTCAGCCGTCTTCAGCCCGGCTTGCTTGAATCCAGTGGCAAAGTGAGCAAGGGACTCACGTCTAAGCATACCCTGCCAACTTATGGCGAACAAAGTGGTACAAAAGGGGTGGTGATAGACGGAGCATCTGAACCAATCAAACACTCACACCCAGTCAACAGATCTGGGTTTAATCTATCACCGTTCTTTAGCCCACTCTGCCACCCCAGTTCAGACATGGCCATATGCAAATCAGTCTGACCCTGTGCCTCATGGGAACAGTCCAGCTCGAACTGCCAAGCCATGCCTTCCCTGGACCGGAAACAAGCTTCCGAGGACCGGTTTCTGGCATTTCAGCCGTCTTCAGCCCGGCTTGCTTGAATCCAGTGGCAAAGTGAGCAAGGGACTCACGTCTAAGCATACCCTGCCAATTTATGGCGAACAAAGTGGTACAAAAGGGGTGGTGATAGACGGAGCATCTGAACCAATCAAACACTCACACCCAGTCAACAGAACTGGGTTTAATCTATCACCGTTCTTTAGCCCACTCTGCCACCCCAGTTCAGACATGGTCATATGCAAATCAGTCTGACCCTGTGCCTCATGGGAACAGTCCAGCTCGAACTGCCAAGCCATGTCTTCCCTGGACCGGAAACAAGCTTCCGAGGACCGGTTTCTGGCATTTCAGCCATCTTCAGCCCGGCTTGCTTGAATCCAGTGTTTTAAGACACACTCCATCAATACATTTCTTTTGCGCCTACAAATACTTCAGGATTCTTGACGTATCTGTAAATCCTTGCGAGATGGAGTGCTGTACAGTAAGTACGGCGCATCCAAGGTGCTGAAAGCAGGGCGCACTGAAAAGTGTTGCATCGCTGCTTTCCCCAGGCTTTGCAACTCTTTTCATAAATGAGGCCCTTAATGGGAGAGTACAATCACTTCTATATTTCCATCGAAAGCACTGCACTTCCCTGATATCATCAGTGCAATAGGAGTATGAAAACTAATGCTTACTATAGAACAACTCAAACTCTTCCATGGAGACCGAACAAAACTTCTCAAATATCCCCATAGTACACCTACTTTGATATTGTGCAACTGACACTGGAGAAACGACTTCCAAGGGCATTGGCTGTCCTTGCAGAGAGCATTTTTATTGAAGCAGCAATGCGCCTCGAGCATGAGGTGCTTACATAGATTATTATAGCATGCGGCCAGGTCCAGTTGAGACGGGTAACAGGGCCCAGGGAGTTACAGGAAGGGATACGTATCATATATAATCGCGACGGTGCCCTGTAAAGTGTGTTTCATGAATTAAAAATTCTTAACTCAAGTTCACAGTGTGAGTCACAGAAAGAGAAAGTGCACTGGCCTGAGGCCTCGGTTCATCGGTTTTCGCTGAACCACGACTCTGCCCACATATTCTACATTCCGCGACAGAGAAGGCAGAGAGGCGAACGTGTCTGAGTCGGCGTGAAGCCTGACCTTTTTTCAAACACTGATAGCCTCTTGTGTCTGAGCTCATGGTATGTGTCCAAGAACGGGTCTTTCATAAGCATCACGCGTGATGCTTCTCTCGTAGTTTTGGCGCCCTTTGCTGCTCACCGCACTGCCACCTTGTGTCGAACGATGATGTGCGTAAGTCAAAGTTCTCCCGATAGAACATGGAGAATGAAAGTCACGGGCAAGGTTTGTAAATACATAGAGGCACGAGGCCGCAGGGCAAGTGGTTTATTAACACTGAGAGTTCCTAGGTGACTTTGCAATATACTTTTCATGTGCAGATGACGGTATATTATGTCATATTAGAACTGAGTTTTTCTACCCCCTTCACTAACCACTACAGAGCTTGTCGGCGCTGTCAGATCAGGCGTGGGTTGCTCATCTAGTCCAATTGTTTCCTTGCATTGTGGAACTGCGGTTTTTCTATTGTATATAAAGGACTACAAGTCCCAGAATACAAATAAAAAATCAATGACTGGATGCGCACCTTATGGCCTAAGGCAGAGGCGCAACTAAAGCCAAATTTCGGGGGTGGCTAATAGAAATTTCGGTGGGGAGGGGGGGTCTAATTCTTCCAGCAATAGGCAGAGTGGAGACACAGGGGCTCTAAGAAGGGGTGAAAAAACCACATAAATTTGATTGGTGCCCTGCCCTCTTTTCCGTCCATGGCAATGAGATTGGGCTTGAGGCTGCTGGGTGTGCAGTGCAGCTGAAAGCTGCCAGTAGTTGCAGGCAGCGGGACGGCCTCGTGAACATGTGTGAGTTTCCCGCCACCTCAAGCCATAGAGGGTGCAGATATGGAGGACCGGACTGGCCGTGGTGGGCAACGGGCAATTCCCCGGGAGGCTGTCAGGGTGGTGGCCGATGTTGCAGCAGTGGGGACTGGTTTTGCTGGTTGTGCTATACTATCTGCCCCCAGTGACAAAAGCAGAAATGCTTTGCACTCGGACCCTCCCACCACTCATGGGGGGTTAGTCTGACAAATTTGCCAGTGCCGCTTTGGGCTCCCAGTACGGCCCAGTCTAACTGCTGCCACCTCTCTGCATGAGGGAACAGTAGGCAAAGAAAGGGAGGTGGGGATGAACAAACGCCAGCCTGCTTGTGTGTCTCCTATATACTGTCTCGTCCCACCCACAGTATCTGACCAGAGTCCAGTCTTTCCCAGGTGATGCCGTGGGCTCATGGTGTAGGAAGGGTGCCATGGGCCCCAGGGCAAGACAGGAAATGCACCTAGTTTGGTAATAAAAAGCAGCCACTAATTGGGTTGAGGTGGGCCCACACACCTCCGGGCCTCAGTGCCACTGCGCCGGATGCACTAGTCATAGCTCGGCCCCTGAGTGGGCGAGGATGGAGGTGAGGTCTCAAACCAAGGCGAGTGGTAGTAAATTCTAAGACCTAACTATTCAAATGCAATTCCTAATAAAAAAAAGAGTAGTGACACAATTTTTCTATTACAATCGCAGACTAATGCTAGAACACACCTGTAAAATGAAGTACTGGAGTTTAATACGGTGATAACAGTTAGTAAAATATTAAATAAATATATTCATTTAGGGTAAAGGCGGAGTTGTGAGTGATACTGCATACGCTCTGAAGTAGCTGGAGAATGAGATATGTTACATACCCGCAGTGGCATTATACATGATATGTACACTTTGCTGTGCGCAAGGTAAGGGGAATCTGCTTTTACCCCTCCTTCTTTGCTTTGAGGTTAGAGGATTAGAGGTCTGAAGAGGCCTTTCAACAGTACTACAAGCTCAAGTATACTCTGCTGAGTGACCAGGTGTAGAGGCACAAAGAGCCAGATTTATGGCTGCTAAGCACTGAGCAAAGATCTGAACTAGCAGAAGTAAATCCATTTACTCTTGTGCACAATCAGGGCTTTAAGTGAGGTGAAAAAGGGGGGTCTCTAAAAAAGGATGTGGCCTATGTAATTAAATGTGGCTCATATGCAGAAAGCACATATCTGTAAATCCCTAAGTGTGCCCCCGACCGGTATTTTGCTGCCTCTTGGAGCTTTCTGGTATTGCATCCAGAGATGTAACACAACAACTGACATACACCCAAAACCAACCAGGACAAATGGCTTTGTCAGTGGTTGTTACATATTTAAGATAAATGAGTAACAACAACTGAGTAGCATGAAATTAGCTGTGCAGCATTTCAACGTCTCGGCGGGGGTAGTAAACACGATATAAATGCAATTTTAATACGATTCAATACAGAAAAATAATTTATATTGAAAATAAATTACTTCTAAAATGATCAAACTGTGAATTAAACATCGTTGAGGGTTGTGGAAGTCTTAGTGGTCTTCACAGTGTCTCAATCACTCCTGTTATGTTCACTCTATTTTTATCTTCACATTTACTTCATCTACATGTCATACAGCTCATCTCTTTCCTTTTCAACACTCTTTCTACTCTCTCCTGAATGCACTTTCTCACATCTCCTTTTGCTCTCCACCCCTCAAGCACATAACATACTCACTCACTGCATTTTCTTTTATTTTCGCCTTAGCACATGTTTGTACCTCTTTCTCACACATTTGCACAGAATCGGCTGGAATATACGACCATTGTTCTGTGAGCTCTGTGGCGAGACCAAGGATTGGAGGGCCATGGATTCAGAACACCTTTCAGACCCACTGACCGTCACTGTGAGAAACTCTCACTGCCTTCAGCCTCAACTCCAGAGCTCTCACTCGTGGCCCGTTATAAACACCTGGAAGCAACTCAGTTCACAGTAGGCAGAGCAATATGCTCCACGAAAAAAATACCGAAACACAACATCCTGGAAATAACAAAAAAACGTAGGGAATGCAAGATTAAGTATATAACTGACATCGATTACCTTAACGATATTTTACATTGCTTGTTCAGAAATCGATCAGTGTTTGTGTCTGTTAAGTTAGGGAAATAAATCGAGGGCCCCATATGGATCTGTTTCAATGTTTATTTTTAGTTATTACTGGGTCTGAGACTAGGAGGGACTTGGCTCACTGAAAGCCCTCTCCACAATACCTGCATACAATTACGCAAGAGTAACCCATATGCAAGGAGTTGACAGTTGGAGGATTAAAGCTTAGGAGCCGATTAGGATGGCGGACGGATTGCCCCCGCCGGGCTGGTGGGGGGTGCACATGAGGGGTACCTATGGTACCCCCTACATTTCAAAGTACAACATGGCAGGCTCCGCGCGGTGCTTGTCATGTTATGCTTTGAAACGCACAACATGCATTTTTAGCATTGCGGCGGGCGGTGCTTTCAGCACCACCCGCCGCAATGATAAAAATGCGGGATGCACCCGCCACTGTGGCGGGTGCATCCTAATTCGATGCACGGGACCTCCGCCATTATGGCGGACGGTACCTTGCCACGACATGATGGCGGACGGACAAAGTCCGTCCGCCATCCTAATCGGCCCCTTAGTTTGCTTGTTTCAGAAACATACCCAATATTATGGTACCTGTAGAATCGCACATCTACTAACAGTAGGGGTTCTGTATTTTCATATCCAACTACATATCTAGATCACAGAATATATTTGAATGTGCTCAAATCGTACTCCACACCCTGCCACCAATCAGTTGTACAGTAGATTGAAAAGGTACAATCCAAACGAATAGTTAACATATGACACTGGGGCACTCAAAATTCTGTTGCTTATTACAATCATTTTAAGGAGGCGATATATTTCTAGTTTTGTTCCTTTTATTTTCCTATTTATTTTCAACAACAAGAGTACCAGAGGGTCAAGATAGTAACAAGGGATATTTGGATAACGGCTGAGATTTAGTACCACTAGCTATATCCCAACTCTTCTTTATAAGATAAAAATAAGCCAATCAAGTGTATGGTGTTAAACACCCATCAGTCACCACTCGAAACCGCCCTTCATCATTTGGGGTTCTAGGGACCCACACAACAACCTGCCTGATAACAGTCAGAAAAGGGCCTAATAGATGATAAACGGTCCCTCCTGTGGGCAGTGTGGGGTCACCTTTTGTCAGGAGTAGTTGGTTGTATATATATATGAGTGGAGTGGCTAATGGGGTAACAAACAAATGTGCAGTGCAGAGAAAATGTGATACCAAAAAATGAGAAAAACGTAGATAAAATTGGTTTAGGAAGCAGAAAACTAATTTTAATCGGACATAGCTTCCAATGCCAACATTAAAAATAGCCAAGACAGAGAAAATTTATAAACTGTCTAGTAGTGGAACGTGGTCAACATGTTTCAGCAAATAACGGCCATGTGGCCTTGCTTTCTTCAGGACCTTATCAAAACGACTACTGCTACTACAAGCAAAACCAAAGTGTGAACCAAATAAAAAGAAGTAGTGTTCTAAAAAAGTGAAACAACTCAGATACTGGTATACAAGTCACCTGGACCTCCTAGGTGTACTCTTCCGTATCTTCTTACAGATTCGGTTGTTCACCGATGTGTAAGATGTGCAGACCTCACCCCACCTGGCTGCGGCTCAGGACATAAGTGAAGCACCGCTCTCTCCGTCGGTACTCCAACGCGGCATCTGTGCCGTCTGGGGAGGTCAATTATTTATTTTCACCACTTCAAAACTGAAAAATATATGAAATATATGTTGCACTATATATGTATATATACCAGTTTCTAAAAGAAACAAAATCAATATAAATACATGACCCTCCAATCCAAAAAGCTATGTGCACACCAGTGAAATCTAAAAAAAAATAAGATGTATGTACACAGTAATGCACCACATAGAAACCAGATGAACAATAGAACGAATGCCTTACTTGCAACTCAAGCATGTGTTACATCCTCATTTGTGGCCACTGGTTACAAGTAGAACCACAAACCAAAGATCCGCCAACCCTCGAGAAGAAAATGTTGTAAATAAAAATGTATACCTTGGTTTGTTTGTAAGATAAACTATATCCAGAGTGAAGACCGCATGCCTTTCCGTGGCGGCAATGCCGCCACGGAAAGGCATTGTAAAATGCCCATGCTACTATGGCTGGCGGTGTCTGATAGACACCATATTATTCCTTTTCCGCCCCGGCCGCAAGGCGACCGGGGCGGAAAAGCGGCGGGCGGTCTTTCCGTCCGCTGATGTCCCCCCCGCCATACTAATATGGTGGGGGGGAAAACTAGTGAGGATGTCAGGCGGATTGCCCCCGCCAGGCTGGCCGTGGCTACGGCCAGCCTGGCGGGGGCAATCCGCCCGACATCCTAATGGGCCCCCTGGTATCTAATGATCTAAAGAAAGAAGGAATTGTATGAATTCAAATAAAAAAAAACCTTATCTATCGCACAATAGCACGTATATTCAATTGACTTGCTAAGCATAAGCAATATACATGTACCATCCATCACTGCAGGCCCGCAATTAAGCCATGATAAGATGCAAAAAATAATCGTTCCTGTATGTACTGGAAGTATACTAAATGCTCAAAGACTATAAGCCAAAGGTAAAATGTATAACCCTGAAACGTCCACTGGCCAGCCCTGTAAGCTGCCTGTCAAAGTAATCAGTGTCCGTGTAAGTGACTATCAGTACACTGAAAAGGCATGGTCAGAAGATATAGGAGAATGACATTAAACGTAAGCCAAGTTCTAAACGCTCCAAGTGAGCGGCCATATTCGAGTACCCGAAATAGCCATGGAAAGTAATCAAGGGAATCCTAAATACAGTTAAAAAAACAAAAATACAGCTGACATGTGCCAAACTACTGAATAATCCAAAGATAAAATAAATCATGTAAAGTGATACAAAGTGTTGTCCCTTATCCCGGGATGGTCCCCTATATTAAAATGTGTTAGTGATCTATAGAGATAAAGAGAAACAAAAAAAACACATTGTCAATGTAGAGTATTAGTGTTTTTGTTACGCAAGTGTCCCCATTTTTAGGTCGAGCCTAGAGTCAGCGCGGATGCGCTGCTCTGCGAGACTTGCCCAGCCCACTCTCCGCCCATATTTGCCATTGGCTTGTGTCATTGTCCTACCTAAATGCTGGCTTCTGATTTGTAAATAGGCTTGTTATTCCCTCCTTAGTATTGCCTTGTCTTCATTTGTAACCTCCCATAGCGACTAGCTCTTTTATTTCGGTTGTTACACAGTACCTGTTATTTAGTCTGTAAGCACTATTTTCTTTATCGAGGTTCTCTTACTGCAGGCACGACGTGCTTTGCTTACATTCAGTCAGTGGTGCCTTCTTTACAACCCTACTCTCACTCCCGTTGTTCGTGCCTTCTTCGCCACCCCGCCCTCCCTCCTGTTATCCATGCCTTCTTTAACCCGTCGCCCTCCCTCCCATTATCCGTGCCTTCTTTACACCCCACCATTCCTCCTGTTGTCCGTGGTGCCTTTTTTACACCCGCCCACCCTCCCATTGTCCGATGTGCTTTCTTTACCACTGCCCTACCTCCTGTTGTCCGTGATGCCTACCGTACTCCCGGCCTCCCTCCTGTTGTCTGTAGTGCCTAACAATGGACTATGCCAATGCATGTTCTTTTATTTATGTGCTAAATAAGGGCAGCCGTGTGTCTTGTTGCGCGCGGCTCACCCAATTCATTAAAAAAAACAAATTATTGACATGCTAAATAATGACGGCCACACATTTCGCTGCGCGCGGCTCACCCAACTCGTTTTTTACATTTTTTTATTTACATGCTAAATAATGGCGGCTGCGTGCAACGAGACGCGCTGTGACCCAATTCGGAACAAGTATTTGCAATGCATTAGGTCTTGCATTTACACGAGTTTGAGCTATTGGCATTGTAAATGACAATGCCTTTTATTTATATTTTGGTTTTTAAAACATAAATAAAAGGCATTGTCATTTACAATGACAATAGCTTAAACGCGCGTAAATGCAATACCTTTTGTATTGCAAATGCTTGTTAAAGGTAGTAGTGTATATATGTCTGATTAACTATTTATCACATCATGTTATAAATATTTGAAAGCCACGAAAAGATTTTAAAAGTATCTATTAATCTAAGTCATATCGTAATACTACATGTGTGAGGTTTATAAACATACAAAGGCTTTCATGTACAGGAAATGTTAATTGCATATCAGAGATAAATACACACAGTAGAATATAGGTAGAGTACATGTAAATTGTGAGGCTTAGTGTACATAAAGTTCCCTTGTGTTCTTGTCGAATACATTACAATAGGGCATTCAATTCAGTCTGTGACCGCCAACTTTCATAGAGCTAATGTTCTGTTCTTCCCCTTCCAAACCCTCCTCCCCCCGGGTGAGGTTTCATGATTGCGATATCATGAAAGCAGATCTTAACGTTTTCATTTGATCTATGTTGGGTATTATAATGTACAAATAAAGGATAGTTATTGTCTCCATTCCTAATTTCCCTGACATGTTTTTGTATTCACTCCTGAAGTGGGCGTATGGTGGTTTCCACATATATCATATTGCACTGACAGATAATACAGTAAACAACAAACTAAGTGACATATCTATCAAACAGTTGTGTCACCCTTGCACCACTCAATGGGATGCAAGGGCGACGCAACTACTAAGTAAGATATATCAAGTCACACAAGGCCAGCTTGCGTAGCCCTTCATGGCTTGATAAATCTAGAGTAACGCAACACAGGGCAAATCACTGCATTGCTTTACTCTGCTCTAGGGAGGCTTTCCATCGGTGGAGCATGGGTGTTCCCACACATCCACCCATGGATTTTGGCTCATTTCCAGATTTACAATTACTGGTAGACTTGAGAATGCGTGATAATGCTACACCTCCCCAAGTGAGGCGTAACAAGAAGAAATGTCTTCATTTCTCCTCCTTATTTACTCTTTCTCTGCATGCTGCATTCTGCAGCACACATAGAAAGAGGTTAATGCCTCAGAGGAATGTATGATCATACAACGCATGCTTTCACAATGCATGCAATTAAAACGCATTTTTCACAATGCGAAACCATTACAACGAATGTCTTTACTACGCATACCATTACAACACAAATGAATTAAAATACATTAAAAGTGCAAACACAGCGCAAGACAATACTACGCATACCATTAAAACGCCCCAAAAAATATATTTTTTAAATAATTTATTAAACTAACTCCTGGAACGGGATGCAGGGAAAATAGGGGTTTTGGGTGGGGAAGTGTATTAAAAAGGGGAACCCAACTGAGCACATATTTTTGTAAAAACGTGCAATTTAAGCAAAATGAATAAAAGGGTATTAAAATGAATACTCGAGTATTGTTCGAGTAACAAAAACATTCTTAAACAGACACAGATAGAGCAAATAAACTTACAATTAATTTCAAGCAATACAAAAACGTAGAAAACATAGTCCATCTATAAAAATAAACAAAGTACTTTAAAACGAACCACCATTTTACGACCTTCCTCACGCCGTAGTCCTACAACAGTTTTCATGAAATTAAATAGAACCCTCAGCAAAGAAAATGGAGGATTAAACTCAAATGAGCACATTAAACAGACCCTTTTTTTAACAATGAATTAAATTATACGTTCTCACATCAAATGAATCCCCCTAAAAAGTGAATGGAAATGAATATGTTCTTGAAAATAATGGTGTAACACACCAAAAAGTATAAATACAGCAAAGCCACCATTTTGAACTCAGTGGTCAGTAGACTACAAGCGAGAGCAGACGTAAATTACGCTACTGATAACTCTCCCAGAGAAATTACACAGTGCCATTAAGATTCAACATTTCACAAAAAACAAGTAAGTAAGATATATTTTACTAATAATATTAACACTAAAATCAACCTAATGTAAAAAAACATAGTAATAAATCCAATTTTTTTTCAGTTTTAGTCAAACTTGGCAGTGAATAAATTAATGTGCCGAAAAATTTAATGAAATAGAAGACATTTATAGTAAGTGAATTAAAGAATGAAAATATATATTTTGATAAGTACAAAAATTGAAATTGTTACATTTAAAGAACAAATGTCTTCTCTTTAAATTTTCAAATGGAGATTTATAAGGATAAGAAATGACCAACCAAGTTACCATTTATGATGCCAAAATTTAAGATAATAATAAATATATGATATTAAAAAACAAAGAATGGAATATAATGTAACAATTTGCAATGTGTTTTTTAAAAAATATTATCAAGCTTGAAAAGCTTTGTTAAAATTAATTTTAATAATAGGGAAATAACATTAAAAAATACAACAACCTATATATCGTATATTCTGCTACAGATATCTTCAAAAACATCTTGTGTCAAACAACCCTGAAAAAGAAAGCAGCAGAAGACCAAGTTCAACAAAAAAAACACAATCTTCAACATCCTTAAAACCAAAAGTCAAAGGTAAATATATTTCTGATAATTTTTTGAAAAATAAATTAACCAACCTTTTCACAAGATAAAGTAAAACTTGTTAATGAAATGTGAACTGCCTTTTGTATATAACCAAAATATGAGTAACATGTTGTTTACAAAATTGCATTTTTAAAAATACTGTCATGCATTATAACTATGAAATGAATCATTTTTTTTTTAAACCAAAAAATAGGGAATTAATAAAAAGATAATCAACAGCCTATATATTTTTTTTCCACAGATATCTACAAAAACATCTCTTCAACCGCAATTGAGAAAAAATCAACCAGCAGAAGACCAACATCAATAGAAAAGCACCAGCATCAAAACATCGAAAAGCCAAAAGGAAAGGTAAATAAAATTCTGTAAAATCAATAAACTCTTTTCCGAAAGATAGAGTAACACCTGTAAATGTAATTTAAAGTGCCTTTTATGTATAACAAAAATAATCAAAACATTTTCATGCCAAAAATGCTTTTTAAACAGAACTGTCATGCATTTTATCCATGAAATACATCACTTTTAAAAATCCTAAAAATAGGGGGAAATTATTTTATTTATTTATTTATTTATTTTTTTAAAACCTTTATTTACGCAAAAGTGTACACCGCTATTTAGCCGAACATCCCAGGGGCACGGCAGCACATTAAAGACATAGAATCACGGCATGCATCGATCATATTGCCGGATAGGTGAGGTTTAATTTTACTTTTAAATCAGGATGACATCAAGAACGTAAAAAGCTCCAATATAATGTAAAGAATGTGGGAATCAGGTGCCTAATCGTAATAAATAGTCATATAATCGGCAAGCCAAACAATAAGTCCTGCATAATGAAGACGATCACAAATAAGACCTGGGCAACGCATCAGAGATGTAGGATATACATGCATACAATTACTACAAGCATCAAGTAGGCGCCCGCCCATTCACACCAATAATGCAGCAACAGCTAGGACACAGATTACGACAAATCAGTGAAAACTCAGGGAATAACCCAACCGACTGATCCCAAACCCAGAAAAAGAAGAAAGTGAAAGGAAAACCAAAAGAGCGAAGAAAAAAGGCCATAGAAACAAATTAGGAAAAAAACAAGAAAACCCCTCCCCCAACCCCCCACCCCGCACAACTGTAGATGGCTACGGCCTACCCCCCCTAGCAGCGTGCCTGTCGCCCAGTATCCATACCCGAAATATAGAAGAGAGAAGAAATAGAAAAGAGAGGAGAAATATAAGAAGAAGAGAAAATAAGAAAAGCGGAGGAGGAGAGAAAATTTGAATATGAGCTTCCAGTGGCCCACCCTCCGAGCCGAGACCCTCAAATCAATACAGAGCCAACATTCGATTCAGTCATTGTACAGCCTGTCCCGCGTGGTCACCAGCCGTCTGCACACCAGTACTCGAAAGAACATCCTCAGCCCTGTCCCCTGCGATCGATTATGGCAGCGGAGTCCAGCCGGCCAGCCGCCATATTGGATACAGTGGGTGAATGGGGTGTCCATGGGAATCCGTCGGGCTGCCCATCAATGCCAGCCAAAAGCAACAATGTGCGATCAGAGACCTTTCGGGAAGGACCCAAGCGCCACAATAAGCCACCAAAGTCTGTTAACCAGCCCGTTAGCATAAGTTCCAGGAGAAGAGGGGGAGTCACCCCGTAAGTCCACAGCTGAATAGTCGGACGCGGCGTTCGGGATCGAGTCTCCACACACAACGCTGGGCCACCATCACCGGACCATTCCTCATTGGTAGCAATCAGTCCTGCGGCTGGCACGAGATCCCGGTCCTCCAAAGTCCCCATAGCCACCGGGGAAAGCATCTCACCGCGTTCGGGTGCAGGGTGTGGCGCAGTGTCCCGCAAGCGAGGAAAATCACAGCCAGCGCAGTACACAGTGGGAGCAATGGCGTCCAGCCTACTCTCCAGATCCTTGGCACGACAATTCAGGGCAATGCGCAAATCACCTAGAGCAACAAGAACATCGCTGATACCCAGCGTTGCCCCAGATACAGAGGCCCCAGCACTCTTCCCAACGTGATGCTCCTCGGCAGAGCGGGACTCACAAGTCCGAACGCCACGCTCACATGCGTCCATCCGGTCTCCACACCGCCACTCACCGGAGTAAAGTCGGACCGGGACCTCGGGACCATCGGGCTCCATAGTGTCACGATTGGTGGCGCAGACGCGGATGCAACAGTCACCGGTCCCGCAACCGTGACCCAGAGCGCTCAGTAGCAGGCGCCAATTATGTGAAGCTCAAGACGTCGCCAGAAAGAGCCTCGGGAACACAAAGGAACTGTCCGGGCGGCTCAGGGACAGTGAACCAAATACAACGTAGTCCCCCAGATCCGCGATGTCCCACAGTTACACGACACCGCCGGGTGGGCTGGATGGCTGCAGCAAGGAACAGGCAGCACAAAAGGTTCACTACGTCAGGCCGACTCCTCTCCAACGCGGATGGCCGTTGTTATTCCATTAGGGGCCGGCCGTCCCCCGCACTCAATGTCCCGGTCTCATGGACACAAAAGGGCCGGAGACTAGGCGAGGACGCTTCGTCGCTTTCCCAGCCAGTAGCACTCCCGGAAACACGCCAACGAGGGCAGCTTCATTTCTCCCGCAGCAGGACACGGCTCGGAGGCAGGATAAATCACAGGATATAAGCACAAAGCAAGAAG
This sequence comes from Lissotriton helveticus, assembly GCF_964261635.1. NCBI lineage: Eukaryota > Metazoa > Chordata > Amphibia > Caudata > Salamandridae > Lissotriton > Lissotriton helveticus. Next base: position 1,541,217,709 of record NC_136068.1, on the reverse strand, counting down.
GTCGGCGGAGCTGAAAGTTTAAGCGGCCATCATGTTCGCCGGCTTAGCTCCTCCTCGGGAAAATTATTTTTAAAATCAACAGCCTATATATTTTTTATTCTACTACAGATATCTACCAAAACATCACAGACAAAGCAACAGTGACTGAACAACCATCCAAAGACCAACATCAAGCAATAAACCACTTTCTTCTAAACATCAAAATTTAAAAGAAGGTAAATATATTTTTTTCAAAATTGTGAAAAATAAATTAACCACATTTTCTCCATACAGAGTAACATCACAAAAGAAAAAAACATAATTTAAGCTATATTTTAAAATTTTTCTTTCAGAATAACAAAGTGTAAGGTGAACCAAGAAAAAAAGAAATTCTACAAAAACCATCTCAACGAACAAGCAACCGTTGGAAAAGGTGAAAATAATAAAAAAATTTACAAAAAAATATGAGCAACTAAAAAAATGCTAAAGTTAATCAAATGAAATTGCAAACTGATAAAAAAAAGGCATATATTAATAATTCTAAAACTCTTTTTCTCCTTTTCTTATCATTTCAGAAAATGTCAACAAATAAAACAGAACACTACATTACCTCCAGCAAAGAAAACTGACTTCTACAACATGCAGGGTACATATATTGCAAGGAGAGAATAACAGAACCAAGGAGACATTGGAGGTGCGTGCAATACTACTCATCCCATTGCAAAGGCAGAGCGGTTACTCTTGGTGACACAGTTGTTAAAACATCTGAGCATAACCACTCTGCCTTTGCAATGGAGATAGAAGTAAGAGAAACAATAAATGAAATGAAGGATATTGCAAACACCTCCAACGACTCCTCTGGTTCTATTTTGAAGGAGGTTGCTCAGCATGTCCCTAGTCATGTTGCTAGCAGTATGCCTATTATACCCAATCTGAGACGAGTAATTCAACGTAAAAAACAAGCAAGTAACCCACAAAGAGTTACACCACAAACATTCTCTGATATTCTAATTCCACCTGAACCCTCTGTTTCTATATCTAACGAACCTTTCATCCTACATGACAACCAAAACCCTCAAAAACGAATAATTATCTTTAGCACACCCCGTAATCTAGCCAAGATAGAGAATAGTGAAATTTTATTGATGGATGGCACATTTAAAAGCATGCCCCATCCATTCACCCAAATATATACTATTCATGCTAAAATTAACAATACTGTAGTCCCCTTAGTTTAAAGTTTGCTACCTGATATACAATCCACAACATACACTGAACTTTTGACAGTGATTAAATCTAAAACATCAAACAGAAGTCCTAGGAAAATAATAATTGATTTTGAATTCGCAATGATTAATGTTATTACAAAAACTTACATGGATACCCAAATTCAGGGATGTTTTTTCCATTTTTCCCAGGCATTTTGGCGTAAAATACAGAAAACATCCCTAGTTGTGGATTATTCTTCAGATAGCAAACTGCAATTCGAATTAAAAAAACGAACAGCTCTTTGCTTCGTTCCTCCTGAAAGTGTAGACGAGTACTACACTGCAATTACTGAATCAGACTTTTACACAACAAACGAAGAAAAATTGGCACCCTTACTAAATTATTTTGAAGACACATGGATTGGGCATCTAAGCAGGTCGGGTCGCAGGAGGAAGCCAGGATTCCATGTGGAGTGGTGGAACTGCTACACGAGTTGCTTAGAATGAGGAGCAAAGCCCAACAAGGACATAGAGGGATGGGACAACTCCTTTAACCACACAATTGGAAAACCTCACCCTAACTTTTATCATTTTTTGGAAACTTTGAGGATGGAGCAAAAGTTTCCAAGATATGAGAATGTCACAAGCATTAACAGGTAGTCTTAAACCACGGATTTCCAAAAGATCAAAAGAAATGTCAGAAAGACTATTGGGTGCATTACAACAATTTTCGTTGTGTGTGTCTTCAGACTACCTGGATAATGTAGCTCACATACTACATTACTAACTCTACCTACACCATTACTTTCCGGTTTTGCCCTATAATAAATAGACAATGCAATTAATTTGACATTTTTCAAAAAAAAAATTTCAAATTAAAAAGTCGGGTCACCTTCCCTTAGATGTCTTCTTTTTTCTTTTCTTCTCTTTGTAAATCCAAACCATATCCAACTTTTTTGAAATCCATAAAGAAATCCAGCACCATTAAAAAACCATTCTCCAAAATCTGTATTCGATTCGAAATTAAAAGAAACCATTTGAAAAAGATCGATTCAAACAAAACCCCCCCAAAAAATCTTCTCCAAATCCAAACGATAGCGAAGTGAAAATCCAAATGAAAAATCAATCCATCTTCTTTCTTCTCTTTTAAATCCAAATCTTCAAAATCCACAATCCAACGAATTCCCCCCAAAAAGTCAGCTTCCTCGATTGCAAGAATTTGAAAAAAAAGCAATCCATTTTCCGAAAAATAAATCCAATCCCAAGAAATCGATCTGCTTCTCTGTCCTGTCTTTTCGAATCCAAATGTTTTTACGATAAAAAACATGCAAAAGCAACTACTTACGGTACTATATATATTACTATTAATATCAAACTATACTATCATTATTTAAACTAAATACAAGTGGCCCGACAACGGCATACTCTAGCCACACGATCGGCAACATGCTAAAAAGCTAATAAAAACTTAACTTTATATCTAAACTAATCATCCCTCTTCTCTCCTTGCAATATATGTAACTCTAAACAACTTTCAAATTATAAATAAAGTTTTAAAAGTTTCCTACCTGAGCGCAGATCTCCTTGCTTCTGCTCTGTCCATCGACGCTCCTCAATACAGCCGCGATGATTCACGTATACGTCATCAGGAGCTATGAAAAATAAAAAAGGACAATTTTAGTTCTTTTTATTATTATAAGTAATATATGTTTAAAAAAAGTTATATAATAAAATACATCAACATTTTTTAAATAATAGTTTACATATTTAAAAAATATTCTTTAATAAAATATATATTTTTTATAAAAATAAAATAAAACAGTCTCGCATTCCAATAACTTTTTTCATATATATTTTATTTATTATACTAGTAATAATCTAAGCATGTGAATAATTCGTACATATTGTACTTACCTTTATGCTGCTCCCATTTGCTTCTGTTCCATCCCGCATCAATCTTCAAATGAACTCAGCAATGATACACGTGGCAAACACATAGCCTGCTATGGAAATAAATGAAGGACAAAACATTACATTGATTTCAATGTAAAAGCGTGAGAAAATATTTACAATAAATTTTTTTAAATATTTTTAACATATCTAAAAAAAATACGTTTTTAAAATAAAGTACAATATCAGAAAACAATATTTATTTTTTATTTTTAAAAAACATATTTATCCATAAAAAACGTAATTAATTTAGTATTTTAAAAATTACTAACAATACTTTTAGGGGATGAGGTATTAATTAAAATTCAAACTCAAGAGGGTGTTAAAGAAGGGTAAATGCTGGATAGTGTAGTAGTATTAATTACTATTCAAACTCCAAGGGGATGTTATTGTAGGGTAAGTGCTGGATAGTGTAACAGTATTAATTACTATTGTAACTCCAGGGGGTTGTGAAAGTAGGTTAAATGCTGGATAGTGTAGGAGTATTCATTACTATTCTAACTAAAGTAGGGTAAGTGCTGGATAGTGTAGGAGTATTAATTACTATTCTAACTCGAGGGGGTTTGAAAGTAGGGTAAGTGCTGGATAGTGTAGGAGTATTAATTACTATTATAAGTCCAGGGGTGTGTGAAAGTAGGGTAAGTGCTGGATAGTGTAGGAGTATTAATTACTATTCTAACTCCAGGGGGGTGTTAAAGTAGGGTTAGTGCTGGATAGTGTACGAGTATTAATTACTAATCTATCTCCAGGGGGGTGTTAAAGTAGGGAAAGTACTGGATAATGTTAGAGTTTTAATTACTATTCTAACTCCAGGGGGGTGTTAAAGTAGAGTAAGTGCTGGATAGTGAAGGAGTAATAATTACTATTTTAACTCAAGGGGGGTGTTAAAGTAGGGGAAGTGCTGAATAGTGTAGGAGTATTAATAACTATTCTAACTCCAGTGGGGTGTTAATGTAGGGTTAGTGCTGGTTAGTGTATGAGTATTAATTACTATTCTAACTCCAGTGGGGTGTTAATGTAGGGTAAGTCCTGGATAGTGTAGGAGTATTAAATACTATTCTAAGTCCAGGGGGGTGTTAAAGTAGGGTAAGTGCTGGATAGTGTAAGAGTATTAATTACTATTCTAACTCCTGGGGGTGTTAAAGTAGGGTAAGTGCTGGATAGTGTAGGAGTATTAATAACTATTCTAACTCCAGAGGGGTGTTAAAGTAGGATAAGTGCTGGATAGTGTTGGAGTATTAATTACTATTCTAACTCCAGGGGGGTGTTAATGTAGGGTAAGTGCTGGATAGTGTAGGAGTATTAATTACTATTCTAAGTCCAGGGGGGTGTTAAAGTAGGGTATGTGCTGGATAGTGTAGGAGTATTAATTACTATTCTAAGTCCAGAGGGGTGATAATGTAGGCTATGTGCTGGATAGTGTAGGAGTAATAATTACTATTCTAACTCCAGTGGGGTGTTGAAGTAGGGAAATTGCTGGATAGTGTTGGAGTATTAATTACTATTCTAACTCCAGGAGGGTGTAAAAGTAGGGTAAGTGCTGGATAGTGTAGGAGTATTAATTACTATTCTAAGTCCAGGGGGGTGTTAACGTAGGGTGAGTGCTGGATAGTGTAGGAGTATTAATTACCATTCTAACTCCAGGGGGGGGTTAAATTAGGGAAAGTGTTAGATAGTGTAGGAGTATTCTAACTCCAGGGGGGTGTTAAAGTAGGGAAAGTGCTGGATAATGTAAGAGTATTATTTACTATTCTAACTTCTTGAGGGTGTAAAAGTAGGGTAAATGCTGGTTAGTGTAGGAGTATTCATTACTATTCTAACTCCAGGGGGGTGTTAAAGTAGGGTAAGTGCTGGATAGTGTAGGAGTATTAATAACTATTCTAACTCCAGGGGGTATTAAAGTAGGGTAAGTGCTGGATATTGTAAGAGTAATAATTACCATTCTAAGTCCAGGGGGGTGTTAAAGTAGGGTAAATGCTGGATAGTGTAGGAGTATTAATTACTATTATAACTCCAGGGGAGTTTTAAATTAGGGAAAGTGCTGGATAGTGTAGGAGTATTAATTACTATTCTAAGTTTTTGAGGGTGTAAAAGAAGGGTAAGTGCTGTATAGTGTAAGAGTATTAATTACTATTCTAACTCCAGGGGGTGTCAAAGTAGGGTAAGTGCTGGATAGTGTAGGAGTATTAATTACTATTCTAAGGTTTTGAGGGTGTAAAAGTAGGGTAAGTGCTGGATAGTGTAAGAGTGTTAATTACTATTCTAACTCCAGGGGGGTGTTAAAGTAGGGTAAGTGCTGGATAGTGTAGGAGTATTAATTACTATTCTATCTCCTGGGGGGTGTTAAAGTAGGGTAAGTGCTGGATAGTGTAGGAGTATTAATAACTATTTTAACTCCGGGGGGTGTAAAAGTAGGGTAAGTGCTGAATAGTGTAAGAGTAATAATTACTATTCTAACTCCAGGGGGGTGTTAAAGTAGGGTGAGTACTGGATAGTGTAGGAGTATTCATTACTATTCTAACTCCAGGGGAGGTGTTAAAGTAGGGTAAGAGCTGGATAGTGTAGGAGTATTAATAACTATTCTAACTCCATGGGGGTACTAAAGTAGGGTAAGTGCTGGATAGTGTAAGAGTAATAATTACTATTCTAAGTCCAGGGGGTGTTAAAGTAGGGTAAGTGCTGGATAGTGTAGGAGTATTAATCACTATTCTAAATCCAGGGGGGTGGAAAAAGTAAGTATTAATAAATAATAACTAATCTATCAGTTATTAATAACTAATCTATCTAAAAAAAAATTAAAGTGGTAGATAGTTTAGGAGAATTAATTTAACTACTGGGGTAGGTGTAATAAACAATTAAATACCATAACTTTTATAAAAAAAATAACTTACCAATACTTACGTTGTGATGGCATGCGTTGTTATAGCATCTGCGTTGTGTTGGCAGGCGTTGAAATAGCATGCGCTGTGAAGGTTCTAGCGTTGAAATAGATTCGTTGTTAAGGTAGTGCGTAGAAAAAGTTGCGTTGTAATGGTAGTTCCCCGCCTTGGAGTATTGCTTTTGTGCAGGATGGTGTCCCTTCCTGCACAAACCCAAACCTGCTTACAGGGCAGACGCCCCTGCACCATTATGCAAGGATGTCTGCGTTGGCGCTAGGTTGCACATTGTGCGCCAGCGCAAGGAAAAAGCAGGGATGCACCATATAATGTTAAGTACAGCACATTCCTGCCCTTTCCCTACCACGCAGTGCAGCAAGACGGCTTGATGCACTGCGCTGCGTGATTTTTTGATAATTAGTGTTACAATTTATAGAATGTTCTAAACTGTATACTTTGCGAGTGTTGTATTTGAAAAGGTGGTACTTCCCAGTGCAAATTTATATATGCTACAATGCCCACATTAAAAAAAAATCATTGGTGGTGGTGTGAGCCAAGTTGGCCTTGTATTCATTGTCAGATTGTTCAACGTAGTATGGCAAAGAATACTGCATAGTGTGCGATCCGAGGTTTTCCTGAGAGTAAAACGGAAAGAGTATTTGCCAAATGAAATAAATGTCAGTTGCTACATAATATACTATATATTGATGCACTCTGACTTTTCTGATATATTATTCAGATACTGGGAAATATCTTTGTAATAGGACAGCTTTTGATATTTCGGCCATGTGCAGCTCCACAGACAGCCAACTTCACGCTGCACAGGGCCTTTGTCTGTGCACTGCAGGGGGTGGGCTGCGCTGCCAGGTTCTGTAGCTAACCCACCTGGAGGCAGTCAATCCCCCCTCCCCTCGCAGGTAGCCCATCCTATTTGTGTACGGCCTTTCATAGCACACAGCGTGAGATTGGCCACAGGGTCTGGATTGCAGCCAGGCCCTGTGTCCAACTCCCCACAGGCAGCCACACAGGAGCAGCCAACTCCATGCAGCGTATGGCCCTTTGTCATGTATAGCATGGAGTTCGCTGCAGGGCATGTCTTGCAGCCAGGCCCTGCTTTCAACTCCCTGCATGCAGCCAACCCCACGCTGCGCTCAGCCATTAGCCATGCTCAGAGGAGGTTGGCCACAGGGCTTGGCCTGCCGCAAGGTCCTGGGGCCAAACCCCCAGCAGGCTGCCAACCCCATGACATGTAGAGGCTTTGGTGTGCACAGCATATGGTTAGTATTTGAGCCCCTGGGACCCCATCCCCAGTGGCCAAAACATATATATTAAAGGGTGGGAGCATGCAGTCCCCCTCTCTGACCCTAAATTGGCCCCAGGGCAAGTTCGCATAAAAAGGGGAAGGGGCTGCATTTCCCCCTTCACTTAAAATGTATAGGAGAGGCTCCCGACCCCAAGTCTTAAACAGCCCCGTTGGCCACATCCAAATGGCCAAATTCAATTAAACAGTGGAATTAGCCATGTAGCTCCCATCCCTGACCCTTAATGGACTCAGAGACCACATCCCTTGAGGTCAAATACTATTAAACAAAAAGGAGAGGGGGTTGCGCGGCTTCCCTCCCCAAGTCTTCTTGGGCCCCTAGGAAACCATCCCCAAGGTTAACAAAATGAAAATGGGATGGGGACTCCCCTCCCCTAGCCTTCATAGGCCCACCCTATCCCCAGGGCCGAATTTAATCCAAAAAGGGGAGGTGGCCATGTGGCAGCCTTCCTGAGTCTTCTGGGACCACATGACCTGGGGCCAAATACAATTAAACAGGGGAGGAGGACATGCAGGCCCCTCCCTGAATCTTAATAGGCCCTGGGACCACATCCCCAGGGCCAAAACAATAAAAAGGCAAGGGAATGCAGGCCTCTTTCCCCAAGTCTTCTTGAGCCCTCAAGATCTTATGCCTCTGGGACGATTTCAAAGGGGAGGGTAGCGTGCAGCCCCCTCCCTGAGCTGTTTTAGGCCCTGTGGACCCCATCCCGGGGGCGCAAAATATTTAAAAAAAGGATGGAGGTCATGCAGCTCCCCTCCCTGAGCCCTATTAGGCCCTGGGACCTCATCTCCCAGGGTTGATCACAAAAAAGTGAAGGGGGTCACAAGGCCCCTCTCCCAGGTCCAAATTTAACACAAAAGGGGAGAGGGGCCATGCGTCCGCCCTCCCTGAGCCATACCAGGTCCCAGAGACCCAGCCCTGGAGCAAATATATTAATAAAGGGGATAGGGATGTGTGGCCCCCCTCCTGAGCCTAGTTTGACATCAGGGACTTCATCCCCCGGTGTCCACCTGAGGCACCCAGCAACCAAGACATTGGAGCCACAGGGGGAGACTCCAAGGCCCAGGCTGTTCTCTGCATGCTGTGGGAGCCAGCACCAGGAGGGAGCAGCTTCTTTTTGGCATGCTCCGTCCGGGCGGGAGCAATATGTGTTTTGTTTGAACACAAGTCTGATCTCTGCCTGGGGGAGCATTTTTAAATCTCCGGCGGCTGGAAGCAGACGTGATGTTTGCTCTCGTTTGACGATACATCTAAAAATGCTCCAGCCAGATGAGAGCATACACGTTTCTCTGCCTGCGCCGGTGAGGGCAAGGAAACTACTGTGCCCAGGGGGTGGGCTCCTTGGGATACAGTCACTGAGACGACCCCATGGTTGGGTCTGCGGGGTCTTTGAAGACTCAGGAAGAGAGCTGCATGGCCCCCCTCTATCAGATAAGTACTGAACAGAGAGCGACTAACCTGTGATAACCGAGACTGGCAGGATCAATGCACAATGTTTGTCCTTCCACCTTCCCTGATGCTCAACCAAGAGAGATACTCACCGCACTCAACTTGATGAACACCGAGTGGAGTGGGGGAATGGGACAAAATAAGAAAATAGCCAACCGCTGACTGTATGACAGCTTCTTTGTATCACCCTTCCTGCTAGCCTGTCATCTGCCTCTCAGTGTGAGGGTGCCTGTTAATTCGCATGAGAACCCTTTAAAATATTGGTTATTTCTCTTTTAGTTGTTTCTTCACTAAAATTAAACTTTTGGCACACACTGCGTGGTTTATTTAATGTCTGTATTTGGTTAGCAAAGATTGAGCGATTCAATGAATAATAAGTAAATATCTTGTAAATAATCAAGTATCTTGCATTTTTGTCCACTGAGTTCTTTTACTAATGTACAGTCATGATTCCTTTGTCTGAAATTCATGACTTGCATGTACGCATGGAGGAGGTAAACATTAAATGTACTGAGCTTTCGCTTTCCTCTTATATCTCCTGCAGATCGTCAAGAACTCTCTCCAGGAAGCACAAGGTTCACAGAGGATGAGGATTCACAATTCTGGGGATGGTCCCAATGGTTACTCAGACTTTTCACACTCCACTTACACCATCCATACAACGAGAGTAGAAAACTAAACCCAAACTCAAAATACACAATTTTGTTTAATAAACAATACATCAATTCATTTGTAAATGTATGTATAAGAAAAGTTGGTACAAAAAAGCATGTATCATTTGATAAAAACTGATCTAAAATCAATAATCTATTACACAAGGGACTAAAATACAAACTACATAGAGAGAGTACACATAAAAGGAGACATTAGACTATGTCTTAACACCACATCCGTGGTAAAACAATAAAAACAAACTAGAACCAGATGCTATGGATGATTGGTAATCTGTGGTTCCAGCAAGTCCATGGATTGTGTAAGAAAGCCTTAACCGCTTCGATGGGAAAGGACTTATTGCACCATCTTTGTATTTTGCGACTCTCTTGATTCATAATATTTGTCCAAAAAACTGTTTTTAAAAAATATCTGGAGTTTTGTTATCAAAGCAAGAAAGAAATCCTAGCGTAATTCGGGCAAAACTATTAGTTGTTTTATTATCGTGGGGGATAAAAACTCCTGTCCGGCCCCTAGATATATTGTGGCCTTGGCCTCAGAACATTTCTGCCACTTTATAGTGCTTGGAACAAGAAATTATCCTTCATGTAGGTTGTCCAGAAAATTATTCTTTGGATAGAATCAAAAAACGGGTCCTGACGATCTGTACTTATTGCTTCACATATCCTGCTGGTATTGTCTCTGTGTTGATAGTACCCTTGGTACAAATGGGTCACTATCGTGCGCAACACGTCACATCTATCTTCCGGTCACTTCAATAGTGAAGTGGCCAAGAGAAAAAAAGTTCCCTAGGCCAATGATTACACTCTAGTTTTTTTTAATTGGGTTGCGAAATCCAACCGTCCTGATATACAAATACATTTGGAGCTTAATTTCTCACTGAACGGATTTACTACAAATTACAAAAAATAAGATCTGTGAACCAAGATCTGATTTCCTGCCAAGTTTGGTGTACTTTCGTTTAGCGTTTTTTGTTTTTTTAATGGATCACACCAACCCTTTCCATGCACGAACTAGGCAAAAAAGAACATCCCTTTGGAAAGTTTTGTGAAGATTCTTCAAATGGCGCAAAAGGTATAAGTAGAACAAAAAGACATTTCCTATGGAAAAGCTGACCTAACTATAACTACCCAGAGGCAACACCGCCACTGGTTTATTTATGTATATATACATATTTCAGATTTTGTTTTTCTTGGTGGTGCCCCTAAAATAGGGAGGGGCTCCACCAAGAATTTTGTTTTAATGTTGTTGGGGGCTGCAAGCCCCAGCACCATTAAAAAACAGTAAGTCACATGGGTCATTAAGTCTATGACCCAAGTAGAACTTACCATCTTTTTGTAAAACACTCCTAGCTGGAGCTCTAATCTCTTCAGCTGTTGTGCAAGGCTCTCTGTGGTTGTTTTATGACTGCATTCCCTAGTCTGAATTCAATTAAAAATGACTCAGAGACATGTTTGTTTGTTTTTTTAAACAATATATCTTTGACAATTTTGATATTTTTAACCCACAAAATATTGTTATACAATTGTGTGAAAAGAAAGAGTCATAAGCATGTTTTATTAGCATGTTATTAAATATTTTTTATAACAATCAATACTAAAAAACATTGCATTGTATGTGTTATTGAAATATGCCTTTGATAAAAAATATTGGTGATTTTTTAGACACATGATAGATCTGCTTATTATATATATATATATATAGTCACTGAAAAAACCATAGGTTTCACACCAGTTATAGTTAGCTGGAAATTTTACTCGCATAAAACCATTGAAATTCCAACGTTATAGTTAGTTGGACTCACTATAACTTGCGCGTGCAATGCACTGCTGATGACGTCTCATATTACATCACTCATGACATGGTCAGTGACATCACTCATGACATCACTGATGACACCGTCCAGTGAATGTGTGTCTTTCTGAAAAATAAATATGTGTTATATATGTATATGTAAAAATAGATGGAAGAATAAATGTTTAAATAAGTGTTTACACGTTTTGTTTTTTAATTGATTGGTTAACTGGCTTATTAAGTGTACCTTAGTGAATACATATATTAGGCAGTAATGTTTAAATATTTAAATATATGTATTAGTGTTTCACTTTGTGTATAAGTGGCTGCATAGGTTGGTGAGTAGCTACATGTGTATGTATATGGGTTATTAGATGTTTTTCTTAGTATCAGTATGAGTGTTTGTATGGTTTGGTGGGGGTATTACTTAGTACATAGATGCATGTGTGACTGACTCTCTGTTTGTATGTGTTTTGAAGACAGCATATGTGCAGGACTGTATGGGTGGATGAGTGTGTATATGTGTGTGTTAGTGAGTGAATGACTGTCTCACTAGTGTCTTTATCAGTAACTACATATGTTTTAATCTAGTATATGTGAATATTGATGTATATAAGTGAGTATATGTGAGAGTAAGAGATTGTAAGAGTTCCTGTTTAAATAAGTATGTGTTTCTATAAGTGATTGTTTAAGAGAGTAAGTATGTGTAAGTTTCATTAGAAGTAAGGTGGTAGTGTGTGTATAGCTGTATATGCAAATAAATGGATGCTCAATAATTTACTTGCATGTGTGAGTATGTGTGAGAGTATCTTTTGGATGACTGTCGGTGTGTAACAGGATGTATAGGTGTATCACTACATATGATGAGTGAGTATATGTATGAGTGACTATATAGAACTGTTGGTGAATGAGTGCATGTATATATAAATGGTGGAATTATTGAATTGGTTGTTGTAACTGGTATGGCTATCTCCATTTAAAAAAAAATTTAGTTTCTATTTTTGAATATGTGTTTCAAGGGTTACATTACAGTGAAAGGAGGTCTGTCACTCTGTCAAAAGGATGGTGTCATCAGTGATGTCATGAGTGATGTCACTGACCATGTCATGAGTGATGTAATATGAGACGTCATCAGCAGTGCATTGCACGCGCAAGTTATAGTGAGTCCAACTAACTATAACGTTGGAATTTCAATGGTTTGATGCGAGTAAAATTTCCAGCAAACTATAACTGGTGTGAAACCTATGGTTTTTTCAGTGAATTTAATAGGTTTTTTAAATGCTAATTCCTAACTATAACTGGTGTGAAACCTTTGGTTTTTTCAGTGAATTTCATAGGTTTTTTAATAGCAAATCTCTATAGGTATGAAATGTAATATTTTTTATAATGAATTTTATATTTTATAATTATGTAATACTATTTTTTTTATGTTTATTTATTTATTTATTTTCTGCCCCGGAGCGCTCCCGGGGCACGTACTGATGCGCTCACCGGTGAGCGCAGTGTTACGGCGCGCCCCGGGGCGCGTTCCGATAAGCGTCCCGTTAGCGCTATTGCCGCGAACGAAAACAACATTGTGACGTATCGCGTAGCCGCGTGATGCGTCATATGACGCACGGCGTAAGCGCACCCGGAAGCACCCGAGCGCATACGATCGCGCAACATAAGCGCCGCCGGGCGCGCCCCGGGGCGCGATGACGGGCGCGCCGATGGGCGCGCCCCGGGCCGCGTAGCGTAAGCGCGTCGGGTCATGTGATCTGAAAATAGCACTTTTTATTGGTTCAGATCAGTTTTGGTTTCCAAATGATGAAAGCCCGGATCATGTGACTTGAAAATAACACTTTTCATTGGTTCAGAACAGTTTTGTTTTCCAAATGATCAAATCCCCCACCTTTTTTCCTCATTCTCACTTTGTTATTTGAGTGAGGAAGACCTGCTTTTTCCTTACAGAGATGGCTACAGTCATATCAGCAGCTGGAGCATCTGCCCCACCACCACCACCACCACCATCAAAAAGACCACCAGAAGATCACATTGGTGGTCAAGAAGAAGAGCAGGAGGATGATGAAGAGGAGGAACAGACAAGGCAGTTCCTGCCTGAAGATAATCCCCCATACAAACCAAAAGAACACTTTATATGGGAGTTTTACAAAATCCCAAGGGGTTTCAAAAAAGTCAACGCTGCGAAGGTGACTTGTCTGATCTGTGGTGCTGAGCTGTCCAGGGGGAACCCTAACAAAAAATATTCCTTTGGGAATCATACTATGATTCGGCACATGATGCGTTTGCACCCTAACAACTATTCTGCAGCAGAGGTAAGGGACCTGTGCAGTAAGCTACCCCAATCAACATCGAGACCCTCAACATCCAAAGGACCCACTCCATCGGGTCCAGAGGCAAGGGAGACGGTCCCAAATATACAAACAAAGTTTGGGGATTACAATTGTTTGTATATATTGCAACAAAACAATTAATTATGGTCAGCAAAGCATCACACTAATTAATGTTGCTATGGATAACCATAAATGCCCGAAGAAACCATAATTTTTTCTGATTTTTTTTGTGCTCCAGTTGAGCCATTTTCAATTCCCTGTTTTTTGTTTCTCCCCAGAGAAAATACAAAAAAAATATAAAACTGTTCAGAAAAGCCCAAAAAAGTAAAAAAAATTCAAAAAAACAATAAAAAAATATAAAACAACAAAAAGAATTAAAAAACAGTTCTTTTTAGAACTACCTCTAATTTATAAAAAAAAAACATTTTTAAAAAACTCTGTCATTCTTTTTTCTCAACGGTACGCGTAACGGTACGCTCCCCGGTACGCGTACCGGGGCGCGCACCAAAAAAAAAAGAAAAAAAAAGAATGAAGGAGTGAGCATGAGGGAAAGGGACAGAGAGAGTTATGTTAAGAGAAAGAGAGCTAGAGGCAACAACACAAAGGGACTGTGTATTAGATAGTAAAACAGTGAGGGAGGATTAGAAAAGAGAAGTGACTCTAAGTAAAGAGCAGTAAAAGAGGGTGGATAAAAGTGAATAAGGGTAAGACATGCGGAGTGACAGACAGAAAGGAGAGAGACAGTAAAGGAAGGAGTGACTGAAAGGGAGTCAGTGAAGCCGCAAACAAAGGTAAGTGACGGAGTGTGGGTGAGTTGTAGGGAGTCAGCATGACGAAAGAGTATTGACAGATTGAGGGGAGAGAGACAGCGATGATAAGAGAGACAAAGTGAGGGAACGGAAGTGAGGAACTGTGAGGACAGACGGACTGAGAGAAGGAGTGACAGGAGTGAAGTAAATGATTAAGGGAAAGGGAATGAGTGAGGGAGCAAAGAAAGGGAACAGAGGGTAAGGGAAGTAAAGCAGGGGGACTGAAAGAAGTTGAATGTGCGAGGGGAGTTAGGGAAAGGGGAGTAAACATGGAGGATAAGAATAAGTGAAGGAAGCAGAGTAAGGAAACAGGAGTGAGGTAGGGTGAGAGAATAATAGTGAGGTTAAAGGAAAGGGTGATGACAAACTACATTTTTTTAGTCACACCTACCTTATAATTAATGTAACTTTAATTACATTTTTTTACTACACTTTGTATCTGTGAAAGAGAGAAGAAAAAATAAGTTATAATTAGTAAAATATATATTTTAAAATAAAAGATACAAATGAAGAGGTTAAAAATCATAACAGTGTATTAAGAAATAAAGTACGAGTGAAAGACACAGAAAGGGAAATAAAGTGATGTAAAAGGACAAAAAGATGTTTAAAGAAATAGAAGGAGAACAAATTACTAAGAGTAAGGCATATAGATTCACTGACAGAGAGGAAGAGAAGAAGAGAGAAATGAAAGTTATTCGGTGATGAAAGTAAAGAGAAGAACATTGAAAGATAGGAAATGAGGGGTAGTAATGGAACCAGAGTAAAAGAAATGGGATGAAGAACGATGAGAGAGGAGCAGTGAAGTTGTTGTAAGAGAAATGATAGAAGGTAGATAAACACAAGTGAACATAACACAAGGAGAGTGAGGGACTGAGGACATAGAGGTAGTGAACGGAAAATAGAGAGAAGAGGTAAAAAAAAAGGAGCAAACAAAGATAAGCGAGGGAGAGTGGGTGAGTTATAGTGATAAAGTGCAACAATACTGGTGAGTGAGTAAAGAGAAATTACTAAAAGAGCAAAGGAGGAAAAGACGGAAAAGGGAAGTAAAGCAGAGACACTGAAAGCTGAAAAGTGGTGCAAGGGAGCGAGGGGATGCAGACAGTTGAAATGGAAATGAGGGGTTGTGAAAGAAGTGCAGTAAACGAATGGGTGTGAAACAGAGTGAGAGAAAGGCAGTGTGAGTGAGTAAAGAGAGCTGAAAGAGAGAGGAAAAAGGAAAGTGAGTGTGAGACAATGGGAATACAATATAAATTACACAATAAAACTATAGAATAATTTATACAACATGTTAGATAGTTTATTTTTACTGTTCTCAGAACATATTGAATTTCACTAAAAACAGTGAGTTCAAACTATTCATCATATGACAGCGGGGAAAAAAACACAATCAAAAAGATTGTGTTTAAAAAAAAACATATAAACTTACAAATCACATATGTACACTAATCTTTGATTCACTTACTTTTCCTATAGGCCAAATAGTACATTATGAAGGTCCTTTACGTTGGAAGGTACTCTGCTGTTCTCTAAAAATTCCATTTCATCGACTCTCTAGAAAAAAGCTCCAAGAACATCTGAAATATGTTTTAATGTTTTCATATACTCCTTCTGTTCAGTTATGACTCTTTGCTCATTCCTTCCCCTTTCCTTAAGGCCAAATAGTGTCAGATGTATCAGTATATTTTCAAATTATTTAAACAAACTCTAAAATTACAGTTTTCCCGACGTTCTGAAAGAAAGGCTCAAACAACATTTTCACAATATTAAAATTTTCATAATTCCATCTCTGGCTCTCTCATGTTGAACATTTCCTATAATACTGATATCACTTACTATGCGATCCACTTACCATACCTTTATGAGAACTATAATTTTTAAATTATCTTCATCACTGTTACTAGCAATATAATTTTAAACAGCAAACTAACTTTTATTAACTGCTCCCGTCTTCATAGGGCAATTACCTTTACTTAAATTTTGGTTCTAAAAACACTAGGTATGAATTTTTTAAGTCAAAAGGCAAACGTTGTTTGAAAGTCAAATGAGTGTCATTACACATAGTCCAACCTTTTCGACATTTTAAATAGCATGTGTAATGCCCTGATGTTGTTAAAGGACCGTCATGATAAATAATAGCTACAGTTGCAAAAGTTCTTCCTGATATTGATAACTGAGAAGCCACGAAATATTTAATAGAAGTTGACAATTTACTTCCATCAGGTCTACATCGTTGGAACATTAAAATGACATATTTACCATATGTTTGTAAAAATAATGTGGACAGCATTGCACACTTACATTGGGTACACACCATATTGTGATCAGCTGCTTTAACTAGATTATTAAAAGACACTGATTTGCAGTCTGGTAAAGTCAAATATATAAATCTTTCAGTGTCTTTTGTAGTACTACTTGATAAACTACAGCTGTCGCAGTCATGCTGCCATTGATAAGAAAGGCTAAAAATATTTTTTATATCTACAACTTCATCTTCCAATACATCAAACATATACATTAAAAATTCCTGACAATCCTGCTGAATATTCTGTGAAAATTGATTTTGACCAGAACATATATCTAGAAGATTTCGAATTTCTGAAACACTTTCTATTTTTGCTCTATCACTGCTACATTTCTGAAATACAGAATGCAATAAACAGCAGAATGTTTGATCCCGATTTTCAACAATCTGTTCTTGTAAATTTTGAAGAAAAAAACAACATTAACCACTACATTAGCATAGCAGTTGACACCAGAACTGTTTTCAAACTCAAATCCAACAACATCTTCAACAGAACCTTTTTTGTTTCTGCTTACAATTACAGTTTCATCTACTTTTTGTCTTTTTGCTACTACCTCACTGCAATTATTCTCATTTCTTCTTTTTCAGCCTACCAGACGTTTTTCAAACAGAGGATATTGAGGCAAATGTGGAGCATACTCTCTTCTTAACCTATTGTATTCTTTAACACAATCTAGATCTGCACAAATCTTTGTTTCATCACACTCAATCAAGTACAATCCTGATAAAGTTCTGACTCGTGATAATGCCACATATGCCATACCCTCTTTAAACACAGAACTTCCAATGTTCACCAAAGCACTATCTACACTTAAACCTTGAGATTTATGGATTGTCACCGCATATGCCAAACAAACAGGAAACTGTTTTCTGCGAACATATAAGTCTTTCACAAGCAAAAATCTAGCTGAACAACGACAAATTTGTTCTATTTCATCAATGCCATCAAATTTAATTTTTAAAATTTCAATTCCATCTCTATTTTTGTAATTCACAAAATCAACAACATGACCCATTGCTCCATTTACCAGACCTCTTTCAAAATTTAAATTCCTTCTCAAAATAATACGACAATTTAAACACACATTCAGAGTCTTTTCAAAACCAGCAGTTTTAGATATAGTCTTCTCTAATGAATCCAATTTTGATTTCAAATTTTCAGACAAAATAATTGTTGCTCCCATATACTCTATTTTATCTATAGCTTCCAGTTTCACTATCTCTTCATTTTCTAACTTTAACATTTTGTTGTTGAACATGGAACATTCTTTCAAAGTTGGCATCAAACATATGGCAGATTTCTTCTCGTAATTTTCTTACAAATATTCTCTGGAAGAATGTTTTCATTTGGGTACAAATTTGAAATTAATCGTCCATGTAAAGCTTCTTTCCCATGCTGACTTACTTTTCCGATTCGTACATCTTGTAGAATATTTTTATAATCTTCATCCTTTGCCTGCCGCATATTTTGGAGTAGTTCTGCATATTTGAAATGTAACCATATATTAACGTTTCCAATGCTTCCTAGGCACTTCCTGGTATCTTCATGCGTGACCATTTTAAACACGGGTTGTCCTTTCACTGGAGTCAACTGCAGTAGATCTCCAAAAACAATAATGTGTTTCCCTCCAAATAACACATCATACTCTGTTCTAAGAATTTCTTGCATTCTCAAATGCACAAAAGCAAGCATTAGATTTGAGACCATGCTTACTTCATCAATGATAAGAAGTTTCATTTTCTTCAGGACTCTGGAAACTTCGGAACACGCATCTCCAGATAGCTTGTGGTATTGCAATTTGTTATCATGCTCCACTGGCAGCATCAGTAAACGATGTAAAGTAATCCCTTTAATATTATGTGCTGCCAGCCCAGTTGGAGCGGTAACAACACAAGACAGCGGTGATTCAGTCCTTTTCTGCAGATAAGTTGCAATTGCTTTAATCAGAAAACTTTTTCCAGTTCCCGCTTCTCCACTCACGTACAGTTGGACAGGCTTAAATGATGTACATGAGCACTCTTTTTTCTCATGACTGAATCCATGTTCAACCTGTTCTGTGACTTCGTCATATATCTGTTTCTGCTCAAGATTTAGTTGTTTCACCAAATCTTCTAAGTTAACTACATCATCTTGAGCTTATTCCATAGCTCTTTCCACCTCATCCATGGCAGTGGCAGCTTCATTTTGGATAATTGGTCCTCCTAGTGGATCCTGACTCAATGAAGCAGAACTCTGACTCTCTTGAGAACTGTCTCTAGCAATCTCTACAGCAATTGTGGCTTCTTGCTCTATTTCTTCGTTCAACATTTGCAGATAATTTGGAAAAACAGGACATTCTATGGTATCCTTGGTTGCATTAAAAGAATCTTTGTAACAGAGAAAATCTCCAAGTAGTTCCTCTTCTTTCCGCCATGGCTTAAAGAGTTGCAAAAGAGCTAAATAGTAAAATTCCCTTTTCTCTGGATTTTCGCAACTCAATTTTCGATGATTAATCAAATGGCCTTTTCTCTGCTTCACTAGACATCCACACCCAATGACAGCATATATTCCATTATTGATATCTTCTCTGATGTTCCTCTTATAAATATATCTTTGCAGAACTTCATAGAGACAAGCGTTCTCAAGGTAAGGACTTCTATTTGGATAGTATGTATCCAACATGTTTATCTGTACTTTCTGGTTCTTTCTCTGCCAAATACTCTATTTATTGTACAGATTTCAAAACTCGGTTTCGTGTTGCAGCAAGACCTAGACTCACCCAAATGATGGTTCTAGATTTGGTATATAGACTTGCTGATGACAATCGATCAGAACATTCATATGCTCCAATTTCTCGATGTGACAACATCTTCAGACTGTAACTGTATAATTTCTTGCTTAGACTCTTTTCATGTGAAATATCCTCCCACATTTCCTTCAGTTCTGTCTTTTCTTTTTTTGTGATGTAAGACGTCACATATCGAGCCACAGCAATAGAGTTGTCAGCAACGAACTGAATATCCATGTTAGCATTCCACATGGACAAAATCACTGGGTTGTAGTCGTTGATGTACTTGGACTCTTCGTTTCTTTTTAAATTGTATGTATTTTTTGGTGATTTCCTCGTCACAGTATGTCGCAGAGAAGACATCAAATTATTTACTCTTCCTTTAGAAATCACTGGTCGTGGAAACCCGAAACGACATTTTGTGTAGAACTTGTCCTTGTTTCTGAATTTTCGACGACAGTACTTTCCACAATGATGGGATTGAAAGGGTAAAACTTGTTGCCTTAAACTGTTTTCGTCGGTAGTTTTTGGAACAGCACATGTTGAATACTCTTCAATGAAGCTCATCACTGTCTCATCCGAATCTGTTCCAAATTTGGGTGCATCTTTAATCCACAACAACATATGTATATGAGGAGCACCTCTCGCTTGATACTCCTTTCTCCAAAAGAAATCCAAAACCTCTCCAAGGGGAGGATTTTTTTTTCTTGGTAATAAAAGACATCATAGCTTCAAATCTATGATTGAAATATCTGCATACATTCACTGGATCCAAAGAACACAGTTCTCCAGCAGTTTTGAATTCTATATTTTGTATATTTGCATTTGCCTCTCGTAGAAATTGAAGCAAGTCGTCCCATGCATACTCAGCACAGCTAAGAGTGAGGAACCATGTAGGAGTTCCTAAGTTTCTTAGCATACATTTCAATTCCCCATGACAACGGTACCAATACTCATTTGTACCACGCTGACATGCCATGAGATTGATTAGATGAGATTCCAAAATATTATCTTGCAGATTGACTTTCTCCATAAAGTCCCTCGCCGAAACATTTTGCAGATGTGCTCCACTTTTCAGTATATGGTTTACTGCATAAGAAAGCCCAGACAAGTCACTTTCATACAGTAGATGAACCAAATATGGAATGTATTGACAAAACCTTGGATCTTCAGCATATAATCTTGAAGTCCGGTATTCAGATGCAGGAATTTGAAGTGGTCGATCGTCATATCGTCCACCTTGACCTGTTGGAAATAACTGTGGAAAACAACGAGCTTCCAAACTTTCTTCCCATACACTAATGGGACTTCCTTTTGCTGCTTTCATTTGAAACAAGTCAATTGCATTCCCCATCACTTCTTTGGAATGCAAAGGATGAACAGTATAATGTTCATATATTTCTTCACTTCTAGACACATCAACTTTTTCAATTTGGCCAGCTGAACAATCACTGTCTTCATCTGCAGCTGTTTCCTCTGCTCCAACACATACATGTTTGTAGTACTCATTGTTTTTGAACAAATACAACGTTGCCTTTTTGACTTTCCTAACATCCACTAAATCTTGCCAGATTTTCTTACTCTTTGTCGGAAGCCCATTAACTAGAATAACCAGAGGTTCCTCTTCCACGTTCTCTACACCAATTGTATCAATATTTTTCTTGAAATCTAGAGGCAAATAAACAACTCTTCCCTTTAATCCTCTCTGTAAATCTGAAGGAGGCAATTTCCCTATCTTAGGCTCTATGCGAACAATTGCCTGAAAAGGATGGACACATTGAATCAAAATAGACTCATATGTATTTAAATCCATCAATTCAGGAGGAATGTCTACCAACTCCAGATTATTATGTACAGCTCTAGCAGGCATTCTGTTTTGATTTAATTTATCATAACAATATTTACAAATACGCTGATCAGAACTCAAATCAAAAGAATTCTCAACCCACAAATAAGTTGCAAAATCCTTCCACTCATAATTATTTATCTTTTCACTTTTTACGTATAAATCAACTAATCTAGTTTGATGCTTATAATGAGTTCGTCGACAACACACACAAGTAAAATTCGGCCTTTCACTTGATTTCACCTTAAACCTGGTAATTTCCTGGTCAAACTTTTCTGTACTTGAAACCTGTACATTGTCTTCCACATTACCTTGAATTTCTGTGTCAATTTCTACACTGTCCTCTTTTTCACCAAAATAACAAATCTCAATTTCTTCACAAATCTTCTTCACATCTAATTCAGTTCCATGCAAAAGAGCACTGTTTAATTGTTTAAGCTTAAGTGCTGGACTTTTTGCATAATACAACCTTCTCACTAATTTCCTCATTTGGTTATGATGCACTGCTAACATCCTAAAATGATGAAAAACACTCTGACAGCCTTTTCTAGAAAGACAAGCCAGTGAATGCCCTTGCAAACCTGTGTTTTCTCTCACTCTGCAAGGATCTAAGTCTTGCAACATATTCATTTTCTGTTTTAGACTTTTCTTAGTATATGTATGTAAGAAATTACAAAACAAATCGATTGATTCCTGTCGCACACTACAAATTCTACTACACTTCCAAGTGTACACCGGACCCTTAGTACGTCTTCCTAAAACTTCATCAGTTAACACCTCTTCTGGTTCTCTAGGCACAAGTTCCTCTTTTTCAATCGGACAACCGTCTTTCACCTCATATGCTCGACCACTGGTGTCAACTGCATGCACTAAACCATTCTCCTGGAAGTAACTCTCCTCATTAAAAAATGGCTCACAACTTGAACTGTGCATCCATTCTCCAGAAAAAACTTTACAAAAATTAGTCTGATTAATTACTCTTTTCCATCTACTGTTTGATTTGAAAACATCAATTGTCTTGTTAAGTGTCCTAATTCTATTGATTATTAAAATAAATAATTTTTTCTTAACTTCAAAAGACTGATCAACAATCTTCTCTACACTTTTCTTTTTCTTATAAAAAGCAGCTCTCTGTTTACCTTTCTTAATGTTTTTTAACAAATTTAAAACCACCCTATTGCGAAACATTCGTTTACGAATGTCTCTAAACTGATTCTGCCTTCTATTCCTATACATATTATTCTCCCCTGCTCCAGTAGTAACATTTTTCGGCGGCCTCTCCTTCCTTTTCAAATTTACTCTCTCCTTCTCTTTATCCACAGTTTCACCAACATTTTTTTTTGATCTACATATGTTCCGTAAGAAAGACTTAGTTGTCTTACCAGGAGCTTTTTTCCTGTTTTTTGAAGTATTTGTTGAAGAGGAGTGCTGTAATTCCGTTGCTGTTTTTGATTTTTTCCGCTTGGCATCTTTCCTTCTCCTCTGCCTTGAGGGCATATTTCCTTACTATTGAAATCTTGATTTCAATCTGTGGTAAAGAAAAAAATAACACATTATAGACCACTATTACCAAACAACAAAGCAATGACAATAAGCAAACGGTCTATTCAGGGTTACAGATGAGGTGAGGATTGTCCAGGGGTGCAGAGGAGGTGAGGCCTGTATTGAAGAGTGTAGTGGAAGAGAGGTCTGTCCAGGAGTACAAAGAAGGTGAGGCCTGTGTCTAAGAGTGCAGTGGGGGATAGGCTTCATGAAGTCTAGCCCACTGCACTCTTAGACACAGGCTTCACCACCTATGCTCCCCAGGAAAGGCCTCTCTCCCACTACAGTCTTGAACACAGTCCTCACCTCCTCTGTACCTCTGGACATGCCTCACCTAATCTGCACAATCTACTTGCTAATCTGACATAACACAGGTGACATCATTGTGAAAGGTTGAAATATATTTGTTTATTCATGCAGACACTATTTATTCCTTCTCAAAAATCTAAAAGTCATTGATTTGCCCCAAAATCGTTTTTTAAATAACATTTTCGACACAGAGCGCAGGTCCTATGTACAAGCATTCAGTGTCCATGAGTACAGTGGAGAGGACTGACCTCCTCTGACCCTTGGACAAGCCTTACCTCATCTGTGTCCTCTGGACAGGCCTCAATGTATTGAGTATAATTGATGGTAACTGGGTGCAGATGAGGTGACGCGTGTCCAGGGGTGTAAATAAGCTGAGGCCTGTCTAAGGATGCAGATGAGATGAGGTCTATTCAGGGTTGCAGATGAGGTGAGGATTGTCCAGGGGTGCAGAGGAGGTGAGGCCTGTATTGAAGAGTGTAGTGGAAGAGAGGTCTGTCCAGGGGTACAAAGGAGGTGAGGCCTGTGTCTAAGACTGCAGTGGGGGATAGGCTTCATTAAGTCTAGTCCACTACACTCTTAGACACAGGCCTCACCACCTATGCTCCCCAGGAAAGGCCTCTCTCCCACTACAGTCTTGAACACAGGCCTCACCTCCTCTGTACCTCTGGACATGCCTCACCTCATCTGCACAATCTACTTCCTAATCTGAGGTAACACAGGTGACATCATTGTGAAAGGTTCAAATATATTTATTTAATCATGCAGACACTATTTATTTCTTCTCAAAAATGTAAAAGCCATTCATTTCCCCCAAAATCGTTTTTCACATCACATTTAAGAAACACAGCACAGGTCCTATGTACAAGCTTTCAATTCAACTACTGAAATCTCACTATTTCACAAAATACAAATCCTCTATCTTGCAAATGTTGATACCAAGCATTATCAAAAAACATGACACAAACCAACAGCAAAGAAGCTCAATGTGCTTCCTAGTATGAGATAACACAGGTGACATCATTGTAAAAGGTTCAAATGTATTTCTTTAAGCATGCAGACACTATTTATTCCTTCTCAAAAATGTAAAAGCCATTCATTTTCCCCAAATCGTTTTTCACATCACATTTAAGAAACACAGCACATGTCCTATGTACAAGCATTCAATTTCCCTACTGAAATCTCACTATTTCACAAAATACAAATCCTCTATCTTCCAAATGTTGATACCAAGCATTATCAAAAAACATGACACAAACCAACAGCAAAGAAGCTCAATATGCTACCTAGTATGAGGTAACACAGGTGACATCATTGTAAAAGGTTTAAATGTATTTCTTCAATCATGCAGACACTATTTATTCATTCTCAAAAATGTAAAAGCCATTCATTTTCCCCAAAATCGTTTTTCACATCACATTTAAGAAACACAGCACAGGTCCTATGTACAAGCATTCAATTCAACTGCTGAAATCTCACTATTTCACAAAATACAAATCCTCTATCTTGCAAATGTTGATACCAAGCATTATCAAAAAACATGACACAAACCAACAGCAAAGAAGCTCAATGTGCTTCCTAGTATGAGGTAACACAGGTGACATCATTGTAAAAGGTTCAAATGTATTTCTTTAAGCAAGCAGACACTATTTATTCCTTCTCAAAAATGTAAAAGCCATTCATTTCCCCCAAAATCGTTTTTCACATCACATTTAAGAAACACAGCACAGGTCCTATGTACAAGCATTCAATTTCACTACTGAAATCTCACTATTTCACAAAATACAAATCCTCTATCTTGCAAATGTTGATACCAAGCATTATCAAAAAACATGATACAAACCAACAGCAAAGAAGCTCAATGTGCTTCCTAGTATGAGGTAACACAGGTGACATCATTGTAAAAGGTTTAAATGTATTTCTTTAATCATGCAGACACTATTTATTCCTTCTCAAAAATGTAAAAGCCATTCATTATCCCCAAAATCGTTTTTCACATCACATTTAAGAAACACAGCACAGGTCCTATGTACAAGCATTCAATTCAACTACTGAAATCTCACTATTTCACAAAATACAAATCCTCTATCTTGCAAATGTTGATACCAAGCATTATCAAAAAACATGACAAAAACCAACAGCAAAGAAGCTCAATGTGCTTCCTAGTATGAGGTAACACAGGTGACATCATTGTAAAAGGTTCAAATGTATTTCTTTAAGCATGCAGACACTATTTATTCCTTCTCAAAAATGTAAAAGCCATTCATTTTCCCCAAAATCGTTTTTCACATCACATTTAAGAAACACAGCACAGGTCCTATGTACAAGCATTCAATTTCACTACTGAAATTCAACCATTATCAAAAAACATGGCACAAACCAACAGCAAAGAAACTCAATGTGCTACCTACTCTGAGTTAACACAGGTAACATCATTGTGAAAGGGTCAAATGTATTTCTTTAAGCATGCAGACACTATTTATTCCTTCTCAAAAATGTAAAAGCCATTAATTTTCCCCAAAATCGTTTTTGACATCACATTTAAGAAACACAGCACAGGTCCTATGTACAAGCATTCCATGTCACTACTGAAACTTCACATTTTTACAAAATATAATTCCTCTATGCAAAGAAACTCAATGTGCTTCCTACACTGAGTTAACACAGGTAACATCATTGTGAAACGGTCAAATTTATTTCTTTAAGCATGCAGACATTATTTATTCCTTCTAAAAAATGTAAAAGTCATTCATTTTCCCCAAAATCGTTTTTGACATCCCATTTAAGAAACACAGCACAGGTCCTATGTACAAGCATTCCATGTCACTACTGAAACTTCACAATTTTACAAAATACAATTCCTCTATGCAGTAAAAACTTTTTACCAAGCATTATCAAAAAGCATGACACAAAGCAACATTACAAAACCACAATTTGCTTCCAAATCTTCTCCATAGAGTATACAAGTCTCTATCTATATTAAATGAATCATTACTCACCTTTACAAATGCTTTAGGAGATTGAGAACAGTGTCAGACACACACACCAATATTTCTTTAGCAGAGCAAAAGGTATGTACTCCAAGCACTGCAACCATGAATGGCACAGAGAACCTCTAATTCTACACACATATTCCTCATGGTAACCAATCAAAACTCTTCCCTCTCTATTTTCAAATCAACACCCTTCCCCCCCTCAGCCCTTTCTACCTGTTACCATAGCAACTCCCTCCTCACTGAGCTCTCATGTTTAAAAGTTTATTCTACAATGTTGCAATTGAACTTAGCAAGGATGTTTGACCTCTCAATACCCCAGCTTATCCAGTGCAATGTTTCTTTAAATGACTTTTTCTTAACCATTCAAATAGCTTCTTTCACAAAACAGAACCATGCACCCTAACTTTCAGTTTTCAACTATCTGAATCCACCAATCATTGCTTGTGATTCAAGAGCACTGAAAGTCCACAGTTTTTTTTTGCAACTCCTACTGTTCCAACTGCCATTTCATTCTCACACTTCATCTGACTGCACCAGAACCTCCTCTTACCATGTATTCTGTCTGGATTATTGGACATAGCTACATCCACTGGGCTCAAAGGTATGCAGCTACCAGAAATTTTCACAACCTTGATTTACCAAATATGAACATCAAATGGATTGGCCAGAGAGGATTGAGATGTCATCAATTGATACCATTGGTGAAAACCTTTTTGCATCTGCCACACCCTCACCTCATAATTCTGCACTGTGGTGGAAATGACTAAGGCACTTTGACTGGGGTAGGTCTGGAAATGCTTTTAAAGGACACCTTTGAGCAATTGATGGCACTTTTTCCTCAAACTGCCTTGGTATTTTCCAATATATGCCAAAGACAGAAATGGAAGTGGTCCAACCAAGTTTGTCCACAATTTGAGAAAGCACGGAAACATGTGAATAAATCTGTTTACATGAGAGACTATGGAATGGGTTCAATATACAACAATAACTTGCGTTACAACATGCAAGATATCTACAGAGGAGATGGTGTGCACTTCTCAGATGAGGGGAATAGAATATTCCTCCTGAATATAAGACTGTGCATTGGAACCTACTTGTAGGTACCTAAATCAGCCACAGAACCCAAAAGCTCTTTTCAGGGCTACCCTACCTCTGATCACTCCAAATGATTATTTTACTCTAACTTTTTTCACTGTTTTTCACCGAAGTACGCTCCCCGGTACGCGTACCCCCCCGCGAAAAATTAAAAAATGTTTTGTTTTTTTTGGCCTATATGGGCCTCCTAAGCCCCCCTCAGAAAACCTAGGGGGTCAGGGGGTGTCTACCGTGTCCCCTTTTACCCATTCCCAACGTTGTTTGTCCTCCATCTTGTGTCTCAAATCTACCGAAACACAAGATGGAGGACTCCCGTAGCGCTGCCGGTACGCGTACCGGGGTGCGCTCCCAAAATTTTTTCAAAGTTTATTTACATAAAAACCACTGGAGACACTTTCACCAAATATAGAATAGGCCCTACTACATACCAGTCCCTACCATTTTCCCAAATTTGGTGGCATTCCATTGAGCCATTTGAGCTGTAGCACTGTCTAAATATCCTGAGGTAAATTACATGATTAAAACACATATCAAGTGTTAGAATTTACAACCAATTAAAATGTTACTTTCATTTTCTACTTTTTTTTCCTGACATTTGATTGGTTATGTACATGAATATAAATGAAAAATGAGAGGGAAACACTGCGATTTTGACTACAACTACCTGAGGTACATCTTGAAAGGATTTTCGCATTTTTTTCTTCTTCACCTCTCTGTAAAGTAAGTTGTTAATTTGTAAGGGGCACTTTAAGTTAATTTGTAAAAACGTTTTCTGATAGTTATTTACTGTCCCTCTGCTATAGTTATAGATAGAGATAGGCTCCTCTGTTATATTTATGGATTGACTTAGGCTTCTCTGCTATAATTATGAATTTACTTACGCTTCTTCACAGGCACTTTTTTATATTTCTACTTCCTGCCTGATACCATACACTGCCCAAAGTTAACTTCACTGTTAAAAAATCAGAACTACCTGTCTGAACTTAAACCCAACAGTGCCCTAACTCTACTGATATAGTTATTTTTTATGCAATCAGTGATGTCATGAGTGATGTCCCTGACCATGTTATGAGTGATGTAATATGTGACGTCATCAGCAGTGCATTGCACGCGCAAGTTATAGTGAGTCCAACTAACTATAACGTGGGAATTTCAATGGTTTTATGCGAGTAAAATTTCCACCTAACTATAACTGGTGTGAAACCTATGGTTTTTCAGTGAATTTAATAGGTTTTTTAAATGCTAATTCCTAACTATAACTGGTGTGAAACCTATGGTTTTTTCAGTGAATATATCTATATATACAGGCAGCGTGACATTCAACTCATGGGACGCTTTGAGCGCTGAGGAAGGCAGTTTAGCTGCCGAAATGCATTCGCAATTTTGCCAATAAAGAAGCGTCTCCTACCTGTTCCTCCTGGGAATCTGCCTCTTTTTCTTCGAGAAGGAGCCTCTGTGCATCAATTTAGCGCCACCCAGGGGCGCTTTGCAGAGACCCCCATCGCGCTTTGGGAGTACCAGCCTCACTGGGAAAAACTTTGTGGACTCTTGCAGTTCATTTCGTGTTGCCAGCGTTAGTTGGAAAGGCTGGGAGCCCGCCATTGAAACCAAGGAGGAAGGCTGGCAGTTTTGGGATATTCCATCCCATGCTGGGTAGGACTCACTGTAGCCCATCCCCTGCTCTTTGGACTCCTAGGTCGACGTGGCTGCGATGGTATTGGGGGACCGGAGGAGGCGCTTACCAGTTGGCACATCAAAGCGGGACTGACATCACAGTCTCCCAAAGGGTCCACGCTGTTCCCCGACCAGCCCGCAATGACTTTGTTCCACTCCAGTCGTTCCCCTGCACCGAGGTCCCAACCATCTATTAAGCTGCATTCTGGGACCTGTAGTCCTGCGCTACACTCGGGACTGCCCACAGGTGCGAGGACTTCATCAGAAGGGCGGAGCTACCTTGCACCAGCAAGAACATCAATGAGGGACTCACAGGCAGCGTGACATTCAACTCATGGGACGCTTTGAGCGCTGAGGAAGGCAGTTTAGCTGCCGAAATGCATTCGCAATTTTGCCAATAAAGAAGCGTCTCCTACCTGTTCCTCCTGGGAATCTGCCTCTTTTTCTTCGAGAAGGAGCCTCTGTGCATCAATTTAGCGCCACCCAGGGGCGCTTTGCAGAGACCCCCATCGCGCTTTGGGAGTACCAGCCTCACTGGGAAAAACTTTATGGACTCTTGCAGTTCATTTCGTGTTGCCAGCGTTAGTTGGAAAGGCTGGGAGCCCGCCATTGAAACCAAGGAGGAAGGCTGGCAGTTTTGGGATATTCCTTCCCATGCTGGGTAGGACTCACTGTAGCCCATCCCCTGCTCTTTGGACTCCTAGGTCGACGTGGCTGCGATGGTATTGGGGGACCGGAGGAGGCGCTTACCAGTTGGCACATCAAAGCAGGACTGACATCACAGTCTCCCAAAGGGTCCACGCTGTTCCCCGACCAGCCCGCAATGACTTTGTTCCACTCCAGTCGTTCCCCTGCACCGAGGTCCCAACCATCTATTAAGCTGCATTCTGGGACCTGTAGTCCTGCGCTACACTCGGGACTGCCCACAGGTGCGAGGACTTCATCAGAAGGGCGGAGCTACCTTGCACCAGCAAGAACATCAATGAGGGACTCACAGGCAGCGTGACACTCAACTCATGGGACGCTTTGAGCGCTGAGGAAGGCAGTTTAGCTGCCGAAATGCATTCGCAATTTTGCCAATAAAGAAGCGTCTCCTACCTGTTCCTCCTGGGAATCTGCCTCTTTTTCTTCGAGAAGGAGCCTCTGTGCATCAATTTAGCGCCACCCAGGGGCGCTTTGCAGAGACCCCCATCGCGCTTTGGGAGTACCAGCCTCACTGGGAAAAACTTTGTGGACTCTTGCAGTTCATTTCGTGTTGCCAGCGTTAGTTGGAAAGGCTGGGAGCCCTCCATTGAAACCAAGGAGGAAGGCTGGCAGTTTTGGGATATTCCATCCCATGCTGGGTAGGACTCACTGTAGCCCATCCCCTGCTCTTTGGACTCCCAGGTCGACGTGGCAGCGATGGTATTGGGGGACCGGAGGAGGCGCTTACCAGTTGGCACATCAAAGCGGGACTGACATCACAGTCTCCCAAAGGGGTCCACGCTGTTCCCCGACCAGCCCGCAATGACTTTGTTCCACTCCAGTCGTTCCCCTGCACCGAGGTCCCAACCATCTATTAAGCTGCATTCTGGGACCTGTAGTCCTGCGCTACACTCGGGACTGCCCACAGGTGCGAGGACTTCATCAGAAGGGCGGAGCTACCTTGCACCAGCAAGAACATCAATGAGGGACTCACAGGCAGCGTGACATTCAACTCATGGGACGCTTTGAGCGCTGAGGAAGGCAGTTTAGCTGCCGAAATGCATTCGCAATTTTGCCAATAAAGAAGCGTCTCCTACCTGTTCCTCCTGGGAATCTGCCTCTTTTTCTTCGAGAAGGAGCCTCTGTGCATCAATTTAGCGCCACCCAGGGGCGCTTTGCAGAGACCCCCATCGCGCTTTGGGAGTACCAGCCTCACTGGGAAAAACTTTGTGGACTCTTGCAGTTCATTTCGTGTTGCCAGCGTTAGTTGGAAAGGCTGGGAGCCCGCCATTGAAACCAAGGAGGAAGGCTGGCAGTTTTGGGATATTCCATCCCATGCTGGGTAGGACTCACTGTAGCCCATCCCCTGCTCTTTGGACTCCTAGGTCGACGTGGCTGCGATGGTATTGGGGGACCGGAGGAGGCGCTTACCAGTTGGCACATCAAAGCGGGACTGACATCACAGTCTCCCAAAGGGTCCACGCTGTTCCCCGACCAGCCCGCAATGACTTTGTTCCACTCCAGTCGTTCCCCTGCACCGAGGTCCCAACCATCTATTAAGCTGCATTCTGGGACCTGTAGTCCTGCGCTACACTCGGGACTGCCCACAGGTGCGAGGACTTCATCAGAAGGGCGGAGCTACCTTGCACCAGCAAGAACATCAATGAGGGACTCACAGGCAGCGTGACATTCAACTCATGGGACGCTTTGAGCGCTGAGGAAGGCAGTTTAGCTGCCGAAATGCATTCGCAATTTTGCCAATAAAGAAGCGTCTCCTACCTGTTCCTCCTGGGAATCTGCCTCTTTTTTTTCGAGAAGGAGCCTCTGTGCATCAATTTAGCGCCACCCAGGGGCGCTTTGCAGAGACCCCCATCGCGCTTTGGGAGTACCAGCCTCACTGGGAAAAACTTTGTGGACTCTTGCAGTTCATTTCGTGTTGCCAGCGTTAGTTGGAAAGGCTGGGAGCCCGCCATTGAAACCAAGGAGGAAGGCTGGCAGTTTTGGGATATTCCATCCCATGCTGGGTAGGACTCACTGTAGCCCATCCCCTGCTCTTTGGACTCCTAGGTCGACGTGGCTGCGATGGTATTGGGGGACCGGAGGAGGCGCTTACCAGTTGGCACATCAAAGCGGGACTGACATCACAGTCTCCCAAAGGGTCCACGCTGTTCCCCGACCAGCCCGCAATGACTTTGTTCCACTCCAGTCGTTCCCCTGCACCGAGGTCCCAACCATCTATTAAGCTGCATTCTGGGACCTGTAGTCCTGCGCTACACTCGGGACTGCCCACAGGTGCGAGGACTTCATCAGAAGGGCGGAGCTACCTTGCACCAGCAAGAACATCAATGAGGGACTCACAGGCAGCGTGACATTCAACTCATGGGACGCTTTGAGCGCTGAGGAAGGCAGTTTAGCTGCCGAAATGCATTCGCAATTTTGCCAATAAAGAAGCGTCTCCTACCTGTTCCTCCTGGGAATCTGCCTCTTTTTCTTCGAGAAGGAGCCTATGTGCATATATATATATATATCCAACGACAGGAAAGCACAATGAGGGAGGCCTCCAGCAGCTTAATAAAGTTCTTTAATAAATCACGAACACTTGCCAGTAGTCACGAACAAAGTCTTAGGCTTCCAATTTTAGAGACACTGCCAGACGCGTTTCAGGATAAACAATCCTTTCCTCAGTGGCTGCTCTTGGAAATGAACCATCGCGCTTCACAATTCTAATTATAAACACCTGCCCTGTTGGGCTCATTGTGCTTTCCTGTCGTTGGATGTATGGGGCTTTGCACGCCTGACGAGGGAGGCTCACTGTGTGTCTACAGGTCTGTTCAGGCTCTGACCTCGAGCTTGAAACTATCAGAGAGAAGCAGAGCAGGCTGCATTCAGGAGCTGCAGCCTGCACAGAGTTCATTCACGACCACTGTAAAGCAGGGCAGCCACAGCGCAGAGTATAGCGCTTCAACTCACTTGAGATTTATTTTGAACTACAAGGATTGAACTGCGCACCCACATGGGTTTGAACCACAAACACCAAGAGGCAGTGTGAGTGCCACGCCCAACAGGGCAGGTGTTTATAATTAGAATTGTGAAGCGCGATGGTTCATTTCCAAGAGCAGCCACTGAGGAAAGGATTGTTTATCCTGAAACGCGTCTGGCAGTGTCTCTAAAATTGGAAGCCTAAGACTTTGTTCGTGACTACTGGCAAGTGTTCGTGATTTATTAAAGAACTTTATTAAGCTGCTGGAGGCCTCCCTCATTGTGCTTTCCTGTCGTTGGATGTATGGGGCTTTGCACGCCTGACGAGGGAGGCTCACTGTGTGTCTACAGGTCTGTTCAGGCTCTGACCTCGAGCTTGAAACTATCAGAGAGAAGCAGAGCAGGCTGCATTCAGGAGCTGCAGCCTGCACAGAGTTCATTCACGACCACTGTAAAGCAGGGCAGCCACAGCGCAGAGTATAGCGCTTCAACTCACTTGAGATTTATTTTGAACTACAAGGATTGAACTGCGCACCCACATGGGTTTGAACCACAAACACCAAGAGGCAGTGTGAGTGCCACGCCCAACAGGGCAGGTGTTTATAATTAGAATTGTGAAGCGCGATGGTTCATTTCCAAGAGCAGCCACTGAGGAAAGGATTGTTTATCCTGAAACGCGTCTGGCAGTGTCTCTAAAATTGGAAGCCTAAGACTTTGTTCGTGACTACTGGCAAGTGTTCGTGATTTATTAAAGAACTTTATTAAGCTGCTGGAGGCCTCCCTCATTGTGCTTTCCTGTCGTTGGATGTATGGGGCTTTGCACGCCTGACGAGGGAGGCTCACTGTGTGTCTACAGGTCTGTTCAGGCTCTGACCTCGAGCTTGAAACTATCAGAGAGAAGCAGAGCAGGCTGCATTCAGGAGCTGCAGCCTGCACAGAGTTCATTCACGACCACTGTAAAGCAGGGCAGCCACAGCGCAGAGTATAGCGCTTCAACTCACTTGAGATTTATTTTGAACTACAAGGATTGAACTGCGCACCCACATGGGTTTGAACCACAAACACCAAGAGGCAGTGTGAGTGCCACGCCCAACAGGGCAGGTGTTTATAATTAGAATTGTGAAGCGCGATGGTTCATTTCCAAGAGCAGCCACTGAGGAAAGGATTGTTTATCCTGAAACGCGTCTGGCAGTGTCTCTAAAATTGGAAGCCTAAGACTTTGTTCGTGACTACTGGCAAGTGTTCGTGATTTATTAAAGAACTTTATTAAGCTGCTGGAGGCCTCCCTCATTGTGCTTTCCTGTCGTTGGATGTATGGGGCTTTGCACGCCTGACGAGGGAGGCTCACTGTGTGTCTACAGGTCTGTTCAGGCTCTGACCTCGAGCTTGAAACTATCAGAGAGAAGCAGAGCAGGCTGCATTCAGGAGCTGCAGCCTGCACAGAGTTCATTCACGACCACTGTAAAGCAGGGCAGCCACAGCGCAGAGTATAGCGCTTCAACTCACTTGAGATTTATTTTGAACTACAAGGATTGAACTGCGCACCCACATGGGTTTGAACCACAAACACCAAGAGGCAGTGTGAGTGCCACGCCCAACAGGGCAGGTGTTTATAATTAGAATTGTGAAGCGCGATGGTTCATTTCCAAGAGCAGCCACTGAGGAAAGGATTGTTTATCCTGAAACGCGTCTGGCAGTGTCTCTAAAATTGGAAGCCTAAGACTTTGTTCGTGACTACTGGCAAGTGTTCGTGATTTATTAAAGAACTTTATTAAGCTGCTGGAGGCCTCCCTCATTGTGCTTTCCTGTCGTTGGATGTATGGGGCTTTGCACGCCTGACGAGGGAGGCTCACTGTGTGTCTACAGGTCTGTTCAGGCTCTGACCTCGAGCTTGAAACTATCAGAGAGAAGCAGAGCAGGCTGCATTCAGGAGCTGCAGCCTGCACAGAGTTCATTCACGACCACTGTAAAGCAGGGCAGCCACAGCGCAGAGTATAGCGCTTCAACTCACTTGAGATTTATTTTGAACTACAAGGATTGAACTGCGCACCCACATGGGTTTGAACCACAAACACCAAGAGGCAGTGTGAGTGCCACGCCCAACAGGGCAGGTGTTTATAATTAGAATTGTGAAGCGCGATGGTTCATTTCCAAGAGCAGCCACTGAGGAAAGGATTGTTTATCCTGAAACGCGTCTGGCAGTGTCTCTAAAATTGGAAGCCTAAGACTTTGTTCGTGACTACTGGCAAGTGTTCGTGATTTATTAAAGAACTTTATTAAGCTGCTGGAGGCCTCCCTCATTGTGCTTTCCTGTCGTTGGATGTATGGGGCTTTGCACGCCTGACGAGGGAGGCTCACTGTGTGTCTACAGGTCTGTTCAGGCTCTGACCTCGAGCTTGAAACTATCAGAGAGAAGCAGAGCAGGCTGCATTCAGGAGCTGCAGCCTGCACAGAGTTCATTCACGACCACTGTAAAGCAGGGCAGCCACAGCGCAGAGTATAGCGCTTCAACTCACTTGAGATTTATTTTGAACTACAAGGATTGAACTGCGCACCCACATGGGTTTGAACCACAAACACCAAGAGGCAGTGTGAGTGCCACGCCCAACAGGGCAGGTGTTTATAATTAGAATTGTGAAGCGCGATGGTTCATTTCCAAGAGCAGCCACTGAGGAAAGGATTGTTTATCCTGAAACGCGTCTGGCAGTGTCTCTAAAATTGGAAGCCTAAGACTTTGTTCGTGACTACTGGTAAGTGTTCGTGATTTATTAAAGAACTTTATTAAGCTGCTGGAGGCCTCCCTCATTGTGCTTTCCTGTCGTTGGATGTATGGGGCTTTGCACGCCTGACGAGGGAGGCTCACTGTGTGTCTACAGGTCTGTTCAGGCTCTGACCTCGAGCTTGAAACTATCAGAGAGAAGCAGAGCAGGCTGCATTCAGGAGCTGCAGCCTGCACAGAGTTCATTCACGACCACTGTAAAGCAGGGCAGCCACAGCGCAGAGTATAGCGCTTCAACTCACTTGAGATTTATTTTGAACTACAAGGATTGAACTGCGCACCCACATGGGTTTGAACCACAAACACCAAGAGGCAGTGTGAGTGCCACGCCCAACAGGGCAGGTGTTTATAATTAGAATTGTGAAGCGCGATGGTTCATTTCCAAGAGCAGCCACTGAGGAAAGGATTGTTTATCCTGAAACGCGTCTGGCAGTGTCTCTAAAATTGGAAGCCTAAGACTTTGTTCGTGACTACTGGCAAGTGTTCGTGATTTATTAAAGAACTTTATTAAGCTGCTGGAGGCCTCCCTCATTGTGCTTTCCTGTCGTTGGATGTATGGGGCTTTGCACGCCTGACGAGGGAGGCTCACTGTGTGTCTACAGGTCTGTTCAGGCTCTGACCTCGAGCTTGAAACTATCAGAGAGAAGCAGAGCAGGCTGCATTCAGGAGCTGCAGCCTGCACAGAGTTCATTCACGACCACTGTAAAGCAGGGCAGCCACAGCGCAGAGTATAGCGCTTCAACTCACTTGAGATTTATTTTGAACTACAAGGATTGAACTGCGCACCCACATGGGTTTGAACCACAAACACCAAGAGGCAGTGTGAGTGCCACGCCCAACAGGGCAGGTGTTTATAATTAGAATTGTGAAGCGCGATGGTTCATTTCCAAGAGCAGCCACTGAGGAAAGGATTGTTTATCCTGAAACGCGTCTGGCAGTGTCTCTAAAATTGGAAGCCTAAGACTTTGTTCGTGACTACTGGCAAGTGTTCGTGATTTATTAAAGAACTTTATTAAGCTGCTGGAGGCCTCCCTCATTGTGCTTTCCTGTCGTTGGATGTATGGGGCTTTGCACGCCTGACGAGGGAGGCTCACTGTGTGTCTACAGGTCTGTTCAGGCTCTGACCTCGAGCTTGAAACTATCAGAGAGAAGCAGAGCAGGCTGCATTCAGGAGCTGCAGCCTGCACAGAGTTCATTCACGACCACTGTAAAGCAGGGCAGCCACAGCGCAGAGTATAGCGCTTCAACTCACTTGAGATTTATTTTGAACTACAAGGATTGAACTGCGCACCCACATGGGTTTGAACCACAAACACCAAGAGGCAGTGTGAGTGCCACGCCCAACAGGGCAGGTGTTTATAATTAGAATTGTGAAGCGCGATGGTTCATTTCCAAGAGCAGCCACTGAGGAAAGGATTGTTTATCCTGAAACGCGTCTGGCAGTGTCTCTAAAATTGGAAGCCTAAGACTTTGTTCGTGACTACTGGCAAGTGTTCGTGATTTATTAAAGAACTTTATTAAGCTGCTGGAGGCCTCCCTCATTGTGCTTTCCTGTCGTTGGATGTATGGGGCTTTGCACGCCTGACGAGGGAGGCTCACTGTGTGTCTACAGGTCTGTTCAGGCTCTGACCTCGAGCTTGAAACTATCAGAGAGAAGCAGAGCAGGCTGCATTCAGGAGCTGCAGCCTGCACAGAGTTCATTCACGACCACTGTAAAGCAGGGAAGCCACAGCGCAGAGTATAGCGCTTCAACTCACTTGAGATTTATTTTGAACTACAAGGATTGAACTGCGCACCCACATGGGTTTGAACCACAAACACCAAGAGGCAGTGTGAGTGCCACGCCCAACAGGGCAGGTGTTTATAATTAGAATTGTGAAGCGCGATGGTTCATTTCCAAGAGCAGCCACTGAGGAAAGGATTGTTTATCCTGAAACGCGTCTGGCAGTGTCTCTAAAATTGGAAGCCTAAGACTTTGTTCGTGACTACTGGCAAGTGTTCGTGATTTATTAAAGAACTTTATTAAGCTGCTGGAGGCCTCCCTCATTGTGCTTTCCTGTCGTTGGATGTATGGGGCTTTGCACGCCTGACGAGGGAGGCTCACTGTGTGTCTACAGGTCTGTTCAGGCTCTGACCTCGAGCTTGAAACTATCAGAGAGAAGCAGAGCAGGCTGCATTCAGGAGCTGCAGCCTGCACAGAGTTCATTCACGACCACTGTAAAGCAGGGCAGCCACAGCGCAGAGTATAGCGCTTCAACTCACTTGAGATTTATTTTGAACTACAAGGATTGAACTGCGCACCCACATGGGTTTGAACCACAAACACCAAGAGGCAGTGTGAGTGCCACGCCCAACAGGGCAGGTGTTTATAATTAGAATTGTGAAGCGCGATGGTTCATTTCCAAGAGCAGCCACTGAGGAAAGGATTGTTTATCCTGAAACGCGTCTGGCAGTGTCTCTAAAATTGGAAGCCTAAGACTTTGTTCGTGACTACTGGCAAGTGTTCGTGATTTATTAAAGAACTTTATTAAGCTGCTGGAGGCCTCCCTCATTGTGCTTTCCTGTCGTTGGATGTATGGGGCTTTGCACGCCTGACGAGGGAGGCTCACTGTGTGTCTACAGGTCTGTTCAGGCTCTGACCTCGAGCTTGAAACTATCAGAGAGAAGCAGAGCAGGCTGCATTCAGGAGCTGCAGCCTGCACAGAGTTCATTCACGACCACTGTAAAGCAGGGCAGCCACAGCGCAGAGTATAGCGCTTCAACTCACTTGAGATTTATTTTGAACTACAAGGATTGAACTGCGCACCCACATGGGTTTGAACCACAAACACCAAGAGGCAGTGTGAGTGCCACGCCCAACAGGGCAGGTGTTTATAATTAGAATTGTGAAGCGCGATGGTTCATTTCCAAGAGCAGCCACTGAGGAAAGGATTGTTTATCCTGAAACGCGTCTGGCAGTGTCTCTAAAATTGGAAGCCTAAGACTTTGTTCGTGACTACTGGCAAGTGTTCGTGATTTATTAAAGAACTTTATTAAGCTGCTGGAGGCCTCCCTCATTGTGCTTTCCTGTCGTTGGATATATATATATATATATATATTTTTGAAAAGGAACAAAATGAGGGGTTTCATTTTGCCATAGAAATTTTATATATATATATATATATATATATATATATATATATATATATATATATATATATATATATATATATATATATATATATATATATATATATATATATATATATATATATAAAATTTCTATGGCAAAATCAAACCCCTCATTTTGTTCCTTTTCAAATTAAATGTATTAAGTGTTACCACTTTATTCCAATCAAGATGACTTCAGGTGTGCCATACTTTTGTCATAAGTAAGACTGTTAGCGTTCTAGTTGTTCTTTAGAACACTCTGGGACATTCTGTCATTGGGCTATAGTTGGGCTACATCTGGCTGATATTTGAGCTACATTTGGGCTCTTTTGTCTCTGGTAGCCATCTTGGGAGACTGCATATCAGAATTTTTTTAAAGAAATATAAGAGGATTTGAGAAGTCACTCAAAATGTGCCCTAATTTTTCTTTCTTCAGCACTAATCATAATTTCTATGGCAAAATGAACCCCCTCATTGTGTTCCTTTGCAAATTAAATGTTTTAAGTGTTAACACTTTATTCCAATCAAGATGACTTCAGGTGTGCCATACTTTTGTCATAAGTAAGACTGTTAGCGCTCTAGTTGTTCTTTAGAACACTCTGGGACATTCTGTCATTGGGCTATAGTTGGGCTACATCTGGCTGATATTTGGGCTACATTTGTTTTTTGTGTCTCTGGTGGCCATCTTTGGGCTACATTGGGCTACATTGGGCTACATTTGGGCTCTAACATATATATAGCCCAATGTAGCCCAATATATATATTTTTCAAAGTTCATTTTCGTAAAAATCACTGGAGCATATATCTTGAGACATAGCAAAGGCACATCGGGGTACCAGTCCCTACAATTTTGCCAAGTTTGGTGAAAATCCATTCAGCCGTTCGGGCTAAAAGTGAGTCCAACCGCCCTATGGAAATTAACATGGGGAAAACACGTTTTGGGACCCCCCTTTTATCTCGGCCCCCGCTTGACGGATCCCCCCGAAACTTTCAGGGAAGGAGCGAGGCAAAGTTAAGGAAAATTACAGGCAGATCCCTCATTCGGCGCCAAAGTTATTCCCAATAGAATGTTGCAGATTTCCTATGGAAAACGATCCTAACTATAACTACCTACTGGCGACTGCCAGTAGGTAATATATATATATATGTATGTATATATATATACTGATATGCTCATCTCTTGATAAAGCCAATAGGCTCACTTTTTATATTTTTTGTGTTGCAGAAGGCCATGCATGGAGTAGAGCTGGCTACTCAAGGAGGGTTGGCATCAGGTTCTGGTGGCTGTGCAGTGAGGAGTTGGTTTTCATGTATGATAAAAAATATGACTTAACATTAACAAATCCCTAGAAATTCACAGGAAAATCCAAAGGCTAAAGTTAGGTGAACATTTCAGTGACAACATAACATTTTAAACTCAACTGAATTTCTACTGAAATGTAGAAGTTCTAGTTACCCTAGAACCTATCACTCATGTCCTAATGTAACTATAACTCATGCTCTCTCCATGAACAGCTAATTACCCACGTATTACATCACTCGTGGTAGGATCTATGACAACATCTAAAATTACATCATTGATGACAAGACTGTGCATGGCGGAGGTGGGGGCTAGTTATAGTTACCCAGGGCCATAGTTATACTTACTAGAGATAACTATAACTGGTGAATTTAAGTGTTTTCTTTTTAGTTTAAATTGTTGAGTTGTCACTGACATTATCATCTATTACATCATTTCAACCTTTTTGTCACTGAGCGTAGGTAGTTGGATGGATGGATAACTGGATAGATAGATAGATAGATAGATAGATAGATAGATAGATAGATAGATAGATAGATAGATAGATAGATAGATAGATAGATAGATAGATAGATAGATAGATAGATAGATAGATAGATAGATAGATAGATAGATAGATATCCTTCACTGCCACTGGCAATGGCGGAATGTGGATGGGCTGGGAGTGCTTGTAAATATAAACATACACCTTGCTGTCACAACGCCAGCAACAATTACCACGCTCACTCATTTAACTACAGTTCCAATCTGTTTATTTTTTAAAGTTGGCTTTCAGCCCTGTCACACTTTTGCTCTCAGCCTTTCTCATAGTATACCTATGTGTGTGAAGATTTAAAGATCTCCTTCACCTGGGCAAAGATCTCTATAAATATAGGAATGGTGGGGGTGGAGATCTCTGGCCATATGTTTGTGAACTGCATTTTGTAGAGATTGAAGCCACATACTGAAGTGCTATTCTATATACTCCACCTGTACTTCGTGCCTGATATTCCTAGTGATACATTTGGAACGTTTCAACTGATGTAGTTTTCCAGGCATACAACTGGAAATATTTGTGAATTTTGAAACAACTGTTAATCAGCATCTGTGTGCAGGAGTATTTCTGTGGGTGAAGACTTATGATTCCCTTTTGAACAAGGTGCACAAATTTCTCGCCAACCATTTCTCATCCTTGAAATGGTCAGAGGAAACCCCTTCTCAGTCAGAGTAATTCCCTATCCGTGGTGATAAAAGGAATGGAATACCCCCAAACTTACAGAGGTGCATGTGTATGGAGATTTTCCACATCGAAAATGTGGATGAAAAAAAAAGAAGAATTTAAGGGTCAATTAGGATGACGGACGGATCGTCACCGCCATGCAGGCGGTGGCGATCCGTCCGCCATCATTGCCCGTCTGCCACCTATTTCCCCCCCGCCATATTACAATGGCGTGGGGACCGTGGCAGACGGGAAGACCGTCCGCCGCTTTTCCGCCACGGTCACAAGGCGACCGTGGCGGAAAAGCTCTAATATGGTGGCTGTGTCTCTCAGACACCGCCAGCCATATTAGGATGTGCTGGGTGCTATGCATTTCCGTGGAGGAAATGCCGCCACGAAAAGGCATACGGTCTTTGCTTTGGGGGCCCGTTGCGGGCCACCAGGGTGAAGGGGGGTTGGAGGGTGCACATGGGGGGTACCGATGGTACCCCCCTGCGTTTCAAAATACAACATGGCAGGCACCGCGCGGTGCCTGTCATGTTGTACTTTGAAACGCACAACATGCATTTTTAACACTGCGGCAGGCGGTGCTTTCAGCACCGCCCGCCGCAATGTTAAAAATGCGGGATGCACCCGCCACTGTGGCGGGTGCATCCTAATTCCACGGACGGGACCTCCGCACCTGTGGCGGACGGTCCCATCCTCAGACAGGATGGCTGCCGGACTTTGTCCGTCCGCCATCCTAATGGACCTCTAAGTGCTGTTGCATACAGGCACAACAATTTGAAAGGGCACAAGTTTACCCAATGTACAATTCCACATTGTTTACACTGCAGCACCAGTGACAAAAATGTAATTCACAAAAGCCTGGAACCTGTAAATGACAGGGCCAATGGCCATTGTAAAATGTATGACTTCCCAGTAATCATGGTAATGTATTGAGAGGGAATGGGCATCAGACCAAATATGTGGGGACCTAGGTGTGGTATTGTTTCTGATTATTTGTGTTGCTTTTTTATAGATACCAATACCTATCTGTATCACCTTGTCATGGTTTGTTCAATTAAGAATGTGTTGTCAGTTGTTCCACAGGTTCTCCCAGGCTCAGCTGTGGCTGGAGTTTCTCCTTATAATAAAGTTCATCTTGGATTATCATTTCCTCCTGGATTCCTCATTTTCATCGACATCACTGTGGTGAAGAAGTTTTTTGAACTCACAAGTGCCTGGAGAAACTTCAACACACCAGAATTGGAAGATTCTGCAAGTTTTTATTTGCTCTCTTGTCATCTTCTTACACAGATGGATGTTTACGGTATTGTCTTTATTTGAGTATTTTTTTGAGTCTTTATTTGAGTACTTTAAGGACAAGATATTACTCAGGCCCCCCGACAATTGCTTTTTGGGTTGCTAACAACCCCATAAAGCAATCAGGGACACAATGGAAACAGCAACAAGTCTTATTTCGTTATTCACAATATCATACACACTGTACTAAGATGAATGAACACTTTTAAGTTTAAAGTATTTATTACTACAGGAACAATCTGTTTCTCAGTACATCTAAAACAACAGCACAGAATGTTATAATAACAGCCACAAGACACATCATAAACAACAAAAATAAAATGAACATTTTTAGCATTGATAGAATGTCATTGAAATGTCATCTAGAACATAATACCCTGATGCCTACTTCTATGCTCGATACTATGAGAGCATGAAAGGCACAGCAACTTGCAGTCTAGAGTTTCTTAAGGAGAAGAGACACATTGCATACCTGGTTGACAGCAAAATCTGTCTTTATAATCGGAGGCATGGAGACAGTGTTCCCCGCAAACGGCAATCACCCACTGCGGCAGCAGTCTGTTGGTCTTCCTCCAAGACTTGGCTTTATCGGCTTCAGTCGAGATGTGGCATCCGCAAAGTGTGAAGTATGCTGCAAGCAGGTGAGACTGTCTCTCACAGAATCATGGGCGATAATCTGGGCGAATGACCTTTCATTACAAGTGGTCGAAAGACAGGCCTTATATCCTAAAGCGTATCAGAAATTGGAATTTCTGACTTGAGTTTAGGAATATCTGACCTAGATTGTGTGCATCAAAGTATACGCCCCAGATGTTTCCTTATGAACATATAAGGCCAAAGGACGTCAATTAAGACTACATTACTTTGGTTATATGTCTGTCTGTGTATTTAATTAACCTTAATATGATGAGGAGGAGACATTTGACCCAGATGAATGCCATCTTGATGTTGTATCTATGTCAATAGTAAAAGAACTTAATGATATCACAGTTCTTCGACAGCTGAGGGCTGGCGACATCTGCATCAAAAGACAGACATGACAATGATTCTGCATAAATTAGAGAATATGGTGGTGTCCATTGGCTAAGTAGAGGAAAATGGTGACTTCCCATGGACTAAGATTGCGTTGGGCCCTACATAAGATGGAGTTGGACTTTAGTTGTGCTCCTTCTGCATGAGCTCGGCCTCAATGCTCTTGCAGCATGCAGTATCGAGGAGCT
The DNA here is from genome assembly GCF_964261635.1 of Lissotriton helveticus. Classification (NCBI taxonomy): domain Eukaryota; kingdom Metazoa; phylum Chordata; class Amphibia; order Caudata; family Salamandridae; genus Lissotriton; species Lissotriton helveticus. The sequence continues at coordinate 1,541,174,173 of NC_136068.1, read as the reverse complement.
CCTCTCCTACATGAGCTTGAGACCCATGTCACGATCCTTGCAGCAAGAAGTAGTTACTGTGGAAAATGGTAGAGGAAGCACCCTGTGCTTGTAATATTTACTCTTATCTCAATATGAGAGGGACCCTTTTACTCCAAAGGACTAGAGTTAAATCAGAAAACAAGAAAATGTCCTAGGAGACTACTTAAATACCCCTTGTTACTCCACACTCACTCAGAATCACATGCATACCATATTGAGGGTTGCTGTACTGACCAGAACACAGTGTGTGAATTAAAAACAATTTATTAAAAGAATTTTGTTGCAAAATTAAAAACACAATTCACATACAATACAAAAATGTGTGCTGGTGACAATATCAAAAAACAATACACATATGACCACAACAACTACAGTCACAGTAATCAATTAAAAAAACAGTACGAGAGTAACATAAAAAGACACTACTTTTTGTCATTGAAAGCCAAATCCATATCATGAATCTTAAAGATGAACCATGAGGTATTACAATCCGTTGTTCTGTGCTATACATGGGTTATTTAGGGAACATTTAAAAAAAAATCTTGTTGATTTCTATTTTTGGCTGAATATTTTACTATGCAAAACTATAGCCTCCTCCTTTCTTTCTACTCTCTCTTGGGGATCCTTTAGTTCCTTTAGCAAAATAGAACAAGGTGTTTATTAATTACTTGAAGGTATGTGGCCCAAAATTATCAGCTGATAAGAAGGCATCTCAATTCAGTTAAATGTATTGTCATAAGTTGATAGAAACCATCACAATATCACCAGATAATACAAGATGGTAAAACCATTGTAAAAAATACTTCATGGTTAATTTTCTATTTTGTCAGTTTCTTAAGAGTTCACTTTTTCATTTCAACGCCATAAAAAAATTACTATCCTCTGATAAAAATATAAATTGTGCTGTAGTGATAGTTAGTTGCATTTGTGTTGCACCGAATCTGCTGTATCAATTTTAAGGTGCCAATATAATTACTTCATTGTTTAATTGTATTAAAGTGCTGTATAATATAGATCAGTTGCCAAATTGAAACTACTTCAAAACACTTAATGTTTCATTGTTCTTTGAATAAAATACTCATTGACTCTCAACTAAGTTATTGTTAAAGGGTCATTGTGCACAAGTGCAACAAATTAGATATTTGTTTCTATTTGTGCAAAGTACTGCAGTCCCAGGTTTTCTTAAGTTCTTAATACTATTTTGAACAGGTCTCTGGTTCTTTATTGCTTTGAGTAATTTATCATGTGATTGCAAGAATTTCAGGAATTTACAATTTATCCGAGGGTCCGTAGGGTCTAGGCTCCTCATTATAGCCGTACGGCAAGAGCAAATCCCCCCTCATTGAAGATGTGTTAGAGCAGAGAGAGGTGCTCTTCCTTTAGTGCAGGACATGTGCAGATCTAATGCATGAGATCCTCCTTAAAGGCGCCATATAGCCTGCATGTTTTGGGTCCTTGGTATCTCCAAGATGGAAGGACGGCAGTACTCTTAGACAAATAGGTAGTAACTTTTTCTTTAAGTACACAGGATAAGTTAAAGAAAGATATGCTGCTGGTTGTAAAGTGGCATATCCTTGTATTGTCATACAGGCATGTGACCACTGCAAAAATATGTTCTTGTCATCCATGAGGGAATTCATTTTTGCTGCTTAGTTAAATACCCAGCAAAAAGCTGGGTGTGACAGACTTAGATCCGATAAGTCCACCTTATTGGTTTTTCTAGAGACGACAGTATATTCTTGTTGCAGCTGAAATTTGCGTCATTCTTCAGGTACTGCCATAGGGTGCTGACCAGAGGGGTAGACAGGTTGTTTTGAATTTTGTGTCAAGATGTAATAGTATGGTATCTTCTTGCTGTGCCTTGTTGTGTCAGTCCAAATTTCAGATGGACTTGTGCATGTGAAGCATTACAGGGAAGCCCAAAACCATGTTTATAAGAATTTGTTTGGAGTTTATCCAAGATTTGCGCACCTTTACCATGAATCACCATGCTTGCATAAGCTAGCGTAGGTAGCAATTTTGCACTGATGATTGCTATTAACAGTTGAAAAGAAGGTGCATCCAATTCTTTTGCAAGTGCACAGGAAGCCTGTGTTAAGGCATTGTTTTTTCTCACCATATACTGCTTGTGTGTCTGGAAGCTAAAATTCTTATCAAGGTATATGCCTAAATCTTTGTAATTATTGACCTCTTCTATACTTGCATTTCCTAGATTTGATTTTTTCAGAGGAGCACTGGATCTATTCCCTACTGACATTATTTTTGTCTTTGTTACATTGATTTCCAATTTGTTGCTCTTTGTAAATACAGCAACTTTTTCAATTGATCTTTGAAGTCCCACCCTTGTGTGGCTCAGCAATACGAAATCATCTGCATACAAAAAGTGTGATAGGGTCAGTTGTCCCAGTCTCAGAGTGTGGGAATTTACCCGTTGGAGCTGGGGGGATCGATCAGCCATGAAAAGGTTGAACAAGTGTGGAGCAAGAACATACCTTTGCTTGAGACCTATGGCTGTGGATATTCTCCTGGACAATCCTGTACCATCCGCCACCTTAATTTGGATCCATGCGTATGTACATAATGATTCAATACCGCTTTAAAAAAATTCTTGAAGGTCCCATCGTCTTAATTTCACCCACAGGAGGGTTAGGTTGACTCGATCGAAACGTGCTTTTAGATCTATAATGCAGAGTTGCAGTTTTTTCTTCAAACGTTTTGCACTCCTCCGCAATTGTTGTTACTGCTAGCATGTTGATGGTGGTTCCGTAACCTTTCTGGATACCTGGCTGTTGTGGTGGAATCAGATTGTTGGTATTGGACCAATCAATTAAATCTTCCAGTACCAGCGAGGCATAATGCTTGGCTTCCGAGTTGATAAGCGCTAATTAACCTGTAGTTTGCTGGATTTGTCCGACCCCCCTCCTTTGAGGCATTAATAGCTCTCCGTTTCCTACCAATGCCATTTATTGTTATCCAAAAGGCTTTGGTGTTTGATCTTTACAGTTGTCCAAAAGCGTAGTCCAGAAATCTTCAGTCTTTCTTTTTCTGTCTTGCCAGAGATTTTTTTTTAATTGCTTTTTCAAAAAAAAATTCCCATACCATCATTTGTGTTCTGGGTTTCCTGTACTTCCTGATCTCCCTTCTCAGTTCTTTTCTTAGATCTCTGGTTTTCAGTGTCACCGGGCATTTAGATGTTAGGCTCCCTCTAGATGTTGTACTTGGAGCGTACTTTATCAACCGTGTCGTGAAACCTATCTAGGCTTTTATTGGAGTGGAGGATGATGCTGTACTGGCCTCTATAATTGTTTTCTCCTTGTCTGCCAGTTTTGGGAGTGCGTGATGTGACAAGTTCAATCGTTTTAGATGTATTGCTTTTCTTCCCCCACTAATGCAAGTGCTAGTAGATGCCTGTCTGGATTTAAATTGATAACCAGTTGCTGAAATGGGTTGTCACTGTCCGTCGAGCATTTCCTTTCAAACTTTCTTAGTTGTTGTAGTAACGATAAGAAGAGACTAGTATAGTCAATTCCTGATCCTGATGTTGGTCCCTAGAATGTAAAATTTGGAAGATTCTCATCTAGCGTTCTGTCGGTAACTACTCTCAGGCCAAAGTGTTCTAGGGCTGAGACCAGTTCTTTCCCGGTTCGATTGGCTCGTTTTCGGGGCTGGTTTACTTGTGAGCTTACTGACCAGAAATAATTTTCGGCTACTAGCTGCTCATCTTCATCTGGTGTATACATCATTTTTTCGGCTATTTCATGTGTTAATTTTTCAAATATTGCAGATTTTTCTTCGGCGTTTGGATGGGCATTAATGTTAAAGGAGAAGAAGGCATCTATGTTGATACACTGCCTTGGAGCAGAAGGTCAAGAGATTTTTGAAAAATTGCCTCATATGATCAATGAGGACAATGGTTACACTTCTTTAAATGACTTGGAAATTGCTATAGAAAATTGGATATTAATTTTCATCCAAAGGTATTTAATATTCTACAGTGATATTGTTTTGGGAAGAGTAAGCAAGGTAATGAGGAATCTGTGGAAGATTATACCACACCTGTCCAAAAGCTAGCGTCTTCGTGTAATTTTGGGTAAAATACAGAGGTGAGAATAATGGATCCGTTTATGCTTAAATGTAAGTATAACAAAATAAATGGAGAATTGTGGTCCAAAAATTATCCTACTTTAAATGAGATTTTGAGAATTGCCACATATATTGAGCATTCCATGATTTGCCTTCAGGAATTGCAGAGAACCAAGGATGCTACTATGTCTGCATGAACTGTTGGATCTAAGCTTAAGAAACAATCGCCTATGTTGTCTAAACAAATAAATGTCTGCTTTAGGTGTGGAAATCCCAACCACTTAGTTATTGCCAAGGAATATCCAGTTACATCAGCCTTGTCTAGATTGTGTGGAAAGAAGGAGCATTTCGCCAAGTGCTGTAAGTCTGTGAAAGAGATAGTATGGGAAGTGGGTTCAGATGAAGCAGAAGTTGTTTTGCAGGCTATTAATGATGTCAATTGTTTTCTCCAGTGTGCAGTGCGACCATCCTTCGTATGATGTATGTTTGATGGTACCGGTATATTCATGATGATGGATTGTGGTGCAGGACTTTCATTGATTTCGGATTTTAAAGAACAAATTCAACTTCATGCTCCAGGTGTCTCAACTTATAGCTATGGGGTAATCTTGTATATAGAAGTCTGTAGCAATCATGCTATGGGGAAAATTTAAGTTCCAGAGAAGGGAGATACTGTTTTGAGTTGACCACATCAAAAACTTTCAGGGATATATTTGGATCCTAATTCGAACCTTCAAGTTCAAGTGAGGAAGATTGATACCATGTTGGAGGTTTTTACAAAAGATTTTCCAGATGTTTTTGCTAATAAAGTTGGTTGTGTAAAAGTGTATGTGGATGGTATTAAGATGAAGCCAAACCTGTAACATGCATAGTCAGAAACATACCTTTGAGTTTGCAAGGTGCAGTTTAAAAATAGTTGGACCGCCTTATGGATGAAGAGATAATTGCAACTGTGGATGCTTCTCAGTGATTGGCTCCAGTGGTTGTTGCTGCCAAAGGTTCTGGTAATTTATGGCTTTGAGTCGATGTCAGGCACCTCAACAGAGAAGTTGTTGAAGAAAAATGTATTTTGCCAAATAAAATGGAAATGATCAGCCTGTTGGGTAAGGCATAGTTTTTTGCTATGCTCGACTTCATTTCGACATAACATCAAGTAAGTCTGAGCTATGAATGGAGGCATCTAACAGTATTTATAAATCCCTTTGGTGTGTTTCATTTTACGAGAAAGCCTTTCGGCTTTTGTTCGTGGCTTCGGTATTCCAGAGACTCATGTCAGAAATACTGGGAAAAGAGGAAAGTGTCAAATTCTTTCAAGATGGTGTTCTGATTTTTAGCAACATGATAGAAGAACATTTTCACAAAATCACAACTGTGTTGAACATTTTCACAAAGAAAGGGATTACACTCAAAGCTAGTAAGTGTAAGTGATGCTGCCCTGAGATCTCATATTTACGACATATCATTATGGGAGAGGGAGTTAAGCCTAAAGAGAATTTGAATAAGAGCATTGTAGATTTGCCACATCCCACGTAAAATGAAGTACAAGCATTTCTGGACAAGGTTGAGTTTTATGCCAAGCTTATCTTGAATTTTGTCTAGCACTTTTGTGCCATTCATGACTAAAAATGGATGTTCAATTTACTTGGAGTGAGAATTGTCAGAGGGAGTTATTTGAAGTCTGTTGTTTTGTCAGCACAGTGTATGAACAATTTCATTCCAGGCTCACCCTGTTGCCTGATCACTGATGCCGTGACAAGGGTCCTGGAGCATTGTTGAAATAGCATCAAGATGAAGGTGAGATCACTATTGCCTTTGCCTCTAGATTGTTAAAGGGGGCATAGAAGCATTACTCCACAATGCGGTGTACTGGGCAACAAGGAAATTCAAGGAATTTTTGTGGGGTGTTAATTATGTTGTTAAATCTGACCATGAACACTTGCAGGAGGTGTTTTCTAAGAAGGAGCCAGATTCAATTTATTCTCATATCCGTAGGTGCATAGTAGCACTGTAGGGTTAGCACTTTGTGGTGACATCCTTACCTGGCATTTAAAACAAGACTGCTGACTGTCTAGACTGGTGGTGGATTCAGTGGAATGCATTGAGTGACCTGGACTCTTGGTGGAAGGAGGATCAAGTGAAAGTATGCAGCATCACTTTAGGATGTGTTTCTGACAAGGATTAATTATTGAAGATGGCAAGAAAGAGATGTTTTGTTGAAGAGAGTGTGAAGAGCCATTATGGAGGGCAAGAGTTTGAGGAATATCGATGAAAGTTTAGCAGGTGTTCCTAAAGTGTTGAATGAGCTTTCTGTCAACACGAATTTCCAACTAGGTGGAGGTAGGTTGCTACTGCCACACGGTGTGTGAGAGCGTCTGGTCTGTCTTGCCCATGCAGTTCACCAAGGTATCTGTAAAACTAAGGAAAGATTACATAGCTCATATTGGTGGCCAGGCATGGATTTGTTTGTGGGAAACTTGGTAGGAGAGTGTTGTGATTGTAGAATGCATGACAAACCTTTGACGGTGTGAACTTGTCCCATAGTTTACCAAAACATTCCCAAGCAAGTCCAGGATGAAGTTGCATTTGCTATTGTGGGACCCGTTGGAGGTAGAAATTCTACAATATATCTGTTTGTGTTAATGGATGTGCTCTCCAGAAGGCCTGAAGTGGCAGTTTCTAACGAGATTACGACTTCCGCTGTGGTAAAAGATTTGACACGTGTGTTTCACGGAGGGCAATACTAAGAGCAATTTTACTGATAATGATGTGCAACCTACATCTAAGAAAATTGAGAGGCTTCTGGGTGAAAGAGGAATTCATCATAAAAGTTGTGCTTTGTATCACCCGGAAACCAATGGTATGGTTGAGAGATTCAACAGAACGCTTAAGCAAACCATACAATTTGCTAAATGCCAGGGTCTCAACTGGGTGGAATTGGTGTAGAGCAGGGTGAGGCAGTATAAGTTTACCGCTCATACCACTACTGGCACGAGTCTGTTTGAGTTGTTTAACAAACACTGGGGCATATTACCAACGTTAAGCGATATTTATCGCTAACGATGCTTAGCAACGAATTTTTTAACGCTAAGCATCGTCAGAAATTATCGCAGATAAACCTCGCTATTATCAAGGTTTATCGCAAATGCGATAAAAAACGGCCGCAATGCATGAATATCGCTGAAAAGTCAGCGATATTCATGCATTACCGAGCTAATGCTCTTAGCCATGTTATCCACCTCCCATTGGATAACATGGCTAAGAACTGCTCAGGGCAGGTGTTAGTTTTTGGAGATATTCGCTCTTAGCGCGAATATCTCCAAAAGTTGGTAATAGGAGATAGCGATGTTAGCGACTGTTTCCAGTCGCTAACATCCTGGCACACCCACTTTGCATGTCATTAGTGATAAATATCACTGACATGCAAAGTGGGGCCCAAGATGGTCGCTATCTCCTATTAGCTGTCGCTAACTGGTGTTAGGGACAGCTAGGTAATTGTGAGATAATTTTATCTCCGCTTTCTTGGCTTTTAAAGCCAAAAAAGCGGAGATAAACCCCCTTGATAATATGCCCCACAATCCTTATACAAGAATTTCTCATTCGTGGGTTGAGGGTTTTTGCAAGATGCCTTTCAATGAGAAAGTGTTCAGGGAAAGAAGTTCTGCGAGGAACCTAATATTGTAAGAGAAATGAAAGGGGATCTGTGTAAAGCAGCTAAACCTGTGGGTGTGAATATTGGTGATGTTGTAATGGTCAAATTACCTAAGAAAACACAAGATTCCTGTTTTAGTGGGAACAACAGAGTGATCAATCTATTTGGGTGGTCTGTCAAATTGGATGATGGATGCTTCTGGAACTTTAACAGAATTGCAGTGATAAAGTGATATTTAGGTTTTTAAAGTCTCTGACCTATATCTTTATGCTTTGTTCTTACATTCTTGTATGTCTTTGATAGGTTGTTTTTTGTTTCCTGTATTTGCTTTTGGGTCTTATCTTGTATTTATAGCAGGGAGGTGTGTCATATTCTTTCTTATTTTTTGTATTGCTTATTTGGTTGGTGCCAATACATACCTGGATCACCTGATTATGATTTGGTCCATTAAGACTGTTTGTGCTTAACTGGAGAGGCACTGTTTTCAGCTGTTCTCTCTGGTTTAGCTGGAGTTTCACCTTATAATGAAGTTCATACTAGGTTATCATCTCCAACTAGATTGCTCATTTTAATTGTCATCAAAATAGGTCACCCTTCCAACAAGTACTCCATCATACCTATGTGAAGTTTAATAAAGTTGTAACACAACCACTGGTCTATATTCTAAACTATCTGTGCAATTACTGGTCCAATTTGAATAAGACCTAAGTACAATGCAAAAATAAGAGCATAGGAACCAAGAACACACAAGCAAACTGACAAACCAATGAAAACGAAGACCCTGTATTGTAAAAACAAGTACTGGAGCAGGGACAGCAATCTCTCGACAAGTTAACAGATTGGACCTTGATTTATCTCTAGGAATGGCAGCTAAGTGGGTGTGGCCTTAGAGAAAGGTGTAGATTGACCTCTGTTAAGGGAATAATGTGAAGAGCTGGGGCTATTGAGCTGTCATCGTTGATGGTCCTAAAGTAGTGATAGCATGGTGGTCCTTTATGTTGCACATTTAAATTGCACTAAATCATAGAAAAGTTGGCCAGAAGTAGCCCTCAAGGTTAGCACATATTGCTATATGCTGTGTCTTTGGGACAGTTAACATAGCTCTCTCCAGTTTGCAAAAATGTTGTGTTAAGAGCCCTGCATCCTCTGAGTATTTTGTTCACTTCTCTGAGGGCTCGACCTATTTGTCATAGCATCCAGTCCAGACTGTCCCTGTGTAACAGAAACGGTAGTGGTAGTACTTTGGATGATGGTGTCCTCAGACGTTGTTGGTGATAAGATGTCTTCTGGTTAGATATATTCCAGATTCAGTACTGTGTAGGTCTCATCAACAGTAGTATTTGTGAGAGTAAACTGTGGTACTTCAGTTTGAAAAATGCAGCTGCCTCTTCTTGATGTTATGCCTGGGAGGAAGGCCATGTGGACCTCCACCACTTTCGAAAAACAAAGGCTGTTTGGCCATGCGCAGCTGGGGTTGTCTTTATGTTGGTAATACAATATTACTTTAGCTAAAAAAAACACTAAAGATTCACTGAAAAAAACAAAGGTTTGATAAAAAGATGTTTTAACACCTTAGGAGCTTCGTAAACAAACCTCCCCAGTGCTGCGCTGTCCATTATCCAGTGCTGAACTGGACGTCCAGCGGTCGCACGCAGCACTGGGGAGGTAGTGCCCGTGACGACCGTTGGCCGACGGCAGCACCTAAAGGGTTAAATTTTTTGGGGAAAAGCGAAAAATGTACTTGAAAAAAACAACAGTTCAAGTAACGTTATAGTTAAGTAAATTTTTCAGTGACAATTCTTATAGTTAGCTAACTAAAACTTGCACCCCCACCATGCACTGCTTATGACCTCAGATATTACATCTGCTGACCCTGGGGGATAGGGTTCCCAGGGCTACTAGGTGGATTGTGAGCACAAGCCAGGCAGGTGTAACTAAAAGTAATAGAATGCAAAATGCTCCTAGCAAAAGGGACAGCAGTAGCCAGTGGTTTAGTAACAAACAACACAGCTACTTGTTATATATAGTGGGCTTACCATGCCACCCATACCACCATAGATCACTTAGGCACATGTGCAGTGCAGCTGGTACATGCATTATATTAGATTCATCGCCAAGATGGCTGTCGAGGAACATGCAGGAACGAACACACAGATACCCGAGAGATGTGCTTCACTCCTGGACTCGCCAGGCCGTGAGTTTCTGTCTATTTTGTTATCTTGTCAAAGGATAAAATGCTGTAAGGACCATGAGAAACAAGCATTTGCAATGCAACAGGTCTCGCATTTACACAAGTTTTTCCCATTGCAGTGCCTTTGTGGGGCGGGTCTGCCCTCAGAGCAGGGGGAGATATGGTTTGCACTCCCTATGTGAGCATGAGTGATTGGCCAGCTCCCTTGGGCCGGCCAAACAGTCATGCGCACATCCCATGTTCTCCATGCAGGCTGCATTACAGCCTGCGAGGAGAAACATGCCCAACCCTCCACCCCCTGGCTGAGCGTCCTGTCACAGAGCTCAGACCAATCACAATGCTGCATTGCTGCATTGTGATTGGCTGCAGGGAGCGGGGGATCCCTGGTGCCTTCTGCTTCCCCCAAGAAGCCAGGAAAAGGACAAAGGAGAGGCGGCGGTGGCCAGCCAGCCGGCTGGAGGTAAGTGACTATTTTTTTTTAACCCAGTCCCTCCCAACCCATCTCCCCCACCCTGCTCCACTGCTGCTAACAGGTAGCAGCCGCCACTGCTCCATGTGTGCAGGCCAAGACTGGCTGTTCTATTTATATGGCTTTTTCCTGGTCAGCAGTAGGCAGAGGAGCTTCTTGGCTTGCCCCAAAACAACCATGAAACCCTGATGCCCCCATACTAGTTGCAGCCTCCTGCAGAGTGTGTCTGGTTCCTACGTTTTTGTCAGACCAGCCCTGCATATTGCGTGGTACTGGTGCACAAAGCAATGAAATTAAATGCTACAAAAACAGGTTGTGGTCCTACCACTATTAGCAGGTTACACACAAGTGGTTAATGGGATCAATTAGAGTGATTAGAATGCTGCAATTTACCAGCCCCATAACGTTTCTGAGGAAATAAGTAAGGCCTCTCACCCAGCTAGGTGATTAGCGATAGGTTAAATAGATCTATGGTTAAAAGAGTTAGAAGAGTGGTCTGGGCTTGAGTCTAGCCAACCAGTCAATCAGTGATGCTGAATGAGCAGCTTGTCTGCAGCGATACAAGCGTGGCATAAGTTAGCAATAACGATCATCTGTAGAGCCCTCATTTAGAGGGCACCAGCCTGTTATTGGGGGTAAATACAAAGACTACCCGCTGTAGACTGAGGATCACTACAGCAGTCTTTGGGTTGCGGTGTTAATAATGAAATAAGCTATCGTCAGGCATCTCTGAATGAGGTATGGGGTGTTGCGCATGTCCTATTCAGTAGTGTGAAAAAGAACAATAGATTGAACCCAGAACTCTTGACTGGGGGAGAATGTTTGAATCATTCAGCATTCCATCCATCATTTGTTGCAGTTGCACTTTTCGTCCTAAGTGGGACGGGTATGCCGAGACGTGGGTCCCTTGCTCACTGTGCCACTGGATTCCGGCTAGCCTGTCTGATGAAGGGTGACATGCCCTGAGACAGAACCCTGGATGCTTATTTCCGGTCCAGGGAGGACCTGGCTTGGCAGTTCAGGCTGGACTGATTCCATGAGGCACAGGAGCAAGACTGATTTGCATATGGCTGGGTCCAAACTGGGGTGGCGTAGTGGGCAAAAGAACAATAGATTTAACCCAGAACTCTTGACAGGGGGAGAATGTTTGAATCATTCAGCATTCCGTCCATCATTTGTTGCAGTCGCACTGTCCTATTTTCGTATCATCAAGTGCTGCTGTTGTTCTGCAAGTTATTTTATTACGTTGACTCATTCAACACGGTTTAATATAGCATTATAGCCTGCTGCGGAGTGCTATATCGGCTGTTACAGTTCCTCTGTCCCAATTATTGCCCTGAGCCGCAGGCAAGCACTGGAAAGATGCAGCACAGGTGTAGGTCAGCCATTATTAGCCCACGGACACTGTGTCGTCTTCAACGGATTTCCTAACATTCTAATGTTCTAACCCACATTTGAATCTCGCTGCTAAATTCCTCAGACTGGACTAATGGAATGGGGGTAAATTTAACCCATCCACTGTGTGGCATTATCTCGGCGGTAGCAGGGTTGTTAGAGTGTAAGTCACCTGCGTTCCTGTTAGTGTTCGAGGCTGTTCGGCGGAAGTTCGCCCACTCCTGTCATAAAGACTTTCACCGGATGCCAGAGGGTGACCGGTTTTAGCCAAACCGGAAATAGTGTACACAGAAAATCCATTGTGGATCCCACTCCAGCCGTCCTCCGTTGGACAGATGTGTTGGTCTTCACGTACTTCTTCGTTGCTCGCTCGTCATGTTTACAGGAAGTTTTGAATAAGGCCCTCGTGGAACATTCCAACTCCCCCGCCTCGTAAACGTGCCCCCTTATAACTCTAGTTTGTCCAAATATGTCACTTCTGCTTCCATTCTCCACAGTCTGGCGAGTCTTGTGACCTGGATGGGTGTCAGACTACGGGGGAAAAAACACAACAAGTGGAAAAGGGTTTTCTAGAAAGCCACGTTAGAGAACAGTTTTTTCCCATTTTACACAACCTTCCCATTTTTCCAATTAAAGTATGCGTCCTGTTTCTCATTGCTTGCTTGCGAAGTGCAGTTTACGTTTGACTGTAAGAAATGTTCTCCATCGCATGGCACAAACCGGGAACAATGCCCAAGGTCACACGCTGAGGATATCACACGTTTTCTGTGTGAGGCTGAATATGCGTACACATTGAAGTCGTCAGAGAAAACATGTTGAGTGATATCATCAGCGATTTAGCAGTGGCCAGTGATGTCATCAGCACAGTAACATCCACAGTGGAATTTTGCATTATGATGTCATCATCAATGAGATTCACAGAGCAATTCGATTACAAATTTCTATAAAGAGACATGAACAGGGTCGGATTGGGATGATAAATCGGCCCGGGCACCCCAAAAAAAGGACCCACAATTGGAAGGAGGTGCACCACATGATGCGCCGCTCTCAAAGGCTCACTGACACCTCCTGGGGCCCGGGATGAAAGGAGGTCCACCACACGATGGGCCGCTCTCAAAGGCTCACTGGCGCTTCCTGGGGCCAGGGATGGAAGGAGGTCCACCGCACGATGCACCGCTCTCAAAGGCTCACTGGCCCCTCCTGGGGCCAGGGATGGAAGGAGGTCCACCGCACGATGCGCCGATCTCAAAGGCTCACTGGCGCCTCCTGGGGCCCGGGATGGAAGGAGGTGCACCACACGATGCGCCGATCTCAAAGGCTCACTGGCACCTCCTGGGGCCCGGGATGGAAGGAGGTCCACCGCACATGCGCCGCTCTCAAAGGCTCACTGGCACCTCCTGGGGCCCGGGATGGAAGGAGGTCCGCCGCACGATGCGCCGCTCTCAAAGGCTCACTGGTGCCTCCTGCGGCCCGGGATGGAATGAGGTCCGCCGCACGATGCGCCGCTCTCAAAGGCTCACTGGTGCCTCCTGCGGCCCGGGATGGAAGGAGGTCCGCCGCACGATGCGCCACTCTCAAAGGCTCACTGGTGCCTCCTGGGGCCCGGGATGGAAGGAGGTGCACCGCACGATGCGCCGCTCTCAAAGGCTCACTGGCGCCTCCTGGGGCCCGGGTTGGAAGGAGGAGCACCACACGATGCGCCGCTCTAAAAGGCTCACTGGTGCCTCGTGGGGCCCGGGATGGAAGGAGGTCCACCACACGATGCGCCGCTCTCAAAGGCCCAATGACGCCTCCTGGGGCACGGGATGGAAGGAGGTCCACCGTACGATGCGCCGCTCTCAAAGGCTCACTGGTGCCTCCTGGGGCCCGGGTTGGAAGGAGGTCCACCACACGATGCGCCGCTCTCAAAGGCTCACTGGTGCCTCCTGGGGCCCGGGATGGAAGGAGGTTCACCGCACGATGCGCCGCTCTCAAAGGCTCAATGACGCCTCCTGGGGCCCGGGATGGGAGGAGGTGCACCGTACGATGCGCCGCTCTCAAAGGCTCACTGACGCCTCCTGGGGCCCGGGATGGAAGGAGGTGCACAACATGATGCCCCGCTCTCAAAGGCTCACTGACACCTCCTGGGGCCCACGATGGAAGGAGGTGCACCACACGATGCGCCGCTCTCAAAGGCTCAATGACACCTCCTGGGGCCCGGGATGGAAGGAGGAGCACCACGCGATGCGCCGCTCTCAAAGGTTCACAGGCACCTCCTGGGGCCCGGGATGGAAGGAGGTCCACCACAGGATGCGCCCACACGATGCACCGCTCTCAAAGGCTCACTGGCACCTCCTGGGGCCCGGGATAGAAGGAGGTCCACCACACGATGCGCCGCTCTCAAAGGCTCACTGACACCTCCTGGGGCCCACGATGGAAGGAGGTGCACCACACGATGCGCCGCTCTCAAAGGGTCAATGACACCTCCTGGGGCCCAGGATGGAAGGAGGTGCACCACACGATGCGCCGCTCTCAAAGGCTCAATGATACCTCCTAGGGCCGGGATGGGAGGAGGTGCACCACACGATGCGCCGCTCTCAAAGGCTCACTGGCACCTCCTGGGGCCCGGGATGGAAGGAGGTCCACCGCACGATGCGCGGCTCTCAAAGGCTCACTGGCACCTCCTGGGGCCCGGGATGGAAGGGGGTGCACCGCACGATGCGCCACTCTCAAGGGCTCAATGGCGCCTCCTGGGGCCCGGGATGGGAGGAGGTGCACCACACGATGCGCCGCTCAAAAAGGCTCACTGGCGCCTTCTGGGGCCCGGGATGGGAGGAGGTGTACCGCACGATGCGCCGCTCTCAAAGGCTCACAGACACCTCCTGGGGCCCGGGATGGTAGGAGGAGCACCACACGATGCGCCGCTCTCAAAGGTTCACAGGCACCTCCTGGGGCCCGGGATGGAAGGAGGTCCACCACAGGATGCGCCCACACGATGCACCGCTCTCAAAGGCTCACTGGCACCTCCTGGGGCCCGGGATAGAAGGAGGTCCACCACACGATGCGCCGCTCTCAAAGGCTCACTGGCACCTTCTGGGCCTCGGGATGGAAGGAGTTGCACCACACGATGCGCCGCTCTCAAAGGCTCACTGACACCTCCTGGGGCCCGGGATGAGAGGAGGTGCACCACACGATGCGCCGCTCTCAAAGGCTCACTAACACCTTTTGGGGCCCGGGATGGAAGGAGGTCCACCACAGGATAAGCCCACACGATGCACCGCTCTCAAAGGCTCACTGGCACCTCCTGGGGCCCGGGATGGAAGGAGATGCACCACACGATGCTCTGCTCTCAAAGGCTCACTGGCACCTTCTGGGGCCCGGGATGGAAGGAGGTGCACCACACGATGCGCCGCTCTCAAAGGCTCACTGGCACTTCCTGGGGCCAGGGATGGAAGGAGGTGCACCACATGATGCGCCGCTTTAATAGGCTCACTGGCACCTCCTGGAGCCCGGGATGGAAGGAGGTGCACCACACGATGCGCCGCTCTCAAAGGCTCACTGGCACATCCTGGGGCCCGGGATGGAAGTAGGTGCACCACACGATGCACCCATCTCAAAGGCTCACTGGCACCTCCTGGGGCCCGGGATGGAAGGAGGTCCACCACACGATGCATCGCTCTCAAAGGCTCACTGACAACTCCTAGGGCCCGGGATGGAAGGAGGTCCACCACATGATACTCCGCACTCAAAGGCTCACTGACACCTTCTGGGGCCCGGGATGGAAGGAGGTCCTCCACACGATGTGCCGCACTCAAAGGCTCACTGACACCTCCTGGGGCCCGGGATGGAAGGAGGTGCACCGCACGATGCGCCGCTCTAAAAGGCTCACAGGCTCCTCTGGGGCCTGGGATGGAAGGAGGTCCACCGCACGATGCGCCGCACTCAAAGGCTCACTGACACCTCCTGGGGCCCAGGATGGAAGGAGATCCACCACAGGATGCGCCGCTCTCAAAGGCTCACTGGCACCTCCCGGGACCCAGGATGGACGGAGGTCCACCACACAATGCAACACACTCAAAGGCTGCTCTCAAAGGCTCACTGGCACATTCTGGGGCCTGGGATGGAAGGAGGTCCACCTCCTGACACCCTATTGTCATTCTGAAAATAACAATAAATGGGCCTAATATGTTGCCTGCACAGACTACTTCTCACCTGAAGCTGGAGCTCTTTGTGGAAAATACGCCTAGGTATTTGGAGTTTCTTGATCCACAGACTAAAAAAATCAGCCCACAAGCAGCCCTCTGCCACAGGCCACTCGGCCACCGGCCGATTGCCCGCCATGCCAATCCGACACTGGATGTGAACATATCACCTTGGTCTTCAGGCAGCTTCATTGGCTTGTAATCGCCACCCACGGACGGCATTGCTCAACACAGGTATCGTAAGTACATAATTTCCCTTTAGCATGCATGCCATCATTTGGGACAGATAAGAGGAAGATGAGACAAATAAAATAAGTATTGGCCAAGCCGAAAGATCTCACTTTGTAGACCCATTAGATATGCCAATGCTTTTTGCCAATGCTATGCATCAAACAAAGAAAAAAGGCATGACGACGCAGTTGCTGTGCCCTGCTGCGGCATTTTGTATGTGTTATGAGGTATGCTCTTTCATGCATCACCGCACATCGGCTTGACTATGGAATGACACAGGTGGCATTTTGTTTATTTGTTGACCACTGTAAGCTGGCAGAGACACTTAGGCCCAGATTTTCAGAACAGTCACAGAACGCAAGGCAGCAGCCTAAAATGCTGATCTGCGCTGTGTGACAGGGAGGGAGGAGGAGAGCGCCATATCTACAGAGATAAGGCTCTCTCCTCCCCTTTCACTGCACGCCAGGAACACACCTTAGCGCCATAGTGCTAGGGTGTGTGTGTGAGCCTACCATAGCTTTTGTACTGGAAGGTTAACAGTGGTGGCCACGACAAACAAAGGGTGGTGGGGTGGGTGTAGGGAACGCAGGAAAAGGTGCACAATGGGGTGCGGGGGGTATTAGAATATGTAAAAAGTTAAATACCTTACCTTAAGGTGCAAGCTGCCTCCCGCGTCGTGCTTCCTCTTCTCTTCCTCGACCCAACAGACACTGGGACCAGGTCACAGGCTCCCATCCAATCCCCACAGCGCAGGGATTGGCCTGGGCAGACTGAAAAGACCCTCCGCTCAGGCCAGTTAATTTGTTGGGGTTTCTCCAGCCCGGCTGTTCTATGCAGCTGGGTTGGAGAAATCTAAGGGGCATATTCTCAAGGAGCTATTGCCGAGTTATCAGCACTTTATCGCAACCAAAGTGGCGATAAATGTACTGCCCCATTCGCAATCTGGTGCTAACAGCCATATCACCAGTTTTCCGACAATAGCAGCCTCAAAAAACATCACCACAGATGACCCCGCCAACTATCGCTAATGAGATGCAGAGTTGGCGTTCTCGAGGAAAAAGCCGCAACAACACCACACCTCAACATTCTCAACGACCAGCCTGATCTGCGATAAGATCACAAAACATGCGCTAAGGCACGTTAGCAGCAGGAAATTAACACCTGCTCTGACCTGCTGCAAAGTGGGACGACAACCGGCACCAGACAAGGGAGCCCAGCCCAGAGCCACACCTGAAGAACAACAGATGCCATGGAGCTACTGCTCATGCAGCTCGGAGCCCCAACACGGCCACAACACCCACCGCAACCAGCCCCAGGACCTCCCGGACCCCTACCGTCCCCCTCGGACCACCACAGAGGCAGCACAAACAAAGACACCGGACCTTCAGAAAACGCACTAGCCTCACAGACTTAACACCAGAGTATGTCATTGCCCACTAAAGGCTCAAAAGGACAACCATTCTCCGCATCCTGAACATCATTGTCCACAGGCTGATGGTACCAACACAGCGGACAACCAACATCCCTGCGCAGACAAAGCTGCTGTCTGTGCTGCACCTGTTGGCCTCTGGTACCTTACAACCAACAACCGCCAGAGTCGGAGGAGTCTCACAGCCTGCCCTATCCAAGTTCCTCATACCTGTCCTGGATGCCATCCTCAGCTTGGTACCCCAGTACCTATACTTCCCCACACTGCGCAGGAACAGCTGGAGACCAAGCAAGGCTTCTACGCCATAGCTGGCTTCCCGCATGTGTTGGGAGCAATTGACTGCAAACGTCCTACTTATACCCCCTACCAACACTGCACACAATTACCGCAACAGAAAGCACACACATTCGATCAATGTGCAGACAATAGTGGACCACCGAGGACTCTTCGCCAATGTCGTCTCCAACTACCTAGGCAGTGTGCATGACTCATACAGTCCCATA
This sequence comes from Lissotriton helveticus, assembly GCF_964261635.1. Classification (NCBI taxonomy): domain Eukaryota; kingdom Metazoa; phylum Chordata; class Amphibia; order Caudata; family Salamandridae; genus Lissotriton; species Lissotriton helveticus. The sequence goes on along the minus strand of NC_136068.1, from coordinate 1,541,156,021 downwards.
GTCCATCATCAACAGGCGCTTCCAGGATGGCACCTACGGAAATGCAGTTCTCGTTGGTAAGTACCAAATGGACACACCACACACCTCCGATCCACAATCATGCAACTCACAACTCTGGCAATACACATTACAAACCCACAAACAACATGTCATACAACAAGCCCACCCACCAAACACAACATCACAACTTACTGTGGCAACCTGGACTAGCCATGTACAAGAGCCACCAATGGCATGGCATATCAGCCACACACCAGCGGAATGTGGAGGTATGTGGCAACCAGGCATGTGGGAAGGAGGTAAGTGACCCATGAATGAGAAGAAGGCACACGTTGCTAAGTGTGGCGTGGATGTGCTGGACAGACTGCAGTATCTAGACCACAGACATATCCATGTTGACATATAATGATGGTATTGGTAGTGTTGTGGACAGTAGACACAACCATGTCACCCCAGCCAGTGGGGAAGATCATGGAAATGTAGCTTGTTACATGCCCCCTGTAAGCGTGTGCGGAGTACGCCAGGCCAGCGTAGTGGTGTGAATGAACATCACGTAGCCCTGGGCATGGTCCTGTTCTGGAAAGGCAAACGTGTCTGCCAGGGCATCGCCTCTAACCTTGCCACGAGACCGATGCCATGTGTGGCGGTGTCTGCGATCCTGTGCACCTGCCGCAGTCCGGGCCACTGCTCCCCAAACCAGTTTCGTCCGCCCCTGCGCACCCAGGCCTCACTGCTCACCTGCCGACACCGGTGTATCTCTAAGAGTGCCCACCACGCGCCTGTGCTAGCTCCAAGCCTGAAGCCCACTACCATGGCAACCTCCTCAAACCATTGCAGCCTCCGCAAGCAAGGGCCGCAGTACTCCTTTTCCGTTGACGCAATCCCACGCCATACACAGCAGACAAGTAGGTTACACATTTGGAACTGAGTCTTGATTACACAATTGCAGAGTACACGTTCATGGCATCGTTTGAATCCCTATACTCGCTTTGATGTGGTGCCACCAACTCTGTGCATGGCATTCCGAGCACATGTGTCTGTGGGCCCTTGCAGACTTCTGCCTTAGGCCTACACACCGGTCCAGCAGGCCTCATATAAATTCAATCCAGTCCGTCCCAGGCAGGACACAGCATTGTCGCAGGGATATAATACTTTTTATTTGATTTGTAAAAAAAATCATAAAAGGGTGGAACTTACCACCATGCGGTCAACATTTACATCTTTAAAACAGCACAAAATAAACAGCAAATCGGATTAAAAAATAGTAACGCAAAATTACACAAACTTTGCAGAAATGATCTAAGGGGGAAAGTAAAACTTGGGTGAGTAGTGTAAATTGGGTCGCATTACACTGTTTAACTCAAATTAAAAATACTTGTACTATACTAGTGAGTGGAGAAAAGAGTATCCATTGAGCAGGATGAAGGAGGGTCCATGACCGGCTATAGCCAGGCCTGTTATCCTGAGTCCTCTTTGGTTGGTACCTTGTTTTCCAGCTCTTGAGCGGTATACTCCAGAAATGTTATAGTATTATAGGATCATTGGATACAAGACCTGCTAAGGCATTTGATGACAGCCGCCCTGCAGGTTCTCACCTGAGCATCTCTTAAAAGTGGTAGCAGGAGCGTTTTCCTTAGTTCCTGAAGTGCCGGACATATACATATTAAGTGCAGTAGTGACTCCGTGCCGTTTCCACAAAGGCGACAGTCGGGTGTTGACCACGACCGTAGCCATTTGGGGGTGAGGTCTTTACTCAAGAAGCAACCCAGCCTTAGCAGGCTTAATTTCCTTTTGTAATAGTCCCTGAAGCAGTCTTGCAGATATGGATGGGGTTTCAGATGGAAGTATGATGGCAAGACAAACCAAGCGTGGCTTTTACCAGCCACTGCAGCTTTGTCCATTAGTAGTGATGCTTGTTTAATTGCTTTGTTGGTTAACTGTTTGAAAGCGGTGTAAGTCATGGGTAAAAGCCAGGATTCTTCCAGTGCTAACGCATGAAGCGCTTGCCTAAGGGACTTATATATGGAATTGGGGAGCCCTGCCTGTTTTTCAACTTCTAGCCAGCACAGATGAGCCAGGGAGTGATCTTCTGTGTCCCTCATTCGCCAGTAGTATTTGGCAAGGGCTCCTTGTCTTGCCGGGTACTGATTTGTGAGACCATATTCCAAACGTATTTGGGCTTGGGAAATGTGACGCGGAATTGAAAAAAGGTTTTTGAACAGGCTGGATTGGGCGAGATTTAGGACTATGGAGTCCCGGGTTGCCATCATCTCAGAGCCGTATGTAAGCGATGGCAGGAATTTAGCAGCCGCAATCTTTAAAATGTGGCCAGTGGAGTTTCCACGTAGATGTTTTTGGACGGTTTTAAAGGCAAATTGGAGTTGTTTGGCTTTTGATTTCCCTTGTTCCAAGTGCTGTTTGTACTTTACCTATGGTCCAGTAAAATGCCCAAATATTTGTATTGGTCTACCTGAGTTAGTGTAGTAGAGTTTATCTTCCAGACGAATTTTTGTCTTTTCTTGCGAGAGCCGGAGAAGCATAGGATGTTTGTTTTTTTAAGATTTATTGTTAGTTGTGCATTCGAGAGATACAATGCAAGTTTGGAAATCATGCGTTGTAGGCCGAGAGGAGTTTGTGACAGGAGCACAATGTCGTCTGCGTATTGGAGACTCATTATGGGTAGATTACCCAGTTTTGGTGGATCTCCCTGGATAGAACGTAGTCACTTTCTAGGTCCGCGGTGTAAATGTTGAAGAGGCAGGGGGCCAATAGGCAGCCTTGCTTTAAACCGTTAAGCGTGCGAAATTTCTTGGTCAGGCATCGGCCGTCTCCTTTTTTCACTTGGACCCATGTGTGTGAATAGAGCTCTATAATTGCTCCCATTAGCTTTGGCGGCGCACCCCAGGCTTTCATTTTGACCCAAAGTTTGGATCTGGGGACTTTATCAAAGGCCGATTTTAGGTCCAGAAAACAAGTGTACAGCGGGTTAGAATTGTCGATTGCCTTTTTAGCTAGGATGGTTATCGCGGATAAATTAGTAAGAGTGCCCATCCCTGGGCGGAAGCCTGTTTGTGTCAGGGGCATAAGCCCTATGCTGCTAACCCAAGCTTCCAGTTCTATCAATAGATTTGACGCGTAGATCTTAGCCTCCACGTCTATTAAGGCTATTAGCCTGTAGGTGTTAGGGTCTGAACGGGACACGGATTTATGTATTGGGTGTAAAATGCTGCCCCTCCACGATTCAGGAATGTTTCCGGTCCTTAGACTATGACTGAATAAGGGGAATAATTGGCTGGCCCAAGACGTAGGGTCTTTCCTGAATAAGGCATTGGGAAGACCATTTGGTTCAGGCGCTCCGTCTGCTCTCATTGATTTTATGGTGTTAAAAACCTGCATAGGTGTGTTCGAGTCGGTTTTTCCTGTGTACTTTATTGTTGATCGTTCACTGGTAAAAAAAAAAAAAAAACTGGCGCTGATATGGCGGAGCCGTCTAACTATCGCCCCATTTCCCTCCTCCCCTATTTCTCTAAACTTATGGAGGCCCACGTCACTCGCTGCCTGTCAAGCTTTATAGAATCTTCCTGCTATCTTGAGCTGACTCAGGCCGGCTTCAGACCTGCCCACTCCACAGAAGCCGTTATTTTGGCAGTTCTTGACACACTCAGGAGTAACGCGGACGCGGGAACCCCCCAAGCCCGCGTCCTACTGGATCTGTCTGCCGCGTTCGACACGGTGGATCATAACATCCTTCTCCACCGTGTCGACCAGGGCGTTGCTCTTGAGTGGGTCAAATCCTTCCTTACGGGAAGAACACAGGCGGTCCGCTTAGGTCCTTACACTGCCAAAAAAACAAACACATCATGTGGTGTCCCCCAGGGCTCTTCCCTTTCCCCGCTCCTCTTTAATCTTTATCTTCGACCACTCATCCAGTCACTTCTGAAATGGGATATCGTCACTTATAACTACGCTGACGACCTACAAATCATCTTTTCTCTCAACTCACCACATGCCATTAGAACCTTCCATGGAGCCATGACTTACATCCAACTCTGGATGAACCAGAACCAATTGAAGTTGAACCCCGGTAAAACCGAGCTCCTTCTCCCTGGACTCAGTCACACCTACTGGGGCCCACAGTTCTGGCCTCCAGAGCTTGGCTCCCCCCCACCCCAGCAAAAATAGTAAAGAGTCTGAGCGTCTTTATCGACTCTGCGCTCTCTCTCAGGGCTCAAGTTGGAGCGGTGGTCTCCTCTTGCATGTATCAACTTCGGAGGATCCGCAAAGTTCGTCACCTTCTTCCCCCGGCGGCACTTACCCAAACTGTCATTTCGCTGGTACTTTCCCGTCTGGATTTTTCCAACGCCATCTACCACGGTCTGCCACAATTTCTGATTCAACGCCTCCAAGTTGTCCAGAATCAAGCGGCCCGCCTGATTCATGGAACTCCCAGATGGCAATCAGCTAAGCCTCTGCTCACGAGCCTCCACTGGCTCCCAGTCGATCGAAGGGCCGCCTTCAAGGTGGCATGCCTCACCTTCAAAGCACTTCACTGCCCTAGCCCCGTTTTCCTAAAATCCCTCATTCGCCCTCACTGTCCTACACGCAATCTTCGATCTGCCCACCGCGATTTGCTGATCACCCTCAAGAGAAAAACCAAGAGATTCGGCGGCCGTCGTTTCTCCTACCTGGCTCCTGTGCTCTGGAACCTCCTCCCTCTCCCAATCAAATCCTGCTCTTCCCTTCTGAACTTCAGAAAAATGTTAAAAACCCACCTTTTCCCCATCCTTACTTAGAATCTGTCACCCTGCTCCCCCCTCATCTGTTCTGTTTATCAGCGCCAGGAGGCTTCGGTGTCAGTGCGCTTTATAAATTACATTTAACATAACATAACATAACATAACTTTAGAATCAAAGGACTTTAAATCTGCTGTTGTTCTCAGGCTTGACGGGGGAGTCTCTGGGAGAGACTCGGCTTTGTTATCTATAGATGTGTCGTGCGTGGAGTTGTATAATAAATCGATGTGGCTGCACCAAAGCTGATCTGTCATGTCTGAGTTAAACTGCCGATGTTTACCATTGAGCAAGAAGTTTATTTTTGCCCAAAAGTCTTTTGAGTTCTGCAACTTACTTGCATGGAGTATGGTGCACGCTCGTTTTTCCTTATATGTTCGCTTGGCTCGATTAGTCTCTCTTTTTAGCTCTTTTTTAAGACTTCAATTGTTTTCAGAGTTTGTTGTGAAAAGTGAAGTTCCTTTTTGCGTTCAGCCCTAAGAAATGCGTTCATTTGTCTTTTTAGTTGTCGCGGTTTTGGGGTGAACCATTTCCCTCTGCTGTTTCATATGGTTTTTTGTCCTCTCTGGTTAGATTGAAATTTCTTATTTATATCTACTACAAAGGACTCCCAGCTCTTTATTGTGTCCTTTGATGTATCGGATAGGGAAAGCAATACATGGCATGACACCATAGGTTGGGGAGGTTTTCTTCGTTCCAATTTAGCCGTTGTAGGTTAAAGATTTGGGTGTTCAAAGATAGAGGCAGTGCTTGCTCGGACTTTTTTGGTAGGATAGTCAAGGTAAAGGTCTGTGGGAAATGATCACTTTCTCCACGATCCTGGATGTGAAAGTCTCTGATATAAGGGAATAGGTCGGGGTCAGCCAGGGTATAATCTATGGTTGATCCTGAGTTCTTGGAGACCCTCGTTAGGGCTGCCAGTGTATCTAGGTGGCCCCTTCCATTTAAGGTGTACAAGTGGAGCGCTTCCAATTCTGTAGCGCATTTCCTTCCCATTGCGCTTTGTCTGCCTTGATTGCCCTGCCGTGGATCAATATGGGTAGGAAGAGGTCCCTCCTGGCGTTGAATTAGATTCATATTGAAATCTCCGGTTATAAGCATGTTTTCGCTTGGGTAGGTGGACTTTAACATGTTGATTACGGTTACTAGTTGTTTTATCCTTTTCCCTTTTTGTTTTCCACCGGGATGCATATAAAGGTTCACGATCAGAAGGCCCATGTTAGGGGAAATTTCAATTTTGATGCATTGCATCCATGTGGAATCTAGATCAATGCAACTATGTGACCACATTGTCGCAGGGTGCACACCCGCTCTGCTCTGCTGCCTTCACCTCCATCACCAGGAATCTTCTCCACATGCCATTCCAACGCTGTGTGTTAGAGATCCAGGGAGAGCTGGCTGCACAGCATTTGCCCCATGCTGACCGCTGCCTCCGGCACACACTGTGGTCGAGTAGGACACACAATTGGAACTGAGTCTTGATTTGTTCATTGCAGAGTTTATATCATTGTACAGGCCTCATTGCAGACTGCACCTCCTTCCAGCTCTGGTGCCACGGACTCTGTGCCATGGGTGTCATGGGCCCTCTCCCGTTGAACATTGTTGGCATCTGAGTCTATGGCCTGGGGGTTGTCTTCATCATGTAGCTGATACTGACATGGTGGGAAAAGGAGACTGTAGCATTCCTCTCCTCCAAAATTCCTGTTTCTGCATGCTACTGCCCTCTGCATCATGCACTGGATGGACACCTTCCACTGTCCCCCGTAACACTCTGCAACATTCACCTTGGACATCAATGAGGACCCGCTCAGCTCTCGTGGCCCTATGTCAGTGCACCACAAGTCACTGTCCCTTGCGGGCTCACCTGTACCGGCCACAATAAATCCGGGGCCACTAACTCTGTGCAGCTCAAGACATGGACCCTTGCTATTTGTATTTTGAACTTCTGATTGTCTGATCACTGTTGCAGTTGTTGCCAGCACCAACCAACCTCTGAGGGGTTGCTTACACTACCCAACACCCATCCAGCACAGGCGTCAATGGACGTGTGACCCTGGAAATAAAAGGTGCCGGGCGCCGGTGCCCGTAGCCAGTTCCACAAATTATCTCATTGTGTCTGTGTGGTCATTATGTATGCATGAGGGCCCCGGGCCATACCACGCACATTGTGCTGTGTACAGCGTGTGCAACCATGTTGCTTCAGACAGTAGGGTAGACCTGGGACAATGACACGTCTGTGTACAGGAGGCGTTGCTTGTCCCTCTGCAAGGGGAGTTGCAGTTTCACTGTGTGTTCCATGCATGTGTCTGCATTGGTGCAGTTTAAATGCAGACTGCATTGTGACTGTGAGGAGATGCCAATGTGATGCGGGACAATTGTCATTTGTTCTACATCACGGATGTGGAGTTGTGCTCGTACATTTCCATCTCACCGCTTTCGTACTCTGCTTTTATGGTGCATTTTCCCGCATGGCGCGTGGGAATTGCAGGCCTGTCGCTGGTTTTCGCTAGTTTTTGTATCGCTATTGGCCTCATCGCAGCTTTTTTTTGCGTTCGTGTTTAGCATTTTTGCAGCGTCGCGTTGACTTTATCGCAGACTTTTGACGCGTTATCGTGAGCCTATCGCATAGTACCGCCGAACTAAGAATACCAGTTAACACAGAGTTATTTTCCCGCGATAGACTGCGATGTGAAGAGTTGCGTTAAGCCAATTTTGCGATGCATATCCCACGTTCTAGAGAATATCCCCCATAGTGCACATTTGTGTTTTGTTCAGCATAAGACGGCCAGCTAAACACATATGCGCACTTAGGGAGTGCACATAGCACTCCTCCTCACATGCCCCGCCCCTTCCTGCACAAGTTGGTTCAGAGGCAGCAAATGAAAAATAAAATTATGCTAGAACATAATTTTATTTTTCATTTGTTGGCTCTGAGTCGGACATTGGGTCGACGCTTCTTCGCCATTGCAGAGGAGCCACCCCTGGTGGTTAGCTTTCCAGTACAGAATCCTATGCTTAGACACACTTTACAACTTTTCCTACTTTGCATGTGTGCTGCACAGTGCAACACGCATGCAAAATTGGAAAAGAAAGGAAAAAAAAGCATTTCCCCTTTGAACACCTCCTTTCCATTGTCATTAAGTTTTGGAGCTAAACTCTGTCTACTATTGTATAAAGATAGGGTTTTGCGTCAAAAGGCATGGGTGGTTGCATGGGAACCCCCATGTACCACCCATGTACCGCCCCTTGGCTCTAAGCAATGCACAGCAATGCTTTACGCTGCTTTGCGTTACTTGTAGGGTACTTTCTAGTGCAGAACAAGTTTTGCACTGGGAAAAAAATTAGGAAAAAAACATTTTGTGCTATTTACAAGCCCCTTGAGCCACTGGAGCATCACTTTTTACATGGGAAAAAGTGACAGAAGGCTGGTGCAAGGGTCTTGGCAATAAGCCCCAATGTTTGTAAATCTACCCCAAAGATTGCTAAATAATTTAAAAAAAATGTAACCATGCAAAGTTCCCTTTCTGTAGAGGAGCACCCAGCAGCAAATGACAGCAGTGGGCCCTTCAAAACCCTACACATAAAAAAAAAAAATAATAATACCCACAAGAAGTGTGGGGGGGGGGTAATGAAGAACAGCATGGGGGCAAGCAAGGGCAGAAACAAGGGGGGTTTGTCGTTGGGAGGATAAAATAAAGCTGGGTGAAGGGCGGCAGCAGTGCAAAAGCAGCACACGAGGGGGGATTTACAGGGGCAGCAGCACATGGACAGAGCAAAATGGCGCTCAGGGGTAATGGGGTTTGCTGGGGAAGAAGCACACGAAGGAGAATGCTTGAAAACATGAGCATTTTCTTTCTCTAATAGTTGGGTTCAACCTGCTTCAGAGTCCCCTCTTTCTCTAGCTCAATGCTGATTGCGCTTTAACTTTTGTTGTTTGATACACCTATGGTGACCCCCTAGTGTTTCATCTGTCAATCATTTAAGACTCTGAGACAAATCCTTCTGTTTGAATAAAAAACACATTGAAGCTGATTTAAGCATTTAGTGGCAGAGTTACAAACCCCGTACGCCAGTTTTGCGCCACCGGAGCGTCACTTTTGTGACGCAGCAGCGGCGCAAAGCCAGCGCCATGCTGCAGGGTATTTACAACGTGACACATCTGGGAGGTGCGTCACGTTGTAAAGTCCTGCGCCACATGTGGGCGTTCTGGTAGGGGGGGGTGCTCCGGCGCAGGAACGCCTCCTAAAAGTGGCTGAGTGAAATCTACACGATTTCACTCAGTCACTTTTAAGGCCATGCTGCGTCAAAACCCTGCGCCTTCTTGAAGCAGGCATAAGTATTGACACAGCATGTTAGGCATAGGGGCACCCGAGCCTTGCTGGAGCTGCTTCGCGCTTGCGACGCGACTCCAGCAATGCGTCATCTTTGCGGTAGAAGATGCATCATGCATCTGTCTACTCTTGCCCCATGGTGTGCCGCGTTGTAAATGCGGCGCATCCATGGTGGCGCAAGAGGTGTCTGCCGTGACGCACAATAACTGGCGCATCCCTGCTGATATGCAGGGATGCGCCAGTTATTGTAAATCTGCCCCCTAGTGCACCCAGGGGGTCTTTCTTTGTCTGATTCCTGCTCCGTTTTTTGGGAGTGCCCCTTGTGGCCTAGTGGTTAAGAGCTCACTCGTCATCCTGAAGGTGTTAAAGTTCAAGCCTCATTGCTCCCATGAGCATTTATCTGCTTGGAGATCTGTTCAACACAAAGGGTTTCAGTGTTTCCCAATAAGTGAAGTCGATGACATTCACAATAAGAAACATCCTGTAGAGTGGTTGTTGATGGGCTCTTCTCATAAGCTTGAATCCTCATATTATTTCTGGAGTTGTTACTGTGAAACCCGTTACAAGTTTATTTTTCTGCCCACGCTCTGTTATGGGGGCTGTCACGTTTACATTGTGAATCACCCTTTGTATAGGTTATGATTCAACTGGTCTTCCCTCTCCGTTTCGGGGAAATGTGGATTAGATGTATGGGCTGTTCTGTTGTCTTCTGTGTTTTTTCAGAGATTTTGTTGGATGAAACCTATGGGCATATTTAATAGCCCCTTGCGCCACAGGAGCTTCAATTTTTTTGACTTTCCGATGGCACAGTGCGCTCCCCATATTTACAAGGCAATGTAAAGCCACCCTGCGTAGCTTTTCATGGTCTTGTAAATATGTGCCCCTTTCGCGCATTACTGTAAGCATTTAGTGGCATATTATCAAGGGCCGGTGATAAATATTGCAAAGCGCGCTTAGCGCTTACATATTTATCGCCGGCTATTTCTGGAACTTTTCACCTGGTTAGCGCGTTATCAACAACGCGCATTGCCGAGGCGGTAAAAATTCCAGAGATAGTGGGGATATCGCTGTTTTTCATGGTGGAAAACGGTGATATCCTAGATGATAGGGCTTGTGGTCTTAGCCACACAATCCACCCCCCATATTAGATATACCTTAGTCAGGAATTTAACAGACATTAAATTCCTGCATACTTAACGCGATTAGATATATCGCTAAGCCTCCTTGATAATATCGCGAAGCTGCCTTTGTGATATTATCCCATGTTGTTTTCACAGCCACGCCTCCTTTGCATCTCATTATCGAGGCGAGGCGTTTGAAAAACAGGCAAAAAGTCAATGGATCACGCACTAGCGTGTCCTTGAGGATAATGCGATAATATTATCGCCGCTTTTCGCCCGAAAACGGGCTCTGAAGTGGCGATAATATTATCGTCGCCCCTTGATGATATGCCACTTAGTCAGTAAAGTGGCATCCTAGCACAGAACATCTTTTCCATGTTTAATATAGGCCGGAACAATTTTGCTGCAGCAGTGTTCCTGGTCACACATTGTATGTGTACAATAGTACTGGCAGCACTGTGGTTGAGAAGAAATCTTTCTGCTTAGTGTTGCCCCCACATTTTGTATCTTTGCACACGTCAGTTCTTTAGTGTTGCTTTGTGTTTGACTTTGTTTTCTATGAGGTGTGCTGAGCAAACGAGCACTGTTTTACATTGTTTTTCTTCACGCCTTTCGGGAAAGCTATCATAACTAAGGACTAGATTGAAATTTTTTAAGCAAACCAAGCAGCTAGCACACCCAGGTACCAACATTTATAATCATACAATGTCAAGCTAACCATAGAAAGTCAGGCAGCTTTGTTACTAATGTATCGTTTGTTGTAGACAATTACCACGTTATTCCTCCATGAAAAATGACATGCAACTTGGCATCCAAAACTTTAATAATCACTGCAAAAAAAACTCTGTAATTAGTACATAGAACAATCCTTTCTAGAATGATGACAGCTAGTGAGATTTAGACAGTATACAAAGACTCAGTTCAAGATAGAAATAAAATATTCATTTTGGATTTGTTTTACCATTTATGAAAAATAAGTTCAGGATGAATCAGTGTGAATTCACACACCGGTCTGGGTGAGGGAACAATTAATGAATGCTAATGCTCAAAGTGGCCCATTGGGCCTCTCCCAGCAAAACCAATGGAGACTAACATAAAATAGGGGGCAGGAAGCACAGGATGGCCAATAGGAGCTCTGTTTTGCGCACTTTTTGAGCCTGCTCCATTTATACTGAAGAAATAACACTGGTCTTTATGCAGACACCGTTTGTCCTGTCATTAGTTAGCATAAGGTCAACAAAGTGCTCTGATTAGTGTGCTCTTTCCCTGCTGTCTTGGGTTTCGTCTGTACAAATGTCTCGAGTGATTTTCAGTGATGTGGCACTCTCCAAGGGCAGTAGCTGGGGTATGTCCTAGAATGCGAATTGAAGGGCGATTGTATAGTATCATCCCTGTAGTGATATAGATTTGAAGCTTTCAGATATCCCAAAACACAGCTCCTCAGATCCACCTATGAACTTGGAAGAGAAAGTGTTAGAAATGGGGGGGCAGATTTACAAGCCCCTTGCGCCTCTTTTGCGTCACTTTCAACATGGGAAAAGTGATGCAAAAGTGGCGCAAGGGGCTTATAAATAAGCCCCTGGGTCTCCAGTTGGGAGAGGTATGAACCCTAAGTAGGGACCACAATCCTAGTCAAGGAAAGCTAGATCGACATTAAAAGATAAGATGTGCTCACCCTCTAGTAGCTTGGCAGAGAGCAGTCAGGCTTAGCTAAATAGGTAGTATGTAAAGTATTTGTTCAATCCACAGTAACACAAAAAAAACATTTAAAAAACTCCCCGCAGGTTTAGAAAAATACAGAATATTTCTATGAGAAAATCAAGACCTAAAAAACAGAAATCCAATAAGTAGAACCGGAGTTGAAGAACCGGGTTTTAGAACCCAGCGGCGCCAGCGACACGCCCAAAGTCTTCGGGTTCTCCTGTCTTGGCAAACAGAGACACGGAATACTTCTAGGTGGCGTGAGAGATCAAATTTATTAGCTGCAGCTAGTAACAGTAATCTCAGCAATACAACACGGTGTACAACTCAAGAAACTGTTCAATTTCATAGAGCAAGTCATCACCTTTTATACACAATATTCTCATTATAAATGTACACCCACTGCGCAAAATTCTGACCAATAGGACACATTTTCTAACTGAGTATCACATTACCAAAAACCCAATTTACAGTAACCCAACCCAAAAGGTAATTATTAGGACTGTCCCAAATTCAATTTCCACAAGCCGGACAAACCCATCATTGGAAGCACTACCCATGTAATGAAAAGTCGTCAGGAAAGAAACAATTCAGATGATGATTAGGATAAGATATGTGCAAAGAAACTAAAGTTAACGAGGTCCTGAACATTGATTGGCAATCTCAGACAACGATCAGCCAGAGAAATTGGCTTCGTGAAAGGTCAGTTTCAGGTGAAGAGGTCAGCGTCCTGCAGTTCATTCACAAGTCAGAAAAGGGCCTGTTTAATGCATACATGAACAATGAGGCCCATGCAACTTTGTTCGTTTGGTTACCTCCACGGCCTACGTGAGGGCAACACAAAATGGCGTTATGAACAACGCAAACAAAATGGAGTCCGGTCCCGAAAACCACGGAACCTTAGGACCTCCTTTTGCCATTACATAGGCAATGACCTAAACTCACGTCAGTCTGAATCCAGGTCTATATCTATTCTCATCAGGTCATCAAGGTGTTGCTGTAACATCATCTTATTATCCTTCGCTTCTCTCGGGACTGGTCTTCTCACACGGATTGTAGCACAAAGACTACAAATGGCGGGACCACACTGGATGCATAAGCAACACGAGAAAGAGATTGCTAGAGCCATACCAAGAAACATCAGAATCGTCCATCCCCATTTGGACAGCAGTTCCTAAAACCATCCTATCAACGACCAATTCACTTCGTCTACATGTATAGACTCAGCGGACTTATGTAACCTCAAGATGGCGTGGTACACTGTCGGGGCGTTATCTGGTATGAAAACGCGGCAACTAGACCCGATCAATTTACATACTCCACCTCTATCTGCAAGTATAATATCTAAAGCAAAGCGGTTCTGTAATGTCATAAGGCGATCCGCTTGAAGCTCAGCTGTAATATTACTAAGAGCACCTGCAGTCTCATTTATAGTGGCCTTGACCACTCTCGTAAGCTGACGAATAGTCCTACTATTAGCCATAGGACCCCAAAAGGGCAAGAAACCCTTAAAGAAGTCTCCAACTTCTTGTGCAGCAGAGTCTTTCACATCGATAACACCTCTACCATATCTTGTCTTATGGTAGTTGAAAGCAGCTGTGTATGTAGGGGGAAGCAAAAACACCACATAACATGTGCCTGAAAAATCAGAAGGCAACCATGTATATGCTCTGTCATAACAAACAAAATACGTGCCTTTAGCTGGCACGAACGGTGGAGATTTCTGGGACGTAAAGACATAGGTGTGAGCACACACACTCTTACCAAGCTGAGCTCTCGGATTCTGACCATTACCTTGCAGACAAAGATGACCTCGGTGGGGTACGATCCAAATAGGAGGAGACCTTTTCTGTCTCTCTTTCTCTGTCAGACTAATGCTATATCTCGTCTTGTTCCAACCAACATATGCTCGTACCTCATCTTTAGGGATAGCAGTATATGCATCAACATCTCTGACCATATCTACTATTCCCTGTATCAAGGCATTATTATTCGCATTATCTTTGACAGAACGTACAGGAGATGCTTCATTCGCATAGATAAACATTGACTGGAGTGCCCATACTGACCCATTAGGCAAAAAAGGCAAAACAAAATATGGCATTCCCTTATCAGTCGTATGCGGCATAAGACCACACACCCAACAATTCGTGGTATTTACAACTAGCTGATGCTGATGTAACATCTGTATAAACGAATTGTTCACAAATTCTAATCTTCGTGTCTGTTCATGTTCAGGCAATGTATGAAACTCATGTGGGGAAACAGTAGAAAAAGAAAGAGTAGGTTGGGAGGTAGATGCAAGCGTCTGTTGTGATGCATGGAAAATCCAACCCACACAAACCAACGTAATGTTCAAAAGCATAAGAAAACACATTATTAAAAAATATTTGCTACGAACCAATATACACATTTGCACTCTGAAATCAACTCTTTTAACACCCTTGTCGGACTCAAAAGACTCCATCCTCTAACGTGCTGCTCACGGCAATTTTCCTTCTTCACTTAAGTGTGCGTCAAGATCGTACTAACGACCCTAAACCACAGACCTTGTGTCAATACGCGTCTCACCCCTTAAGAACTTATACCGTGACCCTGCAGCTGAGTCCAGATGGTGACTCCAAAAAGAAAAAGTAAAAAAGTCTCTTGATCTGACAAGGTGTAATTCACTACATAAAAAGCCGCAAAACTTACCGCCGCCACCGCCGAGAGTCTGCTGCAGGCACCAGCCGCCACCGCCAAGAGTCACTAACGTCCAGAAACACCGCACCGCCGCTCCGGGGACTACAACACCCGGCAGGCCACGCGGCGGCGCGCAACAGGTGACCAACAACGCGGGGAGAACGCGCCAGGAGGCGCTACAAATTCCCAGACACCCCGGCAGAGCGGGGGAGCCGCAAAACTTACCGCCGCCACCGCCGAGAGTCTGCTGCAGGCACCAGCCGCCACCGCCAAGAGTCACTAACGTCCAGAAACACCGCACCGCCGCTCCGGGGACTACAACACCCGGCAGGCCACGCGGCGGCGCGCAACAGGTGACCAACAACGCGGGGAGAACGCGCCAGGAGGCGCTACAAATTCCCAGACACCCCCGCGTCGCGGGACGCCCGGGGCGAAGCCCGGGCAAAGGGCGGGCCCTCTACGGCCCTCATCGGCAGGAGGAGGCAGGGACAGGGCCAGAAACGCTGCAGGAAATTCCTTGTGGCCCATACCTCAAGTAAGACTTACTGCTGTAAGACTTTGCTATTTGACATTTTATACGTACATTTGAGAGTTTGTGTGTATTCTGAAACATGCCTAAAAAACCCGAGGAAGTCCCGCTAAACACTATTGACAATTATCTTGTCCAGACTGTCAAAAAGATAAACATGCATAGGAGAGACTCTTTGGGGCTGAGTCAATCCCCAGACTTACGATGTCTGTCCCTATCCGCATCCTCTCTGATCGACGATACCATACTGCAGGAAGCCCATCATGTGGTCACAACTAGCGGTCTCATGTCTCAGGAAACAAGTGGCATACCTGCTAACATAGCCCTGGCCTCTGAGGTACCCAATGTAGAGGCTGAGAGCGATATTGACATTGGCTCGGAACAGGAGAAACAGATGTGTTTCATCTGACGGGCAGTCGCCTATAGAGCATGCCACTAGGCCAAGACGACTATGTACCAAAAATTCATCAAAACGGGGCGGGCTACGATCAGGGACAAGATGGAAGAGAGCAACTACCCCAAAGTCTAAGCAAACGAGCATTGTTGAGGAAAAATTAAATCACTCAAGTGAGGACGCCCTCTTTGAAAAAATTGCTGATTTCCTGGAGTCAAAAATTAACGCTGTTATTAAACCCCTAATATCCAAAATTGATAAACTGCAAGCGGAGGTCAAGAAGTTGGGTGGCCATCATACTATGGTTGCAGGAGGGTTAGAAAACATAACTACGCTAGTCACAAACTTGAGTAATAACGCAGGGGGAAATGTTGTCAGAGAGTTTGTAGGTGAAGGCGTAGGAAATCAACAGTTAGAAGAGAATTCACCACCTCATCCACCAACATTGACTGCTGTTAGTGAAGGCCCTACACTAGCTAACATCACAACAGACAGAATCTCTTTAGCCAATATCCCCCCAGTACAAGCTCACTCAATGGACCCCCTACAGTTCATAGTAGAAGCCACACCAGTGGTTTTAGTTTTAGCAAACGTGCCCCATCTGGAAGGGGGTACAGTAGAATCCCCGACTTCTCTCACAAGCAAGGCCTTACACTGGCTAACCAGTAACACGCGGCTAGCACCAGGGGGAAAGCACCATCTGGCAAGCGTAATCAAGTCAGCAACTAGGGTCCCCTGACTGGGAAACCGGCCGAAAAAATTTAAAGGGGACTGTGTGACAGTAAGTTTCTCTAATCATGACGTCCTCCCAAATATTCTCGCTAATATACTTCCTCCCCAACGCAGACAGGGCACTGTTGTTCCCTTAACCCTGAAGTTTTTTTACGGTGAACAGCAGAACGTTACTTATCCAAGGACCCCTGCACTGGGGTGGGGTAGAAATTGGGATTCGAACCTTGGATGGGACCAGGACCCAAGGTTTAATGTAGCAACTCACCACTCTCATTCAGTTCAGCACAATTCTTTTTTACAACCCCTTCAATTGTTCAATCGCTATGCCCCGTTATCTTCTATGGATCACAACGATTGACTTTCCTCTAGACAAGTCAGTATTGGCGAGGGCTCCCAGCCTGCCCCCAGTTCATCAGTTCGGAACTCTGCAGGTATTAGGCCCTGTAGAATTATGAGCTGGAACATCGCTGGTCTTAAAGCCAAACAGAATGATAAGAATTGGTTGGACAAAATTAGATTCTATGATGTCCTTGCCTTTCAAGAAACTTGGGAAACGTCAGACAGTATAGTTTTGGATGGCTTTTCTCATTTCATTGTACCTGCCGTTCCTAGTAAAGCAGGAAGGGCAAAGGGGGGCTTGGCCATATACATTTCATTAGATATTCAAGGAAAGCCAAGACATATTAAATCTAACTCAAAAAATTGTTTAGCGGTAGAACTAACTACACCAAACTCTCAGCCTATATTACTTGTCAATTTTTATAATTCCCCTGTCAGTCAAACACCAAACGAGCATCTGGTAACTCTAGAGGAATTCCTGTCTACCCACAGTGAGAATAGTGCCTATGGGTATGACATCATCCTTATGGGCGACTTTAACACCCATCCATGCCCTACGGATTGCCATGCGGAACACGAGGAATCTTCCCTCTATTCCTCCCCACCGCATTTTGAACACTCATCACGTGGAGAGGCTTTGGAATTGCTCCTAGCCACTTTTAACCTTTATGAATCAAACAGTTGTCCTATAGGCCTGAGGTTACCAACGTTTGTGGGTAATGACACAGGCACAATCATAGATTATGGGGCCGATTAGGATGGCGGACGGACTTGCGTCCGTCCGCCACCCCTGAGTAGGAGGGACCGTCCGCATGGGCAGCGGCGGTCCCTCCATGGCAATTAGGATGTGACCGCCAGGGTGGCGGTCACATCCTCTATTTTTAACATTGCGGCGGGTGCAGCTTCAAGCTGCACCCGCCGCAATGTTAAAAATGCATGTGTTGCATTTACATGCACAAAGCGGCAGGCACCGCACGGTGCCTGCTGCTTTGTGTACGCAAATGCAGGGGGGTACCATAGGTACCCCCCATGTGCACCCCCCACCCCCCATTCACCCAGGGGGCCCGCAACGGGCCCCCAAAGTGAATGTCCGTATGCTTTTCCATGGCGGAAAAGCCGCCGTGGAAAAGCATATTTACACCAACATCATAATATGGCGGACGGTGTCTCATAGACACCGCCTGCCATGTTATAGCTTTTCCGCCGCGGTCGGAAGCCGACCGCGGTGGAAAAGCGGCGGACGGAATTCCAGACCCACCAGCCATCCTAATTTGGCGGTGGGTCTTTGGAGTCTCCGCCGCGGTTTTTCCGCATCCTCCAGGCCGGCGGACACTTCCGCCGGCCCGGAGGATGCGGAAAAACCGCCATCCTAATCGGCCCCTATATCTTTTTATCCTCTAGTATTCTGCCTGAAGTGATTAACTATAAGGTAGAAACTACAGTTTTTAGCTACCATAACCCTGTGATTCTAGAGACCATATCACAAGGAGTCTTGGCAAAAAGGGAGATTGATGTTTTATGCGCGACAGAATTAGTCCCGAGAGATCAGAATCGTAGGCTGAAGTGGGATCAAGTAACCCCAATCACCTTTTTACAAGACACTCTGGCTAAAGTTGAGGGGGAAGTGGCCATTTGTTTGGATAACAATAACTCTGGTACTACTATGATAGAGGCTTTTAATGTTATCTGCTGTCAGGTCAACTTAGACCTTACCGTAAAGATAAAATCCAATAGGCCTAGGTGTCCCAAATGGTTTGATTCAAATTGTTCCAAGGCTCACTCAATCCTCCTAAAGGCTCTAAAAAATAATCCTAGAGATAAAGAGCAGGTAGCATCACTGAGGAAACAATACAGTTATGCTATCAGGGTGAGGAAATCTGAGATTAAAAAGGAGGCCTGGAATGATTTATTATCGCCCGAAATACAGAGAGATAGTGCCAAATTTTGGGCAATAATAAACCACCCATACTTCGTCGGACTAGAAAATCAGAGAGCAGATTGCATCATACCAGATGATCAGTGGGTGACACATTTTAGCAACATCTATAGTTGTCCCGATACCACTCTAGACTGTGAGATACCTCTCACACAAGTTGTAACTACCATCTCTCCTTTCAGTCTGGAGGAGGAGAAAAAGGCAATTAACGACACACTCTATAAAAAGGCACCGGGCCCCGATGGGGTTCCCGCAGACTTTTTTAAGAGTGCCCCTGATTTAAGTGCCAAGATTCTCACAAACATTTTTAATGCTACTAGGGATCTTATTTTTCCTACTAGTTGGGCCAAGTCCACGATAGTTCCAATCTTTAAAAAGGGACAGAGGACAGATCCGGCCTGTTATAGGCCAATCTCTCTCATCGATTCCAGTGTTAAAATCTTGGGAAGAGTCCTTTTAGGAAGACTGACTCACTTTTTAGAAGGGAAGGGTGTCCTATCAGACGCGCAATACGGTTTTAGAGCCAAAAGAGGAACTTTAGACCAGTGCCTAAACTTAGAACTGATCATAAACAAATATGTAATTGCCAGGGGGGGTTCTCTGTACATGGCCTTTATGGACCTCTCCTCAGCTTTTGACCTGGTCAACAGGGCTAAGCTGTGGAGGGTCCTCTTGACCATGGGCATTGACCCCCCTTTGGTTAGTTACCTGGCTGAGCTACATAGGGACCTTATGACCTCGGTCAGAGTGACCAGGGAAGGGAGATGCACTTGCCACTTTAACTCAGAGAGGGGGGTCAGGCAAGGGTGTATCCTTGCCCCCCTCCTCTTTACTCTCTATATAAACGATCTTGAGGTAGTCTTGGCAGCATCCCACACCGATATTCCGCGTGCAGGTGAGACAAAGATACCTGTCCTCCTGTACGCGGACGACGCAGTTCTTTTGGCACGCTCCGGAGTGGCACTAAATAAACTCCTTTCATCTTTTGGGGATTTCATGTCCTCGTTGGACATGAAAAGAAACACAGATAAATCTCATGTAATGATTGCAGGAGCTGCAGGCAGGAAAAGAAACTCGAAAACATTTTACTGTGCCGGGAAAGAGGTCAGGAGAGTTCCATCTTTTCCATACTTAGGGGTGACCTTTGACGAAAAGGGCACTTGGGGCCCCCAGCAATCCGTTAAAAGCAACGCTGTTGCAAGAGCGGCAGCAGGGTTGCTTGGCTTCGCTAAAAAACTGGGAGCCCGCCCCATGGAAAGCATTATAAAGGTTTACAAAGCTAAATGTTTGTCTGTTGCCCAGTACGGCTCTGTCATCTGGGGGTACACTAACCATGAGAAAATCCAGAAAGTAGAAAATAAATTTCTGAGAACTCTGCTTTCTGTCCCCCAATCGACTTCCACCCATGTAATACACACAGAACTAGGATTGGGCTATATAACTGACATTTTAAAACTAGCCCCAGTTATAGGATGGTTGAAAACTTGGCTTAACCAGGAGCTTACACTGAATCACATCATCTTAAAAGATTGTTTAGCCCTGGACAGAGCCCAAAACATTCCGTGGGTAAAATATGTACAAATGCAGCTAATTTTAGCCGGTCGACCGGAGCTTTTCTCATCCCCAGATTTGATAAGTCAGGAAGATCTTAAAATAGTAAAAAATACCCTGACAAATTTATATGTTCTGGAGAGGGAAGCCATTGAGTTAAAAAAAAACATGGTTAGGAAACACTGTTTGTTGACATCTGCCCCAGGAATGGAACTGTATCTCCTCCTGGTAACAAAACCATACCATCGTTTCCTTTTAACGAGATTTCGTTTTGATCTGATCCATCTTATTCTGGGTAATTTTAAAATATGGAATAGACCCGAAAATGCCGAACCATGGGACTGTGACCACTTTTCCACCCAGGATACGACTCACTTTACCATGTTCTGCAGCCATTATACTGAGATTAGAAAAAGATATTTGTTTCCAATTTTGCGCAATTTAGGTTTTACCCAGGTTAAACCAGCCTTGATGTACCTGCAACTCCTTCCCAATGTAAGAGTAGCTTTCCATGTTGCTAGCTTCTTAGTGGCAGGAGCACGTATAAATAAGCATCGTACAAGAAATAGGCACCTTATTCCCGAACATTGATTCCCCTTTTTTAAAATGTCTTTTTAATATTTTTAACATTCCTGTATAACTTATTTTGTATATTGTGGTTTTAGAGTTTTTAAAAATTGAATGTTTGTTATAATTATGAATTAACCTGTGTCTTGATGAAATGTGGCTATGTAATAATGCTCGTTCTTTTATGATTTTTAATAATCGAATAAAGATAATTGACTGACTAACTGACTGACTACATAAAAAAATTCAGATTTATTTGTCCATTTCAAACGTCCTTTTTCGATCTCAGATTGTAGCGCTCTTTGCCAGGCACAGTCTGATCCTTAAAGAGGAGTTCCGGATTCGTCGTGTCGATCTTTAGATGAGGAGGCACAGCAGCTTGCAGAACATCAGCATCCTCGCGCTCTGATCGTGTCCATGTCAAATGAGCATCACTAAAAGGTGCGAATCTAGGAACCCTTTTACACTCGGAGTCAGCTATTCCATCCCTCACCCACTTATCATACGGTAAGGGCAACTGAACTTTTTTCGTATGGGTGGCATGCACCCATTTCTTTTTACCAGCTACTCTAACAGCAGTTCTAGTGACCAGCAATACCAAATAGGGACCAGTCCATCTCGGTTCCAAATTCTTGGATCACTGAAAATTCTTCGTCAAAATAAAATCACCAGGTTGGATCGTGTGCCCTGGATCTGCAGTAGCTGTCGGCAAACTGTCATAGACCTGTTGGTGGAGAACACGTAATTTAGCAGTCAAGTCATGTAAGTAATCCACCAACATAGGGTACTCAATTTCGCTGTATTTCTTAGGACGAAGCACACCCCAAATATTCGCTGGACGACCAAAAACTATTTTGTATGGGCTAAGTCCCACACAAGAATGCACTGTCGTCCTTGTTGACAAAAGAGCCAACGGCAGGCCATCCGGCTATGTAAGACCAGTGCTCGCTTGAATTTTATGGAGTTTCAGCTTTAATGTGCCGTTATAGCATTCGACAAGACCTGCTGACTGGGGGTGATTCGCAGTGTGGAACTTCTGCCTGATACCCAAACCAACGCATACTTTCTTCATGATTTGACCCACGAATTCACTCCCATTTTCCGACCATACAATTCTCGGCAAACCAAATCTGGGGAAATACTCTTTGAGCAAAACCTTAGCTGTAGACAAGGAAGTATTATCCTTTAGGGGGTAGGCCTCTATCCATCTGGAAAAGGCGCAAACAACCACAAGGACATACTTCAGATTGTTGCATCTCTCCATGTGAATGTAATCTAGCTGTATCACTTCAAATGGATACGTCGGAGGAGCAAAATGACCAGCTGGAGTTGGAGTTCCCTTGCCAGGATTATACTTCAGACAAATCATGCAATGCTTCACAACATTCTCAGCACATTTAAGAATTCCAGCATTCTGCCATACTGGAGCCAACAACTTGCATATCCCTTTCGAACTGATATGAGCCATTCCATGAGCCATTGTAACCACTGGGAGCACATACGCATCAGGCAACAACCATCGCTGATGATCTGACAACTCAACCCAACAACCTGTCGAATCCAACATACCCATACTTTCTCTCCACGTACTCACTTCTTTTTCCGTAGCTTCAGCCTGAATCATCTTCACACTTTCCATTGTGTCTTCACACATTCCACTTTCCACAACCCATCTTGCAGGACCTGCCACATACATACGGCTCATCATGTCTCTCGCCGTTTCCTTCGCAACTTCATCCGCAAACGCATTCCCTCGACCTACATCATCCACAACTTTCTTATGCGCACTACACTTCACAATTGCAATCTGCTTTGGGAGAGCAAGAGATTCCAAAAGTTCATTCACTAACTGCCCATGCTGAATTTTTGTGCCATGGGAAGTAGGAATCTTCTTTCTCTCCACAAATGTCCAAAACTATGGGCAACACCAAACGCATACTGGCTATCGGTATAAACATTCACTCGCTTTCCCTATGGCAAACCACACGCTCGTGTCAATGCAATCAACTCTGCTGCTTGCGCAGAATTCTGTGCTATGCGTGCTGTCTCAATAACTGTATGTAAAGTTGTGACGGCATATGCTGCAGTCGTTTCACCATTCGGAAGCTTGAAACATGAACCATCTACCCATAAAGTACCATCGACATTCTCAAGAGGAGTATCTTTTAGGTCAACTCTAGCTTTCGTTTCTTCCTCTGTACGAAGAAAACAATCATGCTGTTCTTGAGCATCTGACTCTACAGAAATCGGCAACAACGTAGCTGGATTCAATACATTACATCTTTTGATGTGAACATGGCTAGCTAAAAGAGTCAACTCATAACCTGACAGACGTGCACTAGTAAGGTGCTGAGTCTTGGTCCTGTTCAATAAGGTATCCACTGCATGTGGGACCATCACAATCAACGTATTATACAATACCAAACCAGCAGACTGTCGGATAGAAACAGCGCTGCCGCTGTAGCTCTCAAACAACTCGGCAACGCTTTAGCTACCGGATCTAACGTTGCTGAAAACTACGCACATGGGCGTTGCTTGTCTCCAAACTGTTGAGTCAACACTGACAATGCACAACCTTCTCTCTCGTGAACATACAACATGAAAGGCTTACTGTAGTCAGGAGTACCCAATACCGGAGTTTAACACAATGCATCACGTAATTCAGAAAAACTTTTCTGACACTCATCAGACCAAGGGAGAGGATGCGGAGTATCTTTAAGAGTCAGCGCCAACAGAGGTTTCGCTAGCAGGGAAAAATTAGGGATCCATTGTCTACAATACGAGGTGATACCTAAGAAAGCGCGCACTTCTCTCTGTGTGGTTGGCACACTCATTTGCGCAATCGCTTGAATTCGTTCTGGGGTCAACCTTCTTCCCTCCTTCGACAAGAGATGACCTAAGTAGGTTACTTCTTGTCGGCAATACTGTAATTTGGAAGGTGACACTTTATGATGAAGGTCAGACAAATGTCGTAACAAAGAAAGAGTAGCCTCTTTACAAATCTCTTTGTCATCAGCGGCAACCAACAGATCATCAACGTACTGGATAAGAGTAGCACCAACAGGCAACACAAAACCATCAAGCTGAGTTTTCAACGCCTGACTATAGATGGAGGGACTTTCACAATAACCTTGGGGAGCTCTCTTAAACCAGAAGCTTCGTCCTCCTAAAGAGAAGCCAAAAATATCCCTAATCTCCTCAGCAATCGGAATGTTAAAGAAAGCATTCTTCAGGTCAATAACAGAAAACCAGGCTGCCGAAGCAGGAATCAGAGTCAACAAAGCAGTGATATCGTGAACAACAGGAAACTGTGGCACCACATTCTTGTTCACTTCCCGGAGATCGATCACAAACCGATACACAGGTGGCTGAGAAGCATCAGTACGCTTAAGGACAGGCAAAACAGGACTGTTACACACATTGCCTCTCGTTTCTTCAACTACACCCTTCTCAACCAGATCATAGACAATCGCTAATAGAGCTCTCTCGCCATCACTAGATATTTCATATTGTGGAATACGAGGTAGCCTAGCATTCGATTTGGAGGTGACAACATAAGGTGGAATCTGCAAGAGACCAACATCATTCGGACCCGTAGCCCAAAATGTATCAGGAAGAGAACGCAATTCCAGTGGAAGACAATCTTTAGACAAATACATCGGAGAAATCACTTTCTTACCTAGGGTAAGATGTACTCCCGAAGGAGAACAATGGAATGTCGCATACAATCTTTTCAGCAAGTCCAAACCCAACAGATTCTCATTACAACCAGTCGTAAAAATAAGAGGAGCTTCCAATTCACAAGGGCCAATAGAAAGGGGCAAAGGATTAGAAATCGGGTTACAAACTGGGGCGCCTGAAAATCCTACGGAAACATTGGTCAAGCCAGACAAAGGTGCGCCAGGAAGTTTAGAGTGAATAATAGAACTCTTTGTCGCACCAGTATCCAAAAGAAAAGGTTCTGTCACACCTGATGTAGTCACTTCAACATAAGGTCCACTCTGATCTACTGGAACTGACACTACTCCCTTAATTTGCCCATGGCTGTCCTAACTATCATTATAACCAACACTCTCACTATCGACATAATAATCATCAACATAGTACTGTGCAGACTGACCACACGGAACATTCTGTCTGTCAAAATAATTCGCGGAATTCTGAAGGGAAGAGGAACGCTCATGCTGGGGTAACACACCACGTCCCCTAACCCTAGGAGCTTGCTGGAAACCACCACGACCTCTCTGACCAGATATGCCATTCGCACGCTGTAACAAAGCCGGGCAACTATTCTTAAAATGACCTTCCTCTCTGCAATAAACACACTGATTAGGACCAGGAAAGAATCGCGGCGCATAAGGCTCAGGTTTCTGTAACAATCTCTGAAACTGTGGAGGGTGCTGAAACTGAGGCTGATTCTGACGAGGTGGATAAGCTTGCTGCAAAAGAACCTTCGTCTTTAAATATTTTGTTTTCTTCTCTGCTTTATCCTTCTCATCTTTATCCCTATTCTCATAATATTGTGCAGTAGCCAATATCTGGGCCGACGAAGAAACAGCCCATGAACTCTCAGAATGTTTTAACTTATTAGAAAGCTCGGGAAGCAAATTAAAGACAAATTTGTCCACGAACAACCTTTGACCACCTTCCGTACTCATGTCCTGACCACTATGATCGATAAACGTCTCTTCAAACCTTGTGAAGAAATCAGACACACTCTCGTCTTTCTTCTGTTTGCATGCTGCTAACTTGTCCCAATTCACTCGTAAAACAGGCATCATAGTTTTCATTAGAATAATAATCCTACCAGGTAATTCTGCAACTAAGGGCTCAGGTTTGGCACCCCCAACCTGTCGACCATCTGCAGCAACAATATTAGCCCACGTATCTCCTAATTCTGCCGCATGACTTTCATGACGAATCTTCGCCCACAAAGGTTGAGGAACTACATTACCCATTAACATGTCTATGTCAGCTAAATTCATGATACACGCTTCAACTGTCTGAGACAACTCCTTGTAATAACCAGCAGGATTCTTACGAGAGTCGGGTAAGGTCTGCTTAAGAGCTAAGACCTCTGCTCTCTTCCATGGAACATGTACCCATACTCGCTGAAAATGGGCCTCTACGGCCTGAATACCCTGATTAACATTAGCAGCAACTGCCTCTCTCCATACAGGGGGAACTTCTCTCATAGGATACTGCTTCACTTTCCTCCTAACAGAAGAATCAGGTTCGTACAATGACGGGAGTCTAGTTCTGAAGGCAAGTATCGTCTCTACAGCATCAGTAACATCAGATTCCACTATCGTCCCTTTAGCAAACTCTGACTGAACATCAAGCACTTCCTGCGGAATCGGTCCCAACTCATTATCTTCCCATTCCTTCCGGAGAAAAGTACACATTACATCAAAAACATACCTTTGCTTAGGCGGCTCCCACTGAAAGAAAACATCCATAACTGCTGGCAAATTATACCTGGAAGCATTTAAAATCCATCTACGAGCCAACAAATCCAACACCGCCCGCTCTTCGGAACTAGGAAGCTGACTACGACTCTGCTTACGTTCCGAAACAGGGGTCATACTCAGTGGCCCAAACAATGGAGACAACAGATTAACAACAGTTTCTGTCATTCGTTTTCGAGCAGAAGGAGAAGAAGTAGGCGTAAAAACAGGAAAGTTAAAATCTTGAGACAAAGGAGGAACTGGAACAGTAGGAGTCTGAGATGCAGAAGCAGAAGGCAAAGGAGTTTGAGGCAAAACTGGAAGCAAAGCTGGCGACCCTAGAGTGGGTTGCGCAGTAGGAGGCAAAACCATCTGTGGAGCACCGGGTGGCTGAACAACAGCAGGAGGTTGAACAACAAAGGGTGGAACAACCGGGGGTAATGGAGGTGCAGTAGCACCCTACACATAAGGGGGTGGCAATCTCAGTAAATGAGAGATCAAAGAATCTTAATCAGGGTCTTCAGTCACTTTTGGAGGAGAAGACGGCAAGGCCGGATAACACTTATCAATGGCCATGCAACGTTGTCTATCTAAAACTTCACTCGCACGCTCTTCTCCATCTTCCCTAAACTGCCTAGCAGCTTGTAGTACTGACATATTCTTATCTTTCTTATCTCTCTTTGCCTGCTTAATTTCTCGCTGTTTGGCTTCCTTTCGCCAAAGGCGGAAAGAGTCAAACATTGCCGGCTGGGCTTTCTTCTTAAATAGCATAACTTCCAGATTATCTAAAAGATTTAATTCAAAGCTACCATGTTGGGGCCATCGTAAGACACCATCTTTTTTTGTATATCGGACCCACACTTCATTATAAGTGATAGGACCCACTCCGTGTTTTGAATAGAGCTCATAAGTCGGAGTTCCAACCGGAGGTATCGGACACGAATCCTCCAATCGGGAATCCCTGTTGCAACCACAACTAAACCATTTCCTAATTTTGCTAAGACCAGGCATCTTATAGCTCACCAATCTAGCTTCAAACTTCAAGGGGTTATCAAGGGGTTATCAACTATCGATACACTTGTAAATATACGAGCCCCTCGGCTTCGATTTTTGCAAAAATCAAATCAAAACCAAGAACCAAAACAAAGTCGTGGGAGCGACCCATTTATACTTAACCAAATATCTGTCACGCCACCAGAAGACCGTCTATCGTCTCGCTCTACAAAGGATCAATCAAGGGTCGAAGACAGGCGACAGTCAGGGCAGCAGTCCTTCGTAGCCGTTGGAAAGCGGGAAGCCTCGCAGAAAAGACCTTCGGTCCACGTCGACATGCAGGGGTCAATGAAGTGGCGGCCTTCCTCCGGAATTTCCTCACGTGGCTCCTCACGATCCTCGGGCTTGGACCGGTAAGTCGCCCCACCGTTGGCCCCCACCGTTGGGCGCCAACTGAAGAACCGGGTTTTAGAACCCAGCGGCGCCAGGGACATGCCCAAAGTCTTCGGGTTCTCCTGTCTTGGCAAACAGAGACACGGAATACTTCTAGGTGACGTCAGAGATCAAATATATTAGCTGCAGCTAGTAACAGTAATCTCAGCAATACAACACGGTGTACAACTCAAGAAACAGTTCAATTTCATAGAGCAAGACATCAACCCTTTATACACAATATTCTCATTATAAATGTACACCCACTGCGCAAAATTCTGACCATTAGGACACATTTTCTAACTGAGTATCACATTAACAAAAACCCAATTTACAGTAACCCAACCCAAAAGTTAATTATTAGGACTGTCCCAAATTCAATTTCCACAAGCCGGACAAACCCATAATTGAAAGCACTACCCATGTAATGAAAAGTCGTAAGGAAAGAAACAATTCAGATGTTAATTAGGATAAGATATGTGCAAAGAAACTAAAGTTAACGAGGTCCTGAACATTGATTGGCAATCTCAGACAACGATCAGCCAGAGAAATTGGCTTCGTGAAGGATCAGTTTCAGGTGAAGAGGTCAGCGTCCTGCAGTTCACTCACAAGTCAGAAAAGGGCCTGTTTAATGCATACATGAACAATGAGGCCCATGCAACTTTGTTCGTTCGGTTACCTCCACGGCCTACGTGAGGGCAACACAAAATGGCGTTATGAACAACGCAAACAAAATGGAGTCCGGTCCCGAAAACCACGGAACCTCAGAGTTATGAATTTTTAAAGAATAAACCTAAAAATAGTGCTTAGAAGTTAATAGCGCTAAGTGGTAACTTGAGGTCGTGATAGACCGGGGTAAATACAAAGTTCAGGCCGACCGGGATGGAGGACAGGACAGCTACAGAACTCAGACTGGTCCTGCTGACAAAGTACCTTGGATGGAGGCAAAGCATCTGTGCCGATCCGTGCAGTTGATGAAGGTTTCGGTGTCGAGGCCCTTTGTGATGCAGGCACTGCGTTGATGTTGTCAATCTGCTCCTGCGTCAGCATCAAATGGCAATGCACCAGTTCTGATTGGTGCAAAGTCGTCACTGCACCAACTTTGACGCAAAAACAGCTGTAGAACCCACTTAGGCCCAGGACTGGATTAGCACCTCAGGATAGGGAGGAGTCACAGATGGCAGAGAGCAGTAACAGGGTTGTAGGAAGTCTTTGATGGCTGTGGGACCTTTGAACAGGGGGCAAGCCAGCAAGCCCTTGTAGTCCCTCTGGGTTTGAGTGAGATGGGTTCGGTCCTTGTCTTCAGCAGGGCAAAGTTCAGCAGCCTGCAGTGCAGCTCAGCAAATCAGAGCAGCAGTTCCTTCAGAACAGTCAGCCAAGTAGGATGGCAATCAGTGTAGCACAGCAGTCCTTACACCTGGCAGAGTTCTTCACAGGTCCAGTAGTGTACTATCTTGGTAGGGTCAGAGCATCCCCTCCCTCTTCCTGCCCTGGAAGAGCTATCAGAATGTAGATAAATGCAGATGAGTTACCTGTCACACCCTAAAAGTGTTTTAAGGAATTTCCAATGCTAGCCTATGATCTGAGATGGCCTCTCAGTAGTGAAAAAGGAAGTTAGCTGTTTGTCACTACCAGGACATGGACAAAATAAAAGTTCATACGTCCTGCCTTTTAGTTACACTTTATCCTGCCATTACGGGCGGCGTGCATAATAAACAAGCATTTGTAATGCAATAGGTCTCGCATTATTACGTTTGAGCTATTGGCATTGCTAAATATTGCAACACCAATTGCAACAAAAGTCTATTAATTGTAGGCCAAAAAAATGTGTATTTATTTTTGTAGCAATGGTGGCATGTTACGCTTTAGATGAATATGTTTAGAAGTAAAGTGCGCCATACTGCGATTGCTACAATAGTTAATTGTGGATGCGTTAACAACTGATGTGTGCACTGATGGCTGGTGGTGTGTGTGCTTGTGGAAGGGTGCACTGCCAGCTGGTGGTGTGTGTGCCTGGTGGAAGCGTGCACGGATGGCCGGTGGTGTGTGTGCCTGGTGAAAGCGTGCACTGACGGCTGGTGGTGTGTGCCTGGTGAAAGCGTGCAGTGACGGCTGGTGGTGTCTGTGTGCCTGGTGAAAGTGTGCACTGACAGCTGGTGGTGTGTGTGTGCTGGTGAAAGCGTGCACTGACGGCTGGTGGTGTGTGCCTGGTGGAAGCATGCACTGAAGGCTGGTGGTGTTTGTGCCCGATATGACCAAACAAGTCAACGCCGTCTCATCCTCATGCTTCAACACCCTGCGAATGCTTCGAAAGATCTTCCGATGGATCCCCACAGAAACCAGAAGAACCGTCACCCAGGCCCTCGGCACCAGCCGACTGGACTACGGGATGCCCTATACGCAGGAACCACCGCCAAACTTCAGACTAGGCTCCAGCGCATACAAAACGCCGCTACACGACTCATCCTGGACTTCCCTCGCCACAGCCATATAACCACCCACCTGAGAAACCTCCACTGGCTCCCCATCAACAAAAGGATCACGTTCAGACTGCTCACCCATGCACACAAAGCGCTCCACAACATGGGCCCCGACTACCTCAACAGCCGACTCTCGTTGTACACCCTCACCCGCCAGCTTCACTCCACCTGCCTCACCCTCGCCATCGTCCCACGAATTCGCAGAACCACCTCCGGAGGAAGATCATTCTCCTACCTGGCAGTGAAGACCTGGAACTCCCTCCCCACTCACCTACGACTGACCCAGGACCATCTTAGCTTCAGGAGGCACCTCAAGACCTAGCTCTTCGAGCAGTAGCAGCACCCCTCCCCCCTAGTGGGGGACCCTCACGGGTGAGTAGTGCGCTCTATAAATGTTTTGGTTGATTGATTGAAAGCATGCACTGACGGCTGGTGTCTGTGCCTGGTGAAAGTGTGCGGTGTGGTTGTGTGTGTGTGGTTGTGGTTTTGTGGTTGTGTGTGTGGTTGTGGTTGTGTGTGTGGTTGTGGGTGTGGGTGTAGTTCTGTGTGTGGTTGTGTGTGTGTGGTTGTGTGTGTTGTGTTTGTGTGTGTTGTGTGTGTGGGTGTGTATGTGGTTGTGTGTGTGGTTGTATGTGTGGTTGTGGTTGTGTGTGTGGTTGTGGTTGTGTGTGTGGTTATGGTTGTGTGTGTGTGTTTGTGTATGTGTGTGGTTGTGTGTGTGGTTGTGTGTGTGGTTGTGTGTGTGGTTGTGGTTGTGTGGGTGCTTGTGGTTGTGTGCGTGTGGTAGGGCGTGGTTATGTGTGTGTGGTTGTGTGTGTGGTTGTGTGTGTTTATGTGTGTGTGGGTATGGTTTTGTGTGGTGTGTGTGTGTGTTTCTTTGTGTGTGTGGTTGTGTGTGTAGTTGTGGTTGTGGCTGTGTGTGTGGCTGTGTGTGTGGTTGTCGTGTGTGTGTGTGTGTGTGTGTGTGGTTGTGTGTATGTGTGTGGTTGTGTGTGTGGTTGTGTGTGTGCGGTTGTGTGTGTCTGTGGTTGGGTGTGGTTGTGTGTGTGTGTGTGTGATTGTATGTGTGTGTGGTTGTGTGTGGGGTTGTGTGGTTGTTGTGTGTCTGTGTGGCTGTGGCTGTGTGTGTGTGGTTGTGTGTCAGAGAGGGAGTGTGGGGATTCCTGTGTAAAGTGGGCGTTTTATCCCCACGTCATGCTAGTTTTAGCAGTGTGGGACAGGATGGAGACCAGGACTTCGTATTGTTGCCCGTGCACAGGGGCACGAGTTGTACAACCCAGGACCGCAAGCTCTCTTGTGGAATCGGAAGGCATTGGCCTTTCGGTACAGGCTCCTCTTAGTGCTTTGCTTTCCACTGGTGATCTGGCCTTTAGTTGTAGTACACCACCCTCTGTGTACCCCCAAATTAAGTCTCGGATGTGAGGCATTCAGGAATTTGACCTTCAAAAGAAGAGAGTTTCCCAGAAAACCAGAAAGGACTGGGTATTAGCAATAACAAAAAGAAAATTCCTTTCTGTGTTGTTCAATCTATTAGTGACCTATAGGCCTACACACAGGTACCAGCTATTTATGCTATGTAGTGACACAGATAATTATTTTAACACGACACTAAAATTGCTTATTCTTCTCAAAGTTTATTCTTAAATAAAAGGTTGTATCAATAAAATTCCTTAATCCACATATAACAGAAAACATATTACACTTAAACACTTAGATCAATGTCCCACATTTCCTATAGCATTTCATTCACAATGCAAGACTTAGTCCCAACACTTCATTTAGTGTAAATATCTTTTGGCATAAATCACAACAAATAAATACAAATCTTATAATCAATATTTGAAAACAATTTGAGTCCTTTTGCCGACGCGTTCCGGTGCTTTGTTCTAGATGTAAACACCTTCTTCAGGACAGAGCTTAGTTAAAAACAAGGTTTCTTCTTTCTAAAAAAACGAATACATACAATTAGTATCGTCGTTGCCTATTTGAGAGAAAGTTACCTATCTGGTTGTGTCATTAATCTTCCGTGTCACTCTTATCTATTGGTTCACATAAATAAATCATCATTCTTACTTTAATTATCTTTTCTTGGATTCATCTTTTTTGGGGTACTGGACCTTTTGAATTAATGTGTCCTTGGTCCTCTTCGTGGGAACTGTCAGAATACCTGTCCCACGGCCTCTACAATTGTGAGGGTGTACATTTTAGTGGTAAACTCCTTTATCAATTATGGAGAAGTTAGTGGTTGTTGCATCATACGTTACTTACTTTAACAAAGAGACTGATGTTATTTCTTGTGCCTTACTCGTGTCTGCGTTTTTAAATCTGCGCAGGTTCTTGTATAGCAGTGGGCTCTTTAGTGCCTAGGGGGTCAAAAGGACGTATTATTGACTTTCATAGATGCCCCTTTGTGAGCCTGTGTCTATTCTGAATAGACACAGGCTCACAAAGGGGCATCCATGATTCAGGAATTTGAACCTGAGGCTGTTCTGTGGTGGGGAAAGGGAGGGGCAGGTGGGAGAGGCACCATGACAACAAAAGATGCAGGAAAAGCAGATTGCAGGAAAAGCAGATGGCCGCGTATGCACACGCATGTTATGTTATGTTATGTTATGTTAATAATTTCTTATAGAGCGCACGTTCACCAGGAGGTTTCATGGCGCTGACTCTAACGAATGCCGGATCCAGGCAAGGACTACACTTGTGCCTGTGTGAATAACCACGTCTTGATCATCTTTCTGAAGCTCAAGAGGTTATTGCAGGACCGAATCTCTAATGGGAGGGAATTCCATAGTCTGGGGGCCAGAGTTGCGAACCTACGTCCGCCCTGGTGATGTAGCTTAAAGGATGGAGTGGCCAGGAGTTGAAGATTAGCGGAGCGGAGGTTGCGGGCAGGGATATACCTAGGTATAAGGGATGTGATAAACTTTGTGCTGCGGCCGTGAAGGGACTTAAAGATGATACAGGCAGTCTTGAATGCAGTGCATTGAGGGATGGTGAGCCAGTGAAGTTTTTGTTAGCAGTGGTCTGGCAGACTGCCACCTAGGTTGCTGATGGATTAGCCTGGCCGCCTGGTTCTGAACCAATTGCAGAGGACGAGTGGAAGGCCCAGGTATATAGCGTTGGCATAATCCAGATGTGACAGTACCAAGGCTATCACAACCTGGATCAAGGCTGAGTGGATGAACATGCGGCTGATTTTCCTGATCTTACGAATTTGCAAGAAACAGGAGGACACCACCGTGCCAACTTGAGTCTTTAAGGACAGGTCGTCGTTGATGATCACCCCTAGGCTTTTTACTGGGGGGTGGGCCAATAGTGTGGGCCCCAGAGGTATTGGCTGTGCCCATTCAGAACCAGCCCCATCTTACCGGGATTAAGCTTCAGGTGATTATGGTCCATCGACTGGCGGATGTGAAGCATGGTACCCTGAAAATCTTGAATTGATTCGGGGGAGTTGTCAATAGTAAAAATCAGCTGGAGATCATCAGCGTAATTGAAGGTGATTATTTTCCGTTTCTTTAAGGACTGAATCAGGGGTATCAAATATAAATTAAACAACAAGGGAGAGAGTGAAGTTCCCTGCGGAACCCCACAAGTCGTCGGAAGCTTAGCAGCAGTAAAAGAAGCTAGGCGTGCGGCCTGAGAGCGGTCCCTAAGGAAGGATAGAATCAAGCTGTAAGCCGCACCGCGGATGCCGGCCAGTTTGACACGGTCCATTAAGATTGTATGGTCGACCGTGTCAAATGCGGCCGAGAGATCCAGAAGGACGAGGGCCTGGGGGATTCCGCTGTCAGTATTACCTCTAAGAGCATCCAGCACTGCGAGAACTACTGTCTCGGTGAAATGGGCAGGGCGAAATCCTGCTTGGTGAGGGTCTAAGTAGTCAGACTGCTCAATAAAGTTAGACAGGCATGTTGTTACATGAGCTTCAAGGACCATGGCCAGATAGGGAAGCAGAGAAATAAGCCTGTAATTGGAGAGGTTCTGGGGTCCGCACCAGATTTCTTCAAGAGGGGGACTACAATAGCGTCCTGAAACGCGTTGGGGACCCTGCCCTGGGATAAGGATTCATTCAGGAAGGCCAAAATGGGAGGGGAAAGGACAGAGAATGCGTCCTGTAAAATATGAGGAGGACAGTTGTCCCTTGGCGATCCAGATTTTACCCTGGACAGCAGAGCTTGAAGAGACTTAGCATTAATGAGGGGAAAGTGGTCAAGGGTATAGGGGTTAGGTAATAAAGCAGATTGATCCTCTTTAAGGTAGGTGATGGGAATACTGGTTTTAATATTAGCAATTTTTTCTAGAAAGTATGAATTCAGAGAATCACACAGAGCATGGGTGGCCACGGGGTGGGGAGTATTCTCTCGGCATTGGATAGCTCATATACTATGGCAAAGATGTCTTTGGATTTGTTATTTGACTTTGTGATTTTTTCCGAAAAGTATGAGGCTTTAGCTGAGATGATAGCTCTCTTATATTCTTTGCAGGCCATCAGGTAGTGGCATTTACCTTCCGGAGTATACGAGAGTCTCCATTTCCTCTCTTTTTGACGGAGGTCTAATTTTTTAGCTCTGAGCTCAGGGGAAAACCATCTCTGAGCATCAGAGCGGCGGACAGTTTTAAGTTTCTTGAATGGGACATGCTTATTGCTGGCTGCGAGTAGCCAGGCTGAGATGTTGGCTTCGGCGAGGTCAACATCCGGGACCGCTGCAGCAATGGAGCTAGTTAGACTATCCAGAAAGTATTGTTTATTGAGAGTGCTCCATTTTCTTATCAAGCCTCCCTTGATCGATAGGGGTTTAGTACAAGTGGAGATTGATATGGACAATTTATAAGGTGGTGATCGGACCAGATGCACGGGGAGATTGTGGGTGTTGAGACCATGAGGTTAGTAGTCCACACCTGGTCCAGGATATGTCCTTTAATATGCGTGGCTGAGCAAATGTGGTGGGTGAAATTTAGGTTGGAAAACAGTTCTGTCAATTCAGTGGCATGGGGTCCACCGGATACGTTGTTGCACCAGTAATTAAGGTCCCCAAGCACCAGTATTTTTGCATAGTCCGTGACCAAGTTAGCAAGTTGCTCACATAGTGAGAGAGAGAATAATGGCATATGCTAAGGGGGTCTATATATCAGGACACAAATAAGTAGCCCGGCACTGGAGTCCAGTTTGATAACCATGTTATTGGCAGCGGGGAGATTTAAAGGAGACATAGAGGTAAACGTGTGATCTTTATGAATAAAGGAAGCTACTCTGCCTCCCATTTTCCCTGGGGTCCGGTTGGCGTGTAAGATGTAATAGTTTGGGGTAAGGGCGGCCAGAATGTCAGGGGTGGAATAAAAATTTAACCAAGTCTCTGTAATAAAAAAACGATGTCAGGCGCCTCCGATGATAGGAGTAAGAAGATGTCTCACTGGTGTTTGACGAGAGAGCGGGTGTTGAGGTAGAGTATCCGTAATGTCGTTTTTTTGGCCTGAGAAGGAATCAGAATCTCACCCTGATAGAGAATGGTACGCGGGGGTCTATGGGGTGTACTCTGACTTTGAGCGATACCAGTGTGCTTCAGGTGGGCATAGATGACGGGACAAAGAGTGTAGTTGGACTGATATAGACTTTTTAGTTCCTGCGAGGAGTATGTGGTGATTAGGGCAGGGGGTTTGGCCCCTGTGCCCGGACAGGCGCGGATGGGCGCAGCTGGGGTTGCCTTTGGCACGCCCGCTGAGCTTCCACGAAGTCAGCGGCATTTCTAGTGGTTCCCCGCCTCAGACTCCTCCCCCATCAGGCGAGATTGGTTGCAGCCTAGGGGTGTGGACAGGAGCACGGGAGGGAGCCGGCTTTAAAGAGGTATTTTACACAAAATTCCAAATATCTCAAATGCAATTTTAAAAGTAAGGCATTCTTTTTTTAAAACAAAGAGCAAGCGCACGACAGGCAATGAGCGGGGAAACGGCACAAAGCTAGTGTGTCCTCGTCCGTACTACCAGCGGCATTTCTAGTGGTTCCATGCCTCAGACTCCTCCCCAATCAGGTGTGATTGGTTGCAGCCTAGGGGTGTGGACAGGAGCGCGCGACGGAGCTGGCTTTTTACAAAGAGGTATGTTACACACAATTCCAAATTTCTCAAATGCAATTTTAAAACTAAGGCTTTCCTTTTTTAAAACAAAGAGCAAGCGCACGACAGGCAATGAGCGGAGTAACGGCACAAAGCTAGAGTGTCGGCACCTGTACTACTAGCGGCATTTGTAGTGGTTCCCCGCCTAAGACTCCTCCCCCATCAGGCGTGATTGGTTGCAGCCTATGGGTGTGGACAGGAGCGCGCGAGGGAGCCGGCTTTTTACAAAGAGGTATGTTACACACAATTCCAAATATCTCAAATGCAATTTTAAAACTAAGGCTTTCCTTAGCATGTGCACTCATGCTTCTAGCCAACAAGCAAAGACTGTGTAGCACTTTTGAGATCTTCTTTAAACAAGGACGGTTACATTTTCCCGTATGACTGCAACATTTAGCAATTATTTATTATACCGGTGCTTGCTGCTCGCATTGAGATCACTCCTGAGGGTGGGCAGGGAGGAAAAGGATTCGGTTTGAAACATTTACAGTTCTGCCTCGGAAACCCAGAAAACAAAGATAAATCACGGGTTACCTGCTTAAATTGTGTGCTATTGGCTGGTATGGGTTAAAGCAGGGCTTTAAGTGGGGAAAAAAAACTGGGGGTGCTCTAAAAGGGGCGGGGCAAACATCTTAAAGGGGTGTGGCCTATCCAAGTGGGGGTGTGGTCTAAATTAAGGTAACTATTGTAGCAGTACCCCCTGCTCTGACAAGCTGTCAGCTCTAGGACTCCTTAGAGGGTCATCAGATTTGGAATTCCCCACTCAAGCTCGTGAGAGAGCACAAGTTTGAAAAAAATGTATAAGTACGCCATATTTACAAGCACGTAGTTAGTTCACATGTACTTTGCACCAGAGTGTTTATATTTAGAAGTGAAATACACAGAGTGTCTTATATTCAGTGGTGAAATGCATAGAATGTTTAAGTAGAGTAACGATAATCATAACTGTGTGAGACTAATGTAGAAATGTTTGGGATGAATATGAAAACCTCATGTTCTCATGTTAAAGGAATAATGTAAGAGTTGAATGTAACTCTAAAACCCAGTATTTTGTGTAGGCCTCATGGCAATTCACAAGCAAATCTAAACGTGCTGCTAAAATAAGGTGAGACAAGGTTGACATAGTTCTTTCAAAATGTACTATTGAACTTAGGGTTAAAAGTATATGCTTTATAGATGTGTTATTTTAGAAACGTATGCTAGTTAAGAATGTTTGCTGTTTAAATCAAGTTAACGTTTTAAGAGTGCAGGAACCTGCTGCATGTAAATCAAGTAGGCCAGAGCCGATAATGTCATGTAGTTTAAATCGTCATGTGCTCGTTAGAGGAGAGGTCGTGAGGTGTCCAGTATGAAGCTCAGAGAGTGTTTTATGGCCTAAGATATGGTGAAGTCTGGAATTTGAGGCCCACTGCAGGACGAGCTGTATGCAGGTGCGAGGGTCCTAATCAGCTCGAATGAAAGGGACTTTGTTCAGTGGCGCCTTGCGCAGGCCTGTAGGAGTTTCCAGGAATTTCAGGGGGTATCAGCGCACGGAAGAAGGAGCCTGGGAACCAAGGTCAACTTTAACGAGGGTCTTCAAGAGTACCATCATGGAGTTTGCCGCGGAAAGATGTACCACGTGAGGGGCGTCCCAAGGGGCGTTTCTATTGGAAATGTGATTTGGTATTAGGGAAAGTGACCCGGGAGGAGTGCAGAGCAGATGATTTTGGGAGCCTAAGGAAGCGGATGGGTAGGCAGATAGGCTGATCAGGAGAGACCCATTATCAGAGAAGAGACAAAGAGAAGTGCGTGATCTTCTTAGGAAGTCACCACGGCTGACACCTAGAGGGTTAAGATCTTGCTAAGTAGGGATGTCATTTAGTATAGTGTAGGGACTGACTAACCTTAATTTTCTTTTCTGTAATGACTGTGAGGTTGCAACTTGTATCCATTTTAGCAACCCTGATGGTATTCGAACTTGTACTTATTATTTTGTTCTTCAGACTCAGACTATTCAAGAAGTTCATGTTCATAGTGATTCCGATATACCTTTTGAATCTCATTTTGAGAAGTTTGTATCTTCAGTTATCTTTGACTTTATATTAAATCTTTAAAACTTAATTTTGGTCAGTGGTCATTTAGAGTGGTGTAAGTTCTTAAATTGATTGTTTACCTCGAGATTACCTTTTACTCAAGACAGGTACCAACGATTCAGTCGACAGGAAGAAGGGATTTGGCAAGATAATTAGTAACCAGTAATCCCGCGTTAGCAGTTGGTAGCAGAGTGAGGATGGTTATCTTCTTGAGGAAGGTAATCTAGAGAGGTTAGTTTACCCCAAGGCCCGAGACGTCGAGAGACGAGCAGCGGAAGAATCGTGTGCCGAAAGGTGCAGACGGTGCGAGAAAAGCAGCAGTATCGGAGAGTGAGTATAAAAAGGGTCATGCGTGAACAGATTGCGGTGTTTTGTGTTGTATTTGTATTGTAATGTCTTGCGGAGTTGAATGCCTGTAGTGTGAATGAGAGAAGGTTGTGAGCGCGCGCAACCTGGTAAACTGGTAACCTGGTAAACGGGTGAACTGGTGAAATCTTAAGTTCAGGCCAGAGCTTAAGTGGTTTTGGGTGTATCGAACATCCAGGGTAGTTGTCGACCATAGTACGGAGGTCACGAGGTACCATTGACCGCCGTGGATCCAAGATAGGGGGAGTGTAAGAGTGAGTGTATGAGTAACGGACGCTGGTCGAAAGTTACTGCGTGTGAGTAACCTATCGGAGAAGGCGATTGTCTGGAAGTAAACGGAAAGACATTTCGCCAAGTTAGGGGGACAACTACAGAAAGACTGTGGGCGTACAGTCAAAGAAAGGTGATCGCTTGGACGGAAGTAATCATTTTTCAGAGTATGAATGGGATGCGTGCATGACCGAGGAGACAAGCTGAGAAAGGAGGGGAACTGCTGCGAAGGGGGACGGGTGACGTCGGCTAGAGCCGCGCTCTGATTGAGCGGTTGGTGTGACGTTGGCTAGAGCCGCGCTCTGATTGAGCGGTTGGTGTGACGTTAGCTAGAGCCGCGCTCTGGTTGGGCGGCTAGAGTGACGTCGGAGGAAAGCCGCGTATGGATAGGCCAGTTAGTGAGAACGGCGCCGAGGTTGGTGGAATATCATCAGGAAGTAAACAAACGCGGAGAAAAGAGAAATCATGAAGTGTTTTAAGTGTTTGAAAGGGATTTTTAAACGTAAACGAAGTGAACATTATTACGGGGAAGAGGCTCCCCCAGAGGGTACGCCAGCTCATTATATGGCAACGAATGTTGGGCTGCATACGATATTGTGGATTGGGGCTTGGAATAAGCTTACGGAAGGAAATGAGGAAATGCAGTTCCCGAAGTACGGGACGTTTAAATTAGAGGTGTTACATCGGCTAAAAGCAACCATGTCCTCATTGAAACCCTCACCTAGACCAACACAGTTTGAGGCTCTTAATGCATGGATTAAGGCTGCACACGACCGAAATTTGAACAGGCGTCAACAAAGGCTGACGCGATCGGTAAGGGCAGTGCGAGATTCCAAATGGGATGAGGAGGAAAAGCGTTGGAGGGTACAGACTATTGAGGTGGAGAAAATGTATCCGATGAGGGAGGTGTCAGGAGGAGGAAACCTCATGGAAGAAGACGAGGAAAGCGAGTCGGAGGACAATCTGATAAACAGATTGTTAATGGATAGACCACCTCCGAGAGTGGGATTGATAGAAGATAGAGGGCTCGCAAGGGAAGATGGGAATGAGATAGAGGGATATACACCACTCCCTATATCGGAATGGACACCTAGCAAAGGCGGAGAAACACCTCCAAACAACACTGTACAGAGTGTAGTGGGAAGGTTTGTGGTGCAGAAAACGCCAACCACAGAAAGGGTTGAGTCTGTGGGATTGCCAGACGCTCTTCAAGTGCCTGTTACCATAGGACCCATAGTTTCGATCTATAATTCTGAGAGAGATAGAGGGGAACAACAAAGGCAATTGGATAGGGAAAGGATTGAGATGGAAAGGAGGAATAATGTGACGAATGCATGGAAACAATTACCAGGTTCGGTAACGTGGAACACCCCATTAGACACAACTGTCGG
The DNA here is from genome assembly GCF_964261635.1 of Lissotriton helveticus. NCBI lineage: Eukaryota > Metazoa > Chordata > Amphibia > Caudata > Salamandridae > Lissotriton > Lissotriton helveticus. The sequence goes on along the minus strand of NC_136068.1, from coordinate 1,541,115,780 downwards.
TCCCAATTCAGAACAGGGAGGTCCGAGAGGACCAATGGATCTAAGGGGACCGCGGCCAAGATCTTTTTCAGAGTTGAGAGCTGATTTGAGGGAATGGGACGGGTCCATAGTATCTCCGAGTAACAGGACAAGAACGGAACCAGAGTGGGAAAGCAGGGGAAACGGGACTGTATCTCATTGTGGGGCCAGCGAAAGCAGTCAGGGCCGGGAAGGCCAAAGTCAAGAGAATAGAGGGGATGCAGGTCCTACAAATCAGAGAGAACAGCCGGAACAAAATACTAGGATTGTAGAATGTGAGGAAATGTCCCGTCTCTGGGGGAACGGAGGAGATGAGGCGGTACGGAATTTTCAGAATAGGTTTAGGTGCCTTCATCATACGCTTGGGGAAGACGTTCAACATTGGAGAAAGGAGAACAGCGATAGGTCCCGCCACGCCTCGAATACTCAGGAAGCACAGGGAAGTAGGGAAGAAAGAGGGAGTAAGGGAACATCTTACCCTGCATCCCGTGAAACTAGCCAGGATGGAGAGAGAGAGGCTGGGAGGCATGAAGGAGTGTTTCACCACCCACCCCGAGAAGACGGAAAGGCATGGGACTTAGAGAGATGGGAACAGGGGAGGACTCCCTATAATTCACCAATACCTAAACGTAGATCTCGGAGTTGGGATGGGAGAGATGCGGATGGAGGAGCTAAATTGAGTGTCTTGAAAGCTGAAATAAAGGCAAAAAGGCTTGATGTTACCAGTTTAAAATCAGATGTAGATGAGATAATAGATGGAACATTGCCTTTGGAGAGGATAGAATTGTATGAACAGGATGAGTTATTGTTCATGGCAAAGGATATTACTAGGAAAGCTAGAGCGGTTCATGAAAAACTGACTGATTTGGCAGACAAGTATGCCGTGGATTTGTCTAGGACAAGGGCATTACAGAGTAACCACAGATTACAGTACGCAGACCAAGATCTAGATGAGAAGAGAACTGCTGGATTAAAAACACACATAAGAGAGCTGGTAACAGGGATAAGAGTGTGGAGAGAACTGGATAAATGGGAAGAAAGGTGGTCGAAAAAGGGTACAGTTAGGCGAAGTACAAACGTGATGACCCCTGAGGGAAGGGTAATGCAGATGGAGGCATTCCCTTTGCGAGAAATATCAAATGGAAATTATGTACATGTGCCCTGGAGTAGAGGAGACTTAGCCGCATTTACCAACTCATTTCCGAAGTTGCGGGACAACCCAGTCGAGTGGTATAAGCAGGTAGAGAGGTTTGTTAAAATTTCGAAAGTATTGTGGATAGATTTGAACACGTTGTTTGACATCGTGGTCCCATCTGATTTGTGGACCCCTTGTAAGACTAGTGTCGAATGGCCAAATGCTGAACCATTGAGAGATGTTCGAACTAATGGACCAGCTGAGATAGTCATGCGAAAGTATGAAAGGGTAATAGCATGGCTGAAAGATAAGGTACCACCACAGGATATAGATTGGGTAAAAATAGACCGAACAAGGCAGGAACCCAAGGAGACAGTTCACGAGTTTTATGAAAGATTGTTGAAAACATTCAAGCAATACAGTGGACTAGATGTAATGGATCCCAAAGACATAGGGCAGTTCGTGTCAAAGTTTGTATTGGGGTTGAGACCTGATATTTGTTTGATGATACAGCAACATTTAATCTGTTGGCAGAACAAACCACTAGATGAGATTTTACGATATGCGAGGTACTGCAGTGACGAGATAGATTCTAAAGCCAAGAATCTAAAGGAGAAATTGATGGTGGTGCAAATGCAGTCCGCTGGGAAGGGTGGCCAGCAGAAGCAGGGGATGGGACGAAAACCAAATGGTCAGAACAAAGATAATGAAGAAGGGCAGAGACCTAGGATAGACTTTGCCACTTTAAAGAAAACGACAAATTGTCATCTGTGTCATCAGGTGGGGCATTGGCGACGCGAGTGTCCCTTTAACCCTGAAAATGGAGAGCAAGAAGTAGAAGAGCAGGTCCAAGAAGACCCAGTGCAAAAAGTGACAGTCCCAAGCAGTAAGGTGGCCAAAGGGGGGACTTCGGCTCCACGGGCCCAATTCCCACAGCCACCGAAGATAGCAGCTGGAGGAAAGGTCTTTAAACAAATGCCTCTGTTTATCGAGGAAGAAAAATGTTATTACATTGATCCATTGACAGGACAACGGGTGAGCAGTGAAGAGGACTGTACCCTCGGGGAAGTTCTAGAAGTGGATCAGAGAGGACCATTTGTTGAGGCAGAAGTGGCAGGGTGTCCCACTACGTTCTTAGTGGACACTGGGGCTACTCGTTCGACTCTGAGATCAGCGGTAGTTCCAGACTTGCCAATGTCAGGGGAAACAATTCAAGTGGTAGGAGTCGCAAATAAAAGAATGACTAGTCCCTTGACAGAACCAGTGTCTGTGAAAATTGGAAACCACATGAACGAACATCAGTTTGTGGTTTGTGACTCGAGTCCGGTATGTCTGTTAGGTAGGGATTTGTTATGCAAATTGAATTGCACCATATACTGCACCCCACAAGGAGTGGAGGTACAGACTACCGACGATGATGCTACCTTTAAGGTGGCCAATTCAAAATTCTGTGTAGAACTATATCCTACTCTGACTGTAGAAGATCTTCCACAAGATTTAAGAGATGCAGTGGCGTCAGAGGTGTGGGATTTCACAGGAGAAGATATAGGATTGATTAAAGGGGTAGAACCGGTAAAAATTCTGGTAAAACCAAATGTTGAGTTTCCAAGAACGCCTCAATACAAATTGTCCCAGGAAACGATTGCGGGAATAAAGCCTGTGATCGAGTCAATGATACAGCAGGGAATACTGAAGGAAATTGTGGGCAGTCCTTGTAACTCCCCGATTATGGGTTTGCAGAAACCTAGTGGGAAGTTTAGGATAGTTCAGGATTTACGAAAGATTAACAACATAGTCGTTTCATGTTGTCCCGTGGTACCGAATCCATCAGTAATATTGTTTCAAATACCATGTCAAGCAGAATGGTTCACAGTGATAGATCTTTGCCAGGCTTTCTTTTCAATCCCATTGGATGAAGAGAGCAGGTACCTTTTTGCGTTTAAAATGGAAGATCGCGTTTTAACATGGTGTCGAATTCCACAAGGATTCACAGACAGTCCATCCATCTTTAATCAGTTGTTGAAGAAGAATCTTGAGAATCTAGTACTGCCACAGAACTCGGTTCTGGTACAGTACATAGATGACCTACTTGTTGCGTCAGAAACAGAGGAAGCTTGTAAAGTAGATTCAATTGCCTTACTGAATCATTTAGCTGAAAATGGACATAAGGTATCTCCGAGCAAGTTACAGTATTGTCTGACAGAAGTACAGTATCTAGGGCACAGGTTAGAAAAAGGGAAACGTAAGGTGTCCCCAGAGAGGATTGAGGCGATAATGAATATGAATGCGCCTACAACTCAGAGAGAGGTTAGAATGTTCCTAGGAATGGTGGGTTACTGCCGACAGTGGATAGTTAACTTTTCACTGAAAGCAAAGCCCTTACAGAAACTGACGCACAAGGAGGTGAGTGATCCGGTACCATGGGATGAAGAATGTCTGGTGGCGTTTTTACAGCTGAGAGACGATTTATGTCGTGCTCCGGCTTTGGGAATGCCAGATTATGAAAAGTCGTTTTCACTCTATTGCTGTGAGAGAGAGGGATGTGCTTTGTCAGTCTTGGCACAGACCCACGGTAATGCCCGTAGACCAGTTGCATATTTTTCGGCTACATTAGATCCAGTAGCCGCAGCGTTGCCCGGATGTCTCAAATCCGTTGCTGCAACGGGTGTCAGCATTGAAAGGAGCGAAAGTATTGTAATGGGACATCCAGTAGTGGTGTATGTACCACATTCAGTTGAATTGTTAATGACCAGGACGAAGACGCAGCATCTGACCAATAGTAGGCTCACGCGTTATGAGCAAGTTATACTTGCTGCAGAAAACGTGACTCTCAGGAGATGCTCTGTCTTGAATCCTGCTACTTTGATGCCATTACCTACTGTAATAGAAGGCGAAGGATGTGAAGACCACGATTGCCTTGATGTGACTGAACTATGCACGAAATCCAGACCAGATATTGTGGATGAGCCATTGTCTGACCCCGATGAAATTTACTTTGTTGATGGCTCATGTTTAAGAGACGATACTGGTCGGTTGAGAGCAGCTTATGCTGTTTGTACCATTACTGGAGTTGTGGAAGCCGCTTGCCCGGAAGGAGTACATTCCGCACAGGTAGCAGAGATTATTGCCCTAACTCGTGCCTGCATAGCAGGAAATGGAAAGAGAGTCACCATCTACACGGACAGCCAATATGGTTTCGGTGTGGTTCATGATTTCGGGCAGTTGTGGTCTCAGAGGGGTTACATGACCTCCTCTGGTTCGCCCATTCGAAATGGAGAATTTGTGCGATTGCTGATAGAAGCATTACAAGGTCCTATTGATATTGCAGTAGTGAAGTGTGTAGCTCATACTAAGAATACAGATTTTGTGTCACAAGGTAATAGATATGCTGATGAAGTCGCACGCTATTGTGCGGAACAAAGTTATTCTTTCTCAAAGGTGGAAATAGAAGGTGCAGAAGAAAAGACTGAATTAAGTATGATGTTAGAAACGGTAGACACTTGGGAGGATTTAAGAATAATGCAGGAGAACGCACCTGAAAAAGAGAAAAAGGCATGGGAAATAGCAGGCTGTGTGCGAAGTGAAATGGATTTTTGGGTTTCAGCAGATGGGAGAGCTGTGTTACCTGAAGAATTAGCTAATCCCATGGCGAGAGAAATACATGGTCCAGTACATCTAGGAAGGGATGCTATGATGAGAGTTTTTAGGCAGACTTGGTATTGTCCGAAATTCAGAATAGCAGCAGAATCAGTATGTAAGCGATGTGTTACCTGCCAACAACTGAACGTAGGCAAACGAACACCAGTCACACTGAGTCACATTGGGAGGTCAGGGGGGCCTTTCAATAGAATGCAACTAGATTTCATTGAAATGCCAAGAGTCAATCGCCTTCGGTATGTGTTGGTGATTGTATGCGTATTTTCCAGATGGGTTGAGGCATACCCTACACGTAGGTGCGATACACTCACAGTGGCTAAATTGTTGCTCAGGGAGTTGATACCGCGCTTCGGGGTGCCTGCCTCTTTGGAATCGGACAGAGGAAAACATTTTAACAGCGAAATAGTGAAGATGTTGTGCTCCACACTGAATATCGATCAAAAGCTGCATTGTAGTTATCGACCAGAAGCTTCAGGAATTGTGGAACAAGTGAATGGCACTTTGAAGAATAGATTGGCTAAAGTAGTGGCATCCACATCTTTGAGTTGGCCAGATGCTCTTCCATTGGTGCTCATGAGCATGCGCAGCACACCTGATAGGAGGACAGGTCTCTCTCCCCACGAGATCCTGATGGGGAGGGCCATGAGACTTCCTACAGTTCCAACTACTGCTCTATTGAATATTACAGATGATCTGATCTTGGATTATTGTAAAGGACTGTCTGACGCCATCCATTCTGTGTCCCTTCAGGTGCATGCGGCTGAAGTTCCAACAGCGAGGAACCTGTGTCATGACCTGAACCCAGGGGACTGGGTCCTGGTTAAAAAACATGTCCGGAAGAACTGCCTAGATGTTCGCTGGCGTGGGCCCTTTCAGGTAATCCTGATCACGAACACCGCGGTGAAGTGCGGGGGGCTGCCAAATTGGATTCATGCATCCCATACTAGAAGAGTTCCAGCACCTCTAGAAGGAACAGCTCCCATCCCAGACGAAAGCCCGGAAGTGGAAGAAGAGTCGCAAGAAGGGATTGAGGCAGCTGAGGAGGTGTCGGAAGAAGTTGGGAACGCATCGGATTCAGAAGAAGAGCGAAGGCAGGACGGCAGTGAGACAGAAGACGCAACTGAAGGAGAGAGCAGAAGTGAATACGACTCAGACTCAGATCCGTATCGGAGCGATCAAGAACCAAGTGGGAGGACAAGGAATAGGAGAATAAGGCTTGGAGCTGCCACTTGGCCAACAAGAAGAAGAAGGCTAAGTTTGAGGTCGGCCCAAGAAGAAACGCTTACTCCTATATCCGAAGACTCAGATCCAGAAGAAGATATCCAGGATCAAGCCGAGGAGGGTCTTAGAAGATCAAGTAGGGTGCGAGTGCCTAGCAGAAGATACTCTACTCCCGACTGGACCTACCTTGTTGCAGATGTCTGGGAGACACAGAACAGGGAGGATCAGGGAAGTGGAACTGATCAGAACTGACCCGATCATCACAGTGCAAATAAAGTTTCTACTGCCAGGAGCGGAGACCGAAAGGTTGCTGACACTCAACATCGTTCATCCTGCTCTCCTGAGTGGAATAAGAAAATTGCTTTTAGAGACAGTTGAGTTTCCAGTTTGCTGTTCACGATATCCAATATTGGAGGGAACTCTTCTTCGTTTGGAAATGCTGGAACGAGTAGTAGAATTGCTAGGAGTGCTTATTGTTGTGGATTAAAGCCATACTGCGAATGTCTTCAAAGGGGTGCAGATCTGGAAAGGTGAAGAAAGTGATCTTGATTAGAACGGACCCCTTTGTAATTGTGGATATAGAACTGATAGTACCAGGATTAGAAATTGAAAAAACGCTAACTCTCAATTTCGTCCGTCCACTTGTCTTGAGCGAAATAAGGAGAATAATCCTAGAAAAGGTTGACTTTCCATGGTGTGGTACGAATTGTCCAGAACCTGAGGGAATGATACTTCGGATGGACATTTATGAAGAAGTAGTGTTACTCCTTGAGTCATACATAACTTCAGACGAAAATAAGACTTTTGAAAAGAAATTGTAAACTTGTTGCAAGATAACCTAGCGCCGAGTGGAAGAAGAAAAGTGATAGGGGTTTCATTTTAGTGGATGGAGAAGGGCTAGGGTTGTCTATTTTCTACTGGACTTTGAACTGTTTTGCGGAAACCAATTGTCAAGCTTCCAAGCGTTCCAAGAAAGACATTGCAAGAGAGAAAGACTTTGTTTGAAAAAAAAAAAAAAGAGGAAGTGAATGCTAGAAGAAAGAAAACTACACTGTTTGAAAACATGGAGGCTGGCAACCCGAACCGCAGGGCAAAATGTATAGCTGTTACATTTTTAGGAGTAGTGGTTTCTCTTATAATTTTAGTGGTAACTGTTTCATTCCTAGCGGGACACGAAGGGGATGGAACCACAGTTAAGGAGGATAGGGGAGTGTCAACACCGAGAACTACCACAGTTAAGGAAAAGGGAAACATCAATGAGAAAGACAAAGCGTTGTTAGATGCAGAAGTAAAAAGGTTACACATGGATGAATCACAGGGGAATTACAAGTCAAATGCTTATGCTAAGTTGCTTTATGAATATGTTGATGCCATGGAGGTAAAGGACTGCTATGTATGTATGCAGTTACCAATTTCGGTGGAGGAGGGTATCAAATACCATCATCTCCCGTTGACATATGGAATAACGTGCAGTTTATTGTTAAGTATGTTTTATGGACGAGACGGATTTGAGTATTACTTCTCGAATTTCGACTCGACATTGCCAGAGGTTCCGAATTTCAAGCATTTGAACAAATGGGACTACTACAAAAGCGAAGACAGGTTACACAAATGGTTTATTCCATGGAGAACGTTAGATACTTCACATGCTCGAAACAACAATCTGACTTGTCAAATATCAGAAGTTGAGAAAAAGTTTATAGCTCAGGTAGATACTAGATACAGAAAGCAGAAGGCATTGAAGGCATCAGGACAAGGAGAAACAGATTGGACCAAGGAAGAAAGGGCACAACAACGGAAAGGTAGTATTGGTCCAATTGCTTTGGATAAGGAGAAACGGGGGAAACTGTGCATTCACAGGAGTTACTCCTACTATGAAAACGTTTATGTAGGACAAGTCAATTGCGAACATGCTTTTCAATTGGAGTACTACTCTAAGAACTTCATGAAAGGGATGCAAGCAATACCAAATGTATATTTTGTATGTGGAAGATATGCCTATGTGAAGTTACCAGATAATTGGTACGGATCATGCTATCTGGCTGTTGTCTTCCCTAAAATATACCATGTTGAGAATTTAGACACGCCTAAGAAAGAAATATCAACTAGATGGAAGCGAGGGCTGGGTGCAGCAGAAGTAGTTGGAGATGTAATAGGTGCTGCATTCCCTTTCTTAGGATTGATAATGAATGACATTAAGATCAGGAGGTTAGCTACAGTCGTAGATAGACTGTCTGCCAGTACTGCAAGATCCTTGATGCTGATAGAGGGGGAGATGCAATCGATTAGGGCAATGGTTCTTCAGAACCGACTTGCTTTAGATGTTCTGTTAGCAAAAGAGGGAGGAGTCTGTAGGGCCTTGAAGGTACAGGAATGCTGTACTTACATTCCAGACAATTCAAAGCCTCTAGAGAAGTATATACAAAACATTACTGCCATACACTACGAAATTGAGGACCTGGCAAAGGTAAATGTGTGGGAAAAAGTAGGCCATGGAATGGGTAAAGTTGGAAGTTGGTTTGCCAACTTAGGAAAGGGTATCGTTTGGTACATATTGAAACCCATCATCATAGTAGTGATTTGTGTAATCACTTTGTGGGGATTGGTGCGTTTGTATCAATGGTATAGAGCAAATAGGTTACAGAGAGCTATGAAGAAACAGGAAGAAGAGTTGACAGCGATGCAGGACACCCAATACAAAAGTCTGAAAGCATTAGAGAGTATGAAAAGAAGTGGTACTGTCCTGTCTTCACTTTAAAGGTTCTACATTTTTAGTGTCATGGTGATGATGACCCCTAAAGGTCATCAAAGGGGGGACTGAGAGAGCACAAGTTTGAAAAAAATGTATAAGTACGCCATATTTACAAGCACGTAGTTAGTTCACATGTACTTTGCACCAGAGTGTTTATATTTAGAAGTGAAATACACAGAGTGTCTTATATTCAGTGGTGAAATGCATAGAATGTTTAAGTAGAGTAACGATAATCATAACTGTGTGAGACTAATGTAGAAATGTTTGGGATGAATATGAAAACCTCATGTTCTCATGTTAAAGGAATAATGTAAGAGTTGAATGTAACTCTAAAACCCAGTATTTTGTGTAGGCCTCATGGCAATTCACAAGCAAATCTAAACGTGCTGCTAAAATAAGGTGAGACAAGGTTGACATAGTTCTTTCAAAATGTACTATTGAACTTAGGGTTAAAAGTATATGCTTTATAGATGTGTTATTTTAGAAACGTATGCTAGTTAAGAATGTTTGCTGTTTAAATCAAGTTAACGTTTTAAGAGTGCAGGAACCTGCTGCATGTAAATCAAGTAGGCCAGAGCCGATAATGTCATGTAGTTTAAATCGTCATGTGCTCGTTAGAGGAGAGGTCGTGAGGTGTCCAGTATGAAGCTCAGAGAGTGTTTTATGGCCTAAGATATGGTGAAGTCTGGAATTTGAGGCCCACTGCAGGACGAGCTGTATGCAGGTGCGAGGGTCCTAATCAGCTCGAATGAAAGGGACTTTGTTCAGTGGCGCCTTGCGCAGGCCTGTAGGAGTTTCCAGGAATTTCAGGGGGTATCAGCGCACGGAAGAAGGAGCCTGGGAACCAAGGTCAACTTTAACGAGGGTCTTCAAGAGTACCATCATGGAGTTTGCCGCGGAAAGATGTACCACGTGAGGGGCGTCCCAAGGGGCGTTTCTATTGGAAATGTGATTTGGTATTAGGGAAAGTGACCCGGGAGGAGTGCAGAGCAGATGATTTTGGGAGCCTAAGGAAGCGGATGGGTAGGCAGATAGGCTGATCAGGAGAGACCCATTATCAGAGAAGAGACAAAGAGAAGTGCGTGATCTTCTTAGGAAGTCACCACGGCTGACACCTAGAGGGTTAAGATCTTGCTAAGTAGGGATGTCATTTAGTATAGTGTAGGGACTGACTAACCTTAATTTTCTTTTCTGTAATGACTGTGAGGTTGCAACTTGTATCCATTTTAGCAACCCTGATGGTATTCGAACTTGTACTTATTATTTTGTTCTTCAGACTCAGACTATTCAAGAAGTTCATGTTCATAGTGATTCCGATATACCTTTTGAATCTCATTTTGAGAAGTTTGTATCTTCAGTTATCTTTGACTTTATATTAAATCTTTAAAACTTAATTTTGGTCAGTGGTCATTTAGAGTGGTGTAAGTTCTTAAATTGATTGTTTACCTCGAGATTACCTTTTACTCAAGACAGGTACCAACGATTCAGTCGACAGGAAGAAGGGATTTGGCAAGATAATTAGTAACCAGTAATCCCGCGTTAGCACTCGCTCTCTCCCCTCCTTATTACAGCTAGGTTATGGATAATGCCATGCACCCTCCCCAATACCCCAAGACCGGTGTCGTCATCCTGGGAAATGCCCAGGCAGACACCTCCCGTATAGGGTGGCTTCACGTGAGGCTGAGTATACTAGAAGCACTGCTTCAAGAAGGCAACGCGGCTTCACAGGGGTGAGTTTTAAGAAGCCACCACCCCCTTCAAAACATGCCACAGAGTCCTCCTACAACATGGTTCACCTGGCATGATGTCATGGCTTGACCTCCACTACTCAGTAGTGAGCAAAATGAGCATGCGCACATCAATGTGCATGCTCTCACTGAAGTCCAAGAAAAAATAAAGAAAACGGACTATCTGCGAGGCTTGAAAATACAGCCCGTTAGAGACCCGTTTGGAGGCCCCCTGAAAATAACTGCCAGTGCCCAGACCCAGACAGAACCAGCCCACTTAAAGCCCTGAATTTAGTAGTAAGTTAGACCTATGCTGCTGATGGCAATAGCACAACAGATGCAACACCCAGTGGGTCTGAGAGCCAAGATCCCAGGGTGTGAAGAGCAAGCACCATGTCAGACAGTGTGTGCAAGATGGGGACAGGACGGCTGTGTACCCAACCCACTGAGGAACTTACAACCCAAGCTGCATCCAGGGATAATATGAGCTACTGCGAGGTGGGAAGCAGGTAGCCCCCTGACCCGCGCTTGGCTCAGGGCCTCTGTGTATCTGTGAGGCAGACAGCCTAAGTGCACTTTCCGGAGCACGTCACACGGATTTTGCAGGACCGCTCCGCCATTTGGCATGTTGATTCTCTGGCACTAAAGCAAAAGGGCATATCACGCAAGCAGCAACATCACACCAGCACATAATACATAAAATGTAGACGTGGTGAGTGTACTGTGGAGAGATCTGGAGTTAACCTCCAGGTCACATGGTCAAATCTCAGCACAGCGACTCAGCGTTTATCTTTCCACGTTTGATGAATTGATTTGGCTGGCAGTCACAGCTGTTATTTAAATATCCTGGTCTTTCTGCTCTCGTTGGGGTAGATTTCAAAGTCAAACACGCTAAAAAGTGCTCATGCAGTCATGAGCAAGCCGTAAATGTGTGGGCACTATAGATATTCTCTTCTGGTTTGCTCGCTGCGTTATGCTGAAAGCAGTGCTGTCTTCACCCGAAGACACTGCCATTCTTCTCTGTGACCTATCTTCACCCTGAATACAAGGCCGAGAGCCCTAGGGTCACGTGACCCGGCACGGGGCACCGTTGGTAGTGCAATTCTCCTCCATTCCTGTCACTGAATGTTCCTGCCGTATTGTTTAGCATTCCCTCTGATTTTTCCGAAGCAGAAGGCTTGTCATGTAGGCAGAAATCCGGCAGTTTAGTTACCTTTTGACAGCCGTGCGTTATTTGAGAAGGACCACTCGGGTTTGATCCTCTCGGAAACCACAAACAGATATGGCAGAGAAATAGAATCTGTTTTATATTCCGCTCCCCGAGGATGCCAGCATTGTGCTGTGCACATCGATGTAAATGCTTTCACTGAAATCCAAGAAACAAAAAGAAAAGAAAACGGACTACCTCTTCGAGGCCCGAAAACAGTGCCCGATAGAGACCGGTTTCGAGGCCCCATAAAAATAACTGCCGGTGCTCAGACCCGGACAGACCCGGCCCACTTAAAGCCCTGGGTTAAAGACTTTAACAAAGCCAATAGCTCTCACATCCAGTCCATCAACAGAAGTGTTGAAAAGTCCACGGGGCGTGAATTTGCTAAAAGTGCTATTTTTGCCAATTACGCTAGATGGCGTCAGTCTTTAGACATCTGCCAGTTTCATTGAAAACTGAATAAAGAAAGCTGGTGGTGATGTGTAAACACAGTTAACGATGTAGAATTACACTTAAGATGTGCTACGAGAGCAGCACCAAGAAGACTGATGGGGGCAAGAAATTGAAACTTTAGCAAAAGAGAACTAGCACATAACACAACTGTTAACATATTAGCCGATTAATAATCGCCTCGGGACCATGCCATGAAAATACGGTCCGTAGATCCAGAAACGGCTGCGGTAGTTACACCTTCAGACGCAGTACCGAATAAAAATAAGCATTTGCAATGCAATAGGTCTTGCATTAGGAAAGTTTGAGCTACTGGTATTGTAAATGACACCTTTTTTATTTATGTCTTGGTTTTGAAAATAGCAAAATTAATAGCTTTATCATTTACAATGCCAATAGTTTTTGTCGCAAATGTGACACCTATAGCATTTGTAATGCAATATGTGTTGTATTTACGCGACTTAAATGTATTGATATTACAAATAACAATGGCTTTTAATTTTTATAAATAATTAATACTTAAATAAAAGTTACTGTAATTTATAATGGCAATAGCTTAAACTTTTGTAAATAACTTTTGTGAAGATTATGTTCAGTGTATTTTATTGTGACGAAAATGCAAGGACAGAAGTGAAATATTATCATTTTTTTAAACATTTGTAATAAAGCTTGAAACATTGAGAGAACATATTGGAACCAGTTGTTGTGGAATGGTTGCACAGATTGATGCTGTGGTGGCGCTGAGTGATGTTGTGGTGGTGACGAGTGATGGTGTGGCGTTCAGTAATGTTGTGGTGGCGACGAGTGATGCTGTGGCGTTCAGTAATGTGGTGGCGACGAGTGATGATGTGGCGTTCAATAATGTTGTGGTGGCGACGAGTGATGCTGTGGCGTTCAGTAATGTTGTGGTGGCATCGAGTGATGCTGTGGCATTCAGTGATGCTGTGGTAGCGGATAGTGATGTTGTGGTGCCCCTGACTGATTATGTGGTGCCCCCGACTGATGTTGTGGTGCCTCTGACTGATGTTGTGGTGCCCCTGACTGATGTTGCGGTGCCCCTGAGTGATGCTGAGTGATGATGTGGTGCCCCTGAGTGATGATGTGGTGCCCCTGAGTGATTATGTGGTGCCCCTGAGTGATTATGTGGTGCCCCTGAGTGATGTTGTGGTGCCCCTGAGTGATGTTGTGGTGCCCCCGAGTGATCTTGTGGTGCCCCCTTGTGATCTTGTGGTGCCCCCGAGTGATCTTGTGGTGCCCCCGAGTGATCTTGTGGTGCCCCCTTGTGATCTTGTGGTGCCCCCTTGTGATCTTGTGGTGCCCCCGAGTGATCTTGTGGTGCCCCCGAGTGATCTTGTGGTGCCCCCGAGTGATCTTGTGGTGCCCCCGAGTGATGTTGTGGTGCCCCAGAGTGATGTTGTGGTGCCCCCGAGTGATGTTGTGGTGCCCCTGAGTGATGCTGTGGTGCCCCTGAGTGATGCTGTGGTGCCCCTGAGTGATGCTGTGGTGCCCCTGAGTGATGTGATGGTGGCCCTGAGTGATGCTGTGGTGGCCCTGAGTGATGCTGTGGTGGCCCTGAGGTGGTGCTGAGTGATGCTGTGGTGATACGATAGATAGAGTGAGGGCAATAGATAGATATATATAGAGTGCGGGCAATAGATAGATAGATATATAGAGTGATGTTAATAAATAGATAGATATATAGAGTGAGGGCAATAGATAGATAGGAGTGAGGGCAATAGAGAGATAGGAGTGAGGGCAATAGATAGATAGGAGTGAGGGCAATAGATAGATAGGAGTGAGGGCAATAGATAGAGTGAGGGCGATAGATACATAGAGTGAGGGCGATAGATAGATAGAGTAAGGGCGATAGATAGATAGAGTGAGGGCAATAGATAGATAGGATAGAGTGAGGGCGATAGACAGATAGGATAGAGTGAGGGCGATAGATAGATAGAGTGAGGGTGATAGATAGATAGGCAGAGTGAGGGCGATAGACGGATAGGATAGAGTGAGGGTGATAGATAGATAGAGTGAGGGCAATAGATGGAGTGAGGGCAATAGATAGAGTGAGGGCAGTAGATAGAGTGAGGCAATAGATAGATAGAGTTAGGGCAATAGATAGATAGAGTGAGGGCAATAGATAGAGTAAATGCAATAGATAGGGTGAGGGCAATAGATAGAGTGAGGGCAATAGATAGATAGAGTGTGGACAATAGATAGATAGAGTGAGGGCAATAGATAGATAGAGTGAGGGCAATAGATAGAGTGAGGGCAATAGATAGAGTGAGGGCAATAGATAGATAGATAGGATACAGTGAGGGCGATAGAGTGAGGGCAATAGATAGATAGATAGAGTGAGGGCAATAGACAGATAGAGTGAGGGCAATAGATACATAGAGTGAGGGCAATATATAGGTAGATAGAGTGAGGGCAATAGATAGATAGACAGGATAGAGTGAGGGCGATAGAGAAATAGGATAGAGTGAGGGCAATAGATAGAAAGGATAGAGTGAGGCCAATAGATAGAGTGAGGGCAATAGATAGAGTGAGGGCGATAGATAGAGTGAGGGCGATAGATAGATAGATTGAGAGCAATAGATAGATAGATAGAGTGAGGGTGATAGATTGATAGTGGGGACACGGCCAGTCAGAGGATGAAGTGTGAAGGGGGTGTGAGGAAAAGGGAGATACGTCAGGGGTAGGGAAGGACTCGTGGGATATGGGAGAGGCGGGGGGATGGAGGGATTAGTGCGTAACTGAAATAGAGGCGAGAGGACAACATAGAAACCGTAAAACGCATAAGGTAAGGGGGCAGAAATATGAAAGAAAATAGCAAAGAGGGGAATGGAAAAATAGGAATGACCAGCAGGATACAGGAGTGATGGGGAAGAGGCAAAAATGGATGAGACAGGCTGAAAGGAGAAGGGGAATGAAAATAAAGGAAAAAAGGCAATTTAGGAACACAAGTAAGAGGTGGAGGAGTGAAGATGAAAAAGTGGAAGCAAGGAAGAAGCAGAGTAGATGGGAAACTTGGGGATACCAGTTAAAAAGGGGAGAGGTGGAAATAGAAGGGAGACATTAACGAGGTAAAGACGTAAAGTAAAATTGAGAAACGGTAGTAACATGAGAGACAGTGGCGTGGAGTAGATGGAGAGAAGGGGATAGACCAGGTGGGAAATGGAGGGCGAAAGGGAAATAGGACTGGGGTTATTTGGAGATAAATAGCACATGTAGAACGAACGGTCAGTAGGAGAGAAAGAATTTACGTCGGTGATTTAGTATATATTTCATTTGTTTTATTTAATTTTGCATTCCCTAAAAATTGTAGCTTTTTTTTTGGATGTTGGTTTATTTTTTTTTTCAGTGTGGCATGTTACTCTTGTACAATGCTTTATCCTAAACACCTAACGATTATTGATAAAACCAATAGTCATGGCTGGTTGTAGGTGTATGTTGGTTGTTGTGTATGTATAGCTGGGTGCGACAGTGATGGAATGGCCTGTCGTGCACTCTGGCACACACTGCCTTTTCAAGCCGCCCAACGGGCTCTGCCACTGTGGCCGAATGCCCCAGGACAACACTAGGATGAAATAACCGAAAGCTCAGAGGCACCAAAATGCTAGATGGGTGGCACACTATAGGAATCACAGAAATGTAATTTACATGTTTAAGTCACGCCCTAAATTATACATGCCATGCTCCTTGTAGCAAACCACAATTTTTTTTGTCCCTCTTAAAGTCCAGGAAAGAAGAGAGCGTTTCTCCTATAAAATCCGCTAACTGAGGCGTAAATAATACGTATAAATATGCTTACAAATGCCGCTGTTAAATTACATTCTACACAAAACATGTGTTTGTTTTTTTGTTTTACAAAAAACTGAATATATTATTAAAATAGGCAGCCCGTCCCTTGTTGAAAATGCGATTTAGGAAAAGGGGGAGACGTCAGGGGAGGGGAGGATGAGTGGGATATGGGAGAGGCGGGGGGGGAATTGGTGCGTAACTGAAATAGAGGCGAGAGGACAACGTAGAAACCGTAAAACGCAGAAGGGAGAGGGGGCAGAAATATGAAAGAAAATAGCAAAGAGGGATATGGAAACAAGACAAAGAGGATAATGATGACATAATAACTGGAGGAAGTTGACAACTGTGATTGGCTTTCCAAGTCTTGCAAAAATTCATTTGGTTAGCATTTTAGAAGGCAGACAAAAGAAAAACACACAGGTACTCACAAAATATTTAACCTAAGTTGCAACAACTTGAAATGATAGCTAGCCTTGAAAACGCAAAGTAATTTAGTGAAAAATGTGTCAGCTGGAATGTATAATGATTTTTCTACTGTGCCCCAAATATGTTGAGAATAAAAAACTGGACTCTTTTGGGGTAGTGTAGAGTTGTGTCTGGTGGGTGAAGTGAGTTTGATAAGATTTTAGATGCCCTTACCACTTGCTTTTAATGAGATTGTAATCCATTATTGAGTATAACAGACATTTGCACACAGGGTACAATGCATTAAAATGAGCATATACAAAACTGCAAACACATTCAAATTATAGTGAGAAGAAAGGAATATTACAAAATTCACCATGAACTTCAAATTCGTGCATGCTGATCACCTAAAGTCGAACAGTAAAAACACAATAGTTAAAACCTTCAATTTAGGGAATACCCGAGTAGGGAAAATTATAAACGTGCAACAGAACAGAAAGTGTGGCAGGAAAAAAATCAGTATCATACACATGGCAAAATGAAGCAAAAAGTGTCCTACATCACTGAGCTTACACCACAGAAAGCCTTAGTTATATTCTGCTTGCTCTGGTTCAGAGGAAGGCTATGACTTCCATGGCTCTGCTTCTTAGCACACTGTTGTTCATTCCCATGCCGTTACTGGCGACAGTCGCCAGAAAATGAAATTAAAATATGAAAGCAGGTAGAACGCCTCACTGGTGAAGGAAAGGACAGTGGGGGAAATGTATATTTAGAGGAGACAAATACAAGACACAAACATAAAGAGCGTCTCAGGGAAACGTCAGAGAGAAATTACAATAACACTAAAAACATGGATGAACCGCTAAGGATGAGAGGCATAAGAGCGCTTTAAAAATAATTCAGTCAGTCAGTCAGGTGGGGGGCACTAAACACATACACGAGACAAGAGACAAGAGGAAATACAGAGATTAAAGCACGTGTCTCAGGGAAACGTCAGAGAGAAATTACATTAACACTAAAAACACGGATGAACCGCTAAGGATGAGAGGAGGTGGAGGGCACTAAACACAGTTACTCGTTTTCCACAGGAAAGACAAGGGTCCCACGGCAGATGTTCTGTCAAACATCGTCGGTAATTAAAATAATGATAGTTTTCGAGCCTTGAGAGCTGCCATCCCAATGAAGATGCATGGATTAGGAATGCATTTATGCAAAAGAGTTCTTTCGGAGGCTGTTTACATCCGAGCTTTTCTCTCATTGCGGCTTAAAGCACTAGAACAAATACGTGTGAGGTGCTTTACCACCGCTTGCCTCCACCGGGATGCACTGTCGAGAGGCCCTGCTATTAATCTTTATTTGGCGCTGTTGTGATCGAGGCGGCACAGATGCTGCCTGTGTAATCTACAGGAACATTAGAAATAAAAGACCCCAAGGGATGCAAGGCGTCTAAATGTCGACAGCGCCAACTCAGCATTTCATTCTTCAAAGCGGAACACATTGAGTAATTGTAACAAAAAGATTAAACAGGGTGTAGTGGGGTGAGTGAGAAAAGGAGTGAGACATAAAGCTAAGCCCATAGAGAAGGGAGAGGAGGTTGGAAAGATAAAGGCTGTAGAAGAGATTTGGAGAAGCACAGAGACAGAGAAAGGAAGGAAGGAAAGAAAGAAAGACAAGCATTGGCTGCCGAGAAAACAAACAAGAGGGGTAAGTGCACTGAACAGGAACAGGCACCTTCGGAAGCATCTGGTGAGTCAGGGGGCGGGGGAGTGGGAGGCATTCCTTTGTAGTCTGTGGTTTGTGATGTGCCTGGTGTGGCGGAGGGTGCGGGGGAGCGGAAGGGATTCCTTTGAAGTCTAATGCTTCTGATGCTTGGCTCGGGGAGCAAATGGGTGCGAGGCTGATGGGTTTGACGTGCACTCGCGTCTCACACGACTGGATCACATGAACTGCACGTAATCCGCGCTTGGTCAAGAGTTTGTTTCGCCTACTATATACTCGCTATTAATCCCTGCGGGATATAATTGCGAGACCTAAAAATAACCTCGGGGTACAATTCCCAGAGAGGAAAGGTCAATTTACAGGTTGATAGGAAAGTGTAAATAGTCACAGCATGTGGTTGACAGTCAGTCCGGAATGGTTAGCTTTTAGCTGCTAATTCCTGTTGTCTAAGAGATGGTGAGATAGATAAGCAAGAAAGGCCTGCGTTGGAGCCAGTGAAACAAATTGCTTCAGGGCATGTATATGTCCTGTCTGCAAGTGTAACTGTAAGCAAATGTCAAACAGATTATTCTCAACCTCTGCAAAGAATTGAAAATGACACACCAAAAACTGTACAAAAAACAGCCCGTTTATAGATCCTTGCTATTTTCCTTAAATTCGCATGCTTGCATGCTTTTTGCACCACAACTATATAATGTGACATTGATTGTACAGTTTAAGACTACGCTTGGATTGAGGTTTTTTCTGTCTATTTCATCAAAGGGTTCCCTAATATTTATAGCTCCTTTCTGTGTTGTCCCGCCTTACTTGCAGCAGCTGTGCACTGCTCACCATAAATCGAACAGATCTTTAAGCGTTGCCCCCTATTTAGAGTTGCAATAAAACACTGAACTTTCCCGACCGCTTCACACACTATAATCCCCCATACAAGCCACTCGTTGTGCAACACCTCAACTCAGAGCAAAAACTTGAGTAACTGCAAATTAGAAAAGACAGGAATTTGACTGAGCCTATCAGAGACACACACAAGCTCCCATTGTACAGAGACGTATGTACGCTAGCAGAAGCGAAAGTGCAATCTTAAACTATCTAAAAAGAACTGCATTTGTAGGCTGCTGTTGTCTGCCGGACATAGCTTAATTATGAAAGCAAATTAAGGAGAGCCTTTTAGTAGCTAATCATTGATACATGTTCAACATCTAGTGATGGGGTGATACAGGGGGCCCTTGATGATTCAGATTTCCTTTGAACTAAATGCTTTAACAGTATTTGGTGGGAACATGCTTTCAGCAACGTGTCCCTTACGTTGACAATTTGAGATTATGAGTAATGGGCTCATGCATGAGCATGTGAAGACTATCTGTGACACACATGTAACATGTAGAGTCTGCCCACAGCAATGCAATGTTGGGTTGTTGCACATGTATTTACTTTATCGGTGTACGGTGGGCATTACAAGGTTCTTTTCTCACGTACGCAAAGCACAACAGACCTCGTTCCTGTAAAAACAAGTTCACGTTTTTTTTACCCATTGGTTACTTTCCCTAAAAGAATCAATTCTTTGGATCAAAAAAAGGGAATGGTGTTATTGTTGGGGATTGGAGGGCTTCAAAGGGGTGAGAATTCATCGACTTGGTTTTGCCTGGTAACGGGCAAAAGTAAGTCTTGGTGCAAAAAATAAAAGATGAATAAACCAGCTTTCTGACGGCATTCCCTTCTCTGTGAGTTTTATGGCCACCATTGATTATCCTTGCTTTGTACCACAGAGAAAAGGGATCGTAAAAACCCTTCGACATCCGGGTTCCTGTCCCGGTAAAGAGAAAATATAGCTTTCTCTTCCAAATGGCTTGGGAGATAGCCATTGTTTAAAATACATGTATATGTGAGCGCGCCAATCAAAAAGGCGTATATATTTGCAAGCATTCGTAAATAAGTAAAATGCATTACTCCTGGCGTCATTGTTTGAAAACACATTACAATATTTCCACAGGTTCCCAGTTCAACATTGTGATGTTGAATTGTAATTGAAATACACTAGCTCACACAATACGGATATAGATATATAGACACACATTGTATATATCTTCTAATTCCTCTAAATGCGTGTGTTTTTATAGCAATAGGCTTTAAAAAAAGATGATGCAAAAGCCATATTATACTTTTGTTCCACGTACTCCTGGAGTCAGTTCGCAAATGGGCGGAGATTATGGACCTTGATTGCTATAATTCCAATCTCAAGCAGTTGGAGTTTGATCTATAAACCGTGTTGCTAACCACACTACACAACAAGAAACAGAAACAAAAGCACATCTTCTAAATAAACCATTTAAGAGCATTTAATTGCGACAATACGGGATGGCGGGGTGCTGGGTGGGTGGGGGGTGCTGGGTGGGGAATGACAGGAAGAAAACGAGACTGTGAAGCCCAGGTAAACCAGTTTTCGGCACATATTGGCAGAACAACATATATATGCTGAAGCAATGGCAAACTGTGTACCACTGCCAATGAAATAATAGCAATTAAGTTTCATATGACAGCACTTGCTTGAAATCATTAACATCTGCACACTGTAGACGCATAATGTCCTCTCAGCTATGCTGAGGTGGGAAACACACGCATTTGCTTCACTATGAAGCTTAGGGGAAAAGCCCATGCAAACGAATCAACTGTCAGACCTTTGGAGCCAAATAAATAAAGTGGGGAGGGCTGTATGAGAAAAGGAGAAGTAGGGAGAGGCGGGCAAACAACTGAACACAGCCAAGTGGCGGAGAGCAAAAGTGCCAAGCAGAGAGAGCTGGGGTGAGGGAAGGGGTAGTAGAAGAGCTGGAAGGCACAGGAAGAGATTTTGAAAAAAAATGAGGGCAGAACAAGTAGGGGGAAGGAGAAACAGACGAGCTGGAGAGGCGAGAAGAAATTAATGGAAGCAACACGTAATCCTTTGGATGGAAAATGGTGATCACTTTCGCGGCCCCTTTGATGTTCTCAGTGGCCACGCGGCTCACTGAAAACATCAAAGCGGCCGTGAAAGTGCCCCAAATGCTGCAGGCTGACAAATGGTGCGCGCGCCCGGCGCTCATGCACTGTACCGGATCCGCCTGCAGCCTTTGGGAGCATTTTTATAAAAGACCTACTAAATATTTCGCAAAGCATCGCTAACTCGATGGCTTAGGCGAGACCTAAAAAGGGAGTTCAAGGCTTGGCAAGTGGTTTTGAATGCCAAGTAGAAGTGGCAGTAAATTGCACACACAGGCCTTAGAATGGCAGGCCTGAGACAAGTTTGAAAGGCTACTTGTGTGCAGGGCCGGACTGGCTACCGGGCATTTTGACATTCTACAGTGCTGGGGGCTGATTTCGTTGATGGGGACCTGCGTGTGCAAAACGTTGATTTCGAGGCACACGCAGGTCTCCATCTATGAAATTAGCCCCCACCGCAGTGACATCCGCCCCAAGCCCTGCAGAATGCAAAAATGCCCGGTAGCCAGTCCGGCCCTGCTTGTGTGGATGGAAAACAGTGCTGCAGGACCACTAGAGGCATCTAGATTACATGCCCTGAGTATATGGTATACCACTTTACAAGGGACTTATAATATTCCAATTGGGTATACATCAATGTCACTATGTTTAGGGAAGAAGAATATGCACTTTAGCACTGGTCAGCAGTGGTAAAGTGCTCAGAGTCCTAAGGCCAACAAAAAGATACATCAAAAAGTAGAGGTAAGCAGGCACAACGTTTGGAGGAAGACCCACCCTAAGAATGAGAGGTCTAACAGGATGGAAGTAGTTGTAGCCTAAGAACAGAGCGGTGCCAAACAAAATAAATACTGACTTGACTCTTGAGGACCTAGGAGTCTGCAGCCTGATGAAATCACTGTGACTGGGAGAAGTGCCCTCTGTCGGAAGTTAGCATGTAAGGCAATTGTAATAGACCGAAGCCCAGGTCCTGCCATCCTGAATGGGATGTTTTTGGAGATACATGGAAGAACCTAGCAGGCTGAGTATTGTATGAAGATACTTCATAATTGTTTACCCAGCAACCAAGCTGAAAATCTACAAGCACCCAAAAACATATCAAGCATTCCTGCTATTTTGCCAAGATGACAACTATGCTATTTTAATTGACGGTTAGAGTTGCACATATTCTAATTGGGCCCCTGGCACACAGTCCCAGGTACTGTGAAGCACTCTTTCGATAAGCTAATGATCTATGATACTTCCCGAGTTATAGTCAATTGTTTCAAACATACCACTCAAACACTTTTATTATCAAGCATAGCAGATACAAGCTGGCGTTTTTGTCAATTTGGGCAAAGCTTTAACATAGTATTCCTCTTTCTGGCTATTAGCAGTATCCTGTTGACTGCCTGAGAGTGTAAGTCAAGAAAAAAAAGGATGGTAGTTTTCTCTCTTGCCACACCTTTTGCATCCCTCAAAAGCTTCAAATTGACACTGAGGAAAAAAGAACTGCAAGACCTGTGTAACCTGGGAGATAGCTTTGCTGTCTTCACACTCTACTTGCAAGACCAGCGTGACTGAGTGATCGCTCTGCTGTATTTACACCCAACCTGAGAGATCTGTGTAACCTGGGCAATAGCTTTCCTGTTTTAAACTCTACCTCTGAGATATGTCTGACCTCAGGGATTGTTCAGCTATCTTTACACGCTATCTACAAAATAGGTGTCCCTTGAGTACCTGCAAGATTGATGTGACCTGAGCAGATTGATCTGCTGTCTTGAATGAATTAGTAGTTTTGTATTGCGGAACGTTCACTCCAAGGAGTATCTTGGCGCTTTAGTGGCGAATGAACATCTGAAAGGTTCACAGAAGAGAAGAAAACTCAATAACAGAGCTTAGATAATGGATAGCACAGTATTATCCGGGATAGCGAAGATCCATGTTTTTAAAAGCTTCCTAAAAATAGGTTCCGTTTGTATGTGTCTAGGTTGGGTGGGCAAAGAGTTCCAGGCTTTGGTCCCTAGGACCGCCATTGTCTTGCCACCTCTGGATTTCAGCTTAAAATTGGGGACTTTAAAAAAATTCTCAGAGGATGACCGCAGAGTACGTTGGGTAGCGTATGGCCTGATTCTGGATCTACGGTATTCTGGTCCGGTTGTTCTTATAGCTGTGAACATGAGGGTCAGGATTTTAAAAAGGATCCTCATGTGGACAGGCAGCCAGTGAAGAGTTTTAGAGTGCAGTTGCTGAGGAGGAGTCTCTGGGCAGTTTGAGTACCAACCTCGTTGCAGCACTCTGGACCACCTGGAATCTTTTCAGGACCGTCTTTTTTGTTCCTGCATATAAACTATTGCAGTAGTCCAAGCGTGATAAAATTAGGGCTGATGCAACCGGTTTCCTAGCAGGCACCGGGAGTAGGTCGAATAATGCTCTGAGAATTTTTATTGTTTGGAAACAAGTGCCTGCCATAGCAAGAGCTTGCTTGTGGACAGATAATGTGGGATCAAATGTATTCCTAAATTTCTCACTATATCTACTGTTTTAGGGGATGGAGCCGAATTTGAAGGCCACCCCTGGTTGGGCCTAAATACATTGGACTTTCCAAACAGCATAATCTCCGTTTTAGAGCTGTTACATTTAAGATGTCTTAACATCATACCTGCATGACTGGTGTGACCCGAGCAATAGCTCTTCTGACTTACACCCTACATAAAACCACAAGCATTCTACCCATTTGTTAATGCGCTTAGGCATCCCTCAGCAAGGTATGAAGCCCTATATGAATCCAACACGCTCAACTTGTTCGATAGTGCTCTTCAGCACCCCATAACAGGATATGAAGCGCTATATAAATGATGCAGTACAATTAAGGAAACAGACCTCTTAAGTGGTTGTGATGACTTTCAGTTCTGGACTGTCATTGCAGCTTTTGAGCACAGGACCACGAGGGTGGGCCCAGTGGTGGAAAGGGAAAGTTAATAAGATTAAACAGCTGCACTTCCTTGTGGGCACAAATTGACGTCAATACCAAACATCCACACAGCCAATGCTTTATTACAACATCGAGTTTTCTTTTTAAAGTACCAGACATCTTTTGCTTCAATGTGATCCTTACAAAAAGCATGACCGAAGTCTTCAGGAAGTTAATTTGTAAGAGGTTGTTTGAATATTACGCTAGTGCCAGTAATGCATGTTGTGAAGCAGTAGTGCTTCAGCTGTATATTACAACATTTTCACTCAGAAGTGAGGCAGTCTACAATTTCCTTGCATGTTAAAACGGTTATATGTGATTCAGTTTTAAATGGTGTCATCACCAAATGTCATCATAATGTTCCCTCAATGAAGAAACACCTTGAGAAAGACTGTGTGAACATCTTGGGTTTATTAGGAGCCATCAAATCCTGGGACTTGCTCATGTAGGATTCAATCCATCCCTTACTCCTACAAAGTCTGTGTTGATTATATATATTGTATTGTATTGTATTTCAGATTTATAGAGCGCACTCGAACCCAACGGGCATCCTGGCGCTGCGGTTGAGAAACTACACTTCCGGGCTCACTGGTCTCTACTCTAAGCCTGCACTCTAGGGAAAAGCCAGGTTTTAACTTTGCCCCTAAACTTCATCAGATATTGCATCTGTCTCCGCTCAACTGGCAGACTATTCCAGAGGCGTGCTGCCGCGTAGCTAAAGGCTCTTAGGCCAGATTTAACTTTCTTGATCTTAGGTATATTCACCAGATTAGTCGAGGAAGACCGAAGGCTCTGTGTGGGCTTATACCAGTTAAACTTGGACTGCAGCAGTATAGGTCCCAGCCCGTGCAGTGCCTTAAAGACAATGCACAGCGACTTGAATTGAATCCCCTGGAGTATTGGAAGCCAATGCAGGTCCGACAGTGCCAAGGATGTGGAGGACCGTCGTGGTCCAGACAGGGCCAGCTTAGCCTCCACCGTCTGTACTCTCTGGAGTCTCCCAATCAGGTACCTAGGTGTTTCCAGCAGTAGCGCGTTTCCATAGTCAAGTCGACTCAGAATAAGGCTCCTTACTACGTGTGCTCGCACCTGGTATGGGAGTAACGGTAAAATCTTCCAGAGGGCCCTGATAAGCATAAAACAGCTTCCCACAATTCTATTAACGTGGGTTTCAAGGTTCAGGTTATCATTAAAACTGACCCCAAGATTACGTACAGTCTTGGCGGGTAGCAGAGGTGTCTCCGTGGGGATGGGTCAAAAACCCAAAGGGAGAGAGCAGGGGACTTTACCTGCTGCACAGCAGAGTATCTCAGTTTTTTCACAGTTGAATTGTAAGGAGTTGTTTTTCAGCGAATGCATCATTTCTAGCATAGAGGCGTGAAATTTTTCCAGTGAGACTGCGGGGTTTCCCTCCAGTGATACAATGAGCTGTTTATCATCCATGTAGTTTACCAAGCTGACCCCATAGGATTTAATAATCGAGATCAGGGAGCTCATATAGGTATTAAACAGTATTGGGCTGATTGCAGAGGGGGGACCCCATACCCATTCTCAGTAAAGTCCGAACGATAAGGGGGAAGGGTGACCGCCTGTCGTCTGTTTGTTAGGTATAAACGAAACCAATCCAACCCTCTCACCCCAATTGTTTCCAGCCTGGTCATGAGAGCTGTGTGGTTAATGGTATAGAATGCGGCAGACAGGTCCAGTAAGATCAAAATAGCTGGTTGTCCTCTGTCTGCTCGCATTCGAAGGTCCTCCAAGACAGTAATCAGAGCTGTCTCCGCCCCATGATCTGGGCGAAACCCAAACTGCACATCCTCCAGCTTGTTGTTACACTCCAAAAACACGGAGAGTGCCCGGCTGACCAAATGTTCTATTATCTTTAGTGGATAAGGGAGAAGAGATATCGGCCTATAATTTTTTGGATATGCTGGGTCAAGTGTCGTTTTTTTCAGCAAGGGTGTGATTAATGCTTGTTTCCAGCTTGCTGGGACCTGTCCGCTGCTCAGTGATAAATTGCACAACTGTTGGAGTATGGAAAACAACTAATTTCCCAACTCTTTCCAGATTCTGGGAGGAAGGGGGTCCAGAGGGGAGCGTGAAGAGACTCCTAAGGCTATCTTATTAAACTCCTCCTCAGAGGGAAGCTCAAAGTGACCCAGATAGACTACCAGGTCCACCGGCTCAACCCCTCTTTCCCTGCTCCTTTGTTTACCCGTAGACGTTTGTTCATCTGCCTCCCTGGATATGCCCACTTCGTCATTTTCCAGCCCTTCTATGATTTTTCTTATCTTGTTTTTAAAGAATGTAGCCAAGCTATTACATCGCTCTTGATTAGGTGTGGTGCTGTTATTAGTACATTCGGGACTAGCGATGTCCTTCAAGATTTTAAGAATAGCCCTAGTGCTGTTAGGCGCCTTCATGATAACTTCGGCGTAGTAGTCCGCCTTAGTATTCCCAATTTCCTTTTTATAATTGACTAACTTCTCCTTCCAGAGTGCTTTGTCTGTCTCTGCATATGCCTTCCTCCATTGCCGCTCTGCCAATTTGCATTCTCTTTTTTTGTCCTTAATGTATCATTATACCAGGGAGCGGAGGGTCTCCCCACCTTCCTGATTTTCTTAGCTGGGGCAATCTGGTCAAGAGTTTCGGTGATATGTCCAAAGAAGGATGCATAGTTTTGTTCCATCGGTTTCAGGGGGTCCAGAAGCCCATTGGTCTTAAATACCGGCGATAATTCGGCCCTCTTAAGAAGGCTCTTCCAGTCCCTGCCTAGGAAACTTCTTCTCCTTACTACATCAGCTCGCCCTGTTTTAGGGATCACCATCCGAAATTGTACCAGATAATTGTCCGACCAGCCCACTGGGACAATATTTTCCACCTTTCTCAGTGGATATCAGTGGAAGTCAATCGCAGATGGATGAAACAAGAGGGTACCCTGGTATTCTGAATCTACCAAGGGCTTTAAAAGCATGGATTTGGTATCCTCTGAAACTCCCACGGTGAAGCTGATGTGCAATACAGTGACCTCAGCTCCAGTCTTTTTTTTAATGGGCCAGGTGAAATCCTGGGCAAATCAATGCAAGACATTGGATTATTAGTCATGGCGGAGATGAAAAGATTGAGTAATAATCTTTATCCCAGTTAGGAAGAACGAACTCTCAAGGTCACTAAATTAGCCTGGGTTCAGTCCACTGGCAAGTATGGCTTAACTTTGCGCAACTGTAAAGCATTTATGCAATACCAAAACAGTAATAAAGTCAAATCAACATAATAAATATCACAAACTGAATTAGAACAATAGAGTACATTTTAATAAATCAAATGGCACCAAAAAGATGACAATCCAATAAGAGAAACTAGAGATATGAATGTAATTAAAAACAAAATAATAAATAGAGTAAAAAAGCATTAAAAGCCAACATCAGTCAACTGGTCACAGAAGAGAAGGACCTGGACACATTTGAGGCCAACTGTGATGGAGCACAGGTCAGATACAGAAACCTGGTCGGAGATTTTATCTTGGGATTTAGGGCCCGGTTTGTATGTTGTCAGTAAGCATACCATTAAGCCTGGGAGGAGTTCTGCTACGCAGAACTCCGCAAAGTGCACAAAAAATAAAATCCACTGTGCTACGCAAAGCTTTGCAAGCGGCGGATTGCATTAGATAAATGCTGTTCACAGTGATTTTCAGTGCCAGGCGCTTGTCTGCACTGTGCAATCATCGCGAACAGCACCAGGCACAGCATAAGCGGGTGCTGCTTCCTTTCTGCCACTCGAGTAGATTTTTACTCGAGCGGCAGCTTTCTCAACGCGAAAGGACAGTTTCTAAACGTGAGCAGTTGCGAGCATACATGACCACTTACAATTAGAAATCTGACTGCCTGCGTTGAGAAATATCGCCGGGCGGTTGCTTTTCCACGCTCGGCAATTTGATGTTGATGATTGCAACCGAGGAAAATTCTCGCCGGGATGTGGATTTTTCTCGCTACGTGGAGCTGAGTTTTTCAGAACTCTGCTAGCTCAGCGTAACGCGGAAATCTTTGCAAACTTCGCGAGCAGAGTGGAGTTCACCACCCAGACTCCGGTTCGTCTGCTGAATTTGGACACAGGCAAACATTTTCGTTTAATCACAGCAGACACTACTCTGTCTCCAGCATGATTAACACTCCACCCCCACCGATGAACCTATGGAGAAAGGACAGTCGGAGACAGGCCTCGAATTCCATCCACCTAATTTAGCTGGGCGGAAATAGAGGTCAGTTTTTACTGCCCGCCACTGCCATAAAACCCTGGCGCTAAGGGGCAGTGAAAACTGCTAAATGCTGCCCTCGCAATGGGAGAGTACTCTCGAGAGAAGAGGAGCATTTTCCTTTTTCTTTTGTCTTTTTGAAAATAAAAAAGAAAACAGTTTCATGCAGGGCTCTGTCATGTTGACTGAGCCCTGAACCAAACCGCAAAAAGCATTGATAGGAACCACAGTGTCGGCAGTTCCTGGCAGTACTTGAAATGACTTCCGGCTTGGTGGTAATTTCTAAATCTGGCAGACGGTACTTCCATCAGGGCAACTGAGTAAATTACTCCATAGCCCTGGCGGAGAAATAGGCTGTCTGCCAGATTATAAATCTGGCCCTTAGTCTCAAAAATGGAAGTCAGAAACATTCAACGGAGCAAGGCAGCCGGCTGTAGCTGAAGAGAGCTCCAAGAGATCTGACAGCTGTTTGATGCCATCCTGGTGAACTGCTCTTTTTGGCAGGAAAAGCTCCTAACTGGAGTTATTAAAATATCACACCCTGGTAAGTCCTCTCTCCAGTCAGCTACTTTTGACAACTTCGCTTGGTCAAGATTTCAAAGTTAGCTCTAAGTAATTTCTTTAAAGCTTGGAATTTTGCCAGGCAAGGCTGCAGGCTATAGCCAAGGAGGGCTTTACGAGGCCAGATACCTTCTTGGCGAGTTCTCACTGAACAAGATTTGCTGCTTTGGAAAAGCTCAGAATGGAGAAACCCAATCTTCAGCCCAGTGCCAATGCACCTCGGGTGGATTGGTTTGGCAGATTTGCTTCAGTAGTCCAGAGGTCTTGAAGTTGAAAATGTTTACAAATCCTAGGTTTTTAGGGGTGGTAGGAGAAGTCCCGCTAGACACAGGCAATGGCTCCAGGGCCTCAAGAACAGCAGGACTCCAGCAGAGGCCGACAGCAGGGTCCAGGGCAGGTCTAGTTGTTACTGGTCAGCTGGCAGTGGCAGGGACTGATCGATATGTTCCTGTAGCTTGAACAGGAGGTCAGCTTTCTAACCCATGGAGTTCACTTCTTTGTTCTGGGTTAAAGAGGGAGTAGTACAGTCCTTCAGGGCTCCTCTCAGATCACAGACAGCAGGTCCAGCCCTCTTCTGTTCTTCGTCAAGTTCAGAAGTGATATGAAGAAGGTGCAAGGGATGCCACAGTTATGCGTCGCACTAGCTTGTGGGCCGAGGTGGCTCCTGGCCCCTCCCTAATCAATAGGGCAGAACATCCCAACATTAATCCTACCCACTTTTGCAGCAGTTCGTGTGTGCTCCATTACAAACAATACCACAGTGTCGCTCACCTCAAAAATCCAAACCAGTGAAACCCTTCATTCCTTTTGTAGAGCCTGTGAGCCCAACCAGAGGCATGACCAGAGTAATGAGCAGCCTCTCCTTTGTTGTCACTCTAAAACTAGGTCTGAAGGCTGGTCGCCTCCCACTTGGATTGGTGCCTGCATGAATAGGGAATAGAGGATAGGGCCTGCCCAGGTATCATGTGACATCTGCTTGCGGCAGTGTGGGCTCCTTTGAAATGAATTAAGTCCCTGGGCATGGTCCACATGACCCTCGTGCCAGAGAAACAAAAACAACTCCCCACACACAGGCACTGGAATCAGTTGTAATGCCTCATTCAAGGCCATTCAACATGTCAGTGACACTTCAAAGGCCAATCTAAATTGGCCTTTAAGAGTTTCAGGCAGGGAAAAGGTAACTCCCTAAAAGTTATGTGACCTTAATATTTAGTAAAATCTGATTTAACCATTGAGTTGGGCTTTTAACAAACATTAAAAAGAGAGTTGTTGAATTATTTGTCTAGCTGGTTCCTACCTTGAGATAGCAGAATTGATATTTATTTATGCTTCCCGGTGCTCCTCTATGGACCAGCCAGCCTTCCTACATGGAAAATATCTTTTGGGTGCTAGTCACTGTAATATGTTTGCATTAAATTTCCACATGTTCTACTTTTAAATACCATACTGCCCTGTGGGCTGCTTGTTGTTGTATCACATCTGTGAGAACATGAACCATGTGGAGGCAGAACTCAACTGAAGACCGCTGATCTCCATCTCTCCCAGATAGCCTCTCCAAACCAACAGTGATGTGTCCATCATCAGTGTTATTTCTGGGTGGGGTAAGAAGAAGGGTCCAGTGCAGATCTTTTGCAGTCTCCTCCAACACTTGGGTGGAATCCAACAGGTTTCCCAGGTGCTGGGTCCACTGAGACTTAAGAAACCACTGCAAAGGCCATAAAAGCCATCGCGCATGATCAGCGAACAGGAGGCAAGCAGTTTGAGAAACCTCAGAGCATTCCTCACATAACCTAAGTCAGAGTCTGAAACATTATGATCATAGCACAAATGAAAAGCGAGAAAGTGCACGGTATCCAACACAGCTTCGATTAAAGGTTTGACTTCAGCAGTTTGATTGAGAATTCCAAAGATGTCAAGAGATTTGCTTTGGTCCTGAGATGGTCCACAGGTGACTGTGGCGAGCCTGCCTTTAACAGCCAGTCTTCAAGGTAGGGGAAGACCGGTACCACCGCCCTCCGTAGATGGGCAGCGACCACCGCCATCACCCTGTGAACACCCAAGGAGCACTGGTGAACCTGAAGGGGAGCACAGCAAATTGAAAGTGCTTGTTGACCACCTTGAACCGAGGGTACCACCTGTGGGCTTATAGAACAACCATGTTAAAGTATGAGTCCTGCAGATCCAATGGCAACATCCAGTCTCTGCAATCGGAGGCAGAAAGAATCAGCACCAACATGAGCATCTTGAATTTGTCCTTGCACAGTAAAGCATTGAGGGGTTGAAGGTGAAAAATAGGACAAAGTCTTCTGTCTTTTTTCGGCACAAGGAAGTAACAGGAATAACATCCAGTCCCTACTTCTAAGGCTGTTACCATCTCTATGGCTCCCATGGTCAGAAGAGCCTGTGCCTCCTGGGGGACAACTGACAGATGGTCCTCCAAAAGATGTAGGTGGCTGGTCATAAAGCAATGGTAAGGCATAGCACAGTTGCATCATTTGGAGAACCCGCTTGTTGAATGTAGTGGTCTGCCACCCAATGAGGAAGTGGCTAACCCTGCCTCCTACTCAATGGCTGTGTTCCCCTAAGGGTGCACTAAAGATGTTTTAGGTCATATTCAGAGGGGCAGGGGAATGGAGCATATACTGTATGCTGCCTGATTACCTGGTCATTGTCTGTTGGGTTCCACAGCCCTGACTTCGCAAGGGCTGGGAGGCTGTTGTGAAGATGGCAGGTTTGAAACAGTGTATACACCAAGCCCCTGGCATAGCCACGTAAAGAGCAAAACTGTTGAGGGGATTTTCAGACTGGTGTTGAATGGCCTAAGAAGTGTGCAGTGGCACAACTCTCCTTAAAATGCTCCAGGGCGGAGTCTACTTCTATGGCAAACAGTCCATTAAGAATGCCTGAATGTTCCCAGAGAAACTAGTAGATCTCATCCATGCGTGAGGCCTAAGCTGCCGACTCATCCCAATAGCCATTCCTAGACAATCCGTGGTGTCCAGGCCTTAGCAGATGACAAATGTGGCCACATCCTGGTCATGCTGAATGGAAGCATGCCAAAGACGAAAGGTTTTTACCTGCTGCAATGTCGCTGACAGACCTGGGAACTCACGGTGCATTGGGACCAAAGATGAAATATGTTTCTTGATATAATGGGAGCAAGACCCGGAGGCACAATTATGCCTTCACATCTTCTCCAGAGAACGAGAGTGGTAGAAAGGGGTGGAATCCCGCTTGGCCATTTTATGTTTTTTCTTTGTCTTAGCCACAGACTTTGACCATAAAGATGGTTTGTCACATGGCCGATAGGGACATTGTTGACATCACTAAGTTAGCATGAGCCCAGCACCCATGATGCAGCTTTTGCGCATGTTACTATGTGGCTTTATTTTTGCAACGCTGTTTATGCCCTTCACATGAGAACCGTCTGATGTGTGCGTTTTCTTCCTATTCCTGGTGTTTAATCTGAACACTGAACAAGTCGATAAACAATGCCCCTTGTTATTCTATTCTGGTCAGGCCCTAGTACCTAGACAAAACATGCTAATGCAGCTGCTGCAGGAAACTCCTACTTCGATTTTATGGAGATGCATGTTTAGGTAACGCACACACTTGGAGAGGGACCTTTCCAAGGAGAAGAGCAACACATACCTACAATGTAGAAATACCATCTATAGTCTAAGGTATGGGGTCTGCTGACAAAACCCAGAGATCTTCAATTATATATTAATACTTCTTCTTGCCAAGGGGAGGGAGGTTAGGCACTATAGTCTTTTCCCCATTGTTTTTATATGATGACATCTCCCTTTATGATGTATGGCCCAGCTGCGCCCCTGTGTGGGCCAGGGCGGAAGGCATAGCGATTAAGCGGGAAGAAATCATGGGTCTCAGAAAAGTACCCATATCCGAAAGTTGGGAAGCAATCCTGGCAACACTACAGCAAAATGTGGACCCGCCAGTCCAGGCCTCGCAGACATTTGACCCAATCGACTAACACAGTACGAGCGACTAAAACTGTTATATGGCCCTTAGGGACATTGTCGACATTGCTAAGTTAGCATGAGCTTTGCGGCCATGATGCTGCTTTTCCGCATGTTACTACATGACTTTGTTTTAGCAAGAATCTGTTTGTGCCTTTCACATAAGAACAGGTTGCTTTTGGCGTTCTCTGCCTTTCCTGGAGTTTAGTCTGAACACAATGTGCAAGGCCGATAAACAAAGCCCCTTGTTATTCTGTTGTTGTCAGTCCCTAGTACCTAGACATAACATGCTACACACAGCTGCAATACTGAAGACTTGCGCTTTGATGTTACTGGGTTGCATGTTGTTTTAACACACTTGGAGAAAGCCTTGGGAAAGGATGCAGCCTAACGGCTAGGGCGGTTGAGCACTAATCTGGGGAACCGGATTCGAGTCTCGGCAGGACGCCAACATCCTGCGATTCTGGAATGTATCCTCATGTATAGCAACTGGTGGTCATTTAAAGTGCTCTGATACCCGATACATTCGGGTCAAGTTTGCGCTCTGCAAAACTCAGTAAAAAATTTTTTTAAAGCTGTTCCATGGAGAAGAGCTCTGATGCTTCTATGATGTAAACCTTACATTCAGGCTTTAAGGTATGGGGTCAGCTGTCAAAGCCCAGAGATCTTCCTTAATATAAAATAAACTTCTTATAGTCAAGGGGAGGGTGGTTAGGCCTGATTGCCTTCTTTTCCACAGTCTTTATAAAATGACTTCTCCCTTTGTATTCTATGGAATGGTAACAATGCTAACTGCGCTGAGTTTATGCATTTTGCTCCTGGTAGTGGCTTGTATACTGTATTGTAGAGCATGATAGTTAAAATAATTATTTTAAACTATTTTCAGTGACTCTGCTAATTCTTATTGTGGACAAGTATAAGGGAGTAAGCGAGAGAGTACATCTTGCTCCCGCGATTCCTGAGCAAGTCGGGAGTGTTGTGTTCTGGGTTGTCTAATCATTTGTAGCTTCATTATATTTGGAGGAGAACGAATGAGGCACTTTAGCTAGTGGGTATTGAGATTTTGGGCATTAAGGGGGTAGGATGGTACACCCGTATTCACTGAAGTCCTGTTTTCCTGCGCATAGTTCTGTGTATGTGCGGAATCCCTGCAACAATACCCTTTAAGATATGCATGAACACCTGAGGAATCGCAAACGGCCTTGTGCCACTCACCCAGCGCGAGTACATGCAGGAAACTCAAGGTCAAGGTCACAGGCGTAGGCACATTAGGTGGCACACACAAGAAAACACACAAGGAAGTGTGCGGAAGCACTCCAACCCAAACCCAAGTTCGACACCCTTTACCCACAGTTACTATAACATGTACAGCTCGCCACACCTGGCTAAGTTGAACTGGCCTTCAAAGTTATACATCAGACATAGAACAAAAAGTCCAGCTGTATTAGCAATGTACTATATCATCATACAAACATAACGTGTAAACTGCCAGTTGAATGTACTTACTGAATCAACAGCTGTGATATAACTATTGCAAATGATGTGACGAATAATAACCTCAGTCGCTGCATGTTGCAGCAAGACATGCTGTTTGATAATGGTCACGTTCTCTAAAAAAACAATAAAAACTAATTTACAAAAAAAAAAGGATGTAAGGCCTAGCTGCAAGGTTAACTATATTACAGTTATGCATTTTTCTGCTGGTCGCGGGCCGTACACTGCATTTTAGAGCACAATAGTTAAAATAAACACTTTAAACTATATTCGTGTCTCGGTCAGTTCGTATTGTGGACAGGTATGAGTGTGTGAGCGATAAGTGTGTCTTGTAACTGCGATTCCTGAGAGATCCGGGAGTGGTGTGTTCTGGGGCGTCTAATCATTTGCATATTCGTGAGTGTGTAGGAGAGCAAGTGAGACACTATAGCTAGTCAGAGCAAGACCTGATGGCTTTGCCAAAGCCTGCTTTAGTATTTGATGTTCTGCCGAGAGATCAAAGAGGATCCAAAGGAAGAGACCATAATGGAGCGAGGAGAAGGGCTTCATACACAACTTCCATGATTGCAGTATGATGCTGCACCCTGATCAGCATCAAGGATTCAAGCCATTCAGTAGATGATTCATGTAGCTGGTTAAATTGAGCTTTCTCAAGTACATTTGTAAGGAATTTCATATGTGTAACTGGTTGTAGTTGGCAAGGTCGCTGGAATCCAGGATTGCTTTCTTCAGAAATGGTTTGAGTTGTCAAGTTTTGAGTACATGAAGGAAGATGCCTTTTGTGAGGGATGCATTGTTTATGTTGGATAAGGCGTTAGAGGGTCTACATAACGGTTGAAGCATGATGTTGCCTTCATAAATGGTGGCTTTGGCAGCTCAGAGGATGTCAGAGAGGTGTGTACTTTAAAGGCAGACCACTTTTAGAGGCGGGGGGTGGGAAGAGAGGCAGGATGGAAGGCTGCATTGTGCTACTAAAGAGGAGTTTCAACTATTTTTTTCAGTAAAGACAGTTTCTTTGTGAAGAAATGGTTGTGTGCGTCCTTAGTCTCTGGAACTGATGGGTTAGAACGAGGGTCAATTCAGTGCTTAGCAGCCATAACTAGGGTTTGATATTGATTCTTTGCTGCTTTCTAGTAGGTTGTTTTTCTGCAGTGATATGGTGTCTATTGCATGAAGTAGCTTTAGCTGAATTATGCCAGCTTGGGACGTTTCTGTTCCTGTTTATGGTCCTTTACTCATATGAGTGCATATAACTTCTATAGCACCTAAATGCTGTACAAAAACAGGAGTTTAGAAAAGAAAATGGCCTACAACATGGATGGGGAACACAAGAGAAGGGTGTGGCATCCAGGGATA
This sequence comes from Lissotriton helveticus, assembly GCF_964261635.1. NCBI lineage: Eukaryota > Metazoa > Chordata > Amphibia > Caudata > Salamandridae > Lissotriton > Lissotriton helveticus. The sequence goes on along the minus strand of NC_136068.1, from coordinate 1,541,080,116 downwards.
CCTGGAACATAAGGTTATGGCATGCGCAACATCTTAAGTTCCGAGACCAGCAGTTAGAGGTTTGCAGAACAGGACATGATGTTGGATGAGGCATGATATACTTGAATAAACCTAGTTTAATATATGGAGTTGTCCAGGGACTTCTTTACATTGGAGGGGAACTGGAGGGATATTGTAACGCCTCAACACTCTGCGAAGCGCTTATGAAGAAGGCAGCGGATATGTTAGGAAGAAGTGGCAGTGTGACGTGCATCAAGCGCATAATCTGACAAAACGCAGTGATGAAGGCGGTGGAGTGGACATTATAGAGGCTGTGTGTAGACCAGAGGCCATAAGCAGAGCAAACAGAAGTTGGGGTAGCGGAAGCTGCATGAAGGCCGAGGCAGTGTTGGGAAGTGACTGTACAGTGAGCCAAGGCTGTGAGCACAATTATGTTCATTTTGCGGATCGGTGGCTGTTCGAATCACTGTAATGACTCTTTGCTGTGAATTGCAGGTATGCTCAAAATTTAAAGGTGGGCAACATCCTTTCAGCCCTACCTTCCCGATGTAAGGCAGCGTGTGCCGCTAGCTGCTGTGACATTGATAGGAGCGTACTGAACACTTGCGCACCAACTTGCGCTCTTGCCTGCTTGAACACTTGCACACCAACCATAGACATCACCCCTTCCCAGGACCTCTGCAACAAGTTCAGTTCATACTTCCATCTGAAAATCAGGTCCCTCTATAACAACTTCAACTAACAGACACCCGACTCCAAAACCACTCTCTCCTCTAGCAACGCCAGCCAGCCCACCATCTCCTCCTGGACCCCAGTCACAACCAAAAACACTGCATCAACCATGAAAGACATTCACTCCGGAGCCCCCACAGGCCCCTGCCCCCTGCACATCTTTCACAGAGGCACCGCCGCTATTGCATCGGAACACCGACACACCATCAACGCCACCTTTGAAACTGGCACATTCCCCGACGATTGGAAATACACAGAAGTCAAGCCCCTACTTAAGAAGCCCTCAGCAGATCTAATAGCCCTCAAGAACTATTGACTTATCGCCCTCCTCCCCTTCGCGGCAAAAGTCCCAGAGAAGACCAGCAAAGTCCAACTAACGAAATTCATCGAAGAGAACTCCATCCTCGACCCTTCCCAATCAGGATTCCACAGCAACCACAGCACTGAGACCGATCTACTCGCCGCCACAGAAGACATCTGCACTCTCCTCGACCAAGGCCACACTGTCGCCCTGATCCTACTCGACCTCTCTGCAGCATTCAACAGTGTCTCCCACAGGACACTCACCGCCAGACTCCATGATGCCACCATACAGGGAACCGCCCTCGACTTGCTCCGCTCCTTCCTCACCGGCAGAACCCAAAGAAGCAGACTTCCACCCTTCCTATCTGAACCCACAGAGATCAAGTGTGGAGTACCCCAAGGCTCATCGCTCAGCCCTACTGCTATGCTTTGTGGCGCAGTTCAAATTAATTGTTACAGCAAACAAATGATGGGCAGAATGCTGACAATGCAAACATTCTCCCTCAGTCAAAAGATCTGGGTTAAATCCATCGTTCTTTTGCCCACTACGCCACCCCAGTTTGGACCCAGCCATATGCAACTCAGTCTTGACCCTGTGCCCCATGGGAACAGTCAGACCGAACTGCCAGGCCAGGGCCCCCCAGACCGGAAAAAGCATCACTGTACCACTGGATTCAAGCTAGCCTGGCTGAAGAAGGGTGACATGCCCTGGAACCGGACCGAGGATGCTTGTTTCCTATCCAGGGAGGACATAGCCTGGCAGTTCGATCTGGACTGTTCCCATGGGGCACAGGGTCAAGACTGTTTTGCATATGGATGGCTCCAAACTGGGGTGGCGTAGTGGGCAAAGAAACAATGGATCTAACCCAGATCTTTTGACTGAGGGAGAATGTTTGCATTGTCAGCATTCCGTCCATCAGTTGCTTGCTGTAACACTTTGCGCCCTAAGTGGGATGGGTATGCCCAGACGTGGGTCCTTTGCTCACCTTGCTACTGGATTCAAGTTAGCCTGGCTGAAGAAGGGTGACATACCCTGAAACCGGTCCCAGGATGCTGGTTTCCGGTCCATGGAGGACCTGCCCTGGCAGTTCGGTCTGGACTGTTCCCATGGGTCACAGGGTCAAAACTGATTTGCATATGGCTGGGTCCAAACTGGGATAGCATAGTGGGCAAAAGAACAATAGATTTAACCCAGATCTTTTGACTGGGGAGAATATTTGCATTGAAAGCATTCCGTCCATCATTTGTTTGCTGTAATGCAGTTAAAATTAAAATACTACTCAAACATAGTTGGATATTGGAGAAAAGCCAAAAGGTAAAGTCCTAAAACTAATAGCATTAGAAAAGACAGGTGTTACTTATGGTAAAGAAAAAGTTCATGCTTTTTCCTGAAAAGTATGAAGCTCTGTTCTGATCACAAAGCAAAGGGCAGTAAATTCAATTTATTTGCTGCAACCATTGAAATGCAATGTTGTTATATCTTATGGTTATTTATTATTTCTGTTTATTCATTATTTTGTTTTACTATTCATGTATCTTTAACTATGCTGTATTGTTAATGCATCTTTCAATTGATAGAGCTTTGAAGTTTAGAATGTTGGGCTTGTACTAGCCAGTATGAGCTGTAGCTGATTGAAGAAACACTCTGCCTGGATCTCAGTGCTGTACTTGTTTAAGAATAAAACGTATTCTTATTTACAATACCTTCTCAACTCTTCATTGGATGCAACATAAATTTGGGGACGAGGTGGTCAAGGCAGCACTCTCTGGACCCATCGCTTTTGGCCTAAAGAAGATCCTACCTGCAGACCTACAGTGTTTCATATTTTATGAAAATTCTACTCATCTTTAAGAAGCTCATATTCTTCATTTTGAGATAAGTGACTTTGATAAATATATATGAACTATCTACAGTAAACAAGCTTTTAAATATTTTCTGCGTTTTTGAATTCTACCCTACTGCACTTTTATTATTTAATTCGATGCAGGCTTGTAGCGTTTAATCCTCAGCTTAAGCTTTCTTTTATTTATTTCTGTCATCTCAAGCTCTATATTTATGGCGCCGAGATGCCCTAGGGCCTTCGTTTGCGCTTTATAAGTGTTAAAAATAAATAAATAAATGAATAAATAAATAAATAAAATAAATAAAATGGATTAATACTTCACTACTGGGAGCTTCGCTGCATTTATTAAATTGTTTTTGCTCTTTGAAACTGCCATCTATTGACACTTTACCCTGAAGATTTCTGCCTTGGTTTAATTTAATCATTTTTTATGCTCTTTCAATACTGCCAACTATTGACACTTTGCTCCGATCTCACAGCATAAATCAAGTGATTTACAACTTCGCATGTCATCTCTTTTGGATTTCACCTTTTAACCTTCATTATTTACATTGCATCTTTTAAAAATTATCTCGAGTCAGCCTTTCTATCCTTAATGACATCAGCTATGACGGAGACTTGTGTATACTGCTCTGTACTCGGAGGACACGAGTGAATCGTAAATATCCTTGTGGATTACTCTTGAATTGACATATACGTTACGGGTTGGGTCTTATACTCCTTTCCCAACCCCAGAGGATTGAGCTAATGGATTACATGATTTATTGACAACATTGGAGAATACTGTGGATATCGTGGAACATTTTGGAAATAACATAAGAGTGGATGCTGTGTACGGACTAAGGGATACCACTATTAATAATCCATTACAAACAATTCTAGTCATATGCCCTGACGAAGTCAATTGGTCATCAGACCAAGACGAAACACGTGTTGGCAGCGGCTATTGTATGTTCTTTGGCAGCGACTATTGTATGCTTACTTGGTGAAGATTGGATTTACCCAAGAATGGAAAATAAATGAAGATAAAATGAAGAAACTCTGATTCATTGGATTCAATACTTGGACTCTGATATTGATGAACTTTTAGCTCAGGATATTTGTTTGTTCTTTCAAGCTGTGACGGAGACATCAACCGGCATTTTTGACACAGCAGAAGTCCACACGGAACTTATTGTTTACCTCGCATCTTTTAAAAATTACCTCGAGTCAGCCTTTCAATTCTTGGTGACATCAGCTGTGACGGAGACTTCAAACGGCATTCTTTAACTCAGCAGAAATCTACACAGAACTTCCTCAAGCTTAAAACGCTGACTTTGTTTGTACTAATAACTCCTCCGTAGCTCTGTGACGTTGCACGTCTTCACGTCCTTTCTAATTTCTTCAGCCATCTTCTGCCGATTTCCTGAATTGCCGTTTTCTTCATTCTGCAATGGACTTTATGCGGGTTTACTGACATCAGTGACACGCATACTCTTTCATTAAGGTCTAGTTTATTATTTTTCATGAACTGCTGTTTTTCTTCATTACGCGCTGGAGTTTATGCGTGTTTATCGATATCAGTGACACGCACACTTTTACATGAAGGTCCAGTTTATTCTCTATTTTTAATTTTGCGTCTTTACTGACACAACATCAGTGGCACGCACACTTTTACATGAAAGTTAATCATTTTTCCATACTTGTCATTAGAGTCACACAAGTAGTGATTAATTTAATTCACTTATTCAGGGTAGTTTTGCCTTTTATACGTTTTACATTCATTTTATTATATTCTGAAGAGTTATTACTTATTTACCTCATTTACTTTATTTATTTATTTCATTATGGCCTTACAAACTGCCGTCCTTCCTCCACCTTTTCTCCCTGAGCCTGGCACTCCTAAAATTAAATGGGTTCAATGGTTTAAAGCATTTAATAGCTATATTATAGCCATTGACGGAGTGAAATTTCCTCCCATCAGGAAAAATGCCATGTTATATAGCGCTTTGAGCGCAGAAGGACAGAGAATTTTTGATCATCAACCTCCAATATTGCGTCCACCTTCCGATGATTGGAATGAATATACTGAGGCAATTGCTAGATTGGAAAAACATTTTAAAGATCAACCTAGTATAATTGTTGAAAGACACAAATTTTATACTAGAAAACAAAGGGAACATGAAGGCATTGACACTTTCTTAGCTGAATTAAGAGTTCTTGCTGTTTCTTGCTAGTTTGAGGGTCCTATTGAACAATATCTAAGGCACCAACTTGTAGTAAATTGTTTTAACAATGAGATACAGAAACCATTTTATGCTGTAGGAACCCTTCACTTGAGGATGCCTTAGAGTTAGCAAGAGTCATTGAGAGATCTGTCTCTGCTTCAAAAGAACTTAGTATTAACCCAGTTAAGCCTACTATTTCTGAGTCAATAAACAAAGTGTCTCAAGACTTTACTCAGGTTTCTCATAAAGACAAACCTTTCAAAAAAAATGAGACAAAGAAGGCTGAAAGATCTTTTCAGTGTTTCAGGTGTGGTTCGAAAACACATCTTGCTAACTCTCCTTCTTGCCCGGCTTTAAAGAAACAATGTACCATTTGTAAGAAAATTGGACATCTTGCTTCTGCATGCAAATTTAAGTTTAAAACGATGTATCTTGAAACAGATAATTTAAATGAGGTGGGCATTGTTAAACACAGTGAATCCATTAAGAAGATATTATTATTATCCATTGATATGGTTGATTCTCTTCAAGACTCCAACAGTGGTGATCCTGTATGTGATATGAAAATTGGAGAAATTCCTGTCAAAGTAACCGTTGACTCGGGTTCTCCTGTCACTATCCTATCTGATATATTTTTCTTTAAAGAATGGAAAAATGTTGAGTTAATACCCCCTGACATTCGCACAGTAGCCTTTAATGGACAGGAGATTGTCATGATGGGTTATTTTAACGATAGTCTTACCTTTGAAGATAGGGTCATTGAATCTAAAATATACATAGCAAACAAGGGTTATAATATCCTTGGTTGGAAGGATCAAGGGAAGTTTGGCATGATATTAAGACCTGGCACTGATAATCCTATTTCTCTTGATCGTTCCAAAAATGTGAGTTCTGTGATCTCAGATGGTTTGTCATTAGAAGCTGTGATTGATAAACATTGTGATGTCTTCTCTGATACTTTAGGTTCAGTCAAAGGCTTTGAACATAAAATAATTTTGAAACAGGATGCCTTTCCTACTATTCACAAAGTTAGACATGTTCCTCTCAGTATTAGAGATAAGTTAAGAGAACATCTTGATCAATTATGCAATGATGGAGTTATTGAACAAATTGATTCTTCACTCTGGATTTCTCCCATTGTAGTCGCTCTTAAAAAGAATTGTGATGAGCTCAGACTGTGTATTGATCTGAGATCATTGAATAAGAATATTCAAATTGATTGTTTTCCCTTACCCCGCATCCAGGACATGTTGGCTCAGTTAAAGGGAACGAAGATTTTTTCCACCATAGATTTAAGAGCCGCATACCACCAAATTGAATTGCATGAAGACTCCAGACACCTGACTGCATTTAATACGCCATTTGGTGCGTTCAGATTTCTGAGGTTGCCGTTTGGCCTAGCCTCTGCGGCTTCTGTTTTTCAGAAGTTATTGTTCCAATTGTTTGGAAATGTTAATGACGTCTTGGCTTATCAGGATGACATTTTAATTTCTACCAATTCAGTACAGGAACATCTTACCAAACTAGATCAGGTTTTAGGCATATTACACAAATATGGTATGACGGTAAAGGAGCAAAAATGTAAATTTCTACTAGATCAGGTTGAATACCTAGGTCATGTCATTTCTCAAAGAGGTATTGGTCCCAAACAGGATTTGTTAAAGGCTATTTGGGAATGTGCTAGACCTACTAATAAAGATCAATTGAGGTCTTTCTTGGGGTTGAGAGAATTCTATTCAAGGTTTGTACAAAATTTTGCACTGATTAGTGAACCTCTAAGATTGTTAACTAGGAACAAGGTTAAATTTATGTGGGGCAATGAACAAACTTCGGCTTTTGAGAAACTCAAAAATGTGATAATTACTGCTCCAGCTCTCAAACCCTTTAATCAAAATGAATCTTCGTATATTACGGTTGATGCTAGTAATTGTGGATTAGGTGCTGTCCTCAGTCAGATGGTTGATGGAAACGAAAATATAATTGCATTTGCTTCACGTCAACTCTCTTCTTCTGAAAAGAACTAAAGAGGCCTTAGCTTGTGTGTGGGGTGTTAAGCATTTTTCCACCTATGTTTGGGGTGAAGATTTCGGATCATAAGCCCCTAATTTTTATGTGGAATGATAAAGGGACAAGAAATGCTAGTCCCAGGCTGGTTCGCTTGTTTTCTAAACTTTATGATTTTAATTTTGTTATGAGGCACATACCAGGAGGTAAAAATTTTAAAGCAGATTTTTTATCCAGGTGTCCCTTACAGGAATCGGCACTTGATTCTGTGTTGGATGATAAAGAAGTTGTAATCAGTCTGGTTGAAGGTTTAAACTTTATGGAGAATGTTATTTCTCAATCTGATTGGGTGGAAGCTTCAGCAGAAGACCCTTCTCAAGAAATTCTTAGACGATTAATATCTGTGGGATGGCCAAGGGAGAATCAACTTGATAAAAATTTGCTTCCTTTTTCTAAAATAAAGGATTAATTGAGTCTTGAAGGCAATTTCATTTTAAGAGGTTCTCTACTCATTCCTCCAAACTCAGTCAGAGATAAAATTATTACACTAGCTCATAAAGGTCATGGGGGAATGACTAGCACATAGAAAAGATTGAGGCCACACTACTGGTGGCCTGGTATGGACATTAGTGTAGAGACTTTATTAAACAATTGTGTTGAATGTTCTCAAGCTGAGAAATCTCTTCGCACATACAATTCTCAATTATCCCCAGTTGACTTTCCAAAGAATCCTTGGGAGAAGTTGGGAATTGACTTTTTGGGTCCTGTGGGTGGCTTGAATCAAGGATTCAGATTTATTTTGACCATTGTTGATTACCATTCCAAATGGGTGTCTTTCAAATTCATGAAGGATCCTAATACTGAAAATGTGGTCAAATTTAGAAGAAACTGTTCAGATCAGAAGGGGTTCCTGTTTATCTGGTTTCAGATAATGATGTACAATTTGTTTCGTATGTTATGAGAGATTTTTTGGGTACTCTTGGTATAAAACATTTAACTACAGCCCTTTACAGCCCACAGGGAAATGGTTTAGTAGAAAGAGTAAACCGTGTAGTAAAAGATTCTGTCCAGTTGGCTATTTCTTCTGGTCTGTCAGTACAAGAAGTTGTTAGTGACAGAATTTGGTCATACAATAATACTCCACACTCTACAACTGGAGTTACCCCTTTTGCCATGTTGAGAGGGAGAGAGTCATTTAACGAACTTTCCCCAGAATGGGTTGTGAGTAAAACTCATTTTGACAGAAGTGTACCTAATTTTGAGTTAGTTAAAATGAATGTGAAGAATTCTCAAATTAAGTCTAAGGCTAGATATGATGTGAATAAACGTGTCAAAAATCAAGAATTCATGGTGGGTGACAAAGTTAGAATTAAAAGACCTTTTAAAGTTAGAGGGTCTAAATTCTATCCTGATACAACGATTGTTAAAGTAGGTAAACATTCTGTCATGATTGAAGGTGGAAAATGGTGGAGCTACAGAAATATTGCTAGAGTGGACAAGTCTGTGGAAATGAACTCTAAGAAGCATTCTATTCAGTCCTTTCATTGTCCATCTAATTTTAAGTCAGGTTCATCTTCTAATGTAAGCGATTTATCTGTGTATAATGATTTTTTTACCAATTTTTTCTTGATGGTGGGCATACTCATGATGTTGGGCATAAAGCTTCACATAATCTTGTTTCAATTTCTGATGTGCACACTGTAAATGATTCTGTATCAGTTTCGGATACACAATTGGCGAACGATGTAATTTCTCCTCCAGATGTATGCAGTTCTTCTGTTAGGTCTAGCACTAGGTTGAAGGTTACACCTACATATTTGGAGGATTATGTCACTTACATTTTTAGATATTGTAAGGTGAGGAGGTGTGTCATATCTTATGGTTATTTATTATTTCTGTTTATTCATTATTTTGTTTTACTATTCATGTATCTTTAACTATGCTGTATTGTTAATGCATCTTTCAATTGATAGAGCTTTGCAGTTTAGAATGTTGGGCTTGTACTAGCCAGTATGAGCTGTAGCTGATTGAAGAAACACTCTGCCTGGATCTCAGTGCTGTACTTGTTTAAGAATAAAACATATTCTTATTTACAATACCTTCTCAACTCTTCATTGAATGCAACAAAGGTGTTGATGGGCTGAGTGGAGACTGCGACTCAGGGGCATACGACTCAAACTTCTTTGCCCTGAAATCTGGAATGCAGGAATAGATAGTCTTCTGGACTTTGGTCACAGTCTTGAAGGAGACTCTCTCTCATTCTTGGAGTCAGTAAAAACTTTCTAAAGACTGTTGCAATATGGTCTTGTCAAGTGAGGTTGCGGTAAAATCTGGTTTGGCATTATGCTCCAGCTGCAAACAATTCAGAGTTTGGACCAGCGAGTTCATAAATGTTGTGCATCAGTAAGGGAGGAAAAAATGGAAATCGTTTTTTTTATGGTCTTTAAAGGCAGATGTTTAACACTCGAGAGACCTGAGCCTCAAGAAATACATCCAATATATAGTAAATATGCAGGTTTGGCACAGATTTGTCCAGGGGCAGGAACGGTACCTCTGATGTTTTTGAAAACTGCTTTGGTTGATTAGATATTACTTTAACGTTTAAGACTAATTTTGTTGGGTTGAGCTTGCTACAATTTTTTGACATTCAAGAGATGGTCTAGGGAGAAGCAGTTTGCCAGAGTGACATGGACCTGTGTTGCCAAAGTATATGTTGAATTTAGACACCCCCTCAACTTGGGTGTTGTCTGCGTACATGTTACTATGATCCTGGCAGCGTGAAGTGATTTGGCCATGGGCCTCCTGTATATATCAGATAGAAAAGGGATTAATATTAAAGTCCTGTGGAAATCTACAGCAGATTGGTAGAGACTGAGATGTAAAAGGTAGCATATAAATTACCTTGGACTTGACTTCCAGAACTGATTAACCAGTTGAAAGCTGCACCTGGGGACCTGGCATATACAATTCTGTAATTAAGGATGCAGGGGTCAATGGTGCCAATGGGTGCAAAAAGGTCTAATGTCAGGATCTGACACCAACATTGCTAAGCAATTACCGTAGGACATCCAGCACAGACAGTAAGACAAACTCTGCTGTAAAACTGAACCATCCCTACGAACACCTGCACATCTTCCTTTTTTTCTGGCGAGGGCAGCTCTGAGATGGTCTTCACTAACTCCATTTTGGGTCTCAACTCGTGGGCAGAAATAACGTGGCCAAGGTAGTTGATCTATGTTAAACAAAATTACATATACCTATTTTCGAGGGGGTACCCTTATGTTTGAAAATTTGCATTACTTCTTTTACCTTGATCCCAAGGAAAGTAAGTCTGTCACTGAAGAGATCATCATCTTTAAAAACCATGACCCCGGAGTGTTCCCTAGCATGTTTTTCAACACAGAAGAATCCTCAAACCACTGAGACAGCTTCACAGCGTTCGAGCACTTCAGCGGTCCAGCAGTGGCAGAGAGTCCACAAGAGAGCTCGGATGAAGGCTCGAGAACAGAGACGACAGAGCAAGCATGTGAAGGGAAATAGTAAGGTAATTCCCAAATCACAAACCCAGAACAGCCCACAGCCGCGGCACTTAAGTTGAAGCAGGCAATAGGCAGACTCAATGACCAGTCCTAAAAGAGACGCTGTATATAGTGTTGAAGTTTCCAGTTCCACCAAGAAAATGACAGTTCCTCAGAAATCCTGGCATCCCATCCTCATTGTCAAATGTGAAGTTACGGTAGTCCACGTAAGACCAGGACATGGTTGAGTAGGTGAAATCCAAGTTTAATCGAGAAGAACACAAAGCTCCATCCACTCTGGTCTCCTGACGGCTTCAGAGCCACTCGGACTTTGAAAGATAACATTCTACCAGGCAGGCTCGAGACAGTAGAGGATTCAAATAACAGAATAAACATACAAAAGCAAAGGAAACAGTACAGCGATACCACACTAACTCCATGTTGTGACTGGCACTAATGCCTCAAAAGCACCCAGTATGGTGGTGGTCTATGCAAAAAATGTGCTTGTATCAGCACAAGTTTGTTAAGTACCTGGCCTAAATATGAGAGCAGAGCTATCAGGTGGTAGTTACTATCTCATCTGGTTTTAAAAAGGGTTTCTTCTATTTAGACTCAGCATAGCTGCATTCCAGGACACTGGTAAACTCCTGTTTATTAGGGGGCATAAAATAGTACAAGCAGTCTGAATAAAGGGGCAGAGGGCCTTCATAACCCTGGCTGGACCCATTTTGTGGGGAACCTGAAGCAGTGTATATTACAGTGTTTAGTAGAAAAAGTATGAAGGATTCAAATTCATCTAAGACATTTGATAGAGGGTTTAAACAATCTTGACAGAACTGAGCAAAGAGTATTCTGTGTGTCACAATTTCAGTCTGGGCATTTCTGATTTAGTTTACAAAATATTGGGAAATATGGATAAGTTACCTGGAATCCTAGTTCTCTTCCAGGGGTATCCTCATCAAAGTCATAAGCACTGAATATTCCCACCCATGTGCGGGGACCCCATAAACAATATAGAAATATATATGGAAATCACATATATCTTGCTCCCCATATATGTATGTACATATATCATTTTTTCTCACACCAATGCAGCCCCAAAACGGAGGCTAAACAATGAAAATATCCACACATAAAAGTGTATTAGCAAGCGTATAAAAAACACATTAGGTAAAATAGCACTTGAACTCTGTTTTAATGAGCAAAACACTCAAATTGTGAACATTGCTAATAAATAGACATTGTTAGCCTACAGGCTGCATTGAAAAGCAATAGCATAGAAAAAGAAAGCATTTTCAACACAAACTGGCACCGTGCCTTTAAGGCAGCCATGACCCCTGGCTTCCCATCATGCCTCAGGGGTGAAAGTTAGGTCAGTTGTTCTTTGCATAACCCTGATATCAGGGCTTAACAATTCAATCAATCAATCAGCAGAATTTGTAAAGCGCGCTACTCACCCTTAAGGGCCTCAAGGCACTGGGGGGGGGGGGGGGGGGGTCGCTACTGCTCGAATAGCCAGGTCTTGAGTTGTTTCCTGAAGGAGAGTTGCTCCACGGTCAGCCGTAGGTGTGTGGGGAGGGTGTTCCATGTCTTGGCTGCCAGGTAGGAGAAGGATCTTCCTCCGAGGATTGCTTTGCGGATCCGTGGGGTGGTGGCGAGGGCGAGGCTGGCGGTTAGGTGTGTAGAATGTGAGGCGACTGTTGAGGTACTTCGGGCCCGTGTCGTGGAGAGCCTTGTGAGCGTGTGTGAGGAGTCTGAACATGATCCTTTTGTTGACAGGGAGCCAGTGCAGGTCTTTCAGGTGAGCAGAGATGTGGCTGTGGCGAGGGATGTTCAGGATGAGTCATGCTGATGCGTTTTGAATGCGCTGGAGTCTTTTCTGTAGTTTGGCTGTGGTTCCAGCGTAGAGGGTGTTCCCGTAGTCCAGGCGGCTGGTGAGGAGGGCCTGGGTGACCGTCTTCCTGGTTTCGGTGGGGATCCATCGGAAGATCTTTCGGAGTATGCGCATTAAACTATAAACACACTGATCACAAATCTCATTTACCTGGGGAGGCGGGTGGGTTGCTTATGACTTTCATGAGGATACCCCTGGAAGAGAACTAGGATTACAGGTAAGTAACTTATCCTTCTATACAGGGGAACCTCATCAATAGTCATAAGCACTGAATAGAATAGCAAGCCCATCAACCACCTGCAGGTAAATGAGAAATACAAGACCCAACTAAAAAATTGTAACAGCTGAAAACTCAGCCGTTAAACAGATTCCGCAAGGAGGCCTGGCCTACTTGGGTATCTGCTCTCATGTCCGAATCAAGACAGTAATGTCTGGTAAATGTATGGGCGGACCTCCAAGTCGCCGCCTTACAAATCCCAGACATGGTCACATTATGGAGAAAAGCTGTAGTAGTTGCTGTCCCTCTCGTGGAATGTGCCTTGGGAGACAACCCTAGAGTCTTATGCGCCAATTGGTAGGCAAGCTTGATACACGAAACTATCCATCTTGAAATAGAACGTTTCGAGGCTGCATAACCTGGTCCGACCGAAACATAGTTGATCAGACTTACGTATAGCTTTGGACCTATCTAGATAGTACATTAAAACCCTTTTCAGGTCCAAACAATGCAAGGCCCTCTCAGCTGGAGTAGAGGGATTGGGGAAAAAGGTGGGTAGTGAGATGGTTTGGTTTACATGAAAATCTGACACCACCTTGGGTAGAAAGTACCACTCTATTCAAATGGAACACAGTATAGGGCTCTTTGGAACAAAAAGCTTGAATTTCGCTCACCCTACGAGCTGACATGATTGCTACCAAAAAAGCAGCCTTCCAGGAAAAATGGTGCAAAGTTGCTTTGTGAATGGGTTCAAAAGGGGGCCTATTAATTTTGATAGCACCAGGTTCAGCTCCCAGGGGGGAGACGGAGGGCGCACTGGAGGGTAAACTTTTTCAACCCCTGCAGGAAGTCCTTTACAGCTGGCAACTGGAAAAAAGAAGGTTGTGTAGGTGATTGCCTATAAGCTGTTGTAGCAGCCAAATGCACCTTAATAGAATTAAACTTCAACCCTGCTTTAGCCAGATATAGTAAATAAGGAAGAATAACATCCTCCTGACCCCTGATAGGATGATGATCGTTCTGCATGCACCACATATAGAAGCGCTTCCATTTACATGCATAGGAATGTCTTGTGGAAGGACGTCTCGCTTCTTTCAAGATGGACATGCAGTCCTGCGGCAGTCCTAGATGGCCATATTGTATGACCTCAGGAGCCATGCTGCCAAGCTCAGTGATGGAAGGTTGGGATGATGAATCCTCCCGTTCATCTTGGATAACAGGTCCGGCCTACATGGCAGCCTCTTGTGAGGGGACAGTGACAGATGAAGCAGGTCCGTGTACCACCATTGCCTCGGCCAGTATGGGGCAATAAGGATCATCGTTGTGCACGAGTGTGCCAGCTTGCTCACCACCTTTGGGATCAGCGGAAGGGGTGGAAAGGCGTACACAAATTCCCCTGATCAGTATATCAAAAGGGCATTCCCTTTCGATCCTGGCCGGTAAAATCTTGAGGCGAAGTCTCAGCATTGGGTGTTTTCGTCGTCCGCAAAGAGGTCAATGGTGGGACGACCCCAAGACTGGAAGATGCCCTTGACTACCTCGTCGTTGAGAACCCAGTCTTCTCTGTCTTCGAAATGCCGGCTCAGGGCGTCCGTCCTTACATTCTGTTCTCCTGGGAGGTGGACTGCTGTGACTGAAAACTTGCGAGCCAGAAACCAATGCCAAATGCGTTGGGCTTCCAATGAAAGAGTCCGTGAGCACGTTCCTCCCTACTTGTTCAAGTAGTACATTGTGGTGGTGTTGTCCGTCTGTACTAACACGGATGATGTTTGAATCGAGGGTAGGAATGCTGAGGGCTAGGTGGACTGCCCTCAACTCCAACATGTTGAAGTGGTAAGTGCGCTCTTTGGAAGACCACAGACCTTGCATCTGGAGATGACCCATGTGTGCTCCCCAGCCTTGTAAGGAAGCATCCGTGATCAACGTTTGTGTAGGAGGTTGATGGAACAGGACTCCAAGCTGCATATTCTGCTGTTTTGTCCACCACGGAATGGAGGCTCGAGCGGTTTCTGACAGAGAAATCTTGTCGTCCCAGTGAGATGACTGTTGATCCCACTTGTCCTCCAGATCCTGCTGAAGAGGACGCATCCGAAGTCTGGCATTCGGGACCAGGAAAATGCAGGACGCCATCGACTCTGGTACTTCAAAGCAAGGCCCAGAAAGTGCGAACAATTGCCTCCCTACTAGACAACATTTCTGAGCTACGGAACACTGTCTCTCCTCCGAAGGAAACACTTTCCCTACCTCGGAGTCTAGCAGAGCCCCTAGGAACTGAATCTGCTGCGAAGGCTGTGAAATTGACTTGTTGACATTGACATGCAGTCCCAACCTATGGCAGAGGTCGATGCAGCTCAGGAACTGATTTCTTACACTGTCTTGGGAAGGTCCTTTCAACAGCCAGTCGTCCAGGTATGGGTACACGATGACACCCCTGCGGCGTAGTGCGGCCGCTACCACTGCGACACACTTCGTGAACACCTGGGGTGCTGACTTTAACCCGAATGGAAGGACCTTGAACTGGTAGTGGGAGCTCCCCATCCAGAACCGAAGAAATCTTCTGTGATTGAGTTTTATTGGGATATGGAAATAAGCATCTTGCAGGTCCAGCGAACACATCCAATCTCCCCTCCTGAGATGTGGATATATTTGATGAAGCGCCAACATGCGAAACCTTTCCTTTTTGATATATAGCTTGAGTGTTCTCAAGTCCAGAATGGGTCTGTATTCTGCCTTTTGGCCCTTTTTTCTGACCAGAAGATATCGTGAATACACTTCTTTCCCCCTCTGAGAGATTGGCACCCTCTCGATAGCTGACTTTGAGAAGTATAGCCACCTCCTTTTTCAAAAGATTTAGCTGATGACTTGATGTTGGCATTGGAGGAACGGGTGGAGGCAGACGTTGGAAACGAAGACAGTATCCATTCTGAAGTGTAGTCAACACCCAGTGGTCTTTTGTAATGGCCTGCCACTCTGTCATATGATGCACGATGCTCCCCCCACTGGAGTGGACAACGGCGCTGGGGGAAGGAAGGACTCATTGCTTGGACTGGGCCTTGTTGAAATTGCTGCCCTGGAGCTGATTTCCACCGCCTCTGGAATTGCGCTTGCCTCTGAACTGAGACTTCCGCTGCCCCCGTTGGTCCTGACCCTTCTGCCACCGAGGGGTTTGATCCCTCTGCTTGGAAGAGCCCTTATTGTAGTTGCAAAACCTTTTTCTAAACTCTTTCTTCTTCTCAAGCCCTACGGCTTTAATAGTGTCCAACTCTGTCTTCATTCGCTGCATCGCTTCGACCGGTACTTGCCCCAAACAACGATGTTCCAGAGAAGGGCAAGTTCAAGATGAGGGACGGAGCCTCCGGTTTAAGGGACGTCAGACGCAACCAGGAAGACCTCCTTGTACATACTCCTTGTGCATAGCCGTGCACTGATAGAGTAGCTCCGTCTGCAGCTGCACCGATTATTTGATTGGAGACCTGGCAGCCCTCCAAGAGAATCTCCCCAAAGTCCTTCCGATCCTCTTGCGGTAGTTTTTCAGTGAACCGCTGCAGAGAATCCTACAGGGATCGATCATAGCGGCCCGAGAGTGCTTCCGCATTAGAAACTTTCAGAAGTGAGGCTGAGGTGTTACAGACTCTTCTTCCCCAAGAATCCTGCGATTTGCTCTCCTTATCCGGAGGAACTGTGGAGGAGGAAGCCACAGCGTGTGATTTTCTTGCCACCACAATAATCACTGAGTCTGGTGAAGGGTCGGCCCTGAGGAAAAGAGGATCCTCCTCTGGTGAATGATATTTTTTCAGAATCCTCGCAGGGGCGGCCTTTATTGTTGCTGGTGTAAGAAACACCTCCATCACAGGTTCTATAATACCCTGAACCAAGGGTAGTAGAGGCTTGGGTACTGACCTGTGGTGCAAAGTCTCGAAAATCACCGAGGTTTTGACCTGGTGAGTCGTCATGGGGACTCCCAGCTTAAGCGCCCCTCTGCCCAAGATAACTTGAAAAGTGAAGATGTCGTCCACTGGAGATATTCTCGAGGGCGGACTGTCCGTCAAGGTAGGCGAATTATCTCTGTGAGAGCAAGTAGGAGATGAGGAGGGAGTGGGAGACCTGCGTTCCCTTCTTCTACTCCTAGACCTGGACCTCCATCTGGTGGAAAGCATCGGGGTGCGTGACCGATCTCTGGGTCTGGACACCTGTCTGGCTGGGGTCCCATGCTGAGTAGGCCCACCCCATCGTGGTGATCTGATGGGAGGCAACTTCTAAACCTCTCTCCTTGCTGGTGAACGTGACGGAGGGGGTGATGCTCTCTGATCATGCAGTGAACCTGCATGAGAATGTCTCGACCTCTCACTGCCAGAGGAATAGATGACCACATCCGGTGATCTATTTCGATCTGAAGATCTAGAGCCTGAGGACGATGACGAAAGGCTCACTGGCATGTTTCCTCTTGAAGGGTCTCTCGAGCGGGATCTAGACCGCCTCTTAAAAGTCTAATCCGCTGGACCTCTCTTCCTCTTAGCAGGGGGGCTCATGCCCACAGGAGAATGACGGAGAGTGCCTCGACGTCGCACGCCGGTGATGGGGCGACGACGGAGTGTGCCTCGACTTTGATGACTGGACGCCGACGGAGGTTGCCTCGACGTCGAACGCCGTTGACTAGGCGTCGACGGAGGAAGCTTCAACGTCGAAGACTGGTGATGTGGCTTCGACGACGGCTGTCGACGTTGAGCTCCTGTGCAACAACAGAGACCTCTCCCTCGACGCAGCACATCGCCCCATTGACGGCAGCGGAGGTACCTTGGTTCTCGACGCTGAAGTCTTCGCCGTCGAAGGAAGGTGACTCGTCTTTGTCGACGGAATCTTCTACGCCGATCCCAATGCCGAAGGTGAAGAAGTCGCGAGTCCTCTCGACGTCGATCACGTTCTTCGCTTTTTCTGCCTCTTAGGAGACCTACTTCTCTCAGAGAGACCATAAATCCTTATTCTCTCTCTATCTTTGAGAGTTCTCCTAGACAAAGTCTTGCAGTGTTCACAGGAATCTGCAGAGTGTGTCTCAGGGAGACAGAGGATACACACAGGATGGCAGGCGTCAAAAAGAGAAGGCATTTTGACAAAAATTATCCTTATTTGAAACTCAAAAAAGGCAGCTCTAACACTCTAAGGCCAAAAACTGTCGAATGAAAGCAAAAATTGAAGAAAATCACAAAGGATTTTTGACAGAAAGTTAAAAAAAAGTGGGAGCTGTTAAACCAGGGTCCTGACAGAAGGAGCCAGGAAGAACAACTGACCTAACTTTCACCCCTGAGGCATGATGGGAAACCAGGGGTCATGGCTGCCTTAAGGGCACGGTACCAGTTTTTGTTGAAAATGCTTTCATTTTCTATGCTATTGCTTTTCAATGCAGCCTGTATGCTAGCAATGTCTATTTATTTGCAATGTTCACAATTTATGAGTGTTTTTCTCATTAAAACACAGAGTTCAAGTGCTATTTGACCTAATGTGTTTTTATATGCTTGCCAATACAGTTTTATGTGTGGATATTTACTTTGTTTAGCCTCAGTTTGGGGGCTGCATTGGTGAGAGAAAAAATGATATATGTACATACATATATGGGGAGCAAGATATATGTGATTTCCATATATATTTTTATATTGTTTCCGGGGTCCCCGCACATGGGCGGGAATATTCAGTGCTTATGACTATTGATGAGGATCCCCTGGAAGAGAACTCCATAGATGCGATAAGAGGATGTCTGTATAAACACTGGGCTTCAGCCTCAGAAATACAATAGTTATAAAAAGATGTTCTGGGTGGTATACATTTTTTTCTACATTGGCGTCATTTTCTCTCATCACGCCTAACCTTTACATGGAGCTGTAACAATTCTGGTGAAAACCAAGTGTTCTTCTTGACCTTCAGTATTAGGGATTTTCTATGACTTTTAATGGTAACATATGGTCAGGAGCCTGTGTCACATTAGTGTTGCAGATGTCTAAAAGATTGTTTGCCTTGGTATCAAGAGACAGTGAATGTTAGTAGCCACATGTGCCTTCAGGTAAAGGTAGAGAATTATCCAGTTCTACTCTAAACTAGTTCGCAAATGCTCATGAGGCAGGAGTACGTTTTGAACCTCAATGGTGAAGGGCACCCTAAAAGCACTCATCAAAATGAAAGGGACCAGATCTTGAGTATTGTCGCAACCCCCTCCTGCACCCTCTCTGTCACAACCCCCTCTTGTGCCCTCTGCTTAGTGGTCTAGCGCGCAGGGCTAATGATGATTTATCCCCCTTGGAGCCCTATGCATGCTATAATATTACTGACTGATGCTCTCCCTGCATCCTAATGACCGGTGTCTCCTCCCAATCTCCTCATGGTTGATGCTACCCCAGCATCCCCCATAACTGATGTACCCCATAGTTCCCTCATGACTGATGCTTCCCCAGCATCCCTTATACCTGATGTTCCCCATAGCTCCCTCATGACAGAAGCTTTCCCAGCATCCCTTATAACTGATGCTTTCCCAAACTCCCTCAATACTGATGCTTCACAAGCAACCTCATGACTGTTGCTTCCCAAGCATCCCACATAACATCCACCTCCCTCATGACTGATGCTTCCCCAGCACACTTATGACTGATGCTTCCCCGACATCTGAAATTTCCATTACCCTTGAACCCCTAAAAGCGTTCACCACTCTCCATGGATTAACTACTCTTGCTGTCCCTGGGGCCTTAGCGTGGTTTTCCATTCACTCTCTGCAAGCGTGCCCCAGAATCCAATGAGCGAATGACAAACCTTGCTCTTGCTGTTATTGGGGCCTTGGTGTTGTTTTCCATGAACTATGCAAGCTCGAGCAAAAATGATACATTTGTTTCTGGTAACTTGATTCCGATCAACAAGTTGCACCAGCCCCTTCTGTACGGTCATATAGAGTATACTAACATGTTTTCCCCAAGGTTCAAGAACCTTCCAGACAGCCATGTTCCCCACATGCTGCACGCGATCTAGCTACTTACATCGAGATTTCGAGAGGATATATAAACCCCACCCAAACTGTGGCTTGGCCTCGCTCCCTGCAGAACTTCATCCTTCCCACTCAACTGAAGAATCCTGCCGGAACCAAGAACCGCTCCAATGTCCTTAAAGACCAACCAAACCAGTGCTTCCAGTGGCAGCCGCTCCCTCAACATCTTCCTCTTCGCTACCTCCTGCACAGTTACGCTGGTCCCCCTTGTAAACCTGAGTCAAGGCTTTGAGATTTTCTTCGAACTTCAGACAAGTTGAAGAACTCTGCTATTAGTACTGGATATCAGGTCAGTGCACACTAAACCTCTACAGTAGTAAACAGGACTCAGTATCCCCCGTCTTCAAAGACTATAGACTTTTCCTCCATTTCCACGCTTCTTGTGCATTAATACTCCAGACCCTCGCTACAACCTTGATGCTAAAACGGTCACCGCTTAAGGATTCAAGAATTCAGTCTTGTGTTTTTCTGATGAACAGTAGTGCGCAGAGAAATCACTTCAGTCTTTCATATAAGGATCAACCCTGTACCCCACTATGTGTTTTGAGTGTATCCTCAGGAGTGCAAGTCAGTCCAACCTATGCACAGAGAGAATCTTGAGGAGTGCCAATAACTCCAATCTGTATTTCAAGTTTATTTCTAGGAGTGTCACTCCAATCTGTGAATTTCGTATTTCTGCTCTCATGCGGAGTTGCTGACGAAACTTGTAAGTTTGTGTCACTAAAGTCAATGCATGTTCATTGAATGTTCAGACTTGTTAGTGTACTGAGGGTAACTGCTTCCTCTTGTTATTTCCAATGCATTACATTATCGCAAAGCCAGAGGTTCTTGTCCAGTGCATGTCTACCTCACAAACTTAGATGGCCTCAGAAGTGACAAAACCGGTTACGCAGTTTCGCACAGCCATCGAACAGATCCAGTACCGCAAATCTCTCTTTTCTTATTTAATCCCAACCTCTATTCTCCCAGGAGTACAGTGAGAGTTCTAAGGTTTCCGTTCCTGTACTTGCATTGTGTTCAGGTGGGACAGGAGATCCAGCATCGGCTCCTGAGTCGTCTCCGTGATTGGGACCAGTTGAGTGCATGACAAGTATATGTTTGTCTGATTATGAGACAGCATCTAAGAGGAAACCAGCCTCATGAGTGTCATTTAACTACTTTAGATCATAATTTGCATAGATTAACATTCATAAAGTTTTTTGCAGCCCGAGGTGGGTTCTGGGTATACGTTAAAGTTTACCAAATAAGTCATGGACTCCTTATATATTTTGTAGGGTATAAAGTTCTAGTTCAACCAAGCATTTCAGTGTTATCTTATTGGGAGGACAGTAAAAGTGGAATACATGTATTTTATATACCTTTATCTTACATGCAATAGCTAACAATTCAACCTCAGCTAGTATTTGAGGATGTTCTAACTATATAACTAGGGATTGGTTTGCTATTATCGCTTCTTTTTCTCAGTTTTGGCAATGTTGTCTTAAGCCCTGGAGATACTCAATCATTCATGAACGCATCACTTGTCTCTGTATGCCACGTCTCAATAATACATACAAGGTCTAGGGTTTATGCTATAGGTGCACCGCTATCTGATGCGTTTCATATCCAACCTTCCACTACGAAAAAATGTCAGAGAAAAAAGGATACTCTCCAACAACTGCAAAATAAGTATCCTCAGGACTGAGACAAATCCACCAAGAAACAGGAACTGCTACACTCGGTCTCCACACATGCTTTCACACACTATGGCAATACAATTTAGCAAATGAAAATCAAAAAAAACAACTGCCATATAGAAAATATCGACACATGCAAGGCTGTAGTGGTGCTGACAATAAGAACTAACAAAATATTCAGCTAATTCTGTTGAAAAGCAGGTCTTCAATGTTGATGTGGTTGCCTCAATTCTAAATTCATTCACCCCTCAATTTGAGGGCAGGCCTGTTTGTTCTACCAATGATCATGTCACAACACGAAAAGATACATATGAGACTGTGATGCGTGTACACAAGTTTAATTGCGCAATCCAGAAAGGGAACTTAAAATAGAGAGAACATAAAAGACCCAGCATAGTGGTACACGCAGCTTATTTGCAGCTTGCTAGCAAAGAGATTTGTCACAATTGAGCATTCAGATTCAACATTTCCATTTGTTTATTCTACACGCATCTAAACGCTGCATCATAAATATTAGGGATCACAATACACACAAAGTTCCACTTTACCTGGTCAGTGTGGCAGCTGAGACTTAACTATTCCTAATTTCATGCAACTATTGGAGACAGAATTATACACCATGAGCACACTTCCTTCATGATGTTCTTTAAGGACATGGATGACA
Organism: Lissotriton helveticus; assembly: GCF_964261635.1. Classification (NCBI taxonomy): domain Eukaryota; kingdom Metazoa; phylum Chordata; class Amphibia; order Caudata; family Salamandridae; genus Lissotriton; species Lissotriton helveticus. The sequence continues at coordinate 1,541,058,036 of NC_136068.1, read as the reverse complement.
TCTATGCAGTACTAAAAAGGAAGTGCAGAATAGTAACATCAGCACTAGAAAGGTACTTTACTAACTCGACCTTCAACCCCTTCCAAAATATTGTATTTAAGCTTTGTCTATTGTGGGGTGCATAAACTTCAATTCAAGGCTTCGATTTAACTAGGACAATTTGGGTAGCCATCTTATTTAGTTCCACAGATGGAAACACCAAGGTATGACCATAGACAAGCGTCCTCTACTGCTCCTAAAGCATTCATGTGCTCATGTTGTTTATTCTCAAACTTTCTTGCTCTTGAAATAAACACCAGCCTACTGAGCTATGCATTCTGAAACTTCAGGTTGCTGTGTTCACACCTGCATTCTCAGGCCACGGTCGCAATAAATGGCCAGTTCCAAGGTACGTTCATTGACACTTCTCAGCTCCTGTGATGGAGCGTGGCTCTGTGACATTTGGGATAACCATTTAACCAAACCTTTGATTGCCTCACAATAAAAGAGGTAAAACGCTAGGACAAACCCCAACCAGAAATAGTATAACTTTGCCATCACTGTGCTTCTTAAATGCAACCAGTTCTAGCTATATATTTGCGATTCATTAAAGATTCAGCAGTGCAGCTTAATCACATAGTCTTCACAATTCACATGTAGCTCTTTGAGATGGAGTAACAACAGGCACCACAAAAAGGGACAATTTCATGTCGCAAATAGTGGGCAAACAGTCGTTTAGAAGCACATTGGACTTCTTTGCTAAGTTATTAGTAGGTCATATCCTTAACTTGAATTTCAAAGTTTAATTTATTGCATTGCATACGCTGATAATACACTTCAGTAGCTGCAGCATGCAGCGAGGTATGTCTGAGTAATGTAGTACATGGCCTGATCTTGAGTGAATGAACTAGACTCAAGCATGTGGGACATTCAGTAAAATCCTTCATTGAACATCCAAGAGGGCACACGCCTGGCTGTTCACTTGTCCAAATGATGGGGAAGAAACCTGAGCCACCATACACAAATGTAGATGTAACAGTTTAGTGCAGAGCATAATACTATAGATTAGCAAGTTACTTTTGCCAGGCAAAGGAAGTGAGGTACTATAAAATGAACTGATTTGTCCAGAGTCGCTTAAAGTGGGGGATACAACAATGGAGCGATTAGATCCCATCTCCATTCGACATATTGTATTTTGATTGGTTGCTTCAGCATGTTGCTTCCTGTTGGAGAAGTACTGCTGTGCCGCAGGGTCACATGACCCTGTCCAACAAACCTTTTTGCTTTTCATAACACATTGGTTTCTTCAAGGCTGCAAAAGGTACAGGATATACGTCTCAAGAGTGTGGATATTAGCCCAACTGTAACATATACATTTCTACAGAGACGGATACCAGGTATATTTTCCTAACGTTCAGATAACACACAATTCGAAGTCAATGGCATGCTTTGAAAGCTAGAATACATTCAAACAGTTTTCTGAGAATACTTCTGCTGCTGGGGAAGTCATCCCTCACATGAAATGTGGGCAACTCCATCAATAATGTCCGTAGATCTTCAGTTCATGACCAAAGAAAGAGCTGCTTCAGTAACTCAGCTGAATGTTGAGAAAGGTTTGAGGAGTGTTTCCAAACTTGGGTATCTAATACAAAGGTCAACCAAGGTGACATCTGTATGGTATTTTGGCCTCTTGGTATAATACACACATGTGGTCGAGTGCACCTCTAGCATAGGGGTGCAAAGCTATCAGTTGATCGAAGCTCTTGACGTGTCGGCAGCAGTCATTGCCATTTTTAAAATCTCCTGAAACTCTCCAATGACCTTGGAAGCAGGCCAGCTGCAAGAATGCTCCACCTTTCTGTAACATGGAGAATGAGGGCAGCATAGGCAGGAATTTGTTCAGAGGAAAAAGATCATCCCTACCCCATATTACACCATAAGATAGCAATGATTTTACAAAGTCAAAGTCCATTATAAATATGACATTGCCTTTGGAGGTTCATGATTGAAAGACTTAAGACACTAGGTAGGATGAAGATCCATTCTGAGAACACGGAATGAATGATCAGATGGAAAACATCCACTCGCTGGGAGTGCGGCCATACTGCAGGGAGAAAGAAACAAGAATAAATTAGAAACATTGGCACCTGGCAGCTGAACTTAATTAACTGGATCAGTAACCAAGCTAGGCTGGTTCACAGTGAATCCTACTGAAATCATGTAGGATTATTGCAGCTCTACCAAGACTACAGAACCCAGGTTACTTGCACGGGGGCTAAGGGGTCACTGCATAAACATATTTAGCATATGGTTAAAAAGCTTTGCACATAGTATGTTACTGAGAATACTTCACTTTAATGAACCAGCACTGAATGACTACTACAAATATGCAACATTATTACACTGCACTTACCTGCCTCCCTGCAGCTTTAGAAAAATCTTGATTAATTTGCAATGTGTTGACTGGTGAAAAACCTCCTTTCGTTTAATAGTGAGGCAACTTTAAACCTTACAATAGTTGAATGAATGAATGAAATAGGTTTTATAAAGCGCGTTACTACCCCGAGGCCTCGCATCGCTAGGACCAAACAGAGCAAGGACATGGTAAGTTAGTGAGTATTAGTGAAGAGATGAGTTTTAAGAAGTCGGCGGAAGGTCAGTAGGTTGGGTTCCCTGCGAAGAGTAGGGGGCATGGAGATCCAGAAAATGGAGGCAATCCAGAGAAGCAACGTCCGCCTCATCTGGATCTGCGTACTATCCTCGTCGTGGCGAGGAAGGCGGTGCTGGAGCGAAGACTCCTGGACGGTTGGTAGGGGGTAAACAGAGGATGGGTAATGGCAGGTCCAGTTTTCCAGATAGCTCCGTGGGGGAGGCACATGGCCTTGAAACGTATTCTGGACTGAATTGGCAACCAATGAAGCTTCCTCAGAGCAGGTCTCGCCGATTGTCTCAGGGGATCTCAAGGAGTAGGCGGGCCGCACAGTTCTTGATTACTTGCAGTTTTTGGGTGGTGGCCTGCGGGGCGACCAGATACAATGTGTTCCCATAATCCAAGCGGGACATGATAAGGGCTTGCACCATAATCCTTCGCGCCTGTAAATTAAGTAGGGGGAGGATTTTCCTTAACATCCACATCAGACCAAAGCAGACAGCAGAGAGCTTGGTGGCTTGATAATTAAAGCAAAGGGAGCTGTTGAGCCATATACCTAGGCTCTTAATCTGGTGCTTTGGGGCAGGCATCGTACAGATACAGGGTGGCCAGGAGAGGGTGAAGGAGACTTGCCCAGAAACATTAATTCTGTCTTGTCTCCATTCTGGTTAAGGTGAGATAGTGCCATCCATTCAGCTACCGCTTCTAAGCAGATGCCCAGATCACACGATGACCCTTCGGGTCTTTTAATGCAACCACAAGCTGGGTGTCATCTGCGTATGTAATGATTTTTATGTCAAATGGAAACATTTGACATTTTAAACCACTCAATAAACATTTTTATAAGATTTTTCATGGCCAATTTCTACTTCGTCCACTTCTTAATATCTTTACATAGGTTGGGCTTCTGTATTACCAACTCAAACGATGATTTGTATGTCTTTTTTGATTGGCGCTATTAATTTAATTCTGCATGTTTTATCTCTGAAATATGCCTTAAAGTGAGGCAGACCCCATCAGAGAAGTCACTTCCATAGTACAATTTTCTCACCCGCTGGACCATTGACCAGATGAAGTTTAAGTGGAACTGAATACAATGCAATGGGGCAAGTTCCTAAATGAGGTCAGGAACCTTTCTACATCAGTTTGCTATTTCTGTCTCCTTGTGGGCTGGCTCCACAACATGCAAGGGGCACCAGCTTTTTAACATCTGTTTTCTTACCTGCATCTGGTAGTGAGTCGAAAAGGTGCTTAAGTGGTTTATAAATATCAGTATGGTGCAATTTCTACTGCTTGAGGCAGTGTTCAATAACACTATCCCTCTTTGGTGCCATTCAGGGATGGATAGAGACATTCCTTCCTCAAAAATCATTCCTGTAACTAGTGTCATTGGAAAATGAACTTCAACCAAATTTATTAGGTGATCTGATAACAGCAGATAACTGTGAAATAAAGCAGAATCCATAGAGATGAGGGTTTCGGTAAACTACCTTCACCCCGCATCCGTAACCCCGCATGCTGTAACAACGACCGCATTGTGACAACGCATACCATTACCCCTCAAGTCGTTACGACTTGCGGAGGGGATGGAGAGGTAATGGATTTAAAATCCAACACCTTCCCTGCAGTCCGCACAGACTGCAGTTTGAATAGTAAATTTTACTATTCCAACATCCAGCGCTCCCCCTCCGCAAGTCGTTGTAACGACTTGCGGGGTAATGGTATGTGGGAAAAAGAATCACATTCGAGGGTTTCATGTGCACAGCAGCCCATACCTGTGCTGAGAATTGAGCAAAGTATAACAAAACGATGCTCTGTTTGAGATCAGGAGTAAAAAGGTGTCAGAACAAAATCAGTTAAGAAGGAATACAATTAAAGGGCAGTCTCTCAAAAACTTGCATATTTCAAATACTAAGGATTTTTCAGTTGATAACCCAAGATTCAATTTTAAGAGGGAAAATGCATTAACTAGTAATTTAGGGACTTTATCCTACTCACAGTCATCATAAGTGTGGATACTTTTCTGTGTGCCTTTTATCAACACTAGGTAAACTGTTTGGTGACATTCAGTTTAAAACTGCCCACAAATTATGGGTCCTAAAATGTCATTTAATCTAGGATTTGTCCTTGCAAGATAGTGGTTGTAGAGGGACGTTTCTAACACAAGAGAAAACAAATCTGACAACATTCTTCTAGAATTGATAAAGTTGTTAAATATGTTTACAAAAACTTTGACTTTATTTATTTTGTATGATGTGGAGCATACATTGGTTCCCGTATACTCCAATTTAAAACGGAGTAGAAGCCACAGCAATGCAATTAAGTCTTTGTTCACTTCTCACATCTTCACGCTTAGCCGCTCTTAACTGTGTCACTCAGAGCACCTTCACCGTGCAAGTATTTTTTTCTCCAACCACTGCCTGTTTTCCATGTTGTACCTTTAGCGATTTGCAGTCTTTTTGTGATATTAAAACTCCGCAAAGTCTTCACGGCTGCTGCCCTGGCACTCCAATGCATGCTATAGCGTTAAGATTCTCAACATTTACTATACAGTTTATTTAGACTTGACCATTGATATCTCATTTTCTTTTTCAAAAACGTTTTCATCTTCAAAAAACTTTTTTTTAGTATATGTATTTCTCGTTTGCTGCAACACTTTAGTCTTCTTGATGCTTGAAGTACATACAACGGGCATGCAGTCTATTTGCTCAATTCAACTCCAACACTTGATTAATGTGGGGAGTTATTGCTTCGTTTACTTCATCTGGGACGTTGTCCTTTTCAAATAGGATAACTAACTTCGAGATATATTTTTATTATATGATAGTGCATGCAGCAGATCAGTCTCTGTTGCTGAAGTTACATCATTAAGACTTGCTCAAGTACAAGTTAGAGGTTTAGTTTTCAATGTCCTAACCTCCAGGGTAGGTACATTTTTAGTATTTTCTCATTGTTAGGGCTACGCAAGTTACAGATATGAGCTATGGCTTGGGTTGCAATGTCAAACAGGCGCATGCAGTTAAGCCCCATACAAAGCTTCTCATCTGACTTATTAAAGCTAATGTTTTGTGAAGTATACTGTACTACATTAAAATTACACTAAGATTGTTACAGGACCCCTGACTCTGTTGGAGTCACTCGCATTCAAATAGTACTTGTCTTCAAATGTATCACCAGCACTAGAACTGAACCAGTCTGAACTGTTTGACAAGATGACACAGTGCCTGAATGAGCCATTTAGCTATATTGTTTTTCCAGTGTTAAATTCTAACGAGAGGACACATCACATGGGGGAAGAGTTATACTTTACTAAATCCTTTGGATATTGTTGGTGTTATAAGCTAGAGGTAATGCTCTACCCTCTCTTCCAAATACAAAGCAACATTTGTAGACTGGTCAAAGGATTGGGATTGTAACAGTTGGACACAGCTTTGAGTTTTTGTATTTGAACAAGTGAAAAAATATTTGACTTCGAATTTTAGTCGCGCATTAACTCAATTTCATACTGTTTTATGGGCCTTTGGAATGCAGCCGTTATTATTTTTGGGAAACCAAAACTGCTGCAAATCCTTATTTTCCTTTCAGAAAATGTTCAAAGAATTTGTGTACAAGTGTTAAGGTAGGTACTGTACCTACTGAGCACAATTACGTTTATGGATGTATGCATCTCGTTTTATGGTATTATAGTATCTGATCATAACTGGGACACTGAAATAACACTGTTGATTTGTGTCACATGAGTAATTTGTAAAATGCAAAGTCCACATCCATGCAACAATTTCATTACCTTCTTAACCACCTATTCAATCTTTTCTCCCATTGCCACTTTCTTAATGAAGGCGCTTACCAACTTTTAATGCTGGGCAATCTTTACGTTGAATATTTCAATTCTCTTTTTCCACACGCCTTGGTGTATGCTTCAAACTTGCGCACAATATCGAGGCAGGTATTAAATGTAAGGTCTAGAGTGAAAAACGGATGTGACATTATGGATTTAATGCCTATGTGGTTATCTGACGACATGCAGGATATCACTTATGAGCTTAATTTATTTCAAGTACTCTGTAGTTATATCCCACTGAATAGGTGAAAATGTAGGGTTATGATATTGTTTATTAACAGTTCCCTTAAGTTCTAGACACTCGATTCTTGTTGCAACCCAGTTCCAGAAGCCCTTGCTTCAAACAATTGGGATTCTGATGGTAGTCTGTGGACCTCCCTACACACCAATTGACTTGCCTGTCTTATTTCGCTGACAAGAAGCAACCGATGACTCACACCTGGTAGTTCTTGGTGATTTGAATTCTAATTAGATAGTATGAATGCCACACTTACCATTAAATATAATGATTTTTTTCTCCTCTTTTGCGCTATCTCAGCATGAACCCGTTGCTTACTATTTGTAGGGCTACAAATGTTTAGACATTGTCTGCTCCAATACTCCATTTTGTCATGTTTTCTTTATGTGCTTTGCCTTAGGCAAATAATTTGGGGCTTCCCTTTTCGTGAATCGCCTTCAAAATAACTAGACCCCACTCCACCTCAGTGTTTGTTTCAGAAAGACAGGACTGGAAATCTGTGTAGACTGAAGATTTATTGCAGCATTTGTCTGAAAATATTATTGATTAAACCAATTCCTATCTGATTGTTAATCATCTTTACTCAGTAGTACATTGTGCCTTGAATAGAATTCCCATTAACAATTGTTTTTTTTTTAAGTGCAATCAAATCTTGCAGCTGTGGTTTACCGTGGACCTCGCTGCCCGTAAGCAGGTCATATACTTTACTGAAAGACACTGGAATGTCTAAACTTAGCCATGCTTAAATGTGGCCATACAGAGAGCACAGGCAGCTTTTTGCAGTTTGAAAATATTTAATGCCCCCTATATGGCTCATGGTATTTTTTCTGTGATTGATGAGCTTAGTAAATCTAATATAGAGGCAAATGTAAACAATTTGGGAGATAGGTGCAATACATATGTGTATTCTCAAAGCCTTCAAGGTCGTTTGTTTCAACCTCAGCCAGTAGAGAAGCCCAGCCTTAAGTCCTCCTCCTGACATACGATAGACTGGTCCCTTTTGCCAAAAAATTGTTTTTTTTCTTTACTTTTAAAGAGTAAGCCCTCAGACTCCAGCATTGCACCTCTTCCTATTAAATTGCATAAAGAGTTTCTCCTTTGGGAGCACTACTGCCTATTGGCTGTTCTCAATGCCGCTTTGGCATCAGGAAGAGTCCTCACATTTTTTAAGCTTGCTTCAGTCACCTCTATTCTAACAAAAACAAAAAGCACTAGATAAGAACGCTTGTAGGAATTTTCAGCCTATCTCCCAACTGCCATTTTAAGCCAAACTTCTTGAGCAAGCTTTTTCTTCAGCTCCAAGAGTTTGTAACTACAAGCCTCGGTTACACTGCACAATGCGGATTTCACCCTGGATTTACCTGTGAATTGGCTGTCATTTCTGCCCTTGCCGAGCTATCCTGCTGTGCGAACCAGAATCTTCCAGTTGCCCTTATTTTTCTGGATCTATTGGAGGCATTTGATACATGATATTCTTCTAAAGCGTCTCTTTGGGAGATTGGTATCAGGGATGTACTCTTGCCTGGTTCGACAGCTTCTTATCTACTAGGATGCTTTAAGTATCTCTCTCCATCTTCTCCTCCTCTACGGTTCGATCCCTGAACTTAGGGGAATCCTAGGAATCAATTATTTATTTTATTTTATGAGTTTTATATAGCGCTAGCCAGGCTCGAAGGTATCGGAGCGCTTTACAGCATGAATCACTCGTAGGATACATTAAGGCAATTGTTATATACAAAGTTCCGGGAAGCCTCACATAATATCGACGTGGATAGCAAAATGTTACACGTAAAGTAAGTTATTTCAGTACAATGAACAGGGAGCATATGACCGTTATCACAGTAGAATGTACCGGGAACAAATGATGCCTTGCTTCAGTGGTCGTTGAGGATCCAGTGACTCCTGGAAGGGATCGACTGGTGAGGAAGAGGGGGGGGGGGGGTGAGGAGGAGGTTAATTGCTGATCGAGTGTCCATGTGCTTCTATGGTTTATAGCTGTCCATTCCAATTGTCTCCATTATTGTTTAGCATTTACATGATTCGACTGCCCAACATAATTCAGTCATGTGTTTAAGATTTTTTCTTATATCCTAAGATACTGAGATAGTCATGAAGATTTATGACAATATCCATGAAGCAGCTACAGCATCTTTTAAACGATGAGAACAGGATGAGCAAGAATAATTTACAACTTAATGGGAAATTGTGTGTCCCAATCCGCTCCTCTCCCTTTGCGCCTCTCTCTTTGTCCCAAACCTGCACTGTCTACAGGTGTGAAAAAAGATGCGAGTAAACATTGATTCTCATTGATTGGCCCTCTCCGTTGTGGGTCAACCTAATTCTTTGACAAAGAACATGTTATTTCAACTCTGCTCCCTGACGCGCATTTTATACTTTTTCACACTTTCTTATATGGTCCAAGTCGTCAATACTATTGCGTTCTCACTGATTTATTACTGTAACTCTTTCTACCTTGGGCTCCTAGATTATTTTCTTCCTAGACTCAGGGCCGGCTCTAGGGTGGTGCAATTGGTGCCACTGCACCAGGCACGGACTTCAGGGGGCACTGTGTTGTCAACTTATAGTGGGTTTAAAAGCACCTGCAGGCACGTTCCTTCTCTCCAACAATGTTCAAGCAAAAATAAAAATATCAAGATAACTCTGGTGATTAATGGATATGCTGGAGAGCAATCGAGTTTTGTCTAGTAGAAGTTTTAACTCAAAGTAGCACAGAGGGTTAATATGCCTGCTGCAAGCAAATGCACCATGCAAATCACATAAGTGCATATAATGTAAATAGTTCAGTGGGTTACTGCTATTGTCGGAGAGATCATTTTGGTACTTGCAATTTATAAATTAAAATCCCAATATAGAACAGTTAGCAGTCATCAAAGAACTGCCTGGAAACTGCAAGGCATATGTTAGAGCGTTACGATTTGTTCCCCAGTCTTTTATTACCCTAATGCAACAAAAAGCTTCATTTTGGGTAGAAATCCATTCTTATTTGTAAAGGCACCTCCCACTCATTGTGCTACGTTTTAAATACTGAGATTGTGCTTCTCCATATCAAACCCTCCCCTACATAAACTTCACAGATTTAGAACTTTACAGCCAGACTTGTGCATAAAAGATAAAAGATCATATTTTTCCTGCACTGATCTCTTTACACTGGGTGCCAATGAAAGCTCACATTGTTTAATTCCTTGTGTTTGTTACATAGATCCATCCTCTCACCAACTACCTCTGCCTTAAGTACTAGATTTTGTTTCGATCAGTCGTTGCAATATTTTAGGTCACAGCAAAAATGTATTTTTGTGTCCCTTAAAATTTATCGCAAACACAACAAGATGCAGCCCGGAGTGGCGAAACTTTCAACCACCCACCCACCCCCAATCAAGAGATCTGGGTTTAATCCTCTGTTCCTTTGCTCACTATGCCACCCCGGTTTGGGCCAAGCCATATGATATGCATATCAGTCTTGACCCTGTGCCTCATGGGAACAGTCCAGTCCGAACTGCCAGGCCAGGTCCTCCCTGAATCGGAAACAAGCATCCTGTAACTGGTTTCCGGATGTCACTCCTCATCAGCCAGGCTAGTTTGAATCCAGTGGCACAGCAAGCAAAGGACCAACTTCGGGGCATGCCCTTGGCCCCTTTCAAAATCACGATGGATTAAACCCAGATCAGTGACTGGGGGTGAATGTCCAGCATTCCGTCCATCATCTTTCAGTGTTGCATTTTCGCCCTAAGTGGGAAGGGTATAGCCAGATGTGGGACCCTTGCTCGCTATGCCACCGGTTTCAAGCTAGCCGGGCTCGTGAGGGCTGATACCCCAAAACCAGTCTCAGGATGCTTGTTTTCCAGTCCAGGGAGGACCTGGCCTGGCAGTTCCGACTGGACTGTTCCCATGGGGAGCAGGGTCAAGGCCGAATTGCCTATGGATGGGTTCAAGCTGGAATGGCATGACGAGCAAAACAACGAAGGATTAAACCCAGATTTGTAACTGGGGGTGAATGTATGACAATGTTCAGCATTCCGTCCATCTTTTTGTGTTGCCTTAAATTCATCATCAAACTAGGGGAGGCCCAGCTGGTTCCATGGCAGCTGTGGGGAAATGGTACTCTATACCTCTGCATCTAAAATAAATTCTGACAATAATCCAATTTGGAAGGAACTTCAAACTTGGCTGCTTAAAACTTGGATGTTTAACATCTGTATACATTACTTTCGATACACTTGTTGAGCTGTCTTACATGGGTTGTGGTAATTTGCAATGATACCCCTTTTGTGGGTGAATGATGAACTTTACAAAACCCTAAACTAAACTTAAAACATTACGGTGAGTTTAAACTACATTAACTTTGTAAATTGGTCTTGTGGTCTTTGTGAACAACATGTAGGTCGTAAATGCTGTACTAACTAAATGGAATCGCTCAACACAATGAAAGATGGTAACCACTACAGTAATTCTACATCACCAAGGTCGCATGGGATAGACCTATACTTTAGTAGTTGCAGTCTACCAGTTTATATTTGACACCGTTTCTTTGCACCAACTCTTGAAAACAGTTTTTTTCTGTAAAGAAATCGTTTTGCCTATGGTATGTCGAGGATTACTGCACCCTCCTTTCCCAGCAGGTTTTACATCACACTCTACTTCTTGAACCTTCTAATGAGGATATAAGGAGGAGGAAAAAGGGAGCCAAGATCCACTCAAGTTGAGGGGTCACAGATGCTGCAAGTTCAAACTCCGCCACAGCAGGCAAGTCTGATGAGACAGAACAGGAGCAGAGTACATACGTCAGGGGCCGTTCTCTAAAGGTGTTTTGGTATAATGTGATTTCTACAACGCCAGAAGTGGTTTCATTATATTGACATTTAATTGACCTCACAGCACTGCATAGCCACATAACAGGATGGTGACTTACACAAATAAAAGCTTTGCGTACTACTTCCAAAGGCCCTGGCAATAAACAGGATTTTGTTTCATATTGCAAAACTTGGACTAAAACAACCAGCTTTTGCCCATCAATAATGCAAAACTTGGAACCAGCAGCAACAAACCAGAAGACGTCTGCAGGATTCTGGGCCAGGCATAATAATATAATTTCCTGCAAAAAGGAATACCCAAGATACAGAACAACTTAAAGATTATTCACTACTGAACTGTCAGCCTCCATAACCCAAAGGTGCCTAGAGGATGATCTCTTTGGAAACACGTACACCTCCTTTCTTCCTTTCTAATAAAATGCTTGCATAAGACTGGATAAATTAGCAAGATGTAACAAAACAGTGCTCAGGTGCCAGGTTTTTTCACCTTCTCAGTAGGAGGATTACCTGTATGTCAGTTAGTTCCTTGAGGAAACGCTTTGCCAGGTCGGGTCCATTCTCCATGGTGGGAATGTGGTAGTTCTTTTGCGGGGAAAAAAAAAAAAGATCATGAACAAACCAATACAAGAACTAAGAGATTGAAAGTACATTTTTTTTTGAGAGAGAGGTTTACTGAGTGTGATTAAATACAGATCAGCATTTTTAGGTCAAGCCTGGGCAGTGCAAGCACTGCACGGCACGCTGTATTGAGATAGGGATTTGAAGCTACGCCCACATTTTTCATTGGCTTGTGTCATTGTCCACTGTAAATTGTGGCTGTTCATTGGTCAAAAGGCTTAGTATTCCCTCCTTAGTTCCGCCTTGCCTCATTTTGTAACCTCCCATGGCGACACCCAGTTACGTGTGGTTGTTGCTCGGTAGGCTTTAATTACAGCCTCCAAGCACTATTTTTTCAAATAGAGTTGTCCTGCCTGGTGAAGCAGGCAGGACACGCTCTGTCCTAACGGGCTTTTTTTCTAAAGCACGCATTTGTAAGAAATTAAGCTATTGGCATTGTAAATGTCAATGCCTTTTATTTATCTGTTTTACAAACAGCACATAAATAAAAGGTATTGTCATTACAATGCCAATAGCTCAAACTCTCATAAATGCTTGACCTATTGCAATGCAAATGCTGGTTAAAAAAATGCTGTAAGTTTGTTAGTAAAGGAAGTGGTACAGGAGAACTGAGACAAAATGAAAATACTTTTTTACAGCATTAGCAACTGCCACTATTTAGAGATATGTGGTGTGTTCTTGACACACACACCATTCCCTGAGACACACAAACAATGACTAAACTTCCCTATAAATAAGTGAGTTAATGGAGACATCCAGAATGATTAGAAAAGGCTACAAAAGTATTTTAAACTACTCTCAAACTGATAAAACGGTACTATGAAAACAAACTACTGGCTCTGTAGAAACGGATACCCTGATCAGCAGGCTGAGGCTTACATTATAAGACAGCTGCATCAAGTTTGCTTGTGTTGGCCAGTAAGTTGTTTATGTATGGCCTGTAAGTTGTTTATGTATGGCCTCTGAGTTCCTAGTTCACACACGGCCTCCAGGTCCTAAAGAAGTGGGTACTTACTGAATCTTGAAGATCCATCTTAAGAAGAACCATGTGTTAATTGCATTCATAAATGGCAAATGGTTGCTAAGCAGTCTTAGCATTAGCATCTGAGAGTTCAGGACAGGTTGAGCCAAAGCAGAAAAGGCCCGAACACATCAGTTTTTCTTAAACGCATAAACAGCCATGAGGTGCTGTGAACTAGAGCAGATGAACTGAGAATTGCAACCCCACAGCAATGTATTCAAATGAAAGGTTATCTGTCACCTGAGTTGCAAGAAGATATACACAATCCCTTGAATTATATGATCAGTCCAGCCAGGATACACAAGATGTTGTCGGGTAATATTGTGCCCATGAGCAACAGTTTTCGGAATAACGTGCAACAGGTGAATGGTACACATGGTACACTCTGTGGATGCAATAAGTTACTGAGTTAGAAGAGCTTAAAAGTGATCTTTGGATGACAGCGTGAAAAAGGCTAGGACTGTGGACAGTTTTGTTTTACTTGGAATTCCTAGAAACTCTGAGTACAAGTGTCAGGGAGAAATAAAAGTTTAAAATCCAGATTCTTTATCACGGTGATGGAGAAGAATGAGACGGAAAATCAATCAATCAATCAGAGTACTTGTAGAGCGCGCTACTTACCCGTGAGGGTCTCAAGGCGCTGAGGGTGGAGGGAGGGGCGGGGGGGGGGGGGGGTCTTGTGGAGTCTTCTGAAGGCGAGTGGGTCTTGGGTCTGTCGTATGTGGGTAGGGAGGGTGTTCCAGGTCTTGGCGGCGAGGTAGGAGAAGGATCTGCCGTCGGAGATTGTTCGTTGGATGTGGGGGGACAGCGGCGAGTGAGAGGCTGGCGGAGCGGAGCTGGCGGGTGGGGGTGTAGAAGCCGAGTCTGCTGTTCAGGTCGGCTGGTCCGGCGTTGTGGAGTGCTTTGTGTGCGTGGGTGAGGAACTTGAAGGTGATCCTCCTGTCTATGGGGAGCCAGTGTAGGTCTCTCAGGTGGGGGGTGATGTGGCTGTGACGGGGGACGTTGACCATCAGATGGGCTGAGGAGTTTTGGATGAGTTGTAGTCGTCGTAGGTGTTTGGCTGGGATTCCTGCGTAGAGTGCGTTGCCGTAGTCCAGTCTGCTGCTGACGAGGGCCTTTGTCAACGTTTTTCTTGTTTCGGTCAGGATCCACTTGTAGATGCTGCGGAGCATGCGGAGGGTGTTGTAGCAGGAGTAGGAGACGGCGTTGACCTGCTTAGTCATGGAGAGGGAGGAGTCGAAGATGAATCCTAGATTGCGTGCATGGTTGGTGGGTGTTGGTGCTGTTCCCAGTGTGGTTGGCCACCAGGAGTCGTCCCTGGCTGAGGGGGTGGGTCCGAGGATGAGTACCTCCGTCTTGTCCGAGTTCAGCTTCAGGCGGCTGCTCCTCATCGAGTCGGCGACAGCCTTCATTCCCTCATGGAGGTTGGTTTTGGCGGTGTGTGGGTTCTTGGTGAGGGAGAGGATGAGCTGGGTGTCGTCGGCGTAGGAGATGATGTTGAGGTCGCGATGGCGGGCAACTTGTGCGAGGGGGGCCATGTAGATGTGCGAGGGGGGCCATGTAGATGTTGAACAGTGTCGGGATGAGCCCTAGGGGATGCCGCAGATGATGTCGGTGGCTTCGGATTGGAAGGGTGGGAGGCGGACGCCCTGGGTTCTGCCGGAGAGAAAGGACATGGTCCAGTCAAGGGCATTCTCTTGGATTCAGGCTTCTAGGAGGCGTGTCTTTAGAGTGCGATGGCAGACCATGCCGAAGGCGGCGGACAGTTCCAGGAGGATGAGGGCTGATGTTTTGCCGTTGTCTAGTTGGCGCCTGATGTCGTCTGTGGCGGCGATGAGGGCTGTCTCGGTGCTGTGGTTTCGTCTGAATCCGGATTGGGATGGGTCCAAGATGTAAGATGTTGTTGTCTTCCAGGTGGCGGGCCAATTGCTTGTTGACAATTTTTTCGATGACCTTTGCTGGGAACGGGAGCAGGGAGATGGGCTGGAAGTTCTTGAGGTCTTTGGGGTCCGCCTTGGGCTTCCTGAGGAGGGCGTTGATTTCGGCGTGCTTCCAGCTTTCTGGAAATGTCGCTGTTTCGAAGGAGATGTTGGTGACCTTCCGTAGTTGGGGTGCGATGGCTGCGTCTGGCTTTATTGAATACGTGGTGTGGGCACGGGTTGACAGAGACAGTGGCGTAACAAACCTTGAGGGGGGCCCCCCTGCAGGGTACGTGAAGGGGCCCCTCTGGACTCAATCTAGAGAGACCCAGCAGAAGTGCGGTGCTGACAGGGCTCCTTGGAGGGTGAGAGCCCCCCAGCACCGCGGGGGCTGCAGTGGCCTGTGTTACGCCCCTGGACAGAGACCCTGAGTGGATGTAGTTTATGACCTTGTGTCTCTCGTCGTCGTTGACGTTGGACCAGGAGCTCAGACGGATGCCGCTGGTCGTGTTCACAGGGGAGGTGGAGTCTGGCGTATTCGGGCGGTCGTGGTGTTGAAGCCGTCGTGGATGTCAGCGATGGAAGAAGATGGCTAGTGAGTCGCACCGTTCTTGTGAGGGCGGGATGTCGTTGGCGCTGGGGTTTGAGAGTTCCTTTACGATGCTGAAGAGCTCTTTGCCGTCGTGTGCATTGTTATCCAAGCGGTCTTTGAAGGAGGATCTCTTGGCTAAACTGATGAGGTGGTGATGTCTGCGGGTGGCGTCCTTGTGGGCTGCGTGGTTGTCCGGTGCGCGTTCGTGGAGCCATATTTTCTCCAGATTCCGGCATGTGCGTTTGAAGGTCTGGAGTTCGTCGGTGAACCAGGTAGCTCTCTTGCTGGCATGGCTGTTGGAGGGTTTGAGCTGGGCGAGGGTGTTGGCGCAGTCATTGATGCACTGTCTGGGTTGGTGGGGTCGGTGGGTGGGTGATTAGCTGGTCTTCGATGACTTTGCTCCAGCAGCGGCGAGGCAGCTGTTGGGTGCGGTGGTGCGTGGTTGGTTTCTTGAAGGTGAAATGGATGCAGTGGTGGTCGGTCCAGTGGAGTTCGGTGGTGTGGTCGAAGGCGACGTGGGTGCTTGTGGAGAAGACTGAGTCCAGCGTGTGGCCGGCGGCGTGGGTGGGTGCGGTGACTAGTTGTCCGAGGTCGAGGTTGTCGATCAGGGTGGCGGAGTTGGCGTCATTGTTGTTCTCGAGGTGGAAGTTCAGGTCCGCGATGAGGATGTAGTCCGTGGAGGCGAGTGCGTGGGTGCTGGCGAGGTCGGCGAAGGAGTCGCTGAACTGAGCCCGGGGTGTCTGTAGATGAGTGTTCCTCTGAGGCAGGGGTTAACGAATGGGCGCGGGGCCGCAGGGGCAGCAGCGGCAGGAACGGCGAGCAGGGGCACGGGGCGGGGGCAGCAGAGACCGAGGGTGCAAGGCTCTGGTGGAGCGGAGCTTCAGCGGGGGGGTTGAAATGAAGGGGGGAAGCGACCTTCCTGGCAAGGTCAGGGGTCGCCCAATTACTTATCTTAGGTAAAAATATTTCTAGAAGGCACTACATCATATCCCCGGATTCTTCACCTTATCAATATTCTACAGGTGCCAGACTGGACCAGGAAACTTTTCACTAGCAAAGGCTCTCCAGTGCCACCAGGTGGCACCATTTGGCTTCGCATGTAACATTGTCTCATCCAAGATGTGAGGCCATCAGGAGATAGAAGGATCAGACAGGCAACCTCAAATCAGTTCCTGGAACCATTTGCTTGCTATGTGGAGGCATGTGCAAAGGAAGCGGCAGAGCATAAATACAGCCCATAACTCGTATGTCTCTACCTTGGGATGTTATTCATTATTGCACTGATGGATCCATTAAGAAGGCAGGATGGTAAGTAACATGTGGGAAGATTAGGATACATCTTCCAGCCGATTCTTCACCTTATGAATGAATCCCAAAGCAATGCCCTCTGTAAAGAAAGTTTAAATAGTGCTGGTTAACCAAGGCCTTGCAGAGTACCTGTTAAAGTGTGCTTGGGCTGACAGGCAGTAATGTTTAACAAAGTATGCAAAGATGATCACTTGACTTTGGTGAAAGCTGTGGAAGTAGCAATGGTCCTGGTGATGTCAGCACAACTGCCTGGAGGGGCTTTCTTGGCTAAGGGATAGCAGATCTTGATATAAAGGATAACCCAGCATGAAATGTTGCACTTGGTGACCACCATGCCCTTCTCAGCTTTCTTGAAGTCCACAAAGAGCTGATCATTCTGCCTGTTGATTGAGGTTGATGTAATAGGATACTGCAAGCCCAGGGTCCAGTCTATGCAGCTTCTACTCGTCTTTGGTTGGACAAGGAAGAAATAAATATGGAATGTTAATGAACTGACCTATGTGGAAAGCAGATACCACCATAGGTAGAAAGGATGTGCAGGAACAGAGGAACAACATGTCCAAGTAGAATACTGTGAATAGTGGATAAACTGGTTGGGCCCAAAGTTCTCCTAATTGACAGGGTGCAGTAATTGCCACCGAGAAAACAGTTGTCAGAGTGCGACATCTAAAAGGGCACCAACAATGGGTTCAACAAGAAAGGAGATGTCATTACAAAAATAAACACAAAGGTCAAACCCACTAAGTAAAAATTAATGAAGTGGGTGAAAACAAAGTAAATCTTTCAGAAGACGCCTCACTAGAGGCTATGGAAACAGAGAAAGCCAGTTAGGGAGACAAAAGAAGGCATATTCGGAAGCTAAATAACTTTAACAGTGTCCACTACTAAGCCCTGTTGTGCAAGAGGCTGCATGAGCAGAAAGATTTGATTGAAAAGGATTCACAATGTCTGCCTTGCAGTCCAAATAAACAAATTTGCTCCAATGACAATCATAAATGGATTCTGTAGCAAATTTCCTGACAGCCAAGATGGCATCCGCCAGTTCAGGAGGGAGATAAAAGGCCTTCAGCTGCCACCGCTCAATCTCCATGAGTATCCGCTCACATGCTAAGAGAGCCTATAATGTGAGAACCTATTGGGAAAATACCTTGCCACTGTGCTACAGAGGAGCTACTCCCGACACAGGGTCTACAACCCTTGATGTCCTATCTATTGATATAATGAAGGGTGGGGGAACTGTCTGACAGAATCTAAATGGTGCTTCCCTGGGATGGAAGGGAGGAAGGCATCGAAAGCAAAGATGACTGCCAGCAGCTTCATCACTTGTGAGTGCAGGTACCTTAGTCCAGTGAGGAGGCTTCCATGACCAGGGTAGCCAGCACTTGAGGAGGGCTGAAGTGATGAATCAACAAAAGGGTGCCATTTGTACAGATCCTAATGGACTTGCATAAGGAGCTACACTCGAGACGAGATGCTTGCTTGATGTTAGAGCCACTATTTTCTCAGGCACCAGTGAAGGGCTGTCATCTGCCATCTGGGTGTGAGGCACCAACAGGACACAGGGTACATGAGGCCACAAGGCCAAGCAGATGTAGGAGAACAAAAGGAATCTATGTGAGTTGTGTCCAGGACAGTTGCAATGAAGAACAGTCTCAGTATGGGAGTGAAAGGAGATTTCTGAGCACTGATAGCAAAGAATGAGTCGTGAAGGAGTGTCATGAAATATCGAAGCCATTCTTGGACTACCACTAGAGACTCCACTCTCACCAGCCAGCCATCTAAGTTCACAAATACGTTGATTTGCGACATTCATGGTGCCAAACTGTCAGCACCTTCGCAAAAATGTGAGGTGCAGTACTTAGTACAAATGGTAGAACTGTGAACTGATAGTGCTCCAGGGTGAACCTCAGGTAACATCACAAGGCGGGAGAAATCTGGAGTTGAATTGAGTAACCTGGTGGTCCTGAAATGCTCACAAACATCTCGCATTTGGGGTCAGCAAGACATGAATCAGTGACAGCATCTTGAACTTGTCCTGGCGATAGAACACGTTCTGAAGGCGAAGATGCAGGATGGGTCTCAGAACCGTCTCCTTAGCTTGACGACTACAGGCAGCAGTAAAAAGATGTTTATCAATACTGTCAAATACTATTCAGATGGACTGAATAACAACAAATGTATGTGTCTGTCTGCCAATGTTTTATTTGTAGACGGGGAAGACACTTTTAGTTCTGTTTTGTATTGGGCTTCATAACAGTAGTTAAAGCAGCTAAAGCAAACTCTTAAATTTTCTGCCAGGACAAAATACAACCCTGCCTAAACAGACTATGACGGTGATTTCCTTTATTATTTATTGTTCCTCCTAAAAAAAACTATATTGAAATAATTCACACTCAATCTTTAGAGAAAAGTTGACTTCTTGCATCTTTGGAGGCATTTTTAGAATTGAAAGTATTAGTTCTATATATTATGTGGTAACTGAGCTTTTCATGATGCGCAATATGTGTGAACTTGAGCAACATAAGACTGTGCATATAGATGGTGCATACAAGTGAATGGAGAGAAAAGATCAATGCATTCCTCACTGGCAGAATGACTGTTGGATCAGTGAGGAATGAACACCACGTGCACAGGACAATGGACCTTTGAAAGTATTAAAATAAGTGGCCAGTGAATTTATTAGAATAACGAAGAGTGGTCACTGCTATGGTCAAAGGCCATTCCTTTAATAGAGCCATAGTATGCGTTCGAAGAATTACCATTTTGTGCACTGCAAGAGTAATTTATAGATGCACTGGAAGAATGAGACATTGGCTTCCTGGAATAATGACCAGTGGATACATTGGAGTACCGACCAGTGGGAGCGTTGGAAGGATGCCCAGGCAATACACTGCAGGAATTACCACTCCATGCTTTGGAATGCAAATGTCCAGTTTTTATCTAGGTATACGTAAGTAGCATGTTGCAAAATAGCCTATTACTGCAGAGAACAGGACTGGAGGAAGTTTCAGAGCATGTAATCTACGAATGCCCAATGCCTGTAACCCAACAGTGTCCGCTGTTTGGTATTTTATTAAATGCAATAGCAGATGGACATTTAATTTATACACTGGAAGAACGACCATGTAATACAATGGAAAATGGGCATGAACCGATTGGGTGGGTTAAAACTGAAGAGGCCAGGGAGATGATTTTTGTGTGTGATGAAATAGAAGAAATACCCAAATTGTAGGAAGAATCAATCAATCAATCAATACATTTATAGAGAGCGCTACTCACCCGCGAGGGTCTCAAGGCGCTGAGGGGAGAGGGGCGGGCTGCTACTGCTCGAATAGCCAGGTCTTGAGGTGTTTCCTGAAGGTGAGATGGTCCTGGGTTAGTCGTAGGTGTGTGGGGAGGGAGTTCCAAGTCTTGGCGGCCAGGTAGGAGAACGATCCTTCTCCGGTGGAGGCTCTGCGGATCCGTGGGATGGTTGCGAGGGCGAGGTTGGCGGAGCGGAGCTGGCGGGTAGGAGTGAAGAACGAGAGGCGGTTGTTGAGGTATTCGGGCCCCATGTCGTGGAGCGCTTTGTGTGCGTGGGTGAGAAGTCTGAACGTGATCCTCTTGCTGACGGGGAGCCAGTGCAGGTTTTTGAGGTGGGCAGATATGTGGCTGTGGCAAGAAATGTTGAGAACGAGTTGTGCGGCGGCGTTCTGTATGCGCTGAAGTCGTTTCTGGAGTTTGGCTGTGGTTCCTGCGTAGAGGGCGTTCCCATAGTCCAGTCGGCTGGAGACGAGGGCCAGGGGGACCGTTTTTCTGGTTTCGGTGGGGATCCACCGGAAGATCTTTCGGAGCATGCGCATGGTGTTGAAGCATGAGGATGAGATGGCATTGACTTGTTTGGTCATCGTGAGGGAGGAGTCCAGGATGAATCCCAGGTTGCATGCGTGGTCTGTGGGTGTCGGTGCGGTGCCCAGTGCTGTGGGCCACCAGGAGTCATCCCAGGCTGATGGGGATTGTCCGAGGATGAGGACCTCCGTCTTGTCAGAGTTCAGATTCAGCCGACTGAGCTTCATCCATTCCGCGACGTCTTTCATTCCTTCCTGGAGGTTGGTTTTGGCGGTGGATGGGTCTTTGGTGAGGGAGAGTATCAGCTGGGTGTCGTCGGCGTAGGAGATGATGTTGAGGTTGTGTTGGCGTGCGATGGCGGTGAGGGGGCTCATGTAGATATTGAAGAGGGTTGGGCTGAGCGAGGAGCCTTGGGGTACCCCGCAGAGGATCTTGGTGGCCGTGGAGCGGAACGGCGGGAGGCGGACTCTCTGGGTTCTGTTGGAGAGGAACGAGGTGATCCAATCCAGTGCTTTTCCTTGGATCCCAGTGTTGTGTAGGCGGGTTATTAGGGTGCGGTGGCAGACGGTATCAAAGGCGGCTGAGAGGTCTAGGAGGATGAGGGCAGTAGTCTCCCCGTTGTCCATCATGGTCCTGATGTCGATGGTGGCTACGATGAGGGCTGTCTCGGTGCTGTGGTTGGCTCAAAATCCGGATTGGGATGGGTCGAGCGAGTTGTTTGCCTCGAGGAATGCAGTCAGCTGTTTATTGACGGTCTTCTCGATGACTTTAGCTGGGAAGGGAAGAAGAGAGATGGGGCGGAAGTTCTTGAGGTCTTAGGGTCAGCTGTGGGTTTTTTCAGAAGGGCGTTGATCTCTGCCTGCTTCCAGCGCTCTGGGAAGGTGGCTGATGCGAAGGAGTTGTTTATGACGTTCCGGAGGTGGGGTGCGATGATGGTGTCAGCTTTGTTGTAGACGTGATGGGGGCATGGGTCAGAGGGAGAGCCAGAGGGGATGGTGTTCATGGCGTGGGTGGTGTCTTCTGTGCTAATGGGGGTCCAGTTGCTTAGGGTGGTGGTGGGGGTCATTGGTTTGGTGACTGGAGGCGGAGTCTGGGCGTCAAAGCTGTTGTGTATATCTGCGATCTTGCGGTAGAAGAACGTGGCGAGGGAGTTGCAGAGGTCTTGTGACGGTGCGATGTCGTTGTTGCTGACTGGACGAATACCTATAGCAGACATAGGTACTTTTACCTCAAAATAAGTTTGAAGGGCTGTTTAGAAAATTGGATAAATAACTTCTGAATAAGAATATTGAGTTATTTGCACGATTCTTAGACCTGGGCTTCATTACGGCGAAACGCCTGATCACTAAAAGATGCAAAGCCCCGGCAACGCCTCAGGCATTGGCCTGGCACCGCTCTATGCTCAATTGGGCCAAGGCAGAGGGCATGACTCGGCAGAGGGAGGACTTACTGGGACTTTGCAAATTCCCTCTTGCTACACATAGGGGAGCTATGGTGTTTGAGTTGCAGGCTCTCAGGAGGAGGCAGAGGTCGCCTCAGCTCTAAGAGGGCTCTCCACTCATGTTAATGCGTTGCCATAAAAAGAGCTCCCTCACACAATCCTCACATGCTGTGTCATAACACGGTATCTTCATGCGCTTCACAAGCAGTTATTAAGCCATTGATGCACCTGTACCCTCACCACTGGTATAGTGCACCCAACTAGAGGGGTGACTGATCTATGCCAAGGCAGTGGGTTGTAGACATGGCACACAGGGATGTCGGCCATGTCGGCTCTTTACTTTGTTCTGCACTAAAACACGCAGCCTGCAAACGCAGTGTGTGAGTGTAGTGGTACAGGACCTCTAAGGGTGGCACAATAAGTTCTGCAGCCCTTAGAGGCCTTCCCTAGTCACAGTGCCCTGGGTACCCGTGGTACCATTTACTAGGGGCTGACTTGTGGACAGAGAGGTCAATTGGGTTTAGTTTTGGGGAAAGAACACTGGGCCTGGGTCCCTGATTGGCAGGGACCCAGGGCACACCAAGTAAAAGTGCATCAGCAGTCTGGCAAAATGTAGGGGCGGTGGGTTACTGCAACAGAAACCCACTTTCCTTCAATCGTTCAATGCTACTCAACATCATGCACAATATAGCATCACAATACGCAGCGCTCGATTATACATTCTCTTATACTACCTCTCAAGTGTTCTGACGTTGTGGATGACCTTACAACACCAGGTCTGAAACACTACATTCTCGCTATTGATGCCAATACCGGGCCATATGTCTTACTGTGGTGTCCTTGCCTGGCACTTGTGGCCATTTGACTATTGTTGTACTGTACTGTTAAAAATAATAAATGTCAATAACAAGATTTACAACAAAAAAAACAACAAAAAAAAAAGAATATCGAGTTGCTTTTATACAGAATTTAATATTTGTTCAAGTTGTCTGTTCTGCCAGTATCAGGAGTTAAAACAGTTCTACGTTTTAGGCACTGGAAGAATGGCAATGAAAGGCACAAGAGGATGGGCGTTTGGACATGTTGAAAGAATATCCAAGTGATACATTGGAAAAATGACTATTGGAAAAGGCATTGAATGCACTGAAAGAATGACCACGCCATGCATTGAAAGAACCCCTACTGCACGCAGTCAAAGAATACCATTGGATGCATTGACAGAATGGCCAATGGATGCGGAGGTAAAACGAATACTAAGCGTTGCAATGTTCACAACTGATATGGAGATAAAAATGCACTGCATGATAAGGCATAATGACAACTAGAAAAATTCTAAGAAAACTCAGAGGCTATTTTGGAAGAATGGTCACTGACTGAATGAAAGAGTTACTTCGAAAACATTTGAAGGATAGTACACTGAATTGTAATAAAGTTACTTGGAAACACTAGAAAATAGCCAGTTAGTCACTGTGGGATGTATAAGAAAAATGTATAGACTGCTTGGTTTTTAGGTGCCTATTGGATGCATTGAAAGGAATATCCGTTAACGCACTGGAAAGTTGTTCACAGACTGAATTAGAAGAACAAATGCTCAATGCAAAGGAAAAATTACTAGAAATTGAGACCTCTGCGATTTTGGACAACCTCTTAACTGAAGCCTCGCATCTTTTAAACTCACCAGGCCTTCTGAGAACACCGTGGCTGATTTATCTAAAAAGAATGTGTAAAGCCCTTTCCTTGGAATTTCTGTGGAACAAACCTGATGAAGCCATTAAGGTACCAAGGCACCTGATAAAAGATTGGTGTAAGGACCACTTTCGGGTGAAGCGATTAAAAATGTGTCTCGTGAAGTTAAACAGATCTTTTTGTAGATCATAAGATTATTCCTCACTATGAAGTGTCACTAGATATGAAACGAAGTTCCTTTCCAAGGTAACTTTATCTGAAGTTCCAATATGGTACGCTCCCATTGGGTGAGTTTTCAGGGAGATGGAGGAATGCTAATAGATCCAGCAATACCTGCCCAGTGTACAAATTGAGCCCTGATACCACTATCCATTTTGTATTTGTTTCCCCTGCTTATAGTACTCCTCCTTAAAAATAGATTATCCCAGCATGCCGTCTTCTGGGAATACGGACCCTTGGGGTAGTTTTTTGGGTATTGAAATCTGATACAATGAAAATGGTTAGTAGGGCTAAATATTTGCAAGCAGCATGGATAATATGTATGCGGGCAGGAATTACAAAGTGTTAACTCCAGTATTGCAATAACCTTCATATTATTAGGTTTGTCTGTGTACAGAACAACCAGTACAGTAATGTAAGACAGCAGATTATCGATGCAATACCGACTTTGTATAAGGTGGATCTTGCATATCTGGTTTAGGAGGGGGGCCCCAATTTGATGGAATCTTGAATAAAGGAAGTGTGTAGCCCTGGCTGATACAGCCGGATAGATAAACACCCTAGGGGGAAATTGTAGTAATGCTTATTGTGCACATTAAGGGTACAGTATAAACGTTTAACTGCTTGTGTTTTTAAAGCATTTATTCTCTCCCAATTTTTAGAATTGTGATTTCAACTATTTATTCTCTTTAAAAATCTTAGAACTTTTGATATGAGTTTAATGCTTTAAACAAAAATTAGGAACTGTTCCCTTCTAGAAAAGGAAGGCAGACAGTGAGGTGGGAAATCCAACAAATTATTTGTGATGCCCTCACACACGCCTGGGGATGTCATGCTTCATCATCAGACTTGCTCCTCGTTGGCCCAGCGCTGCCATGCCCTACGGGTCCCCGAAAGGTCACTTTGGTGAAGATCTTTGTGGTTCTAGCCGTATGATGAGTGTGTGTGAGAGGGCTCCTAAAATCATTAGGATGAGTGAGGGTGGGTGTGTGATTGGTAGAGAAAAAAAATCTAAAACCGACTAGGTGTCTACTTTGATAGTTTTATTCTGGAGACTCTCCTGTCAGGGTTAAAAGATCAAATGTAGGTTGGTTCTACTGTAGACAGATGATATGTTCCAGTAGTGTGACCATATGTAACCGTAGGTTAACATGTTTAGCGTCTTGTGACCCAATGAGACCGGATCAGCGATGCTTCTTCAGGACCGAGAAAGTGTTATTCAATACCCTACCCCACACCTATTAAGTGCAATAGTATATATCCCTTAAAAATACCGGTTTAAAAAGAAATTGAGTGACCCAATCATTCAACCCATTGGATCGGTAGATATTGGCTCCATAGGTCACATAGCAGAGGTCAGTGCTTCGCTACTGATTGGTTCTGGCTCTGCAAAAGCGAACGGCCTACGCTCCTCTGCTCACCTATAAACAGGTATTTTTTAGGGAATACCCACTGTTACACTTAATAGGTGTGTTTACCCAATGTAATGTGTAGGAGAAATAACCACTGGATGCACTATATAAGAATGAATACTGAATGCACTGGGATGAGGACCACCAGATGAATTAGATAATGATCACGAAAGGCAGACTTGCTGTGTTGCCTAAGGCTGGGCTTTGCTCCGCTCTACCTCCTTGGCCGGGCTTGGCTCCGCCGAGCCCCTGCACCCCTGTGTTGGTACCTGTGGGCCGGGCATTGCTCCGCTTGTTCTCTGGCCGGGCTTGGCTCCGCCGGGCCCCCTCAAACTACATTTCCCAGCAGCCCCATCGTGGCAAGGACGCCGCTGACGCAAATCGGAAGCGCCCGGAGGCGCATAAAGGCTCCCTTGGTGCCGAGGCCGGGGGGGCCTTACTTGCAGTGTTGCTGAGGGCCGGGCTTTGCTCCGCTCTACCTCCTTGGCCGGGCTTGGCTCCGCCGAGCCCCTGCACCCCTGTGTTGGTACCTGTGGGTCGGTCGTTGCTCCGCTTGTTCTCTGGCCGGGCTTGGCTCCGCCGGGTCCCCTCAAACTACATTTCCCAGCAGCCCCATCGCGGCAAGGACGCCGCTGACGCAAATCGGAAGCGCCAGGAGGCGCATAAAGGCTCCCTTGGTCCCTCGGGACGGCGCCGGACACGCCGGACGAAGCCCGGACAAAGGGCGGACAGTCTGTGACAGTCCGGGACAGGACGCGACTGGGCTGGGCCAGGGACCCTGATTCTTATTTGCTGGTGGACTTCCGTGATCCTTACACAGTGAGACCTTAACCTATTTAAATCCCTCTCAAGTATTTGTACTAGGTGTCTTGTTCTATCCTGTGTACTCTGGTAACGTTCTTTTTTTTACTGTCCCACCCAATCTATTATTCTCGGGCATGTCTAAACAAAAGGGTCCCCTAGTGCCAAATACCCTGGATAACTATCTGGTGAAGGTTGTGAGTAAAATTAACAGTGAGAGACGGCAGTCATTAGGGTTAAGTTGTTCCCCTATATCTCCTACATCCCTCACACTGCCCAATGCGCAACCTTCGCCAGTATTACCGGCACGGGATGACAGTAGTGATATCGTTAATCCCGATTTCTCTGCCAGTGACTTACCCGAGCTAAACACTGCCCCCACAGTTGATTTAGAACTATCCCTTGATACTATGGTACAGAACCCACCGACCCCTGTGCCTAGAGCAGTCAGAGGATGCAGGAAAGTACAGACCAAACGAGGAGGGTCACGCTCTGCTAGAAGAAGATTAGTTTCTCCACCCAAAATCCCAGATAATGATGAGGCCGTCCCGGGGAAGGGTGACACTGTGAAACGGGAGGAAGACCAAATTAAAAAATTAGTAAGCATGCTCGATTTGAAGATCAAGGGTATTGTCAAACCCCTTGTGGCTAAAATCGACCAGCTTACTGCAGAGGTCCATAGACTAGGTGGCCTCCTCAATAAGACATTGGAAGAAGTAGGTAGCCTATCAGCATTGGTGTCAAATGGGTGTGAAATCCAGGAGGCTCACCCTGGAGGAGGGGAGGGAGGTAGTGAGAATGTTGTACAGCAACCCCCCCCCCACCCAGCCTCCAGTAGGTGAGGAGGGCCAAACTGCAGCCAGAGAGGCTCCCTCAACAGCACTCCAAGAACGGCGCCAAGAGCGCGACTCATTCCAATTTGTAGCAGAAGTTTCTCCTTTAGTTTTGGTTCTGGCAAACGCTCCCTTTTTGACACCTGGGCAGGTAGAGTCAACAACCTCTTTGATTGATAAAGCGCTGCATTGGTTGACGAAAAACATGAAGATATCTCCCTGGGGAAAACAGCAGTTAGCAGGGGAAATCATTATGGCCAGAAGGGTAGCATGGCTTGGGGATTACCCGAAAAATTTTAAGGGTGACTGTATAGCCTTGAATTTTTCTTGACCTGAGGTACTCCCAAATATATTGGCAAACTTATTCCCCCCACAACGCAGGGATTCTGATATGATCCCACTAACTCTTGATTTTTTCTACAGTAGGAGATGGAGTGTAGCGAACTCTAGTAGATCTTGGTCGAAACGGGCCCCTGTGTTGAGTACATTGGGGAGGGATGTCCAAACCAGGGATGGAGGTATGAGACTGGAAAATCGGTTTGGGGTCCTGTCCGACCTGAATGAATGTGATTGACTCTTGAGGACTGATAGATCTGCAGATATGGTGGCAACAGAGATTGGCAGAAAGTATGGTCCTAAGGTTTGGAGCGGGACACAAACTAACACGGCCCCTATACCTCGTACAATCCCACTGGAGAAACCCCACCTCACAGGGCAGCCCATAGAGAGCAGGAATCTCGGACAACTAACTTGCTCGGATCCATTTGGGGAATATGATTGCCCTGAAACAGACGGGCCCCCCCCCCAGAGAAGAACTGCCTCGTGCCCACAAACATAGAACATCAACCAGTGATTGAGGGCGCGAGCCCAGTAGCTGAAATCCCGCAGGATTCATTTAGTACTCTACCAGGGTAGGTTTTCCTTTCATGGAACCTTGCTGGAATCGATAATAAGATAACATCCCCTGAATGGTATAGTTTTGTTGACCAGTATGACATCATCCTCTTTTAGGAAACCTGGTCTATGGCTCCAGTTTATCGCCTGGGGTTTCTCAATTTTCATGCTCCAGCCACTAAAAAATCTAAAGGTCGGCCTGCTGGAGGCCTGATTATTTGGGTCCGACAAGCCCTATGCTGCAAGGTGCACCAGATTAGTCCTCCTTCGAATGATATCCTGTCAGTCAAAATCACATGGGAAAATGGTCATGGGGTGGCTATCTACAATATTTATGCGAGGGGGACAGCAGGGGGACAAATATCTGAGGTAATCTCAGCTCTTGATCAGCAGCTTGAGGCACTCTCAACACAGGTGTCTACTATACTAGATGGAGATTTTAACACTACATTTGAACCTCTTGGTCAAGAGGATCAGTTTCTCGCTGCTGAGGACAGCAAATGGGGTGTTCCCCAGCTTGAATTACCTGCTGTAAAAAGATGGTCAGCCGTAGCAATACAGCTTAAGGCCCTATGCTTAGTTAGAGGGCTTAGAGCAGCAAATGGACGCACTCCGTCCGCTCGCATGGGGAAAAATACATTCGACAATGGTAGGCATTCTAGTCATATAGATTACATCCTGGTGGATATAAGAGGGTGGCATAGTCTGATAGATAGGACTGTTAAAACTAGGATGGAAAGTGACCATAACCCACTCTGTATGGGTTATCAAGTACAGATGGGGACTAAAGAACCGAACCCGGGGTGTGGGAAGGTCACCTTGGACATTGTCGCTTCCAATAACATGCGCCACATCAAATGGGGTAGTTTTATTGAGAACCCTGAGAAACTGGAGGTCCTTAAAAATATGGTTGTCGAAGAAGTGGCTAATCTAAATACTCACATTAACAAGTCAGATCTTCCCCAAATGTTTGAGGCACACATCCACTTCTTCGCAAAACTCCAACTACTTTTTAGGAAAACTATAAAACCAGACAGGGGAAACAAAAAACAACCAAAGGAGGGGTGGTATAACAATGCATGTAAATTAGCCCGCCAAAACTTGAGCATAGAAATAAGGAGCAGGAACCCCACAGAAGTGAGAAAGGCAAGGGAGACTTATAGGCTTGCCCAGAAGGTAGCAAAGAAACAGTGGGATGAGGATCAATGGCGTGATTTGAAACTAGCCTGTGGAGCAAAGGACTCAAAACAATTTTGAGCCATTGTGAAATGGGACAGAGGAGGTGCAGCTGAAGCCCCCCCAAAACAACGTTGCTAAACAAGAGTGGGTAGATTTCTTCAGACCACAATATGCTTGTAACCGAACTGAAGAAGACTGTCCACTACCCCCAACTATTTTTTTTATCAAAATCAGCTTTTTACAATTAAAGACGTTAGCATAGCGCTAGATTGCGTGACCGGGGGAAGAGCCCCAGGCATGGATGGCATCCCCGCTGACGTGTTTTTAAGTGATAGATCATCTTGGTGTCAGTATTTTGAGTGTCTAGCTAACTCTGTGGCTAGGGGTGCGCCAATCCCACCCTCATGGAAAGGTGCCGAAATAATTCCGTTTTTTTAAAAGGGTGACTAATCTCTACCCAGTAACTATAGACCCATTAGTCTTATAGACTCAGCCCAAAAACTCATGGGTCGTTTAGTGCAAAACAAACTGCAACAATGGATAGAAGAACACCATATCAAGCCGGCTTTCGGCCATGCACTAGTTCAATTGACCAGGTTTTTTATTTCATAGCACTTTACTGGAGGAATGTGGCCCTAACTAAGGGGACTCTTTATGCGGTCTTTGTAGACCTGAAATCAGCTTTCGATTTAGTCCCCCGTTCCAAACTTTGGAGGGTCCTCGCTGAGTCAGGGATATCCCCGGAGCTATTGACTCTCCTCGTCCGCCTGCATGAGAACAACTACGCCAGAATCAGATGGGGGATGCAGGGTGAGGTGACCGACTCATTTCCTGTCGAGCGTGGTGTTCGGCAGGGGTGTGTACTGGCACCCACACTGTTCTCACTATACATCAACGGCATTGTGGATCATCTTAACCGTTCCCCCACTGACGCCCCCATTTTGGCTGGGGCCCGCGTACCTGTTCTCATGTTTGCGGACGACACGTTGATAGTTTCCCGGACCCCGAGTGGGCTCCAGAAGGCTGTGAATGCGTTCGGAGAATTTTGCCAACTGCGTGGACTTGAGATAAACACCTCAAAAACAAAGTTCATGTCCCTGAGTCAGCGGAAAACCTTCAAAGGCATAATTCATTTTAATGGAACTCCACTACAGCAGGTAGAGGCATTTACGTATCTGGGAATAACTCTCCCGAGTAACATGGGCTGGAAAAGTCACATTGACATGGCTGTTTTAAAATTTCACCAGCTTGCGGGTGCCTTAGCCACAAAGCACAGAGCTTCTTTTACTAAGCCAATCACACCTGCCCTAGAGATTTATAATATGAAGGTCATAAGTGCTTCTTTGTATGGTTCAGAACTTTGGGGATTTAATAACTTGAACCAACTAACAACGGCGGAGAACAAATTCCTACGTTGTTTAGTCGGGGTTCCCCATAGTACTCCTACCATCCCGCTTTTATATGATCTTGGTAGGAAAAAAAAAATCGAGGATATTGCACGGCTACGGCCCCTACTGTACTGGAGGCGTATCTGGACAACTCCAGAACTAGCACACTACGCCCTTGCACTAAAGGACATCATTAGGGCTGATCGCTTTCATTCTATCCAATGGCTTAAAGGGATAAGGGGCTTATTAACAAAGTTGGAGCTTGACCACCTATGGGTAGATGCAGACGTCCCAAGTTTCCCGTCAAAAGCAATTTTGAGAAAAAAAGTATTGGGAAATGATTTGGATGTCCACCCATAGCACCTGTATAAACACTAATTTAACAGGACGGTTCCTTGATTTTAAACCTCGCCCACTCTGTGAAGCTTATTGGGATAATATAGAGGGTCCGCTTGACCGAAAGCTGTATTTCCAGTTTAGAACTGGCACCTTACCTGTAAAAGCTTTCAGCAATAAGTGGTCAGCAAATTGGGATGACAAATGTCATAAATGTAAAGATCTGATTGAGAATGTATCACACATGCTGTTTGTATGTCCCCTCTATACAAGCCCTCGTAGCAAGTGGCTAAAACCAACGTGCATCAATATGGGCACCGGGAGATACATTGAGGCGCTAAGGATACTGGAGACAGATTGTTCACCTTGTATAGCGATTGCTGTTGCTAAATTTCTACGGTGGGCCTGGATTATACGCACTCACACTTTAAATTCTACAGAAGTCAGCCAATGAACTCTAAGACACTTAAAAAGATAATTGATCTTGTTTTATGTATATATCAGCTGTTTAAAAAAAAAAAAATTTAAACGTGTTTTTTAATTCGTAAACGACAGTCACAAAGATTTAATAACTTTTTAACATTGTATTTTTTATTGCTATTTAGTATTTATAATGTTTATGTCTAATGGTTGTAATAGGTTGTATAATTTTGCTTTTATGACATGCTGTCGAATAAAGCTTTTTGAAATTGAAATTGAAATGCATTGGGAGAAAAAACACTAAATGCATTGAAAGGATGACCGCTGAGTTGTCTATAAAATGGAAAAGGACCATAGAAATGTTAGAAGAAAATTTGCTGAACATGTATGAAAAATGAATACTAGACTGATTGGAATAATGACTGGACTGATTAGAATAATGAGCTAGGCACAATACTAAGTCTTGGATGAACATGAAAAAAGGATAAGGAATGCATCCGAAGAATACGTATTGGACACACTGCAAAAAAAAACCTTAGTTGCAAACAGCATTTGTAAGTTAGTCTACTGAACACTAGTAATTCGGCAGAGTGCAAACCTTTTGATCAAAGGAAGACTTTAGAAAATCTGTGCATTGTACTGTATTTTCACCTCTCGGAATAATAAAGCTTTGCTGGCTGGTGCCCTTGTGATATAACTGCCTCAACTAAATCATCCTCCCTGAAGCAAGCCTCGTCCATAATCTTCACAAGTAGGAAAGTATCACATAGACTCTTAGAATAGCCACTGATTCCACTGCATGATCAAATCATTTACACACCTGCTACATGGTCTACAGAGCAGTCAACCATGGCACCCCACTGTAACCACGATTAGTACCTTAGGTTGAACATGCATGATAGAGCGCATCATCACTAAACTAAAGATCAGGAAATGCATAAAATAGAAGATGAGGTACCAGGATGTGTTCTGCTTTATCCTTCGATCTGAAACAGCATCCCAGACAAGATCCACTGAGCGCTATTCAATCTCCACAAGCAGGAACTAACTACAGGGTTACTACCAAAATAAAATACCAGATCACCTATGAAGAATTTGCAGTTTCCACCTTATAAGTGCACATCCGCCTTTTACACTCTATCCAGCAGTTCTGATGCTTCACTGGCTCCCCTGACACCTCTTTAGACTCATCCCATCATCGATCCAACAAAACCATTAGTCTAGATGCTGTGCAACACCACACACCTCCATTTCTCACCAACTTCACTGTATTACCTAATGAAATACCCCCATCATGTCCAGGGCTCAATTGTCATGTTTATAGCTTCTCACAATGGGAGTCACATTAATTCATACATGAACACAAACATACAAAAAGAAACAAGATGAAAACCAATGTATGACCTTACCTTGTCCTGGTAGAGTATCCGGTTCACAGGGCACACAACACAGGCTGTCCCAGACCCAAATATTTCCTTCACCCGGTTTTCCTCCAGCGCCTTAATCAGGTCGCTCATGTTGAATGTTTTCTCTGAAACCTTAAACTCCCCCTGTGGACCAAAAGGAAGGTTTAGTAACATCAGCATTGGTTGGCATGAAGTGAAATGTTCTATTTTAGTACGTCCTTAGAAATAAGAACATATGGTGAGAGTTCAAGGGTAGTTACTCGATTAGAACTCCTGCTGGTAACATGAATTAACTGTACAGAGAGCTCGGAAGTGTCCGCACTACAAAGGGCTCCCGTGATCACAGCAGAAAAACTCATTAACAACTGTAAATAAACTCAAAGTGGCTAGGGAAAGACAAAAGAAGCCCAACAGAAAATCCCATCAGTTCATCCATGGAAAGCAAGCACCAACGCATACATATAGTTTGGCTCTTGCTCGTCACCCATTTTTTTAGCCGCTGGACGAAAACAAAGTCAGAAGCTGCTACTTTATTTGCAAAATTAGTACATACGATGTATAGGCTCTGTAGCAAGTTGTTTGCGCGATATTATATTTATAAAGGATACAAAAAAAATGCAGCAGTCTTAAGCAGCTTTTATTGCTCTATATGAACTATTGAAGTTACAAAAAAATGCAATAAAAAGTACCTGGGCAAAAAAAATGTGATTTACATCTGGAATGGTTTACTTTGGCAGCAGAAAATAAAACATATACAAATGACTGCAAAACTACAGATATCTTCCAGTAAAGAAATAGGCAAATGATAAGCAAATGCTGTAAATTTTAAAATAGTGACCTCATAAAAGTAGAAACTGACAATTCTTGAATGATGCACATTCAGGATAGAAGGCAAATTTGATATTTTTGTCCCATTTCGACACATTAAGAACCTGGATAATTCTTCTAGTGTCATTCCCATACTTTTGTGAGGGGCTGCCTGGGTCAGGCATTAATGCTCCTTGTACGCTTACAATGAAGGTTGTTGTCAATTTACATCAAATAGCATTTCATTGAGACGTGTCTTTTTGGTAAGTGGATGCAGCCAAATTGTGCCAAATGGAGTTTCAGCTAAAGTACAAAGAGTGTATGTTTGACATTTGGTTATTTCACATAATCCAGCATTGTCAGCTACAAAACTAAAACATACATAGATGGGAGTTGCCGGGGACGCCAGTTCTTTAGTCCTAGGCTTCATTTGGTGCATTCATGGAGTTGTGGTCTACGTTTGCTAGAGCTGAACTAGGGTCTAATGCCTAAGATTAAGTTTAAACATGTGCCCAGCCCCAGATAGTGCAGAGGGGCTGCACAGCCCCTGTAATACACACTGAACAGGTGCAAAATGCATATGCTGCGTCCTCATTTCTCTACTGAATTATTTATGTTCATTTGTTTCACATTTGTTGACAGAGCCCGCTGGGTAACCACGCCCTGAAGATGCTAGATGTTCAATAAGCATTGCTTTCCTGGGACTTCAACCTTTGCACTTCATCCGAGTTGAACCTCAATTGATAAATTTCCCCCTTCACCCCTTATTGCTTGTGGCACCTGCGGCTTCCTTTCCATTGGTGCCATAAGCGAAGAGGAGTGGTCATGAAAGAAACACACAACTCCCAGTTGGTCGAGTTGTGTATCGAATTTCGCCTTCTATGGTATCCAGGTAAAATGAAGCAAAATTAAGGATGTTCTCCAATGGCATCTTCACAGTTTGGGGCGAGCAGAACCAGGAAGTGCTGTAGGCCAGAGCCTTCTCATTATGCACGCTTTTCCGTTCCTCTTTATCCTTCCACCTCACCTCTCATCCTAAGGCTAACTACTTCCATGCAGAGGACTACATATTTCATTTCTAAGCTGCCACATTTACAGGATTTTTCTGATCACTTTTAGAGGGAGTGGATGTCCAGTAACTGTTGGAACGCGTATATGATAGTGACACAACTTGGGAGAAGGCAAGCCAAAGATTGAGAGAATTGGCAGGAATTTGAGCAGGAGCTACTGAATGCTATAGAGAAAGTTTGTCAGAGTGAGTAAGACAGAGCAATAAAGTGAGGAGAAAAATGAGAAATACTGAGGGATGAGAGAGAATGTAAGGGGAAGTGACACTGAGAAAGTAAAGGTGAGTGTAACTGCTTGGAGCTTGAATAAGATGTGAGAGCGATAATGAGTGGACATGTAATGGGTTGAAAGCGGATAACCTGAAAGGGTGAGGAATGGAGTCTTGGGAGAGGAAACAATACATTTAAATAGAGCTAAACACAGTGGTGGCAGATAATGTAGACAGGAGGGGGGAAAAAGGTAAGGAGGGTGTGGGATGATGAAAGAAAGAAGGGATGCAGGGTATAGTGTTCTACAAAGGAGGAGATCGAGCCCTGGCATCCCTGTGGCACAATATGTGGTATGTATGCCTCCGTATTGAAGGGTACGCATTCAACATCAAGCATTCAATGGCTCAGCCCCTGATATTTCTTCTGTGGCAGAGTACTTGCTAGGGATAAGAAACTGATGGACAGGGATACCGAAAAGGTGAGTTATGGAATAGTACTGTACCTAATACATGGCTGTCACTCAATGTGTCTGAGCCACATGCTACTCCGATGCACAGCAGGACATGTGAATTCTGGAATGCATGTTATGCGAACTTGCATTTATTGAGCTCTCATTTAAAACGCTTTCTAAAGCTGTGACGTTTTGGCCAAATTAGTAGGGAACAATGTTGGAATGAATATAGTAACTATTTTTAAATGCAGTGAGGAATGTTCCCTTCCAAGGCCACCAAATAGTAGCAGGATGCTGGTCCAAATGAATCAGTTGCGCACCCAAACAAGAAACATATGCACACAAACAGGTCACTGCCGCACAGAGAGAGCAGTATTTTAAGGGAACACTGATGCACCCCACTACTCCTTGGGCATACTCCACTCAAAGCATACATTATTTCAAGTTGAAAAGCCTCTTGGAAAGCTCTCTCTATGATGGATAAATAAGTGGCTTGTGGTCAATCCTAACCACAAAGCTGGTTAATCATACATATTGGTAAACACAACGGGGAGAAAGGGTCAGAGGGAGAATATTTAAAGACCTACCCAGGGTGGGGTCCCCCTACCAGTAAATGTAAGAAACAAAAAACACACACTGGGGGTCTAAAGCTGGACCTAATACGCTCCAAACAACAAACTGACAAAAAAACGCTACCTAAGTCGGTGAGTGTTTGCCACTGCTATGTAGCAAAAGTTTTTTTTACGGGGTGTTTATACCCTTGACCTGTGCAGTGGGGTTCACTTCAAATAAAGAATAGACCCATACAGAGAAAAGTAGGATGTCCATCAACGTCAGATGTAGATCATATATTCTCATTTGGCCATCCAGATAGGAATGATATGTCCCATGATCATTGGGACTGGTCCATAACCTAGATTTGTCTGGGTCTTATCTCCAGATGCAGTGAAGACCATTTGAGCAAAAAGATCGTGATGGAATCTGGTGCAGTGCAAAGTAAATATAGTGTGGTGAGGTTTAAAAAGGGATAGTAGATCAATACAAAAGCTTTAATACAACTTGATCACTCCCTTCATAAAAACAAGAACAGTGCAAAGATGCAGTCTAAACAAATATCTGCATTTATTCGGCCAACATGTTTCAACCTAAGGGGAACCAAATCCCGCGGTTTTCTTCAGGGCCACAGTCCTTAACGTTTGCTACTGCGTATCAAAAAACGGTGAAAATGTAACTAAATCATATAAAGGATACACCTATGTCGTGATAAGTATCTTTCAAACCTCTGTATCAACCAGTGTCGATTTCATCTGTTCATGGAAACAAAGCAGAAATATTTTGCGTGAATCCTAAGGGTTGAAATGCTTCCAGGCCACTATTCTGCATTGAAAAGACTTTTAATTTAAGGGAGTGATCAAGTTGTATTAAAGCTTTTGTATTGATCTACTATCCTTTTTTAAACCTCACCACACTATATTTACTTTGCACTGCACCAGATTCCATCACGATCGTTTTGCTCAAATGGTCTTCACTGCATCTGGAGAGAAGACCCAGACAAATCTAGGTTATGGACCAGTCCCAATGATCATGGGACATACCATTCCTATCTGGATGGCCAAATGAGAATATATGATCTACATCTGACGTTGATGGACATCCTACTTTTCTCTGTATGGGTCTATTCTATATTTGAATGAACCCCACTGCACAGGTCATGGTTATAAACACCCCGTAAAAAAAACTTTTGCTACATAGCAGTGGCAAACACTCACCGACTTAGGTAGCGTTTTTTTTGTCAATTTGTTGTTTGGAGCGTATTAGGTCCAGCTTTAGACCCCCAGTGTGTGTTTTTTGTTTCTTACATAATCATACATATTGTCAGAATGCGTCTCTCACTCTCCAACAACAGGATAGCAGCACTTTCATCTCACCATAGAATATTGGGTTTCAGCTTGTCAAAAAGCTTCAGATATCAGCCATAGCCTATCTCATCCTGCAATCTGACCAACTCATCACACTGTCAACACATCATACCTCACATATTTTTAAGTACGTTATTCATGTTGCACGTCTTGTTGGCAAAATGTGTTATAAACTTTGCAGAATGCTCGGCCAGGCCCAGGGCAGTGCAGTTGCTTCTTATTGCTGGAGCTGGGAGCGACCATAATTGTTTTAACTACATTTTAATACCCTGTCAATGTGATGGCCTAAGTAATCCGTTCCACTACTACTTTACGTCTGCCACCTACCCACTGACGCGACAGGTCCAGCAGGCTGCGCCTGACCACTCCCGGCAGGATGACGCCATTCAGCGGCGGTGTCACGAGCTCTTCCTCTGCAAGTGTAAAGCGAAAACGTAAGCACGCAGCTGCGGCCACTCAAGGAAATAATATCCGGGGGACATCTTACGCTTGGACTGCGGCGCCGCACCCCCCCAGGCAGACGCAGAGCGTGAGTCATCAACCCAGTGAGACGTAGTTGTTACCTTTGGCCGAGGCCCCTACGTTTAACGGTGAGTTGGTGTAAACACATTTTGCGAACAGATTTCTGCTCTGCCTATCACCGAAAATATAAAACAAGCAAATGTTCCGGCAATTATAAAACACAATTAACAACCAGAGGAAAAACGATGGGTACCTATTCTGTCTCTTAATGGCACCGTCGAAACGTCTGGCTGGTACAGACCTGCCAGGTTGTGAAAATAGTATATATACACATCGTGTTATTTTTTTTGGGGGGGGGGGGGGGGGTTAAGAAGATTAGATCACAGCCTGAGGCACTTGACATTTATCTAAGAAGCAGCGCCGCTTTCTGCTCAGTAACTTCCGCTGAACATCGGGCCTGTTCTTCAACATGACTCAACCCCTTGCGACCCCCCACAAGCCAGCACTTTACAGAACAAGTACAAGTATTGATTCATATTCAGGCATCAGACCCAGATCTTTCCACCATCTCAAAACAGGACCACAGGCATCTTTCCCCCATGGTGGCCCCCGGGAGAGATTGGAAAAAAAACACAAGGAAATCCATAGATTGTAACAGTCACTTCCACGTGCCTTCCGGGATGACTCAGGCCCAGAGATGCATGGCGTGCCAATG
Source organism: Lissotriton helveticus (assembly GCF_964261635.1). Classification (NCBI taxonomy): domain Eukaryota; kingdom Metazoa; phylum Chordata; class Amphibia; order Caudata; family Salamandridae; genus Lissotriton; species Lissotriton helveticus. Next base: position 1,541,019,567 of record NC_136068.1, on the reverse strand, counting down.
ATGTATACATATTCGGATGTATATGATGCTCTTCATACATACACAGAGCTATGACACCGCCCAGTCCAGAGGTCCGCATACCCGTGGGAGAAGGCTGCATTTACACAGCTTGCTGAGAATCTGTCAAGATCAGCCCCTCCGAAACAGGATGTTACTACTGCAATACAGTGATCAGTTAAAACAATTCATAGCATAGTAAAAACAGTAACCCACTAACAAGTTCTCAATCTGTAACACGTATTATATCTGATTAGACTAGACACAAGCAGACCCAGCCTTGAGTAAGTACTTTAAAAAGACCTCAATAAGGACTGCAACTTATCCAAGATAAATCTAATGATAGAATTACTGGCCTAGTTCGGACACTTTCCAATGTATGCACTGGATATTTCAAAGTCAATCTGTTCATTGGACTATTGGAGAGGTAAGATTCTTTTCCACGAGTCATTTAATAGAGGACAGCACTACATTGTGGTCAGACTCCCCTCTACAGAGAGTCTATTAACAGGCACACTGGACCAGCAGTATAAGGCAAGTATCATACGCAAGGAAGCAGCTCTGTTCTGCACCACAGTAGCAACCAGTGACAGAAGAACTTTTGGATGCTACTCTGTGTACAGTTTTCCCTCAAACCATCTACTGTTCTTTTATCCCATTCCTTGATTTTTGTCTCACTTGAGTACATCTCGCATCGAGATGTTCCATTACTTCCTAGACTCCAGACTGTGAGCCCTTTTCATTGTTTGAGTAATAGGATCATATCACCCCATCCTAATGGAACTCTATTGGCTCCCATCGCCAGCCCACACAATCTTGAAAACAAGATCAACAACATTTACAAAGCCACCATAACCAGCAACCTCTCCTTATCTGGCTGAACATCTCTGGTGGTTCTCAACACAACCACAGCCAGGACACCATCAGACTGGAGACAAGGATGCATAATGAAGAAACCATCCGATCACCTCAACTCTGCCGAAAGTGCAGAGACAGACCTACACTACAACATGATACAGCGGGAGTACATTTCTGTTCCACAAAAGTAGCTACCTCTCCAATCACTTGTTGACTCTATCCTTGCTTTTGACTGTGTACAGCACTCTACTGCGTTTTGACTAGATGTGCTCTATACAAATGATAAAAACATAACACACTTGTACAACAATCAAACATATCTCGTTGTTGATCAAAAGAAACCCGACTAACAGCTTCACATTGAAAAAGAAGGGGCATGTGGATTTGTTGGCTGTTAGTGCCTCTGATCTTGATAAGTGAGACTCGATGTGCTATTTCCATATCCTACACCAATTTTTGACACACTCCTTGATTTATTAAATACTTGTGACATATTTTGTTACTTTTTATACACAAAGTTTAAAAACCTACTGATGTCTCGATCTTTGAAATATTTCCAAAATATGTCTGAGAAAAATATCATTGGATGTGACCCAAATATGCCGAAACAGTTCTGTGGTTGCTAGTTTTCCTTTCGGGAGGAGCCTCTCCTGGAAGTTCAGGATAGGCTTTTCACATGAGGAGGTGGGTCACCACTGATTTGCGTAAGACACGGTTCTGTAGCTGGACACAAAATGATGGACTGGAATGTGGCCTGAGAAATTGCCAGCGGTTGAGCTAATTCAAGCATTCCTTCCCAGCACCTTGCTCTTTGTATTAGATGAGGGCAGATGAAGGCTTCAAGCCTACTCTAAAGGAACGGTGATACTGCAAACCAAGAAAACCAACTTGGCCCTAAGAATTTACTAGACCCAACTGCATATGTAGATGGGGGCCACCAAGGAGTTATGATGCTGCGACCCGATGAAACCAACACACACCGCAAATACATGGAATCTACATGGTCCACCAGATGTGGTGATAACGCAACCCACACTTGTGGATATTACTGGGAGCCAGTTTGAGCAAGCGTCTATCAGAAATCATTTCAGAAGGATGAGTCCATACTTAGGGAGACCAGAGGAAAGTTGAAAAATATAAAGGGAGAATATAAAGAAGGGGAAACAGACCCAAAGTATGTACAAGGGGTAAATAGGGAAGATGACACAAATGTATGCCCTTCTCCTCTCTGGCCTTTACTTGGACATCCGGCCAGTGCATTCTGAGAGGAGGGGTTTAACCAAGAGGACCAAACATGGAGGGTTCACAGGTCATTTGACAAGCAAAAGGCATGTGGCAAGGACAGAAACTTTCTGCAACTATGGATGGGAAACAGAGCTGTGGATAAGCAGGGGAGGAGAACATGTGCTAAGGGTTAAACAAGAAATGCCTTCAGCAATGCACAAAAAGTCGGCTGAACAGGCCAGAAATAGGTAAACGATTTAACAAATTGCAAGGCAAACCTAAGGCTGAAACAGAACGGGTGCAAACACCAGTCACAGTCATGGCCCCACCATTATGTACTCAATGGTCACTTCTCAAGGAAGCAAGGCACAAGTGAACCACTACGATGTTTTAATGAGGCTTGGGCCTTGTGAAACTCTCTTGCTTGTAGTGTTATTTACCATCTTTCACTATTTAGTGCTGAAACAAATGACTGAATACAATAAAAGCGTTCTATACTGGTAGCGCTTTAAAACCCCTTCCATGCTTGGCCGATTCCGCCGCTGTGCGGTAAACAAATTAACAGGGCGGGGCCGTGACGAATCCCAGCCGTCATCAGCACACGAGCACCGTGGAGCGTGACGGCTGGGGTTCGTCATCAGCATGGAAGGTGTTAAGGTCGATATGGAGTCTTGTCCTAGAACAAGCTTTGTAAATAGTACTGTAAGAAACAGGTGTATGTTAAAAGCAGCAATACCAATTTACTTTCAGAGATCCAGCACGGGACAAGTTGGACTTTAAAGTCCTGAAAGCCCACCTTTGCCCCTTAGATGCTACTCCATACACAACCTTCAACAATCTTCAACTGCTTCAACCCCATATAAGGGCAAATGTTAGACTGCAAGGCCTATTGGCCTTATTGGTGGCTGCTGCTGCTTGTGGAGCATCCTTACACAGACTAGCACAAATCTAAAACCAGTACGTAATACATCCCACCTATCGGCACAGGAAAATAATGTGAAAATACATTGCTCGGGTCATCCAGCTTTTCCAAAGCAGCACTCAAACCACTCATGTTAAGGTGCTATGTAGGTATAGTTGGAAATAGTGATGGATTTATAAACCCCTTTTTATATGCATGATTATGGGGGGAGATAGTTACCCTTTGAAGACTTTCATCACTTTCAAGTTTACTCTAGAGGGTACTTAAGGCGGGAAATCGCCACCTGTCCACTTTTCTGCCAAAAATGCCGAATGAACATGCACTGTGCTTAAAATATATTTTTTACTTATTAAATACTGTGTACCATCACAAAAAGCTCCCTGTGCACTGATATTCACTTAACCCACACATGTCTTTCTGCAAAAAATCATCACAGAAGGAGCTTAGGACAGGCCACCCAAACCCACCTGGTCAATAGAAGGCACTGGTTCTGTAGGTGCTATATTCAGTTTCATGTGCTATAGCAAAGGGTGGGTGGATCAATGGCACATACACGGTAATCATCAGTTACAAGCACTTACGCCTCTCTTCCTCCATAACAAGGTTTAGATCTAAGTATCTAAGGACAAAAAGGTTCTTGATGACATCTTACCTCCATGCTCATTGATCCAGTATAAGAAGATGTTCATTGTGCCCACCTCAGTGATCTGGTGGTCCTCCCCATAGAGCCAGAGTACCTGCTGGCAGCCCAGCTTTGCCGCCTCACTCTGCACATAGATAGTAGGACCGTAGTTGCTGCAGAATCGAGAAGAAAAAGATCAATTTAGTCCACGGAATTCTTCAATTAATGTTTCATCATCATGAGCAGATGCTTGCAAGGAACATCCCATGTCTCCTGTGTAATTTGACACCTTAAGACAGAGAAAGATGCCAATGCACATCTAATCCGCAGTTTCACATTCTGCTATATTTCCAAAGATCCTGCTTGGTCATTTGCTTCGGTCAGTGCAGGTTACTGTACGAGGTAACTTGGGCGCTCACAGTGTCTTTGTTTGGATCTGTATTGGTTCATGACACATCTGGACATATATAGTAATAAGGCCCTGGTTATGAATCGGGTGGAGCGAAATTTCCATGTGGAATTTCCCTGTGCTGGATCACGAGTTGTCTGGTGTTCCTAGGTGCAGAAAAACCAGACTCAATTTTACATCCTGGAAAAATCACTTGAGTCTTTTGCTGCAACAATATGGAAGTCTCTGCCTCCATCCCTCCCTGACTTCTTTCCATGGCAAGGGGGGAGCCTATCTTGCCTTCCCAGACCCTCTTTCTCCACCCCACTCCATAGAAAAGCCCTGCTATTATATACCACTTGCTCCGATCGGGTGGTAGCTAGGAGCATTACATCCTGTGCAGCACTATGAGGAATTCTACACAGTAATTCTGAACCCATTCTGAGGAGTCTAACGCGTGATTGCACAGTACAGGTGGGATGTTATCACAAAGCACTGCTAATTTGTAGGCCTGGGCGCAGTTCGCTGGGCTTTACTCTGAAGTGCCAGAAAACTCTGCCGCGTTCCACAGAGTTCCGCCAGCGACGAAGTCTATTAAGTCACGCTGCGGGCCCTGATATTCAGGACCAGGAGTTTTCCCCATGCTGTAAAATCTGTGTGAACTGCACTACGCTAGTTCCAGAGGGTTCTGCTGCCCGAGTAGCCATTCTACCTGAACAGCAGCTTCCTCAACGCAAGCATCAGATTTCTCAACACGAGCAGTCGCAACCGTCCGTGACCGCCAGTGTTGAGAAATCTCAGTGGGAGGAGGTCTAGTGCATAATTTTTTCGCGCAAGTGCTGGCCAACCTACAGTTGACAAGCCTCTCGGCAGAAAAAACTCAGCTCCGTCTCACTTCACGGAGTTTTTCGGAACTCGTACGGAGCACGCAAAACTCTGCGCACTCTGCTAGCGGAGTAAATTCTTCGCCCACACCTAGTAATTACAGGTGCCACCAGCACCATGCAACTAGAAATTAGGGACCAAGAACCTAAGTGCTATTTTGTCTAGGATAAACATTATTTAAATGCGGCATCTTAGAAGGGGGTCTTTAAACTTGGTGAAGATAGCGAGAGAATCTAGATAAATGTTTAAGCTATGAAATTCTTGAACAAAAGCTGTCCTTTTCAAAGATGGTATAGACCGAATTCCCAAGGCCGTAGGTGGCATCTCTGAATAGAACAGTAATTCTGCATTTTGAAATTACTGCCTCAATATTTCCACTTAACCAGTCATTAAAGCCTCTCTTTCACACTGTCTCACCAATTGATACAGATGATAAAAAGTAGAAAACTGTTACATCTCCAGTAGATGAGAAACGAAGCCTGATTATGCCATCACTACTATTGTTGGTGCCACCATAATAAGAGCACCCTTTCAACATTCTCAGCATTTAAATTAACGTGGGAATGACAGTGGTAGGTGAAAACTTGCATTCAAATTGAACAACCCCTTCAGTTACAAAGAAAAACCGGACTGTTGGCCTCCCTACAAATTCAACAAGTACTGACAAAGCCAATAGGTCTAGGGTCAATGTGCCAACATATGCAAACATTTTGTTTGAATTTGTTAACACATTAAAACCAGATCAATAGGCTTTCCCAGTGCTAGCATGCATGCAACATATAACACCAAGTTATAAATATAATGTTCACACCTTTCACTTTTCTATTCAGCTGCCACTGGGCTATTATACTCAGTCCTTCTTCCTCACCATTAAAGGAGACAGCTACAACACAGAAAATGTCTAAATGCAATGAACTACTATGTGCTACTAACCTTGGCAGCTACAGGAACACAAGTATGGGGAACTATAACTATTGCAATGCACAAACTCCCCACTGATCACAAAACTAGCCCCAATTTACTCACTCTTCTCAAAACCTCTAGTATTTATGCAATACCATGGGTCTTTGCATATTAAGCCTTTATAACCCACGGAGCTACGGTCTCACGTTCTGTTGGTTCAGAAAAACCTCACAAACCTGTTCTAGTTTGTCTTCCAAATCTATAAATCCATTTTCAGGTATAGGCATAGCATAGCGCAGTTTGTAGGGAGATCCCTCAGAGTATCTGACCTTCTATCAAAGTTAAATTACATGTCTGTTTAACTCATCTCTGGCAGTATACCAGTTCCATGTAGCCATCAGAAAAAGTATCTAGAAAACTCAGCATCGAAAAGTCTTAAGTGTGCCGCCCGCGCTATGGACTTCTTTGATGGCACCAAATGCAGTGAAGGTAAACGTAAACAACATATGTGAAGTCTAGAAGAAGGTTCAAGGTTCTGCTGAGGTCTATACAAAGGAGCTCATGTTTAGTAAACCGGCGCTTCACCTTCTGACCAATATTTAAAGTCAACGAAAAAAACCACACAGTATTACAGGGCTAGAGGGATGTTTAGAGACCAAGCCTAAGTATTATCCCCCACAGGAACAAGCTAATAAACAACAAACTTAGGGGTCTAATTAGAAATCCAAATGTGATTCTATGCTTTTGTAATCATGTCAATTGTACATGAGGACAAACACAGCAAATCCAACAAACCATACCACCAAAAGTGAAGCACCAGTAAACGTGAGTCACCCCTAGTTAAGGATTCCCGTCAAAAGTCTTGTATGGATCAATATTCTCATTTGGTAGTCCTTATCGGGTATCGTGTCTCTTGATCATTGAGACCAGCATACCCAGATAGCCAGTTCGGGGTAGCGACCCACAATCACTCGGTACTACCACATGATGTTGATACGATGGGAAGTGCAGTGCAAAAGCAAAAAAGTGGTGATTTAAAAAAGGATAGGGAACTTAACACAAACCAGTTTTAATAAACGTTAGCCCCTTCCCCTTTAAAAACAAGAACAGTATAACATCATCAACGCAGTCCACACAAATAGCTGCGAGGAGACCAACATGTTTCAGCCCCAATGGGATAATTCCCCAGGCTTTCGTCAGGGTCTCTGTTCTAAAAATATGCTACTGCTTATGAGTGAATAAGGTGTGAAAAAACTATACAAAAAAACACACAAGTGAAAACCAGTAAAGGATATAATTTTCCTTCAACTGTATCAACTCCTCTCTTCGGCACCTGGTCGACTTAGTACTGTATGTTGGGGACAAACATACAAGTGAATCACGATCAGCTATCATGGTTTGTTAAAAGAGATACATCGTTCCTCAAATATATACAAGTTCATTACTCACCCAGGGTGTCCGGGGAGTGGACCTCACCTCTTCCTGGACCTGGCTCAGGATATGTGGGACCCAGCTCTACAATAAAAGAAACCGACTCCGTAAATACAAAGGACAGAGGGATCAAGCGTTGATCTACTCTGGCACTGTAAACAGTACGAAGTCATAAGGTCTTCTGTGCATGGAGTACACTAACATCTATCAAAACGTTCCCATTACAACCAACTATCCAGACCCTTGTTAGCCACAAACTGAGAAGCCATTGGTGTGATAGTCACTAGGGTCAGAAATCAAGTGACAACAACCTTAATACAAAACTATTGAGAGAGGTAGAGATGTGTGTCCTACCTGTCCGTCGTTGTCTCAGGATGTGAGACTGAGTCAGGGGGAGGCACCGAACCTCCTTCGTTCTCCCTACTTCATTAGTTTGGTCTAATAAAATGAACCAATCGGTGCCGATGGGGGAGGGGCATGGCCGAAAGGCTGAGTTTGATCCCATTGCCCAACAACTTATTTCTCAGCATCCGTTGGTACAAGAGATAGATTAGGGACCGGGGGGAAAACGGGTCTGTGTCACCGACTGCCATCAGTGATTGAAAGACTTGCGCGTGTAATCTCGCGAGACTAGCAAGTCGGAACTACAAGATGACGTCACGCGTCAGTCTAGTGTAGTTTATTCATACCGCTTCCGCCATCTGAGGCAGAAAACGAGCGCTGAAAACAGGAGAAGAACTACCGGATGACGCAGTAATGCTTGAGAAAGTAGTTCAATGTGGGGGAAAGTCGCTATAATCAACTTGGCATACAGTACCTCTCAGAGTCTGTTAACTATGACCCAAATTATGTACAGCGCCACAATAAAAGTAATTTATTAGAGGGAAAGTCAAGAGTGTGATTATAAACAGCTGGTCACTGTTTATGAATGAAAACCCACAGGAGAGCGACAGTACAAATACAATCATCTGTCAGACCCCCTATAGTGTCCACACCTTCTGAATTATGTGGTGCAGATAAAGCACTGAAGGACTAAGGGGCACACGAGAGACACGGTAGCAGTGAATCCAATGTTGCTATAAACCTTCTATACAAGGGGTCTTAGTCACCAGCATTAATCCAACTAGCACTATGCAGATCACTCATGCATACCTATATGTATGTTCACGACAGATTAAACCAGGGTATGTCATCGTTCAATCCTCGTCTGTCTGTGCCCAATTTGAAAACCCACTTTTGTTCACGTAAGAACAAAAATCTAGACACATCACTCACATGTGGTGGAATGAACGTTTTTTCCAGGACATGCCACTTAAAATCTGTTTCTGCATGATTGTGTGTTAAGAAGTGCTTGGTGAGCTTCAAAATATCTTTTTTGCACCGAAAGGTGCTTCTGTGCTCTTGCATCCTCACGCGCACCTTCCGCGTGGTCATCCCCACATACCGTTCGTTACACGTGCAGGTAATGAGGTAGATTAGGTTGGTACTGTTGCAGTTCGAAAACTGCCGCAGTTCCCAAGGCCGATCGGTACCAATGTCCACGCTTGTAATTTTAGTAGTCAGAGGGCAAACAGAACAACCTCCGCACGGATGGTGACCCACTGAACAGTGGCAAAGAGAAAATTGCTTTTCCGCTCTTTGCCTTCAAACGCTCCAGAAACCTAAGGGACCATTTGGTACACACTCGCCCTAAAGCTACACCTAGGAGAGAGGTAGGCACTCTATGGGACCTACCTCCTGTGGTGGGTCACCATCCGTGCGGAGGTTGTTCCGTTTGCCCTCTGACTACTAAAATTACAAGCGTGGACATTGGTACCGATCGGCCTTGGGAACTGCGGCAGTTTTCGAACTGCAACAGTACCAACCTAATCTACCTCATTACCTGCACGTGTAACGAACGGTATGTGGGGATGACCACGCGGAAGGTGCGCGTGAGGATGCAAGAGCACAGAAGCACCTTTCGGTGCAAAAAAGATATTTCGAAGCTCACCAAGCACTTCTTAACACACAATCATGCAGAAACAGATTTTAAGTGGCATGTCCTGGAAAAACCGTTCATTCCACCACATGTGAGTGATGTGTCTAGATTTTTGTTCTTACGTGAACAAAAGTGGGTTTTCAAATTGGGCACAGACAGACGAGGATTGAACGATGACATACCCTGGTTTAATCTGTCGTGAACATACATATAGGTATGCATGAGTGATCTGCATAGTGCTAGTTGGATTAATGCTGGTGACTAAGACCCCTTGTATAGAAGGTTTATAGCAACATTGGATTCACTGCTACCGTGTCTCTCGTGTGCCCCTTAGTCCTTCAGTGCTTTATCTGCACCACATAATTCAGAAGGTGTGGACACTATAGGGGGTCTGACAGATGATTGTATTTGTACTGTCGCTCTCCTGTGGGTTTTCATTCATAAACAGTGACCAGCTGTTTATAATCACACTCTTGACTTTCCCTCTAATAAATTACTTTTATTGTGGCGCTGTACATAATTTGGGTCATAGTTAACAGATTCTGAGAGGTACTGTATGCCAAGTTGATTATAGCGACTTTCCCCCACATTGAACTACTTTCTCAAGCATTACTGCGTCATCCGGTAGTTCTTCTCCTGTTTTCAGCGCTCGTTTTCTGCCTCAGATGGCGGAAGCGGTATGAATAAACTACACTAGACTGACGCGTGACGTCATCTTGTAGTTCCGACTTGCTAGTCTCGCGAGATTACGCGCGCAAGTCTTTCAATCACTGATGGCAGTCGGTGACACAGACCCGTTTTCCCCCCGGTCCCTAATCTATCTCTTGTACCAACGGATGCTGAGAAATAAGTTGTTGGGCAATGGGATCAAACTCAGCCTTTCGGCCATGCCCCTCCCCCATCGGCACCGATTGGTTCATTTTATTAGACCAAACTAATGAAGTAGGGAGAACGAAGGAGGTTCGGTGCCTCCCCCTGACTCAGTCTCACATCCTGAGACAACGACGGACAGGTAGGACACACATCTCTACCTCTCTCAATAGTTTTGTATTAAGGTTGTTGTCACTTGATTTCTGACCCTAGTGACTATCACACCAATGGCTTCTCAGTTTGTGGCTAACAAGGGTCTGGATAGCTGGTTGTAATGGGAACGTTTTGATAGATGTTAGTGTACTCCATGCACAGAAGACCTTATGACTTCGTACTGTTTACAGTGCCAGAGTAGATCAACGCTTGATCCCTCTGTCCTTTGTATTTACGGAGTCGGTTTCTGTTATTGTAGAGCGGGGTCTCACATATCCTGAGCCAGGTCCAGGAAGAGGTGAGGTCCACTCCCCGGACACCCTGGGTGAGTAATGAACTTGTATATATTTGAGGAACGATGTATCTCTTTTAACAAACCATGATAGCTGATCGTGATTCACTTGTATGTTTGTCCCCAACATACAGTACTAAGTCGACCAGGTGCCGAAGAGAGGAGTTGATACAGTTGAAGGAAAATTATATCCTTTACTGGTTTTCACTTGTGTGTTTTTTTGTATAGTTTTTTCACACCTTATTCACTCATAAGCAGTAGCATATTTTTAGAACAGAGACCCTGACGAAAGCCTGGGGAATTATCCCATTGGGGCTGAAACATGTTGGTCTCCTCGCAGCTATTTGTGTGGACTGCGTTGATGATGTTATACTGTTCTTGTTTTTAAAGGGGAAGGGGCTAACGTTTATTAAAACTGGTTTGTGTTAAGTTCCCTATCCTTTTTTAAATCACCACTTTTTTGCTTTTGCACTGCACTTCCCATCGTATCAACATCATGTGGTAGTACCGAGTGATTGTGGGTCGCTACCCCGAACTGGCTATCTGGGTATGCTGGTCTCAATGATCAAGAGACACGATACCCGATAAGGACTACCAAATGAGAATATTGATCCATACAAGACTTTTGATGGGAATCCTTAACTAGGGGTGACTCACGTTTACTGGTGCTTCACTTTTGGTGGTATGGTTTGTTGGATTTGCTGTGTTTGTCCTCATGTACAATTGACATGATTACAAAAGCATAGAATCACATTTGGATTTCCAATATTTAAAGTCGCCACTAAACCTTGTAGTGCAAAAATCAAATCCATTCTTGGGCTTTGGAATGAAAGTGGAGGCTTCAAACTTTATATGTCCAAGGCAGGCTAGAGAATCCGACTCTTAACAGCATGGGAACCCGTATCAATAGCAGCGAAGCTTCGAGTGTTAAAGGCCCAATGATGAAGAACATCCTCGATATCAAGGGCATCCCATAGGGTTGCCGAAGACCTTTGTTGAGGGTGAATACATGAGTAATTTTCACTCTCAGCGTCAAGAGACACCTCAGAATCGAGGTACTGAGGATAAACGGAAAGAGGAGACATAGGTAGGACTTGCACCCCTCCAAAGGCAATTTGTCTCGGACTGGTCTGGTGGCCAGAATCACTGTAAGGGGTTCAACCCCATTCTTGCTTTGGGTGTATGCCGAACGATCCCTGCACTAGAATAGAAAAACCTGCATTTTATGGAGTTGAAATGTGCAAATATGGATTAAGGATTAGGCTGCTCTCTAAAACAAATCTTAACTGACTCCGACCCTTCAACGCTCTTGTCAGAAAGAAGGGAATCAATGGTCAGAAAAATCTGAGAGCAAAAATGACGAGAACAGAAAATCTACCTCAAAGCAAGTTTTAGAAGAATGTATAAAATGTTAAAAACATTCTAAGAAGTGTCCAAAAAGAGCATATCCCTAAACAGAAAAAGAATTACACATCTGGAAAAAATAATTGAGGGGCTGTGGATCACTGTGTTGCTTGTTGGGATTGTTAAGGTACCATGTGCAGCTTTGCAGTGCCAGCACAAATTAACCTCTATGAAAGGCTGAGGTGAGGATGCAGGTCCATGGGTCCATTTCCCCTTTTATATTTTTCTCTTGAACAGCAATGCTGCTATGTAACACAATGGGTTGTAGCTGTGAAAACACATTTATTTTTGCTTTTGGACCATTTGTCCTTGACCGCTGCTATGGCACTGATGCTCCCACATGTAATCATCCTCACTGCAATTCTTTGCATAAATGGACTATGAACTGCAGCCTCCATTGCCCGCCTTTAAATATAGGGTAAGCTTACTGTGGACTAATAGGGTATATGACTGTGTAGTCTGCAGTCAGTGTGTGAACACGCATGTGCAGTCTGACCGAGGAAACCTCTCGTCTCTCCGCCGGTGTCTGCACTTAGGGTACTCTGCTGCAGACAGAGCACAGTCTAAATTGTTATAATTCAATTGTATACTGAAAGGAACTGCACCATGTGTTTTGGGTAAAAGTGTAATCTGCAGCACTTTTCAGTATGTGCACTTTTATGTTTAAATTATAACTTTGGACTGGTGCATTTTAGAATCCAAATCTAAGGTTATTTTTTTACCATAGATCTGTTCTTCAACTTAATAATTGTTCTCACCACCTAGTACGGTTCTGGTCTCAGCGAACAATAGGCCCATTATTGCAAGAATGAAAATCTCCTACTGGGGCAGAGAATAGGCTATGAATTTCCATAACCATTACCAGAAACTCCTAATCAACTGCATAAAGGAAAACTCCCAACTAAATAACGGGCAGTATGCCCAGAGGTAGGTTCTTTGAAGATTTTGGAGGAAAGTAGAAGGCTGGCATGGACGGAGACCAGCCCAGAGAACGATATTGTGCTCAGACTTCAAAAGCATTCATGATCTTGTTTTTTTTTTACCCAACATGCTGTGCAAAAGAGGGAAAATCAGTTGGCTGGTTCCTCTAACGTCAGATAGAGGCGGAGAGTTGTAGTGCCTGTAGAAGGCATTGGGGACTTCTGTTGAGACAGGACCTGCTGTAGGGCCTACATAAGCAGGCACGGTTGGCACCAGCTGTTCTGTACAGTCACCCTGCAAGAAGCTGAGCACGCCGGCGCACTGTGTGGACGCAGAATGTGGTATGCCATGAAGGATGACAATCTGTGAGTCTCTACTGAGGAGACAAAGTGTCCCAGATCAGGAGACCAACATGGTTGCACAGAAGAGGAGACCAAGAGCCCCTCCAGTGAAGTTGCTGTTAACAGGAGATGTGGGTTGTGGTGCAGTGTGGGGGCTGAAGAAACCTTAGTAGCTGCTGATAACAAAGGCAAGGGGAGGGCAGCTTGAGCAAAATACTCTAAACCTTGCTGAAATCAATCTGGGTTGGAAGTAATATTTTACATTTTCCTTGCCATTCGTACACTGATTTTTGTTGAAGAAGGCTTCTGTTGAAATTAAGAAACATTTAGCCTGACCATCCGCTCAGGAAATATAGGCCCCTTTGAAGCAGACTGGCCGATAAACTCAGAGCATAACCATAAGTTGTTTCAAAGTCCCACATTGTCTTGAGACTGGGTCGATAAGGCTGTGCCACAGACATTGTGAATCAAAAAATGGGTTCATCTGCATAAGGTAATCTCCAGGACTCATGACATGGTCCTGCAGTGAAGGCCAAATGAGGCACCGGTAGTGCGCTCACCCTTCTTAAGTGCTCCACGCACCCAATAAGAATAACACGCGAGAGCGAGGGTAAAGCCTCTCCAATTCCGACAAATGAAGCAGAGAGCCTGGTAAGCAGAAGACTTGGGCTGGTGTGGCTCAAGAAGACTCCCGTGTGATGCCCCCCCCCAAAAAAACAGGGCTTAGTGGGTGAGTGTGGGAAGCCCAATTGAGGCAGAAACCCACCACAAATAAGAAGCCCACTGGTGCAGCTATTAGTTTAGTTTAGAACAGCACAAAGTAAAGTGGAAAAGAGCATTTCTTAGGTTGTTGGCCAACCCATAAACACATACTGGTGTGTGTAATGTCACCCATAAACAGATTATTAAAAACAAAATTAAGTTTGGACAATTTATGGTCTGGTTATTTTTGCGAGACCTCTTATTAATAGTTCCAAACTGGCTTTACCAACGTAATTTGGAACATATTTGCGATTCTGTGCCATGTATTTAGTTGTGTGTATTAAAGCACCTTTTCTGAGTTTCAAGACCACACCATGTCCATGAGTCAGCCTGGGACAACTGTGCCACGCTATTCTCAGAGTCAAGTCCGCAGTTTGAGAGCCGGCGGTACAGAGGTGCCAGCACTCTAGAAGTATTTGGCCCTTATTGATACAATTAGGGCCCAGCAACTTCCGATCGATCTGTTATACCTCCAAACTGTTTTTTTCGTATGGACTTTGTAAAGAACAAATCAAAAAAATCCCCAAAAACCTTTTAGTAGTAAAGCTGCCATATTTATTTTGGGCCCAATTTTATGTGTGGCTTTTGGAGTTCTTCCTTACATATTTATTTAGAAAATAAAAAAAATAGAAGAACATTTTTCCTCTCCATTGTAAGTGTCTGGAACTTTTGGTAAATTCAGTGTTATTGAATATTGACGAAAATCCCAAGACACAGAACCAACCATAGTTTATGCAGAGCTGCTGTTCAGAAACAGTGGCTGCAGCATAACATTTCTTGAAACATTGATTTACAGCAGGAGTGAGAGAAATTTGCCAAAAAGTCAACATACTTAAATATTGGGACGTAGTAACAACCGAACAGAACCAACATTTCTCCATAAACAAATATGCATTTTATTTGCTCCCACACAGACAAGGGACTGGTGTATGGAGACACTTACATGTTATAGAAAGGTGCCTGGGCACATACTAGGCCTTGCATGCTACTGTGCTTCAAATGTTGTACTTTCTTCTTGTTGGACCAACCGTTTGAACTGTTAGTTCTGTATATACCAGACTTCTGAAAGAATGGGGCTGTGTGAAAGAGTATGTCTTCTGTTTAGATGGCAGGTATTTTTGATTGTGGTCACTAAGTGCATGTCTAACATCAGGATGGACCACATTGTACAATGGGCGAGTGCTTTGCACACTTTGAAAGGGATTAGTAAATATGCTGCTCCCATTATACCTTCAAAAGGTACAACAGCATTATTTTTGCCAGTGACGGGTAAGCACATTTTACTAACTTCAATATGCTCTCCAAATCTTCTAGTACATACGACCAACATCTGCTTGCAAAACTTCTTTATTAGACTTCCAGAGTTTGTGTTTGAGGACAGCAAGTTGTAGACAGCTTAAATACTTGGACCCACTTTTATTCTTCGGCACAGATATGGCTCTATATGCTGTATGTCTTATGAGGGCCTAATCTAGACTTATGCCATTCTGGATAGGTGACTGGTAAAAGGTGCCTGCTCTAACAGGAGATGGTTTATTATGTTCACAGCACAAGCCTATGAACTAATTTGACCAGGAGTCTGCATAAATGATAGCATCCCGAGTAAGAACAAATTTGTGGCGAGGATATCATATGCCCGCCAGACTTCAAGAGAATAGTTTTTTTTTTTTTAAAAACAGCTCCGCCAAACTGAGCGTCATCATCTCAAGACAAAACCAACATAAGTTTCTGTGGTGTACAGGTGGTATGTATATTTTCTATTACACTATGCAGAGGATGATTTTCTAAAGCTCTATTTACTCACCATAACACAAGATGATCTGGTCTCAATGTAAATAGAAAATGTAAATATTTTGTGCGCTCAATATAGCTCAGTTCTGGTAGTCAAGCCTGCATTTGGGAACTTCCACTTTTTTTGTGGGCAACGATAGCAGGGTCACATAGGGAAGCCAGTTTAAGACTCCGGGTTCGTGGCTCCCTAGCTGAAACCAATCGACCAGGGCTTTTTAAACAAGGACGTGAACTAGTTCAAGAGCTGGATATAATGAGGTTCTGCTGAATTAGAATTTACAAAGAAACATTAGAAGTGGATTAATCAGGATCACAATGCTATAACGATTCAAACCCAAAACTCAGGGAAGTCCTGTGACACTCACCCACCGACCTTACAGTCTCCCACGCCTCCCATCCAGGCGCGCACATATCTGGGGTCAGCCATGAGAGCCACAGGGCTGAAGCTGCCTGTCGAAAAGTAGGGCCCGACCGGCCCAACGATGACATACAACAAGGCGTGGTTGGACTTTGTCACCCCAAGGGATGGCTGCAAGAAGAGTAAGGGAGGATGTGAAAAATCAGAAAGAATGCATGCTATTGCTAAACAAGTGAAGCAATCAAATACCAAATCATCAAAAAGAGGCCCTATTTGCATATATATCCGGCATGTTAAAATTTATAGAGGTGAAAGAGGTGGAGGGTGGCAGAATGTAGGCCATATGTAGTCTAGACTGGGACATACAACACAGTGCAGTTAAGAGGAATCCTTTCTCAGAAGCAAACGGAGACCTTTATTAAATGAAATTTATAAATAAAAAAAAAAAAACATTGAAAAAAATCTGACCTGTCCAAATGGTATTGGTTTACAGTCTTACCTTCAACAAAATCACAGTTTAAGACACAAAAACATACAGCAAAATTTGTGTCGCTTGCTAAATCACTCACAAAAACATGCATTACTTAATTAGCGCAATTCTCACAACATCAATTGGTACACATTTGCTGGCTTGACCACTGAGTAGCAAAACCAAAGGGGATGATAGGCGGAGTGTTGAAAATTGCGAGCACTCACCCCCAGTCAACTGATCGGGGTTTAATCCAACATCATTCTTTAGCTCACTCCGCCACCCCAGTTCAGACATGGCCATATGCAAATCAGTCTGACACCGTGCCTCATGGGAACAGTCCAGACCAAACTGCCAAGCCATGTCGTCCCTGGACTGGAAACAAGCATCCTGGGACCGGTTTCGGGTTCATAACCCTCATCAGCCAGGCTATCTTGAATCCAGTGGCAAAGTGAGCAAGGGACCCACGTCTGGGAATACCCTGCCAACTTAGGGCGAACTTAGCAAAACAAAAAGGGGATGATGGACGGAGTGTTGAACATTGCAAGCACTCACCCCCAGTCAACAGATCGGAGTTTACTGAAAGCCCGAAACCGGTCCTAGGATGCTTGTTTCCAGTCCAGGGAGGACCTGGCCTGGCAGTTTGGACTGGACTGTTCCCATTGGGTACAGGATCAAGACTGATTTGCATACGGCCGGGTCCAAACTGGAAGGGCATGGTGAGAAAAAAAACGATGGCTTTAGGCCCAGATCTCTGTACTGGGGTGAATGTATGACATTGTTCTGCATTCTGTCAAATCAATTGTTCTTTTGGCATTTGTCACCCCGAGTGGGACGGGTATGCTGAGACGCGAGTCCCGTGCTTTCCATGCCACTGGAGTCAAGCTATCCTGGTTGAGGAGGGCTGAAAACCCGACACCGGTCCTAGGATGCTTGTTTCCAGTCCAGGGAGGACCTGGCCTGGCAGTGTGGGCTGGACTGTTCCCATTGGTTGCAGGGTCAAGACTGATTTGCATATGGCTGCATCCAAACTGGAATGGCATGGTGAGCAAAAAAACGATGGCTTTAGGCCCCGATCTCTGTACTGGGGTGAATGTATGACATTGTTCTGCATTCTGCCCATCAATTGTTCTTTTGGCATTTGACCACTGAGTAACCAGTGCTAGAAAAATTAGAGCGGAAAGTGGAGTAGTACTCACAATTGTAATACTTTCAGGCAGGTGTATGGATGCAGCCCTTGATTTGGAGGCCAACAAAAAGCACAGATGCGGCCAGATATGCCACCTCTCAATAATGATGAATATATGTTCCACCACAATCAGAAAACTAGTGGCTCCGAGCCAAATGTAAAATTTTTAGTTTTACATTTTATTTAACTTCCTATTCTTACTTCGTTTTCCTCTTTGCATTCACTTTTCTCTTTTCCCAACGTGGAATGCTCATTTTTTAATTTACTAATTTCCTTTGTGTGATTTTCTTGGTCCTGTGTTTTTCTTTCTTCTTTCTTGTCAATGGCTTCATTCCTGTGTTTTCTCCACTTTCAGTGAGGCAACCCCACACACCCTTTTTAGGTCTCGCCTAACACATCGTATTCGCTGTCTATTGCAAGACATATTAGTTTATAGTGGGCTTAGAGCCCACCCATTGCTTACCATTGGTTGGCTTCATTATCACCCCTATTTGCTAATCCATTATTCGTCCGTTCCATTGGCTTTCCTTTGTATTCTGTTTGTCGCACCAGAGTATGAGCACATTTACTTGTGTCCCTCTGCTGCTTACTTTTTCGAATCTACTTTTTCTTTTTAAGTACTCTACAAGGGTGCATGTGTTTTACAGCTGCCTGCCACATATGTAGTATATGTGTTCTTCTTTCTCGCCCTTTCCTGCTTTCTCCCCACGACCTTTCCATACCATTCTTGCTTGCCCAGAACCCCCTTGTCCTTTGCTGACTAAGCTCCATGCGCCCAGCCTCCATTATCTGCTTGGTTCCCCAGCCCTGCCCACCCTCTGATGCCTTGTTCAAGTACTTCCACATACGTTTCCGCTTACCTTACATTGTCTGTGAGCTTCCCCATCCACTCGCACCCTCCTTTGTCCGTGCTTGGTAAGAACCTCCCGCTCACCCTCCATTGTCTATGTGCTGCACCAGACCCACCCCCCACCCTCTGTCAGCTTGCTTCCCCACAAATTCTCACCCACCTGCCGTTGCCATCTTGCTTCCCAATCCCCTTCTGCCTACCCTCGTTGTCAGCTTGCTCCTGCAGCCACTTTCACTTGCCCTCCATTGTTTGCTCACTGCCAGAGCACCTCCCGCCCTCCTTCCGCAGTCCATGTACTTCCGCATTGTCTCTCACATGTCCTCTCACCAACCCATGTACTTCTCTCTCACCCTCCCTCCGTGATGTCTATTCCCGTAAAAAAAAAAAAAAAGGGTAGATGCTGGCCAACTATTAATGCTTTTTATTTCTAGTTTTTAGCCATGCTACTGTACAGCAGGACTAAAAATCATTGCCAAAGCGAAAAGCTCTCATAGGCTAAACCGATTGGCTTTGCCAATACTTAGTGCTATTCTCTTTGCTTCTTTTTTATTTGCTCTTTTCCCTCTGTCCCCATTTCCTTATTATTTTACTTTGTTCTCTCATTTCTACACGGGCTTAACACTGTTGTCTTCTTTTTTTCTCTTCGATCCCCAGGCCCCCTTTTTCCCTCATCCAGCTTTTTTCCTCACTTTTCCAATTTTACAAGTTCTGTTTTTTTTTTTTTAGAAGTATTGAGCATTTTGTTGAGCAGCCGGATTTTAGATTACAAATAACTGGCTGTAACTGCTCTTGAAGTATCTGTTGGTTTCTGAATCTCTAATTGGAAAGGGAGGTCGTCCCACAGATGCATGTCCACAAGTGGTATAGAGTTGTTGTCACCCACTCATAATAGTGCATTTCTATAAGGACAAATAGCTCTGTCACCAGAGACTCAGGCCCTCATTCCAAGGGCTAAGTAATGTGTGGCTTCATAGCCAGTAATCATAGTTTGTCTTAGTCCATATTCCTCGCCCTATTACTTATTGCATCCTTCCACAACATCTTAAGTCCTTTTCTAGTATTACTAGTTTACTATGTAAGTATTACTAGTTTACTATATAAAGTAAAGGAGCATGTATGAAACTGTATTAGATCGGGTGGGTGACTACCCACCTCAAGGAATAATCACAACCCTTGTCAAGATGAACTCTCCAAGCCACTAAATTAACCTGAGCTCAGCCCCTTTTAGCTTTGGCACACAATAGAGGAGCTTAGTTTAGGGAAATGTGTAAAGAATTTATGCAGTACCAAAACAGTAAGAAGGTCAAAATGCAAAAGAATAAAAATCCCAAATCTAATTAGAAAAATAAAATAAAAAATAATGAACAAGAAGATGGCTGGTTGGACGTGATCCACATTGGCTTTGCCGCCCTGTAGCTGTCTTTCTGAAGAAATCGAAGCACAAAGTTGCAACAGATAACGACAGACAAGACCAATTACTGTGGAAAGAGAACAGGGGTCGATGCCGGCCCCTAATGGAGAAGAAATTTAGCGGATGGCCACGAGGGATACGGATCGTCAGTGCCGGTGCTCCTGGAGACATCATGAAGACAAGAGGCATACTGCAACACCCCGGGAAGAGGAGGACTGCTGGAGCGAGCATCCGCTGGAAGACACCACTGGTAAAGAAAAGGGATTGCACCTGTGGGGGCGGGGGAATCCGAATTGTGTCACGAGGGCCAAGTGGCGGTGAGTGAGAGGCCTCGACCAGACCACGAGTGCAATAAAGCGTTTGGGCCAGAAGCACAGTGTGGCCACAGGGATCTCCTGAAAACCCCCCCTCTCATGGGGCAAGTCGTCCTTCTAGAAGGGTCCATGAACCCAACCAGTGGAGAGTGTTAGTGGATACTCCCACAGAGTGGCACTACCAAATTGCTTTTGGTAAGATTGGAGCCCCTACTTAATCTGGTCCTGATGAATGCCAAGTACCCACAAGGACAAGTGGCAGAAACATGTTGACCTTTTCTAAAAATTTCACAGCGGTGACGGGATGATAGTATCCCTATTCACCACACTTTCCATTTTTAATCCCACACAGTCACCCTTTTGAATAAAGGATTTATGGGTGTACTGTGATGGCCTTTTAATACTCACCTTTTTTCTTTCTGGACCCCCACTCACTTAGAAGTGCATCCCTGTCTCCAGGTGCATGCCCGTCCTCAACCAAACGAGGTTTCTGGAGGGCGAGGACTGGCAGATGATGAAGCATGACACCTGGTGGTGTGTGATGCCAGTCTATTACTTTTTGTGAGATGCCCCACGATCATTAAGCACCTCACCCTTCTTTTGATTTGGTCTCACACTGGGAACGGTCTCTATTGTGTTTACTGACTACATCGACCGCCAAGGTGCAGTGATAGAGCAGAGGACGGAGGACAGACTTACCTGACCTCAACCAGGCGGCCCTGTGAGGCGACAGTTACAGAAGGCGGGGCTGCCATGGAGAGACCCCGCATAGAAGCCCGAGAAAGTAGAGGGGCCGTTAGGTGCAAGGTACCAGGAAAGTGTGTGTGTGGAGGGGGGGGTGGAGGGGGGAGACAGATCAAGCACTGTAGCCCCATGACAAGCTGCCTCACATTGCCTGACCGTAAGATGATGACAGTCGCATGAGCCACCCATGAAATGAAAGAAAGGCGGCCCTTCTCAAACAGGGGATAACTTCTCCTTTCATGGACGCTTATTGCTTACGCATGCCGGAGATCTCAAGGACTCATGATTTAGGGGAAGGTGGCTTCCTGAGGACAGGGGGCATTTCCGACCTTCCGAAAATATCCTCAGCGTATCCAGTTATTTTGCTGCTCCCGCTGAGAAGAGGGATTTACAGGAAAAAGGAGATACGAACACAGTCATGGAGCTCACTAAGGAGGATCTGTTGGCTTCTCTGAAGGAGTTGAAAGCTGAACTTCACACAGAGCTTAAGATGCATATGAAGGCCTCGCCTCAACAGAACAACTTACAAGATGTAGAATCCATTGGCGCAAGTTTGCTACAGGTAGAGGCCCAATCACAGGACACCCACAACAAGGTGCAAGAGCTCCATGCGTAATTACAACAGGTCCTGCTGAAGAATGAGGACTTGGAAAATAGATCCAGAAAAGAAAACATTAGAATTTCGGGTCTAGAGGAAGGGCCTGACCTGAAGGGCCTATATGCAGAGGTGCTTATGTCACATCAGCAGAAAATCAAAACCGAGAGAGCCCACAGAGATGGACGACAGGCACCCAGAGAACGATGGCACAACCGAGACATTCTGGTCAAGCTACATTCATTCAAGGTAAAGGAGGCCATACTTCAGGCGGCCAGGAAGAGAGATTCTTTAATGTTTCAGGGCTCTACATGCACGTTGTTACAAAACCTGGCGCAGTCAACCCTGCAATGATGCCAATAATTCAGACCAGTGATGAAAAAACTGACAGGACCACATCAAATATCACTGGCCTTAACCGTTTGGGCGGCCTTTTGAACTCAATAATAAAGCGCGACCTGGGGGAGGGACTGGATATCCTGGGACAACCGCACCTGGAAGCAGCAGGCGTCCGGCCCACCGCAAAAGGGAATGATACAGAGCTAAGCAAGACCTTCCAATGGTGGACCCAGCTTAGAAGACAACACTCAAAGAACTGAGGTGGAAAAGAGGTGATATCCTACACACTGACTTGGCCCGGATAGAAGAGATAATGGGAGAATATTCGCCTGGACAATCGAAGGACTTGAAAGGGATAAGAGGGGCCCAGGCTCTGACCGACGAGGTCATGTGGGACTAGGTATGGCTTCATGAAGGCTGGTGGAACCATTTGAATGCATATTCAGTGAAAAAGAGAGGAAGTGCTTCAACATATTATTGCTAACAGACAGCTGTGGAGGCGGGCCTTGACCAAGACGCCTGCTGACATGCCTTTTTCTCTTGGTTTGTAAAGTTGCTGGGGGTCAGAAGACTCCACAGCTGTTGCCCAGTTCTGTTATTAGTTTCATAGGGTTTAAAGGGTTTCTCAGGGGTCTCAGAGGGTGGTTTGGCTAGATACAAGAGACAGATACACACCGCAGGGGCTAGGGAGGCGGGGATGGATTCTAAGTGGGACGGGTCATGGCAGATCAATGGGCGGGGTGGGCCTACAGGGGGCACGGTATAGAGTAACAGGATTACAGTAGCATCTTGGAGCGTGAAAGGGCTGAACTCTCCTCTTAAATGCCAAAAAGTTTCAAAATACATGATATACCACCAACTTGATATTGTGGCACTGCAAGAGACATCTCAAGCAACTAGATGAAAACGGGTTAGCTACCCCCTGATCTATAAATCATCCGCAGGTACAAAACAGAAAGAGGTTGCGCTGTTTTTTCCTGGCACCACGAAATTCCAACCAGAAGGAGTCAAAGCTAATAGAGAGGGAAGAGTGATTATACTGAAGGGCAGACTTAGGGGGATATTATGAATATTTTGTTCAGCATATGAACATAACAATGGCCAAATTGCCTTTATTACCACTCTGTTACCTATGGTGGGAGGATTCGCAGAAGGCCGTGTAGTCCTTATGGGGGATTTTAATCTCACATGGTACTCAGAGCTAGATACAACACACCCCAACTGGCCAGTTTCTTCAAGGGCTCAAACCAGGCATTCAGAAAATGTGACTCAGGGATGCATGGAGGATTCTTAACCATACCACAAAGAACTTTACTGTCGTCTCCCTTGTACATCAGATGTACTCCTGCTTAAACTATGTATTCCTCAGTCAATGTCTGTTGGGCTCCTTACAAGCTGCAAAGATTCACCCTATTAGCATCTCAGATCACAGTCCCGTCTCTGCCTGTCTGACCTGGGGGTCCCGGGCGCGTGGACCGCCGAGATGGTTACCCCCGGCCCCGTCTCCCTAATGCAGGACCGGGAGCTACGCGATGAGCTGCGTGCAGCAATTAAAGAATACTTCTAATTGAACTTGTCAAAAAACACAACACCCTCGAATAACTGGGATTCCTTGAAGTTGGTGCTGAGGGGTAAATGCATTGAACTCAACTTCGCCTTCAACAAGCACAGGCAAAGGAGCGCAGCAGCCATGGAGGTAGAGCATAGACAAGTGAAACAGGAACACAAACTGACACCCACAGGTGCCCTTTAACGCTTCTCCTATGGATACAGGAATAAAGTAGGGGTGCACCTTGCAAGGCAACTCAGAGAAAATAGGGAGGATCTATGATGCGGAAGGGAACACTGAAAATTCAGATGAGGGTAAAGCCACGTTAGTTGGAGCTTTTTACAATGAGTTATACTGGGCAGCCTCTGCAGAGAGCTCTTCTCAGATAACGTACCTCGACTAGATTGATCTACCTCAAGTCACTCCCACCCAGAACGCCAGACCGGTCGTCCTAACTATCAAAGAAGACGTACTGCAAGTAATTGCGGCGTTAAAGCCTCATAAATCCCCAGGGCCCGATAGGCTGCCTGTGCATTTCTATAAAACATTTGTCCAGAGATCACTCCTCAGCCAACCAACCTTTTTAACGCTAAAGTGGCGGGCATAGCAGTGACCCCTTCGATGGCAGAGACCATGATAATGGTGATACCAAAGGCAGGGAAAACCCACCATCTCCGTTCATCGTGTTGGCCGATCGCCCTTCTAAATCTGGATGCTAATTTATATTGTGCAATTTTGGCAGGCAGAATGGAGGACTTCGTGCCGGAACTTATCCACCCAGATCAATCGGACTTCATAGAGGGCAGACAAACCATGATAATGTCCGACGGGTACTCCACTTGATCGACAGGGTAGACTGGCCCTTCTTTTTTCGCACACTACAGCGATTTGGGTTATGTGTAACATTTATCAACATGATTAAAGCAGACTACACTCAACTCTGATCCAGAGTACAGGTTAATGGAGTCGGCTGACACCCATTTCCCCTGGGCAGGGGGATGAGGCAGGGCTGTCCTCTGTCCCCATTGCTGTTCGCTCTAAGTATTGAACCCTTGGCGCTCGAATTGAGTGACACAGGAGATCAGGTTTAGTGCCGATGAATACAATTCTTTGCTATTTGCAGACGATATCCTGCTAACCCTTACCTTCCCCTGGTTATCGTTGCAAGCCTTACAGGAAGAAAGGGAGTATTGGGCTTCAGCTTCAATCTATCCAAATCTTCAAATGTTAAATCTTACTCTGTCAGAGAGGGAGATGACTTCTCTGCTCGGGACTTCCCCATCCCAATGGGCTAATCACACTCATGTACCTAGGTATCAAGATCACACCAAATCTGGAAGGGCTATTAAGGGCAAACTATTCCCCATATAACAAGACCTTAAACGATGGAACTTCTTATATATCTCGTGTCTGGGTCGCATTCAAGCGATTAAAATGACGGTACTACCAAAAATATTTTATTTGTTCCAGGCCCTCCCGACAGACCTAGAGCAAGATTTCCTCCCCAAATTATGTACTCTCACTACCAGCTACATCTGACAGAATGGAAGGGCGGGACTACCTTTTGCTCACTTAAGACGCTAAAAGAGGGTGGGAGGAGTGGCTATGCCTGATTTTAACCTCT
Organism: Lissotriton helveticus; assembly: GCF_964261635.1. Taxonomy (NCBI): domain Eukaryota; kingdom Metazoa; phylum Chordata; class Amphibia; order Caudata; family Salamandridae; genus Lissotriton; species Lissotriton helveticus. Next base: position 1,540,994,383 of record NC_136068.1, on the reverse strand, counting down.
ACTATAAGGCAGCACAACTCCGGGTGATAGCTGAGTGGTCCATGAGCGAATCGGACTAACACTGGCTGCACATGGACAGATCGATTGTGGGCAGGATGATTTGGGATGTGCTTTAAAAACCAAAAAAGGATATACTCCAGGAATGCATATCTGAGTACCCCCACCCGGACCACCCTTAAGGTATGGGACAAAGTCAATAATGCAGCAGGATAGATGTCATTTCCCTCCCCCTACACTCCGATCCAATTTAATCCAGAATATCCCCCAGCAGCCAGGGTTGGAGAGAGGGTGGATGTCTGACACGGTTTGATCTCTTTCTCTTTCATAACTATGACATACTGACTTTTGAGCACTGCCAGCATTACTATCATCTCCCTCCCTCTACGCATTTCCATTATCTTCAGCTTAAACATTGGGCCCTAAACCCACTGGTCGGGGAGGGAGCCTGTGTGGAGAGTAGGAGCTTTGAAAGGGGGTAATCTTCTTCCTATATGGGATATTGCTTTCTACCCTGCACTCCCCACAACCCCGCCACATCAGCTTCTGGGAGCACACGTTAGGGAAGGAGATCGCAGGGGGGGGAGAGTTGAGATACCTCTGGAGAGACATTGCTAAAAACAACCACTCATTAGGCTTAAGGGAAGCTTATTACAAGATACTGTTTGATTGGTATCTCTACCCCATGAAAAGTAAAAAGATATTCCCATAAGCCTCCGACCTCTGGTGACGGTGCTGCAGGTTATTAGGTGACTTCCGTCACATCTGGTGGGATTTTAGCACAAATAAAAGATATGTTGGGGTATCCTGTACCTAATACACCTGAGTGTGCACTACTGGGTCTCAGAGATCACGGAATAGAAAACCTGTCAAAGGAAGATCAGGCGATTATGTGGCCATGTCTCGGGCAGCTAAAATAGCGATTGCAGCAGCCTGGAAGATGAAAGACGCGCCAGTGATGGCCCAGTGGCACCTCCAACACTGGAAAGTACTGATTATGGAGAGGATGGAGACCTCTTTAAAAATTACTAAGAATTTTAAATATAGATGGGGCCCTCTGGTGACATATCTCTCTGAGGGTCTTCCACTGGCTGGCAGTGTGCCTCCCCCCCACGATGAGAGCCATGCATCTATTCCGGTTTTAGATCATGCCTAGGTTACCCAATGAACCACTGACAGTACAAGGAGCCTATAGGATCGCCTTCACTACTAGTAACTTTGCTTTGCCACCAAGTCTACTCACTACTCTTCCATATCCTTTCTTCATCCTCGCCACCCTCATTCGGGGGGGGGGCTCTTTGGGTGTGGGGGAAGAGGAGTTATGAAGGGGTTCTAAATGTGTTAAAGCGTAAAGTTGAGCAGGTAGGCATGAGGAAGTTAAGGTGCCAAGCATTGCCTTTCTCTGCTGTTCATTGAGCTACTATGTTTCCTTTATGCACTGATTCGGCTTTGGGGAAAGACTAGACTATGTAATGCCACCAGCTGTATGTGTGTACTCTTAGTAAAAAGATGTTTGAGAAAAAAAGAATGAACAAATTGCACCCAAAAAAAAAAACCCATCTATTAAGGGGAGCCAGAGGGATGTACTTTTAATATTTTAAGTAGAAATAGGAGCAAATAGCACTAATGATAGTCACTAATGATAGTCACTGGTTGTGGTAGACCGGAACCTAGCAACAATTTGAGGCTGACCGTGATGGAGCACAGTTCAGATACACTAACCAGGATCGTCATGGACAATGATTTCACTTTCTGACTTGGTACTTCAAGTCTTAATCCACCACAGGAGTGCTCTTTCAAAGGCCCAAGACCTCAGGGGAGGCACTGGAGATTCACAGGGTGTCAGGCAAAGGCCAACGGCAGGGTTCGGTCTAGGCCCATTTGCCACTGGTCAGCTGGGTACTTCCAGGAAAAGGCCTCTTGCAGCTTTTTGTCTGTCTGTAGCCACACAGGAGGTTAGTTAACTGACCATTGGAATCCGCTTCTTTGTCCTGGATAGAAGAGAGTGCAGGTCCATTCCTCCATGGCTCCTCTCAGGTCAAAGACAGCATATCCACCCCTCTTCTTATCTTCCATAGGTCCAGAAAGTGTTCTTAAGTTGGTGCCTGGGGGTGCTACATGTATGCTTGGCACTAGCTAGTGGATAGGAATGACTCCAGGGCACACCCTAATAAATGGGCTTCAACCCTACCAACTTTGAGCCTTTTCAAGATGGTAGAAGTCTTCGGCCACACTCAACATGGGCTCTGGCCACCGGCCCTGGGCACGGCACCCATACCCACAGAACACGCACGTAACCTAGGCTTCATCCTAGACTCCTCCCTCGATGACCAGACAAGTCAACGCCGTCTCATCCTCTTGCTTCAACGTACTTCGTATGCTCAAGAAAATCTTTCGTTGGATCCCCACCAAAACAAGAAAGACCGTCACCCACGCACTGGTCACTAGCCGACTGGACTATGGAAACACCCTCTACGCCGGTACCACAGCCAAATTACAGAAAAAACTTCAACGCATCCAAAACGCATCAGCCAGACTCATATTGGACATCCCTCGCCAAGATCACATCACCGGTCACCTGAAAGACCTCCACTGGCTTCCCGTCAACAAGAGAATAACGTTCCGTCTCCTCACCCACGCACACAAGGCCCTTTACAAACTAGGACCCGAATGCCTCAACACACGACTGTCCTTCTACACACCCACCCGCCAACTAAGATCCTCCAATCAAGCCCTCGCAGCAGTCCCGCGCATCCATAGATCCACCATGGGAGGAAGATCCTTCTCCTACTTGGCGGCCAAGACCTGGAATTCTCTCCCCACTCACCTCCGCCTTACTCAGAACCACATCTCCTTCAGAAAGGAACTTAAAACCTGGCTATTCGATAAATAATGCACCCTCTCCCCCAAGCGCCTTGAGACCCTCTGGGTGAGTAGTGCGCTATACAAATTCCTGAACTTGAACTTGAACTCTGATGCTGGGTGTGTGTGTGGGGGGGGGAGTACTATAGTAATCCTACTGTCATCCCACATCTAACACTAAAATCTAGTTTGAGGCAGCCACTGTACCCACAACAAACCCAGACACAAATGTTTGGTAGGACACAAGCAGATTCCTTCAGCAACCAAACAGATGTTCCACAAGAGTTGTCTTGGCATACCGTTATCTCCCCTTTCAAGCGTGTCCCAAGTGTTATATGTGAATCCAGCAGACCTGTCAAGCAGGACTGGACACTCAAGCGGAACTTGACCCTGTTGTATCAAAAAGGATACCCACATGCTGTGGAGTTCAGAGAAGTCAACTCTGCCCATTCAGGTCAGTATACTGTTTAGTCCAGGGAGGCATTTTACACCTTTTCACACCTATTCAAGGCTAATTAGTGGCTGGTAGAAGCTGGACAGGCAATGTATGTTAGCCTCCAGGAACGTCAGGCAACTTTCTGAAAGGTACTTTTTCTTAATATTTATAAGAAATCTGGCTTTATCATTGAACTCAATTTTTAATAACTACATAAAATAGTTATTGAATTACTTATTTTAGCTAGTCCCATTCCTGAGATAGAGTATTATTATTTTAATCTGTACCCTGGTTTTTACATTGGACAGCTCAGCATAGCTTTTGAGTGCTAGTTGTAGGGACATGCGAACATACCATTTCTACATGTCCCACTTTTAAACGCCAAGCACCCTGGCTTGTGGGCTACAAAGCCTACATAGAGGTGACTTACTTATTTTTTAAAAGGGAGGTTTTAACCTCTCAAAAAATGTTATTTTGAGAGGTTGAGTTGCAGTTGTTATACTGCTAAAGTCAGCTACAATGGAAGGCCGGAAGTCATGTTAGCACTGCCACTTTATAGGACGGCACAATAGATGCTGCAGTCCACTAGTGGCATTTACCTTCCAGGCCCTGGGTACGTTTTCTATTATATACCAGGGAATTATGGGCAAGTTAAATATACCAATTAGGAATATGCCATTCGACTACGTTAAAAGGTGTCTAAGTTCACTCCTGCAAGCGGCAGGACATCCCGCTGATTTCAAAACCATGATCTTAGACCCTTATGGTTAAGGATAAATAGATGGTTGAAGAGATGTTCAACCTTCTATCTGTTTTGACCAGTAACAAGTGACCACCCATGTGATCCTGGTCCAGTATGAGTGCCCATGGTCCCTCTGGGTGCCCAGGAGCTGCAAAAAATACCACAAGGAATAGCTTGAAATTAAAGGTTTTGGCACCTCTTTGAAACAAATAGTGGCAACTGGCCCACTGCAATTCAATCTATTGCTATGACAGCCAAAGGGACCATTTTAGAACTTAATTAGTTCTTATATTCCTAAAACTGATTCGGATTTTTAGTGGTCACTAATACCCATCCACATGGCCAGCTTTACATCTTGGAAGCTTCAAATACTTTTTGTGGGTGGGATTTTTGTTATTGTGTGAAGGGTTTAGTAATAACCATTTTGACGGCTTTGGGTTGAGCTATTTTGGATGTGCCTCCTTTTATTCAAGAGCTCCTAAAATAAGGAAAAAAGTATTCTCAACTGTATTCCGTCACTCAAAAGTGTTCATTTTGTTGCTAGATCCAAGCGCTTCTGAACATTACAGAGTTAAACTGAAGGATCTCTTCACAGTATACCAATACTTCTGGATACTAGTGTTGGTTACACTTCTAGTACCTAACGTAAGAAAAGTATGGAGAAGTTTCTGGCCATAACTTAGGCCTACCAGGTGATAGAACCATCAAGTGCACTAAAATACTCACCTGTCATAAAAGTTATTTTCATTTTATGAATTAAAAAACGAGTTGAACATTGATGCTATTGCTATAGTCAGACTGGTTCGGAGTGTCTAAGCCCCTACACCTCTTGGAGTGAGCCTTAACCGCGCGTCCTCGCTAATCTGAGAGATATAAGAAAGTCTCTTGGTTGTCCTATTTGGAGTGCACCTCTCTTGTGGGCCTGGGGCACTTGTGGTAAACGTGTTATTTTTCAGCTTTACAGGACCACAAGCACAACACTATGTACTTCTTTACTGTTTGGTAGAGCCAAATAGTGTCCTCCACAATATATATGAAGAGAAAGTGCTATGATGAAGCATACCACTTTCAGGAGGGTGAGGGCTCAGTGTCATTTTAATGAGTTGCTCAACCACTTCACCATTCTACTGCTCCTCATAGAACTTAAAACCGTGTGTGCTGCTCACAGGACCCATCACACTAACAGGTTAGGGCCCCATTTCCACCTTCAGTATTTTGTGTACATTACATTGAATGTCAATCCTCTGAAGGTTTGGGAAAATGACATACAACATTTTTCAGTGGCAGCCTCACAGGGCTGCACCTGCGGCCTGTGCTGCACTTGTTCCAAGCAAGATACACGTCTCTGAAGTTCTTCCTCCACAGCATAGCAGCATGGCATGGCTTCAGAGAAAGAAATATTGCTCTTACATGACTTACAGGGCCAGAAACACTCACACCACTCTTTGTTTCAGCTCCGTCAGCCAATTTGCATTCATACCATTTCAATCAACTTCTTTAAGTTGGTGATTATTCCGGTTTCCAGGTGAGCAACAACAGAAGCGAGTTTGAACCCTACCCAGAGCAGTCAAGACTAGGCAGCGAGTCAAAGTATGTGCACCTCACCCAAGTCCATCGATGTGCGCGGGTTTACCAGAGTGCAGCAGTGCAGGGTTCCCCAGATATATCCTGATGTGTGCATGTGTGGCCGACCCCCCTTCTGTATTATTTTTTTATTTGCTATTGTTAGCCTGCTTCTGGTGTGCAACTGTTTCACTCCTTCCCAGTTTTGTTTGTGTCTCTGAAGTGGCAGAGTTGAGGGGATATGCTGAGGAGATGCAATGTCCATCCTGGAGCTGGGGATGTGTAAACATACTCTGTAGAGATCTTTGTGTGCCCACTATTTTTCAGGGAATACTAATGACAAGATAATTCTGATGCCTAATGCAAGTGATGAAGAGATCTGTGATTTCTTTAGTCATTGTTTTGACTCAACGTAAAGTAGCTTAGAGGGTTCATGTTTGGGCTTCAAAATGGAGATTGCAGGTTTGTATTTTATGTAGATAGCTCAATGGGGCACTGCTTTTGTCACAGAGACCATTTTGTCACCTGCAATTAATAAAGGACAGTCCTTCTATAATAGCGCAGTGAGCTAAGAAGCAGCATCAAAGAGCTGCATGGAAACTGAAAGTCGTATGTTTAGAACAAAATTGGGTTTTTAAAATATTTTTGTGGGTATTCTAAAATGGGTTCTTTTGGACAGTAATACTTCTTATTAACCCCTCCCATGCTCGTGACGGAACCGTTCCGTCACGAGCCTCGGGTGGGCTGTGCTGGTGACGGAACGGTTCCGTCACGACCCGCTCGCCGCGCCTGCGCGGTGCGAATTCCGCGCCTGCGCCGACATTCTAATGGGCAGGCGGGTCCGTGACGGAACTGTTCCGTCACAAGCACAGCTCACCTTAGGGCCGTGACGGAGCGGTTCCGTCACGAGCACGGGACCGCCGCGCGGCTCCGCCTCCCCCTTAGCGCTGCGGCGGAATAGCCGCCGCAGCGAAGGGGTTAATGCAGCCTGCCCCCAAACACTTCCTATTGTAAATCCTGAGTTGGTGGTGAGGTTTACCAACACTTTTTGCTGAGTTTGCGTCACAAAAGTGACAAACTTGGTGCAAAGTGGGTTTTTTAGGGGTGGGGGCGGGGAGGGTTTACTTTCGAGCAAAATCCTAATTTTCATTACAAAGCAGCCCTACATTAGCGGTATGTGCTAATTTGTATCAAGGAGCATACTATCAGTTGTACATGGGCATTTCCATGCAACCACCCTCGGATTCGAACGCCAATCCCTGTCAACTAACATTGATAGAAATGGACATGCAACAACAAATTGCAAACTACGTCTTGTCATGGCAGGCATAACATCAGAGAAACGTTATGTTTTCTCCATACTTGTTGAGCTTTACAAGATTGCACCTCCTGGTTTCAAACTTTCCACTAGACCACAGCAGGGATGTTGGTGATTATGAGGCCAAGGGATTGCCTTTACCAAGAAATGCCACAATGTTAGGGGCTCTATTCAGATGTTAATGCCGCTTTTATTACAGAATATTTGTGTTTGATGAATAAGACATACTTTTATAATATGCTGCAGCAGTAAGCAAGAAACAGTGATAGGTCTGATTGGTTCATAGAAAAAGCTTTTGCTAGATGCCAGGGCCCTGATCATTAATTGTATTATGAAACATTATAATTCATTTATTTATTTATTTAAAACATTTGTATAGCCCGGCTGTCACCTTACAGGCATCCTGGCACTGAGATATCTCCAGGGGGGGGAAGCACGGGGGGAGCAGCAGTACAGTGGCCAGCAAGTTAACATTTAGGAAACAGCCAGGTTTTGACACGTTTCCTAAAAGGAAGGAGTTCTTTTGTATGACGGATTCATGTAAATAAATGTTTATACATTTGGCCATTTGAATTGCACTAAATCATTCTGGTAAACAAATCAGAAAAGGAGTTATATATATTATTTTGCAAACTGATTTTCTGCATATTTGAAATTTTATAGTGGTAGGCCCAACGGTAGCATTGTCGAAAAATGCATGTACAGTATAGTAGGCCTGAGCTGGCTATAGTGGCAAACCAATTAACAAAGGTATTGGCCTCATATGTTCCTTGGAAAAAGTTATGCTAACCGTCATGAGTCTCTATAGGTAATGAGAAAGGCAATAGGGCGGATACATTTATTGTGAAGAATACGTACATGGCCAAGAGTTGAGTGTGGGTTGTATTACACTAGGTTAAAGGCTACAGACAAGCCATTGCTTACTTGGAATCTTCTCACAGTTTACTAGTTTAGGCAAGAGTTTTGATGTTAGTTAACTCCTCTGACAAACCTTGGATATCGAAGATTTTCACTGTGATAATCCTTGTACCTCTTCGAAAATGGGATTGTAGAGCATTTTGCCGATCTTAATTGTGTACATATTTACACTTTCATGACTGTATCCCTAATTGCTGCTGTGTGGTGCCTGAAATAAGGTTATCCGATGCATTTATGATTACAATTTAAAACAAAGGCAGTAGGCCAGAGAGATTTCCTGTAAAAAGCATCTGTTAAAGTCAATAGGCTTCTAAGGTTGGACTATTTGTTTTGATTCATGAGGTTCCATGGCATTTAAACAAGATGCTTAAGGAGCAATAAACTTATAACCTTGAAAATGTTTTGAACGTGCACATGTGCGTAGCATTCCACCCTTGGGCTTGGTCCTGTACTGGTTCAAAATGTTGATGTCCACCAGTGACATGTTTATCAATGCCTGATGAGTGTGGCCTGAAGGCTTGTTGGTCACATAACTGACCAGACTTCAGTGATTGTTAAAGATGGTTTTAAAATTAACTGGACACATTCTAGAATGCAGGTGAATTTGTTTGGAAGAGGGGCCACTCTCAGGGTTTCGGGATACTGAAAATAAAAACAATTGGGCTGATGTGTGGCCCAATTAGAAATGGTCAATGCTCCCACCAATTAGTGACAAATCTTCAGTGCTCTCACCACATACAATCGGTTGCGGCTTCAATTGTTCTGGATGACGAGACAATATCAGATGGTGCAGGTACCCTACTTTTGGACTCTATGTTTTGCCTACCTTAACATGCCACTAGGTACAAGTAATTTGCATACATGAACCTGAGAACGTTAGCCAGAAGATGTATGTAGGCGTTGAATACTGGAGGTGGCAGTGTTGTGTATCGATTTAGATTCCGTATGAATTTCCCGATTCATGCCCTTATATAGGTACAACTCACATTGCCCTTATATAGGCATAGAAACCCAGTCCTTATTTAGGCATGGCCCATGCTAACCATATTCAGGCATGACTACTTACATCCGTTCATCTACGTCACCATGATTTCTTGGAAAACCAGACTCTTAAGCCGTTAGGGACATCCCCTTGCTTGAATATTGATTTCTCCAAGAAACTCATTATTATGCACAAACATCTATTCCTTAGAGGTTCATTCATGACGTTCATATGCCAGACTCTTACGTTAATACTGGCATTCCTAAACACTTTCAAGGTATAAATATACCTTCACTTGCTATGGCTACTTGCACGACGCAGCTCGCCACAGCAAGTACCGAAGGAAACCAACTCCTCAGCCTACGCACTGACCAGAAGCTGTCATCCTCCTACCGAGAATCCGGCTCCAGTGTTTCTGACTCCGCTTGCGGGGTGTTGGGAAATCGAGTCCCGGGAAAGAGATACCAACCTCTCTCATGCTAAGGTATAGAGCCGATTAGAACCTAGAGAAAGTTTGGAAATTCTTGGCAAAATGAAACCAATGCTAAACTAGCACCTACTTCTTCCCTCGTACTAGACCTAGGTTAGGTACATTGGGATAGGCATGTGTTAGAAGCACCAGTTGAGTATTTTACCCTGTGTTATTTATGTATGTGTTTGTATATATGTCATAGCAACAGACCATGCTATTACAGTATTATTTTATATTACTGTGTACGCTGTACGCATTATACTTCGCATTCTGTCTTACGATTATAGCAGTGCATATCTGTTGCATGAGAAAGAAGACTGTTTAATAAACCCTTTTTATTGAAACACCCGTCTCTCTATTTCTGTGCAACTCTGTAGAACAAAGCATGCACGATTGACTGATTGAAATAGTTATCTATTGTTTTCAGGACTCTGAAGAGATTGTTCCGACTCTAAGGGCAACAAAGTGTCATGTTTATGCGGTTGTCAGAGACTAATCCCCTTGTTCATTCGAGAAAGTTTCTAGTGACCTAGTTAGCTGGCACAAACAATTAAGGGTAATGTACTCGATAGAGATATACTGACCTCAGTCAAATCTATAGTGTATATTATTCCAATGCGGAATTAGGGATATAGGAACTACACTGCAGCAGTGAGGGGCTTGGGATACTTCATGTAACAAATGCCAGGCTGAACTGAAACAGGCAATTGTACTGCATTCAGTCACAAAAGAATGAGTCACTTTAGACGGGCAAACAGGAGACTTCTGAATGAATCGCTGAAGCAACAAAGAATGATGTTTAGGTGAAACGTGCAGAAGGAGGGTGCTCCGCTGGCTTGAGTCTTGATGTTGTTTGATGCATTCTCGTACATGTGCTAGTGCTGAGCTGCTGCTGTTTTTGTAAGGAATCAAGAATGGCTTTTCCAGCAGTTGGTTAGTTTTGAGCCGCTTTTGACAGTGGTGTCCTAGACTTATGAACACCTGAAGGAGAGTCTTGGCAGATCGGAGAGTTTTGGTGGGGTGAAAAAATGTGTTGTCAACAATTTTGAACTGAAAGAATGAGGCCATGCGAAGACAAACGAGAGTCCTGGAGAAGTTTTGTGCTCAGATTTTTTTTGTTCAGGGTAATGTGTCTGTAATTTAATTACTTATTCAATAGTATTGTACAGAGATGCTCTGCTAATTAAAGTATTAGGTTGCTTTACATGTGAATAACAAATACAAACATTAGGACTGAACAGAAAGCTATGATGAAAGGTACGACGTAGGCAAGAATAAGAACATGTAATTTTGCTGGAATAAAGGATCTTCTAGGTATCGCCTGAACAATGAAAGAGAAGGGATGGACTGCAGGTCTGCAGGAAGAGAGTTCCAGAAATGCTTTCAATTCACGTACTTTTAACTACAAGTTCCTGTTTCTGAGTGCATTTTGGCCATTTGACAAGCAGGGTAAAATGACCTCTTATGGAGGCTTGTTTAGTTCCTAATCAAAATGCTTCCGGGCAACTTTTAATATTATCACGCTTGTGGGTATTTTGCTCTGCCAGTTCACTTACAAACCTGTTCACCATATTTAAAGTAGTGCTGTTAAAATATGGAAAATATAAACTAACAAGATTGCCAGGTATTTTAACAGTTAATGCTGTTTTCTGATAAATGCAGTACAATGTACAGCGGTATACACTGGTACAGTAATAAAGTACAAAAGCATTTATTGTTACCATTAGAAAAACTTGGTTGCAAGAGATTTGCAAAAACATGTAGTAACATTGCTACAGTACATTACTTCGCATTTATTCAATCTCTAAATCATGAGGCGACATACCCAGGGGTGTAGTTTGGTCAATAGGATTTGGGGGGGGGGGAGCTGTGGGATTGCAAGCACATACTGGTAAAATACATTGTACGACGAGCAGGGCGCATAGAAGGAGCTAGAGTACAGCGGAAAGGGAAACAAATGCACATTGATTGGGGTACTAAATGAGAGAAAACACAATATCTTGTAAAATAACCAACATTTTTAAGACTTTCAAAACAGTGAGGGAGAGAGTGTATTTGTGTTTTTGTATGCGAGTATGTAAAATTTCCTTGTGAAATCAGATAGGCGCCACACCATACCCGACTGAAAGCAGCTGTACCCAATAAGTTTCAAGAAAATACATTTATTAAGAAATAGTAACACCCCAAACACCCCCCTCGCCATTTCCCTGCACATACAGATTAGGGAATTTTCTCCTGATGTTGCAAAGAAGGCTACATATATCTGCAAGACGCAGGTTCACTTTGCAGATATTGGTGGAGGAAATATTACTGAGAGGGCATGAAAAATTATGCCCATACTCACTCACCTCCATCCCGATGAAGGTTGGTCGAACGTAGAGGCTGGCTGCATCAGAGTATGGCGCCCAGTCCTGGTCAACTTCAATCAGCTTACGAATACATTCCAAGAGCTCTGCTTTGTCAAAGGACTGAAAAGTGGAAAGAAAGGTGTCAAAGAAACACTGATAGCGAAACATTTCTTGGAGAGCCCAATAGTCACTCAAAATGGAAGTAAACACTCATGCACATGCAGGGAAACAACTGAAGCGGTAGAATCCTACAATAAACAAACCTGAACACTAGATATTCAGTATCGGGACACAAAATGGCCAAAATAATCTTATGTAGCGTTATTTAGCTAGCTGAAGACCAAAGATCCTTTGTGAAAGTGATCTTCCAAGAATTTAAAATCTGTAGGATGGCGAAAATGAGAAAATAGAATAAAAGGCATCAGAGAATGCCTTGATGTTTATGGTTTCTCTTTCAGATCTTAGGGCTCTTGGTAATTCTGGGAGCGCCCAGCGGTAAAAATCGTGAGTTTTTCCCAAACACAATACACACACACACCCCCCAGGTCAGGGTACGCCTTAGCGTGCGTATACCGCCAGAGGCCTGGTCCTGATGAAAGCTACGCTGAACTAAGCAGTCTCTAGCAGAAACATGTCAACCTTTTTCCACAACTAATTGAGGATACAGCTGGTTCAATTTTATAACCAACACGTGTCCGCTACACTTGATTTTAATGATCGCATTCTGTCCTTTCATTAAAATTACTTTTGGAAGCAGTTTGCCATCTTTTAAATACTTCACTCACTTTCTTTCACTAGCACACAGTTCAAAAAAACCCGCTCCGCTGTAACACAGGCGTTGTAGCACACCGGGAAGACATTCGGTCTCCAGGGTGAGATCCCAGTGATGAAGCAGGTCACCAAGCAAGTTGGTGAGTGAGGGTTTTTTCTCCATCACGTATACACTCCCCCGCATTTCGGTTGCAATTTTCACTTTTCTTTTACGCCATAAATATAGATGTGTGAAAGGCTGGAGCATCTCAATTGTAAATTGCCCCTTCCCTTAAAACCTACCTTTATTCAAATTGCCTTTTCTTACAAACCGCTGCATTAATTGAATTAACAGGTTATTGTGTTTGGGAAGTGTAGTAAACATACCAGTATGAGTAGAGTTGCAGCCTGAAGAGTTTTTTGGATTCACATGCTGGAAATCTATTTCCCCATTTAATGGTTGGGTCCTGAATCATATCTTTCTTCCTCCTTTTTGTGTGCGAGTGTTTGATGGTAAGTCCGTCTCCTGTGTGACATCAGACTGCACCCCATAAGTTCCCGTGCATGGTCACCATTTTCAGATTTTTTTCTCCTGTGCTAGTTGAATCTTTCCCCGCGTTAAGTGTTGTTCACCTCGCCGGTTTGCTTTACCCCATTAACGTGGCAAACCATAAAACTTCTCAGACTAACACTGGTAAGAAATGATTTTGTTGTGCAGCATGAATCCTTTTCTGGATTCACGAGCGGAGCATTGGATTACACAGCCGAATTTTGTTCCTTGGGGAAGATGAGTTGAAATGGGGTTGAACTGGCCAACAGGTGTTGCAGCATTCTCTGTCCCACAAGTGTTTGTTTATCTGGATGTTTACACAGTAGTGTTTTGTGAAGGTGTGTGTGGAAGACCATGTTGCAGCACTGCAGATGTCACTAATGGGTATGTTTCCTGGGAACAGTAGGGTTGCCCTTCCTCTGTCTCATTAAGTGTGCCCTGGGAGGTGTGGGCAAAGTTTTCCCTGCTTTTGTATAGCAGGTATGAGTAGTCTCCACTAACCATTGTGCAATTGTCCCCTCGCCGGAGTACCATTGCCCTGGCGAATAAGACAAAGAGTTGGTTCCCTTTTCAAATAATTGTTGTCTCTTGTAAGTAGTAGGAGTGCCCTTCGCCAGTGGCAGCTGGTACATCTTAAAAGTGGTGAAGCAAAAATCTTAGAATTGAATATAAAGTGCGAGCGAGCTTGACTCAAATCACCACTCTCTCTGCTTTCACACAGAGACATCTTTCACAGCACTCACACAGGCACACTACTCAACCTGCGCTCAAACACATCACTCAGGCTGCACTCCCAGACACGTCACTCTGGCTGCACTCCCACAGATGCACCACTCACCCTGCACTCAAACCAGACGCACCACTCACCCTGCACTCCCACAGACACGTCACTCTGGCTGCACTCCCACAGACACGTCACTCTGGCTGCACTCCCACAGACACGTCACTCTGGCTGCACTCCCACAGACACGTCACTCTGGCTGCACTCCCACAGACACGTCACTCTGGCTGCACTCCCACAGACACGTCACTCTGGCTGCACTCCCACAGACACGTCACTCTGGCTGCACTCCCACAGACACGTCACTCTGGCTGCACTCCCACAGACACGTCACCCTGGCTGCACTCCCACAGACATGTCACCCTGGCTGCACTCACACAGACGCACCACTCACCCTGCACTCACACAGACGCACTCACCCTGCACTCGCACAGATGCACTACTCACCCTGCACTGACACAGGCACACTACTCACCCTGCACTCACACAGACATATGCCTCACCATGTACTCTGAAGCACATCACTCACACAGGCACCACTCACCCTGCACTCACAGACATCACTCATCCAGCACTCACACAGACACATCACTCACCCTTCGCTCTACTCACCCTGCACTTACAGATGCACACGGTTTCACTCTCCCTACTCTCACAAGCATATACTGCTAACGCTAAACTCTCAAGGGCACACCACTCATCCGGTCCATTCAAACCAATCAACCCTCGCTCATGAAGGCATACTGCTCATCCAGTGGGCTCATACAGTCAGACAACTCACTCTGCGCTCACACAGACAGACCATTCACTGTTGAATGCGACAGATACACACCCAATAACAGAGATCAGTCGCCCTGTTCTCGTCTCTCAAGTCAGGCAATCTGCCTAGCTAGTCCCTAATTCTGAAGAAGCCTGGTGGTTGCAGCCTTTACACAACCTGTAGCATAGTGCAGCTCTTGTGGATCTCAGGACAGGATCTCAGGACAGTCTCCCGAGACAACCTGGTTACTCAGATACTGAGAATGCCAGTAAAAACATGCACGGTCTCCCTGACTTTAAAGTGGATGCAGCCGCTATACAACCCACAGCACTGGTCTCCTGGATCACTCCTGGATCCTGCCACTCTTGTTGCATGCCCAGCCCTGAACTAACCCATAGCATGCCGCTAGCAAGCTGTGGTATGTGCACCCCCACAGGTGACCTGCAGAAGCTAAACAATAAAAAAACACTAGGTTGAGTGCAGTAACACATTCGTTAGAGTACCCTACTTCAATGTGAAACAGCATGGAGTAAGGCTTAGTTCAAGGACATACAGCATTAAAGGCAAGGGCCTTGAGGGAGTAGCGGTCGACACTCTTCTGGGGGGGATTTGGCATTGGGATCCTGCCACGCCTCAAACTGGCTCTGACCCACTCCAGGATAGTGGGTTCTCTTTGTTATTGAAATGGTCTTCTTGCTCCTTTTCAAGCTGCTCTGGCATCAAGGGTGCCGCCATGTACAGTAGGTCATCATCAGACTAGATGGACTGAGGGTTTTGATGGAATGTGGAATGCCTTCAGGCAGTAGTTGAATTATGTACATAGCTACATGATTTGGTATTTCTTTTTTAAATATGTTTTTATGCTGGTCTCTTTTATGGCTATTGGCAAGAATAAAGAATATTGACTGACTGACAAGTCTTTTGACTTCTTTTCACAACTGTAGGAGTTCTTTTTCCTTTAAGGGTATTGCCTTCGGAGGTACATGTGGCAGTAGTTTGGTGAGTTCTATGCAGCAACCGTGTCTTATTATATTTAAGAACCAATTGTCTGAGGAGATTGACCTCCACTCCTGGAGGAATCCTCCTACCCCCTCCCAACTGGTGTTTTATGGTGGGGCCTGTGGCCAAATAGTTACTTGCTTGGTGGTACCCCCCCCCCCCCTTTGCAGGATTTTCTCCCCCACAAAGAGCTGCCTTGCCGGATGTTGCCACTGTCCTTGGGAAGGCTAGTGTGTGGTTTGTTGGCATAAGCCTTGATGATGTAGTTGCCATAGGGCTGGTGAAAACCCAGTCCAGCGTATTGTATTATATTCCTCCTCTCATTAAGGACCATCTGAACTGCAAGGCACCCATGGCTTTGCTTGTCTCATTGCCTTTCCTTATTTGTTGGGGTGCCTCATCTACGGCAGTCCCAAAAAGAGCTTCCCTGTGAGAGGCATGTTGATGATGGATGCCTGCACCGTTGATGTGGGTGCATTATTTCTCTTCATGGCTGACACCGTTATTATTATTATTATTAAAATGTATAGAGCGCGTAGTCACCCTGAGGTATCCCAGCGCTGAAGAACCCTACACCAGTGGGGGCTGAGGGTGGAAAAGGGGGGGGACAGTAGATTAGCCGAGACAGTTTTTAGGTGAACCAAATAATTAAGTCGGGGTGGTTAGAGAATAAGGGAACAGGTGGGTTTTGAGTCGTTTTCTGAATCTTAAGTAATTCGATTCTTTTCGCAGGTCTCGGGGAAGGGCATTCCATAGACGCGCTGTATGGATCGAGAAACGTCTACCACCCGTGCGGGCTTTCTTGAATCTGGGGACGGCGATAAGGGACTCGCTGTCCGATCGAAGAGATCTAGGGGCTTTATAGGGTTGTATGAATTTCCTCAGAATCGGCGGGCCCTGATTCTGCAGTAGCCTATGGGCAAGGCTTAGGGCTTTGAATGTTACTCGTTCCCTCACTGGGAGCCAGTGGAGGAGTTTCAGGGCAGGTTTGGCTGAGGTTCTGGCAGGAGTATGCGTGAGTATCCGAGCGGCCGCATTTTGGATTTTCTGTAGTTTGTTTAGGGTTGCTTCGGGAGCGCCCAGGTATATGGCATTGCTATAGTCGAGCCTGGACAATATGAGGCCTTGGATGAGAAGTCTTTGCGATGTGGGTGGAAGGAGGGGCAGGATCTTTCTCATCGATTTGAGTAGCCCGAAGCAGGTACCTGCTACTTTTTTGGCCTGCGTGGTGAATGAAAGGTCCGTTTCGATCCATACTCCCAGGCTCTTTACTTCCTGTTTAGGGACAGGGGGGGGGTCCTAGGCAGGGTGGCCAGATGTTCACAGGGAAGGTGGGTCCCTTTTGACCCAGAAGGAGAATGTCAGTTGTAGAACCATTCAGCTTTAGGGTTGAGTTGTTCATCCACCCTTGGATCTGCGTCAAGCAATTGAATAGGTCCGCTGGCTGCTGGCTAGGGTGGGAGAGGGAGACAACTAGTTGTGTGTCATCCGCATAGCTGACAATGCTCACTCCGAACGGGATGACGACCTCCTCCAATGGGGACATATAGATGTTAAACAGTGTGGGGCTCCGGGAGGAGCCCTGAGGCACACCACATTGGAGGGGTGTGTCGGAGGAGCGAGTGTCATTTTCCCAGATCTGGAAGGAACGTTGGGCCAGAAAGGAGGAAAGCCAGGATAGAGCGGCGCCTTCTACTCCTACCTTCTTAAGCCGCTTGACCAGGAGTTGGTGGTTGACGGTGTCGAAGGCCGCGCTCAGGTCGAGGAGGATCCCTGCCACTGATCCTCCCTCGTCTAAGAGCGCTCTGGCCTCCTCCACTGCAGCCAGGAGGGCGATGTCGGTGCCCTGTCCTGGGCGGAATCCTGTCTGCGAGTTTTTTAGCAGATTATTGGATTCAAGATACTGGGAGAGTTTTTTATTCACCAGTTTCTCGGCAACCTTGCTGGTCCCGGGGAGGAGGGATATTGGACGGTAGTTGGCTAGTTCGGCTGGGTCCAAGGAGGGTTTTTTTAGCAGCGCCTTAACGACTGCCGCTTTCCAACTGGGGGGGACGACTCCCTGTTGGAAAGAGGCGTTAATCAGCTTGGTGAGGGGAGGGATGATGGTGGGAGCGACTTTAAGGGTCCGGAGCAGTGCGGGGTCCCTGGGGGATCCGCTTTTGATGGATGTGAGCGTGATCTCTACTTCTTCGTGGGTAATTTGTCCCCACGAGGTTAGGCGGGGGGTGATTGACGTGTCAGGGGGTTCTTCGGTCTCGCTCACATAGGAAGGGAGCTCCGGGGGGATGGAGTCAAGGATTTTTGGGATTTTTTCTTGGAAAAAATTGGCTAGCTGACTACATTTCTCCTGGTCTGCCCTTGGGTCTGGGGGGTTTCTAGGGATGGGGTCAGGGACCTTAAGCAGTTCTTTCAGGATGGTATAGGTTTCTTTGCTTGAACATGCAGCTTTTTCAATTCGTTCCTGAAAGAATCGACTTTTTGTCTTGTCAATTGCGGATTTATAAGCTGAAAGGGAGGTGGAGTAGGCGTCCTTGTTGGCGATGGATTTCTCCTTCCTCCATGACCGCTCCGCTCTTTTGCAGTCCTGTCGTAGTGACTTGAGCTCTGGAGTATACCATGGGGCTGATGGTAAACGTTTATTGTATCTGAGGGAGGAGGTTTTGGGGATAAGGATGTCTAGGGAGGATGTAATCCAGGAGCAGAACTGTTCATCGGCCGTTATGGCGTCGGAGGATAATACGGGGGTAGTCTTAGAAAGGATGTCCGACCATTCTGATGGTATGAGTTTATGCCATCGTCTGTCGTTGACTTGGACTTTCACGGGCTGGGTTGACACGATAGGGGCCTCCCATGAGAAGGGGACTAGAAGATGATCAGACCAAGGTAGTGACAGAGGTGAACAGGTGGTGATATTGGCATTAGTAATGACGGGATCTAGTAGGTGTCCTTTATCATGGGTGGGTTCGTTATTGACCAACCTGATATTGAGTGACAGTAGGTCTACTAATAGGTCCGAAGCAGAACGGTCAGTGGGATCTGTGAAGTGAAGGTTTAAGTCGCCCACGATGAGGAAGTTGGAAACAGAGGCGGCTAGTTGGGAGGTAGTTTCGGTAACTGCATTGAGAAATTTCCCAAGGGTACCTGGGGGTCGATAGATTAGAAGCCCCGAGAGGGAATGCATCGGGGAAGATTGAAGGGAGAAGTGACAGCTTTCGCAGTTGTCAATTTGGGCGTCACTGGTTCTGCAGGTAAGCTGTTCCCGGTAGATTATGGCCAGCCCACCTCCTCTTCCTTTTGGTCTGTGGAGGGTTTGGATGAGGTAACCTAGGGGAAGGGCGGATACCGCGTCTGCGTCGGTGTTGTCGGAAAGCCAGGTTTCTGTGAGAAATAATGCATCTAAGCCTTGATCTTCAATCAATGCATTAATTTCTAGTGCGTGTTTGGGGAGAGAACGACAGTTGAGAAGGCCGAGTTGAAGACTGGGGTTGGCTATGGTCTGAGTGGTTGGATAGCAACGCGGGCAGCTTGTGAAGGGTTTACCTGTATCAAGAATGTAGCGACAACCATGGATTTTTGTAGGTCTGAGATCCAGAAGCGTGTCTGCTGAATATGATGAGTTTGGCAGCAGGTTCTCCTTAATGTGCTGGGGATCTTGAGTGGAATGTTTGTATTTCTTCCATACTCGAGGAGTAACCACTGTGACTGGCTCTCTGACTGCTTCCTTACCTTGACCAGTATGTTGGGTAGCACGGGTAGGTACAAGTTTGCCTTTTGTGATAGCATCACAGTTTCGAGGAGGTAGCTTGATTGCTCTCTATCTTCCTCGAGCTAGACCCCAATTGTGTATGCCGAGCTATTGATGAGGGCATGTACAGGTCGTCCGAAGGGGAGGGCCTTGAGCAGTCGACACCCTTCTCTGGAGATTTGGCATCTGGATCCTGCCAATCGTCAAACTCACTACCTCTCCAGCAAAGGTTCTCTTCATAATTGAAAAGGTCTTTGTGCTCCTCTTCTGCTGCTCTGGCGTCGAGATAGTCGAGATAGTCACCCAACTAGCTGGACTCTGAGGGTTTAGAAAGAATGTGGAATGCCTTTTGAAGAGTCGCTGAACTTCTTCCTCCACTGCAAGAGCACTGTCATCTTGGCATTGAGCCAGCATCTTTCTTTCAACTTTGATCGACTGCTCTGCACTGGTCATCGAGGAGGGATTCCTCTTCGCAGCAGCCGGTTGCTTTTCAGCTATCTTTGAAGATGGATATAGGTTTATTAGTTCCACAACCAGCCGACACGTGTTTCGTCGTGTGAGAACAACTCCGTATCTTGGAAAACGGCGACCGGGAATCTACAGGAGGAGGGATGCCACGATTTTGATACTATACAGACTCGAGGTGCATCCACGCGAGTCTGAATCTGTTTTTGGATCCCCTCCCGGTTTGGGCTTAATCCGCACACTTAAGTGATTATTTCTCAGCACTATTAGCACTCCAGACCTACACGACTGTAGGTGTTGTTGAAAGCCCTGATGAGTCGGAGTGAGTTGTTCTCACACGACGAAACACCTGTCGGCTGGTTGTGGAACTAATAAACCTATATCCATCTTCAAAGATGAAACTGCAACTGTCTTGAAAATTATCTTGATACACTGAATTTTGTTTATGGTATAACTACCATTGATATACCTTGTTTGTTGTGTGCGAGGGCATTGCTGTATTAATTTGTTTCGTGGGTTTGTTTCAGACCCACTTGTGAACGGTTAAGGGGTCTTGTCCGCTCGCCCTTCTGCACCACGGTACATGCATAGCCATTTAGACACACTAGACGTCAACACTAGGCAGTGCGCCTGCTCTTATCTGAAACCCAAAAAAAACCCGCCTGCTAATTTTGCTTTTCAGCTATCTGTCTCTCTCCTTCGTCCCCTCCTTTGCGCCCGCTTGCATCGATGGTTAGCTCTAAGGTTTGCACCTATTGGTGTCCTTTGGTGGGACCCATGTGGCGCTTTGTGTTTGTTCCAGGATTCAGTCATTGAGGGTATTGAAACCGAGGTGGCTTTCAGGGGTTTAGGGTCTTTAGTTACCTTGTAATGCTTGGCCTTTTCCACATCTCTCCCCACCTTCTACAGCTTCTTTTTTCTCCATGAAGACGATAATGTTTTCGGTGTCAGTTTCCCCTCCTTGCACAGGTTCTGCTTCCTCAACGTTCTCCTCATCCTCACTGGAGAGGCATAGGTCCTTCAGGAATTCTTGTAACCTGTAGGTACCAGCCATGGTGTGATGTGCCATACACTGTTTCAGTTTTGCCGTGAGAGGATTTGGTGCAGAATTTGTAGTTCTCGGCGTAGTGATCCTTGGGGAGGCACTGATTGCAAACCTCATGTAAATCCCTTTGCGCAAACTTGGAGCAGTTGGGGCAGAATTTTAAGGGGGTGATCTCCAAGTCACTTAGTTGCCCCTCTGCATTCTCTGGTCACATTATCCTCACTGACAAGGTCTCCCATTAAGGTCGAGAAGGCTCCCTTTCTTAGTCTTTGTTGGTTCTCTTGGCTTCCCTACCACCCCAACAGACGGCTTAGATTAGCTTCCTCCTTCTGTGTCACAGTACCCAGGATCAAGAGAGCCAGATGTGGGGGCCGTTCGTTCTCCCACAACTCGGCCAAATTCTGGAACTCTCTTCCCCTTCACCTGCGTTCAGAGGCCAATCTTCTGCCCTTCCGAAAAAAGTTTGAAAACCTGCTGTTCAACAAATCAGACTAGGTCTCTACTGCTCTTCCACACGCGTTTGTCCGCAGCGCTAGCAAGCCTCAGGGTAGCTATCACGCTATACAAATGTTCTTTTTATTTCATTCATTTCATTTCTTCCGGTGATGATCTGTGTTTACAGTTCAACTTTCTCTCTATTTTCTTCAATTCTTCCCAGCTCCTCAGGTGTGCTTCCTGATTCAACGTCGGAAAAGAGAATCTGAAGATGGCGACCATGGACAGGAACTTCCAGGGTACCGTCTTATGTCACACAGGGGATTGACTTACCACCAAATGGTGGTCGACGTTGCCCATAAACACATTAATAAAAAGAAGAAAGAAAGACAGGACACTATTCCGGACCCACCCACTCGATGGCGGAATAGATGCACAACATATGAATCCAGAATAGGATTCATGGTACAAAACGTAATGTTTGCTGTGAGGAAAAGTTAAGTATTCCAATGCTCTCATGGGCCAGGTCTGAGGTAAAGAAAATCTTAACATAAATACGAAGGGTAGTGGAGGGGATTTATGTTTCAGAAGCATTACAGCTGTATCATTAGGAGTAGTTATTTTCACAGCATGTATGTAGCACAGATCCAACAGATTTAGCCATGTTTTTAGCATTTACAAAAACTGGAATAGAACCCTCTCCAATGAAAAAACGAATTATGAAAGGATATGTTTTATTCGTCTTAATACAAGCACCTGCTTTGATTGTACCACTTAATATTTCATTGAAATGATTCTGGCTTGAGGCAATATTATGCACTAGCATCAAACAAGTGTCAACCCTAGCATCAAGCGAATTGTCGAGAACCCTGGGTGTGGGGTTGAAAAGAAGCAGAGTTGGATAGGGCAGTCACTCCACTTGCCAAAAATCTAACAATCCCCCTTAAATCCCATGTTGCTACAAATCAGAGAGGATTGATGCCTCGCTTGAAATTTGTTGTCAGACGGCTTCACGTTCTCAAGATGCCATTGAAGGCAGACTACCTACAGGAGGAAAGAAGTTAGTAAGACAGTAATACTTACAGGCAGACAGATCCGCATAGCTGAATTGTGCATCCGCTCCATGTTGAGCATTGGCCGGAAGAGCCGTACTTTCTTATCCACACCCCGGAATGCCTTCATGCCTTCGAAGATCTGTGCCATCCCAGCAAGTAAAAACAAGAAAATGGTTAGAAACTGCAGCCCTACCTTCCGAACATGTGCTTGCAAGAGACAGTTGATGGATATGTCCTCAAGCTGCAGAGCCCCTTCTCTTGATAGAGATAAAGAATGAAATACTACATCACTGATCTCGCACTGCTAAACTTCACCAGATTGCATGGTAGGAGGAAGCAATGCAATGCCTGGTGCAAGGGGCATTGCAGGGCAAGAGAAACATTCTACTGGGCACTCACTGCACAATATAATGCAAGTTAAAACTAGATGTCCCCATATGACACCTTCAATGGGGTGAGGGTGGGCAAAATGCCCCACTGCTAAATAAAGAAAGGCTGCTTAGGGCAGAGGAAAAAACTTTCCTAATCGCTGGCAATTACTCGAGTGCAGTATAGAAAACTTACCAGAACGTATTCAATGCCATTGTACAACTTTGACTTTAGCCTGTGGCATTCCACCCAAATTATATGTTCTACCATGAAATCACAAGCGACCAACTGCACCAATATCCAGAATTTTAGAGGTAATTGAAGAGAATGGGGATATGATATCCTTTGTATTTTACACCAGGGGGCATTGCAGAGCTGGCAAGTACAAGTGCACATTGTGGTGTTTTGGTCATACCAAGGGGTACTTGTTATCCCATAGTGCTGGCCGTGATCGTGATGAAGGATTACAAGGCCATGTTTAGGTTGAGATAAACACACTAATGTTTGAAGGCGAGGGTGCCCTGGAGGGAATAGAAAAGGAAATGGCACATTTGTGGGTTCCGATTCACATGCACGTAGATTATTTCTGCCTTGGAAGATTATCAAATAAGGGAAAAAATTGTCATCAAGTAACTAATAGTTGTGATGCAGTCAAATACTTTAAAATGGAGTCCAGCAGTGGATGTTGGGAAGGGGAAGATAATCTGGGGGTTTTGGGACAACAGGTAAGAGAATCTGAATAATATATTATACGCACAGAGAAAAAAAGAAGTAGAGCATCTAAATTAGAATCTCAATAATCTTTTGGAATACCAATTGCAAAAGAGTAGATCTTGAGAGAGAACCCAGAGTGGGGTTTAAATATATTTTGAACAGCGAAGAAAGCAGCGAAACGTTCAAACATTTTCAAGAAGAAGGGGGATTGTGACACATAGCAACAGTTTTCAGGGTCAGTTGTCCCAGTAGTAGGTTTATTGTGCAGTGGTAGAACGATAGCTAATTTGAAGCACTCAGGAAAGGTACCAGAAATGAGCAAATAGTGGAAGATAGAAAGTCAGACAAGATAGTGCATGTAATGAAAATGATGGGAGGCCTAAAGGGTCAGAAGGTGCGCATGAGGGGTTGACATATTTAAATACTGACATTAGTTCAGCGGGTCATGTCGGGGACAGAACAGGTAGTGGGAAATGGGAACTATAACTGGGAGAGAGGGTGATAAGAGTGAGTCTACAGTGGTTTGATGTTTGTGACTGGAGAAGAGAACGGAGCTGCAAAGTCTGAATGGGGACTGAATTAGGCCTGGGCGGTAAATCCCGTTCTGCTCGTGGAATTTGGGTAATTTTGCATTACGCGGAGAACGCAGAATTGCCAAAATTTCTGCGTTGATCGGAAATTGTTGCTTGTTCGCGCTTTCAAAATGCTTGTTCGCAAGATATTTCTCCCCCCCCCCCCCCGAGCACGCAAACAGCATTTGCGAATAGGAAAAAAGCATCGCGAACTTGCGGAACAAGCAATTCTGCGTGTTCGTGGAATTTTTGCGTGTTCGCAGAAATTTGTTACTATTTTGCAGAGCTTTGCGTAGCGCGAACAAGCAAATTCTGCCCACTCCTAGACTGAATGAGTGAGAGGCAAGGTAGGGAGTGAAGGCTCTGGATTGTTTAAGACTATGGGTGGGACGTTTGGGAAAATATTAGCTCTTGGAAGCATGTACATATAGGAATGTTTTGTTGGGATATAAGCTTCCCTAAAATAGTTCTATCCCCTTACAAGTGATCTTTGTAGTTTGATTGACGCCATTGTGATGAAGGAAGGCTTTCACTTTTGTACACAGGAGAGCAGATGGGGTGGAGGGAGTGAAAGACTCTCCTAAATGTGTCATTAATCTTTTTGAGTGAAGTGGCTGAAACAGAGGTTTGAGGTGTCAAGACACGAGGGTAGGGCTCTGCAAGGGTATTACATTTCAATAATGCGGTGAGGTGTGGAGGTATTTAGGACAGGGGTGAGATTAGTGATTGTGATCTAATAAGAGGGTTGAAATCCCGAAGTGAGTTAAAGTGAAGAAGATAACATTAAGGTTTAGCTGTCAGCCGTGAGAAGGGAAAGGTAGAGAGAGTTTTCATAAACCAGTGTTTGATAAAAAATTGTGTATAAAAGTTAGATGATTTTTAAATTACCAACCAATACCTGGATCATCACGTTAGGCAGACAGCTTAACATGGTGTCACGATCAAACCAGCATTGGCAAAGGCAATAGGTCTTGCCTGTGAGACATATTGATGTTGTCTTTGCTATTTGGCGCTGCGGTACAGTATCAGTAAAAAGCAAAATGTATTTTGCCAATGCTGTGCTGCAAAGACAAAAAATACATTATCATGCAACACTATTGTTGTGCGTACATTTCATGACATTAATAGCATCATTATTCAGTAGGCTGGTGTGTGCGAAAATGACTGATGCTACTTCGCACAGTAATTTTAAAAACAAATAAATAATTAGGGCTAAAGTGCATCACAGCAAGTGGGGGTGCTCTGCAAAAATTGGGAGCTGCTGGGTCCTCCAAGAACTGTATAGAACAAGCATTTGCAATGCAATAGGTCTCGCAGTTGGGAGAGTTTGAGCTATTGGCATTGTAACTGGCAATGCCTTTTATTTATGTGTTGGTTTTTAAAACCTAAATAAAAGGCATTGTTGTTTACAATGCCAATAGTTTAAACTCTCGCAAATGCAAGACCTATTACATTGCAAATGCTTGTTACATATTGCTTGGGACTGCCCACGGCTGCTTGAATTCTGGCAAGAAATCTTTAGCGCGATTAATCAGATTGTTGGCAGAATAGATGCTCCCTCCCCGGCGTTAGGTCTTTTAGGTTATGTGAAGGATACACCGGCAAAGCAGCGCAAATTGCATGCACTTATTTTACTATATGCAAGAAGGCAGGTTGCTATCAGGTGGGGGGAGGAAAAAGATACCTGGTTTCAGGGATTGGCTGTAGGATGTGACTCATGGTCACACTCAACTTGGTGTATTCTGGGAACTAATGCCCCTGACCTCGGGACATATGGGAACCATTCTTAAATTGGGCGCAAGAGAGATCTGACTCC
The DNA here is from genome assembly GCF_964261635.1 of Lissotriton helveticus. NCBI lineage: Eukaryota > Metazoa > Chordata > Amphibia > Caudata > Salamandridae > Lissotriton > Lissotriton helveticus. The sequence goes on along the minus strand of NC_136068.1, from coordinate 1,540,968,689 downwards.
CCTGTTCCCAGCCCCAGTGTGACTGCATAGGGATACATAGCCTCTAGTTACTGGGTTAATTTGGATTGTACTTGTAGAATCCCCACATATGTGTATATCTGATGTAACGTGTTAGGCTGTTTCCTGCTGTTTGATCACCACCAGCACTGTACATGCTGTTTGATCCTGTGATGGATTATACTACAGATTGTGGTTCTGTATATGGGCATATTGCTGCCTCGACTGTGCATGCCATGCCTCTATATGTGACATTCCGAAATATTGTACTATTATGCTTATTGTACCTATGTGATGATGTGCTGGCTGGAACTCTGGTTCCTCTTGTTTGTACTGGTATCTTGAATAAATTCTCCCCCAAAAAAAAACATTGATGGAACTTCTGACTGGTGTGGCTCAAAAGACTTGCCCGAATCCTTATCTGTCACAGTTGACCTGATATTGTAGAAAGGACCCAGACAACCACGAACATGGTCTTTAACCGGTGCTTTATGCTTTCTTGGCCTCAAAAATAATCCTTGGTTCCTTTAATCTAATGTGTACCATTTATTATTCGCTTTTTTTTTAATTCTAGGTTGATTTGTGAATTTTATTGTGTTGCTGCTGGACTTTAATACTGTTTGAACATATCCAGCTTTTCTTGCGCCATAGTTAGAAAGAGACAAGTAGAGTTTTCTCAGTTAAGTGGGATTTGACCCAACAAGATACTTTAAGACTTTAGATTGCTGGCATAGCCTTGCTTCCAAATTAATAATTCTGTTTCGCATAGCTAAAACTCAAATGTACTTTTGTTTTTAAAGCACAACAATTAAAATTGCTGTAGTTATAATGTTGTCCGTTTCCTAAATTGGATTTCTTAAAAACAAATCTGCAGATACGTAGGCATTCTTAAGAAAAAAAAATGTATTCTCTTTAAAAGCAGCTGCAAATGTAGAATGCGCTGCTCGTGGAAAGAAGATAAAGCTCATGGCACCAGAATGATCTTTGCTGGACTTTGCCATTGAAGACCACGTCAGCACCACTGAGGGCAAGGCAAGCTTTCAAAGGCTGAAGTCAACATCTAACTACAGACCTTTGAAGCGTGATACTTGTGCAACTTAAATAAGTAAACAGTATACTGTACAAAGTGAAGCCTGACAGAGATTCCCACATCACTCAGATAGGCATAGTACAAGGATACTGAAATTCGGAGATTATATATATATATATATATATATATATATATATATATATAGCGTTCTTAACCTCCCTGCCCTCTTCCCAGCCCATGTTACCTGACGATGCTCACAGACATGTCGTCCTCTTGCTCTAGGAGTCGCCAGGCTCCAGACAAGTATTCCCGGCACCAGTCGAAGGCTCTGCGCCTCATGTCCTTGCTCACTTCCTCCCGGCATCCGTGCGGATACAGTTCACCCTCAGAATCCACATCCGAAAGACCCACTGAAGACACTGCGTCATGACCGCCTCCGGGGCCTGCAGCCTGGATACGGGTGACAGGTCTGTTGTCCAGCACGGGCGCCACCGGCTGCCCATCCGGGAGCTCTGTGCTATTCATCCTCAGGGCAAACGTCCTAAAGCACGCCGCACTTTCGGCCGTCTGTCAGTGAAGGTTTCTTTAATGAACGACATTTGTCCGTAATCTTACATGCGGTTGGGTGACAGCCAATCATGTGTCTTTCTATCATCAACCTAGCTCCAATCGTTGCTATGGAGTACAAACAAGTAAACAAATAAATAAGTGCAGGTGTTCAACGTTTTTCCCTGGGGTCCGCCTTCGGGGCTGCCGAATGTCATGACGCCTTGTCTGGATTTCACGTCACGCCTCTTCCTTTCACCGCACTACACACCTCTGCACACCTTACTGCCACTGCATTGTGTCGGGTGACTTCACAGTGGCGTTATTTAAGTGCCCGCACTCACTTGCATCACTGGGGAAAATGTATACTTAATATTTTAATTGATTTCTGTTTAAAAAAAGAAAAAAATGGGAGCGGACCAGAGAGGGAGCATCTCTAAAAGGAGTTCTGCCTCCTGATTGGCTGTAGAGGAGCCGACGCGGGAATCGAAACTAGTGGTGCGCGCGCACCAGAGGAGCGGGGGCAAGGGAGCGCGAAGACGCCGAGACGAGGTAGGGGATGTGCGTGTAAGCGCCGGGGGTTCTCTGTGTATGTGTGTGCGTGCGTGTGTGTGTGTGTGTATGGGGGGGTTCTGTATGTATGTATGTGTGTGTGTATGCGGGGGGGGGGGCTGTATGTGTGTTGTGCATGTGTTGTGAAGAGCCTGTTGATGCGCGCGACCTGATCCCGGCAGGCTGCTGCTGCTGCTGCTGCGTGCGCGTGACAGTCTGTTGTCCTCTCCGGCTCCCTTTCAGTCCTTGAAAGCCGGAATGATAACAATAGTCTCGCTCTGCGACAGCAGGCCTTTGGCCTGCAATCGCAGGGCGAGACCTAAAAAAGTACTCCAATAACAAGGGACTTTTGAAGAATGTTTTGTGAAAACACAGAGAAATGGAAGCCTTTAAAAGTTGGCGTCTGAGCAGTGTCTGCCATGGGATTTTAAGAGATTCGACTCAGACTTCTTGTCCGCATGCTTTTGCCAACCTGACCTTCCATGGCTATTTTAGGAGTGGGGGTTGGATCCTGCTATCTGGGTGGGGTATGAGATTACACAGCTTCTGACCTAGTATCTGAAGTGGATTGACAGGAGTGGGTAGGGAGAATGCTGCGATTAGTTACGACGAAAAGAAGCTAAAATATTTAAACGGCTTTCAGGATCAAGAGATGGTGAACTTTTAGGTTGAAGAGGTTGATTCTATGCAAAGGCTTGAGACGTTGGATTGTGTCTAAGACTGGGGGGATAGGACTGGGTTGGTGAGGTGAGGTTCATTATACAGTGGATGAGTTACCACATCATAGGTTCATTTTGGCATAGCCAGTGTATGGCAGTCTATGCCAAAGCTTCAATGAAGGGGACAAGCGCTGCAACAGAATCTCTTCTCTTTCCCTGGGTGTGAAAACGTTGTTGAATGACCCTGTGTATACGCCAAATCCCTACCTGTGCAAGTGCAAATGCTTTGTGTGCTGCACACAATCTACAATTGGTTCACTATGTGCCTGAGAAGCCTTGTCACAATGCAGTCTTTCTTTTAAATTCCGATACACACATTGTGTAACCTTAGCTGGCTTTATGGCAATATGCATTGATTTACATATAGTAGTTTTGAGTTCCATTTTGTTAAACATTTGATTTTTCATTAAATCTTTCTTATGTCTTTGCTGTCTAATATTTATGTTTGCTACTTTTGTTTGTGTGTTCTTCCAGACTACTGTGTGTCTTTACTTTAAGTTTTACTGCATGGTCGCTCTGCCCCTGGCCCGTCCCTGCAGCAGAGATCAAAGGGCCAGGGTATTAGTAGGGGGTCCACTAGGTGAGACCCCCTACCACTTAGAAGCCAGAAATTAGGACAGGTTGACCAATCCTACGGAAGGAAGGACACCTGCTCCCCACAGGCCCAATCACTTCAAGGGCCCTTTACTTACACCTCTGTCTGGACATGGAGGGGGGGGAAGGAGGGGCCAATAGAGCAACATATGTAAACCCCTCACCACCCTTCTGCACTTCACTGTTGGGTTCCAAAAAGGTGAAGCTAATTCAGAAATAACAGAAGTGATGGGGTAAGGGATATCGTGTTGGCAATGAACATTCAACTGTATAGGGAGTGGCATGACCAAAGAGTAGCCCTGCTCAAAGTGAAGAGGAGTGGTGCACAGTCCCAGCGCCTGCCAGCCTGAGGCATGGCTAGGATGTACGCCCCACTGCCCGAAGGGTAATAAAGCAGGGTGTACACTGAGGGTGACACTTGAAGCACTGCCATTGGAAATGCAAGCTCACCCACTGTGCCTCACGGATGCCTCCCACAAGGGGATGGCCAACCGGCAAGCATGATGAACTGAAGAGAATGAACCAGGTCTGGTGTACAAGTCTGAGAGCTGAAGCACAGCTATTAGAAGTGAAGGGTCACGGGGGAGGGAGGCCTGACTGAATGTGCCACAGTTACCAGAAGTGGACGGCCACCTGGCATGCCTGATGAACTGAAGGTGTATGAAACAGGTCTACGTGAAAACAATGGCCACATGTTGGTCTGGGCTTGGTTTGTAATAAATGATTTAGCACGACTACCATATGGTCACAACTTCACAGCCCCCTGGTATCCTGTCTGGACGAAGCGTTTGTTGCTACTGTTACGGTGGTCAGCTGGAAAAGAAGTGAGTGCCTGGCAATGAACATTCAGGGGACGGAAATATTACAAAGCGGTCTTCAATTCATGTGCAGCACAAAATGACTCTTAAAGGACCGCTTGTAAGCAAAAGCAGCCAATAAAATGTCAGCTTTACTCAGCCAAAGAAATAAGTGTGATCTACTTTACTAAGATGCGGGTGGGCGACTGCCTCAGGGGTACCCTGCTAAACATGTTTCTATTCTCTGGACTGCTCTAATTGGCTATTCAGTGAGATTCCATTCTTTGGAAAAATAGACCACTCAAGATCCGATTTCCAAAATGTGCAAAGAAAGGTTTTCAAAGAGAGCAGCTAGACCGAAACGTCACCGCCTACCTGCACTCTCAATCCACACTGGTACAATGAGCTAAATGAAAAGCACAGCTATAAAGTGACAACTTCTGTCGGGATATCAACATACCTCAAAATCCGTCCCCACTGAAGCCAAAATAAATATTGGGGTTTTTTTCTCTCCATTATTTGCCTTCGGAGTCGGACGTAATATAAAGTATGTGGGGGCCACAATTCCTTTGGGGTGGTCTCAAAATGTTTGTTTGATTAGCTGATACCCCGTGTGAGAAAGTGGCTCTATATATACTGGACTAGAAGGAAGTATAGTGTGTATAGAGTCAACCAACCCCAGAGTTATAACAGAGGTTAAAGTCAGAACTGACCTTACTCTCCAAAGTGGTAGCTTGGTCGAGCAGTAAGGCAGTTCCAGAGGACAGTGTAAAGCATTTGTTGTACACACTCAGTCAGCAAAAGGTTTCACACGCTCAAGAACTGAACTCCAGGCCAATTGTTGTTATATCCTCAGATATTGTTGTTTTATTTTTAGAACCAACAGTTATAAAAATATACTTTTCAAGGTACGAGTACTCTCATGTAAATAATTTGCAGAGGAGCAATAAGTTTGTACACAATAATTACAGGATAGATAATAAGCAACACAGTTTTGAAACACACTCTAGCATTGAGCTCAATGGGTTTTTCATAGGAAAGTACAGTTGATTACTTTATGGATTACTTTGGTAGTTCCAGGACGAGATATTAGATTCAGTCCTGGGGTCTAAGCTGAAACCAGATTAGCAAAAACGTTTTTGTTACTGTGATGAATTTTCCTGAATATAAAGCGGTTTTAAAAGTTCACACTTAGAAACTTTTCAAGGTGATTCTGACAATGTTATCCAATGGGAGGAAATTCAGGTTACAGGTAAAGTACGATTGCGTTACTTTTGTAACCCAGCACTAGTCTCCTAGGGCCAGCACTGGGGGCTTAACTCAAAACAGGTAGGTAATTGCGTTTCAGTATTTCGTACGATTTTTAAAGAATATTTGCAGTTTTCAAAAGTAGACAGAAGAAATTTCATAGAAAAGCAGACAATGGGTCCATATGGAGAAAATACAGGTTACTAGTAAACCGGTTCAGTACTGGGCTGATAGGTACAGTACTGAATTCTCTCCTGATCACAGGTGAGTATTTTCGAGTTCGAACTTTGGCTGATTTTATAGGAATATTTTCAGTTTTCAAAACTTCACACTTCAAAAATTTTCGAGTCAAAATGGGTCAATGGCAGGTAAGTGAATTTCCGGTTTCCAGGTGGGTACTTAGTTGGTGAAGTTAGGGTTCTGGGCGTAGACTCAGGGATCACCCAGGGTCAGGTGAGTACAGTTAGTTCAGTCCCAGAGGTACAGCTGCGGCCGGGTGCAGAGGTAGGTAGGCCCAATGTTATCCAATGAGGGAAGGGGGCCCCTCGGTTGGTGGCGGCTGGCTAGCAGGCCGCGTGGTTCTGGGAGCTGGGCTCCTGGTCACTTGCTCAGGGCAAGGGGGGGAAGTAAGATAGGACAGAGAGGTCACATCCAGCGGCACTCGGGCGGCTGGGTGCAGGGAGCTTTTGAGCCGTTGGGCGCTCAATGTTATCCAATGAGGATCTTGAAAAAGGAACAAAGGCTGCAGGCTCGGGGACGGTGACTCTCCAGGGGCGACCAGCACTTCGAGAGGTAAGTTGGGATCTTGGAGCCCAGGTAGGTACCCCAAAGGGAGGTACAGGGGGCCGCCGGGTGCAGGGGTGTCTTTGGGGGTCGGAAAAGCTTACCCTCGGCTGGTCGCGGTTGGGGTGGCCCCTGGGTCTGTGTCTGCAGGCGTCGTCTGGATCGTCGAGGAGGGTCTTTGGGCACTGGACTTCGGGTCCCAGCCGCCGGGGGGACGTCCTCGTGGTCTTGGTTCAGGTTGGCCCGGCCCGGGCTCGGCTGGTGCAGAGTGGGCTGGTCCAGAGCTTCCTGGTGGGCACCAGGTGGGTTGTTGCAGCAGAGCCTCTGCTGATGGGAGTCCCAATCTTCGAGAGGGTCAAGGCAGGCAGGTCCTCTGGGTGTTCCAAGGTAGCTGTCCGCGGAGGTCGCCGGGATTAGGCAGGAGCAGGTTCTAAGATCAACAGGCCAGTAGGGCTGGGGCCAAGTAAGTTGTTGTTGTCCTGTTAGCAGCTGCGCGGCGGGTCTTCTTCTTGATCTTCTTTCTTCTTTTGGTATCGGGATCTAAGGAAGGAAGGTTCAGGGAGCACCTAAATACTAAATTTAGGAGCGTCACAGGTAGGGCAAGGGCAGGGACCAATGGGTCCCTGTCCTGGGGTGAGTACACCCCCTAGCCTGCTCCTCTCCTGTGGGAGGGGGGCAGGAGCCTAGCTGGGATTGGGCAGGACTCCCCATCTACAAGATGGCCAGAGCCCGGGGTCGTACTTCACCTCGCCTCCTCCACCTGAGGGGTGCAGTTGGCACAGGTTGGCACAACCCCCTTCCTGACGTAGTTTTTCCCGCCAGAGTGGGGGTAGGACTGGTGGGGGGCTGGTTGCTGGGTACAGCAAATGGTCTGGAGAAGCTCTCAGAGGCGGTATGCCTTTGAAGCTTCCCCCGGTCCATCCTGGGGGAGGAGACATAGCACCTCGCCCAGGATGTGCTTTGTTGCAGACCCAGGAGAGCGGGGGGCTCCTCACCCAGGGGTCCAGCAACATGTCTGCTGTGTGGCAGCCTCTGCAGCCACTCAGCCCAGACGTGGATTGTAGGTTCGGGTTTTTGGAGGGCATCTCTAAGATGCCCTCTCGTGCATTTTACATTAAATCCCACACTGGGCTCAGTGTGGGTTTAATGTGCTGAGAAGTTTGGTACCAAACTTGTTAGTCTTCAGTGAAGCCATTGTGGTGCTGTGGAGTTCGTGAATGACAACCTCCCTGCACCATATACTCTTAAAAGGCAACACTGCACTTACAGTGCCCAGGAATGGCCCTGGGTACTGTAGGGGCACAGGGCTCATGCGCCTGGGCCCTCACCTCTGGCATAGGGCACCCAGCTAGAGGGGTGACTGAAGTATGCCAGGGCAGTGGGTTCTGTGGGCATGGCACACAGGGATGTGTGCCATGTCGACTCTTGCTTTAGTTCTGTACTTAGGCACTCAGCCCGCAAAGCCAGTGTGTGGGTACCTGGGTACAGGGCCCCTGAGGGGGGCACAATAAGTGCTGCAGCCCTCAGGGGTCTTCTCTGGTCACCAGGCCCTGGGTACCTAGGGTACCATTTACTAGGGGCTAACAGGTGGCCAGAGATGCCAATTAGGTATTTTGTTTCAGCATAGCTTTTCTTTGTAGGGAAGGAACACAGGCCCTGGGTACCTGATTGGCAGGGACCCAGGGCACACTCAGTCAAAGTACATCAGCAGTTCAGAAAAAAGTGGGGGCATACGAAGGCAAGAAAGATGGCACTTTCTCACACCCCATCTTTCTTGTACTATTGTTATTACAACTAATGTAAAGCCACTGCTTCCGAATGTAACCACCAACTGCTACTAAAAGTTGAAAAAGAATAGTAATGTAACACAAAAACATATTTACATTATGATAACGTTCGACAAGTCACAGTTAATATGTTATTCATTTAGCTTTGCGTCAAGAGTATTTGTGATTTCGTGTGTTCAGAATGTATTTTTGAGTGAACTATACTGAAGAATGTATCTAGCACTCAATACAATGCTTGAAGTTAATATGGCGCAAAGCTCCTAAGCATCCTGGACTCTGAGTGAGTAGTATATTGAGTCCAGGTTTTGAATTTGCATTCTGGGATTTGTAATCCGAATGTAATAATGGGATTAACTAGGCTACAAGTCCCAGAATGAAAAGCAAAAATGCTGACAGGGTGAGCTACTCACACATAGATCTGAGAAAAGTGAGACCTCTGGGGCTGTTGCTAGATCTCAGGACAGAGTTGATCACCAGGTACAACAACAAATGCAAAGTCATCCAAATAATGGAAATCAGAAACTGATGCAAAGTTGTAAAAGGACCAGCAGCATGGCACAGGACACCTCTGTGTGGAGTGTATATGTTGGATTTACGTAGGAATTAGCTACAAAGCAGAGTTGTATATGTTGGATTTACGCAGCACGAAATTAGCTACAAAGCAGAGTTTGCAACGAGGGTGCAAAGCGGTCACACGAATGCGGGGCACACTTGTGATAAGCATACCGGTAGTATATGATATATTAAGGGGGGGGAGGTGAGTGAGTGAGAGTGTGAGTGTGTGTTTGTGGTCATCGTACCTCTCAAACAGGCAGAAGTGATTACTGGCATGCATGTGTGATGGACCAGAGAGGATAAAGTAGGAAGAAAGAGTTCCTAGTTGGCTGGGGACAGTGGTATGGGAAATACAACCAGAGATGGCGCGGAGCTGCAGCTACGAGCTACATATACGCACCTCAACAGAGTAGTGCAGCGCAGAGGTGGCGGGGTGAAGCGAGAGATTCTGGAAGGGTTTGATACAAGGCTTCCCCCAGCCCTTCTCATGATTCCAGTCGATGGTCAGCATGTGATCGGTGAACGTCTTGCCAAACACCAACTTGCCAGGATCGGGCTTCTCCTTCGGCCGCTTGTTCAGCTCTATCTGCAGGTCGGAGGCCTGGAAAGAAGCCGCAAGTGTTAGAGGAGTGACAGCAAATGTACAAAATGAGCCCACCCCTTACTCGTCTCCCCACACACTAAACCAAGCAGCAGTGAGCATCTTGTTGGCTCCACTAATTATTTGTTTGGAACTTCACGGGGATGTTTAATGCCATTTTGAGGCAAATCTAGATTTATTTGTTGATTTATACAGAGCAGGCAGACCTGTGGGTAACTTAGTTGTTTAAAGTTGAATCTGACAGATCTAACTCAGTTTACAATAAATACAAAATGACATAGCACAGCACCTAAAGGTCCTATAGAGCATTCACTTTCAGTAAACATGTTTCCACACCCAAACATATTCAACCAGCCTTTCTCAGCATTTATTTTGTGACCTCCTTATTGTGCCTCATCCCCTCAACATTTCTTAGTGTAAGTCCCCTTTACTCCTAGGCCTTCACTTGTGCTTCCAAAGGTTCCCCGATCAGGTGGACGCCAACCACGGTCAGCTAGAGACATTCACAATTATTCTGCTACATCATGCAACACGATCAATCAAAGACTAGTAAACCAATGAGTCAACCACTCGCAATTAAGAGAATGCGCATTAAAGAATGTCTGAGCCCATGCAACGCCCTAAAATATGTATGAGGCATTTTTGACTCCGGTGGTAGAGCTAAAGCAGACAATTTACATCATTGTGGCACTACTACTAACTAGGGATCAAGTGTAAATTCCACTTTTTCTATTTTTAACCCAGAATATATTTCTCCAAACTTGACTTGTCGTGAGAACCAGTGATAAATGTTAAAATTAGGGCAGAAACACGCGCAAAAAATGTTTTGCACAAGTTAACACTTTTTTTTACCACATAATGTATACGATTTTTAGAGCAAGTGCTGGTTAGCATCATCAATGTGCTGCAAGTAACAGACTGTTTAAGCACTGATAACTGATACTGCCCAATGTACTGTGCATTGCGACCAATTTACCAGCCACAGGTGGCCTTTTTGTCTGCTGGGAAAGGCAGTGCCAGAGTAAGCACGGTGTGGCAGGGGAAGGCATGAAGAGTGAATAAGGCACAGGGCGGTCAGACTTGCACAAGTGTCATTCAGCTAGACAAAATGCAGCATGGCGAGGCAGAGTGCGGCAGGTGTAGACAAAGATATAGGTTGTAGTTTCACAATGTAGGATGTGACAGAGGTAGGCTGTCTGGCCTTACCTACAGATCCTGAGGTAAAGGGGCGCATGGCGATTAAAAGTTCAGCCAAGACTCCCTTCGTTTTCTTGACTCTCCAGTATTAGCAATCATCAAGCTGTCAAGGAATTGGTTAGGGATTTGTGCTTGGTATAATGTAACCAAGGCAACTGGAATTATGTGGCAAAGTTGTCCAAGTTATGTGGCAAAGAAGGCAAAAGTAGCAACAATAATGTGGAACCTATTTGTATTAAAAACAACTAAGCAGTACATTCTACTAAATTTGTTTTTTAGGATGCATGTCTCACTGGGAGGTATTTAAGCATTCAAGATATGCACCTTTAAAGGAGATGCACCATACTTGTGATTATTCTGAAGTATGAGCGTCCTTTATCCTTTTGAAATGCTCTGAGTTTTCAAAACAGTACCTCCGATGTGAACATACATTTCTGATACTATTGACAGAAAAGTCATGATCGAAGACATCATTGTGATCATCGTTTTTTAGGTCTCGCCTGAACCGGCGCATGCGGTGCTCTGGCAAGATATTTAGTATGCGAGTTGCTTTTCCGTCCACCAGCTTGCTGTTACGCGCACAAGCGTGCGAAGTGCACAGCTGCATCTGGCTTTATCGCGTGAATCCGATCGCGATCACTTTCGCGGGGCGCGCGTGCACACAACTCCCGGGCTTCTTTTCACGCACACGCTTGTTTTCTTTCTGCTTTCTATTTCACCCAAGTTAGCCTACACCTCTCTTTCCTCACTTAAACTGACTAGCTGTCCCTTTACTTCGCCTTCAGTTTCCCTTCTCTTCCCACTTTTACCCCAGTCTGCCATTGTCTCACTCTCTCGTTCTTCGCAATCTTTTTCCATTTCCATGCCCTTTACTAGAGTTCCACCTTCTCTGACTCTTTACTTTCTCTCTCTCTCCTCTTTTCTTTCGTGTCCTTGCCCTGCGGCCTCTCGCTCTCTCTCTCTGTTCTGAGCACTTTTTCCTGACTTCTAACGCTTCACTGGGTGCCCACCTACAATCTCCCTTTACTCCTCCGCGCGCTGCCGGGACGTGCGTGGACTGTTGCCTCTCACGGAAGACTGACTGTCTCGCGCTGCACGGCGCTGACAATGAAGTCATCCCTACGGCCCTTTCCTTTGTTAGTGCAAATGACTCCTCCCAGGACCACATCCCAGGTCAAGGTCCTTGAACGTGCTGGTCTTGGACCAGCACCCAAGGGTCCCTCATTTCCGAGCCCCTGACTGTCCTCCCAGAGCGCTGGAATAGATAAGAATCTGGACACTGGATTTTATTCATTTATTTTTATTTCGGTTTAGCTCGCGTGACCACAGATTGCGTCACCACTCGCTTGTTTTTTTTCGGTTTAGCGCGCACACAACTCTCTTCCTCATTACTTTCCCTTTCGCGGCCAATGCTTTTAAATTTACTACCAGGACTTCTGGATATGTGAGCCTTTTATCAGAACGGTGCCCGCTTCATAGCGTCCACGCTTCATGAAGCTCAGCGGGTGCCGTGCTGCTGCTCTAATGGCCCTGTACATCTTTTGTTTAATCTGCATGTCAACCATGATGCACATCTTCTGTTTTAAGATACGTTCTTTGTGGGATATGTCAAGGATTAGCCTGATGGACTCTTGCAAACTGGACTGGCTGGAGTCACTGCACCACAGACTCTTTAATTAAGTGCCAGGCTGGGCTGTGAAGGAAGCGCATCAGACTCAAAGCCATTTCTCAGCTCTTGCGTGTGAGCAGGCACAGAGCACAGTCTATGATCAGGGGGCTCTGCCTCCCGCCAGTCACTGCCTGTTATTTACAGTGCTTCGGCGCCCGGCGCCGTCACTAAAAATTCTGTGGCGTGCACACCCCTCTATCACCTGCCCGTCGCTGACACCTTTTAGCCATCCTCCCTTCATGCCTCTCTTCCTTTCACTCTTTTCTTTCTACTACTACTTTTCCCTCAAATCACTTTCTCCCTTTCTTTTTTCTTCCTCCTCACCCTGTACCCCTTAAACTTCACCCCCATCAACCCACCACTCACTTCGCTCCTCTCCTCCATCCTTCATGCCTACCCCAGGCCCCCTGGATATAACCAATTTCAGGGATGATCTCTGGCCCCTCGAGCTAGAGGAAAAGGAGGTTGAGGGGCCGGGCATCCCTCGCTTCCCCCTCAGTAGTGTTAGCAGCATCACCAGCCCCACCTCCAATGCCAAGCACATTCCTTTCTTTAGGAAGGTAATGCCCTGGCCAGCGTGGGCACTGCTGCAAAAACCTGGAGTAGGGGTAGCATCTTATAGCAGGGGCCATGCAGGGCACAGTGGTGTGTAGCCATGTTTGTAGCTTTTAGTATACTGTGTCACTAAAAAATCTCCTTTGCAAAAACAAAGACAAGAAAACAGGCGTTGGGAGGAGCCAAGCTCGCGAGCGTAATGGTCGCCTTGTAGCTCGGCTCCGTCAGCCCTCTGGCCTGACTCGCATATCCTGCTGCATATCCTGCCCAGAGACGACATAATTCCGGAGAAATAGGAACGCTACGTTTCGCTCTTACTCACCGTTTGGCCTGGAGGCTCCGGCGTGCTGTGGTTCCGAAGTTGTGCCCCCCGAAGGGACCTGGGCCTTCGTGGAGTTGAGACCGGGGCCTCGCCTATTGGATCCGGCCTGGCGTTGTGGTGACCGTCGGCCCCGGCCGAGAGACTGCGCCACTGGTGAGAACCGCTGAGTGAACATCCCGGTGACCCTGATCCGGGCCCGCCTTGACGGCCGTGAGGCTGGTGCGGGGCGCGGTGCTCCGTGGACTGATCGTGTGAAGGGGTCCCCCCGCCGCTGCTCCGTCCATCGACCCTGGACCCTCGTCCTCGGACTCTGTTTGTGTGGAGCGCCAGCGATACTGCAGACGGCCCCCCGCGTTGGGCGAATCTCCTTTCTTCACCGAGGCTGCCATTGCTGGGACCCCCCGGATATCTGTAAAGGCCCGCATTTGTGAACTGTTCCGAGAATCGCGGAGGGTGGTGAGGAGGCTGAATTCACAAAATGGCTGCCGACGGCCTGTGTTGTGGGTCTCCTCGCTATGACGGACTTGGGTTGCTGGACTGCACGGGGGCCTGGACATGTGTGCGTGAGCCTACGATTGGAGACGTTCTTGATGCCTTGCGATCCTTACACGCGGCCCTGGCCCCCGGTGCTCCTGGAGACTCGATTCGATCCGCCGCCATCTTGGGTGAACACTCCTTCATGGTCCCGTCTTGTCTCAGTGATGCCACTGCCTCGCCTCCCTCGGTCGCTACGAGGGTTACTGCCGCTGTCCATCGACGGGTCTGCTGGCCGGTGGATTTGGAACCTCCTGCTCTTCGATGTTTGGAGTTTGGGGACCTGGATGTCGTACTGGGACCCGATCCTCCCCGGGTGCCTGAGAACAATGGTGGACTGCTGCCTGTTTTTGCCTTGATGGGGTCGTGTTTCTATTTTGCAGGGAAACCCCCGCTTTTCCGAACGGCGAGACTGAACTCCTGTCTTTTATTGCCCTTGTTGCTATTGCTGAGACATTTGAACTGCCTATTTGAACTTTTGCCCACTGGCTTATTGATTGCCCTCCCTGGCCTACGTCTTTCTCGTAATTTCTTTCATCTGTGTGCTTGCCTCGCATCGTGTTGCTTACTTCACACTGTCATGTGGTGGGTGGTAATTGTGGTTAGGAAGGGACTGGGGTGAGATGCACGGCTCCCGGTGGTTTATTGGTATACGGATCCATGGCGAAGTTGCTCATATTTCTAGTGCTGTGGGTGACCCCCCTGTACGTTTTTTGGTGCTCGAGATTGTGTCGTTCTGGTTCACATGTACTGTGATCGTCTGGTTGGGTGGAGGGCTGTGGCCGACCGTATTTGTTCCCGCCCTCCTGCTCCTCCCTCCCATTTATTTCTTTTGTTTTCATGTCCTTCTTTTTGTCTCTTTATTCCTCTTCTCTCTTGTCTCTACTACATTTCGGGTTCTGGTTTAGGGCGACAGGCGCGCTGTTTGGAGGGTAGGCCGTAGCCTTCTGCAGGGGTGCTGGGTGGGATGGGTGGGTTGGGTCTTCTTTGATGTTTTATTTTCTTCAGTTCTATGGCCCTTTTGTACCTCTTTATTGGAGTGCCGCGTCTGTCCTTGCCTTCCGTGGTATGAATGGGGTGGGGTCTGTAATGTCGCTGTTCTTCTTCTTGTAGTTCTGCTGCTTTCCATTGCGACTCCCATGCCCTCCTCGTTGCTGATATTCCTGCTCTTTTATGTGTTCCTCGCTACGGGGCGCTTGTTTAGGCGCGGCATTCTTCTCTTGCAGGCTGTGTTTTCCTTTCCCTCTCTTCTTTCCTCTCCCCTCTTCCCCCCCCCCTTTTTCCTTCTCTCCCAAGGTTAGTATGACGGGTTAGTCTTGGTGTTGTCGCTATTCCGGCCCCTTTGTTCTGTTTCCGATGTGCCAAGGTTAGTATGACGGGTTAGTCTTGGTGTTGTCGCTATTCCGGCCCCTTTGTTCTGTTTCCGATGTGCTACTGGGTGGTGGGGATGCAAAGTTGTTATTAATTATATATTGACTTGTGTTCACTGCATCTGTTTTTATACCGATATATACAGTGCTGACACTCCTGCATTGCTGCCCTTTAGCCTTTCTGTTGCCAATGGTTTGATTTGGGAATCCGGATTCCTCTATATTGTCGCCGAGCCGGTCATGCTCCTTATCGCTATATTATAAAAAATAACCTTCTTTGCTCCTGTTTGCTGGCCGTTTAGATCCTCTTTTCCCCCCCCCCCTTTTTTAAGATTGTATTGATTACGTTCTTCTATGATTAATTCTGTAACCTCATTCTGGACTTCTTGACTGCTTTCACGTATCATGGCCGGCCAGTTTGGTTGTAGGCCCAGATTTGTATATCCTGTCTATACCAATAAAGGTTTAAAAAAAAATAAAAAAAATAAAAAAAACAGGCGTTGCATAAATATACCCATACAAAAAGACAGCCTGCACTTATATCCCTCTCAAGCACATGTCCCAAAATATATGCTTAGATCATCCACGTATATAGTGTGCCTACATTTATCTTTTTATTGATATGGTGCATCTCGAACCCAAGAGGAATCAGATCACATAGCATGATAAAGACAGGTAACTTTTCTGCACACACGATTACATTATTTAATGGTACACCACTCATTAAAGCATAAGCCCAGGTCTCGCCTTTGGGACCTTATAAGTGCTTAGCCATGCAACAGTTGATGTTGTTGCACCAAGGTGCTGCATAGCTAAATACTTATAAGGTCCCAAAAGCGAGACCTATTGGCTATACCAACGCATGTTGTTCTATGCTGCAGAAAAAAATCCTTCACTGTGCCCCCTGTCTGGGGATGTTTGCCCTACTTATGCAATATTACTTGGCTATTTACTGCAACCAACAGGTGAATGCCACCAGGCAACTTTAGTTAAACATTTGATAACAATGCACCCTGTGCACAGCAGTTTGAAAAAATTTAATTTTTAAATGATTTACAATTGAAAAAGTTTCTTTGTTAAAAGCACTTCACGTTGAAAACGCCACAGCAGGACAACTGCGTTTTGTGCATAAACCAGCTGATAACATAGGAGTTTTTTTTTTATCTTCCAATCAGAGGTACTTCTTTGTTAAGGAATAGCTCTTTTTTTATACAGTGGAATATGAAAGTTAAACAAAGCATACTGGAGAAAATACAAAGTACTATATGACTCCGAATGTATTCCAATTTGACCATATGTGGTAAAAATACAACTCGGTGTGAGTTTATGGGGCAGATTTGGGGAGCACGTCATACAGGAGAAGGCCTTCTTGGCTGGAGTTTATGATTCAGGTTAATGTGATAATACACAAGCTAACACAACAGCCGTCCTTTAGGTTAGGTTCCTATTGCAAAGAAAAGGTAAAGTAACCAGCAGGTGCTATCCATGTAGAAAGTTAAAAGGAGTAGAGAAAAATATTTTTCTGGTCTTTTAAAATATCCTTTAAGGGACCCACTGGTGTTGTGCATTTTTACCTCAGCTCATAGTCAATGGGTGGGACAGGAGACAGCCTTTACAACGAAACTATTACAACGCACCCCATTAAATCGCATGTTGTTGCAACAAAAAAGGTGTGAAGCAGTGGGTAGAAGGTGTTGCATTTAACTCCAACACCTTCCCTACTGTTGCACACACTGGAGTTGGAATAGAAAATTTATCTATTCCAACTTCTAGCGCCCCCGCCCCGACAGAAAGTCGGAGTAAAGGTTTGCGTTGCAACTGCATGCGATGTAATGGCATGCGTTGTAACATCACCTATTCGGGACGACTATTCGATGGATATCAGGCGCCAGTATCAAGGAACTAACCAGTCACAGCCGACTTCTTCCGGGGTCACCAGAGTACTCGTTCTTCATAGGACCATAAATTGTAAACAAGTATTTTGTGGTCACAAAGTTCTAGCTCCACAGTCAACTAGGGTTTCAATTCAGCTTGAGCTGAAAGTAAACTTCACTTGAGAAACTTCAAAAGCTGATATCCCTCGACCAATCAAAAATGCTATTTTTTCCAAGTAAATAAACAAAAGAAATCCAACATCAAGGGAAGGAAAGAGTGATCAATGGATATTGAAGCACTCAGTGTTTGTTAAAATACCCCTCACACACCAAAAGGCCCCTTGGTGTCATGCTTCATCATTGGGGTCTTCGCACCCCTCTATCGGGATGCGGCGTGCTGCGACCTACGGATACGCGGGAGCACTATAGAGTTGGCTATGTGTGGTGTACAGTGTGTGGGGTATGTGACTAAAGTGAGTAGGGAAAAAGTGGTGAAGGAAAATTAAAAAGTATCTGGCACTCGAGTGAAAAAAAATTTTATTCTGAACTCTGGCTGATACTAGTAAAAATAAGTGCAGGGCGAGATCAACCTGTTATATTAATGAACAGGATCTCTGGTGTGCTGTGTTTGTCGACATGTTTCGGAGACAAGCTCCTTCTTCAGGACAGGGGCACAAAACCCTTCCCTACTCACGTCTTCTTCTACAAAAAAAGTGTAATATTTACAAAAAAGTGAAATTTTGTAGGAATAGGCTAAGTGTGCCTACAGCGGTCTGCTACAAGTACAATGACCTGTAGAAAGACAAAAACCAAAAAACTAATGGTTACCCATGTAGCGGGTAGTTGCAAGGCGCAGTCGCCTAGAACCACACCATGTGCTTTTTAATAAGCTAGTAAAAAGGACTCACAACACAAACAACATAAAACACATAGAACTAGGATTTTTACTGTCAGGTATACTCATACTTGTGAAGCCTGGTTGGTGGGCTTCATGAACAGCGCGTTGGGGTGTAGCTTCAATGGCTATCTGTGGTAGAGAATAATGCATTTTGTAAATAGCCATCTATTCCCACTTACTTCTAAGGATAAAGGTCGATTTCAAATGAGATGTTTTCTTGGATGGTATACTCACAAGGTCCGGACACTTTGATCACCGCCTTACCCCTCTCGCTGCTCCGCTGGTATGGAGTCATGCGAAAGACATGGGTATTTATACTCTGTTTTGTTAATTGGTTTCGTTAATTGGGCGGAAACCGGAGTGTCTCCATGTATGGGTATTCCGCATGGTAGCCATACAAGGCGCTCGTATGTTGCTGCCGTGTTAACATGAGAATCGCGTCTGTCTGGTCTTGTCAGTGCCGCTTGACGCCGCTACTTCCTCGCGCATGCGCAGTTCTTCGTTCCTTCGCGCATGCGCACAGCCTGCAAGCGCTCCGATTCTTGAATGGGAAGCGCTGAGGATTTAGTGTATTTGAGAAGTGCCAATTATCTTCAGAGTAGTACAGTATGTGGTCACAAGGCTTAGTACAGCGGGTGAGAAAAACAGCAGGAGCAGTGTTGTTCCCTCGATGTTTTTCAATAGGACACTACTTGAAAAAACTTCGTGGTCCTTTCTTGAGAGTAATGGAATATTTGGCTGTGTGATCTGTGGCATAGGTGTTATTATGATGTTCATGCTGACAGTTGGCTCCATGGCACATCATCATTGAGCCCATTGATATGTGTGCCCAGACGGAACACCCATCTTTGTTCCTTTTGGAAAAGGCCAGCATCAGTGGGTAATTGTTCGATTATTGTCCATCTCAAATCATTAACGCAATGTTGCATTGTGAGAAAATGTGTGGCCATTTTCGTTGTGCTTTTCTTGCATCGTACGTTACTTTTGTGTTCATTTAGACGCGTTTTTATGGCTCGTGTTGTCATTCCCACATATTCAAGGTGGCAAGGGCATTTGATGAGGTAGATAACGTTTTTTGAGTTGCAGTTCGTAAATCTACGCTGCTCCCATGTTGATCCATTACTGAAGGTGAGTTTTTTACTTTTTTCCTTTAAGTGACAGCTGCTACAGTTCCCACAGGGAAAATGGCCTTGGATCCCTATTGATAGTTGCGGGGACACAGTAGTAGGTTTTGGTCTGGTGTGTACCAAAATGTCTCTTAGGTTGCGTCCTCTGCGGTGGGCAAACATCGGTTTGTCTAGATCCAGATCACCACTCGTTAGTATTCTCCAGTGCTTGTTCACTATCTTGGATACTTCATTCGACATGGTGTTGTAGGTTGTCACACAGATTGGTCTTTTATTTCCAGTGGGTTCCCTTGTTCGTTCCTCCAGTAATGACTCTCTGTTGTTATTTCTTGCTCTTTTTAGCGCTTTGTTGATGATCCTGTTTGGGTATTCTCGTTGTTTGAGTTTGTCTTTGAGGTCAACCGCTTGTTCCTTGAAAATAGACACATCTGTGCAGTTACGCCTTAAGCGCAAGAACTGCCCGTAGGGCAGGTTTTCCCGTAGATGCCGAGGGTGAAAGCTATCGTACCTCAGTAGGCAATTTCTGGAAGTAGGTTTAAAATGGGTAGTCGTTTTTAGTATGCCTGCATCTGCATAGATGTTGAGATCTAGGAAAACCATTGTTTGGTCAGAAATTGTGCTCGTGAATTTCAAGAATGTGTTTTGGGTATTTAACCAAATCACAAAGGTTTCCGCTGACTGGCGGTCGCCTTGCCATATGACCAGGATGTCATCAATGTACCTTCTCCAACATTTTATATTTGACCTGTACGGGTTCTGTTCATGGAGTATCTTGCTGGTCTCTAGGTGGTGCACATAGAGACCAGCCAGGCTGGGAGCAAAGGTGCTTCCCATGCTGGTCCCATGGCATTGTTGGTAAATAGTTGTTTTATATTGGAAAAAGTTTTTTTGCAGAGCCAGTGAGATACATTCCAGAACTAAACCTCGTGGTGTTTGATAATTCCATTTGGTGGTGAAGAGTACTTCTTCGATGATCATCAACGTCTCATCGTGGGGCAGGCTGGTGTATAGACTTTCCACGTCAAGGGACATGAGTAGTTGGGTAGTCCCTTGACGTGGAAAGTCTATACACCAGCCTGCCCCACGATGAGACGTTGATGATCATCGAAGAAGTACTCTTCACCACCAAATGGAATTATCAAACACCACGAGGTTTAGTTCTGGAATGTATCTCACTGGCTCTGCAAAAAAACTTTTTCCAATATAAAACAACTATTTACCAACAATGCCATGGGACCAGCATGGGAAGCACCTTTGCTCCCAGCCTGGCTGGTCTCTATGTGCACCACCTAGAGACCAGCAAGATACTCCATGAACAGAACCCGTACAGGTCAAATATAAAATGTTGGAGAAGGTACATTGATGACATCCTGGTCATATGGCAAGGCGACCGCCAGTCAGCGGAAACCTTTGTGATTTGGTTAAATACCCAAAACACATTCTTGAAATTCACGAGCACAATTTCTGACCAAACAATGGTTTTCCTAGATCTCAACATCTATGCAGATGCAGGCATACTAAAAACGACTACCCATTTTAAACCTACTTCCAGAAATTGCCTACTGAGGTACGATAGCTTTCACCCTCGGCATCTACGGGAAAACCTGCCCTACGGGCAGTTCTTGCGCTTAAGGCGTAACTGCACAGATGTGTCTATTTTCAAGGAACAAGCGGTTGACCTCAAAGACAAACTCAAACAACGAGAATACCCAAACAGGATCATCAACAAAGCGCTAAAAAGAGCAAGAAATAACAACAGAGAGTCATTACTGGAGGAACGAACAAGGGAACCCACTGGAAATAAAAGACCAATCTGTGTGACAACCTACAACACCATGTCGAATGAAGTATCCAAGATAGTGAACAAGCACTGGAGAATACTAACGAGTGGTGATCTGGATCTAGACAAACCGATGTTTGCCCACCGCAGAGGACGCAACCTAAGAGACATTTTGGTACACACCAGACCAAAACCTACTACTGTGTCCCCGCAACTATCAATAGGGATCCAAGGCCATTTTCCCTGTGGGAACTGTAGCAGCTGTCACTTAACGGAAAAAAGTAAAAAACTCACCTTCAGTAATGGATCAACATGGGAGCAGCGTAGATTTACGAACTGCAACTCAAAAAACGTTATCTACCTCATCAAATGCCCTTGCCACCTTGAATATGTGGGAATGACAACACGAGCCATAAAAACGCGTCTAAATGAACACAAAAGTAACGTACGATGCAAGAAAAGCACAACGAAAATGGCCACACATTTTCTCACAATGCAACATTGCGTTAATGATTTGAGATGGACAATAATCGAACAATTACCCACTGATGCTGGCCTTTTCCAAAAGGAACAAAGATGGGTGTTCCGTCTGGGCACACATATCAATGGGCTCAATGATGATGTGCCATGGAGCCAACTGTCAGCATGAACATCATAATAACACCTATGCCACAGATCACACAGCCAAATATTCCATTACTCTCAAGAAAGGACCACGAAGTTTTTTCAAGTAGTGTCCTATTGAAAAACATCGAGGGAACAACACTGCTCCTGCTGTTTTTCTCACCCGCTGTACTAAGCCTTGTGACCACATACTGTACTACTCTGAAGATAATTGGCACTTCTCAAATACACTAAATCCTCAGCGCTTCCCATTCAAGAATCGGAGCGCTTGCAGGCTGTGCGCATGCGCGAAGGAACGAAGAACTGCGCATGCGCGAGGAAGTAGCGGCGTCAAGCGGCACTGACAAGACCAGACAGACGCGATTCTCATGTTAACACGGCAGCAACATATGAGCGCCTTGTATGGCTACCATGCGGAATACCCATACATTTAGACACTCCGGTTTCCGCCCAATTAACGAAACCAATTAACAAAACAGAGTATAAATACCCATGTCTTTCGCATGACTCCATACCAGCGGAGCAGCGAGAGGGGTAAGGCGGTGATCAAAGTGTCCGGACCTTGTGAGTATACCATCCAAGAAAACATCTCATTTGAAATCGACCTTTATCCTTAGAAGTAAGTGGGAATAGATGGCTATTTACAAAATGCATTATTCTCTACCACAGATAGCCATTGAAGCTACACCCCAACGCGCTGTTCATGAAGCCCACCAACCAGGCTTCACAAGTATGAGTATACCTGACAGTAAAAATCCTAGTTCTATGTGTTTTATGTTGTTTGTGGTGTGAGTCCTTTTTACTAGCTTATTAAAAAGCACATGGTGTGGTTCTAGGCGACTGCGCCTTGCAACTACCCGCTACATGGGTAACCATTAGTTTTTTGGTTTTTGTCTTTCTACAGGTCATTGTACTTGTAGCAGACCGCTGTAGGCACACTTAGCCTATTCCTACAAAATTTCACTTTTTTGTAAATATTACACTTTTTTTGTAGAAGAAGACGTGAGTAGGGAAGGGTTTTGTGCCCCTGTCCTGAAGAAGGAGCTTGTCTCCGAAACATGTCGACAAACACAGCACACCAGAGATCCTGTTCATTAATATAACAGGTTGATCTCGCCCTGCACTTATTTTTACTAGTATCAGCCAGAGTTCAGAATAAAAAATTTTTTCACTCGAGTGCCAGATACTTTTTAATTTTCCTTCACCACTTTTTCCCTACTCACTTTAGTCACATACCCCACACACTGTACACCACACATAGCCAACTCTATAGTGCTCCCGCGTATCCGTAGGTCGCAGCACGCCGCATCCCGATAGAGGGGTGCGAAGACCCCAATGATGAAGCATGACACCAAGGGGCCTTTTGGTGTGTGAGGGGTATTTTAACAAACACTGAGTGCTTCAATATCCATTGATCACTCTTTCCTTCCCTTGATGTTGGATTTCTTTTGTTTATTTACTTATGATAGTGGAGTATAAATCCAACTAATAGCTCTACCTCCCTCCTTTGTTTAAATTATTATTTTTTCCAAGTGCCAGGGACAAGGGATCCTGAAACCACAAAAGGGACCAAGAAGTCTCAAATTTCGAATCTATTGAGGTCAGGAGCAGGGTTCACTGGCAGTCCCAGGTATCTCTGGACCACCTTGTAGCAGTCAAGGAAATCTAGACCCAGGCAACTGCCCCCAAAAAATTCTACACCTGCTTTCTAGCACAAACTCGACGGGAAGGTGTTGGGTGGAGCGCTTCACATGAGCACTAATTATATTACACAAGGTGGTCACATTCAGGCGGGGTAGGTTGAATAATGTGCCAAGTTTCACAGGATGTTGAGCTAACGTCGAGACTGCTCCAAAATCAGCAGCTCCGGACTCAGTGACCACATCCTGGGCAGAGGGAGGACGGCAGGCAGAAGCCACGTGAAAGCTCGGCTCGTTACGGGCTCCAGGTTCTAACAGGACCTCGAGCTGAGCTAGAGCCAGGCTTCGGACTCTAGGCTCGGGCTTTCAGTGGTTCCCCACCTCTATACCCACTAATCGGACGAGACAAGCACAGTGGGGCGCGAGGTGACAGGCCCGAGGATTACACTGAATGAGAGTTAAGGCAAAGGAGTTGGAGTGACAACTGTCGGGGTATGTGGGTGGGGGGCGGGCGGGGAGCTATTAAAATAATTATGACTGGGTTTTGGAGTAACTTCAAATTAGAGGGGGTTGAGGTTTTCACGAGTTTCAACTAATAGTGAGTTAGAGTTTAATCTGCAGTTGCCAAGAATGTGTTGGATTATTTAAGGTGTACAAATGTATAATTAATGCGACCTGTTGTTTGATATAAAGCGTGCCTAATGCGCTGCGCTACCCCATCTGAAAATAAGTTTTGAAATTCAAAAGGATATTAATGAGCCAAACAGTGGTGTGAGCTGGGTTTAAAATGATCATTTATCCCCATCTAGTGGAGTTATTTAGAAATGCAGTTTAGGTTTCCCCACCGATTCTCACATTACATAATACATAAATCATAATACATGTGTATACTCCACTGCAGAAAGCTAATGTGACGAAATATTACAGCACATAAAATGGTTTCTGTGAAATGATACTGTGGTGGAATATTGGTCGCGGATCCACTATTCTATTGTAGATTGTGCATGTGAAATAATACACGGGGGCTAGATCCTTCATGAGCAAGGGTTTAGTTATGAATACAGGTTCCCTGCTTTAAATCCGGTAACAATTTATATAAGAACTCCCAACTTTGGTTGAGTCTGCCCTGGTGGCAGCACACTACCAGGGTGTGAATTGGTGCCAATAATAAAGCATGCCACTATCGAGTGGGTGAGGAGTCTACTCCAAAATCTTCGGATTTCCCCCAGGAACTCGCTAACAATCCAGCCTAGTTGCCCATATGTGTATAAATCCATTTGTGATCTGCAAGCGCAGAGAGCTGAGCTTGTCTGCCCTGCCATTCAAGGATGACACCAGGTGGATCATGATCGGGGATATTTCCTGACACTCAGCCAACTCCAGAGGCAGAGACTCTCTTGGCACAGGACTCCACTCTGTCCTTCTTGTTGCACTACCACACGGCAGTGGTCTTGTCCACGAGAACCTGCACCAGCTTCCCTTTGATCAAATGCATGATAGCCTTCGGCATTACACGAATTGTCCACAGCTCCAAAGATTAATATGGAGCAGTGTTTACACCGCAAGCCAGATTCCTCTGATCTCTACCTCCCTCCAGATGACCTCTCCGACCCAGCAGTGATGCATTAATCTCAGCTCTGAGTACAGAAGGCAGGAGGGACTGCTGCTGGTCCAATTGTGCCCGAAGAGCCCCCACTGTAGAACCCATTGAGTAGCCTCCAAACCCTTGATGGCATCTGACAGGATGACTTGGTGCTGGGCCCACTGGGACCATGTGGTGAAGTCAACAAGCAGAATGCAGGAGGCAAACAGGCCAAAAAAGTGTCAGAACTGCTCTCACTGAGTACCAGGATCAAGGTTGAAAAATTGGGATCATAGCCTGAATTACCTTGACTCACTACAACACTGGGAAGGCCCTGAACTACATGTCCAAGACAGATCCTATAAAGGGAAGGCTCTGATGAGTTACATCTGATGTGGGCTCCTAGATAGAGACCCCCAATGAGGTTACAAATCAGTCACCCGGATCCAGGGTAGACAGAACATGAGCCAGAGTGAGCCTTTTCAATTGGTCATTCCTTACGACGGTATTTAGAGGATAAAGATCAAAGATAGGTAGACGCTTTCCAGCCTTCCACCGTTCTTCTGCAGAAGGAAATAGCAAGAGTAACAACCCTATTGTAGCCCCTTTTAGCACCTCTTACTTTAAAATGGACAGGAGTTCCTCTCAGAACTGTTTGGAAGCGAGAGAAAGGTGCCGCCAGGCAGAAAACAATGGTAGAGGATAGCCCTCACGAATTATATGAAGGACCCCTCTATCAAACGTGATGGATTGCCACCCTGCAACAACGTGCTTGAACCTTATTCCATAGGGTGGTTAAGTGCCAAGAATGGCAAGCTAAAGTAGCTTGGTGCTGTTGCCACAGGGAAGGAGGGCTGGAAGGACTGATGCTCGTCGAGACCCACTTGTTGTTTCCACAATCCATATCCCTGGCTACCAATAAACTGAGTGACTACAAAGGGAGCTGGAAAGACTGGCGTAGCTGGTAAGCCAACACCCTGGAGTAGCTTCAGAATTTCCTGAACTGGGGGAAAACTGTTTGGCAGGGTTGAAAGACCCAGAGAATGTACTGTCGCCCTTCTCTCCTTAGTTTGCTCTAAGGTGAATCAACATTTTTTGCCAATTGGGAGTGTGCCTTCGACAGGTATATCCATAAGAGAGGCCTGTACATCTCATGGGAAACCTGTAGATCTCCTCAACACATTGCGCAAAAGCACAACACTAGTGCGAACCACTATCCCAGATGATAGGCAGTATTATGAACAGCACAAATCATGTATTTAGCTGTATCTTGACCATCTGTCTGAGCCAAGGAGGCCCAAGTTCTTCCGAAAACGCCATCCAGATCAGACCCGTTTTGAATGCTCTAAATGCCAGGCTAGTTAAAGAGAACATGTGTTTTCCAAATGCCTAAATCCTCTTCAACTCTCTTTCTAGGGGGCAGCATCGTAGGGAATGAATTGGGGTTCACCTCAGTAGTTGAAACCTGGTCACTAGATTCACTGGAGTAGGATGCTGTGTTAAGAAATAAGGCTAGCCAGTAGCCAGTCTGTTCTGGCCACCTTCCTATTCACTGGTGACCAGGAACAGGGCTGGAACCAAGTGCTCATTAAGGTGTCTGTAATGACATTTTTCTTGACTTCAACTGGAGGCAGTTGTAGGTCTAGGACCTTAGCTGGCACTCAAATTAGCAAAGGAAGTACTCGCTTATGTTGGGGGCCCAAGAGGTGAATTCCCCAGTATCAGGGGAAGTATCAAACCCACTGGCCTCCTTCAAGTCCACGTAAAGGCGGTCTTCATAATGAGAAGGTAAACTATGCCCATTGTCATCATTGGACGGTAGCAAGTTCTGGTCAGAGTTGGAGCCAAAAGGATGATAGAGCCTCCAAGGGTACATATTTATTTATTTTGCGGGTTTGTAGAGCGCTAGAATAAACTCCCAAGGGAGTATCTCCGCGCTATCTGACTGCTGAACCTGCAGGAGATCGAAGACGGTAGCAAGTTCTGGTCAGAGTTGGAGCCAAAAGGATGATAGAGCCTCCAAGGGTACATATTTATTTATTTTGCGGGTTTGTAGAGCGCTAGAATAAACTCCCAAGGGAGTATCTCCGCGCTATCTGACTGCTGAACCTGCAGGAGATCGAATTCTCTGGCTCCAAACTAGTTCTTAGACTGTGTGGTTAGACCTGAAACAAGAACGTCTTCAGCTTTTTCCTGAAGGCCAGATGGTTTTCAAGCTGCCTAAGCTGGAGAGGGAGACCATTCCATATCCTCGGTCCCCTCACAGACAGAGCCTTACCCCCTTGCCTTGCCCGCTTGATCCTAGGAATCGTGAGAAGCATTTGGTCACTGGACCGTAGAGCACGAGAAGGAACGTACGGCACAAACTTGTCTGCCAGATAGGAGGGACCCAAACCATGAAGTCCTTTGTGGACCGTACAACAGATCTTAAAAACAACTCTCTGACGGATGGAAAGCCAATGAAGCCTGGCAAGTAGAGGTTTTGAAGGTGTTCTCATAGGGGCATTTAGAACCGACCTGGCTGCGGTGTTCTGCACAACCTGCAACCTATCCAGGTCCTCCTCATTAGCTGACAGCAAGAGACCATTACAATAGTCAAGACGGCTGATAACCAAGGCCTGGACCAAGGTCTTTCTGATGGTGTCTGGAAGCAATGGAAAAACTCTGCGCAGCAATCCAATGGTCCGAAAGCAAGATCCAACAATGTTGGTAACATGCTGCTTCAAGCTGAGTTCTTGTTCCAGACGTACCCCTAGGTTCTTGACTATTTGCTTAGGCTCGGGGACTGGGCCTAGATCTAAAGGCCACCAGTCAGGAGCCCAGCTGATCTTAGCCTCACCGAAAAGCATAACCTCTGTCTTTGAAACATTGCACTGCAACATATTCAAAGACATCCACTGGGAAACTGCTCTCATCCCCTCAGAGAAAGAATGTAATACCTCTGGAGTAAGATGGTCAAAGGGAAAGAGCAGCTGGGTATCGTCAGCATATGACACTGGGCAAAAACCAAAGGCTCTCAGGATATTAGCCAGGGGGCCACATAGATGTTGAATAATGTAGAGCTCAAACAGGAGCCCTGTGGCACCCCCTTAGTAATCCTGGTCTCCTCGGATCGGAAATCGCCCATGGTGACACATTGGGTCCGATCCGAAAGAAAGCTCTTCAGCCAAGCCAATGCCATGCCCCCTAGTCCACTCCCAGTCAGACGCTCGACCAAAATCTCATGTGAGATGGTATCAAAAGCTGCCGATAGATCTAGCAGCACCAGGACAGCTGATGTTCCTTTGTCCTGGAGCATGCGTAGATCATCGGTAATCGACAGCAACGCTGTTTCCGTGCTGTATTTTGGTCTAAAGCCCGACATATCTGGTAGTGGAAGCAAAGGATTCATCTCGGATTGTATGGGGATCGGGTGCTTTGGAGAGGTTTCGGAGCACGACAACGGTTGAGCCAATGCTGGTTCATAATCGGCATTTATTGTTTGTACCAGAGTTTCCTCCGGTTTGGCATAAGGGTCAATGAAGGAGCGACCGACATGGGTCTTGGAGCCAGGATGGAAGTCTGCACCAGAGTTGGTGAACCAGTGACAATTCCAAGGGATTCAGATGGAGCGGAGGATGGATCAGCTGATGGTAATCCCACTGAGAGTCCTGCAGACCATTGCTGCCTTAAGATATACCAGTGGGATCCGGAAGAGTGCCAAAGATACAGAACACGGCCTCCTTAATGGATTTCCACCTACAGTGATCACCGATAGCCCTGGGAATTCAGGGTGCGTCTGGATCAACTCTGTGATTGGCTCCTCAATTGGAGATCGGAAACAAGATCAATTGGCACTTTTAGGCCCTCACAACTTCTTTTTTGATAGTGGCTAGATGGGGTCAAGTGCCGATTCACTTTCTTATGTTTCTTAATGGCCGTTTGACTTATCGGAGGACTTTGACTGTGAAGAATCCTCCTTACGAGAGCTGGAAGGAAACCACACTCTCGAACTTTCATGAGGCGCCTGACTTTTTTCCCGTATTCAGCAACACACAGCTTCACGACATAAAGGATGGCTTTCGGGACGGGTGCATGAGAGCGCTCCAATCACAGGACTTGGAAGGCATGATCCTAGCCCAAACACCAACACACCTCGTGCAGATCGGTGATGGATACCAGTTTTCAGCTGTCACAGCATGGTTTGAAGCCTGTAGTTTTAAGAGCGGACATTGTTCCTTTGCACACTGGTTTCATTTTGGGAATCATCAAAAGATAGAAGTGGGAGTAGAGTTCTGGACCGCATTCTAAGGTGGAGAAAGACGGACATTGGCACTAAGCTCAGTGACGACAAGCATCAATGGGAAGATGGGGCGGGCATGCGCTTTAACAATTAAAAAAATATCAAAACTAACGGGTGTGCGCAAATATAAAATAAAGTATATTATAATAAAACACTTACCTGAAAACAGGACCTCCTGCTCCGGACCTCGTAGCGCTGCAGCTCGGCCACCAGGACACTCCATTGACCAATCAGGGTGCTCCTCTCACCAGTGTGAGAGCAGCGCCCCGATTGGAGGGAGCAGCCACTCTCGCGCTCCAGAGGGCACCGGAGCCCTGCACTTACTCTCACCCAGCTGTCTTACTGACGGTCATCTAGTAAAATCCCTACTCTTGTTCAGGACTCTATTGCCTTGCATGCAGGTTCACACTACATATGTCACATACATCATACATTCATATTAAAAATATAATTACCTTGAATGCAGTACTCAGACTTCTCCATGGCAAACTGTGCCATCGTGGAGCAAAGCCAATCTGTCTACAGAAAACCTGAAAGACAAAAAAATAACAAATGAATAACTAAGTATAATACATTTCCAACATAAAAGTGCAAAGTGGTAGTGTCCTTTTTCTATGCGCTAACACCTTCAAATCAACAAACGTGTAACAGCATAGAGCATTTAACACACCTAGCCATCCTGCTTGGAATATATAGGCCATACAAATCAATATATTTTTTATTATTCCCACTAAAAAAGGAAAATCTGTATTAATAGGAGTCTCTTTCGTGCTTTTAGGTAACTACAGTCTGCACTTTAAGTCCTCGTCTGATGTCATCTCTTATTTCAGGTGGAAATGGCAGTCCACAAAACGAAGGAAACATTTTAAGAACAGATACAGAAAGCTAGATGCAATTAGCCAATCACTTTGTGACTGCAAAGCCCAGGGGAAGTTTCAACATTAATAGAAAGGAGCATAATATTTTAATTCAGTAATAAAAAAAAGGAGAAATGCATGTCCTCGTCATAAGCAGTAGGCACATCCTCCTCGCCCTGATTAAAGTGCATCTCAACCCTTTTCGTACATTTTCACAGCATGCTGCGCAGCAAGAGGATCAAGACCCCGTCCAATTCAGAGCTCTTTAGTGGGAGTCGACTGCTGACAATTTCAGGTTTCAAGGAATTTCACTATCGATCTACAGGTATATGAATCAGTAATACGTTCCAGATGGGAATGCATTCACACCCTAGCCTCCATTTAAATTTCTAATATTTTTTATCTAACAATTCTTGCATTCGGGTTTTCCGGATTCCTTTCTAGATCACCCTGCTCAGTTTCCCTCAGTGACCCACAAAGCAGGCTCCGCCCATCCATTTGTTCAGCATAGCCTGTTGTCCTTCTTCAGTTTCTTTGACGTGACAACTTTTAAAAAACCTCCACTTTGTGAGAGGAAAAGAGGCGCTAGAGGAGGTGGGGCCTACGAAAGCAGACGGTGTTAACATCCCATCACTTACTCGAGCAGAACACCTGCACTCCCCCCGAAATACCACAGAGGCTTCAAATGTTGATGCCCATGACCGCGAGGGAGGAGGCGGCAAACCCCAGGCGGTAACTGGAGACTCTCTCTGTAGGCTTTTCCAGCTCACGTTCTCTTTCACCAGGCGACCTTGTGAGGAAAGCAGATACTGTGCGACTCGCTGGCAGAGTTTGTGTTGGCAGGTATGGTTCGTGTTGTGCGGCCTGGTTTCAGTTTGCATCCCACAGTCTGTGCCCCTGCTACTGGTTTATCAGGTCTCGCCTACGTAGCGCGCATGCGCTGCATAGGAGGGGACCTTCTGGAATCGATCAGCTTTTTGTGCAAAAACGTGCACGTTTTGCATTGCTTTGTATTGCAACACGTGCACGTTTGTCGTATCCCTTGCTGGAGCGAACTTAGGCAACATCAGTTTGTAATTATCTTGCAAACAGATGGTGCCCCTGCTCGCTCCCGCAAGGGAAACGCTGTGTATGTCTGGGCCCTGTTACCATGCAGAGACTGCTTGTCTCTGGTGTCCGCCTCCGGTGCTGCCGAACGTCAAGATGCTTTGTCTGGATTTCACGTCACGCCTTTTCCTTCCACTGCACTACACCTCTGCACAACTCACTGCATTGTGTCTGTGACGTCACAGTGGCGTTATTTAGGTGCCCACACCCACTCACATCACTGGGAAAAAGGTATACTTAATGTTTTATATTTTAATGGATTTCTTTTTAAAAAAAAGAGTCTACACAGACAAGCATAGCTTCAGAACTCCGAAAGAATCAAACGTTCATTTTTCTTGTATTATTACTAATTTTAGAGTGCGTGTTTGGTGTCCTGAACATGCGTTTTGAAAGTAGACACATTTCTATACTTAATTCATACATTTTGGACCGATGGACAATACGAGTTTACCACAGACAGGCGCTGCTCATAAGATAGTTATGTGCGACAAAGGGTTTCAATTTATACTGGAAGATAGGTGATAATACCAGGAGTCGGGGAAGTTGGGTAAAACGGTAGAACATTTGACCGTTTATATGAAGAAAACAAGTCACACAAAAAAATTTAATACATGTTCTTGGACGGCTTGCCTTGGCACCAACCCTTCTGACAATTATGTGGCAACATTGTATCCACATACTGAGCGGGTCAAAGCAGCACTATGTACACACATATAAGGAACAAATGTGGCCTAACGGCCAGAGCTGCCGACTTCGGAACTGGAGAGCCAGCTCCAAGTCCCTGGGGCTGCTCAACATCCTGTGATTCTGGGCAAATCACTTAATTAACCCTAATTCAATTACCTAGTCACACCTGCTGTCAAACATCAAGGAACCCCAAGTCTTGGGTAAGAAGACTGACATAATACCATCTGTCAGTTACATTCCATAAGCTAACTCTTTGCCTTGCACACCACACTGGCACCAGCAGAAATACACCACAAATCACCTCACTTTCCAAAAGGCTACAGAACAATCAACCCACTCGCACAGGCAGAGTAATCCCAAAAACAATGAGAACTACACTCCAACCACGCTTATGGTAAAACATTCCTCCATCACCAACAATCAATGTACAACCTTCATTTCTGCCTCCCAACACCACCACCACCTTAAAGCAATCCATATAACACATTTGGACTCCCATTTTTCGCAGGACGTGTTCAGCCTAACGAGCCAATCCAACATGAGAACAGTTGCTTATCCAAATACCAATTAAAAAATATTAATATGAAATATTCATTTAGACCCCAACAAATACCAGAGGGAAGCACATAAGAAACATACAGCCACACGAAAATGTTATCTATATAAGGTCTATAACACATCTGACTCAACATTTCTGTTGGGCTGTTACAGTCTTACAGAAATACTTGTTTTATAGAATGTTTTTCATAGAAATTATAAAATCTGAAAGCCATGCAATTGTATGAAACAATAATAGGAATTGGCATGTTCATATCTTATTTTTTTTATTTTATATGAAGGTAGAACAGCGAATTTATGAATCATAACCAGTTCAAGTCGAAATAAAAGTAACCGTGCTAAGACCTCAGTGTGTTTTCCCAAATAGGACAGGCGAAGATTTGGCAGCTGTGAGCTCTGCAGTTTTTTTCCTTAATCCTTTTTGTGAAATCTGACCATCCGCCCTCAACATAGTCAACAAGCGCCCCCAAGCATTGGCATAGCTAATAGGTCTCGCCTTTGGGCCCTTATAAGTAGTTAGCCATGCAACAGTTGATGTTGTTGCACCAAGGATGTTGTGCTGCATAACTAAATAATTATAAGGTCCCAAAAGCGAGACTTATTGGCTATGCCAATGCTTGTTCTCCCCTTACAGGACCCAATCTGGGCTGAGAGAGATCCCTACCGACCCTAGATGGCATTAGAATCACTGACGTCACCACATTCAGTTTCGAACCTTGTGACCATGCCGGGAGGGGAGGCTCTGGTCTGGCCCATAAAGTATCTCCGACTCCCACAGGGCCATACTGAAGGCACACACCCTGTGGTAAGTGTGAGGAACACTATACTGTTACAGTAAGCTCTATGCTGCTTTCGGCAACTGCACCCACAGTCTATGGGAATGTCTCTAAATATTGTGGTGGTTGAAATGGCTTTACAAATTCATGATGTTGAGTATTTGTCAAAACCATTATGACTTATTGTGGTCGACTCAGACAAAGCGTCGCGTAAGTTATCACCAGTGCGCACCTTTAGCACGGTGGGAGCAGCACTCTTCCTTTTTCTAGTCTTTTTTCCGTCTTCATTGCAGCAAATACGGATTGATTTTCCCTGGAGTAATCCCCGTTTCATTTAACAGTAAGTACTCTTCCATTTTCTGCGAGTGAGCTAGTCACTCAATATCATGAACTTTCCTTTTCATTCAAGTTGTTCAGAGGAGCTAAACGTTTTTAGGTGGTGCAGACTTTGAATCCTGCAGAACATTTCAGACGGCAAAACACACAAGTAACTTTCCGCAAGGAAGCAAACCCCTGGTGTGGACAACTAGCCTGCACAGTCTTCTTCTGCCTACCACAGCTCGCAGCACGAGGCAGTGGGTCCGCCCATTTCAGCGATTGGCTAACAACTGTCAGTAACAGCTTTCTGCACTTTCACAAAGAGGCATTGACACACAAATTAGTTTCCTTCAGTACCACTGACCACTATGTCATTGTGTGCTTTTGTTTTCTGAGATTTAAAAAAATAGTTCTCCAAAGGAGAAGAACCAGGAGTTGTATAAGCAGGTCCTGCACACATACTCCCAAACGTAGAATAAGTCTGTCCGAATGGTATGCAGTTCCTAAATGTAAGCGAGAGTGTTCAGGTCAGTGAAGAAGTTCTCTCACACACCCCGTAGGATGTCATGCTTCATCATTGGGCCTGCAATGCCAGACAGGCACCCACGCAGGGGCTCTTTGGCGGAGATCTTTTAAGATGAAGCTGTTAACTGCCTAGTCCACACACCCACAGGCACCTAAGTGAGTGCAAAGAGGTGTCTAAAATAGGCTTCGGGCCACCCTATTGCCCAGATTTTATTTCTAGAGTGCACTAACCCAACTAAAAACAAGGACTCCTAACCGCATTCAATGGTCCTAAAGGGCATGTGTGGTGTAAAAGGTCGACATGTTTCTTGCCTGTAGTAGCCCCTAACGGGTCTTGTGGCAATTCGTCAGGACTGATAGTTTCAGAGAGAATATCTCAACTCTAAAACTACCGCACTGCTGGTTCTAAAGGTAAGGAGATACAATAGTTACCAGCTTTGCAAGTGAACACCAGGTCCGATTCACCTAGTATTCGGTGACCTGAAAGAGAAAGTGATAGTAAAAACAAATTTTAGATACTGTGTGGCAGAAACACCTCGCGGCGCTTGGTTCCCAAGTGAACCCGGTGTGAATGTGGCGGCAATGAGGCATTCATTGGCCATAAGGGGAACTCATTTTTATCTACTGTGTGGTGCCTCAACTTACTCAAAGTACAAATTACTGGGAAAGTCCTGTGTGTTCTAGCGCCCTCAGCGTGAAGTAAAAAAATGATTGGCGTGACTGAATAATCCTATTCAGCCCGTTGTGATTATTGCGGCATGTTCAACTGTTATCTGTGTCCCTGAAAAGTAGGAGAACTTCTCCAATCAAGAGTTCATTAAGGAGCCATACATAAAAATACGTATGGGATGAACAAACATTGTGAGTCACACATAAATGCAACAAGGTTATTGCGGCATGTTCGAACTTGTTTGTGATCCAAAATGGGGATTGCCACCTGACCCATAGTTCGTGTAACAAACAAGTATACCCATATACATACATGATGCGGGAAATTTGCATGACCCGGTAAAAATATTAATCAGGCAAAAGAAGCTTATGGTAAAGGGGGCGCGTTCTCTGTAAAGTCTGAAACGGACTGCTGGCTGCCACTCACCCCATATATTGTACATATATGCGGACAGGTGCTTTTCAACAGAGCGCGTTGTTGCTTACGACCGGTGTGAGTAAAGGTATACGATCAATTACATTGGAATGCATGGTCTTACTGGGAGCTTTGGCATGTTCTCTGCAGTGTGATCGGAAATATCATACTCACGGAAGGCCGCGTGGCAACTAGCCATGCTCCTACCACTGCTCTGGTTCTCGTGAAGGGAAACGCCGGGGCGGGTTTTTGATGGCTGCACGCCAATGTCAGGAACAGCGGAGACGCTGCATCGTTAACCCTGGCGGCCATATTAGGAGTGGATTTAATTGACTAATATTGTTGAAGTGGCCACATGTATACGAAGGCTGGAAATACTTTTGGTAGTGGGTTGTATTCAAATTACAGTGTGTTACCCTCTTAATGGGGTGCAGGAACATGCCCTACTGGATATATATGATATGGGGAGGGTCCCCCAAGACCCATGAAGTGAGGAGGGTGTCTCCAGGACCCAAGAGGGTTATATCAAAGGGGTCCTCTCGTGGCTTAAAAGAGGCCTGTCCCTTATGTGGTGTCATTGCTGGTGGCTATGTTAGTAAAGGGACGTTTCTTTCGCACTCTTTAGGCCAGAGTTTATTTTATTAACTTTTCTAATTGAGGAGGGTCTGGCACTTTCTCTAATAATAACGTTTTGCAAAACAAAATCATTGACAAAGCCAACAGACTGGCAACCAGCATCAGACCTGTTGGCTTTGCCAATGCTTGTTTTTGTAAATGCTATTACTGCAGGTACTATTAGTCCTAGTAAATTTTTAAATAACATTGAAACAAAGGTTGTTTAAACCTGCTGCTTACATGGCAGCAAATGTTGGCGTATAGCATTTATTTTCATCAGGAAGAACTAGTTACACGTAAATCAGGAACACTAATGGTTCAAGTTAAAGTAAGATCTCCTCGATTTTAATGTTTTCACACAAATACACTAATCACAGCTTGATCCTAGAACACGATTATTGTGCCTACAAAATTGGAAATTTGCTTTTATGTTTTTACACAAATGCAATAACCACATCTCGTTATGGTTCCTATAACAAGAGTATTGTACCTATTAACATGGAAATTCTGCTTTTATAAGCTTACTATTTGTAGACACATGACAAACATTAGATGGAAACATACATCACTTCTGACTACCGTGAGTAAAAGCTAAAGAAGGGATTGGTTTAACCGCATGCGTGCGGCGGCTTTTCCCGCTGTATGCAGCATTTTTAAAATTACCGCGATACATGACGAGCTCAGCTCGTCATCAGCACACGGCAGGTAACGCTGATGACGAGCTGAGCTCGTCATCAGCATGGAAGGGGTTAAAAAAAACATTTTTTACAAAGACTTGTTAAACGTAAAAGCAAATAATTTGAACATGAATATATAGGATAAGCGCTAGAGGTAAGTATGTGGGCGTCTCTGAAGATATAAGCAGTGAATGCAGCTACAATATCCCTTCATAAAAGCACAATAAAATATTTGTTGTTAAACAGTAAACTACTGTGCATGATAAATCACACTTTAGCAGTGATGCGCAGCACAGTATGAAACTATCCTTCCAGCTTCTGGTGACCAATGATGTGGTTGCTATGTTTCAGGTGATGTATCCCCATTATGTATCTTTGAGGTAATTCTACGTGTGTGCAGGGGTGCGTTTAAGTCAAAGGATGTATGTGAGAAAAGTGCCCTCTTTCTTGCATGGTATGTCCCCACTTTTTGCTAAATTGCTGATGTGCCTTGACCGAGTGTGCCTGGGGCTCCTGCCAATCAGGTACCCAGGGCCTGTGTTCCTTCCCTAAAACTGCATTGAAGCCTAAACCCAATTGGCATATCTGGCCAGATGTCAGCCCCTGGTAAATGGTACCATAGGTACCCAGGGCACTGTGGCCAGAGAAGGCCCCTAAGGGCTGCAGAACTTATTGTGCCACCCTTAGAGGCCCTGTACCCGGACACACACACACTGCCTTTGCAGGCTGAGAGTCGACATGGCACACATCCCTGTGTGCCAAGCCCACAAACCACTGTCCTGGCATACATCAGTCACCCCTCTAGCTGGGTGCTCTATGCCAGTGGTGAGGGTACAGGTGCATGATCCCTGTACCCCTACAGTGCCCATGTCTATTCCTGGGCCCTGTACATGCAGTGTTGCCACTAAGAGTATATTGTGCTGGGAGTTTGTCATTACGAACTCCACAGCACCATAATGGTTACACTGAAGACTGAGAAATTTGGTATCAAACTTCACAGCACATTAAACTCACACTGATGCCATTTAATGTAAAATGCATGACAGAGGGCATCTTAGAGATGCCCCCTGAAACTCGACAAACTCCCAGTGACCTCACTGAGTGGCTGCCTAGGCTGCCACCACCAGACATGTTTCTGGACCCCCCTGAGTCAAGAGCTTGCTGCTCTCGGGGGCCTGAAACAATGCACATCTTGTGACGAGGTGCCAAGCCTACTCCCCCAGGATGGGCAGGGTTCACAAAGGAGACGCTTCAAAGGCATGCCGCCTTTGTGAGCCTCTCCAGACCATTTGCTGCCTTCAGCAACTGGTCACCACTGGTTCTACCCCCAACTTTGGGCGGGAGACCCGGCGGGAAAAACAAATGAGGAAGAGAGGGGCACCTGAACCTTCCTTCTTCAGATCCAGCAACCACAAGAAAAAGAAGAGAAGAAGAAGGACGGGAAGCCGTGCAGAGCTAACAAAAGGACGACGCCCACTGACTTGGCCCCAGCCCTACTGGCCTGTCTCCCCTCAAACCTGCTCCTGCAAAACCTCGGCATGTCCAGCGGCCCGCAACATAAAAAACCCCGGAGGACCTGCCTGCCTTCACTCTCCTGTGAACACACGGACGTGTGTGAACTGCAGCTTCAGGTGCCAGCCAGGAACCGCGAATCCAGCCCACTCTGCACCCGCCGAACCCCGCCTAAGCTAGAGTAGAAAAATACCATGAGGAGGTCCCCCCAGCGATCCTGACCCAAGATCCGGTGATCTGCCTCAAGCCGCCAGACGCCGCCTGTAGCCTCAATCCAGAGGACCCCCCCCTACCGCGACCAGAGCAGGTAAGAAAATCAAACGTCCCAAGGCACCCGACGCCCCACTGCCTTGTGTGCCCAACCCAGCAGTGCCGAACTATCCCTCAACATTCCAACTTACCCCTCGAAGTGGTGGTCACTCCTGGAAGATTATCGTTCCCAAGCCTGCAGTGTTTCTTTGTCCCAGAGAATCTCCATTGAAATCAACAGGGCACCTGACCTCAAAACAACAATCTGCACCCGGCCGCCCTAGTGCCGCTGAGGGTGCCCCTTTGGTGCTAACTTGGTCCCCAACTTGCCCTGAGCTTAGCCCTAGGAGCTTTGCTGCCATAACTCTGTGGCCTGCTAGCCAGCAGCCACCAACCGAAGTCCCCCTATCCTCCATAGGGAAACATTGGGCCTCAACACTCTGCACCCGGCCGCCCGAGTGCCGCTGAGGGTGCAACAACAGTGCATCACTGGCCCTGGGAGACCCCTTAGTCTAACCCCAGGACCCTAACTCCAAAAACAGATTACCTACCTGGAAACCGATAACATCTTTTTCCTCATAGAATAACATTGACTTTTTTTCTCCCAAAAAGTTTTTAAGAGTCCACTTTTGAAAACTACAAATATTCCTTAAAAATCAGCCGAATAACAAAACGCATTTTCTTAACTGTTTTCAGGAAATGTCCCAGTGCTGAATCTAGATATCCAGCACGGAGTAAGAAAAAGTATCGTTAACATAACTTACCTGCTAAGTTAATTTCCTCCCGTAGGATAACATGGGTGATTCTATGTGAAAACGTTTCCAAGAGTCAACTTTTGAAATGCAATAATATTCTTTAAAAATGGTACCTCTAACTAAAACGCATTTACTCACCTGTTTTCAGGAAATGTCCCAGGGCTGAATTCAGGATCCAGCTCTGTGTTAGCAAAATTAATCTGAAAAGTAATTAACTGTGTTTTACTTAACCCCTTCTATGCTGGTGACGGAACCACTCCGTCACCAGCCACGGGTGGGCTGTGCTAATGACGGAGTCAGGCCGCCGGGGCGTTGATTTCGCGCCTGCGCGGCGCGTTCTATTAGGCGGGCGGGGCCGTGACGGAACCTCTCCATCATTAGCACAGCCCACCCGTGGCTGGTGACGGAGTGGTTCCGTCACCAGCATGTCGGCGCTGCGCGGCCCCTCCTCCCCCCCAGTCCGCGGCGGAATTACCGCCGCGGCCAAGGGGTTAACAAGCCCTTTCATTCGAATGTACTATACCTTCAATGTGTTGCAAACTGCTTACTTAAAACTGTAACCAAAACCAGTACAAGTTACACTTTAATTTTGAACTGTGTTCATACAAGTATTTTACTACTGAAAAGTATTCTTATGCTTACCTGTGCCAGGCTTGCTTGGTTCTAGATATAAAACAACAGTATGTTTTTTATACATAAACAATTGGCCTAGAGTTCAGTTCTTGAGTGTGTGAATCCATTTGGTGACTGAGTGTGTTCATCAAATGCTGAACACTGTCCTCTGATACTGCCTTACTGCTCGACCAAGCTACCACTTTAGAGAGTAAGGGTCTATCTAACTTTAACCTCTGCCAAACCTCTGGAGACCCTTGGACCCTATACACACTGTACCTCCCTTTGGTGCAGTATATATAGAGCCAGTTTATTTCAATGTACCTTTGAGGTGGCAAGCGCTTTGACAACTTAGATGGCTTACAGCCCTGTTGGTCACATAACAGTGCCAGGAGTTGTGTCTAACGAGTTCTGTAGGAGGTGAAGGGATGTCATCATTTCAATTTTGTAAGAACTGAAGGCAAGCTTCTGTGCTACTCAGAGAGAACCCTCATTATGTAAACCCTACAGAAGGGCTGCCGGGTCTTATCTTCATCGGTCTAATACCAATGAAGATAAGACCCGTCAGATAAGACCTAGGGTACTACGGTCTATGGCACTTTAAAGTGTACTTACTCTGCCCTTTAAATTGACTGGCTCTATTCCAGTGTAAGTCCTAGGACAAGAACCACTAGAGGGGCTCCACATCACCCATAAAACATCATGTTTTGCCATCATATTGTAGAGGTGGAAATGGCAAAATACGACTTTAACAAGGGTGACCAAAATCCTTGCATTTGCCCCGCCGCCTCTGAGCTGCCAACCAACAAAACACATTCAGACTCTGTTGGGTCGCAATTATCAATAGTGCAGTTGGTGCAGTGTCATGGATGCCCAGGGTTCTAGGGACCCATTGCAACTCAATTATAGCCATTTGTTATAGCTAAACCAGGGCGTGGAAGCCCATTTACCTTGCTTGTTGCATTAGGGCTCAAGGCACCCTTACTTCGTCATAGTGTCGGTGCTGGGGTTTGCCACAGGCACATTTTTGCTGTTGGCATGGTTGATGACCTACCCTGACTCTGTACATGTTCTTTCAATGCAGGAACCTCAACACAGAGCTCAGGTAGAATCTACCAGTCAAGCGCCACACCTATGCTGAGGCAGCAGAAGCAGATCCTGAGCAGGAAGGGGGTTTGCAGGATGATAATAGGGTAGCCACCTCCCTCCATTATGCTTTTCAGTCCGTGCTTTTCACTTACAAATTATGGCTTTCTGTTGTGTTAGTTGATGTAGATCAATGGAAGTGAAGAAAGACTAAAACACGCACAATGCCTTAGGTTGTCACATTAAAGATCAGAACTGGAGTGGTCAACCTGACCTTGGTGGATACAGAAAAGCGACATCAAGCTAGTGAACTGGACAACTAGTTAGGCGCAAGCACTTTCAGCAGTGCCGTGGGTGTGAACCTTCCTCAGTATGAGATTCATCTAGTAGTGCCTTTAGTGTAAACATCCGCTCAGTCACACCCACAGGAGGGACCGCACTGTCAGCTTCCTACTAGAAGGCTCTCACTGGACGCTTCCCACAGAAGAAATAGAAGCAGCAAAAGGTGAGAAAAATACAAGTGGAAAATGAAATATATTTCACATCTTTTTGTGACATCTGCCCCTATCGGAGGGAGAGGGAGAGATTTGGGTTTCGGCAGAATTTGCCACACAGAAATACGTTTTGATACCGTTGAATTTTTTAGGGGAGATGGTGTACACCTTTCCAGGATTGGCATGGATCTGCACCTCCTGGAGGTCAGGGAGGTCTTGGCCAGGACCTTGAATGTGCAGAAGCATATGGGCAGTAAGACCTTGGAGTAAACCAGGAAAGGGGGGCCTGGAAAAAGGGGTTAGTGGTCACTCTGTTCTATTTCTCGGTGGCGAGGTTTTGAGAAGTTGGCCAGGGTTGGCAGAAGTTTTTTTAATTAGCATTGGAAGTTGGGGAAAAGGGCACAGAAAGGGTAGGCAGGCAGTTTAAGGTATTTTAAGGTTCAGTTGTAGACGTTTTGTTATTTACAGTTTCAGAAAGGAAGTATAGGATGTTGGTTTAATAGAAGTGCATATTTTTAACTACAATACATTGTAATTTTAAGATGTTAATGGCAGGGTAGCGGCATGTTGAGGGGATCGTAGCGGTGGGGTCAGATATCAGATGTATAGCAAGGTTTTCGTTTTGTAAGGCAGTTTACAGGCATGTTATTGTAATGTGCACCTGTTTCAATAAAACGGCCTTTTTCACACACAAATTGGTCTCAGTATGGTCCGCCCCCCTCTCCCAGTGGGGGTTTAGGGGCAAACAAGCGAAGGGAGGTCTGCCCCCCCCCCCCCTGGGCAGTTTGGGAAGGGCGAGCATACCAGAGGGCTGCCGTTTTTGTAACTTTTTGAGCTATGCAACTGTACCCCAAGGTAGCCCAAAGTATAAGGGCCAGCTGGGAAGGCTCCCAGCCACCATTTTAGGTTTGGTGAACTAGTGGCTGGGAGCGGAGAGTAGCGGGTACAGAAAAAGTTTTCCCACCCTCCTGTCCCTATTCGAATTGGACTTTAAGGGGTTTGCAGTTTTTATGCATGGTAGTTTTGTGGCTAACTTTGATTGGGACAAGTGTGCAAGGGCTTTTAAGTGTACTGTTGCTTGGAACAGGTACGTGGCAGGGTTTGAAAAGTTGGCCAGGGTTGGCAGAAGTTTTTGGGTTATAGTTGGAAGTTAGGAACATGGGCAGGGAAAGGGCAGGCATGTAATTTACGGTTCAGTTGTAGACGTTTTGTTATTTACTGTTTCAGAAAGGCAAGTATAGGATGTTAGTTTAATAGAAGTGCATATTTTTAACTACAATACATTGTAATTTTAAGATGTTAATGGCAGGGTAGCGGCATGTTGAGGGGATCGTAGCGGTGGGGTCAGATATCAGATGTATAGCAAGGTTTTCGTTTTGTAAGGCAGTTTACAGGCATGTTATTGTAATGTGCACCTGTTTCAATAAAACGGCCTTTTTCACACACAAATTGGTCTCAGTATGGTCCGCCCCCCTCTCCCAGTGGGGGTTTAGGGGCAAACAAGC
Source organism: Lissotriton helveticus (assembly GCF_964261635.1). Taxonomy (NCBI): domain Eukaryota; kingdom Metazoa; phylum Chordata; class Amphibia; order Caudata; family Salamandridae; genus Lissotriton; species Lissotriton helveticus. The sequence goes on along the minus strand of NC_136068.1, from coordinate 1,540,926,609 downwards.
GAAGGGAGGTCTGCCCCCCCCCCCCCTCCCCTGGGCAGTTTGGGAAGGGCGAGCATACCAGAGGGCTGCCGTTTTGTAACTTTTTGAGCTATGCAACTGTACCCCAAGGTAGCCCAAAGTATAAGGGCCAGCTGGGAAGGCTCCCAGCCACCATTTTAGGTTTGGTGAACTAGTGGCTGGGAGCGGAGAGTAGCGGGTACAGAAAAAGTTTTCCCACCCTCCTGTCCCTATTCGAATTGGACTTTAAGGGGTTTGCAGTTTTTATGCATGGTAGTTTTGTGGCTAACTTTGATTGGGACAAGTGTGCAATGGCTTTTAAGTGTACTGTTGCTTGGAACAGGTACGTGGCAGGGTTTGAAAAGTTGGCCAGGGTTGGCAGAAGTTTTTGGGTTATAGTTGGAAGTTAGGAACATGGGCAGGGAAAGGGCAGGCATGTAGTTTACGGTTCAGTTGTAGACGTTTTGTTATTTACTGTTTCAGAAAGGCAAGTATAGGATGTTAGTTTAATAGACGTGCACATTTTTAACTGCAATACATTGTATTGTTAAGATGGTAATGGCAGGGTGGGACATGTTGAGGAGAACTTAGGGGCGGGGACAGGGGTCAGATATTGGATGTATAGCGAGGTTTTAGTTTTGTAAGGCAGTTGCGAGGTATGTTATTGTAATGTGCACCTGTTTTAATAAAGCAGCCTTTTTCACACACAAATTGGTCTCACTATGGTCTGCCCCACTCTCCCACACATTCTCGGAAACGTGAAACCATATCTTTCCGAAATATCATATTTCAACTGTAAACCTAAACATAAAAGAACTCCGTCTATTTCCACGTATGCTTATGGAAGCATTATTTTGCTGGTGGAAAACTGAAGAAATTGTTTCACCTTTTTAAATGCAATAAAATCATCACAGTTATTGAGCCTTCGTTATATTTTTTTCGTAGCTCATGCAATTAAACACCGCGTGTTGCGGGGCTTCTCCAAGCAGTTTGGTCTGGCTATGATTTCAAAACTGATGTGTGAAGGTGCATGTCACCCCACTGCCAGACAACACTTTGAGCGAAGTGTGCGGTCTAGTGAGCCCTGGGACTGTGGCACGCTCTGGCATTGTCGCGGCCTCTCTCGTGCGGCCCGGCGAGGCCTGCGCCTGCAGGAGCCCCCTCCGACACCCCCTCAAGGCTCATTACTGTAACAGTCCAGGGCACTAATTGCCATTCAAGCCGCATAGTAAGGCCCGGGCCCGAGAAGAGAAACGGCCCTGGTTCGCACTTGTGCCAAGCTCAGCATGTTCATGGCGTGAGAAGCAGACCTTTGGACCCCGGGCCCTCCCCCAGGCAGAGGAGAGGACAACTGGTCCCTGCGATCCAATCAGAGCCTGCCTCCCCCTCCCAGCCGCCCCCCTCACCCTCCAGCGCTGAACTCTGCTCTTCCCAGGGAGGTGGCCCCACAGTGACAGGTGGATCAGCCGCGCTCGGGGAAGGATTCCCCGCTATGTTTCTTCAAATATCACACGGCACTGGAAGAATGAAGCCTGGAGCTGCCCGTCTGCGCCCGTCCCGGTGAGTGATATCCGCCCAGCAGTGGGTTCAGCGCCAAGGAAATGAGGTAGGAAAACAGAGAATGCTCACAACTGGATGAGTGAGTACACGGTGCCGAGTGACAGAAGCAGGCCAGAGGAAGGGGGCAGGGCTCACTGGGGGAGACAAGGTGCCTTATAGCAAGCAGCGAGGACGGGGAAAGTGCCCACGTGGAGCTCTGCAGGTGTGAGGCAGGTATAGGAGAGTTCACTTCACCAGGGGAGGTAAGGAAACCGAGACAGACCCGAGGGGTACGACATAGTGGATTAGCGGTAGGCGAGCCACCGAAAGCTGTAGCCTGCCTCAGCTCGAGGTCCTGTTGGAACCTCGAGCCCATAACGAGCCAAGGTTTCATGTGGCTTCTGCCTGCCCCACGCCCTCTACCCAAGATGTAGCGTAAGGGCCAGAGCTGCCTACCCGAGTCAGTCTCGACGTCGAATCAACATCCCGTGTTTCTGGGCAAATCACTAAATGTAACTAATCACTTCTCGGTGCAGGGCCGTAACGTGCTCTATTAATGTCAAAGCTCCACATATTGAGGGAATACAGTCCCTTGAATTCCGAGGCAGCTTTATTACAGGTTACTTCAGGTTTGTTGTAGGGTTTTAGCAACAAACATGTTCAGGGCTCGGCTCGTGCACAAGATGAGGGTCGGATCCTTGGATCGGCTCTGTCTCGGCTCTTCCAGTAAATCTGTTCGCTCGCCCAACTCTATAGAGAAGTGCACACACAGGGGCGGTGGGGGCAAGAGCTGTTCGTGAGAGTGGACAGGGTCATATCACGGGGGAATGTGTGTGAAAGACAAAGCTAGGCCGGAGTCAAAGGACTTCACAGAGGCAAGGCAGTGATATCGAGGAGGATTGGGAAAAGGGAGCAGAATGAGAGCAGTTAGGGGACAGGAAAAGTCACCACATAAGAGGGCACGAGAGTACACAGGGAAGAAAACAGATCACCAAAGAACAGTACAGTAGAGCATGTGTGAAAGTAAAGAGACAACAGGAAAAGTTTGACAAAGGGATTCACAAAGGCAAATCAGTGAGGCGGGGAGGTGCACCGAGGGAGAAAATGGGGTAGAGAGTAAACGAAGGGTGGACGATAAGCCTGACTGGGATTGCAAAGTTCATAGAGGCTGCCGAGGGGCGGGGGGAGGCGAGAAGAACGGGGACGCCAGACAAGTGAAATATGGGCATGGGCGTTAAAAACGTAACTTGAGAAAACAGAAGAATTAAGATTCCTACTCACAAGTAGAGGGCAAAGAGAAGTAAAGGGGACCACAGGGAAACGGCGAAAAGAGGTAGAAAGATAACGACAGAAACAAGCATTGCCATAGCCAATAGGACTCGCATTAGGAAAGTGTAAGCTATTGGCTTTGTGAATAACAATGCTATTAATTTATATCTTTTTATAGCCAACACATTAAAAAAATGTGTCATTTACAATACCAATAGCTCACACTTTCCTAATGCGAGACCTATTGCATTGCAAATGCTTGTTTTTTTATAGCTTTACATTATAAACGGATACCTAGAGAATCTGAAGTGAACCGATCAGGCCCTAAGCCTATGCCAGTGGCTTGACCATATACACATGCCGACTGAAATGTCCGTAAGCTGCCATCTGTCAGACAAAAATTCATAAAATTACAAATTTGTACAGAATTACAGTTGACAACAGTATTCACCTGTTCTCAATCGGGTTCATCAAATTGTCAGTGCAACTCTACTCCCATGGTTTGTCGGAGTGGGTGACCCAACGCTAAACTATATGCCTTCTTTGACAATCTTAGATTACATATAACCAAATACCTTTCCAGTGGCTGTAACATGATATGATAACCTGTTAGGGGCCTGTTGGCTTTACCATGCACTTTTCGCAATAAGGCAGCCCTAATGCCTTTGTAATACTGTTATTATTAAATAAACTGGCAAAGCAATGGCATCGGACATAACATTTCAAGCATATAGCTGTTATCATTGGCTTATTGTAATAACCAGCAGACAACTACTGTACTTTAGTGTAAGCTTTCCCACCACGCCACAATTAGGCATACAGTTCTATACCAAATGATGTTTGGCAAAATGCCATCTCTTCTAAGAAAGCTTAACAAGTATTTTCATAGTGCAAATCTTTTATACCACTGGTTTGGTGACGTGGTAATTTGTGATAATCCATGTAACCAAAAAGCTTTCTGTATGCTTTAATTGAGTAATAGCAATCCACCCATAAATGTCAATTGACTTTACCATATTCCTTTCACAGTCAATATGGCAGGCTTACCTCTTTAATCGTTACTAATCTAAGGCACTTTAGTCGCATTACCGTACCATGTTTGCCCCTGAATGTTCAGTTGCAGCAGCTGGATAAATTCACAAAATCACAGCTGCATGAAGGGAAAACATCTTTCTCCTGTGGAAGCACACAACTTGTGCTCAATTAAAATGTAATCTTGGCTACCAATAAGTGGGATGAGCCAAAGCCCTTTTATAGTATTCCTGAAAGCTTTTTTTTTTTTGGGTGGGGTTTGACCTGACAAAGGACGGCACACTCTGCTATGGTGTAATCCCAGCACACATTTGCTTTTTTGAAAGACCTGAGGTTGTACAGTGATGAGTAAACACATGAAGAAATAGGAGTTGGCATAGGGCGATGGTCAACGAGCCAAAAACCCCACAAGGTAACACATTGGCTCCAAACTGAGACCAAAACATTTTGGACTCCAGGTCTATCATTGATTGAGCAGAAAACCCCAAACCGGGCTGGTTGAAAACCCTCTGAACTGAACTCAAAAGGGGGATCAAGAGGATGTGGAGTTTGGGGAGGGGGGGGCGACAAGAGACCGCAATATAGAAGAAAATGTCAACACTGGATGTGGAACAAAAGGCCTATGTTGAAAAGGAGCGTCGCCTCGAGGCTGATTAAAAGAAAAAAGGACTTTGAAAACTACTTTAGGGATTACTGAATTGTAAAGAAAACTGGTTGTAATTTGAGAAGCTCACAGAAATGAATCCTCCTTTGACGCCGGTGTCTCCAGAGAAATAAGAGGAAGTTGAGAAGGAATGATTTTTGCAATAAAGTAGACGTGCCTTTACCGGAAGGGGCAAGCTCTAACCGTTCAGAAACTACTGGGCTTGATGGTGTCTTGCTTTCCACTAATTTCCCATGCTGGTTGGCACATAACACCACTCCAGGACTGGCTATGACATCAGTGGTCAAAGACGACAGGGAGAGGGGGGTGGGGGGATCTAGTGGTTGTCAGAAAGAAAATACAGAGGTAGATACAGTGGTGGAGCATGTGGAATATCGCAGTGAGCAGGCCTTTAAAACTCCAAGCTACTGCAACCATTGCAGGAGATGTAAATCAACCCCAAAGCAATGCCGAATATTGGGAATACTCACTGTTACCTGGCAGCGTAGACTGCCTCTGTGCTCACACAAAGCGATACACGAGCGCAGGCGGGCTCGCGGCCCTTGTCCTTCTACTTCCATGGCCCTGGTCTGCCCCCTGTCCTCGGGCTCGGGTCGTGCGCAGCTGATATTAGACCCGGGTCCTTGTCCGTGCTCTCTTTCTGTGGCGGGCGGGCACGCGCTCGCTCAGTGCGTAGGAGGGACGCACTGATCCTTATTCTCTTACGCATCTGTATAGGAGGCCGAAAGGGGGCACGCGCCGGCAGTCAGACAGACGGACGGACCGAGCGCCATGGAGCCGCCGCTGCTGCTCACCGCCTGCCTCCTGCTGCTCGACAGGGCCCGCGCCGACCTCTCAGGTGAGTGCGAGGAAAGAGGGGGGGGACATCTCACCCTTGGGGGGGTGGAGGCGGGGGGGGGTGTCTGTATGTGTGCATGTGTGTGTGTATGTGCGCTCGTGTGCCCGTGTGTGTGTCTCTGTGTGTGTGCTTGTGCGAAAAGCAGGGGCTGTGGCTGTGTGTGTGTATGTATGAGGCTTCCAAGGAGAGAAAGAAGAGACAGGAGAGGGTGAGCGCGCGACCTGATCCCATTGCGGCCGGCTGCGTGCGCGTAACAGCCTCTTGTCCGCTCTGCCTACTCCTTGAAAGTCAAAAGCCTGAAATGATTACAATAAGACTCGCTCTGCGACAGCAGGCCTTTGGCCTGCAATCGCAGGGCGAGTCCTAAAAAGGTAAGCGGACATACCAGGGTGAGGAAAGTTAAGAAACGCAAAGTGAACACTGAAAAGAGATGCAGCTAAAAAGGTAGACAGAAAACCGAATGTGAACCATGAGCAGAAAGAGCCAGAGAACGATAGAAAGTAATGCGAGGAAAGGGGTAACATTGAATAGAACAAGAGGTGGACAGGATGAAAGGGAAACCAAGAGGCGCTGAGAAAAAGACTCGACTAAACAGTAGAAAGAGTGGCAAGGTGACAGAGACTGGTAGTTGGTAGAGAGCGACAGAGCGGGTAAAAAAGAAAAGGGACAGGTACAGAACTAAAGAGGTAGAGAGTCAGTAAGAGAGGTAAAATAACTTTGTTTATTTACCGTTTTCCGCCTTCTAAGGGCAGTAATTAACTGGCACTCCTATTGGCCAACCCACTGTCACTTATTTAACAGAGCACGATTCAAAGTTATGACTGGCTGCACAGAGATGTCTGCAGCAGGTGCTCAACACACTAGGCTGCATTGGAAACGAACAGAAACCGGTTGAACTGGAGGGAATTCCCCCAGCACACGACTTGTTTACAGTCTGATGTGGCTACCTAACTTAACTAATCATGAAATTCAGACATCTAAAATAGCACCATCACTTTTTTATTTTTAATCAGAATTCTTAAAAGAAAGACATTGATTGGTCCGAAAAATGCGGGAGCAAATTCTCCGTTATCTGCTATTTGCTTTAAGGGGTCTTTTTTAAAGGGACTCCGACTCACCAAAGTCCATTACAACAAAATGCAACTTGCTAAAAATGTACTGCATTACATGGAATTTTATTTAGAAACAATAAAATAAACCTTACCCGAGGGTATAGTTCAGAACCCATACAGTCTATTTCAGACGTGGCATGGCGCTGCACACAAGCCAGGAGATTTTCAGGCCCGTTTAGGCATCAAACACTTCAGCAGAGTTGAGGCACAGTCCGTCACATGCAAGTTGTTTGCGGCTTCGGCCCAGCCAACTTTCTAGGGCCACAAGCATCTTTTCTTCGAATTATTCGATTTCTCCCTAGGTTACTCTTCCTCGTTATATTTCCAATTCTATGGGGAAGAACTCCAAATGAGTGGTGGAAGGCAGTGATGGGTCAGTCGTGGAATAAAAGTGGGAGGAAAGTGGCATTGAGATCATCTTGATGATGCATACCCAACAAAGTAAGGTTAAGAATGGAGACAGCCATCCAGCTGTGATGCTGGGTGAAAATGGAGGTAATGTAATGAAAAGTTTCAGAATATATTGAGACTTCGTATCCAAAAGGCCCAAAAGCACAACAGACACCTGCGCGTCAGATTTTTACGCTTCCTGAGTTTTTAAATACTTAGGGCCTGATTACGAGTATGGCAGTCGTAAGACCACCAGACTCGCGGTGGCGGTGCTCCGTCTGCCGCATTACGACTTCAAAAGTAGTTGCGGAGGATGACCACCGGCTGCGCCTGTCGTTCCCTGGCGTTGACAGAGCTGCGCCACAATGTAACATGCTGAGCGAGACTGGCACAGTCCCACCCAGCATATCACAAGTTCCGCCACCGCCAGCGGGATATATCCCGGTATGTATTACCCCAAAGTTCCAGCATGGCATGGACGTCAGCGTCCATGCCATGCTGGAACTTTTTTGCCATTCCCATTGCAGTGCCTGTTTTCCAGGCACTGCCATGCAAAAAGGTGAAGGATCGTCTGCTTTACACAAGTTCAACTTGTAATAAGGGGGGGTCCTTGCACAGCTTTGGCACAGCTGTGTCGGCGAGATGAAGTGCAATGGCACCATGCTCGTAATCAGCCCCCAAGTGAGGATCACAGATGCTTGTGGGGCTCCTTCTGTAGTACAGATTGAATGGCATGAGGTTAGCACAAGCGCAATGCAAAGTGGCAATAGCATTGCGTGTGCACCAGCACCATAATAGCGATAGGCAGATCTCAAGGTCAAGTTGGGACATATTATTTGTTAAATATGACTGTCAAATGCATTTGGCCAAGAGGACTGTAGGAAGGTGGAATCTGACTGCATAGTTACCCACACTTTTTTCCATGTATTTTGCTGGTTTTCAACTAGTCTGACTGTGATCCTGCTAATCAGGACCCCATTTAATCTGCTTTCTCCCTAAATTGGTTGTGCATATACTTTAGGTATACTCCAGATTGGATACTGGGTTACACTTATCAGTCCCTAGTATATGGTACACCATGTACCCAGGGCGTAGGTACCCCAGGGGCCTCCCAGGGGCTGCAGCATGTCTTATGCCACCCCTGAGAGATCATTCAAAATGGCACCACAGGTCTGCTACTGCAGCCTGTGTAAGGTGGTGCATGCACCCCTTAATTAGATATAGGTTACCTATATCTATTATAAACCACTGCACATATAAACCTATCAGTCACCCCTATGTCAGGCCTTATCAATCCTGAAGGCAGGGTGCTGGGTTTTGTGTGAGAGGGTGCCCCTGCATGAGCAGAGCCACTCTGCAGCCTTCGGAACCTATTTTCCGGTGTGTTTTGGGATGCAGCCAACCATAAATATTTAAGTGCATTAAAACCTTGCGGTAAATGCTAACTTTAAAACAGCTGCTTAGAAACATGTCATGTTTGGTGTCAAACTCCTTGGAATCATACCTTCCCGCCAGTAACTGGCGGCGGAGGTATGATTCCACCCTTCGAGAGGGACTTATTTTAAACACCAGAACACCCCGTACCAGCTTTCTCGACCTGGGCATCACAAAATGGATGCTGCCAGCCATAGACACAAGTCTGCCCTCCTGCTGCTGAGCAGAGCTCGTGCAGGGGAAGGCTTGATAATAGGTTTCCTGTCACAGGGAGGTGTGACCACCTCTCAGACAGGATTTATTGTATTGGGGCTGGGTAGGTGCACTCAGAGTGCCTGAAAGTCTGCACTGGGGGCATATTTGGTGTCCCTGTGCATAGTCTAGCTCAAACCGTTTGCAGGAGCCATTTGCTCCTGCTCTGGCGCGAAAGTGGACAAAGGACATGGGTGTAGCCACCCCTATGTCCTGACCCTCCCATAGGTGGGTCCCCAGAGTTTGTCCAACCCCTTCCTTGGGTATAAAGTACAAACCCTGACTACAGGACTTTGGATTTTACCTGGACTAAACTCTGCAAGCAGAAACTAAGTACTTTGATGATCTACACTTCGCTGGACGACAGAAGAATCTCCCTTGGAGTAAAGGTGTTACTCCTCTGCAGCAGCAGGCACCTTAACGCATCTGACCAGTTTGCATTGCCCGAGCTCCTGAGGGCTCTGAAGATTTCTGCAACACAGAAGGTGGGTTCCCGAGCATCCTGAAGGTTGATCTGACCTCTCAGCAACGCTAAGGCCAGTATCCCTCGTGGGGACCATGCAACCCGAACCCCTGTGCACAGTGTACTTTTGGAGCAGCATATGCTTTTTGGTGATACCGGAGGCTGTGCTTTGGGTTATGTGTAGTCCTCACCCCGAGCAGTATTTCCACTGAAGGTTTCCGGCCTACACTCCACGAGTGTTCAGTGGGCTGGTATTTCGTGATTCAGCTCGAGGTCCCTTCGCGATGCCTGGTGCTTTGGCCTGTGGGTCCCTGTGAAGGTAACTTTGATTTCCAGTGGGCCTCCCTGGTTGCTCCAGACGTGCCCTGACTCTCCATTGCTTGGATAGTCCCCAGGACCTTGCTGGTCCTCACCGTAACTTGTTTCCTCTGCCCACGTGGGTTGCCGTTGCCAAGGCAAGTTGGTGTTCAATCCGGACACTGACCACCCAGCACTCGACATCCTTCGTGGGACAGCTCACCTCCAGACTTTGGTCGTCGTCGGCGTCTCCTGGTCCCCGTGGCTGCAGAGTAAAGCATCCTATCTTCTCACCTGAAGCACCCAACATCGGTGGGCATTCGTCTACTGAGCCCCTGGTCACCCTGAAGTGACCCAGACTCTGTCCCCTTTGTTTCAGGTTCTGCTCACCTCTGATCCAGGCATATATTCTCCCAGACACTTTTCATCTTCCCGGGAGCAGCACTTCTTTGCATAATGCCATTGAAAACAATGAGGGTTTCCGACAACACTTGACCTTGAGGCACCCGACTCCTCTGGGATAGCTAGCTTGGGCACTTTGGTACTCACAAAGGTGCAGGCCTTAGAACCTTCTATGTTCCAAAGGGTTTGCTTGAAATCTTCTCCGAAGTGTCCTTAAACAGTAAATTTTCCAACCGCGACTTTCCCATAGAGTTATACGGAGCTCGCGTCTGTGTTCTCACACTGCACCCGTCCTCCGTGGGCTCCCTGTGTCACTACTTTGGGTGGTTCCTCGGAGTCCCAGCGATTCTACGTGCTCTAGGCACGGAGTCTAGTTAAGCCGTTGTTGTTATACAATTTTTTTTGTATATGGTTCGGTCTCCCCCTGGAGGCCGCTGTGTATTGTGCTATTTACTATCGTTCTATTGATTCAGTATTGTGTATCTTGTGCTCTAATCTCTTAAAGAGGTTAGTAGAGAGTGTTTAGTAATAAAAACATCTATATTTTATATAACACGTGTGTTTTTCTCCTTTTATTTGGTCATTCAGGGAGGTTCTGATCTGGTAAAATCAAGCTGCTTTACATTCCTTCGAGACTTAGCCTGAAGGCTGCTCTCCACAGCTACCACTAGGATAGCTTTCTATAAAGGTTGTCTTTAACCTAAATCATCAATAAGGGTTGTTTGGACTGGTACACGGTGCCCACTTTAATTAGTGGACAGCATATACCATGCCAACTTCTCACAAGGACAAATAACTTTGTGAACAGGACTCGTACAACAGTTGACAGTGAGGCCAATTTAATGTACGCAGCTGTGGCGAGATGTGATGGTGTACAGGTATTTCTGCTTCAGGCTTGGAGTGGCATTTTGTACAGTACACCACATTCTTTAGATGCACAGTAAAAAGATGCAGAGTTCTCAAGTTTTTCCTGTGTCAGGCCTAAGTAGCTCATCCAGTCTGGTTCCAGAATGCAACCTGAAAAGCCTGCGCAGACTTGAATACCGACTCCTGACAGACAAATCTTTCAGAACTAAGTTTTCTTCAATGGAGGAATCTGGAAAAGCCCTGAAGGCCAAGAATATCTGTGATTACTTTAGGGCATTTCTCACAACAAACCAGTCTTGATTCTCTGTACATTTTCATCGCGGTTAAATCATCTTTCCAAAACCACTAGAAGCCACTTCTGTCTATAGCAGTCCAAATCCTCAGGGCAGATTTCTCTACAAAAAAACAAACATTTAATTGTTCCCTGCATATTTTCCACAGATTTTTTAGATTTTGAGCATTACCCATATAATTTCGACCACAGGCTGAATTGCTAGGCTTAAAAGTGCACAGAAACATCAGAAATGGAGGAGGAACTACTGCAGGCACGGCAACAGTTGGCGATGCTAACTAACATCAGCTAGAAGCACTGGAGTAACAGGTTAATTTCAATAGCTGCTTTGTTGAGTTACCGCCTGGGCTTCTCCGCGGCCATCTGCACTGTACATCTTTGCAAGGGAGACGTCCAGCCAAGTAACCCAGAGACCAACCTACTCGTAATCTCAATACACGCAGCAAGCACATATTCATATTTAGGTGTACATATCTGTAAAGAAGGTTGTGTGAGCAATGCTGTCTCACGGTGCAGATATCCTGACACCAGACCACAGAAGAGAAGCTGAGAGGAGTCTCAGGGAAGATGGGTGAGGAGGACGGAGACAGTCAACAGGACACACAGAGGGTAGCCGACGACAGTGAACATGGCAGAAACCCAATAGATTTCAATTACCGCGTACAGTGCTTTTCAACGCACCTTTGCCAGGAGAGACGCTTGTGTGTGGTGCCTACTTGCTAGCGCACAAGGAGATATCTGCAGAAAGGTGCAGGACACAGACTTCCTTCAGGGCGAGGTTACTCTGAAGGGCATTATCAGGCATCATAACCATAGCATTCAGGGAAATATATTGCTCGGCTCCTAGAAGCAACTGTCCCTTTGGCTTTGGGCCTGTTTTTACCACCAACGGATCAGCAGAGAAACCCCAATTGCTCTTAGCAGGCAGACAAACAAACAGGGAGTTTTCTATGTTTCGCTCATAACTTTGAAATTCTACCCGCCTGTACACAGTCCGAGAAAGCTACAGCTATGAAATAGAAGGAAGCCACACAGAGTGAGAGGCAATTGGCATCAGCCACAGAAAGTATCTACTCCATTGACCTCATGTCACATGGCTTTTCTGGTAGTTTGCAGGAGTATTGACGGACACCGTCAATTGTCCCCTAAATATGTCGATTCGGTACGGTTGCTTCATCATTGTTGTACTTAGCTATTTCTGTAGCATCCTCCCCATCCTGTTTTCTGAACACGTTTTTACAACTCAGCACACTTTAGCACTGGTGGGCAGTGGTAACATGCATTGGATGTCTCCTCTAAACATGGTAAAATTGGCTTACATCCAATTGGCATATTTAATTTACCTGCACATCCCTAGTAAAGATGTACTACATGTACCCAGGGCATGTAAATTAAATGCTACTAGTCGGCCTGCAGACCATACAAAGCCGATAGGGCAGGGTGCAGCGCATCTAAAAAGTTGGAGATGTACTTTTAAGTTTTACATGTCCCGTTAGTGAAAAAGTTCACCACTGCTGCTTAAAATAAAAGTAATATGTTAGAAACGCCAACAGGAACCCTCTCTGCTGAGACATAAATACTAAGATTTCTAGTACTGGCTGTGCATGTTCTTGACTGTGATGTGAACACTTAAAAATGTGTGAAAATGACTTGTCTAGACGTCATAGATCAGTGTGACTGCACCTGTGAACAATGCAGGAATAAACTTAAGCCGCATACAGAACAATTACAAGACAGACAGCAGCAGTGCAAGCTCTGCACACCTACAACTGGTACATCACAGGGATCAGACTGCAATATAAATATACTTACAGAATAGGTATGAGAAGTGCAGCAGTGCATACTTCCTTCACTCACACAATTACATAGGAAGTAGATGCACAAGCAGTCCCCATGAAGACACAGTGTAGAGCCTATGCAGTTGTGCAAGCTTCTCTAACTCAAAAAGCATGTACAGCACATGCAACAAGAGGGAGACGTTTTGATAAACATATGATCGCATTCTAGTGTTAACTAAGTGACTCAACTCCTTCATGCCATTCCCACTCACTTCTGTTGCCTTATGCACCTTACATCTAATAAACTAGCTTTAAAACACGAATGTGCTACTCCAACCAAAGGTCCTGAGGGTACAAACAATGCAACCAACGTGAATTTCTTCATTTAAAAAGGAGAAAAAAAAGGCACAGCCTTGAGACCAGATCAGCAAACGGGGCTACCACAGGCCACTAAGATTAACCCCTTCGCTGCGGCGGCTATTCCGCCGCAGCGCTAAGGGGGTGGGGCGGCTGCGCGGCGGTTCCGTGCTTGTGACGGAACCGCTCCGTCACGGCTTGCGGGTGAGCTGTGCTTGTGACGGAACGGTTCCGTCACGGCCCCGCCCGTTATTTAGAACGTCAGCGCAGGCGCGGAATTCGCGGCGGCAGGGCCGTTACGGAACTGTTCCGTCACCAGCACAGCCCACCCGTGGCTCGTGACGGAACGGTTCCGTCACGAGCATGGAAGAGGTTAATAAAATGAACGCTACTGGGACATTTTGAAGAATAATTGCATGGGACAGCCCGTTCCCTTCCCTGCGGTCTCTATTTTTAAGCATCCAATCCTCCAGTAGCCGCTGATCTTTCTTATTTCATGCTCATTCAGGGACTCCTGGGGCGTTGAACATTTAAGGATTATGAACAACAGAAGAATACAACCTAGAATTTGGCTTACTGGGAAGCACGGTGGGTGGTTCCTGTCCTACTATATCACTGGTGTCCCAAGACCACACTTTTGTTGCACTCTAGTTTGATCACCACATTAATCCTTTTGGTCACTTGAATCTCTAGTGAGAACCTATATGCAGCGGCAGGGGTTAGATAAAGTACAAATAGTAAATACTACACAATATCTTCCTCTCCAACTAGTGCTTTAACTTTAAAGAAGTAAAACACCTATTTGTAGGATTGCGAATAAAACAGTTTAAACTAAAAGCCCAGAAGGGACTAAGATCTGCTCCCTGGCAGGATTCTGGAGTGACCCCACTATATTGTACCCCTAAGAACAAGTCCAGAAGTAGGGGGGCAATCTCTGCCCGTATTGCCTTGTAGAGCTCCAAAGGAATAGTATCAGGGCCTGCTGCTTTCCCCGAGGCCTTAGAGTGTAGGGCATGTAGAACTTCCTCAGTAGTTAAATCCCCTTCCAAATCCTGTCTTGTTAACTTGTTGACCCTTCGTTGGTCCCCCTTGGTTCTTACAATCTCATCAAGAGTTAAAGGGTTAAGATGGTCATAACGGTATAGATCCTAATAAAGGCTTTCAAAGACTTTAATAAGGTCTTTAAAATTTGTGATATAGTGTCCGTCCTGCCCTTTAACCCCAGGGATATTATTCCTAGCGAGCTTCAGCCTAGTGTGAAGCACTAGTAACTTGCCCACCGACTCTCCGTACTCATAACTCTCATTCTTATGCGCCTGAAATCCTGCAGGACTCCTCCTACTATAATAGCTGCTACTTTTTGTCATAATGTTAATTCAGTCGCTACTTCAGTCTGCCTGATTGCCAAGGAGTGCTCCTTTTCTAATGCCCTCAGCCTTTCAATCAGACCGTTAATTGCATCCCTTAGTTGTTTCCTGGTTTTCCTTACAAAGCTGATTGTTTCACTCCATAAGCCATCCTATGAGCGATCCCAAACCATACCACGTGATGAGCTATATCGGTTTGCCTCAAAGTACTGCACCACCCACTGCCTGATATGATGGATATACAGACTATTGGTGAGTAATTTTCTGTCGAATGTTCACTCGGACTGGACTTGAACTCTGGCTTGAATTGCCAAATTTATGATTAACAGAGTGTGGTCAGACAGTAATATAGGTAGTTTCTGATTTCCTGCTGCAGCAAGCATAGAGGAAGAGACCAGAAAATATTCCAGCCTGACATACTTTTATGAGGACAGGAGAAATATGTATATCCTGGGGTAGTGGGGTACTTGGCGGCCCATACATCAACTAATTCGTGGCTAGATTTCAGCGCAGACAAGGCCTTGTTTACTTGCAGCTTCCTTCCATGATATTTACATATTTGGTCCCTGCTCACCTCCTGATTCATGTTCAAATCCCCACAGATTACTATCTTTGCGTCATCCTAGTTTGACCCATAAATAGTACAGATTGTCAACCCACGGGTCACAATCGTCCATCTGCCCCACTTATCCTCCAAGACTCGTTTTACATAGCCAATGCTTATAGCTACCCACCCTCCTCCCCCGGAATGGTTGAGGTTTGTGTAGAGAACGCGGCCAGGATATAGCCTTTAATAGTCAGGGTGCTCCACTTCCCCCACGGGATGTGTGTTTCCTGTTAACAGAATATGTCGGCCCCTTGTGTTCTTAAAGCCTCGGCTACCCTTATACGTTTCATCCTATCATTTAAGCCCCTCACATTAAATGAACATATATTAATCTTACCCATTCACGTAACACATGGGTTTGCCATTCCTTATACTCTCAATTGTATTTCTTAATTGAATATTCTTGCATGCCTTGTTTTGCTTTCTCTCCAATTTCCACCCACCCTTTTTCCCTTTTTCTGTGCCCAACAGCCAGTGTGCCCCTCTCTGACCCTCTAAGCCCTCCCCACCCCTCCTTAATCTCGCCCTCCCCACCCCTCCTTAATCTCACCCTACCCCCTATTCAGTGACTTCTCCACCCCCTCCATACCCACCCCAAACGGATAGGCAGCCAGACTGATTTCAGTCTGTGGTGAGGAGTGCTGCTCTCTGACCGGTATTCCAACCAAACTCTTCATGGCAGCATGACATCTAAAAAAGGGAAGAACACCTAGAGGGACAGTGGATGGTGGATATCATATCTTTTGCTAATCATTTCCATATCCCACACCAGCATCTGCACTACTCATATCTATTTAAGGGTTTGAGCCCCATAGCTCTAAGTCTTCCTTGTCCTTAATGTCTCAGGTAAAGAACTGGATTTGATCCCCCTGTCTCACTTTAAGGCAGGCGGGATATAGCAATAAAGCTTGCCCCCTCCTTATCTTGAAAGAGTTTAATCATCTGGCGACTGTAAAGTGGCAGAAATCCAGCCCGATAAAGAAGAAATCTCCCCCACTTCGCTTCTGGTCAAGCCTTCTCATAAATGGTCTGCAGGCAGGAGATAGTTGCCGAGGTAGACAAGAATATCGCAGGGCTTCATATCTGGTCTGACTCGTTGCCGGAAGTTAAATGGCACTCGGTGTGCCCTCTGTATTCCCAGTGACCAGTTCCAGCCTTCCAAGTCAGGGAATGCTTTAGCCAACATGTCTACCATATAGGACCGAGCACCCTAGCCCTCCTTGCCCTCCGGAACTCCAAGAATTTGAAGATTGTTGCGGCGTTGTCGATTTTCTTGGTCCTCCAGCTTCCACTGTATGTCGACCAGCTGTGCCTCATGCACTGTTGTCTGTGCTCAAGTGTCGAACAAATCGCTCTCAAGAGCCTCCGCTCTGGTTTTGAGATTGGACAAGCGCTTCCTAATTGCACTGCAGGTTTTCTCCACTTTCCTTACTGATCCCTGGAGTTTTTGCATAGCTTTCTGTGACCGCCGACTGTCCTGACACGTTTCCTCACAGTAGGAGAGTATGCATTGTAAGATAGTAAACCAGATTTGGCGATATTGGGGCAACAGAGTCTTGAGGAGGCATATTGCAGTACCACGCAAAAGCTCTGCACCTGACAAATTCCATTTTAGATCTTTTGTACTTATTGGATAGACCTGACATTTTAGCCCTTTACGTGCCATAGCCATTGGGTCAGTTTTGCTCGTATCTGATATGTTCCCATCCTCACTAGACTCAGTTAATGAGTCTGTCCCAGATCCACCCCTCGGCCATACCTCATCCAACATAGAAAAAAAACAGTCATTGGCCTCAAAGTCTTGTTCACTAAGAGTTGAACCAGTAGCTTGTGCCTTTAGCTGTGCAGCAACTTGCGGGGGTATTAACCTCGCTGGCTCCAGACATGTCTATCCAACTTCCTCCAGCCACTGTATTCATAGGATTAAAGTTGGGAGGGGGTAAGGTTACCTCTTTACTCGCAGCTGATCCACTCTGATCTGTTGCATCGTTAACTGCACAGGCGTCACTTTTCTTCCATGAACTCTCCTCTTCCTGAGCCTCTGCAAGTTCCAGGGGCAGTTCCTGGGCCTCTTCCTGCTGTTCTGGGCCGGAGGCTCAAAGCAGTTCCAAGACGGATGATCCAAGCAAACGTTGTAGAGCCCCGCCTTTGCCCTTTCTCTCTTCCGCGATCTCTGTCCAGGTCACGGAGTTCCCTGCTGCATGTTTCCTGACATTCCTCTTCTCCTGACCAGCGGTCCCTTCTCCGGCACCAGCACCTCTGCAGGGTTCTACCGGCATCCCATATTTCGGAGAGGAAGCCACCGCCAGGAAGCTCTGTGTCTTCCCCCTCGCGTTTATCCCCGCTGTAGATCTTCAGCCCCATCTCCCGCTGAGGAAACGGCTGCTGACACCCTCGACAGCTTCCACGCTCCCTGCTATTCGCCAACTCCATCAGTAGCTGCAGAAGTGCCCAAAACAATTCAGCCTGGCAAAAGGCGAGTCTGTACCGACCGGGCCAGAACTGCAAGTACGCTGGTACAGTTCCCATTAGCTCCTTCAGGGCATGCAATAGGTTGGGGTTCTTACTCTTGCTTCTTCCTGCTGCCTTACTGCATTGCTGCACTAGGTCAGGGAACTGAAACACGGCTGACTAGAGAGAGCAGTCGCCATCTTGCCCATCCACCAGTGCTTCTTTTTCTATAGCCAAATAATTTGGCTATATGCCCCTCAGTGCTCTTGAAGCAAATGGTATTATTTCTTCACACCCCTCCCTTACTGGTATTAGAACCACTTCTGGACCATGACCAATAGCATCCAACACGGCAACACTCCTATCGTTGATATCAAATATTCTTGACGGTCTGACTTGCACAGTCCCTCCCTCGCTAGTTTAAAAGCTTCCTTACACGCCTGCATCTATACAAACTTCTCATTTTTGTTGAGAAACTCTTTCACAGGACTTCTAATTTCAGAGAAATGGCACACATTGCTGTGGCCAGTTCTAGGTACATCCTTTACTGATCTTTACTTTCAGGCCTGGGCATCTCCAATCACTCCCAATAGACACTCTTTGGGCTCAATGCAGTTTCCAACATTCATTGCATCAAAATCTGTTTTAAACTTCTCTTTCCTTAACATCAGCCCTTGTTTTTCAAGATGGATAACACTTTTTCTGATACCCTATCATACTCTTTCACATTTGTACCTCAAATCAACAGATCATTTGGGGTGGGACGTTCCTCTCACCTATACCTGGGGGTCACAGAACCAGAAAATCAGTGCTGTTTGGTGCACAACCTGGGAGTGCACTTTCCTAAAACAGACAGGAGAAAAAGCTGCCTCTTCCAATAAAATTCAACTGTTATTAAATTTGGTTCTGGAAACTGTCCTTAAGCGTGGTTTGAGAACAGCGCGCAGTACAACAGTCTAGGGTTCATGTATGTCTAACTGCTAAAACATTTCAACCCACTAACATAATTTTAACACTAATTTCTTAACAGCTACTTAACGGATTTACACCAAGCAAAGGGATATCTTTGAGTACAGTTCTACTTTGATGCCATGTTTAGACAGAATTTTCTATAGGCCAAAGAATCCTATCCGAGTTAAAATGGAGAAACTCGCTTTGTTTTTTAATTTCACCCAACATCCTCCTTGGTGGCTCTGCACAAACTTGCCATGCCAAACTCATAACAAATGATCAATTTTTAAAACACTTTCATACAGGTTGGTCACAGTGCCAAAGTTATCAGGAAAATAAAAAACATTTTCGGTGCAAACTTTGACCTAAGCACAAGTACACACTGGCTACCCCGGGTGTGGAATTTTCCCTCTTCTCTTTCTGTATTGCTCCTGTAGCAAATTTAGACAAAATAAGTGCACACCTTGTGACTGCTTCGCTGGCTCCCTTTGAATGCATAGTGTGGATTTGGGAGAAGAAGACCATATTTGCCATTTACGAAGGGAAACTGATGGGTCGATAGAGCAATTGACGAAGATTCCTCAACATCCCAGACAGCGCTTAATTTGTAAAACAATAAGTGCCAGGGCTCTGGTCTGGAGGCCACTGATGGTACCAACACAACTACCAACCATCAGACTCCTACAAGCGTGACAATTCGGACTATTTCAGGCCCCCAAAGCTATAAGAATAGCTTGGGCGGAAACCAATAGTCATTTTTAATGTATATTGAATTCATGAATAACAGTTATGGTCATATCTAAATTAGCTGGACAGTGCCATCTTGCGGCAGACTGTAACAAGTACCGGTGTTGACAATTAAGTGCTGCTGCCGAGCACCAGAAATCACCTGCTCAAATTAAGCACTGACACCTGGTCTCCCAAAACCTTGTTGGGCTACGAGTAGAATTATCATTTACAAGCCAGGAACAGATTGACTTCCAGTGTGGTTTAACAGGTCTTTTTCATGCACCAAATGTCGAAAACCTAAAATTTCTTCACTCTGACTGTCTCGGTGTCAATTGCTCGGTTCCACCAGTTAAAAGAGATCCCAGAACCACCTTTGTCACCAAGGACTCATTGTGGTGTTCTGCAGCAACTCTCCTGGCACGCAAGCACACTCGCTACATGGTGGCTCCCAGCTTCACATTGCACAAAGCCAGCTTTACTTGTTTTTCCAAGTCTGATAGTCAACATTTCATCTCAGGTTTGTATAAACAAAAAGCAATCAACATCATAAATGCCTGCCAGTATGGAAAACGCTCTTCAAATTTGAAGGATGATGCATTTTTATTCAGTTAAAGCAAACTCATTTCCCAGACATGTCCACCGTGTGTGGTTGCATGCGGCGGCCATGGGTGGAGAATTCAGTGGATGGGGCTAAATCGGATGGAAATAACAGTGCTGTGTTTGCATAGAGCATCTCTACAATGTATTTAGGAGTTTTGTAAAGCACTGTTTGCCCCCTTTTGATTACGTCAGAGTGCTGTTAAGAAATATATATATATTTTTTTTAAACCATCTATAAAACAAGCTTTGGAAAAGCCAAAAGTCTTGCTTATGTGAGATCTATTGGCTTCATTGGAGTGGAGTGGCATGGAACAGCTTTGAATGGCATTGTGTGGCATGCTGCCAGCGCCTCGTCAGGGGTAGCAGGTTCTATATAAATAGAATTGAGTGGCACGGAGTGACATTGACTGACGTGAACTGGCATTGTGCGGAATTAAATATCATTGTGTAGACTGGTGTTGTGTGGTAGGGAGTTGAGTGAAGGGGAGAGGCATTATGTGGAGTGGAGCGGCACTGTGTCATGAAGTGGAGTGGCACTGTGTGGTGTGGACTGGGGTGGCATGGATTGAGTGGACTGGCATTTTGTGGTATGGTGTGGAGTGGCATTGTATGGCATGGAGTGGCATTAAAAGATGCCCGAGTTGCCACTGAATAGTACTTGAAAGTCTTGTGCAATATAATTACAAATATAATACAATATGTTAGAGCCTTGAGACCCCTCACGGGTAATTTGCCGTGCTTAATAAATCCCCGATTGACTGATTGTTAGAAGTTATCTGATACAGAAGCTTGTTAGTGTGTACAAAGCTTCTGCAAGAACTGGTTTGTTTACAAATAAAGGTGTTTTAGAACTAGAGGGACTGACCTATATCATACAAGTTGGGGATAAAGGAGATGGAGCCAGGTGGCGGCAGTGTTGTGAAGCTACAAATGTTAAAAACCTTTTCCAAACAGGAGTCAAACAAGTGTTCAATACAAAATCATCATAGAGAAGGATAGTGAGTACAATCACCTTGTTGTGAGAAGAGGCAAACAGAACAAACAGCCGGAGGTTTAGACCAAAGATATTCCAGAGTCTCAGATGTTGAGGGGGTTGGGGTGTGGGAGGTGAAGAAGCACCATGGGGAGTTGAAAGGGAAGAAGAATGGTACCTTAGCCACTGGACACTAATTAAGATTAATCAATCTGTACATAGTCCATGCTCCACAGAAAGAGAAGGAAGTGGCATCCAGCATGTGCAGGCCAATTAGGAGGCAGCAAAGAAGACTTCTAATAGTACCAACAAATGTTAAGCAATGGGTGAGATCCAAGCTCTTTACAGTAAACAGTACCACTTGCAGCGACAGTGTACTCGTCGTCAGCAGGCGAGATGTAAATAACCGCCCACACATGCCTTGGGGCCTCATTAAAATAATGTCATCAAGGAATCAGGGCTTACTGGTAACTCTTTAACATAGTGGCACTTGATGCATCACATCTCACGGGTTCCACAAAGAAGCGCAGCCCTTTAACCAATATAGAGCCTTTTACTTTTCTGCTTAACCAAAAGTATGTATGTGAATTGACAGCGATGCCCCATAGGCATGCTCTACCTCTACTAAGAGGCTGCTAGGGATTTTGTCTGTGTCTTTAGCTATTGACTACCAGTAAAGGAGTGTGCTTTGTTTACTCCTCATGGGACAGTTGTGGTGATGGTTTTCCCCGGTCTCCCTGCTTTTCCACTGCTGGGTGGACCCTGTGTTATGATAGCCACTGCACTGATATCACAAGTAAATAGCCATTTAATTAGAACTGATGCAGTTTCCATACAAGTTGGGCCTGGTTATGCTGCAGGGTCTTGTATGGGGATGTCCTTTGTGCTTTAGCACAAAATTATTACATAAACAAACAATTATTAACTATGATTTATTTATGTTCAGATTGACCAGACCTAACGTAGGCATGCGTTTAAAATGGCTAATGTTGGTCGCCACCTTGGTTTGTGAGACACAAACGTTTAATTTCTAGGTGAAGCTGGAGTCCTTACTATTGAATGCAATGTTATTTTGCATTCTTTCCCATGTAAAATGTTTTCTTTTCTTTCTGATAAGCATGGAATGTTGTAATCAGTAGGACCGTCACAAAGACACCTGCAGAGTACATACTGGTCCCTGTATCTCATTTTGCTACAGATAGTGTAGAGAGAAGCTGTTAAGCTTTACTTTAACCTTGTTGGACAGTCTCATGAGAACTGTGTGGAAGAGTATCAAATGTTAGAATTATGCGATTTAAGTAGTACAGTATGGATTAAAGGGCAGACTGGGTTTCGATGTAGCTTAGAGCCAAGCAGAGTAGGTGGTTTAGAAAACTCAATGACAGAAGTAATTTTGAATTGCATATTAATCTAACATATGCATTTTGATAAATAATACATACCTCATTTTTCCCCTATGTAAACTTTTTAACCTTTAATAAACCGTTGTGGTTTTTGGATCTATATCATTCTAATTCTTTCCTCTGGAGCATAATGTGATTTACTTTTATTAAGTGCATCGATTGTGGACCACATGTGTTTGTACTTTTGCTTTTATGGTTATTACATATTAACCGAATAAAGATTATTGAATCAAATCGATTTGTTGACCAGCCTCAGTAGTGAACTTCGATTCCTCCGATAGCGCTTTATGGGCCCCGAAATTTGCATAAAATAGTTTTAACAGCTGCATACTCTCCCAACTGCCAGCAGCGTGCCTCTTAAACTCTGCTTTGCTGGGGATTTGCGCCAGAGTGCTCTCTCTCTCAACAGGTGCTCTCTGGGACATACTCTCTCTGCCTCACCTTTCTTTCACCCCCTCACTTTCTATGGCTCACACGGTTCTCTCACCCTCATCTCTCTCCCTGCTTGATTATCCTCCTTTTTTTCTCCAATGAACCATCTTCTCTCTCTGCACCTCACAGGGCTCCTACTCTGTCACCTTCCTCGGCCTCACTACCCTCCCTCTGCCTCACAGTACTCTTACCGCTCCATCTGCCGCACTCTCTTCTCCCTCATACGTTGCTGCACTTAATGAGGTATCCATGGTGTGTTTATGTAAAGGAAGCTATAACTGTAGTCACATGTGGGAGTGGGAGGTCAGGAATAAGTATGTGTTTTGTGTGTTTTTTTAGGCCTTGAACTGTTGCTGCCCTGTACCAGTTCTTTGCATTTTAGGGAAATGTTACTGCTGCCGCTAATGATGTATCTGTTTGCATTAATTTATATTTTGCATTAATGAAGCTAGGTTAAAGCCGTGTTTTCAAAAAGACTGGCATTGTCGGTGCTGGTTTAAAATGTTACATCCGGCGCTTACATGGCGCAATATGTGCCTTTTGCTCAGCTTCTTGGTTCTGCATTGTTCAATTGGCCTCCAGTCTTCACAGGAGTTTTACGCTAGCGCTATGAGAACCATGGGTGATATGTGAGCTCAATAAATCTCTTTGACTTGACTTGCATGGGCTGTCAGCAACAGAAGGGGACGAGCCTCCAAGGAGACTAAAAGCTATCACGAGGGGTTTCTCCCTAAATGTATGAGGATCTCAGGATTACAGCAGACCGATGGAGAAATCTCCAACTTACAGTCCCACTCTCCTAAATGTGAGAGAGAAACTCTAGAAGTGCATTTTGTGTTTTTTGTTACCGGGACTGTCTACTTTGTGGCAGACCTTATCGGAACCTTTTTTCAGACCCTAGAACAGGATACATGTTCTTGCCGATGCCACTTCCGTTTGCAATATTAAAGTTTAAAACAAAACATTTATTTTTAGCTCCTGAACTCCGTGACAAACCCCAAAAATTAACTACAACTGCGATACTAATAGCTCCCAAATATAATAACAGTTTTCAAAGACGAAGTTTAAATGTTCGGCCTCCATCCATATAGAATGTATTCACCTTGAGCCTGAAAGTCGGGTTCATATTGCCAACTAAATCTAAATCTTTCTTTGGACCACCAATGAATATTGTATGTTGGTGTAGTAGTGTCCAAATGCCACAAGGGGGTATTTGGGCCCAGAATTGTCCACTGGGTTAAATGATGCTGTTGCATTCTATAGATCCATATCTGTATATGTAAATTCATCAAAACTATGTAAAAGTAAAAACAGCCCAAAACCCTGGAATCCAAGAATGCAGCTAAGACTTGGCACTTACGCAACATATGCTGAAGGTTCACACAGACCAGGAGTCAGAACCAATCCCACACACAGGGAGGATATGGACAACAGATGACACCGGGCAATACCTACCTGGGAACCAGAAGCAAATCTGTCCCACAAGGATGGTGGTGCAATCACAAAGACACCCATGTCTCACTCAGTCTTTTGATTTACTATACGCATAAGTGCAGCTTTGCAATTGGAGGCATAGAACAGGGCACTTATTTGACTGGCCTCAGGATGATGAAACGCTGAGCTACCCCTCTTGGAATTTGATCTTGTGACCAGCAAGGTACAGACAGACATCTGCAGTGGTTCCACAACTCAGGCAGCCATTATTACCAGTTCTTTAAAATCAAATGGTTAATCTAATTATCAGTTGCCTGCACCATGACAGCAGGTTGGAGGGAGGGGCAGCTGAGACAACAAGCATTTGCAATGTAATTGGTTTCGCATCTACGAGAGTTTGAGCTATTGGCATTGTAAATGGCAATGCTTTTTATGTATGCGTTGTTTTTAAAACCGCAGGCAGGACAAAGCTATTTGAAACAAGCATTAGAAATGCAATCGGGCTCGGATTTATTTGAGTTTGAGCTAATGGCATTGTAAATGCCAATGTATTGTTGCTATGTGTTATGGAGTGTGTTCATGTGGTGTGTACTGCCAGTGATCTCATTGTGAGTGTGAGAATATTGCACCGTTACTGCCTGTGTTGTCCTTCTTGTGAGTGTGAGAAGCTTGCACCTCTGCTGCCTGTGGTCTCCTTGTGAGTGTAAGAAGCTTGAACTGCTGCTGCCTGTGATGTCCTTCTTGTGAGTGTAAGAAGCTTGCACTGCTGCTGCCTGTGATGTCGTTGTTGTGAGTGTGAGAAGCTTGCACAGCTGCTGCCTGTGAGTATGAGAAGATTGCATTGTGCATCTCTGTGCTGTGCCTGTTCTTTATAAGGGACTCTTGCTCTGTTGCTGCTGCTGCCTTGGCACAGTACCTGCTGTGAGTGTGTGAGGGAATCTTGCACCGCTGCTGCTTGTGATGTCCTTCTTGTGAGTGGGAGAAGCTTGCACCTCAGCTGCCTGTGGTATCCTTGTGAGTGTAACAAGCTTGCACAGCTGCTGCCTGTGATGTCCTTCGTGTAAGTGTGCTCTGTCATCGGTAGTTGAGAGTGGTAGTTGAGAGTGGTAGTGGAGAGTGGTAGTGGAGAGTGGTAGTGGAGAGTGGTAGTGGAGAGTGGTAGTGGAGAGTGGTAGTGGAGAGTGGTAGTGGAGAGTGGTAGTGGAGAGTGGTGAGTGGTAGTGGAGAGTGGAGAGTGGTAGTGGAGAGTGTTAGTGGAGAGTGTTAGTGGAGAGTGGAAAGTGTTAGTGGAGAGTGTTAGTGGAGAGTGTTAGTGGAGAGTGTTAGTGGAGAGTGTTAGTGGAGAGTGTTAGTGGAGAGTGTTAGTGGAGAGTGTTAGTGGAGAGTGTTAGTGGAGAGTGTTAGTGGAGAGTGTTAGTGGAGAGTGTTAGTGGAGAGTGTTAGTGGAGAGTGTTAGTGGAGAGTGTTAGTGGAGAGTGGAGAGTGGTAGTGGAGAGTGGAGAGTGGTAGTGGAGAGTGGTAGTGGAATGCACTCTGCACCGCCACTCTGCACCGCCACTCTGCACTCTGCACCGCCACTCTTAACGTGCATCCTATACATAAGTGTGCAGTTGGGTCTTCAAATGTACAGTAGCCGTCTCACCACCGCATTATTAGAAACGCAACAGAAGTTGTTTGGCAGCTTCCTACGTTGCAGACAATGGAGGCATTCTTACTGCACACTGACAGTTTCACCTTGACTGTGCAGTGCTGGTCCGGAGCCTTTTCAGTCCGTCAGCACAGGGGACACATTTCAACCTTGACATAGAATACAATCACTACCATTGTTACACAACATTTTCTATCCAACTAACGTCACAGATGAGTTGCTGCCTTTGTATTCTTTCTGTGCAGCTCACCCTATCATGCCGTGCTCACAAGAGAACTCGAACAATCAGTATTTAGACATAAGTCGAGCCCTGGCTGCTGAGGTGCTTTTTCCGTTCATTTGCTGATATGTCCCTTGTTAGCACCCGTCCATCTGACGCCTCGCGCTTAGCCCCTTCTTCCTGTGCTCAAGATATTGTGTCCGCTCATGCAATAAATGCCCATTATGGACCCGGTGGCCAGTGTTCCACAGCAGGCAGCTGTGTGCGGTTGCTATGAGACCGAACACACAACACAGCTGTCACTGATACTGTACACATATGGCCTCCCAGGGCATTAAGCATCTAAAGAGCCGAGCATCGAAATGTGAGAGGCGCTTCGATAAATCATCACGAGGGGGTCGTTGCCTCTAGTCTTGTTATACGCAGATGACATCACTCAGATTAAAATTAATGTTTACCCTCCATGCATGAAACTATTATGTTCGCCTAAAAATACCGCAGGAACGAATACAGAGAAAGAGCAATTCTTGGGCGTTATAAATATATAATATAGCCAATCAGCCGGAGAGCAGCGATGCGCCGCAGTTTTCTTTCCGCTTTCTTCTGGACATCAGCTGCAGCGTAATTCTGCACACAACCCGCGGCAAGTAAAAGACACACAAACGGAGGAAGCAGGGTTTAAACTTCGACAAAGATAGAGAGCTCTGAGAGCGGCAGAAGCTGAAACGGTGTGCACAAACCAGCAAATGACAAGTCCTGATGAAATGACGACTCTGCTTCGTACCCCGTATTTCCAGTGCCCAAATGTAAACAAGCCCCGGAGACCACCGCAATGATCGGCATGTCTGGACCTCAGTGACATACGAAAGAAATTAAAGCGGCGCCATTACCGTATCCCCATTTATTCATACAACGCAACGTAGTCATAACATGCAAGAACAAGGAAGCTGCGCGCTGAGCGCTGCTGAATGGTGAACGCGCCCGGCCATCTGGATTCACTAACGGAGGCACCCTGACAGCTCCTAATTAGAATTTATGTACTTCTTTGCGCGAGCACGAACGAAATATGCCCAAAATGGCGGAACAAAACTACATTTACCCTATCACTTCAAGCCTATTAAAACGAAAACACAACGAAGACGAATCACTGGCCAGATGACAGAAAACGCTAAGGAATGTGTGGAATTTCTCTCGCCAAAGCCCTAGGAGATACTTCTTTTTTTTTCTTCTTTAACATTAGTTCTCGAAACTCCTCCCACTTTCAGTGGGGAGGAGTCCGAGCCCTAAAAAGGGTGCTCAGAGACTGTAATTAAAGCCTACCGAGTAACAACACATGTAACAGGGGATGTCACCAAGGAAGGTTACAAAATGAGACAAGGTGGTACCTAGGAGGGACTACTAAGCCTATTGACCAATGAACAGCCACCGTTTACAGTGGACAATGACATAAGCCAATGAAAAGTTTAGCTGGAGAGTGGTCAGAGCTTAAAGTCCCTACCTGAATACAGCATGCCACGCAGAGCAGCGCATGCGCTGCGGAGGCTCGACCGAACAAAAAGGAAAGTAAAAGCAGTCACATAGCGCCCGAGTAGGTTCTTCTTTTCCTTGAAATGCATCTAAGAGAAGTTACCTCCTTGATCAATGGAAGCATAAATGTAGATTCCTACATTGGTTTCTGAGTCAATACACTCATTTCTATAATGTATTTCACAGGGCACAGGAAGAAGACAGTGCGCTAAACTGCGGCCTTCTCAGCTCAGCTTCTCCCTACTTTTACTTGGTAGACATCTCAAGTTTTACAAGTGACATGAACTGTGCTTGTTTTCTTCTAATAAAAGGTGCATAACTGAATGATCAAACATCTCACAAGTCTTTTAAAAACACTCTTTCAAGCGTGTATGTATTCACACAGTACTGACTTTCAATACTGAAAGACGGCTTCTATGACACGACAGACCAGACCAAAGCAATTCAAATGTCTGCCTCAGTTCTTGTCCCATGGGACCTGCGAGCCAAAACAGAGCTAAGCCAAGCAACCTAGCCCTTGTCCAACTCTCTTCCAAATGCAGTTTTTGGAAAATAAAAATAAAAATCACTGCATGCAGGTCAGCTGAGTGCATGAAAGTAAAAACAAGCATTTGCAATGCAATAGGTCTCGCATTAGTGAAACTGTGAGCCATTGGGGTAGCAAATTTGCTTTTTTTAATAATAAAATATCCTAGCAGTAGCATAAGTGAAAACGAAAAGACATCCAAGGAATGAAGGAAAGTGTGCAGTACCAGAGGATGTTATCACGGCAGACCAGCTCACTACGTCCTTGAGCAAGAACCCTCCCACCAGCACAACGAACCCCAGTCAAGCAGCCACCAACCTCACGAAATGGATCAGCGACTGCGCAGACGAACTCGCCCTGCTGAAGACCCCGCCGAGCAGACCCGGCAGCAAGAAAGCCCCATGGTTTAACGACAAACTCAAGAGCTCCAAGAAGAACTGCAGAGCACTCGAGAAAACCTGGCGCACAGACCCAACACCAGACAACATGACTGCCCTCAAGCTCGCCACCCGAAAACACCACCAGCTGATCCGCGCCACCAAGAAAACCGCATTCAAGGAACGACTGGACAACAACGCACACAACAGCAAGGAACTCTTCAACATCGTGAAAGAGCTCTCCAACCCCAACGCCGGAAACAACGACATCACCCCTTCGCAAGACCTCTGCAACTCCCTCGCTTCCTACTTCCACAACAAGATCGCGGACATACACAACAGCTTCAGCACTCAACCAACGCACGCCACGACCGAACCACCGCCCCCCACCACCAACCTCCGCGCCTGGACCCCGATCAGCACCGAAGACACCATCCGCACGATGTACTCCATCCACTCCGGATCACCGACAGACCCCTGCCCTCACCACGTCTTCAACAAGGCCGACGCTGTCATCGCACCCCACCTGCGGGACATCATCAACACCTCCTTCGACATCGCCACCTTCCCGGAGAGCTGGAAGCACGCCGAACTCAGCGCTCTACTCAAGAAACCATCAGCAGACCCCACCGACCTCAAGAACTACCGCCCCATCTCGCTGCTCCCGTTTCCGGCCAAAGTCATCGAGAAGACCGTCAACAAGCAACTGGCCGCCTTCCTCGAGACGAACGGATCCCTCGACCTCTCGCAGTCTGGCTTCCGGGCCAACCACAGCACCGAGACCGCCCTGATCGCAGCCACAGACGACATCCGAGCCCTGCTCGACAACGGAGAAACAGCGGCCCTCATCCTCCTGGACCTCTCCGCGGCCTTCGACACTGTCTGCCACCGCACCCTAGTACAGCGCCTCAGCAACGTCGGAATCCAGGAGAAGGCACTGGAGTGGATCACCTCCTTCCTCACCGGAAGGACACAGAGAGTCCGCCTCCCCCCGTTCAGATCCGAGGCCACCGAAGTCATCTGCGGCGTTCCTCAAGGCTCCTCGCTCAGCCCAACTCTCTTCAACGTCTACATGAGCCCCCTCGCAGCCATCGCACGCCAGCACAACCTGAACATCATCTCCTACGCCGACGACACCCAGCTGATCCTCTCCCTCACTAACGACCCCGCCACCGCCAGAGCCAACCTGCACGAAGGGATGACAGAAGTAGCCAAATGGATGTCGAACAGCCGCCTGAAACTGAACTCAGACAAGACGGAAGTCCTCATCCTGGGATCCTCACCCTCCGCCTGGGACGACTCCTGGTGGCCCCCCGCCCTGGGCAGCGCACCCAAACCAACTGACCACGCACGCAACCTGGGCTTCATCCTGGACTCCTCCCTCTCCATGACCAGACAAGTCAACGCCGTCTCCTCGTCGTGCTTCCACATCCTGCGAATGCTACGCAAGATCTTCCGATGGATCCCCACCGAGACCAGGAAGACGGTCACCCAGGCCCTCGTCACCAGCCGTCTGGACTACGGCAACTCCCTCTACGCCGGAACCACCGCCAAACTCCAGAAGAGACTCCAGCGGATCCAGAACACCTCAGCACGACTCATCCTGGACATCCCCCGCCGAAGCCACATCTCCGGATACCTGAGAGACCTGCACTGGCTCCCGGTCAACAAGAGAATCACCTTCCGGCTCCTCACCCACGCACACAAAGCCCTACACAACCAAGGACCAGGATACCTCAACAGCCGCCTCAACTTCTACGCTCCCACGCGCCAGCTTCGATCGACCAGCCACGCCCTCGCCGCCGTCCCCCGCATCCGAAGAGCCACCACAGGAGGAAGGTCCTTCTCCTACCTGGCCGCCAAGACTTGGAACTCCCTTCCGACCCACCTCCGCCTGACCCAGGACGACCTCGCCTTCAGGAAGCAGCTCAAGACCTGGCTATTCGAGCAGTAGCGGACCCCCCCCCCCCAGCGCCTTGAGACCCTCCGGGTGAGTAGTGCGCTATACAAATGCTCTGATTGATTGATTGATTGATTATGTGTCCATGTGGAGTTGTAAAGGAACCTTTATTAGCCACATAAGGTACAGCACCTTTAATGCAATTATAAAGAAAAGGATTGCTGCTGAGCATACATTTTCATTTGGTTTTATTGGAAGTGAGATTTTTGTTAGCTTGAGTTTTAAAATTGCAGCACTGTTGTTTATTTTTGTTTGTGAAATAAAACTAAATAATCAACAATAGTGCATTTTTAAAAAGCAAGCTAAGGAAAATTTCATTGCCAATGAAAACAAATGGAAACATACGCCCAGCTGTAATATATCTGTAATTTATCGTTTTATATTTGCATTAAGGGTGCAGTACTTTACTAATCCACAGAGAAGCCTAGTTACAGCCTGTGGTACTGCACCCTTTCTTTAAGAGCTATTATGCGAATAGAATTATTTGGCTTGTGTAGCATTTGCCCAATGCCGCGCTTTAACTTGATATGTTTAAAGCAAAAGCGTTGCGCAAATGCTATTAAAAGTAAATAAATAGAAAATAATGGCATGCGGCCGCCATATTCTAAGTGAACGAAAATGAGCATTTTTTTTTGTAGGTTTTTGCGTTATGCCGCGCTATAACTTTATATGTTTAAAGCTAAAGCGCATCGTGCTGTGAATGCTAGAAAAGTACATAAATAGAAAAGAAATGGGGGCTGTTGCCATGTTGAGAGGTAAAGCTAACAATGATGTAAAGGCATCATGTTGTAAAGGCATATTTTTTTTACTTTAGTAGCATTTGCGGCGCGCTTTAGCTTTATACATGTGAAGCTAAAGCGCAGCGTGCCACGATAGCTACAAAAGTAAATAAATAGAAAAGAAAGCTTAAGGCCATAACCTGAATTAAGTAAATAAATAGAAAAGAAAGATGGGCTGCCTTATAAATAAATATTAACAAGCAGGAGGGAGAAGTCAGTTGCGGCCTGAGACAGGACGTATCTGGGGAAGGGGTTGTGCCTGCAACTCCAACTACGCTGAAGAAGTCATTGGGAAAAAGTGCAGATAAAGTGAAAATAAAAGGCACTGAGTAAAGTCAAATATAAGAGGGGCAGTCCTTGTGGAAGATTACAACTAAAGAGAAGAAGGTAATAAACAAGGAGGAGGAGGGACTATTAAACAATTAAACCTGTGAAATAAAAAACAATTCTAAAAGACACTGAAAGGGGCCAATAAAATACATAAGCGGAACATAGGCGGAGATTAAAGCCCATATCCTGAATATAGCACGTCTTGAAGAAACAGCGCAAGTGCGCCCTAGGCGAGACCTAAAAAGATACAATTAATACATTTCTTCCTGGAGACCTGTAAGGAGGAGGAAGAGTACAATCTGGCAACTTCTGAGGTCTCTTGGTTATGTTAAGCGATATATACTTTTCTTCAGGACTGGCATTAGACAACTTATACATATAGTGTGTCAGATTAAATTAACATGCGATACTTGTACTTAATGAACAAAATGTATTATTCAGATCATGGAATAATTTAACAGAAAACATTGTACTTTGGTAGTAAAAGGGGGCTTCAGAGAGCAGGAGATATTCGACCAGTGTCTAAATTACACAGTGTATTACCAGAAAACTTTGGTTGAGATCCTGGCTTCCCTACTCCCTAAATTGTGAGATACTACGCCAATTACTTTACTTTCCTTTTAAGTGAGTGCCAAAACTGAGGGCACGTGGAAGGAAATAAGTTCAAGATGCGCACTATATAAAAACCTCAAATGTTTATTGGTTATTATACAATAATGTCATTGGTGCTATAAGTTGAACATGACCGCTACAAACTGACATCTTTTGGTCCGCTTGTGGCACTGCTGTTAGTGTATGGGGTTCATATTTTTCATACAGTGATATCAATAATCATATAAAGGTGAAATACAGGCATTCAAGAACCTGTTTTTTTTTTTATTTAAAAGAGTATTTATCTTGTTTTACATGTCCCTTGCTGTGTCTGTTATTGGCCAGATATCTTAAGGGCTTGGCTTGTGCTTAGGCTGTTTGGCGCAAGCCGATCCCCTGCTCGACTCCGCTATTCTTATGAATTTGTGGGCTTACTCATATATCTATGTATCACATTGCACCAGAGGGGTTTTCAGTAAATAAAGTCGCTACATTAAATAAAGTTTCAGAACTGTCAGTTTCTAGGCTGAACAACAGACGGCTGTTGAAGTCAAGGTGTCTGCAGGGCCAGACTGGGAACCAAGACCGGCCCTGGCAAACTGCTAGGCCCCCCCCCTCCTCCTCCCCACTAGGGGTGTGGGGGTGGAGGTGCCACCCAGCTCTTTTCTGGGGCCGGTTTACGGACGATTTTGGTACAGGGCCAATTTTGTAACTATGCTGCAAAATCGGCCCTGTATGCTGCAAAAACGATCCTGTAACAAAAACGGCCCCCAGGAGGCCAAAAACGGCCCCCACCCGTGCGGCGCACAGGGGGATTGCCCGTTGCCCGCTATGGCTAGTCCGGGCATCAGTGCATTAACACTGTGATTACTACACTTAGTAGCTCTGCTCTTCATTGGTGCTTTTCCAAAGAACACCTAGGCACCGGAAGATCGCTCTCTCACATTGCAGCCAAGACCTGGAACGAACTACGGATAGACATCAGACACGCTCCTTCCCTGGACACCTTCAGGAGGGCTCTCAAGACCTGGCGCTTCGGCTATACGGATCTGCACCCCCTCCTGCCTCCCCCACAGCACCTTGAGACCCTCTCGGGTGAGTAGCGCGATTGCAATTCCCTGATTGATTGATTGAGAGGTATACCAGTGAGCGCGCGCTTAAACTGAGTCCCCAACAACTGGAGGGGTTTCATCAGTGGGGTTAAATTCTGCTCTGATGTAATCAAAAGGAGAGATAGAGCTTTTTAAAACTACGTCATAGATAAATAAATACTACATAAACAAACTGGGAGGTTTCAGACGATTGCTGTCACCCAACCATACATCCAACTAGAACCGGTTTTAGGATCTCATCCCAGGCTACCAGTGACTCCATGCCACGAGGTTCGCCATTTTAGCATCTTGGACTAGCCTCTGAAGCAGGATGCATTATGGGATTCCTGAAACATCGATATGATATATAAACGGAAGGGCCTGGATTGGAACACGGTGGACCGGATGACTGTAGTTATTCGCCTACATAGTTGACAACCTCTTGACCCCAAATAAGGGTGAAGACTAAGAATAAGAATGTGACCCCAATAAGTTGAATTAAGAATAAACACTTTTTGGAGGCCAATATAGGTTTGAAAAGGAGGTGCCCCCATGAACTCCATGGTTACGTTTGGTTTGTCAGGTGAATGAACAGAAGTAAAGAGAGGGGGACACCCAAACAATGCAGGCAACGGCACGGTTTCAGTTCATAAACCAACTGCAATAAACAGTTCTCGAAAAGGACAGGCATCAGAGACTCCGGGCGCTGCAGAACTGGTTTGTTTGGATATGCCTAGTTAAAGGTTTCTTTCTGGCCTGAAGGGCTTGTCGACCTCAGCTGGACGCCGTGCGCAGCCGGATGTGCAGGTGCTTGGAAGGAAGCCGCGATGGATACCTCGGAGAGGAAGCTGTGAACCTACCTCAGCAATGCTGAGCTGTCACAGACCGGCGAGCACCTGGCTCGTCTTTGTAATAGGGGGTTTCTGGCAGTCCTGTGCAAGCATGCTGGGACGTGTAGGCCCATTGTGGTAATGGGGCAAAGTGACACTACAAGCGCATGCAGCCCTTGACTAAGTTACCAAGCCTGGCTGACAGTCGCCCTGTCAGCAGCTGATAGTGATAGCCAATCTCAGTGCTTTGGTGTTTGAGGAGTGCTATTGAGTATTTGACGCACATCCTATCTAATGCATATGCTCTAGGTTAAGTGTTTGCTTGGTATATGGGGAGTATACTTTAATGGAGGTTTGCTGAGTGGTGTGAAAACAAACAGGTGAGTGACAGGTGGGAGGATGCTAACAGCTTATAGCGAAGGGTGGTTTGGGGATAAGAGGTGAGATTGAGGGTACCTCTGCCGAGAGGGTGTATTCCCATGGAACAAGAGGGATATTGGAAGTGTAGATATGCACTGACGAGAAGACAGAACATGATACACACCGATTGCTGTGATGCAGGCTTTTGTATCGGGTCTGATCCTGGCTGGGAAGGTCTGAGTTGTGGTTACTGTTTTCAGCAAATTAAATGCAGATGCTTCCTGTAAAAATATCCTAGTACGGGTTTATTTCACACCGCTCGCACACAGTGTGTACAACACTGTGCTTTCTCTGGCCCCAACTCATCTTCCCTCCCTAATACACGCCAAGCTCGCACTTGCATCCCCCTCCAACTCCTCAATCCTCTACACAGTTCATCTGTTTTTCCTGTTCAAGGCTGTACGGTTGCCCCCTCTCTCTATGTCGTCAGTATACTATTTACCGTCATGGGCTTTTCTATTACTAGTATTGTTCCCTGGTGCCTTCATTCGGTTGGTTCATTTGAAACAAACCAAGACTACAACTCCCAGAAGGCATCACGTTGTCAAATGAACACGCCTAACCGGAAACATGTTTAAATGACGACGACTTGGAGTGAGGCAGCAACACTGCTATCATCACCGAAGTCCTGTACTCTACCTCAGCCCTCCGTCCTCTCACTCACCCCACGCCCCAGCACGCTACTCTTACGACCGCTGCTCTGCCTGGCGCACTGCCCTCCGGCTGGCACAGATCTCAAGTTGTCTCGCGGCCAGAAGGAGTACCTCACCCAGTTGTTACTTTTCCTAGTTGCATCTTGGGGTTGCAATCGTGCATTTGCAATGAGAAAAGTAAACCCTCGAAAACACAACAAATGAAAGACGGACTGGATACAAACTAACAAGGATCAGCTTAGAGCGCTGCTGTCTACCCGTAGACGTTCCCGTACCCCAAACCAGCCAGACTCCCCCCACCACCACCCTCCAACTAGCTCTTATCTGTACTCTCCTCTTCTAATCCCTCGGTATCTTATCCCCCAATTCACAGCTTTCAATTGAATACGTTCCCTCTAGAACTAGACTGGCTTTTTCATCAGTCCCCCCCCCCCCCCGGACTCGCATATCCTCCTTTTCCAGCCCGTTCTTCTTTATTGCTTCCCTCCCGTTCCTTCGCTTCTCTTTTCTGGGGCTTTCATCCGCCCCTTCTCCTTCGCGCCCTCCTCACCTGTCCTCCCCGGCTTAGTCCTGCAGCTGCCATGCTCGGTTCTCCTCTGAGTCTGCTCTCTAGCACGGTGCCGCTGCTCAGCGTCCGGGCTGCCGCTGCCCGTGAGAGCGCGAAGCAAAGGTTCCGAGGCGCGATGGTTCCTACTCCCATTCCTGTACGGGTGGCGGCGGGGAATGAGCTTTGCAGAGGGCGGGGTTTACAAGGTGAGATCGAGGACAATGATATGCACTGGTCTAAAAAATATAGGTCAGTGGAGAATTTTTTTTGTGTACATTTATATAGCGCGAACTCGACCCGTATGTAAGGACACATTCATTTTTGGTAGGCACGGGGAGAATAAGTGATTTGCCCACAATCACAGGATGCTGAGTCACCGCTGGAAGCCGGTTCCCCAGCTCCTAGGTCGGAAGCTCTGGCTGTTAGGCCACATCCTCTTGCCAATTGGGAGAAACTGATCACGATTATAATTTATTTCTGTAAGCACAGGTAAAAACTACAATAATAAAATGTGCAACTAAGGGGATGTGATGTTCACCACTGGGTTCCTTTGGCAACATGTGGAATTTCCTCCAGTTTTCTGCATTTACGGTGCACAGAGTTATTGTTAGATTTCTTCTTTTGGTAAATGGAGTTAGGTTTACATTGCTGTAATCATAGCTGCCAAGGTTTCAGATAGGTTGACTGTGTGTGACAATTTCATAGTTTCAGTGTAATTGTGAGTGACGTTCAACGATTGAGCATACATGCCAACATTTCAGAACAGGAAGGTGGGAGATTAAAAAATAATAAGCAGGAGGCTATTGTAAAGTTGCAAATTCACCACACTCACGAGCTGTAGGTTTTATTTTTACCTTTATTTCCCCGGAGCGCCGGGAGCTACCAACTTCTCTGCTACGGTCGGCGCCAATGAAACAATATGGCCGCCTTCCGCTTCCCGTCCCCGCGCTTCCTGTTCCGGGGACGGAACACTAGACCGCTACTACATATCTCCCCCCTTTATGCATTTACCAAACAATATAACAAAGTCCTTACTTCCAGTTCATGTTATAGTCCTTGAACTTCTCTGGTACCTTTACTCTACGTCCTACTCTGGTCTTCACACTCTCCCAGCTTCTCTCTCCTTCCGATTCCTTGTTCTCTGTACGTTCACTTAATCCGTCTCTATCTCTGTCCATCACTTCCCTTTCACTTTCTTCCTTGCATCCGCTTCCCTCTCTCATTCTCGCTCCCTCTTCTCCTTCTCCATCTGCCACTTGCTGCACTCCTTCTTCAACATTCTCTCCGTACCTTCCACTACGTTCGCTTTCGCCTTCTTCGTCTATATGCTCTGCTCCTTCCGTAGTCTCTTCTTCCCACTTCAATCAATCAATCAATCATAGACATTTATAGAGCGCTCTACTTACCCGGAGGGTCTCAAGGCGCTAGGGGGAGGGGGGTGCTGCTACTGCCCGAACAGCCAGGTCTTGAGCTTCTTCCTGAAGGCGAGGTGGTCTTGGGTCAGGCGCAGGTCGGTCGGGAGGGAGTTCCAGGTCTTGGCGGCCAGGTAGGAGAAGGACCTTCCTCCTGTTGTCGTTCTTCGGATGCGGGGGACGGCGGCGAGGGCGTGACTGGCTGATCGGAGGTGTCGTTTGGGATCGTAGAAGTTGATGCGGTTGTTGAGGTAGCTCGGGCCTTGATCGTGGAGGGCTTTGTGTGCGTGGGTGAGGAGACGGAAGGTGATTCTCTTGTTGACCGGGAGCCAGTGCAGGTCTCTTAGGTGTCCGGAGATGTGGCTGTGTCGTGGGACGTCGAGGATGAGTCTGGCTGAGGCGTTCTGGATCCGTTGGAGTCTCTTCTGGAGCTTGGCGGTGGTTCCGGCGTAGAGGGCGTTGCCGTAGTCCAGTCGGCTGGTGACGAGTGTCTGGGTGACAGTCTTCCTGGTCTCGGTGGGGATCCACCGGAAGATCTTCCGTAGCATGCGCAGGATGTTGAAGCACGACGAGGAGACGGCGTTGACTTGCCTGGTCATGGAGAGGGAGGAGTCCAGGATGAAGCCCAGGTTGCGTGCGTGGTCTGTCGGTTTGGGTGCGGTTCCCAGGGCGGGGGGCCACCAGGAGTCGTCCCAGGCGGAGGGCGAGGATCCCAGGATGAGGACTTCCGTCTTGTCCGAGTTCAGCTTCAGGCGGCTGGTTGACATCCACTCGGCTACCTCTTTCATTCCTTCGTGAAGGTTGGCTCTGGCGGCGGCGGGGTCGTTGGTCAGGGAGAGGATCAGCTGGGTGTCGTCGGCGTAGGAGATGATGTTCAGGTTGTGTTGGCGTGCGATGGCCGCGAGGGGGCTCATGTAGACCTTCAGGATCATGTAGAGACTTCAGGATCTTGCTGCACTTCGCCATTCTGTCCAGTGACCATATTTTTCCGTCACTTAGCAAGGCCGATCGGGCATAGGGCTCTACCACTTTCAAGGGTGGTGAAAAATTGCTTTCTCCCTTTCTCTTCAAGATGGCCAGTTTTACTCGAACCCAATCGCCCTTCTCCAACCCCGCTTCCTGAGTGTTCCGTCTCTTGTTGTAGTGAGCTGTGTATACCTCTTGCGCTCTCTCCAGATTTCTTCTGACCACGGCCAGTGACCACTTGCTCTGCACCACTAATTTCCTCCATGCCGTGTTGTCTTTCGTGAAGGCCTCCCTTCCTCTCAAAACCTTGAATGGGCTGTATCCCGTGCTCCCCGGGGTGATGCGATAAGCCCAGATCATCTTCTCCAATTCTTTTTCCCAGTCCAGGCCATCATCTATGGCCGCTTGGATGGTGCCCATAATCACTCGATTGAAACGCTCCACTTGACCATTGCCCGTGGGGTGATAGATGGGCGTATGTTTCACTTCGATGCCATTTCTGTCGGTGAAGGCAATCCACTTCGCCGAAGTGAATTGGGGCCCGTTGTCACACGTAATTATTTTTGGGATTCCCTCCCTGACAAACGTGGCGCGTAAGAAACGTACCACAGCCTCTGTGTCTGCGTGCTCCATAATCTCCATCTCCGGCCACTTGGAGTATTTGTCGATGATTACCACAGCATATTTCTGAGTTCCTGCTTTGTTGAGGACTGGACCCATAATGTCCACTGATATCATTTCCCACGGTCCATCCGGTACTGGGAATTTCCCCAAAGGCGGTCTCAGCATGCTCTGTGATTTGTCCGCTTTTGCACATGACTCGCACTGTCGCACATGACGTTCCACCTGCACGTCGATGGCCGGCCACCAGTACGCTTGTCAGGCAAGGGCTTTCGTTTTCGTTATTCCCTGGTGCCCCTCATGTAGTAGACACATCAGATGATCCAGAATGCCCTGTGGTGGAACCACTTTATCACCTCTGAGTAAGAATACAGGGTTCTCCGCCAGTGATAGCTCGTCCTGGACCTCCCAGTACCTCCTCAGTTCTTCTTTCAGGTGTCTTTTTTCCGGCCACCCATGGACTACATACCCTTTCACGGCCTCCAAATCAGTGTCCTCCTTGTAAGCTTTTTCCCATTCCTGGGCACTTATTACTCCTTTTGTGTCTTGGATAGTGGCCACCACATATCCTTCCCAGTTCTGTCTTTCTCCGCTCCGTGCTCCCTCCATGGCCGCCGCTCTACTCAGGAAGTCCGCAACTTTGTTCTGCGGTCCCGGAATGTGTTCTACTTCATAAACGAAGTCCAGCAGTCTGAGGGTCATCTTGGCAATTCTGGGTGTTGCGTGATCATGGCCACTGGAAGTCAGTACTCGGACCAGTGGTTTGTGGTCTGTCCTCACCAGGAACTTGGCTCCCCACAAGTACTGCCTAAATTTCTCCATCGCCCAGACCACGGCCAGCATTTCTTTCTCCACTACGCTGAACTTTTCTTCATTGGAACCTAGCGATCGAGAGGCGAAGCTGACTGTCGACATCTCACCAGTCTCCGACTTCTGCATTAGAACTGCCCCCAGGCCGCGGTCACTGGCATCCGTTGTGAGGATGGACTCTGCACTTGGGTCGAACCCCTTGAGGGGAATGGCGACGCTCATCTCCTGTTTGAGGACATCAAATTCCATTTGCTCTTCTTTTCCCCACTGAAATTTATTCTTTTCCTTAAGTAGTTGCCGAATGAAGTGAGTTTTCGTGGCGAAGTGGGGAATTAATTTGCTGTAATACTCGGCCATTCCCAGGAATGACCGAACATCCTCTTTCTTGCTAGGAGTGGGGGCCTCCTGGATGGCTTTCATGTTGGTTCTTTTTGGTGTAATTCCTTGTCCGCTCACCTCATGACCTAGGTATGTGACGGATTGAACCCCCAAATTGCACTTGGACCACTCAGCCGTAAGGCCATTGTCTTGCAGCGTTTGTAATACCTTGTGGAGTTTCTCGTTATGGTCTTGCTTCGACCTGCCCATCACCAAGATGCCGTCCTGAAAGAATAGAACGTCCTTTATGTTTTTCAGCAATCTGTGCATAATCTTCTGGAAGACTGCCGCTGCGGAAGCCAGGCCGAAGGGCATCCTCACAAATTCGTAGCAACCAAAGGGCGTGATAAAAGACGTGAGATGGCTTCACGATGGATGCAGTTTCACTTGATGGTATGCCGACGGCAAGTCCACTGTGGAGAACCATTTGACATCTTTCGTTTTTGCCAGCATCTCATTGATGCGTGGTAGAGGGAATTTATCAATGACAATGTTTTTGTTCAACTCCCTGAGATCCACGCATATCGTACCTTGCCATTCGGCTTCTGGGCCACCACCAAGGGTGAGAGCCATTCTGCACTCTCTATCACCCTGACCACTCCTTCTCTTTCCAGTCTGTCCAGTTCCGTTTGCACTGCTTCCCTACTGCGGAACGGGATGTTCCTTACTTTGTGCATGATGGGCTTAGCTCCCTCTTTAAGCTTTATGAGATGCGTGTATTTTCCTAGCTCACCAATCTGACCATTGAACACCTTGGGGTAGGCCTTCTGCCACGAGCCTCCATCTTCCATGTTCTCCATGTCCATCAGCAGGATTTTTTCGATCCCTCCAGGGTTGAGCTGGATTCCTAATGCTCCTTGGTCCTTCCAGCTCAGCACCGAGGGGCCTTTCTCGGCCACATATAGTTTGCAACTTGCGTGGCGGCCTCTGAATTCGAACGTGAGAGGACAGTACCCCAACATGGGAATTCTTTGTCCGGTATACGTAACTGGTCTCACATCCATCGGAAGTAGTTTCTCTTTGATCTTTGGTGTGAATTTATCTTCCCAAACTTTTCTTTGTACGATGGAAATGGGTTCCCCACTGTCTGCAATCATCTCCATTGGTATTCCTCCGATGTGCATGTCAAGTCTGGGTTTATCTGTGTCTGACCCTTCCATTTCCAACACCTGGACATCAATGTATAGGAATTCCTCCTCGTCCGCCGCGTCTTCTTGGTCGCTTGCGTCTTCTTGTCGTCCTTGGTCCACATAACGTACCATCACGTTTTTTGGTTTCCTGCGGCACACCTTTTCATAGTGCCCGAAAATGCTGCAGTAAGAGCATTTGGCTCTGAACGCGGGGCACGCCTTGTCATTACCTAGATGAGCATTGCTGCCACACCTGTAGCAGTGGGGTCTACCT
The DNA here is from genome assembly GCF_964261635.1 of Lissotriton helveticus. NCBI lineage: Eukaryota > Metazoa > Chordata > Amphibia > Caudata > Salamandridae > Lissotriton > Lissotriton helveticus. The sequence continues at coordinate 1,540,885,589 of NC_136068.1, read as the reverse complement.
CCTTTGTTAGACTTGTTGTCCGTTTGGTATTTGGTGATGCTGTTGGATTTTCCACCTCCCTGATTCCTTTGCGTGTCGTTCTGCCTCGATCGTTCACTTCTTGTAGGTACCATTATCTTGCATACGGTTTGCGACTCTCCAGCTTCCTTCTTTGCCGCTTGAGCGCAACGTCGTGACAATTCTGCTTTCTTGACCATCGCCCAAATTTCTTTGAGTGGAGCATCTCCATTCACCCACAACTTCTCCTGTATGTGAGAGCTGGACGTGTGCATGATAATTTGGTCCCTGATTAGTTCGTCGTGGAGCGTGCCAAACTTACACGTGAGGGCCAATTTCCGCAAGGCCACGACGTACTCGTCCACCGTCTCACCACTCTTTTGCTTCCTTTGAAAGAAGTTGTATCTGTCGATTGCGACGCACACCACCGGTCTGTAGTGTGCATCTAGGTCAGCGATGGCGTGGCTAAAGACGTCAGTGTCCGTGGCAACCCTCTCACCTTTGACTATGGTGTCATACACCCTGATCCCCTCCGGACCCAAATATGTAACAGGATCTTCTTTTTTCTCTTGCTCGAGAACGGGGTATCACCTTCTTCCTCCAGCGCCTCCAGATAGTTAAGGAAGTACCTTTTCCAGTCTTCCCATTTCATCTCCGGTTCGCCACCCTTAGTCAGAAACGGTACCGGTTGAGTGAGGGATGTGGTCTGGGTCGCCATTACGGGCGCGTTCCTTCTGACTGTCGCAGTATTGACCGCCCGACTGGGTGGGCTCCCCGGCGTGTGCTGCCTTGCTGCGTCCTCTTCACTGCGCTCTCCGTCGCTCTCCTCCCCCTGGACTCTCCTAGTGGGAAAGCGCTGTGCCCTCTAGGTGGAGCTGCCGTGTCCCTCGCTGCTCAGGGTACTGGCTCTGGCGCTGCTGTTGTCTCTCTGGGGCGCCGACTCGTTTTCGCGCCTTTACGCTAGGCAGTCCGACGGCTCCTCTGCCGCGCTCCGGGTGTCTCGGCGTTCGCTCACGCCCGATGCGTATTGCCGCTTCGTCGAGTGCGTGCTTGTGGGTATCACATCCCATTCCTCGTCGCCATTGTAAAGTTGCAAATTCACCACACTCACGAGCTGTAGGTTTTATTTATACCTTTATTTCCCCGGAGCGCCAGGAGCTACCAACTTCTCTGCTGCGGTCGGCGCCAATGAAACAATATGGCCGCCTTCCGCTTCCCGTCCCCGCGCTTCCTGTTCCGGGGACGGAACACTAGACCGCTACTACAGCTATGTCACGTTGATTTTTATTGAAGCAGAGGCATTTTCAGTAAAGCCACTTTTGGCTCCGAAAATTGGGAATCTCCCGCCTGATTAGAGTCTGTTCAATCAATCAGATGTCTTATGAAGAGCGACTACTCACCCATAAGGGTCTCAAGGCGCTGGGTTAGCTGCTGCCTGTTGCATGTATGTATGAGAGACACTTTCTCGAGGGCAAAATTAAGCCATGACGATGAGGGGAACTTATAAATATCAGAAATTGCATCCATTTGAGCAACGAGAAACTAAGAAGATCTTAAAACTGCTGCAAAGCATCGGAAATGGATGGGCACTGTTAAAAGTGACTAGGGATATAATACAGGTGGATTGCTATTGCACTGCATTAAAGCCCACAGAGAATATTCTGTTATCCAGAATCTCACATATTACTACAGTACACTCCTATTTGCTCTAGTCATCAGCTTTTGTAATAACAATGGTCTGAATGAAATGGACTGTAATTGGTGTGGTGCTACTCAAGCCAGTTTTAACTACAGCGTTCACGATAACAGAGACCTGCGATTAAATGTTACATATTTGTCTAAAACAAAAACACGTCACTTACAATGCTATACATAGATTATATAGATCAAAATCAAATTCTCCTTTTGATTTTATTGAGCATTGTATGAAGTGCCATGTAGAAAAGGACAGATTTTTTTTTTTAATTTGAACAGGGAAACTGAATACATGAGGTAGCAGAAGAAAAGGAGACGGTTAACAGTCTATCTTCTGGTGCTTGATTTGAGAAGGAGTGATTGTAAAGGGCTAGGGCTACAGGGTGTGCAACCAGAACCTTGTGTGTGGGATAGAATTGTGGAGGCAGCTGCATCGGGCCTGTGCACTGAAGCATAATGACAAACTAGGGTGATCATTTGCATGCACTTCCGCGAGTGGAATGGGAGACCAACAACAGCAGAAGCCTTCCAGTGCAAGCATTTGCTGTTTGATTGTAAGCACAAGAGCATGGATTTAAAAAACAATATTTGTAGCAAGCCACATGTCACGTCCCCAGATCAGCTACATTGAAAGCAGCTCATGTTGACACACTCAATTGTCAAAACCATGAATTATTGATTAGGCCAGCAAATGCGTAAAGTTTGTAGTGGTGGCGGCCCTGGAGAAAGGAAAGTATGTGCAACTTGAGATTCCCCTACTCTGGCGGCATTCAGAATAATGCCCGAAGCTGCCTAAAAGCAGTCCCCTGGGGCCTGAGGATGTGAGCAGTTCTGAGTTGCATGCTGCTTAATAGTCTTTAATCAGCATGTCAGTCAATATTTATTAATAGTCACAAACCTAAGCAGGCCAGACAGTACAAGTCTACAGACCTTGGACTGAAAATGACTGTGAGCCCCACAGCTGCGACAATGGGTTTCCAGCAGTCTGGTCCAGTTGCGGGTCATTATGATGAGGCACAGGTGGCGGTGCAGGCAGCGGCGGGCAGCAAAACTAAGCTTTGAAACATAACTACCGTCCACTAGGGAATTAAGTTATGTCTCAGGAGGCATACGGACAATGTTGCAGTCACATGCTGCAGTCAGACAGTGCAGCTGAGCCCAGCGAGGCCAGTGCACTCGGACTCAGGCAGATGAGATGTAAACTTTACAAACAATAATTCAGCCTTATAGCAGAGCAGTGCACTGCACATTGTAGTGCAGTCTTTCACACACTCTGCAGCTGCCAGAGCATCGTGTGATCCGTGCTTTGCTCAATGAGGGCAAATAGCGGCGCTCCAGTCTCCCGCATGTCAGCAGCTTCCGGTGGTGCTATAAATGCGTGACTTTGCCTTTTACTATGGTGATGCAGACCACCACACCAAAATGCGTTAGTCTAATGCCTGATGCGTGGTACTTGGCAGGGCTATGTAATGTGGAGTGCCTACATTAAAATACATTACCCAATGTGTTAATAAATGGCAAGTTACAATAATACGAATGGGGCATTTTATTGAAATTATATTGCAGCAGCAAAATTACTAACAAGTCATCAGCAAAAGTGTTTCCTATTCGTAGTGCTTACTTTGAGCCGGTGTTTGCCAGTGGGGCCCATTAGCACAAATTTTTCCTCAACAGATTTTGATACAAAACAAGGCAGAGAAAAACACAAAAGAGGATAAGAAGCAGTAAGAGAAAATTGAAAAACAGTGACGAATGGAGAAAGCAGGGATGAAATAAACCTGTGAGATAGGGGCAAGAAGTGTGGGGTGGTGGATCAAAGAGGCATGAGATAGAATCAGGAATACACACCTTGGGTTTCGATCCAAAACGTTGGCGCCTGGCATTTTTCTTTTACAAATCAAGCACACCTAGGGGAGTCAGAATGATAAAAGGCAAATTCCCTTCTAGGTCAGATATCCAGCGGTATGCTACAAATGTATTGCGAGAACATCAGAAACAAAAAAACTAAATATCATCAAAAAGAAAACCATACTCATGCAGATAGTGTGACACGATGATCAAAACACCATGAGACTGAAAATAAGGAATGTAAAGAAGAAGCGACTAAAGGTTGGGCCTTCTCAGTTTATGCACCGTGATCTGGAAGAACACTGCCATTACCATCATACCATTACCATCATAACTGCATGTTAGGACGGAAAAGTCCTCCACATGGAAACGGACATGTAACCCTTCCCTGATTGCCCCAGTTGTCCTGCTGTCTGAATCCCTAATGCTGATTTTTATTGTCATAGGCAAACAATTATGTATGTGCACCATGACACAGGCCTGTCTCTCGAAGTGCGGTCTTGTTAGACCCAGAGGGACATCCAAAGTGGTACCCTCATAGTGATGGATGGATATCACCACAAAGGCAGAGACGTCACCAGAAGTCAAGGAGCTGCAGGAACTCTTCCAGGACGACTAGTGGCACAGCAAAACTTGAGGGGGCTCCTCTGCAAAGTACATGCAGGGCCCGCCACACTCCAGAACCAGTCTGGAGCTCTCTGGCCGGGGCCTGCAAATGCCAGAGGGGGCCCTGGGTCCCAGCCGTCCACACACCACGGGGCTTGCGGGGGCTTTTGTTACGCCACTGAGGACGACATCTGAGGCAAGCCTTTATGATCCCTACGTGGCCGAACACATTTTGGGTAGATGTATGTGTCCTAGGTGGACACAGACGTTCTCCTCTCCTCTACATACCATCCATTGTGGTTGTACGCTGACTTTGGTAGTCACCCTGATTCTAGAACTATTTGTACCTGCTCTCTAACAATGACATTTGCGAAGATATTTCTTTGCAAAGATGCAGTTTTACTGGTCCAGTGGTTGTCCAGCCAGAGGGATGGGTTGTCCACCACTGGCACATATTGAGATAGAGGGATCCTAAAGTTTGGCACCCATTGGGACTCCATAGTAGGTGCCGATCATATGTTATATTGCTTTCCTTTTAAAAACTATAAGAGACTGTAAGGCCAGTTTGTCCATAACTCGTCGCACCTTCAACTGTTTCATTCTGGACATAAACTGTTAATGGTCAGCGAACCCCTTTAATGCATGTAGGGCATTGCTGGAACTGGCCTTTGTGGCTAACCTTAATTTTTCGACACTGTGATTCTCTTGTTCCTAATTAGATGGTGACCTTTTGAACTGTAGCATTTTCTGAATGTTTTGTTGTCTTAACCCCGCTCAGTTGCCCAATGTTTCACTTAGTGCTAGATTAGGACAGAGTGTAGGCAGACCCGTCCAACTAGATACTTTGCATCTTTCTATCTTGCACCTCTACAACAATGACTGAGCCTTTTCATTAATACTGCAATATTATTTCTCTAAACAGACTTGTCTGCTTTCCTTTGTAGACCAGGACCCGGCAAACTAGCTTAGCTTGGAGGTTCGCTCATAGAACAATATTAGACATAGGGAGAGACGTTTTAAGGCATGGGCAAACCGGGCTTTGGCCCAGGGCCCCCACCTTCCTAGGGGGCCCAACATTAAGCTTTCAGGACAGTCCCAGACAGTGGCATAGCGCAAAAATGACGGGGCACCCTGCATAATATGAAAAGGGGCTCCCAGGTCCCCAATCTCTCATAAATATTCAAATGCTTTAAATAGGTCCCCTTAAAGTTTTGGGGGCAAACAAAGAGGGTTGTCAGCGATCGGTCCTAGTTGCTGAAGCCTTGAAAGAGTTGAAAATGGATTAAAATTAAGAGTTGTTCCGAACAAGGGGCCCCAAATTACGTTTGGGCCGGGGCCCCCAAAATCCTTAAGATGTCCATGACCATAAGTGTGTATGATTTTCAGTGCTATAGTGCCTTGGCACTTCGAACCTGCTGTGTTTTGGGTCCTACGTGGGCCCCAAAAGGTGCAAGCACCTTCTTTAGTCATTTCTAAACCCAACTAGTCAGTAGTGTAGCAAGAATGCTTGGGCACTGATGCAAGCAGGAAAAATGGCCCCGTTGACTGCTGGCGGGGTGACAATATGTAACAATTTTGAGGGTCCAATTGGCCACTCTGGAGTCCGGTGCCACTGCACCTGCTGTACCAATTGTAGCTACGCCCCTGAGGCTCAGTAAACAGGGGCTTGTCCAGGATCCCAATAACATGCATTCATTTTGAGACTGATAGCGTTTTTTTCGAAATCCGGGAGTACCGTTTCATGTTGTAAGTCTATTTTATAGTGATGTGTATTTATTTTTAATTATAGTTCTGTTTAAAAAAACAATTTTACTAACTCTTTTCTATTTGTCAATTGGTATTTTTCAGCTGGTGGACTTTGTTTTGCCTTTTCTTTCCGACTGGCATGCGTTTGTTATTAGTTTCATTTTCTATTTTGTGTTTTGCAAGCGTACTTATAATTAATTATTGTAGTTTTCTGAATTCTTTTGGTGCCACTATATTTCTTTTTGTGAAATGGTTTGAACTCGTGATTTTCATTGCCTCTCAGTCCCGACGATCTTTTGAAGTCATGTTTTATCTCCCGGTACCCTCGTTCATGTAGCTGGTGTTCCCTCATTTAGCTTCCCCCATGGTAAGCACAAAGACACCTTGCAGGATATGCAAAGGCAGCTCGAATCCTCCAATAGGAATTATCCTTCACCCCGCCCTCTTTCCGATACAAAACAGAGTTTGGTGTTCGGCGCCTCACCTCCCGGAAGGAGGTTGGAGGGAGTCTGGCCAATAGGATGCTTTAGAACACATACGCCTCCTTGACGCTAGTCACGTGATGTGATGTGTAATTACACCCCATGTGCTTTTGTCATGTGTCAGCCGACCGGCTCAGCCGCTCGAGCCAGATATACTTATCTGCAAACTGTTTTTGTAGATAATCTTTTGGTTTGCATAGCAACGCACAGTAGTGCTTGCATTCATTTTCTACTGCGAGATTGATTACTATTTTTTTTAAATAAAAATCTTCAGATTATGGATTGTGATCTATGAATGTGGAGTTCACCAATAATTATATCCATTCAATCATATATATTTTTTATGCAGTCTATTTCTGTGTTTTGTCACTGTCGCATCTGTGCTCGCCCTTGCGTATTAAGGTGGGAATGTCAGGGCCCGGCCTTGTATTTGTTCATTTCTGTGGGAATGTCACTTTGTATATTACCATGTTAATTGTAAGCATTGGCAAAGCCAGTAGTTCTGGCTTGCATTTGAGACCTGATAAAAAATATTAGAAAATCCAGATGGAGTGAAAACAGAACTATTACTTTCTGTTTACTGTGCTTCCATGAACGTTTACAATGCATGAGGAATCAATGCACTTTTTGAGATGTAGTATAATCTTTCTTGCATTACAATGTAAGCACTATGTAGAAGGCAGAATAATAAACCAAATAGCCAATAGCATGAGGTGAGACAAATACTCTCCTGGATGGAGCCAAAGTACACACTGTCTCTGTGGGACGCTGAAGCGCTTGCCTACATGAGTAGCAAGCAACACCATGTAGGGTGTGTTGTGGGTGTGTGAAAGGATCTTGTTTTTGTTCTATGTGTGAAGTGTTTCCATGTCATGGGTGATGACCACCTAGGTGCTGTTATCATGTTTTGGGACGCAGTGCGTAACTGTGTGTTGGATGATGAAGTGTTAGAGACAGACAGGCACTTTTTTGTTTTTCAGCATGCTGGTAGCTTTGAGCATCTCTGCAGGTCCCTTCATGTTTTATCATATGATATATTGTGCTTAAACTGGGTACTGCACTGCTTTGTCCAATCTGAGATTTTTTAATATGGGTGTCATCCTGAACTGGCACAGTAGGAGGGAGAGAAGTGGAGAGATCTGTTGGGATGGACACTTTTATTATCATACCATATCTCTGGTGTCTATGTGAGATGCAAAGAAGCAGCCAGCTATTTGGGACCTGGATTGAATGGACTATATAAAAGTCCTCAAAAATGTGCAGTAACATGTGACAGATCTTTTCAGTAAATACACGCCTGTTCGCTCTGTCGATTTTAAATTATTGGTAACAATAGGTTAATAAGCAGCTGTCTCTCAAGCCAGATCTAAAATCATCAGTTCTGTGTTTAGTATATTCAGTAGAACATTTTTCTCTGCAACTAAAAGTAACTAATTAAAACAAGTGCTCATGGTTATCAACCTCACAAGGATGAAGGTCTGAGTATACTTAGCCACGGCTCGAACCTAAGCAGTATCCAAGAGCACTGTATTGCTTCTTGGTGCATAAATAATGTGTGTTATAGGATTTTAAATCTCCCTTATGACATGGTCCTCGTGTAAATCTTTGTAAACAAGAAATAAAAGCATGACTGCTTAAAAACAACAAACACAGTTTTTTGTTAAAGATAAAAAGACATTAGGTATAGTGGTCCTGTGGAATTTTAGTTCGTGTATTGAACATCATCTACGCCATCTTGCAGACCCACGTACGAGCATACACGACAGCCATTTTAGGCACCATGGTCTCCCTGTTCACGATCGCCCGTCAGCACACTTCCCTGACCATGCAAGCCTTCCCCGCGCACCCTGGCTGCCCCCGCGCTCACATGCACAAGTCATGAACCCTCCCCTCCCATGACTCTGTCCCAGGGAATCGCACCCCGCGCCTGACCAACACCTCCTTTCCGTCCATGAATACTCCTCCTTGGATGACCCCTTCCTCTGAGCCTGAACGTCAGCACTGACTGCTGGTCATCCTTTAGCCCGAGGATACAGTTTATTGCCCATTACTGTATGCACTCACCTCTCCTGAAAGAGGCCACTATTGATCATGACATCCCCACCCCCGGAGATTCGATCAGGCGCACACATTCCAAAGAGATCGGCAGAACACTCAGCTGCGTGATAGCCCCTCCCAATCATATGAGGGGAAAGGGTCTCTACTGTTGTCATGTGATGGAATGGGCTGGAACTGGGGGGTGTCGGAGATATCGTTCTGATGTCATTCTCATGCTTCATAAATGCCCTTATTGTAATAAAGAGCGTCCACATGTCTTGAACCAGTGTATAAAAGACCAGGTCGCAGAGAGGTAGAGAGAGCACCTCGAGACGATACCTTGTTGTCCGATCTGATGTGTTCTGCTCCGTCGGAATAAAACTTGTTTCCTGTCTTCCAGTCTCCAGCGCCTGCCTCTTTATTGAATAACTTCGTATGGTATTAGAGGCGTTTTACGCCGGGCAAATTTAACTTAGGTAACAACTACTGAAATCGCCTGACCATTGTAAATTGATCTTTATCAATTGGCGTCCCAAACGCGGGGCCCATCAGCGACACGTGGATCCAGTGGGAGAGGTCCCGACGACAGAGTGAACGACTGCAACGATCGGAAGAGCTCCTGTCCGATAGACCCTCGTCTGACAGCCGATCATCTGAACTTCACTGATTCCGAGCAGACCTCTCCCGAGTGATCTACGGTCCTGACTGGGAACCACCAGGAGTGCCGCGATAGCAACAGAGAATAGAGGACGATCGGGCGCTGGAAGCGGAAGACGAGAAACTGTCCATGCGGTCCGGGTAAGGTCGTGACACACGACAAATTGCGAAATTGATTGATTGATTGTTTGAAAATACTAGTATTACTTATTGACCGTTTCTGAGAAATTCTCTATTTGCAAACAAACACAGAATCGCCATACTCTGTTTAGTCTTTGCAGATAGTGAAGGGTAGGCAACGCAAAACTTTAACACGTTGTGCCTATTCTTTTTTTCTCCCCATTGATTGATTGATTGAATCGAGCATTGAATTGTTCGAAGTTGGTTCTCTTAGGGATCTTCTCTGCCTGCAAACGGGGAAGAATAGGAATATTCTCTCTCCCTTTGCAGAGAGTGAAGGGTAGGTAACGCAAAACTTTAACACGTCGTACCTATTTCGTTCCTCATTGATTGATTGTTTGCCCAAACATTTACTGTTTGGAATTGGTTCTTTCTGGAGGTATTCTCTGTTTGCAAATAGCGTAGAATATACTATTCTGTCCAGTCTTTGCAAATAGTGAAAAGATAGGTAGTGCAGGCTTTTGCCCCCCCATGGTAATCCGTCATGCCTATCTTCTCCCCGTTGGCTCATAGTTGGGTCAACCCGGACCGCTTGTTAGAGATGAACCATCCAGCTCCACTGGAGGGCACCCCTAATAAGGACATGTTTACTAAGCAAGGACTAGTCGCTATAGCTTATAGTAAGTTATGGCATAAATATACAAAAAGGGATCCTAAAAACCAGTGGCCACTGATAGGTTCTTTTGATGAAAATAAAATAAAAACACTAGAAGCAGCTGTAAAAATAAATAAGGTAACGCCCACTATGCTCGTTAGTATTGGCATGTGGCGCAAAGAAGCAGACCATCGCAGAAAAAGAGAGGAAGTAAAAACAGTGAAAGAATTACGAAAAGCAGCCCATCTGGCCGCAAAAGAACTAGATGAAGAAATAAGAAGAAGAGAGGAAGTTAAACAAACGCAAGAATCAGGACTGACAGGTCAATGCCCTGTCAGGACCACCGCTGCGCTCTACCCGGAGATTCCCTCCAAACAGCGGGCAAATGACGAGTTACTGCTCGGTCCTCCAATTATCTACATGCCTCCTCCTTATGCTCCCAGCCAACCTCTAGCACAACACTCACCAGTTCAAAATGCAGGTGTGAGTAACCCTAGCGCTAGTGCCCCGGCTCTTACGGCCTTCGCACCAACCGCGTTGGTAACAACAGCAGATGAGCATGAGATCGGCAGGCATCTAACAGCCAGACCAAACAGGTTGAGCAAAGATGAGCGGGATGGAATCGACCAAATAGCAAAAACCCTGGTAGAACGAAAGGAGAGCGAAGAATATACGATGAATATGCACAACTCGCATGCCGGTAGTCACAGACGGCATTTTATTTTACGGTTCAGCTACCACACCCTGAACGCGTATGAGGATAGGTACCAGACTAAGGGTCCTGCTAAAGTGACGGCTCTATATAGAAGGGTTGATGTCGGAGATGGGGCTGAAAGCGATGTGACGGACCTCTTCACGCAAACGCTTGAGGTCCTCCGCCACCTCGCGGAACAGAAACCAGAGGTCAAGATCACAGTCCCTGAGACGATTGAGCCCTCATTAGAAGCAGCCAACACTATGATGCCTATCAGAGAAGCCGCCCCCTATTGGGTTCCCCCAAGAGGTCAGGGAACAAACGATGATATCAATCATGCAGATGCCAAAGGGAGGGTTGTGTACAACTGGGTTTACCAACCATGGGATCGGCAAGATATTTTAACTTTTAGACAAACCCTGCCCGATTTAAGAAAAAACCCTACAGCATTCTATACCGAATTAGGCACAGCCTTGGGCTCAACCATAATGACTCTAGCGGACATGGATTTGTTTTTCGGGTTGTGTCTGCCGGCTGATGTGTGGAAGCAAATCCGGAGAGCCGACCACACAGATCTGTTCGGACACACCTGGACAAAACTCGATGAACTAGATAGGCAGCGAGAGCCCGGAAAGAAACCTGTAAAAGACATACTGGAACTCCCCGACAAAATAGTGCAGAAGCTAAAAACGTTGATCCCAGAAAAGAAGGTAGACTGGTCGATAGTCACGGCCTGCCGCCAGAAACCTCAGGAGGACGTATCAGAATACTTCTCACGATTTGAAACAGTGTTCTCCGACTACAGTGGCCAAGACATGACCGCCGCAACCGGACAACACCTATTCGTGCAGAACTACGTAAAGGGGCTATCGCAAGAGGTCTCCCAAAAGTTACAGACTAGCGAAAGTAGTTGGGGAGCCTCTAAACCTGCAGCTATCCTTCAGATGGCTCAGTATTACGAACACCAAAAGAACGAGAACGAAAGGGCAACTGAGAAAAAGAAAAAGGACCTAAAGGAACGAGTAATGATTGCACAACTACAGGGAGTGACCACAGGGAGGGAACGGTATAGGGGAAACTACCAGTCAAATGCCCCTAGGAATTCGACCCCTAGAGACCGCAACCCCGCCCCTGGCGCTCCACGAACCGACCTTGATGAGAACCAATGTGCATTTTGTAAAGAATTTGGACATTGGAAGTCTCAATGCCTAGCCCTTCGGGAACTGATTAAAAATAAAGAGACAAGGGACATGGCAAATGGCCCAAAAACTGGAGGACAGGGACGAGGACAGACCCACGACACCACCAATGACCGATCTGGTAGACCAAACACATTTGACCGCCCCCGACAGAATCAGTGCCAACAGTCCGATGGCTACAATGATCACGACTCTGCATAGGACTGCCAGGGGCAAGGGAGGGATCCAGTCGAGCTCTGTGTTGACCAGCAAGGTCCTTATGTCACTGCTAAGGTCCTGGGTACAAAGTCTCCATTTTTGGTAGACACTGGAGCGACACGTAGTGTGTTATCAAAATGACTGATTCCAAGGGCACCCTTGTCTGGCTCACACATTACCTCGATAGGTTTCGATGGGACGCCCTCCACTAATCCCCTGTCTGTACCCATCTCCTTTGACCTAGGAAACAATCCCACTGACACAACGTTTCTGCTCTCCTCCAACTCCCCTGACGCTATTATGGGTATTGATTTACTGAAACATTTCCGAGCCACTATTAGGTGTTCCCCGGAAGGAGTCCGAGTCATCCTGTACGACAACCCGAACATGTCCGGACCCTACCCCGCACGACATATGTACACTTTAACAGATGCTGACCTATCCTTGCTCGATTCGCTACCCCTGCACCTATGGGCCAGAAACGACTCGGATGTAGGACGAATGATGATCGATCCTGTACACATAACTGTTCGACCAGATGCAATACTCCCGAAACTCCCACAGTACCGGATATCGCCCGAAGGCGAGAAGGCATTGGTAGCGATTATTCAGTCCTTGGTAGATGCAGGAGTGGTAGAGGAAGTGGTTAGTAACGTCTGCAATAGTCCTATCCTACCCATTGTTAAGATTCAAGGTGAGGGGGATGAGAAAGCGTACCGCTTCATCATCGACCTGCGAGAAGTCAACAAAGTGGTGGTGCCACAGTACCCCGTAGTCTCAGACATCGCCACCATTCTGACCCTCATCCCGTCCACTGCCACCACCTTCACCGTTATAGATCTTAAAAATGCATTTTTCTCTATCCCCATCCATCCAGACAGCCGTTATCTCTTCGGCTTCACTTTAAAAAAACGTTCATACCGATTTTGTAGAGCCCCCCAGGGCTACACTGAAAGTCCCAGCATTTACAGCCAGGCCCTAAAAAGGCAGCTGGACGCCATCCAGCTACCAGATGGAGTGGTGTTGATCCAATATGTCGATGATATCCTTTTGGCGGCCGACACCACTCCACTTGCAATCACAGCCACTATCCAACTCTTGCACTTTCTCGCGGAGAATGGCCACAAAGTCTCCAAAAAGAAACTGCAGTTCTGTCAGTCCCAAGTAACATACCTAGGTCATCTCCTGTCCAAAGAAGGGAGAAAACTTACACCCGACCGAATCCAAACCATCCTAGACACCCCTATTCCAAAAACACAGAAGCAAGTCCGTTCATTAGTAGGCCTTACTTCTTTCTGCCGACAATGGCTACCAAATTTCAGTCTCATTATAAAACCCCTACTTTCCCTGTTGGCCAAAGATGTTCCGTTCCCACTCCCGTGGACCCCCGAATGCCAAGCATCCTTTAAGGAGTTGCGAGATGCCCTTTGCTCGGCACCCGTTCTAGGAACACCAGATTACTCCAAACCCTTCTCCCTCTACACTCACGAAAGGGAGGGATGCGCATTGTCCGTTCTAACCCAGCCCATCGGCGCCAAACAGCGCCCTTGTGCCTACTTCTCTGCCACTCTTGATCCAGTCGCCAGAGCTCTACCAGCCTGCCTTCGAGCAGTAGCCGCTGCTGCTGTCTCTATCCGACAGAGTGAGGGAATTGTACTTTCGAACTCTCTCACAGTATTAGTACCCCATGCAGTTGACACACTTTTGAACCAGACAAAGACTCAACATCTGACTAGTGCACGACTGACGGGATACGAATTGACTTTGCTTGCGCCCCACATCACTCTGAAGAGATGCACGACATTAAATCCTGCTATACTGTTACCCTTGCCCGAAAATGACCCCGATGTGCCCCCTATACACGACTGCGTGACTCTCACAGACGAGCAGACTAGGAGTAGAATTGTCCTCCGAGACGTTGCTTTCACAGATCCTGACGGAGAACTATGGGTAGATGGCTCTTGCATCAAAATCCCAGACGGCACCACTTCTGCTGCCTATGCGGTAACGACTGCTCGAACAGTAGTTGAAACAGCTTGCATCACACAACGATCCGCACAGGCAGCAGAACTAATTGCCCTCACACGAGCATGTATCATAGCAGCAGGAACCACGGCGAACATTTACACGGACAGCCAGTACGCCTTCGGGGTAGTTCATCATTTTGGGATCCTGTGGAGGGAAAGGGGATTCCTGACGTCCCATGGTACACCCATCCTTCACGGAGATTTAGTCTCCGCCCTGATTGAAGCAGTCCTTCTCCCCACACGATTAGCAGTGATCAAATGTCAGGCACACAAGAAGGTGACAGATTTAGTTGGACAGGGAAACGCACTAGCCGACATCACTGCCCGAACCACAGCTGAGAATAGGGCCACGACACGCATGTATGTGACCAGGTCACAAGCAGAAAAATGGACCAACGCTAGGGAAACGATCAGGGATATCCAATCGACCAGCACACCACACGAACTGACTGAGTGGGCACGGGTGGGTCTAAGGGACGATGAAGGCTGCTGGCTGACAAAGGACACAAACAAATGGTTGCTGCCTGATGCATACTTGATCCCCATACTGACAATGGCACATTCCCCTGCACACATAGGTTCGGCCCCCATGATCGAACTCATTTCCAAAGTCTGGCACAACGGCAAGATCCCCGACTCAGTCAAACGCCTAGTCCAACAGTGCCTTATCTGCTTACAACACAACCCCGGGAAAGGAACTGTGGTACCCCGGGGAGGGTTTGGGATCCCCGACCACCCCTTTGATGTCCTCCAGATGGATTACATCCAATTAGAGAGGTGCCAAGGCTTGAAGTACGTATTAGTCATTGTATGTGCCTTCAGCAAATGGGTGGAAGCCTATCCGACCCGTGATAACACTGCCATGACTACTGCCAAAGTACTACTGAAGGAGTTTTTCCCTCGCTACGGCCTTTGTCGAATTTTATGGAGCGACAATGGCCCCCACTTCATAGCTGAAGTTATCCAACTTATCCTGAAGGGGTTGGGGGTCAAACAAAGGTTCCATGCGGTCTTCCACCCCCAATCCGCTGGCCTGGTTGAACGACACAACGCTACACTGAAACTGAAACTGTCAAAAATAGTGGCCACCACAGGACTTAAGTGGCCAGATGCCCTTCCACTGGCATTACTATCGATGCGCTCCACCCCCACTAAGCATCACTTGACCCCCTACGAAGTTGTGTTTGGACAGCCTATGAACCTCTGGACTGCCCCCAAACCAACCTCCATTCATGACGTCCCCGACGTCCTGCTGTCAGATTATTTGTACAAGTTAACTAAGACATTGTCTGTCATTCATCAACAGGTGCAGCAGGCCATCCCCGATACTTCCAGGGGTCCCGGTCACAATATCCAACCGGGGGACTATATCCTGATCCGGAACTTTCAACGAGCGAAGAGTCTGGAACCCCGGTGGACGGGCCCCTGGCAAGTACTGATCACCACTCGGACGGCTCTTCGAGTGGAGGGGAAAAAGAACTGGCTGCATGCGCACCACTGCAAGAAGATTTCCTCAACCCTGGCCACGACAGACAACGTCAGCACCCAGGAAGAGCTCCTGAACAAAGACCGACCATCACTGAACTGCTATCCTGATACCGAGGCACTTGAACTTGCAAAACACTCTGATCCCACTGTGCCATCTCGAGAAGGGTATTTCCTGCGTCGAAAGGAGGGAGCTTCGGCTAAGTAGGCCACTGACTAAGTTAAAAATCTCAGAACGGTGACCCAAAGCAACCAAGGGTTACCTGGAGAGAAGCTAAACTAAGTCTGTGGTTCTGCCCACTACCAAGCACCTTGAAGATGAAGATGATGGAAGCGCCAGATAAGAAGATGATGGAAGCGCCAGATAAGAAGACGTCGAAAGCAACAGGAAATACCCACTATAGGAATCCAAAAACTGACAATTTGCACAAATCAAAGACAATCGCTTTCTTCATTATCTCCCTGTTCTGCCTCCTCCTCATGCCTTCCTTCTGGATCCTGGAGGAAAGCACGCCCGCTCACCAAATGTTGCCAACCACTGTCCAGCCAACCACCGTGAAAGAGCACCACCTGATCACCCTTTCACCTCAGCTTCGAGAAAGGCGTAGGGAATTCTGGAACAATTCCTTTGCACAACTGTTGCACCAGCACAACCTTGCTGCAAATGCCACAAACTGCTGGATCTGTGGGTTGCTCCCACATGCTACCGGACACTCCATCCCCTTTATTCCTTCACCTTTCTCAGTTCACGGCTCTTGCCTCGCCTGGTTGATCCTCATGCAAGAAAGCCACAAGGACAACGCCGCCTCTGGTCAGACAGTGTCGCACTTCTACTATGGGTTCTGGCTGAACAACACAGGAAAGCCCTTTTGTCCCGCAATTTCAGGTTCAACCTTCCTTACGAACATCCCTGCCAAAGAAAGGGTCGAAATGCAGGTGCTCCACAATCCAGCCAGATCCACCTTCTCCCACCTGCGGAAACAAACGGCTGCCACCCTGACTGCGGCCCTGTCTGTCATCAATGTCACAGGACTCGTATGCCTCGAAGGACAAGGAACGCAGCTGGTGGGTCACAGTTCTTGCCGCATCACCAAAACATTGGCCTCAGCTGACCCCCCCCTCCTTTGTTGCTTCCCCGAATATGTACTTTGTTTGTGGCACCAAAGCTTACACGTGGCTCCCAAAAGGCTGGAAGGGTACGTGCTACATCGCCTTCATTCTTCCTCCCACGTATGTGGCTCCAGCCAACCACCACCGGCAAAAGCGCGCTGGAGATGTTGAACAAGCCGACTCCACCGGAGCACAGTTCCTGGATGCAGCAAAGGGACTTGTTCCTCTGTGGGGACCAATGGCCAATAGCCGCGCAATCCGACACCTAACTCAGGCATTAGAAACAACCATTAATATCACCGCTGGCGTCCTCGCCAACAACACGGCTGAACTTCAGGCAGTCCGCCTGGTGACTCTTCAAAACCGTCTTGTTCTAGATGTGGTTCTGGCCGACCGTGGAGGTGCATGCCGTATCATCGGCTCCAGCTGTTGCACCTACGTGCCAGATAACTCACCTTCAGTCTACAAAGCAATCAAACACCTCCACAGACTGTCCTCGGAGGTTCACCAGGAACAGGAAGGATGGTCGCTTGGAGGCTGGTTCTGGGACACTTTAAAGAACTGGGGATGGAGACTGTTCACGTTTTTATTAATACCAATCATGATACTATGTGGGTGTTGTTTAGGTATTCAATGTTTACCATCTTTATGTGCACTCATTTCCAACTGTATGTGCCCGAAGACTTTGAACTTTAACCCTGAGCACATGAGTCCCCT
Source organism: Lissotriton helveticus (assembly GCF_964261635.1). Lineage (NCBI taxonomy): Eukaryota > Metazoa > Chordata > Amphibia > Caudata > Salamandridae > Lissotriton > Lissotriton helveticus. Next base: position 1,540,868,316 of record NC_136068.1, on the reverse strand, counting down.
ATACGAGGTAGAGGTGCGTGGTCTCATGGGGATCGATCCGAACTGACAAGCTGGCGAGACATGTTAAAGGGAGGACTGTGGAATTTTAGTTCGTGTATTGAACATCATCTACGCCATCTTGCAGACCCACGTACGAGCATACACGACAGCCATTTTAGGCACCATGGTCTCCCTGTTCACGATCGCCCGTCAGCACATTTCCCTGACCATGCAAGCCTTCCCCGCGCACCCTGGCTGCCCTCGCGCTCACATGCACAAGTCATGAACCCTCCCCTCCCATGACTCTGTCCCAGGGAATCGCACCCCGCGCCTGACCAACACCTCCTTTCCGTCCATGAATACCCCTCCTTTGATGACCCCTTCCTCTGAGCCTGAACGTCAGCACTGACTGCTGGTCATCCTTTAGCCCGAGGATACAGTTTATTGCCCATTACTGTATGCATTCACCTCTCCTGAAAGAGGCCACTATTGATCATGACATCCCCCATCGGTTTTATCCACACTATGTGTGGGAGGGTATGCTCAGACGTGAGTCCCTTGCTCATTGCACCATCAGGATTCAAGCAAGCCGGACCGAAGAAGGCTGTGATGCCAGAAACCGGTCCCCGGAAGCTTGTTTCCTTCCCAGTATAAGAATTGGCTTGGTAGTTTAGTTTGCCCTGTTCCCAGCATGCACTGGGACAGGAACAGACTAATTTGCATATAGCCAGGTTCTGAGCTGGGATGGTGCATTGAGCTAAAAAACGGTGATGGATTAAAACCATGATCTCTTGACTTGGTAAGAGTATTCTGCATCATTCAGAAACTCTGTCCATCACCACCCCCCTTTTCCAAAATCGCCACTATTGATCATGACATCCCCACCCCCGGAGATTCGATCAGGCGCACACATTCCAAAGAGATCGGCAGAACACTCAGCTGCGTGATAGCCCCTCCCAATCATATGAGGGGAAAGGGTCTCTACTGTTGTCATGTGTTGGAATGGGCTGGAACTGGGGGGTGTCGGAGATATCGTTCTGATGTCATTCTCATGCTTCATAAATGCCCTTATTGCAATAAAGAGCGTCCACATGTCTTGAACCAGTGTATAAAAGACCAGGTCTCAGAGAGGTAGAGAGAGCACCTCGAGACGATACCTTGTTGTCCGATCTGATGTGTTCTGCTCCGTCGGAATAAAACTTGTTTCCTGTCTTCCAGTCTCCAGCGCCTGCCTCTTTATTGAATAACTTCGTATGGTATTAGAGGCGTTTTACGCCGGGCAAATTTAACTTAGGTAACAACTACTGAAATCGCCTGACCATTGTAAATTGATCTTTATCAGTCCTTGAAGCTGATGATGGATTGGTGAAGGCAGTGCAGCCTGTGATGAAATAACCATGAGAATTAGCACTGGGAATAAAAGTAGTTATAATACATTTTCTCAGGGGAGGTTGTGTTACAGATCTATTCATGATTGTCGTTGGGATGCAAAAGTCCTCTACATGGTAATGGACGTGTACCCCTGTCCTGAGTGCCCAACTGTACTGATGTCTGGACCTCTAATACTGATTTTTGTTGTCTTAGACAAACACAAACAATGCGTGTGCACCATCATCACCCCGTGGATCGGATGAGGACGCCATGAAAGTTCAACCACCTCAACAGGATCGAGATTATGAACATCGGAATTACTCCACCCTCCCCCTCTCGGGGTGCGTAGACACTTACTTTGCAGGAGGAGCATGAATACAATTCTGATAGCTGCTGGAGCATGTCTACGCAGCCTCAGAGGAGAGCCTGCCTGGTACTGCACGATGCTCGCATGCAGCCGGCGCACCGGAGAAGGAATGGAGCTGGTGAGAGTGCCCACAGACAGGGCACCCTCTAAGATGCGGAAAGCTTCTTCTCTGTCAGAGCAGGTAAGATTGTGACATGCCTACCGGGCCCTGGGGAACTCGCTGCTAAGAACGCTAAAGCGCACAAGACACTTCTGACTATAATTAAAGTGTCAGAGTGGACTGTTGAATTAAAGACCTGCTAGTAAGCATTCCCTGGATGCAGCCACTAGTGAATGGGGAATATCCCCGATCACATAGCGAAGAGCGGGTGGCAGAGGGGCTTGCCAGTTAAATACTAGAGCTGTGATCTTGTGCCTTGTTGTCTGTGAGTGTGTTAACTTTCCTTTACATGAGTATAGTAGGAAATAAATGCTTCTTTTTGTACAAAAATACGTATTTGGCTGGGCATTGATTTATTGCTGCTGCTGGGCGCTCTTTGAAGTATGTGCCATGTTCACTAATCTGTATCCACACACCCCTCTGCCCCTGTGGGAGCCTTAGACTGATCGTTCACATCTACAACTGAGAGTCAAGTACCAAAGGGGTACTTGGCCCAGTTTCCAAGGATCCATAGTAGGTCGGGCCCCGGGACATCAGGAGTAAACGGCTTCAACCTAGACATTTGGGCCCTGTAGCCACTTCATGACCTGTGACCCTCTGAACAGGGTTTTGACAACTGGTAAATATTGCACCAGAGGACTGAGTTCAGCTGCGGACGCCTCATCCACAATACTGTGTACTGTTCTCTAGACCTCATCTAAAACATTGCGTCTAATCCTGAAGGGCTCATCCAGAACATTGAGAGCAGTTGTGGCGGTCACAGCTGAAGAAGTGAGTAGAATTCTGGAGGCTGCATTGTGTATGGTTTTCGTTGCTCCATCTGAAGTGAAGTGTGCGTTTCTAGAATATTGTGACTAATGTCTAGGTCAACACATGTACTATCTGTCTTGGTAAAGAGGGTACCCTTTGATCCACTTTTTAAGACCCCCATCTATAGCACTGTTTCTAGTTCGTTGAGCCACATCTAGAGTATTTTATCTATGTCCAGATTCCAGATCTTTGCGATTTTTTTCTAGTTCTCGACACTTACAGCTCGCAGTCTTTGGTAGTCCGGAAGGAATGCCACCCACCTACCTTGAGCCCTGTTTGAGGAGGGAGCTACACAGCACCGTTGCTGCCGATTGGGTGTGAGGAAGGACACTACAACTTCCAGCAGCCCAGAGTATAAGACACTTCCGGGCATGGGCGCTTACCTCTGGATCCTGCTGATAACCTCAGTAGGACACCTGCTGTGTGGCCGTACCTGGGCAAAGCCGAGACCAAGCGTGGCCCACTTGCGCCTGTCAGAGACTAAACTAAACTGGGCTGGGCCATCCCTCTGACATCGAGCCTCTCCCATCAATCTAGTTTGATAAAGTGATAATAATGCCCAAAAAAATTCTAAGTGGTGTTTGCACCCAGGTAACCCGCGAATTTGTCACCTTTCTTTTTATCGGTTTGTTATTAAGGTGAATGTGTTGGCCGTTTGTATAGTGGAGTTGGGGTCAAGGGCAATGACAACGCAAAGACAGGGGCAAGACAAAAGCGAGGCCCTCAACATAAGTAGGCCCACCAGGCAACCTACAGAGGAGATCAGAGCAAGTTAATACAATCACTAATTACTTGACTTCTGTACTAGGTGCACTAACTGAAGAAATAATTACCACGGAGGCCGAAATAGCGCCACTGCCACAACTCTCACTCAATAAAGGCTAAGAATATGTAGAATACATATGCAGAGCACACACAGCCCAATCTACCCCATGCATAGGGGGAAGAATAAAGAAAAGAACTATGATTAATACCTGCATGGTGGAAGGGGACGATGTTATTACGTCTGACATGGCCCATACAACAGAGGGACCCACCTCACGCCCAGCTACAATGTCCCCCCAGCCAAGAAAATGAAGAAAGCAAGGGAATGATGAAGGTTGTGGCAACGTGATGAGCCTGGGATCTGATTCACCCTCACAGGAACCACAGACCTTCCAACTAGTTCAGACAGATTCTGCCAAATTGGCCCAATGACCCTTAAAGAGCCCGAGTAGCCTGCATTCCATTTTGAATAAGTCAGTTAGGGCCCGATGTAGGTGGCCAAATACCGAGCGGTAACTGCGAATTTCTGCGTTACCGACAGGTATTTGGCTGAGAGCAATGTAGGTGAGTTGAAACCTACTTGCAAAATAAGTAATCGCAAAATTGTGATTCCTTATTTTGCTCTTGCATTTAAGGAATCGGAAGTAGCGATTCCTTAAATGCAATGTAAGTAGCACTTCAGCCTTAAGGAATCGCTAATTACCACCAACTTCAAGTTGGTGGTAAGTAGCGATTTCCTTTAAAAAATCACTTTTTTGCTTTTTTAAAAGTGCCCTGTGGCACACATCCATTCCCTTAGGGCATGTGTGTGCGCCACATGTGCACACACATGCACATTTCAGGGGTGCAACAGGGTGTCCTTTGGACACCCTGGCACCCTTGTAATAGCTCCCGCTATTTGCGATTCTTTAATACCGAATCGCAAATAGTGAATATCTTCCCATTCATTCCTATGTGAATCCTAGCCCATAGGAGTGAATGGCTAGGTATTCCTTATTAACGAATCTCAATTAGCGATTCGTTACTAAGGAATATTAAGGAATCGCTAATATTTTTGCGATTCCTACCTACATTCAATTTAGCGAGTCCTTAATAGCGATTCAGTAAAAATCGCTATTAAGGACTCGCTAAATTGAATTTACCTACATCTGGCCCTTAGTGAGCTATGCATTGAAGCTCTCAATAAAGATTGATGGGCGAAAAATATATATAGGCCCTCTGTAAGCAAATATATGATGTTGTCCCCACCCTGGATATCTCATTGTATCTCACATTTTGCCGAAGTAACCCTGTAACATTTTTGTTGTTGAGATTTAGTCTCTGTTTATATTTTGGTTTAGTTACCTTTCCAAAAGTAAATGACTGGTCTCCTGTGCAAGTGGACTGCCCATGCTTGGGTGCCACAAAGCTATGGATTTTACACATCATATTCTTTTGCACCTCCTACAGTGCTCCAAGGACACATCTATTATACATCTTTTATGAAAACATGGCTTTTTAAACTGTAATAATGCCCTGAATTTTATGAAGTCCATGGACAACAAAGAAGTTATTGACTATGTAGTCGCATTTTTTGGCAGTGTTTAATAATTGTTTTATGACTGTATTGATGAAGATATGTAGAGATGAACTTTAGTAGGAGTAGTTAAAGCACCTTAACATATTAATATTGACATCCCAGTTAGGAAACAGGTATGTTTAAATGATATTGCCTCACTCCTTATTTTTTAATCTATTTTATTTTTTAGTGCACAGTTTCTAGATCGCACGGACAAAATGATCTGAGAGCAGACCCAACAAAGCAGGGATGGTGAAGCATTGTATACGCCCAGGCCTAACTGTGTCACATTCTGGCTTCCATATCTGCAGTATTGTTGTCAGTCCTGGAGGCTTGATTTGGAATTCATGTCCAGTTCAAAAGGCCACATCTACAGGACTGATTATAGTTCCAGTTGTAGCATGTAAAATACGGTGTCTGATTCCGCGGAAAGCTGTGTTAAGTCTGGGACATCCTTAAAGGCAGGGATTTAAGTGAGCTGGGTCCCTCTGGGTCTCAGACCCAGCAGTAACTAAAAATTGGCATTGAAGCAGGTCCCTATCAAGCCATATATTCATGCCCTTAACCTTACTGACAGAAACACTCATCTATGTTTGAGCAATGAATGTAAACAACGTTTAGATAATCCATGTCAGCAATGTGGTTCCTGTTTGTATGTGTGTTCCAGGATGATGTTTTTCGTGCAGCAGATTACTCTTGCATAGTGCTTGATTTGAACTAAGCCACCTCGGGGTGTTTGTTATTGGCCACAACTGAGAGCTTTAGGTTGAGGCTGAAGCAGTGCAAGTTTTTCACAGAGTCTGCTAGTAAGGTCAAAAACTGTTCAGAATACATGGCCATCAGCGCAGTGGCTACGTACTCCAGTTGCAATTGCGATTCTGTGCATATGTGTGTGAAGGAGGTACACCGCTGTTAAAAAAATATTGACAAGGCAAAAGTAAAAGAAAATGCAATGCTTACAGGTGAGTGAGTGTAGGTGCATTGTGTGTTTGGGGGGACGGTGTACTGAAGGAGATACGAGGAAATGCATTCAGGAGACAGTACAAAGAGGGTGCTGAAGAGGAAAAAGATGAGGTGTAAAATATGTAGATAGACGAAATGGAGAGATAAATGGCTTACATATCTCAGAAAGAGTGAACATAATGGGAGTGATTGAGACACTCTGAGGACCACTATCCCTTCCACAGCCTCATTAATGTTTGACTCACGGTCTCGTAATTTCAAACTTGAGACATTTTCAATACTAATTATTTACAACAAAATGATTTTTATTATTCTTGTGTCCCAAACAGCTAACAACCACTGACAAAGCCAATAGTCCTGGCTGGGTTTAGGTGTATTTCAGTTGAAAACGCAAAGTAGAAGCAAAAGACTGGTCAGGTTGAAATCACAGAAATGTAGTTTATGCCACGCCCTTAATTACATAGACCATGCCCCTTCTAAAGACCCTCCACTATTTTCCTTCCACTTAAAGCACAGATATTCTGATGCATTTTTTGGCGCTAAAGTGACGCATTGCTGGAGTTGGTCGTAAGACTGACGTAACTCCAGTAATGTGTCCGATCATAGAGGCGAGTCCCATGTTGAAAGCCCTGCATCAATCCTTATTCCTTGTTTGAGAAGGCGTATTGATTTTTACGCAGTCAAGTCGTATTGCAGTGAAAAGTTGTAATTTTCACTGCATTAGTTCTACATGGCTATTAACGTGGGAACGCCTAACCTGCATACATTATACCTGATGTAGGTATAATGTGACACAACCCTCTACAAACGGATGCATTGGGCCCAATGAGTCAGTTTCTAAATATGGAGCAGTGCTGATTGCGCCGCAGTTGCGTAAAACAAAATTATCCCGCGGCGGGATTAGCTCTTTGTAAATATGCCCCTTTGTTTTTATTCTTTTGGGAGGTGTGTGGGCGGGGGCCTTGGTGAGGGGCAGAGTGCCTCTTAGGTAGCTCTTGGCACGCGGCCCCGCCCCTCCTCACATGTGGCATTAATTTGTAAATTGGCAGGATTACAATCTTTGATAGTCTGTAGCAGAACGGTGCATATCAGATTTACCTCACATCCCCTTTAATGTGAGACGAGCAGTGGCAACACTTTATATCCCACAGCTTTTAGCACGTGTTACATTGTATACTGCGTCAAATTAACTTTCATTTTAGCTTTTAGTTTAGATTTACAAGGCACTCTCAGTCCATTGCAACGTGTCCTGAACAGATAAACACCGGAAATGTGCAACAGTGAAGTCGATGGTCGACAAAAATCATGTTCTTATTTTAAAATTAAACTGACAGAGAGACATTAATGAAATGTGTTAAGTCTTAAATTCCTCTTTAGAAAAGTAAGAACACCTGGCAATTTTGAGGCCCACTCACCCCGTAGCACCTCAGCTGAGCTGTGCCTCCTTTGCAGCACGGGTGGCAAGCAGGGGCTCTGGTGGTGTTTCTTTAAGGATGAATAATCAGGGAGCACAAACAAAGCTGTGCCACACACAGTGGTTGAATCACGCTTTCAGGTCTCCCAAATAGGTCTAGATCAGTAACTTGGTTTGCCCACGTTAACACAATGTGATTCAGTGCAAGACCTGGGATTTGACTCCAGCTTTATTGGGTCCTATGTGTAGTTCATCCACTAAACGCTTCTCCAGTCCCCCCCTCATGTATAGGGCTTTCTGCGTGGCGGTTTTTCAGTAGCAAATTTACCATTCTGTGTTCTGCAGAGGTGGCTTACAAAATACCCTAAGCACATGAGATCATGCACAAACATTAAATAGAAACCGATTAGGTGAAGTAAGTATAACATGACCACAGAATCGGCCAGAGTATGTAAAAGAGTGAGGGCCTCATTTATGAAAAGTGACGCATCAATGCGAAAAAACAGCGATGCATCACTTTTCGTTGCGTCCTCCTTGCGACACCAATGATGCATCTTATTTACAGTATGAAGCATCATGTCGCAAGTAGTTACAGATACGTCAGTATTTCTGACGTATCTGTAGGTGCAAAAATTACGCATTGATGGAGTGTGTCACAAAAGTGAAGCAACTCCAGCAATGGGTCATTACACATGGGCAAGTTCCATGTGAAATGTACCTACGTCAGTCTTACATCTGCTATGAGGCAGGCGTAAGATATTGACGCATTTGCGTCCTAAAAGTGGCGCAGTGAAATCTTATAGATTTCACTGCATCACTTCTACGACCCTTTCTTGCGTCGGAAAACGAATTTCATAGCGCACCCGACATCGCATTTTGCGATGCAGGGCGCTCTACGAAATTTGTTTTATTAATTAAATTGTTTACTTACCTTCAATTATCCATACTCCTGTTTTTTAGCACCCCCCCACCGTGCCCCTCCCCCGCCCCGCCTCTCTGCCCCACCGAAACTCCCTCCACGGGCCGCGGCATTTAGGGTCACATGAGGTCATCTTCCTGCACTAAAAAGCTTTAGATCTGGAAAGATGACTAAAGCTGCTATTGGCGGTACTTTGACCTATAACCTTTGACCTTCCTTTATGCTAAAGCCCACTCAAAGGTTTAGTTGACCTGGGCCTCTTTATTTAAATCTATCATACGGGGCATTAAGAATGGTTCATTGTTTGTTATGTAATTTTTGTTTCCCATTTGATACAATTCATGTTTTACATTACAGAATTCTCAAATGAATAGTTATTTGAAGAATTCAGTCCAAACCATTTTGCGTCTTATTTTAAGATCCGATGTGTTGAAACTCAAAGCACCTCTTGTGTTGCGTTCACATAACAAATACAAAATATGCAACTCTGACCTTTAGTGCTGATTCGTGTTGACATCGAATGGTTCCAGAGCATCCATAGTGTGAATACAGACACAGTTAAATTGAATCCGTTGCAATGGCTGGTTCTCATCACCAGTACTTCATCTGCCCAAAGCAGAAATTCTTCGCACAGTTCCTTAGAAAAGATCTTCCTAAGATTTCTATGTTCATGAAGACAAGCTTTGTTATCAGTCTCCATCTTAAAATTCCTTCCTGTAAATGTGTTTTTAGATTCTCAGACATAAATTGTGTGATTATTCTTTCATTCTGCACAAAGCAAGGTCCTAACTTCCACTCTCACGCCCAGAAACTCAAATTCTATTCAAATGGACGTTGAGGTCTGGTGGTTTAGTGGACTAATGCATCCACTGCAGGGGCCTACGTTTGACCTCATGGTCACAGGTTCAAATCCTGGTGGGTCCTCTTATCCTTTCTGAGGTTGGGAATATGAGTACTATTGAGTTGGCTAACAATAAACCCCTGTTATTCAGCGCCAAGATGACCATCCATCTGGGGGGAAGGTGTGCTTTACAAATACTTATGCGACTGCGTGCTGTTTACTAATTGTTCTTGGGGCAGGCAGATTTAGAGCTCCATCTCACATCTTCGATTCCATCCCAATTCAATGCTCAGTTTACTCAACATTCAAGGTGAGGTTTTGAACACTGAGATTTGCTTCAACATGAGACAATCCTTTCTGGTAAAATACTCTTCTGCTCTTCATTGACAGAGATGGGCATTTTCTATAGCCCAGATTCTAAGGTGAAGCATGCTTGTGTCGTTTAGAAGTTTATTTCAAAGCATACTTGTTAACCTAGCACAACATGTGTAACTATTTCAGAATATGTACTACTTTCTGACCATCACTTTAGCCCTTTTGTTATAAAGTTAAATGATTTCAGGAGCTTGAAAGCTCATTCTTTATTTGGCCCTGCCTGAACTGAAGACAGTCTGTGCTTCTAAATTCTTCATCCTAATTTCAAATTACTATTTCATTTCATTTCATAAAGCTTTATTCGGAGCAGGAAACAAGTCCATAAAAGCACAATAGACAGGAATACAATCATAAAAGCGGTGGCCATGACAACACAAACTATACAAATCAGTTAATAATAGTTAAAACTGCATGCTTTTCCTAGCATTAATTGATTTTAAAAGGAAAGTAGCTGTATAAAAACAGACATCAGGGTGTTGAAGATTAAAAAGCAGTCTCATGGAGTCTTTTACATTCCTAACTCCAAACTTCACAAACATTGGTTTCAGATAAGCGATCCGCAAATATTTATACAGTTGACAGAACAAAAGAAAGTGCTTAGTGCTTTGTAAACAGATGTTATCACATGGGCAGGGACCAATAGGAGGTAAACGCTGTTGGGGGAAGGCCACTAGGTTGTGGACTATCCCAGTTCTCAATCTAGTCAACACAAACCGATGGGCCTTCCAGGTCACCTGAGATAAATACGGTTGGAAGCCCGAAAATTCATTTAGATCATAGTATAAAATACAGGAGGAAAGATCAACATTCTCTTGGTGCCGTCTGTTAGCTTGGTGATTTAAGAAAGAGTTCTTGATTTCCTGTTTGGCTAAATCAGAGGCACCACAATTGTTAGTCAAAACATCCAAGCCAAGTACTCCTTAAAACAATCCACATTATACTTTAGCCAGGGAATCCTTCGAATATTATCCAGGGACAAACAGTCAGATATAATGGATCTACACAAAGACGTCTCTTCCTTCATCCATATTGAACGCCAAAGCATAAGAGGTCTCAGGAGAACCAAATCGGAGAGATGGAAAATACCCAATTCATTGTGCACTAAGACATTGGAGACTGAGCTGGGTAGACACAAGAGTCTCTTTAAGAAAGTGTTCTCCTCTACCTGGAGCGGTCCCGCCCGGGCATAACCCCAGACTCCTGCTCCATACAGGGCCGTGGAGAGGCAACGAGACTGGAAAATTTTGAGCATGTCAATTACTATTTAAATTGCCCGTCTAAAACTAAATATAGTTGGCTGTTTATGTTGTTAAAGCAGATTGGTCCATCCACCTCCAGTGTAATGACTTAAGTTAGTCCAAATCTAGGCCCAATTTACACTGACAGTGAATTATGCTGAGCACCTAACGAGTACCACTAAAATAGCCAAATTGAATCTCAAGAAGACTCCAGTTGGCTACTTTCCTAGGGGACGATCCCTGAAATGAGAGACACCACTACCACTCCCCTCGCACCCGTGTACTGAGGCCAGCATATCTGGGAGCCACGCCGGCGACCTTTGACACAACCATGGGAGGCCCTGAATCGCCCCAACACCCACACTCTGACTCTCTCCTCCCTTCGCAAATCCTTATGCCTCTTCTGTCTTCTATGACCTGCCCCACCACCCCCACTTCTTTCGACCCCCTCTCTCTTTCTTCCCTCTTTCCCCCCCACCCTCCTCTTATGCCCCTCCTGTTCCTCTCCTACACCCTCCCATAAGTTTGAATCTCTTCACTTCTTCCTTTTACCCTCTTCTCTCCACCACCCCTGTCCCTCTACCCTCTCCCACCCCTGTCCCTCTACCCTCTCCCTTCCTACCCTCCCCCTCAGACACATAGGTATGTGGACCCCCTCTGCACTGAGAACCACCATTGTCGCTCCCTCCACCCTTTACGCAGCCATGTGTGGTGCGCTCCCTCACCCCAGACGGTAGGCCACGGAACGCAGTGGCCTGATGACACAGAGCCCTTCCCCACTGCGCGTTCCCCCCTCCCAACCCTGCTGTCTAAGTCCACCCGCTACCAGAGACACACCTTCTCCCCCTCCTCTCCTCACAAGGCCAACTGACACCCCCACCCCCTCTCACAAGGCCAACTGACACCACTACCCCCTACGAGGGACAATGACCCAATGGCTCTTCGACTCCCGCGGCCTGGAGGGATATGCCGCACAAGGGATGTTTGTTTTATATGTACCATGTGACCTTCCCCTCTAACCCCCCTTCTTCCCCTCCTCCCCATTCCACCCTTCTACTAAACTGTATTGCGTAAAATCTTTTGTACCAACATGTGCACATATTTATTTATTTATTTATTTATAGCATTTGTAAAGCGCTCTGTAACCCTACGGGCATCCTGGCGCACATGCTATGTGATCCTGTTTCAATACAAAATGACGACACAAAAAACTCTAGTTGTAGACCCAGATCATCATCACAAGCCACCCTCACACTTTTGTATCAGTTGTTGTGTGGCTGAGGCTTTCCGGAAGGAGGTATATGATTAGATGTACTCGTATGCTTGATTTTAAGTCAGGACTTTGAACAGAGACACCAATGATCAACACTGAGGATAATTTGTAATGTATTTGTAGTACGGGGTAAAGAAGACTTCAGAAATCAGGAGCTGAAATTATATCTCCAAGTTTATTGGATAAATAGATTCCATGAGAAGGAGCCCACAAGAGAGTTGCAGTCAGTAAGCTGGCCAGTAGAGATCTGACCAATGGAAAGTTCCAAATGACATCCTCGAATTCTAATAAACAGAATCTACATTTTAAAGGTACAACACAACTAAACTTAACATATTACAGTATTTTCTTCTTGTCGGTCTTTAAATGTGTAGCAGAATGCCTGGTAGAGCAAAGCTGTCATGATACAGAAGCCCCTGTTCAGCTACTGGAAATCACCTTCTAAGTTTTAGGGAGAGTTGGATTAATAACGTCATCATTTGCTTGTGTTGAAAGAAATCTGTTCTTTCCTGATCATGAAAAGCAATTCAATTTGACTTGGGACCTAACGTGCCTTGGAATCTATTGTTATACATTAGTTTACTTCAGTCATTTTGCTGGGATTGTTCAGCATGTGGTCCTAGGATTTGTGCCTTTGTCTCATGTGTCTACTATTCTGTTTAAGGCCTGCCTCTGGTTTGTAATATACTTTAACCTGTTTCAACTTAGTATGTTCATATGTTGCCTTGTTGATGTACTCACATTTTTCTTTACAGAATAAGTCTTAGACTACACTCCAAGAGACGCTTTTTTAAAGTATCCAGAAGACCTTCAATAAAAAACCTATGTTACAAAAAGTGTTTACGTACAGGTGGTTTGTGTTCTTAGTATTGCTTCTGCTGCACAAACAATCCTTTACATTGGAGAAGAGAGGACAATATTAATGCAAATATTTTAGTCTGTGCTTCCAAAGGTAAAATAACTATCTAATATCATTGGTGATAACATTTTCAACAATATCTGCCAAATGTTAGTTTTTATTGTGAACAAATCTGCATATTCTGTAAAGCATTGAGATACATTTTGCATCTGTCATAATCATATATTCAAGTGGCCTTCAATAAAAATGAGTATAAATATTCTGTTTAAGTGTTGTATTTTTTACTGTATCAGGGCTTGCATTTGCCACTTTGCTCTTCACAGTTGCGCGGCAGCTTCAGCACGCGCTTGAGCCAAGGATGTGGAAAAGATTGGTTTAAAGAAGGGAGTTTGGTAAGGAGAAGGGAAGGGAGAAGAGGTATCAAAGTATGAGGATGTAAAAGTGAGCAGAGGGGGGTAGAACTAGTGGCTCTTCAGTTTCTCCCTCCCTCCTTCCTGAAAGTGAGTGGTTAATATTCTTTTTAGTAGGAGTAGGTGGAGCAGATCTTGCAGCTTCAAGGCCATGAGTTCCGTCTCCATAACAAGAACATGTCTGTAGAAAATCTGGAACCAATATAGGATTTGTTCCCCATTCCCCTTCCGAACCTATAACTATTATATTGTATAAAGGTGAGGTTTAACTTCAAGGCGCTGTACCTGGCCCACAGAGGAATAAACCAAAAAGGGCCCTCATTGATTAGAGTCCTCCCTGTACCATACACTCCTTTGAGGACCTTAAGATCCTCAAATGTGCAACTACTAAAGGCCCCATGAATCCAAAGGACCAGATCCATCTTGTATCTTACCTAGAAGCTGTGGAACTCCTTGCCGGCTGACCTAAGAAATGAAACTAATGAGGCAGTTTTTAGGAAAATGCTTAAAACCCGGCTATATTCACATTAGCCCCTAGTCTAAGTTAAGTTTGCTAGTACATCTATGACTCACTCAGAGCTGGGCAGCCTTTGTGTAGCTCTGTGCTTTACAATCAGCATAGAATAGTATAGTAGTATTAGGACACCAGGACATAGGCAGCATTTTAGCATGTGTTCACCCATAACTCCTGATCTATTATGTGCACTCATTCTAAAAACTGTCCAATTGATGTTGTAAGCATCTTTGCACATAAGTGTACATTTACTTTATGATATTTATTGTCTACAGAATGAAAGCAAATTATATTTGCAGCAGAAATAAATCCAACAGGATTTATTATCCTCACTGCACTACATAAAATAACCCCTGCAATAAATTCAATCAGTTATATCTGTTGTGGGCAATGTTTAATTTGAGCCACTGGTTTCCGATGTCTGGCACGGGCAGTTAACTGTCAACACCAGCATGAATGACAGCCTGCCAGACGTTGGCACTGTTTGTCTGATTTAGAGATAAGCACAACATTAGTTGTTTATTAATTCAATATACATTCATATGACTCATACCTGCAGTCGAAGGCATTCTTATAGCTTTGGGGGCCTGGAATAGCCTGAATTGTCAAACATGTATGATTGTAGTTGTGTTGGTACGGTCATTGGCAGTGGGTATTGCAAGCTGCGTTGACCACTGGCAAGGGCCTGGCACTTATATTTTTACAAATTAAGCACTGGTTGTGGCCTTTATACAATCACTAGCTGCCCGTCCCGACGTTGTCCGGGCATAAAAAAGATTTACCTGAAGGAAAGCAAACTTTACTGAACGCTACCCCACCGCTTTCCAATGCAGCAGGCGTCTTAGAATGCACACGGCCACACACAACAACGCTGAAGGGCACACACACCTCACAACGTGCACGAACGCTAATCCCATCACAGTGAGATTAGCGTTCGTGCACGTCGTAAGGTGTGCGTGCTGTTCAGCGTTGTTGTGTGTGGGCGTGTGCATTCTGAGACGCCTGCGGTTGAGATCGGTAACGCTTATGCCCACAAAGGTTGCTTCGCAACATATGTTATTAACGCCGCCTGAATGGCAATGTGCGTGAATGCGGCGCACCTTGTGTCTTCCATACGGACGTGTGAGAAGTGATTATAACTTGTGAATGGAAAGGCGCGCTACTGAATTACGCGGCCATTTTTTTGTTATAAAACTTGTGGCACGCCCCTCTGAGAACGATGTTGTGGTACGCCCCTCTCACAAAGTAAAATGTGTGTACTTTGACACGGCTACGACCACGCCCCCGACACGCCCACGGCCCTCTGAGAGTGTAGTTTGACACGCCCACTCCCCTCTGACATCGGTTACGGCCACAAAGTAAAATGTGTGTAGTTTGACACGCCCCCGACACGCCAACGCCCACAAGGGACTACTTTACCCCTAAGGTTCTTTGACGTTTCTAATGTATATGGTGGCCACCTGTATAGCCTATGTCCATCTGCTGCAACTCCCCTTTCCAATGCTGTATTGGGTGTTGTGATTGGTGCTGTACTTCTTGAGTTTACCTGCCTCAAAGGTTTCAGCTCTCTCTTTATAATAGTAGTATGGATTAGAATTCCCCACATGCTTTGCTGTTTCTTGAGATATTTACATATATACTATTATTTGATAGAATATGATAATATAAAAACAGAAGAACTACAGGTTTATAAATCCATCTACACGTTATGTCCACTACAGCGCATGGCTATATATATGAAGAGATACCTCTTTTTCACACCTTGGGGCATATTTACAAGAAAATGTGAGAACACAGTGTTACGCCAAATTTGACAATGCCGTGCTGTGACATTTTTAAAATGCAGAGATGCGCTGTATTTACAATAATATGGCGCTCCCCTGCATTTCCCCTAGCGCCAGCGCTGGCAGCCTTGCACCATGTTGCAAGGGTGCCTGCCCTGCAGAGGTGAATGTTTATGTGCAGGAAGGAACACCTTCCTGCACATAAACAATAAAAAATGGAAATTTGCTCTTTCCATGAGTGCTGCAGAATGGAAAGTGCAAAAAACAAGAATAAATTCATAATTTCTCCTCCTATTGCGATTTTAAGACAAGGTATTACCTGGCTTCAGTTTTTGGCGCGGCCTCAGCCTTGTAAACCTGGAGCAGCATCAAAAAGCAATGGGTGTTGCAGTGAAACACCCACTGCAACACCCATTGCCCGCCCCTTTGCTGTAGCAGACTGCGGGGAAAGGGTCATATTTACAAGGTGCCCCTCAGCAACATTAAGTGGCTTAGCGCCACCTTGTAGGTATATAAAATGGTGCAACGCCACCAGAGCACCAGAAAAAGTGATGCGCAGTGGTGAAAGGGGCCCGTAAATATGCCCCCTGCTTTTTAGGTACAAGGTTTGCTTTCTGCTGTCATTCTTACATCTGGCAGTCGCAGTGCAAACGCCCCACCTCCCAAGCACACCCAGAACTCGGTAATTACTAGCTGGCATTCCTTTAATGAGTCTTCTCATTCCGGACTGTCAGCTGTAGGGCTTCTCAGCCAAAGTGTGCTCTGGGCTAACTGGAGTAGTATTAACTGCCAGGCGCTGAATCACAGCAACATATCCTGTCAGCCTTACGGGATGCCTGAGAAAATTGCCCATGACATTAGCATAGCTGTGAACATGCCTGGGGCACTTTCGGCATAGACATGGGTGAGGCAGGCCTAACCTCACCTGAAAGGGTCCCAAACAGGGGTGAAGGCTCACATGCCTGCAGCAGCTGTGCAGGCAGTCGCTCCTGAATCCAGCCGCCCTTCATCCAGCCCAAGGTCACTTTATCCAGCCTGCTCACACATTCCGACCAATCAGCAAATGCTCTCACTGCCAGCAAGTGAAGTTGGCTCACCAGTCACACGTCATCTAACACACCTCTTGCCCAGTGCACTGCTTTTATCACATGCTTGCTGAAGCCAGACCTAAAGGGTGTGAACACTGACCCAGAGCTCATAGAAGCCAGCCACAAAGTAAGCGGGAAACACTGCTCTAGTCTATTTGTAGCTTGTACTCGGCGGAGATAGACACATACTGAACTCCTGAGGCTACAAACACTGCTCTCTTTGTGGTTTATAGTAACAGGAGTGAGACACAATATGCAGCCAGCCCTACAGAGTGTAAACAATACACTATTCATACTGCGTGCTCAGAGAAGCCAGATATGGAGGCTACACACACTGCTCTGTTTGTAGTTTATGGTAAGAGGACTGAGACACACATACGGAACCTTGCCCGCGCAAGGTGAAGCCGCGCAAGGACCGCTGGCATGGGGCTGAGTGGATTCATAAATCTTGAGTAAAGCTAGGCAGCGCAAATCACTGCGTTGCCATCACGCGGGCAACTAGAGCCAAATTTCGGGGGGGGGGGGGTTGCTGAAAAATATTTCACAACAAACGCCTAATTTACAAGTAAATGGTCTTTTAAAGACCTGTTAAGTACTCGGGTGCGGCTGCAAGTAGATGGTCACCAGCCCGCAAAGCTGTGTCAGCCCAGGCTGACACACACGACGGGTGGGGCTGAAGCCCCGTGAGCCCAATGGGTGTTGCCCTACTCCTCACCAAGGAGGCATTCCATTGGCATCGGGTGGCTGTTCCCACGCTACTCCCATGGTTTTTGACACATTCACAGATTTATCAGGACTGGTAAACCTGGTAATGCGCCAAAAATATACGCTTCCCCAAGTGGGGCATAATGAACAGAAATATCTTTAATGCTCCTCTTTGCTTCTTCTTTTTATGAGTGCTGCATCCTGCAGCACACACAGAAAGAGGAATTTGCCTATTAGGATTGTTTTTTTGCAGGCAAGTGCAGAAAGAATATTTTTTTTAATTACATTGCCAATTTGGAGGATTGCAGTGTTCCTTTTCTGCAGATAGCAAAAAAAAAGGTTTTAATGTACTGCTTGGGCCCAGAAGGATTGAGGATTTACAATCAGCTTCAAAAACGTGAAAGACCAGGTGACTTGGATGTCTTCAAATTAGCTTTAATGGACTTGGATGAACACTGTTCGCCTACTGTTTGTGAAGCAGTTATGAGACCTGCTTTTTTTTCAAAGGAAGCAAGAAAACACAAATCTATTGAAGATTACGTCTCCGCACTTAAAACATTTGCCATTACTTGTAAATTTGGTAACCATGATGATCTTGTAAGTGACCAAATCATATGTATACAAAAAATAAGTTTATGCAAGACAAGTTATGGGTAGATGGTGATTCTAGTCTCAAAGACATATGGCTATTGTTAAAAAAGCTGAGTTGTCAGAACGTTCTGCCAAAGTAACGTTAGGACAAAAAGAACGGATGTGGCGGATTCTGTTAATAAGATTTCTGAGGGGAAAAAAATCCTTTAACCCTACACAACATAGCAGCAAGAAAGAATTTAAAAAATATGATCGCATGGACAACACCAGGAAACCTAATTATGCATGTTACAGATGTGGGAGCTCTGCTTATTCAGAGCATTTCGACAAGTGCCCTGCTAAGTCTGCCAAATGTACTGAGTGCTGTCTAATTGGGCATTTTGCTAGAGCTAAAAAGAAACGGAAAGGCAAAGTAACATGCATTAAAGAGAGTGATGAGCATTCTAGTTCTGAAGAAAGTAGTGATGATAGCAACACACAGTACAATGAGAAAAAGAAAATGTTAAATATTTCAAGTCAATGTGGAAGCAAACCCCTTTGCTGGGTTTCCTTCAGTGGTGTTTTTTTACTGGCAGCTGCAGATTCTGGCTCTCCCTACACCATAGTTACAGAGAGTATTTGGGTTAAACACTTTGTTGGTGTGGTGGGGGGTCAATTGGAATCTCCTGATATATGCCCTGAGAGCTACAGTGGAGAGCAGATTGATGTTTTTGGCTTTAGACAACTTGTTTTCATATTCGAGGTTAGACATGCCTTATGTAAGTTATACGTAGCTAAAGAGGGACCCTCAGTTTTGGGCTGGAGAGATCAGAAAAAAACTTAAGATTGTCCTAGATCCCAACAGTCCAGAGCAAGTTCTAGTGGATTGTGAAGGAGAAGACACTAAAAACTGGGGTTTAGAAGAATTTCCAGCTGTCTTCAATGGTAAAATTGGAAAAATTGAAGGGTTTTGCTCATGTTATTTGGTTAAAACAGGATGCCACACCAAAAATTCACAAAGCACGCAACATTCCCTTCATTTTTAGAGATGCAGTTAAGTCAGAATTAAATACATTGCTGGGTACTGGTATTATAGAGCAATAGAAGCCTCTGAATGGGTATCTCCATTAGTTGTAGCCAGACGTGCCAATGGCAAGGTGCGCCTGTGTGTGGATTTGAGAGGGCTCAATGATGACATTATCGTGGATTAGTTTCCTCTTCCATGCATCGACGAAATGTTAACTTCAACTAGTAATGCCAAATAGTTCTCTACTTTAGACTTGTCTGCTGCTGATCATCAGGTTGTATTGGATAACAAAGTAAACATCTTACAGCTTTTTGCACACCCTTCGGATGCTACCAATTTAAACATACGCCATTTGGTTTAGCGTCCGCAGCAGCCTTCTTCAAAAGACTCATGTTTCAACTTTTCAGTGACTTAAAAGAGGTGAAATTTTTTCAAGATGACATCTTGATTATGGGTAAAACTAAACAACATCACAATTCAATTTTAAGAAAAGTACTCAGCATTCTTTGTAAGAAAGGTTTCATCGCTGAGATGAGTAAATGTAAGTTTGCTGAAAAGAAAGTCACTTACTTGGGGCATGAAATTAGTGAGAAAGGTATCAAACCCAAGGAGAAACTTGTGGAAGCAATCAACAAGGCTTCTTCTCCCAAGAACAAAGACGAGCTATGCTCATTTCTGGGCTTTGCAGAATTTTACTTGAAATTTGTTGAACATTTTTCAGAAAGAACCCATTGGAGTGGACTAACTTATGTCAAAATGCTTTTCTTGATATTAAGTGTGCCATCAGTGAAGCTCTTAAGTTACAAGCTTTTACTCCCACTGTCTTTGTCACTACTGATGCCAGTGGCAAGGGTTTGGGCAGCGTACTCACTCAAATTGATGACTGGGTTCAGAAATTGTCACAGTGTTCACCTCCAGGTCACTTTCCCCCATGGAACAAAAGAACTCCGTTATCGAAAGGGAAACATTGGCATGTGTTTGGGCTTTAGAACATTTTCGGAAGTTCTTGTGGGGAAGGAGGTTTACTGTTCGCACTGATCATAAGCCTTATCTAAATTGCTTACTACTGATGGTTTATCTAGGGCGTCTGCAAGAATTGCCAGACTTTCAATGCGCCTACAAGATTTTATTTATGATGTACAATATGTTCCGGGAAAAAGGAGGTCACTGCTGATTTTTTGAGTAGAATGTCTCTTCCTCTTAGGGAAGTGAATGCTAGTCCTTGGAATGATGCGTGTGTGCATGTGTTGCGAGTATTTTTTTGGAAGACAATGAAAAAGTCTTACAAAAAGAGGAGTGGGAAAAAGCTCAAGAGGAGGATGAAACTCTTAATCTTGTCAAGACCAACATTCAGTGTAGTTGGGGTAGCATTAAATCCGAAATGCTTGGTGAATTAAAAGCATTTTGGGAAGTTAGAAATGAACTAGGAGTTGATGGCATGTTTGTTGTGAGAGGGAACAAGATTATTCCTCCACGCAATTTAAGGAGTAAAATAATTTCTCTTTGTCATGAAGGTCACATTGGTATAACACATACTAAGAAAAACATCAAATCATTGTATTGGTGACCTAAAATTGATATAGAAACAGAGAGGTTTGTGAGACTGTGCATGGAATGTGAGAATTCTGATAAGTTCTTTAGGTTGTCCTTCTCTTCCCTGAGATGATGTAACATTGGCCATTAGGGGCCATATTTTATGATCTGATGAGACTCAGAGGTATATTCCTATCTTAGTGGACTTGTTTTAAAGGTGGATTGAACTTAAAGTAGTGAATAAGGTTGACACTGGTAATGTAATCAAATTCCTGGACAGTGTATTTTTGCCTTAAGGTTTACCAAAAACCATTCTTACAGATAATGATGTCCAATTTAGGTCTGTTGAAATGAAGGAATTTCTTGAGGTGACAGGAATTTCACATAGCTTCACTACTCTCTATCATCCATGGGGAAATGGTGCTGAGGAAAGGGTCAACGGTCATTTGCAAATGGCTAAGCGCAGATAAAATATTGATTGTGAACTTAAGAAAATGCTACAGAGTTACTAGTCACGATACCATAGGTGAGAAGCCCTTTGGTGTTATGAGAGTCCGTATTCCTCAATCTAAGGTCAATCCAGGTTGTATGGACAGAAGCAAACAAGTGGAGTGGGATGCAAAAAAGATCAGGATGCAGGAGTTGTATTTTAACTTCTCAACTTAAGAACAAAAAATACTTTGACATGAAACATGGTGTCCGTGATGTAAAGTTGAATGTTGGCCAATGGGTTTGTATAAAAGTAGCTAAAGGTAAGAGCAAATGTAGTGCTCCTGTACAAATTGTCAAGGTCATGAACAACACAGTAAAATTAACTGATGGCAGTGTACGCCATATGAGTCGTTTATCTTTAGTTAAGAATGTTCCTTGTCACACGTTGGATTTTGCTCATCAACAAGGACGTAAACGGAACTATTGGTGGATTCATGTTCACTCTGAGAAAACATCTACTTCTAATCCTGTTAATTCCAATATTTGTGTTCAGAGTTGAGATGATTTGAGTGGCATCTCAGCTTTAGGGGTTGACACAAGAAATGAAGCTTGCTCTGAGCCGTGCTTTGGCTCTGGGCAAAGTGAGGTTAGCGGAAAGAAAGTTAGTAATTTCGTTAGAGGCAATGTGAAACCCAAGCAACTTTAAGACTATGTATGTGATTCATAATTTCCATTTTAACATTTGTAGTCTCACCTGTTATTTCCTTTTTGTTTCCAATTTTCTTTTCTTTGTTTCTGTAAGAAGGGAGATGTGTAGTATTGGGGTTTTATTGTATTTCCCTGTATAGAATTGTCCGGTTCAGTACAATTAAGAATCAGAACAATTAGAGTGTTCTCAGTATTTATTAGCCTGTTTTAGAATGTTAAATCAGATTCATTGGAGCTGGTGACATTGCTACTTGGCCGAGCCTCGCTCGGGGTTGCCTAATAAAGAAGAAGCCTGCTACTTTATCTAGTCTCCTGGTCATTACTTCAAGGCTCCCAGGTCCTCTTTCATGCACATCGGATTACAAGCTTTCAACTCCTTTTTTTATGAAGGTCTAATTACAGTCTTCCAGGCCTTCTTTCATGCAGGTCTGATTACAGTCTTCTAGGTCTTTTTTCATGCAGGTCCAATTACAAGCTTCCAGGTTTTCTTTCATGCATGTCCGATTACAAGCTTTCAGGCCCTCTTTCATGCAGGTCTTTTAAAAAAATAATATTTTTATTGAAATATAAGCATACTTAAATTCCGTACAGATATATTTCGAATGAGGTACCGAGACTTCATATAGAGTTAACGACTGGTAAACTGCGTGGGATACACCTTACATGAGCATTGTTTTTCAAAATACTGTTTTCTCCTGAACCAGTTGAAACAAACAATAACCATCATACACCCCTCTCCCTCCCTCTTTTCCAGTTCTATCAATATCGTTCATGATAATAAGCAGTCAGTTTATCAATCTAGATTTTGTCAAATTAAGGCTTCTGTAAAAGACATGGGTCCAACAGAGGTTTCTCTAGTAGCATTCCCCCCCCCCCCAGTTGGCCAATGGTTAAAGAATTTTACCTCATGCATTTATAGGTCTATATGTTGGGGTCAGGGGTATATCATGATGGGTGTGTATCACTATTTCATGCAGGTCTGATTAAAAACTTCCAGGTCCTCTTTTATGCAGGTCTGATTACAGGCTTCCATGTCCAAGTTCATGCAGGTCTGATTACAGGCTTCAATGTCCTCTTTCATGCAGGTCTGATTACAGGCTTCCATGTCTTCTCATGCAGGTCTGATTACAGGCTTCCATGTACTCTTTCATGCAGGTCTGATTACAGGCTTCCATGTACTCTTTCATGCAGGTCTGATTACAGGCTTCAATGTCCTCTTTCATGCAGGTCTGATTACAGGCTTCCATGTCTTCTCATGCAGGTCTGATTACAGGCTTCCATGTACTCTTTCATGCAGGTCTGATTACAGGCTTCTAGGTCATCTTTCATGCAGGGCCAATCTGTGAATTTGATGTGTGAATTCAAATGTGACTGTGATGAAGGAGACCCCTAATGAGAAGAAGTTCCAAAATTTGCCCATGCATGCCTTGGATGGCCTTGTTGTATTAAACATGATAGTTTCACAAAAGAATCTCCTGTAATCACATGATATGGAGTAGAATGTGAGAGTAATAATACTCCAGCCTGATGCTAGCTCTAAAGGATTGGATGTATATTCTTTCATGAACAATAAGCACTGGACAGGTTACTTTGCTCACCAAAGGATGGATTTAAGTGTAGTTAGTAAAGTTTTAATTGTGTGATGTCTGAGATATCGTGAATGAAGATAGATATATATATATTTAAAAATACTGGGGCAGATTTACAAGCCCCCTGCGCCACCAGTACGTCACTTTTCGTGACCTACTGGTGGCGCAGAGGGCTCCTCCTTATTTACAAGGAAAGGACAAGCCACCCTGCTTGACTTTTCCTCTCCTTGTAAATACGGCCCCTTCACATGCAGCACTTTGCTTTGAAGGGGCGTTCCATGGGTGTTGCTGTGGGTGTTCCCACGCAACACCCATTGAACAAGACACATCTCCAGATTTACGAGAAATCGTAAATCTGGCTATGCGTCTGAATGCTACGCCACTCTAGAGGTGGCGCAGTGAGGCGCAACGAGGAGAAATGTTTTCATTTCTCCTCATTTTTTCCGCTTTCAATGCGTGTTGTATTCTACAGCACACATTGAAAGAGGAAAATGCCTGTAGTGATTGTTTTTGTGCAGGAAGGTGCCCCTTCCTTCGCAAAAACCATCTCCCCACGATGCAGGCATCCTTGCACCATAGTGCAAGGGTGCCTGCGCCAGTGCATGGCTGCTGTTTGTGTGCCAGCGCAGGGGAAAGCACAGAGATGCGACATATTCTTGTAAATATGTTGCATCCCTGTGTTTCGGAAATGTCGCAGCATGGTGCAGCCAAAGGGCTTGCTGCGCCACGCTGCGGCACTTCCTTGTAGATCTGCCCCACTGTGTATTTAGGGCCTTCTCAATTTGTTACGGTGTCCAAAAGTATTTTTACTATCTGCATTTGACCCAGAGAAAGATATGCGTTTATCAGTATAAATTTATAATGATTTCTAAGATGCATTTGAATAACTCTCCCCTCCAAACATGAATCCCACGCCTTAACCTGAGGCGTATAAAACAAAGGGACAGAGAATGAAAGGGACAGTGGGGAGCACAGTGGATGAGAATCAACATGTTACCGCCTCCAAACAGAATCAGAAATACACAGCAGGGCAGAAGCTCACAAGGATGGAAGCCAGAGGCCGGGCACACTGTGAGATGGTCAGAATTCACCGAAGGATAGCATAGCACTAGTGCTTAATCTGTGCAGGTGGTTAAAAGTGGTGTCCACCTGAACTCATTTTTGGTGACTGGAGCTAAGAGTGGCTACTCTGTTTGAGCAGAGGAGCGTCGCTCCACTGAAATGCCCCAGAGACAAAAAATAAAATGGTAATGAAGTTAATTCATTACCATTTAATTTTTCATCACCCCGTCCCGAACGGAGTGTCAAAAAGAGGGCAGGGCTGCTGCTGTCCGGCAGAAGCAGAGAGAGAAGGGCCCTTTCAGTTTAAAGAGTGCATGTCTTTTTGGTTGGCTTAGTTGCGACGGCCAGCCACACATGCGCACTTTAAACCTCTCCAACCCAAAGACAGCTGGATTAGAGAAAGCAAAAGCCTCTGAGTGCTCTTCTGAGTCTCCAGTGGGACCTATGAGAACAGAATAGTATCAAGGCATGTATTCAAATCTTGGTCCCAATTTCTATACTTAGTACATCCGCAATTTATGATACTCAGATCCATACATGTAAAAGACAAATATAATTTTAAAGTAGTTTAATTAAACAACACTCAGAATCAAAATTTCTCCTGTTAAAAATAAGTCTCTCTCCTCAAGCTCCCATGCCTCTAACATTCTGCTCATTATTCTAAACTGCAGCCCTAAAATTGATGTCCACTAACCTGTGTATATTGTACGGAAGGATGCAACATCCTTTCCATGCGAGGCCTTCCATTATTCATCTCAACCACCTAGTCAAGTGATAACCGGCCAAACATGTTGTCCATACACGTGGCTTCGCGATGACATGGCTAGTCTACCGAATCTCACGTTGCCAGATGGTTATTTGATTAAGACTTTAAATAGGGACGCAAGGGGTGGCGGCATAGCAGTCATCTATAAAAATCAATATACTTGCTCTTTTACTAAGGCAGATATTTGGGGCTGCGAAAGCGCTCGATTTAAGATCGTTATGGGCCCACATTTTGTTTTGTCAGGGCTTTATATCTATCGACCCCCTGGACCTGCTTCTAAGTTCATTGAAGCTCTCCTTGAGGTGGCCAACTCTTTGGTTGTGGGCTCGGGTAACTTCACAATATTAGGAGATCTAAACCTCCATTTTGATTTGATTCATGACCCTACCATCAAACATCTCCTGGCGGATCTGGCGGCCCTACAATTAGACTGCTACGCACTCGGCTGGGCATGTATTAGACCCCGTCTTCACTAATATCCCGGAGGTCAGGACAGATGCGCCCAAACCTATGGGATGGACAGATCACTAATCAAAATTATCATGATGGTCAGGGAAATGTTCAACAAACATGAGCCAGTCCGGCTCTTCAAGAGGCCTTGGCATAAACTCAAAACCAAAGACCTCCACACCATCCTAGGAGCATTCCATTGTGAGGACAATATGGACATCGATACGGCATACGCCGCCTTCCATGACTGGATTACCAGAGGACTAGATGCCCTCATTCCAGCTAAATGGACCAAGGGGCGCAGATCCCCCTCCAACCCATGGTTCAATGACACTCTGAGATCCATGCGGAAAGACTGTAAGAAGGCTGAGCGAATCTGGAGAAGGGACTACAAAGATAGGGATAAAGTACTATATCTGGTCAAACAAAAACTATATCACAAAGTAATTTGCTCCACGCGTGCCTCTTTCTATGCAGAAGAAATTAATTCTAGCCCTAACCCCACCAAATGTATTTTCAAACTGGTACAAGAACTCCAGAATAGTAGAACCCCTGTCTCCAGCATCACCTCCGTGCAGCAGGGCGAGGACCTTGCCATTTTTTTTGTAGAAAAAGTGCAAAAAATATACAGGTCATTCCCGCAGCACTCCTCTGACCCACTTAACCCCACTAATCCTAACATTGGTGGCACCACGTTGGCGCTCATACCAGTAATCTCGTACGATGATTTGACCAAGCTCTGCAGGAAAGTTAAGTCTGGCTCTCCTGCAGACCCCATGAGGCCGGCTCAATTTACAGAGTCTTTAGCATACTTCCTACCATCCCTGGCCTCTATACTCAATCTTTCCTTCTCTTCGGCCAGTGTCACGATTGACTGGAAACAAGCATGGGTTTCCCCCATCATTAAAAAGCCTACTCTGACGGTTGTGAAAAAAAAAAAGCCTACTCTGGACCCTTCTAAATTAGAAAATTTCAGGCCCATTTCGTTGCTCCCATGGGTGTCTAAACTTGCGGAGGCCCATGTAAAAACGTGTTGTCCCAATACATGCATCAAAATAACAACCTGGACCCATCACAAAACGGGATCAGGCCGGGCCATAGTACTGAGTCTGCCCTACTGTCCACGACGAACACCTCCGGACAATTCTTGATGCCGGTCAGAGTGCTGCGCTGATTCTGTTAGATCTCAGGGCAGCCTTTGATACGGTATCACATGACATTCTGTTACATCGTCTGGCGACAGTAGGGATTGCCGGTCCTGCTCTGGAATGGTTCCGCTCATTTTTGAAGGACAGATCCTTCCGGGTGTCAGCTCCCCTGTATCTTTCCCAGTCCCATTCCATCGGCCAGGGAGTCCCTCAGGGCTCTGCACTCAGCCCATCCCTTTTTAATCTCTACGTGCAGCCACTTGCGGTAGTGGCTAAGGAGTGGGACCTTACGCTGGTGTCATATGCAGATGACACGCAGCTGGTCATCACTCTCACCGAAGAACCATCTACTTCGGCCTCAAGATTTAGGGGTGGGCTGGCTGCAGTAGCCCAGTGGATGACGGATAATTGCCTGCAGCTTAATGCAGGCAAGACGGAGGTGCTGCTTGTCGGGAATAATACCATTTATTGGAACGAGCACTGGTGGCCCTCTTCTTTGGGCACCATTCCACCGCCTAAATCCCTGGTTAAAAACTTGGGTGTCTGGATAGACTCCTCACTCAGCTTCCAGACCCACTCAAAAAAAGTGGCAGCTACCTGTGTAGGCCTGCTGAGGAGTCTTAATCCGATACTCAAATTCTTTGACTCCAAAGTCCGGCAACTCATTGTACAATCCATGATCCTCTCTCGTTTGGATTACGCCAGTGTTTTATTTCTGGGCGCCAATAAAGCGGAGATAGCGCGATTGCAACGAGTTCAGAATTCGGCGGCAAGATCTTTGGTGGGTCTTCCTGGCAGATGCTCTGTTAGAGCTACCATTAGAAAGCTGCATTGGCTTCCCATTGAATCTCGTATTCAGTTCAAAACTCTCACTCTGGCATTCAAGATCCTCAAATCCAGGTGCCCAGAACTTCTGCGCCCGCTCCTGACACCTTATGTGCCACAGCGCAGTTTGCGCTCATTAGGCCAACACCTAGTGACCGTACCCCGCACAAAGCTCTGCCGTATTGGCGGTCGCTCTTTTAGGGTGCTGGGAGCTAAGCTCTGGAACTCCTTGCCATTGAACATTCGATTCTTGGAAAACTTGTCTGCCTTCCGGAAAGCCGTTAAGACCCATCTGTTCCCCCCTCCCTAGGATTTCTTGTCCCAGTTCTTTCACCTCTATTGGTATGACACTTATTGATCTTCAGCGCCGGGACGCCTCTTTGCTGGGGCAGCTGTTGCACTTAATCAAATTGTTAACATAACATAACATTTAAATTCAGCAAATCAAAACATCACATAATCGTACAACCTCGTCAATTCACTCCATCCGGACCAGAAAGGATACCCCAAAATGGAAAACCTGATTGTATGAGTGCAATATCCAATGGCTCATCTCCATATGGTTATGTGAAAAAAGAGGAAAAGAGGTCATTGTATTACAACGTGTCAGCAAAGGAGAAAACTAGCCCGCTCATCCAGAAAGGCCACCTCCAAACACAGGCCTACTTATATTTCTAATTGTTGGAGGAAAGTGGAAAAATTAAAAACATGATTGGATGAGTGTGACATCAAATAGCTCATCTCCATATGGCTCCTTGAAAAAGAGAGGAAAATGGGACATTAAATACATTGTGTCAGTAAGAGAGAAAACTAGCCCTCATTCTAGAAGGCCACCTCCAATCACACACCTTCTTATAATTGTTGGAGCCAAGGTCAAAGTTGCAAGGCAAAGACATAAAATGTAGAGATATCGATTACTCCCTCTCATGTTAAGTGTAAACACATCTCAGCAACTAGGTATGTGGACCAAAAAGGGAAAATCACAAACTCATTCATTGATTGGCTCCAGACAACATCCAATCCCAAGCTTTCACAGCGTCCATGCTATACTACCCCGACCCACAAGAGAAAAAACGAGTCATGTAGGCAAGTGTAAATCACAAAAGACATCGACCCATGAGAACACTACAGTTGCAAACAACACAAATATAAATTAGGCCTGTCTCAATAATCTCCCAAAAATCTAGGCAGAAACGATTTCACTACCATACATTGTGCTAAATTCGGTTAACGTAATCGAAATTTACCAATGGAATGGGACAGAGAGGAAACAATAAGATGTGTGTGTTGATTGGAAGTGAACAACAACAAATTAGAGATCTCAACATTATTCGCAAAGAATTAAAGAAACCCATGCTTTGAACCAAGGACTAACGTTGAAAATTTACGTAGGGATGACTATGATAATGAAATGAAAAGACAATTTATTGATACTGAATGTTACCATAAAATGTCCGTGAATCCTCTAAGTGAAGCTAAATTTGTAATCTTTGAGAAATGGTATGCTTAGAAGGAGATTGGACCCTTTGATGAGGCAGAATTTACATACCTGAAGGTGACAGATTCTCAATACCACTTCATTTATATACTACCTAAAATATAAAAAAAATCTAGATGCTCGCCATCAGGTAGACCTATAACTTCGGGTATTGGAAGTTTAACGGAACATATGTTTGAATTTGTTTTTGACACATTGTAATACAATGACCTATTTTTTCTCATTTTCCACAAACCCGATAGCGATGAGCCATTGAAAGTTACACTCATTCAGTCAGGTTTTCCATTTTGCAGTATCCTTTCTGGTCTGGACGGTGTAAATTGCTATCAGGTTGTAAGATTAGATGATGTTTTTGATTGGTGAATTTAAATGTTTGGACAAAATGATTTGTCCGGTTATCACTTAAATATGTGGTTGAGATGAATAACGGAATATGAGAAGACTGCATTAAAGGGATGTTGCGTCCTATATAATACACACAGGTAAGTGGACATGGATTTTGGGGTTGCAATTTCGAATGATGGTGAACAGAATGTTACAGGCATAGGAGCTTGAGGACAGAGACTGATTTTTAACTTGGTAATTTTGATTACACCTATGATCTACAATGAAGGGCAGATGGTCACTGTTGCTTATAAGTCACACTGGTGTTCCCTGTCTGAAGCATGCTTTGCTTCTATTGAAAAAATTCTGACAGCTGTGCAAACAGCTATTCTAAAAGAGTGCCATTTGCCGCAGGGAAAACATACCATTATTGTTCCTCCCGTACCAGCACTAGAGGCAGCCACAAAGGCAAGTATTCTGACATAATAAAAAAAAGATCCAATTCTAGGGTAACTTAAGATGGTATTTATTCAGATAGTAGGTTCAAAATAAAAGGTACAGGGAGCCCCACCAGAAGCAGCCTTCCTGCTGCTCAGCCCATCCTCCAGCGGACAGTCTCAATCATCCAACATTCCACAGCACCATCCACACCAACATTCCACACCACACACACACACTGGCTGAGCAGCAGGTACAACACATTCCTAATGTTCACACCCTACACCCAAGATGGGTACACAGGCCTCTTCTTTAAGTGCAGTAGATGTTAAGTTTCAGAATGATTGCACTCCTCATATAAAAGCTTTTCTCCAATACGAACAGGATGCTGCTCGGACTCCAGCTACATTACCTATTGAGTCTTACCAGAGTATCTTTTATACAGATGGCTATGCCCAACCTGCGGTAGGAACTAAATACAAATACACTGCAGCTTGCGCAGTGGTACATGGTGTAATGAAGGAGGGTGAATTAATCCCACAGCATGCGCACAATAAAATCTTAGGTGATAGTAACACACAGCATGCAGAATTACATGCCATGCTACTTGCATTACAAAAGGCTGACTCATCAGCTCCCATACGTATTATGTCCAACTCAGCCTTCTGCATGCAAGGTTACAATGTCAATTTGCAGCATTGGTGGTTGAATAGTTTCAAGGATTTAAAGGAAAAACCTATGGAGAATAAACAGCTTTAGGGAAAGGTAGCTGTCTTGGAAGTCAACCTTCCATTGGTCCATGAGTAATTTTAATTCAGAGTATTGTTTGGCTAAAGTACTTTAAAATGATATTTGTCTTTTACATGAATAGTATGGGTTCTGATAATCATGAGTTGTGGATATATTAGGTATAGAAATTGGGACAAGGGTCTGAATACATGCTTTGGTGCTATTCTGTTCTCACAGGTCCCACTAGGGATAAGGAGACACAACCTTTTCGAATATTTGGCATACACTATTGATGAGGAACCACCAAACAAACTCAATAAAAGTGAGTAAAGGGTAGATATGTTGGGTATTAATTTTAGAAGTTATAATACAGAGAAGTGTTGTTGGAGGTTATTTATACTTGGCCACAACCAATGTAAGTGATTTAAAAATGAGAGAAGTGGTTAGTTTTTCTTGATTGTTTATGCTTTTTTTAATCCAGAGTAGATATACTACATTTTAAAAACAGAACTAAATATGTTGTTGTTGTTGCAAAAAACAATGTAATAAACATTGGCTAGCTAAAGGGGTCTGTAATAATTACACACTACACATGTTTTAAGGTAAATACATGGGTATTTCCATTTCACACTTTACGAAATATAGATCTCAAATGAAGATGGGCACAGATATTCTAACAGCCATAAATGCAAAAATCAAGCAAGCTGCGAAACCTCCTGCAGGTTTTCCTTCAAATACTCCCACACCCTTAATTCAGATAACATTCTTGTAGTTACGTTACCAGGAGCGGGAGACAGAATAATGCCTCATAGTCTGTCTAGATTTGACTAATGTCCTGATTATGATCTTGGCGGACAGGGTTACCTATCACAAACGTGACGGATATCCCATCTGCCAAATTACAATTCCATTATATCCTATGGAACTTGTCATTTGGCAAATAAGATATCTATCACATTTGTGACGGAGTATCCCATCCACCAAGATCGTAATCCTGTCCTTAATCAAAGAAGCACATGAGGGATTGGCCTCTGCACATGCAGGAATAAACACAACCATAGCAATGCTACAGCAATGCTAAAGGAAAGTAGAGCAAAGGGCCCTATTTCTCGTTTCTATCAACAGGTTTTTATGCTCAAATATGCCCCTATGGGCTAAGGCATCCCCCCGGGAATACAGTTATCTTGCATAAATATTTAGAAATATTACCTGCTTCATTATTATTATAACATATTTTTATTGATTTTCTCAACTTTACAAGTCCCATAAACAGTTGTTCCTAGCGCCTACATTGCATTGTAGTAGGTAAAATAAACAGTGAATTCTTCCACCCAACCCCCACCCCTCCCCGGACTCAGCCTTGCATGTTTATACATGCCTAACAGTCAGCACTGCAGCATAAAACATTTATACACAATAACAGAGTTACATTCCACATCCCGGGCACTATATGTAGGGCCTACGCCATCCCACGTTGTACCCATCCTCGTGTTCTGAACGGTCTCATGCCGTGTGTGTCTCACTACTATTCCTGCACATCTATAGCCATAAAGTCTTCTAGCATTGCGTCCAATTCCAGCGAAATGGGTGTCTTCCGTAACCCCCTCTGCTCCTCTCACTTTAGCTCGGCTCCTTCTGCCCTACCCCATGTGATCACTTCATTATACTAGTCTAGTACTGAAGGTGATCTGGTAGTCTTCCATCTCATAGTTATATTTCTTTTAGCCAATATCAAAGCCAGATTAACAAATTTGCAGACAGGGCTTCCCTTTTTTCCCTTTTGTCCCAGTCCTAATAGGCAATACTCCAATGTCACACTGTTCCGCACCAGGGCAACACTATTCACTATTTCTTGTATTGATGACCAGTAATGGGTCAGCCTCGGGCAGTCCCATAACATATGCAGCAAAGCGGCATTTGAGGAGTGGCATCGGGGGCAAGTATCCCTTATATCTGGAAACATTAGGCTTAGTTTGTGCGGGGTCAAATAGGCGCAGTGAACAATCATAAGCTGTATAAATTTACATTTTGGATTCCTAGATACGTTTCTTGGGTATTCTAACAGTGTCTTCCATTCTTTATCAGTGAGCTCACGGCCAATATCCGTGTTTCATTTGTCACGGGTGGTCTGGAGTGACACTAAAATGTTTGTAGGAATACCCTGGTACAACCATTTTGTCAAGTGGCTACTGTTGCCCATCAAATATTGCATGTGTGTTAGTGCATGTGTTGGCGGTTCTGCTCCCTCTTGGGTCCAGACAGTTTGGACATAGCGAGAGATGTTGGTATGGAGCAGAAATACCCTATTTGCCACTCCCTGTTCTCTCACGAAGGTATCGTGATTCATTAGGGTACCATGCGTAAAGAAATTGCCCAGTGTGGTCACCCCCGTCTCTGCCCATGTCACTATATGTCGAAGAGTTACCGTCCTTGATGGTAAGGGTATATTGGGAGCGTAAGGTGTAAATATCTTGGTGTAACACGTTGCCTTTTTCCAATACAACAATGCAGTCCTTAACAGTGGCAGCACTGTCGGAGGAATTCTGCTGTTGGGTAGCAACAGTGCGTGTAGTTCTCCTCGCTCGCATGCCTGGCGAGTCGTAGCAATTTGATGTAAATTGCAGCCTGTAAGCCAGTACACCAACCATTACAATCAGCCTGCATAGCAGTAGGCCCTCAGGTCTGGAACTTCCAGTCCTCCTTGTTTTATGTTCAATTGTAATTTAGTAAGTTCTATGCGTCTACGTCCAGTCCCCCATATTAATTCAATACGAAGAGAGTCCAGTAGCTTAAACACCTGTGGTGGAAGGATGATAGGCAGATTGGTGAAATAATATAACAGTCTAGGGAGCATCACCATTTTGGCAATGGCTGCTCGTCCCGGCACCGATATGGGTAAAGAAGTCCCATCCAAAATACCATCCGTCTCTCTACAGATCTGGATGCCCAGGTATCTAAAAGTAACGGTCAAAGTTAGAAATGTCCAGCGTCCAAAGCGAATTGGTTCATCCCTCGTCGTGTCATTAAAAAAAGTATACATACGATTTGTTTTTGTTAAGACCTGAAAGCCTTTGAAATGCATTAAAAAGTGTGGGGATGGGGTCATAGTCCTCATCCAAATTATTGAAGTATAATTTGAGTTGATCCGCATATACCGAAACAACATGTACTTCTCTATCTATCAGTATCCCTATATGCCCTGCCATAGTACGAGCTTAAGAAGTAGAAGCTCCAATGCTAAAATAAATAACAATGGGGAGAGCGGGCACCGCTGTCTAGTACCCCTGCCTATCTGATATGGTTGTGAGATGTGGACACCCGTACGAGCATGTGCCTTGGGGTTCCTATACAGCAGACACACCCAGTTCATGAATTCCTCCGGAATACCAAACTTTGAGAGGGTACTTATCATATATCGCCATTTCATGGAGTCGAACGTAGGTCCAGAGAAATGCAGCCCTGTGGATGGGCAGATGCGGGTGTATGAGACATCACCTGGTGAAGTCTCCTAATATTAAGAGCCAAACACCTACACGGTACAAACCCACACAGTGTGCATCAGTCGAGGGATGAACTGCAGAATTCTATTTGCCAATAACTCACTCAGAATCTTATAATCTGTGTTAAGTGAGAGGGGTCGATAACCTGCCATGTCTTTACTGTCTCTGCCCGGCCTCGGGAGCAAGACCACTGTCGCTTGTAATGTGGTGAGCGGAAGCGAACCGCCATCTAATGCTGCCCGATACAATCTCTGTAGATGGGGGACTAATAGCTCAAAATAAGTGGCATAGAATTCTATGGGTAATCCATCATTGCCCAGTGTTTTATTGCCAGGAAGAACCTAGGCCTTTGCATGTCTGACTTGTGACCACTTAGTAGTTGTGGGAGTTCTAGTCCCTCGAAGAAGGACTCATACTCATCATCATCAGCCTCTACCGAAGGCGCACACAACTGTTCATAATAGTGTTTAAAGGCATTGTTGATTTCTAATTGGGTGTGTACAACAGCACCTTCTGGAGTATTTATTTCAAGAATAGGAGGCACTGACGGTGCATCTTTAATAATTCGAGCAAGTAATGGGCCCGCCCTATCTGCTTTTGCATGCTGTTTCAGCGTGTATAAGCGGTAATCCAAAATATGAAGTTCTTCTAGAACTTTAGCGTGTGTTAGGTGCGTCTCTTGCAGCTCTTCCTTACACGTCATGTGATGCTGCCTCCTGCTCCAGTTTACCCAGCCTATTTTCCACTTCTTTGAGTTTATCAAGTAAAGCTATGCACGCTTCCACTTTTGTACTAATTGCCACCCCGTATCACAGTTTTAAAAGCGTCCCATTCAATTTGGCGCATACTAGCGGTGTCTGTGTTGTCAGTAAAATAATTAACTATAGCCGTAGAAAGGGCACTGTGAAACACCACAATCTCCAGGTTGGTATTGGAACTTTCCCCCACAACAGTGTGACTTCTATGGGGTTGTGATCCGAATAGGTTTTGCCAAAGTACGTAGTATCTGTAACATTTACCAGTAGATTCAGTGAACAGAATATCCTATCTATACGGGGATGCAGCCTATGCGGCGCCAAGAAGAAAGAATATTCTTTATCAGTGCACTGCCCAGGCCGCTTAGAGCGCGGATATTGAACTATAAAGACGGGGATACGATACTGCACGCTGCCAGGGAGAATGCTCCAACAACATTTGAAAACAAAACAATTTCTCTCTACCTTGATTTTACCATGGCGGTCCAGAAGGCGAAAGCTACGTTCCAGGACATTAAAAAGAAACTCCGGATCCACAACTTGAAATATGCGCTCTTGTTCCCAGCTCGCTTAAAGGTTATTTACTTTATCCCCACCTCCATCACAACACTCTTCCCAGTCACGTCGACGGCAGGAAACCCAGACACAATGTGTTCAACAGGACGGATAAAAAGCGACACACTCGACCGGGCACAAGTGTAAACCCCTCGCAAGAGCAGATTTCAGACAGCCAAAGAGACGCTATACTGACGGCAGTGGCACTGGCGGCACATGATGCTCAATCAGTCGCGGAAACTGTGGACTCTTCGGAAGATGCCAAAGCTCACTTGGACTCAGAGAGTAGCATGGCCATGTTCCCCCTGGTTACCCAGCAGACTGTCAATGATTATTTGGGTTGAATGAAACGTTTTTTTTGTTTTCAGTCTTGTCGTCTTTGCCAGATGAGTATGAAACACTATATAATTTGACACTGGATGGTCTTGTTGTTCACTGTAATGGTATCAAGACAGGACGTTATTGCGGCGAGACTGTCCTTCCGCAACATCCACTCTGTCCGGTAAGCCCTTCAATTGACGCTGTAATTGTTCTATCTGTGAGGTGTGCATTGTTTGCTGTGGTATTAGGTCATCCAAGGCTATTTTATTAGATTTGACCTTGTCCACCAGTTTTGTGTGGTCTGCCTTCAGCAAGGGGAAGCTGGTAGCCAATGTACTGATTTGAGCTTTTATGGCAGTGCGTGAGTCTCTTATTTCCTTTAAAATCAAGTCCATCTTGTCATGATGGCGACTTGGCTCCGTAGGCGGGACCACATTCAGATCAGGACTATGCATCTGAGCGTCCTGTATAGGGCCATTCGGGTTGTCATGAAGTGGGGGGTCTGGCTGTTTGGTTTTGAGATGCCCCATGATTAGAATAACCCAGGATAGGTGGCGGCTTCATAGAACACTGCAACACTACCCACTTGACACAGGAGGCTGTCACTGTATTACTCCTGGACTGAATCCTTGTCAGTACCAATGCAGTCAATCCAGAGTATAACCTTGTTTCTGCTCCTTTGTTTAGCTCGGCTCACCACTTCATTATGACCCCAGGCCTTTGCAAATCTCTTGGCAGCACACTACCACCCCAGCACCGTGATGGTACTCTGTGGAAACAGCGTATGACGGCGTTTCGACCCTGATATGGATGTAGGGTCTCTTCAAGACCTACGATGTGGGGGACATCTGATTTAAGAATTGCTGGTATATTGGTGGTGTGCGTGAAAACCGTGTGCAGGTGAATTTAAAATACTCACTAGGAAACCCAGCCGGGTTCCCTAATGAGCGTGTGGATTTTAGCAATTCTGGGATGCGCAATGGCCATCCTCTCGGTTTCACGGCTTGAGTTCTTTAAGATTCATTAGCAGGATGCTGATGTCTTAGTCAACGCGGGCGCTGGGTGCCAGTCACCGCGGATAGTGTTGATTTCTTTCTTTGATGGATTTGTAACAAGGAACCGCTTCCGTCAAGCGGTACCCTACATCCATATTAGGGTTGAAACACTGTCGACAATTGAGAAAAGCGAACCATTGTAACTGGCATTCTATCATCATATAGATGTTATGTATCTGGAAAAAAGAAAGTGGTCGCTTTTGTAAACAACAACGTTTATTGGAAACCTTGCACATATTGCCTCACAAATGTTATTCTTATGTTTTGGTTCATAATTTCACTTGGGACACACTACACGACTGTAAATATTTGTTGCTATACGTGTAAAACTTTTTCACTACAATTTAATTTTCAATATGATCATTGAAGAACTGAATCAATGTGTCTGAGTCTCTTTCTATCCGGCATCTCACCTCAATCCCTGTCTATATATGCGATTTTTGCCTTTTCTTTCAAATTACTATTAAGTATCTTTTCCACAGGAGTCACTGTTTTTCATAAAATTCCTGTCCGGCTTATCTGGAGTGTCGCAAATGGCCGGGCGTGACGCAGTTAACAATTCCCGGAGAGACACTCTGTCATCCTCCCCTCGCACTCCAGGCATGTTCCCACGATGGTCCCAGCGACACCAAGTATTACCGGGGGGGTGGGGAGGGAGGTTGTCTGTACAGATATCCCTCATCGGTCGTCTCTGCTCCCGGGTCCCTTAGTCTGCTCCGCCCGCCATATTGTTATTTGCCGGGCTGCTCGTACCTGGGAAATTACGGCGGCTGTGCACTCTTCTCCTTTCGGCCCTCCAGTCTTTGAAGTCGAGAGCGGGCAGGTTCGCTGGTCACTGCAGATTGTATCTCCGCATCACCTGCCTCATTCAGTTTGCAGCCCACACCAGCGCCATCGTGCTCCTCCGTCACCATTTGCTGCTCAGCTCCGGTCATTGCAAACACAACAGTGATGGACAGAATGTGGATCAATGTCACACATTCACCCCAGTCCAAAGATCTGGGCCCAAATCCATTGTTTTTCCACTCCACACCACCCTGGGTTAGACAATGGCGATATGCAAATCAGCGCTGACCCTGTGCCCCATGGGAACAGTCCAGTCCGAACTACAAAAGCCATGTCCTTCCCAGAACGGAATCAAGCATCCGAGGACCGGCCCGGTTTCGGGGTAACACCTCTCATCAGCCCGGCTAGCTTGACTCCAGTGGTGTGGAGTGCCTGGGACTCACGTCTGAGCATCCCCAGTACACTTAGAGCGGTAATTGCAAACACAACAGTGATGGACAGAATGTGGATCAATGTCACACATTTACCCCAGTCCAAAGATCTGGGCCCAAATCCATCGTTTTTCCACTCCACACCACCCTGGGTTAGACAATGGCGATATGCAAATCAGCGCTGACCCTGTGCCCCATGGGAACAGTCCAGTCCGAACTACAAAAGCCATGTCCTTCCCAAAACGGAATCAAGCATCCGAGGACCGGCCCGGTTTCGAGGTAACACCTCTCATCAGCCCGGCTAGCTTGACTCCAGTGGTGTGGAGTGCCTGGGACTCACGTCTGAGCATCCCCAGTACACTTAGAGCGGTAATTGCAAACACAACAGTGATGGACAGAATGTGGATCAATGTCACACATTCACCCCAGTCCAAAGATCTGGGCCCAAATCCATCGTTTTTCCACTCCACACCACCCTGGGTTAGACAATGGCGATATGCAAATCAGCGCTGACCCTGTGCCCCATGGGAACAGTCCAGTCCGAACTACAAAAGCCATGTCCTTCCCAGAACGGAATCAAGCATCCGAGGACCGGCCCGGTTTCGAGGTAACACCTCTCATCAGCCCGGCTAGCTTGACTCCAGTGGTGTGGAGTGCCTGGGACTCACGTCTGAGCATCCCCAGTACACTTAGAGCGGTAATTGCAAACACAACAGTGATGGGCAGAATGTGGATCAATGTCACACATTCACCCCAGTCCAAAGATCTGGGCCCAAATCGATCGTTTTTCCACTCCACACCACCCTGGGTTAGACAATGGCGATATGCAAATCAGCGCTGACCCTGTGCCCCATGGGAACAGTCCAGTCCGAACTACAAAAGCCATGTCCTTCCCAGAACGGAATCAAGCATCCGAGGACCGGCCCGGTTTCGAGGTAACACCTCTCATCAGCCCGGCTAGCTTGACTCCAGTGGTGTGGAGTGCCTGGGACTCACGTCTGAGCATCCCCAGTACACTTAGAGCGGTAATTGCAAACACAACAGTGATGGACAGAATGTGGATCAATGTCACACATTCACCCCAGTCCAAAGATCTGGGCCCAAATCCATCGTTTTTCCACTCCACACCACCCTGGGTTAGACAATGGCGATATGCAAATCAGCGCTGACCCTGTACCCCATGGGAACAGTCCAGTCCGAACTACAAAAGCCATGTCCTTCCCAGAACGGAATCAAGCATCCGAGGACCGGGCCGGTTTCGAGGTAACACCTCTCATCAGCCCGGCTAGCTTGACTCCAGTGATGTGGAGTGCCTGGGACTCACGTCTGAGCATCCCCAGTACACTTAGAGCGGTAATTGCAAACACAACAGTGATGGACAGAATGTGGATCAATGTCACACATTCACCCCAGTCCAAAGATCTGGGCCCAAATCCATCGTTTTTCCACTCCACACCACCCTGGGTTAGACAATGGCGATATGCAAATCAGCGCTGACCCTGTGCCCCATGGGAACAGTCCAGTCCGAACTACAAAAGCCATGTCCTTCCCAGAACGGAATCAAGCATCCGAGGACCGGCCCGGTTTCGAGGTAACACCTCTCATCAGCCCGGCTAGCTTGACTCCAGTGGTGTGGAGTGCCTGGGACTCACGTCTGAGCATCCCCAGTACACTTAGAGCGGTAATTGCAAACACAACAGTGATGGACAGAATGTGGATCAATGTCACATTCACCCCAGTCCAAAGATCTGGGCCCAAATCCATTGTTTTTCCACTCCACACCACCCTGGGTTAGACAATGGCGATATGCAAATCAGCGCTGACCCTGTGCCCCATGGGAACAGTCCAGTCCGAACTACAAAAGCCATGTCCTTCCCAGAACGGAATCAAGCATCCGAGGACCGGCCCGGTTTCGAGGTAACACCTCTCATCAGCCCGGCTAGCTTGACTCCAGTGGTGTGGAGTGCCTGGGACTCACGTCTGAGCATCCCCAGTACACTTAGAGCGGTAATTGCAAACACAACAGTGATGGACAGAATGTGGATCAATGTCACACATTCACCCCAGTCCAAAGATCTGGGTCCAAATCCATCGTTTTTCCATCACTGTTGTGTTTGCAATTACCGCTCTAAGTGTACTGGGAATGCTCAGACGTGAGTCCCAGGCACTCCACACCACTGGAATCAAGCTAGCCGGGCTGATGAGAGGTGTTACCTCGAAACCGGGCCGGTCCTCGGATGCTTGGTTCCGTTCTGGGAAGGACATGGCTTTTGTAGTTCGGACTGGACTGTTCCCATGGAGCACAGGGTCAGCGCTGATTTGCATATCGCCATTGTCTAACCCAGGGTGGTGTGGAGTGGAAAAACGATGGATTTGGGCCCAGATCTTTGGACTGGGGTGAATGTGTGACATTGATCCACATTCTGTCCATCACTGTTGTGTTTGCAATTACCGCTCTAAGTGTACTGGGGATGCTCAGACGTGAGTCCCAGGCACTCCACACCACTGGAATCAAGCTAGCCGGGCTGATGAGAGGTGTTACCTCGAAACCGGGCCGGTCCTCGGATGCTTGGTTCCGTTCTGGGAAGGACATGGCTTTTGTAGTTCGGACTGGACTGTTCCCATGGGGCACAGGGTCAGCGCTGATTTGCATATCGCCATTGTCTAACCCAGGGTGGTGTGGAGTGGAAAAACGATGGATTTGGGCCCAGATCTTTGGACTGGGGTGAATGTGTGACATTGATCCACATTCTGTCCATCACTGTTGTGTTTGCAATTACCGCTCTAAGTGTACTGGGGATGCTCAGACGTGAGTCCCAGGCACTCCACACCACTGGAATCAAGCTAGCCGGGCTGATGAGAGGTGTTACCTCGAAACCGGGCCGGTCCTCGGATGCTTGGTTCCGTTCTGGGAAGGACATGGCTTTTGTAGTTCGGACTGGACTGTTCCCATGGGGCACAGGGTCAGCGCTGATTTGCATATCGCCATTGTCTAACCCAGGGTGGTGTGGAGTGGAAAAACGATGGATTTGGGCCCAGATCTTTGGACTGGGGTGAATGTGTGACATTGATCCACATTCTGTCCATCACTGTTGTGTTTGCAATTACCGCTCTAAGTGTACTGGGGATGCTCAGACGTGAGTCCCAGGCACTCCACACCACTGGAGTCAAGCTAGCCGGGCTGATGAGAGGTGTTACCTCGAAACCGGGCCGGTCCTCGGATGCTTGATTCCGTTCTGGGAAGGACATGGCTTTTGTAGTTCGGACTGGACTGTTCCCATGGGGCACAGGGTCAGCGCTGATTTGCATATCGCCATTGTCTAACCCAGGGTGGTGTGGAGTGGAAAAACGATGGATTTGGGCCCAGATCTTTGGACTGGGGTGAATGTGTGCCATTGATCCACATTCTGTCCATCACTGTTGTGTTTGCAATTACCGCTCTAAGTGTACTGGGGATGCTCAGACGTGAGTCCCAGGCACTCCACACCACTGGAATCAAGCTAGCCGGGCTGATGAGAGGTGTTACCTCGAAACCGGGCCGGTCCTCGGATGCTTGGTTCCGTTCTGGGAAGGACATGGCTTTTGTAGTTTGGACTGGACTGTTCCCATGGGGCACAGGGTCAGCGCTGATTTGCATATCGCCATTGTCTAACCCAGGGTGGTGTGGAGTGGAAAAACGATGGATTTGGGCCCAGATCTTTGGACTGGGGTGAATGTGTGACATTGATCCACATTCTGTCCATCACTGTTATGTTTGCAATTACCGCTCTAAGTGTACTGGGGATGCTCAGACATGAGTCCCAGGCACTCCACACCACTGGAATCAAGCTAGCCGGGCTGATGAGAGGTGTTACCTCGAAACCGGGCCGGTCCTCGGATGCTTGGTTCCGTTCTGGGAAGGACATGGCTTTTGTAGTTCGGACTGGACTGTTCCCATGGGGCACAGTGTCAGCGCTGATTTGCATATCGCCATTGTCTAACCCAGGGTGGTGTGGAGTGGAAAAACGATGGATTTGGGCCCAGATCTTTGGACTGGGGTGAATGTGTGACATTGATCCACATTCTGTCCATCACTGTTGTGTTTGCAATTACCGCTCTAAGTGTACTGGGGATGCTCAGACGTGAGTCCCAGGCACTCCACACCACTGGAATCAAGCTAGCCGGGCTGATGAGAGGTGTTACCTCGAAACCGGGCCGGTCCTCGGATGCTTGGTTCCGTTCTGGGAAGGACATGGCTTTTGTAGTTCGGACTGGACTGTTCCCATGGGGCACAGGGTCAGCGCTGATTTGCATATCGCCATTGTCTAACCCAGGGTGGTGTGGAGTGGAAAAACGATGGATTTGGGCCCAGATCTTTGGACTGGGGTGAATGTGTGACATTGATCCACATTCTGTCCATCACTGTTGTGTTTGCAATTACCGCTCAGCTCCGGTCAGCGCTAAGCCGTTCTGGGCGGATTCGGGCTCGGAACTACACTTTTCCGGGGTTTCTGCACCCCCGGTACTCCCGTCTGCCAGGGTACCGCTTGTTAAGCGTGGATGGTCAGTGATTATTGCCTTAGTGTCAAGGCCCACCTCGGAGCTTCTTTAGCTCGCGCTCGCCATGCTTGGCGGTTGGCCACGCCCCCCATAATGCCTGCTTCTTAGGACATGTTCACCAGCCTCAAAAGGGTGCAGGTGATGGGGAAAA
The DNA here is from genome assembly GCF_964261635.1 of Lissotriton helveticus. Classification (NCBI taxonomy): domain Eukaryota; kingdom Metazoa; phylum Chordata; class Amphibia; order Caudata; family Salamandridae; genus Lissotriton; species Lissotriton helveticus. Next base: position 1,540,825,731 of record NC_136068.1, on the reverse strand, counting down.
TTTCCTGGGACAAATTCATGATGTCCCACTCCTTAACGAGGTCTTGGAACTTGCTGTAGGTGAGGCTGTCAGCACGTGCAGCATGTTTCATATGGGGAGTCACTATAATTATAGTCTGCACTATGAAACCACATTTGCAGCTTACTGGTTGTGGACAGTTTGAGTGGATAGACATTAAGACTGCAAACTAAGTGCCTAACACCAAAGTATCACATACATCGCTACCAGTGCCAACATAGCAGTGGACGTGAGGCAGCAACGGCCAGGCCTCATAATTCTCCATGGTCACTTCTGTGTTGAAACATTTTTGGAAAAGCAGCTCCAGGAAGGCTGAGGAGATCAGCTCTTAAGTCAGCCCGGACCTTCTGCCCCTCTGCAAGTATCACTGACTGCCACTTTATTTACACATTTTACATAAAAAGTGTATTTTGGATTGTTTCACTTTTGTACCTAGATTATACCACTGCATTAAATGGCATCTGTTAAAATTAGCGAACAACACCCTTTCTTCTGTGGCAATTTTACTAACTGCTCAAGTTGTCTTGTTTCTTCTATACGAGTTTTTATTTTTTTATAAATGGAGCAACTATATGGTCTATTAAACCATTACCATACACAAGAGACTTTGTTGTAAAGAGTACACCCTAAACTATTTCAAGGTACTCTGAAATGTGAAGATCATGGACAAGGAGGCCGGGTGATGAAAAGTAATCTCCTAGGGTCACATTGTTTGCTCAGGCTTGGAAGCTGGGATTGATACCAGGTTTCCTGATTAGACACTGCAATTCAGTTTGTGGATGGATATCACATTCTGTCTCCCTTTAGCCCTGATGACAGTTTTATTAGTGACCCAAGGGGCAAGTCATTGTCTTGTGCCTCCAATACAAGGCCTTTATTGTTGTTATATAGAGATCTCCAAGAAAAAGAGAGGGACCCACCAGCCAAAGGGGAGGGGTGCCAATATAAACTTTAGTCAGAAAGGAAATACCCTTTGACCACTTACACACTTACCATACAACTCTTACACACTGCCTCACACCAGTAACATGAGAATGGACAGCAAGGATGTGATCAACAAATACCCAAACTAAAAAGGGATGCAATTTTTATTAAAAAACATAAATCAGATCATATTCAATTGAAAAAGGCTGCAAAACAGTACATAACTTTAAAAATGTCAAGATGACATAAGATTTAAAACCCCAATACATTCAGATGCCATACAGTAAGAAACATTACAAATTGGGAACCAAGGAAGAGAGGACAATAATTCCTAATTCTAGAGAGGTAACCACTAAATCAAGTTGATGTTATCCGGTAGCAACCGTCCTCGCACTGGACGGATTGCTACCGGATATACGCTGGATCTGTACTGAATAATCACTACCTGATGATGATTGGGATTACATCTGATCTCTGAAGAGACTGATTGGAAATCCACACTCTGAAAGCACTGTAATTTGAAGACCACAGGTACAACAGTGTCTAACTGGAAGCGCCCATACCGAAGGAATCTACAACATTATCAAGGTTTCAACCAGTGACATTTTGAAAAGGTCAATGTTATAATGCAGATTAATTTTGCCCTGAAGATGGTCTGAAGGATACGTACCACAGAAGACCGAAACATCGACTATTTTATCCAACTCCAAATGTATTAATCTACACCAAGTGACTATATCATTGAATGAAATATTGGTCACCTTTATGATTTTATTAGGAGAGGATTTTTACTTATGAAATTTAGGTGTGATTTAGATGTACCTTTTTTCATTTGTTTGCATTTGCTATCAATCTTAGTGTTGAATGTACCCTATTAATTATTCATGATAAGAAAATATATATTTTTTCAAAAGATATCCCATAGTTTGCTTTTTGTTTTTGATTTATTCATTTGTGCAATTAACTGCCTAAATTGATAATTGAGACACAGATAACTAAAGTATCTAGTTTTTCAAAAAAACAGTTGAAAGAATTGTACTAGACAAACGAAATCCCTTGTAGGCACCTCTACCTATACTATCCATTCAGTACATGCCTATTTCATTGGCAATACTTCCCTTTCCAACTCTGAATAATTTTGTTCTGCTGGTGTCAGGGAATGAAAGTACTAGAAAACGGGAAGCTCTTGGGAATCATCATTTTGCTTTTGTAGGAGGACCACCCCTAAAGCATTCTCGGAGGCATCTTTTTTCACCATAAATGTTTTCCTTGGTTCTGGATGAGGAAAAACTGGGGCACATGTACATGTCTTTTTCAAATACTGGAAAGTCTATTCAGCCCAGGAATACCACTGGAAACCCTGGGCCAATTGTTCCTTCTTTAGGAGACGAGAAATTTCAGAAGAGTAGGTGGAAAAAGTCTTAATGAATTGCCGATAGAAATTGGTAAATCTAAAAATAAATTGGGTTTCTATGACTATGGATGGGGATGGGCAGTCAAGAACTGCTGCAACTTTACTTGGATCCATAGCGACCCCAGTAGAATTCAGGATAAATCCTAAGTACTCTACTTCAGTTTTTCAAACGCACACTTTTCTGGTTTGCAGGTTAAGCTATTCTCACAGAGTCTGTGTAGTACTTTAAACACATAATTGTGATAGATAAACTCTTGCAAAAAATCTGAATATCAGCTAGATTTACGATGACCAATAGATTAATTATGTCAACAAAAATACTATCCATGAATCGTTGGAAAACCAAAAGGGCATTGAAGAGACTGAAAGGCATCATTCTGTAGTCATAGTATCCAAATGGGGTAAGCAAAAGCAGTCTTCCATTCATCGCCTTCTTTTATACGTTGGAGATAATATACCCCTTTAAGATCCAACTTGGTGAATATGCAGGATCCACAGACTGCTTCCAAAATGTCTCCAATAAGTGGAAGCGGCTATCGATCCTTAATGGTTATCTCGTTCAATCTTTGGAAGTCTATAAAGGGGCCTAAGATCCTTTTTCTTCTTGAGAACAAGGAAAAAAGGGGCTCCTGTAGGTGAGGTAGAGGACATAATCTGTCCATTTTCTAGATACCCTTTCAAATATTGATGTAGAACATAATTTGTCTGATTCTGACAGGAATACACCAGTCTAAAGGGAATTTCACGTACTGGTTTTAGTTTGAAGGCACAGTAGCATGGCTAGTGTGGCGGTAACTTCTTAGACTTGGGTGACAAAAATACCACTCTACCAATACCAATACTACAGGTACCCCCACTCAAACATACATATTTATCAACATCACAAGCATGATTGCCTGGGCGGCACTACCGGGGTTGAAAGTTGTGGCTTGCTGGTGAAACAGTTCTTCAAGGCACACGCAGAGAGCACCTCAGGTGCTGCTGGGTCAACATGTATATTTTTTTCATGTTACTAAGTGAGTGGTGACATTTGCAAAGATCTTTTTACATCTGTTAAGTAAACGCTGCTTTGCCATCAGTAACTGGGAACAGAGGGAGTTTGGAGATTTTCTTTGTGAGATAAAACTGTGCTTCCCCATGAAGTAACGCTTTATTTTATATGGATCCTGAGTGGAGACCGACCGATTGAAATTTGGCAGCGCCCTTACAGGATAAGTGAGTGGGGGAAAGAAAACACAGGAGTGGGGCTGTAAGTAACTGGAGCGGGTAGGTGAAGCTACTCAGGTGGACAAGCAACAAAGAGGGAGGCAAATTAAGAGAAAGAAGAACGATAGGGGAAGAGCCAAGCAAGATAGTGGACAACGTTGCGGGGGGGGAGGGAGGGATGCACCCAAGCAAAAAATTATTAGGCTAAGCACATGTGGCAGGGGTGAAAGCACACAGTCAGCTAGCACTGCAGAGGGGGCAACTAACACAAGGGAGACAGCAGGAAACGAGGAATATGGAGAGGGTGGGGGGTAGAAAGCGCAATATTCCTCACCTAAAAACCCTAATTCAGTGGTGGAGACACAGTCGCTTTGCAATAGTATTGCTAACTTTTTCCACACCAAGATAGTAGACATACATACTGCCCTGGAAACTTTAAATTTGGAGCTTAACACACGCCCAACACCTATCTTTCCTCTAGACCATCCTCCTATCAGCTCTGAGATCTTGGAAGCAAATCTCGGTTCCTGTTTGACACAGTTTCCGCTGATGTCGCTGGTGGAGCTTAATAATCTCCTAGACGCTACTAATTCTTGCTCCCCCCTGGACCCTTGCCCGTTGAAAACTCTTAAGGCCTGTAGAGAGACTGTACTTCCTGTTCTATTGGAGATTATGAACATGTCCATCACGGAAGGGAGTTTTCCAGTAGCCTGGAAGACCGCAGTAGTTAAACCTCTGCTGAAAAAGGCTTCCTTGAATCCCGATGTCCTGAAACATTTCCGGCCAATTTCCTTACTACCGGCACCGGCCAAAATACTCGAAACCCATCTTAACCACCACCTGTCCCTATATCTGGAGAGGGAGAATCTGTTACATATTTCCCAGCATGGGTTCCGGGCAACCCATAGCACAGAAACGGCCCTTACGGTGGTAGTCAACAACATCAGAGCGGAAGTTGACAAGGGTCGAACCACTCTGCTGGTGTTGCTAGACCTAACAGCAGCGTTCGACACCCTGTCCCCCTCAATCCTGGTTGACAGGTTGAGGTCGATAGGGATCGAGGACAACGCTCTGAATCTCCTTTCTTCTTTTCTTCACCAGAGACGGCAAAGAGTAAAACTGGGACAATTTCTATCTCCCTCCCAGGCGGTGCAATATGGGGTCCCACAGGGTTCGGCTCTGAGCCCTGTATTATTTAACATCTATCTGACCCCTCTTGCTAAAATTATAAGATCTTTTGGGTATCAAGTACTCGCATATGCCGATGATACTCAGATCATTGTCTCCACTTCTCGACCGACACAAGACTCCGCTTCTAAATTTAGAGCATGTATGGAAGAGGTGTCAGTATGGATGATACGTAATCATCTTAAACTAAACGGAGAGAAGACTGAGATCTTGGTCTTTGGTGGGAGCCATGAAGTGTCGAATGATGATTGGAGGCCTGTCTCTCTAGGGGAATGTCCCCAACCGGTACAGGCAGCCAGGAATTTAGGTGTCATAATTGACCCTTCCCTCTCATTCGACCATCAGGTCAATAAAACAGTGGCCACATGCTGTACCATTATTCGAACTCTAAAAAAGATCGCCCCCTATTTATCCCCTGAGGCACATAAACAGTCAACGGTCGCCCTGGTATCTTCCAGGCTCGACTATTGTAACGCGCTGTATGGTGGGATCAATAAGAAATTGAGTCAGCGACTTCAGGTGGTTCAAAACGACGCCGCCAGGCTGGTTCTCAATCTGCCTAGGCACTCATCTGCTACTAAGGCGAGAAAAGAACTTCATTGGCTGCCTATTCAGGCCAGAATTTCGTTTAAACTCCTCTGTCTTGCCCACAGGGCGGTATTTGGACCAGGGTCTGAAGGGATTAAATCCCTAGTTAGCCCCTATATCCCCAACAGACCACTTCGGTCATCCACTAAAAACCTGCTTACCGTCCCGAGAATCAACAAAGTGAGATGGGGAGGAAGAGCGTTCTCCTTCCTGGTGCCCAAACTGTGGAACACCTTACCGCCTGAACTCTCTAGCTAACCTTTTGAAGACATGGCTTTTTTCACTGGCGTACTAATTAATTAAATATGACTATATCACCCTCTCGCTCTGTTATGATTTTCTGTCTGTTATCTGCGCCTTGATGCCCTTTGGGGTTACGTTTCTGCACATTATAAGACTCACATTCATTCAACATTGGTGCGGGTGAGCATTTTACAGAAGCACACAGCAGCGGTGGAAGGGAAAAGCATCAACATAGACGAGTAGTGGATGGACACAGGTATCTTGTTCCAGGCAACAGAGGAGGGCTAAATACATGAAGAAGACGTGACAAACGGGAGCAAAGCAAATGAGAGCGATGCTGAAGCTAATAAATGGTAAGCTATTGTAGGGCTGTAAGCCCGCTGTATGTAAACAACATGTCTTGCAGAGACTGCACATGCGCTGTCATTGCGAGACCTAAAAATGCAACTACCCTAACGAATCACGCAGGACCCTGGGAACCTTGGCAGCTGACTTTGTTGGGGTATAATTTACAAAGCAGCAGTCAGCACTCTGCTACCCATGGCAATTAAAAGCTGTGGCCCAGGTCCTGGAGTGCTACGTTTGTTTACTTGTGCTTTCATTCAAACCATTTCAGATGTGGCTTCTATGAGGCACTCACAGCATTGTGGATCCAGCTTCACACATTTTAAAACACAAACATTCTCCGGTCCTGTCCAAGGCGGGTACAGCATCTTTTCTCAGATCTGTCCCAACCCAGTTGATTGTGCCAAGGCGTAAAACAGGAGCGCTGCCAATTGCCACCTCCCTGATAGGAACTAAATGTAAACTAGTCCTGAGGCTCCTCTGTGCCAGCAGCAGACGTCTGGTAGATTTCAACAACCTCCAACCGGTGAGGCTCCAAAGTAATCTACTAAGCATATATAATTCAAACACTCTGGTCTTGTAAGCTTACGTTTTTCATTAAAAGGTAAAACATAACTAAGTGATACTGTCCCTTCTTCAGCAGTCTGAAAACATGTTAATTGTTCTTTGCCGCATTTAGGTGGTGTTTTGCTCATGACAACGCTAAAAGTTTAAAAGGACTAGACTATAGTGGTTTTCCCTAATAAAAATGTTTACAGGACCTGCATTTTTCAAAACTAAACAGAACAGTTTACAATATTTGAAATTGTTTTTGTGTGTGTATTTCTGTGTGCACTTGTGTTTGTGTTCTCATGCATCGGGGGCATGATGGGAGTGGCAAGCCATGACCGCTCTGGGTGACAGTCTGCGCTCTACAAGTATGCGTTACATACATACATACATACATACATGACATATGATATAGCTGGCATGTCACCCTGCCCTTGGATGACTGAAAGCTTCAGTCTGTTCTTCCTTTTCACAGATCAATTTACTTTCTGGTCTGTTTTAAGGCAATTTCTAAACCACTTTAATGTGCAAAGCAAGAGTTTCCCAATATTTGTCTCATTTCATGGTTATAACTGTTCTATTTAATTCACGATAAAGCGTCAAACATATGGCCTTAAAATGTCACACACAAGCAAACCCGTTAACAGGAAAGGGGGGGCGCTCGGCCCCCACGCACACATGGCTGGGCCCGGTCCCCCCCTCTACCAGTGCTGGTTGGGCTGCGCGTCCCGCCAGTTGACCCGGAAGCAGTTTTGCGCTTCCGGGTCGAGGGGGCGGGATCGCAGCGTAGGGGGGGTTTAAGAGCCTGGGGAGCGCGGGAAGCGGCCTCTTTGTGCCCGCGCTCCCCAGGCTCGCTCCTCGCCCCGCTGTGGGGCCTTTAATTTTCCTTTTCTTTGTTTTTGTAGGTCCGCTGCATCGCAATCGGTGAGAGTGGAGCTGCTGAGCCCGGGAGAGCAGAAGATTCCTCCTTTTCGTCGGGGGACGTGTGCCAGCCGGTTTCGCGTTGTGGAGCCCAGGAGAACAGCAGAGCAGCAGCACTCGGGAGGAAAGGACGAGTCTTCACGCTCCGGGCGGCGGAGCCCAAGTGCGGGCAGAGATGGTAGTGCATTGTCACTTACATGGATTCCCTATTGGTTTTTACAGACATTGTCAAGAAATCGATCTGTGTTTTGCCTGGAAAGTTAAGGACATGTCTCTAGGTTAACTGGAAGTGTCACCCATAACCAAACTGAAAACTTGGCAGCTATGCTGCAACATCCTAGAAACAGAAGGGGGATGGGAGCACACTGCTTCACCTCCCAGCACAGTTCCCCTCCCTCTGCATCCTGGTAAATGCAGTTCAATTTAAATGCTTACTTGAAATTTTGCAGAGTGTTTCACCAAAGTTTGTGCATTCTAGAAACACTCATCCACACACAGAATTCACCGAGGCTTGTGGAGGGAACACAGTTCACAGCAGGCGCAATACAATATTTCTATTTTGCAAGAAAAACACAATTATAGAACATAATCTGGAAAAAGCAAACACTCTTTTGGAATGCAATAGGAACTAAATCATATGAAACGTAAACACAAAAAGCTATCACTTACATGGATTCCCTATTGGTTTTTACAGACATTGTCAAGAAATCGATCTGTGTTTTGCCTGGAAAGTTAAGGACATGTCTCTAGAACCCTATAAGCCTGCCGCACCACATGCACAAATCGTGCCTTGTACGTTTGAGGGAAGGCTGTCAGCATTTCTTCGCCTGGAGGAAGGATCATCCCTCAACTATCAGGGTCATATTCCATTTCTGTTTATTTTGGCCCGAAGAAAATCTGGTGCTGGGCCATAAAAGCACTTACAAGGCAAGCTGCAAGTCTCAGAGGAAAGTCTTCCCTGCTGGGCCTGAGAAACCAGCAGTCTCCATTTCCTGCAGTAACCGGATCCTACCTATAATATACCCTGATATTCACAGCTCGAGTTAACCATTGTGCCGGTCACAATGACCCTTTTCCAGGAACAAAGCGAGCAGGGAAGTCTAGTTAACTGGTGGCGCAGACAGTCGCCGATTTTAAGTTCTGGAATCGCCTTGTGGTTTACGGCCACGTCTGCATCCGGAGTAATGCAGAGAAGTTGGACTTTCTTATGTTATTCGTGATTGTTTCTACACCTGTCACAGCCGCTGGGTGTTTTGGGCCCGCTGGATGGCAGGTGTCGCTAAGTCTCAGGGCTGCCAGATTCCTGAGCTGATACAACACGACTGTGGGCAACAGGCAGGCGCATACCTGCTGTAGTGATGGTTGATTAATCATGTAGACAGTCCGAGTGGTATATTATAAGGTCTATTCCAGGTTAGTACATCAATCCATGAACCCCACAAGGAGCAGGTTCCTACCCGCTCAGCCAGGTCTTCACCTGACTTCAGGGAGTCAAGGAACATTCTAAAGCATCACAACATGTGAGCATTCGACAGGGACAAGTCAGAGGCTGAGAAGGATGCAGGGAAGACAAGACACTACACATCTCCCTTTTTTACCACAGTATTAAAAAGAAGTTTCAGGAGGAAACATATCAATAACAGTATAATAACCATTACACTAAAGGAAAAAAGAAGCAACCAGGTAAGCAAGAAACAGTAGAGAAAGGAATCAAAGTCGAAGGAGAGACATCACAATCAAATACAAGAGGTGATAAAGGAAGTGGGAAACGAGCAATAGTGAAAAAAGAGAAAAAGGAGGTAAATTATGAAGGACAGATGTAAACACGTAAAGGATAAAATAAGAATGGAAAGAATGCAAATGAAAGGAACGAGAACAAGGAAAAACACAGATTGTCTCTTCAAATGACAAGAGAGAACACATCTTCTCCGTAAAAGACAAAAGAGAAGGAGATGGTAAGAAAGTAGACACCGAACACCACGCCTCAGCAAGCTTTATATTTATGGGGAGGAGGAGACTCGGGGTGGAATTAAAAAATGCCTCCCACGTACTTGTCGGCACGAGGCCCTGCCCCCTCCTCACACTGTGAGATTGTTCTACAAGTTGGCAGGTGTGCAGGCGGAAGTCTGAGGTTGTAGCAGTGGTGCTGTTGTCTGCCTGTGGTATGTTATGCAGGAGGTGTTTTAGGCAATGTTCATGCTGGTGTACGGTAACGTTGCTTACCTGTAACCGTAGGTTTGCAGCTTGTTCTGCTTGCAGGTGCATTTTCTTTGGACAAACAAGCACAGTTTTTTCTAAACTCTTTTGTTACCACTCTCATCGTGACTCGTGACCACGCCACCCTGAAGCACACAGAGCACCGGCTCGGTGCCCAGGGCTGATGCATGCGCACAGTGCAGGGTGGGTCTTAGATGCGGGGGGAAGTGTTAGGCGACGGTGTGTGCAGTGTGCACGTTATGCAGTAGGCAAGAGATATTGCAGGTGAGGTGTTCAGGCAAACAGAGGGGTGCGGATGAGTTGGAAAGAGGAAGGCCCAGGGTGATATAAAGTGTATACTTCGAGATGGCCGTGACCAGGGATGTAGCCTCAGGGGGGTGTTTTCAGTCGACTATGGTGAGGAGTATGTCGGATTTCACCTGAGGTTTTGCCTCTTTGTTGTAGAGCTTCCTACAGTGCAGCTGTTTTGAAATAAGCCATTGACAAAACCAGAAAGCCTGGGTTTAAAGTGCTCACACATGCAGCGTTTCCATTACACATTAGAGCGAGACACACAGAGGCCTATAGTTGTAAGTGGTCCACTGGTCCCTCTTGCAGGTCGATGCAAGGACTGAAGTGGAGACAGAAGGCTAAACCCAAATATCCAATAGCAATAGCCTAGAGGAGAATACTCTCCCGGGAGGAGCCAAGACGTGACTGACAAAGTCTCAAACCAGTAGCAAAGGGTGGTCGAAAAAAAGACAATGGTAGAAACTGGCAGATCTAAAGTCTGAACTATGTATATTGTTAGTAATAGGCCTGTTTTAAAATAACAGTTTAAAACCCATTCTAATAATGGAGCTAAATGATAATGAATGCTGGTAAAATGCAGCTATGATCAATTTACAGACTATGTGGCAGATGTATTAAACTTTGACGTAGCGCAGCCAGCCACCGTGTTGCATCGCGTGAAAAAGAAAGGAAAGGAATGCCCAGTATTTAACAAAATATGGTGCATTCCTGTCCTTTCCTTGCACTGTAACCCTTTTGGCTGTGGGGTGGTGCAAAGGTGTCTGCGTTGTAGGCAGGATTTCTTTTGTGCAGGAAGAGACACCGGTCTGCCCAAAAAGGTATTTCCCTCTTTCTATTTATGCTGCAAAATGCAGCACACATAGAAAGAGGAAAAAAACGAGGAGAAAAAGTTATTTCTCCTCGTTTCACCTCGCCTGTGAAGACGCAGCATGTTGATGCATTCTCAGGTCTGCCAGTAATGGTAAATCTGGCAATGCACCAAAGTCCATGGGTGGCTGCATGATAACACCCATGCTCCACCCACGGACCACCTCCCTGGGGCAGAGTAACGCAATGTAGTGATTTGTGTTGCGTTACTCTAGATTTATCAAGCCACGCAAGGAGGCCTTGTGTGGCTTGATAAATCTTACTTAAGTGTTTTATTGCCCTTGGGCCCTCCTTTTGTGGCGCAAGGGCGACACAACACTTTGATAAATATGTCCCTGATTGTAATGCAAAACATGTGGAGAACCTAGCAAGAACAGTAGATGCATGTGGAGCTGAGTCGACTTACACTGTTCGTTCTACCAATCCAAGATATTATGCTCTATGCCTGTGGTTCCCAAACTGTGCGCCGCGGCGCCCTGGTGCGCCGTAATGAGGTGCCAGGGGCGCCGCGCACACTAGGGTGACCAACCATCCGTAAATTCTGTCATTCTGGCCATCACAGGGAGCAGCGCTGCTCCCCTGTGAGAGGCCTCACCCCTACTGCTGGAGGCGCCTCGCACTTTTCAGGAGCACGAGAGCAGCCCCTCCCCCTCCCGCCCATTGTCATTCAGTATGCTGCTGATTGCCACTTACTGAATGTCAATGGGGCAGTCTGGGGGTGTGACACCATGTGGCGGCCTCCTCCTGCCTCAGTGTACAGAAGGGCATTCTGTACGATTAAAAAGTAAAACGCCCATGCTGCAACGTTAGAAAACACTTCATTCAAAGAAGCCTGTAAAATAAGTTTAAAAGAACAGGTTATCGTTCTCTCACTGTCCTGTCATTTTAGAACTGAAGTATTTTCAATATTGTATTCAACAAAGCCATGGTTGCTCCTTTTTTTTTTTTTAAGGAACTAGCAACCATTGACAAAGTCAATAGTCCTGGCTTGTTGAGGTGTAATGATACTTGCTGTATTATATATCTGGATGCAATGACAGAGACAACATAATACCAGTGAGGCGGAACACTATGCTAAGCGCAGATTTTTAGCCTACGTGTTTTAAGCTGCGCTCTCAATTACGTCAAACACCCCCTTTGAAGAGACCCCCCAGTTTTTTTACACCGCTTAACCCCTTCCGTGCTCATGACGAGCTGAGCTCGTCATGATTTGCGCCGCTCGCATGCTCATGACGAGCTCAGCTCGTCATGTAACGCAGCTTTTTTCAAAACGCCGCACAGCGTGAAAAAAGCCGCCCCACGCATGCGGTTAAAGCCCTGGAAACAACACAATGTTACAGTAACCTCACATTCTGGCACTGTGCATCATGCATGACTCATGCCTTCTGCGTTTTCAGTCTGCCTATGTGCAGGGGCATAGTGAACTCTCCACCACCCGACCCCTTGCTGTAGTTCATTCTTGATGGGACTCTTCTGACTGCAACTCTGCAAACAAAGGCTCAGCTCATAATGTGAAAAGGTGGTTGAGTCAATAAGTGAAGGAATGTCTGAATGGCTGGATGGATTACTGAAAGGATGAATGTATGAATGAAAGGGGGAATGGATAGATAATGAAAGGATGGGTGGATGAGTGAATGAATGGAAGTATGGATGAGAGAAAAGGTAAATAGATGGATGTATGGGTGGAAGGGTAGATGTATGGGTGGAAGGGTAGATGGATGGATAAAAGTGTGGATGGGTGTGTGAAAGGATGGATGGATGAGTGAAAGGGCAGCTGATGGGCGAGTGAATTGGTGGATGGGTGTGTGAAAGGATGGATGGGTGGATGAATGAAATGGTAGATGATGGGCAAGTGAATGGGTGGATGGATGAATTGATAAGTGAAATGGATGGATGAGTGAAAGGGTGGATGTAAGGATTGATGAGTTAATGAAATGGAGTAGATGGACAAAAGGATGAATAGATGAGTGAAGTGAAAGGGTGGATGGGTGAGAGAACGGATGGCTGTATGAGTGAACGGATGGTTGGATGAGTGAAAGAATGGAAGTATGGATGAGAGAAAAGGTAAATAGATGGATGTATGGGTGGAAGGGTAGATGTATGGGTGGAAGGGTAGATGTATGGGTGGAAGGGTAGATGGATGGGTAAAAGTGTGGATGGGTGTGTGAAAGGATGGATGGATGAGTGAAAGGGCAGCTGATGGGCGAGTGAATTGGTGGATGGGTGTGTGAAAGGATGGATGGGTGGATGAATGAAAGGGTAGATGATGGGCAAGTGAATGGGTGGATGGATGAATTGATAAGTGAAATGGTGAATGGATGGATGAGTGAAAGGGTGGATGTAAGGATTGATGAGTTAATGAAAGGGGGTAGATGGACAAAAGGATGAATAGATGAGTGAAGTGAAAGGGTGGATGGATGAGAGAACGGATGTCTGGATGAGTGAACGGATGGTTGGATGAGTGAAAGAATGGATGAGTAATAGGATCAATGGATGGATTCATGAATGGATGAGTGGGTGGGTAGATGGATGGATAAGTGAAAGGAGGTGGAGAGAGAAAGGGAGGATGAATGACTGAAAGGGTGAATGGGTGGAAGGATAAATGACTGGGTAAATGGATGAGTAAGTGAATGGGTGGATGGATGAGTAAGTGAATGGATGGCTGGGTGGAAGAGTGGATGCATGGATGATTGTACAGATGGATGGGGTGAAAGGGTGGGTAGATGAATAATGGATGGATGAGTGAAAGGGTGGATGGAGGGATGGATGAGTGAAATGATGGACGGAAGGATATATGGTGGTTAGGTGTGCAAATGGTTGAATTTGTTTGGATATAGATGGGCACACAGATGGAAGGACAGACCTTTTTAGTGTAAAAATAAGGCTGGGGATACGGATTACGACAGACCAAACTCAATGGTCCATTTTCTCAGAGCGGGTCTCAGTACCAAAAGGTACTGAAAGCAGCAGCTGGCATAAATAAGGGTTTAGGACCAGGCACTCTGTTGGGGAAAAAACCGATGGATTGGGATGCAGCCAAAGTGATTGCCAGTGGATGAGATTAATAATTCAAGCATTCCAACCAATATAATACCTTCATTGCGTCCCAAATACTTTAAGGAAGATAACAGGAGGTACACACCACCCACCGGTAAAAAAATGGTGGGGAGCCACGGCCAACTGCCGATTAGGTCAGGGGAGCCACAGGTCAAAAAAGTTTGGGAACCACTGCTCTATGCTGATGGGTTCAACTGTAGATGGTGATCTGAAGCCAGGTCTCATTTGTACTCATACAAATGCTGCTGACAGCATATAAGGGGGAGTGTCTTTTGTCTGTTACGTTGCAATGTTGCACAGTGTTTTTGCTCTCTGTTTGTTCACTGTATTAACCCTATTTGTCATTACCTTCTTCCCCTTTAATTCCAGCCTTGCTGCTCCTCGGGACCTGTTCCTTCCTAATTCCAGTTAGCTCTACCAAGCTTTAGTCTGAGCTAGGATGGCGCAGAGTCTGGGTAATCATTTAGTCTTCTTGATAGCTTTTTAGGTTGCAGCCTACCAGACTGGTTTGCTAAACATATCTTGGGGACATTCAGAAAGTTGACTTGAAATGCACTTCGCCCGTTGCTTACCATTTGCTTTGTAAGTCACATTTTCTGGCTTTCTATTTGTCTGCTTTATTTGTTTTCGGCTGTCCAGCTCGAGTTCGCCCCTCCCTGTGCCCAAACCTTGTTTGCTGTATTCTTCCTCGAACACGATTTCTGGAAGCATGCCTTTAAATCTTGTTCTGATCTTGTCACATTTGCTGTGCATATGAAGGAGGAGGTCAAATGTCAGGCTATGTCTTCTAGGGAGCTATGTGTTTTTTTTAATCGGACTTCAAAGTGAGAGGCTTTATGTGACGATCATGTTGGCTATTGGGGGCCTGCTTGAGGAAGGCTGTACAGATATTTTGTTTTCTAGCACACAACAATATTTAAATGTCTGTAAATAAACTGTGCTGATGATTAATTCAATATATTGGGTGATGACATTTTCACACATTATCGTTTTTCCCTGCAAACTTTTATCAGTTTAACTGTATGAGAGTGCAAATGTAATGGTCATTTCAATTGAACATATGTTGTCTGTAATGACAGTACACTACCATACCATGCATACTCCACATTACCCCACTCCACTCTACTCTGCAATACTCCACGCTGCAGCACTCTACTCTGCACAACTCCACAACACTCCACTCTGCGTCATTGCACTCTTCTCTGCAATACTCCACTCTACTCCTCTCTGCTCTACACAAGTCCACTCTATGCCAACGCAATCTACACCTCACTACTCTACACCATTGCACTCTTTACCGATACACTCTAGACCACTCCTCGCCACTCCACTCTATGCCACCCTACTCTGCAACACTGCACTTTAAGTCAGTGAACTCTACGGCAATCTACTCTGCACCACATCACTCTACACCACTATTACCTATGCTAATCCACTCTGCATTGCTGCACTCTTTGCCACTCTATTCTACTCAGCACCACTGTACTCCGTGCCACTGCTTTCTAAGCCACTCTACTCTATGCCACTGCACTCTACAACGGTATATTCTGCAACACTGCCCTCTCTGCCACTCTACTTTATGACACTGAACAATACACCACTGCACTCTACGCCAATCCACTGTAATCTACTGTGCATCACTGCACTCTATGACACTACTCTAAACCACTGAACACTACGCCACTACACTCCACTCTGAAACAATCTACACTGCCACTGCAATCTATGCCACTCTAGTGTACTCTGTGGCACTCCATATCACTGCACTCTATGCCAATACACTCTACACCAATACACCACTGCACTATATGCCAACCTACTCTGCACCACTGCACTGTATGCCATTATAGACTACGCCACTGTACTCAAAGCCACTCTACACCATTGCACTCTATGTCACTTTAATCTGCAACACTGCATTCTACGCAAATGCACTCTACGCCACTCTACACCACTGCTATCTCTGCCCCTGAACTCTATCGCACTAAATTCTCTGCCACTCTATTATGTGGTGCTCTTTGCGCCACTGCACTCTACTCTGCAGCACCCTACGCCAATGCACTCTGCGCTATTCAAATCTAATGTGCTCCTCTGCACTCTGACACTGCACTCCACACCTCTCTACTGTACTCTGCACCACTCTACTTTGCACCATTGCACTCTTCGCCAATGCACTCTACACAACTCCACTCTGTGCCAATGCACACTACGCCACTTCTCTATAACACTCCATGCCACTTAACTGTACACTGAAATAATCTGCTCTATGTCACTGCACTATATGCCACTCTACTGCACTCTGTGCAACTCCACTCTATGCCACTGTAATCAATGTTGCACCACTCTACTCTACGCCACTGCGCTCTACACCACTGCACTCTACCCTATACCACTATACTCTACCCTGCACAACACCACTCCATGCCTCTGCACTGTGCCACTCTATGCCACTGCACTCTACGCTACTCTAAACAACTACACTCTAAGCCAGTTCATCTTACATAACTTTACTCAAAACCAATGCACCTTACGCCACTGTACCTATGCCAACTACTTTGCACCACTGCACTTTATGCCCCTATACTCCATCATTTTACTCTATGCCACTGGCCTCTACATCACTGCATTCTATGTCACTCTACACCATTGCTCTCTATGTCAATGCACTCGACCACTCTATTCTACTCTGCACCACTGTACTCTACGTCACTGCTCTCTGCACCACCCTACTCTGCACCACTCTATGCCACTGCACTCTAAGACACAGCAGTCTACATGACTGCACTCTACACCACTAAGCTCTACTGCACTCTACGCCACTGCACCACTCTATGCCAATGCACTCTACTCTGCATCACTCCACTCTGTCACTCTGCTCTGGAACACTGCTATCTCCACCACTGTGCCCTATGCCATTCTACTCTGCATCGCTCAACTCTGACACTGTACTCTATAACACTGCACTATATGCCACTTCACTCTACTGTGAAACAATCTACTCAATGCCACAGTAGTCTGTGCCACTCTATTCCACTATATGCCAATCCACTCTATGCCACCGCACACCATGCCCATCAATTTTATACCACAGCACTATATGCCACTGCACTCTACACCAATGCTCGCTACTCAACTTTTCTCAAAACCAATACACTCTACACCACTGCACTCGATACCAATCTCCTCTGTACCACTGCAGTCTATGCCACTATGCTCTACGGCACTGCACTCTGTGCCATTCTACACCATTACACTGCCACTTTATTCTGCACCACTCTACGCTACAGCACCCAACATCACTCTGCTCTGTAGCACCTGCACTGTCTGCCTCTCTACTCTGTGCCACTTTCACCACTCTACGCCAGTGCACTCCATGCCACTCTAATCTACTGTGCACCACTGCACTCTAAGACACTGCACTCTAAACCCTTCCAGTCTAGGCCACTCCACTCCGCACCACTTCACTCTGCAACCCTGCACTATACGCCACTACTCTATTCCACTCCACACTATCCTGCACCACTTCACTCTAAGGTGAAACAATTTACTATATGCCACTGCATTCTAAGCCACTGTACTCCATTCTACGCCACTGCAATCAATGCTGTGCCACTCTACACTACTCAACTCTGTGCCACTGCGCTCTACCCTGCACCACTCCACTTTAATCTGAAACAATCTACTCTACGCCATTGCACTCTATGCCCCAGGACTCTAAGCAACTCTACTCCACTTTACACCACTGCAGTCTACGCTATGCCACTGTACTCTAAACCACTGTACTCTATGACAATGCACTCTACACCACTTTACTCAAATTCAATGCACCCTATGCCACTGCACCGATGCCAATTACTTTGCACCACTGCACTTTACGCCATTATACTCTACAACATTCTACTCTATGCCACTGAACAATACATCAATCTACACTATTGCACTCTACGCCACTTTATTCTACTCTGCACTCCTGTACTCTTATTCGCTGCTCTCTGCATGTCTCTACTCTGCACTACTCTACAACACTCTAGTCTGCAACACTCTACGACCCTGCACTCTGACACTCTACTCTGCATGACTGCACTCTATCCTGTACCACTCCACTCTATGACACTTCACTTCACTCTACACAACTCTACTCCACTCTGTGCCAATCTACTCTATGCCGTTGCAATCTATGCCACTGCGATCCACTCTGCACTGCTCTACTCTATGCCACTGAACTCTGTGCTTCTCTACGTCACTGCACTCTATGCCAATGTCCTCTACACCACTTTACTAAAAACCAATGCACTCTACGCCACTGCACTCTACGCCAATCTACTCTGCACCACTGTACTTTAGGTCACTTCACTCTAGGACACTTTACTACACTCCACTCTATAACACTTCACTCCATGATGCTCCAATCTATGATGCTATAAACCCTGCTCCAATGACACTCTACTCCACTCTATGCCACCCCACTCTACGAATCTCTACGCAAATTCCTCTATTCCACTCCATGCTACTTTACTTCATTCTATTCTAGGACTCACTACTCCACTCAACTCCACTCTATACCAATCTACTCCACTGTACACCACTCTACTCTAGAATACTCTACTCCACGCTACACAACACCGTCTATGCCACTCCACCCTGCTCTACACCACACTCCATCCCATTCTATAACACTCTACTCAACTCGGACACTGTGGTCCACTCCACTCAACTCTACGCCCTTCCACTCTACAACACTCCCACCCTCCACGACACTCCAGAACACTGTACGTTACTCCATGGCACTATACTTTACTGTACGCCACTCCACACGACTCCACACGACTCTACACCACTCCATAACACTCCACTCTACTCCACTCAACTCCACTCTCCTTTACCCTACTAACCTTTAGCCATGCTGAATAGCAGTCACTCTGGTCAACATTGCTAAAACTTATTGGCAAAGCCAATTGGTCTTGCATAGGTTATGACAATGCTTATTTATGTCAGTGGCTTATCCATCCTCTGGCACTTTTTCTTAGGGACATTTGCAAATGTCAAGGCCTATCCAACAGGAAGTAGCTAGAAAAATAAAATAACCCCCCCCCCCTTTAATACCATCGAAAATGACACTGATCAAGCCAGTGGTGGGAGCGAGTCCAGTGTTTGCTTGCTCGTGGTTGCTTTCTCTAAAGAAATTCTGAAAATAGTGTGCAGAACAGTGCATTTAGGGACTCAAGTCTCAAAGAATGTTGTTCTATAGTGAAATTCTGTAGGTCTCATGAAATAACCACATTCCTACAGTGGCTGATTCTCCTCAGATATGTTAAAGGTGTTACTCCTTCGAAATAAAACTTTGAAATAATGGGGCCACCTTGTGCATTTTACAGTAAAATGTTCAAATAAGTGGCTAAAGTAGTGTTACGTTTTGAAGGTAACTATGCTCAAGACAAGGCTTAGCCACACCTGCAAATGTTGGAGCTGGGCTACCACAATCGCATTGCTTAATTTGTAAAAGCTTAAGTGTGGGGGCCCACACCTCTACACAGTAGCCCAATGGCGGCGCTGTTACATGTCCCGGTACCAAATTCCAAAGCTGTATAGTCTGGATTTCACCCCTGCCTCTTTAATCGACTACCAGACACTCCCTGCACCTCTATGTCACTTCAGCAAGTTCCTGCCATTTCTCCCTTATGACAGTTCTTCCCTCTTCTCTTCTTTCTCCTTCTTTCTGAAAGTGTGGATTTTCCGTCTCTTTCTCTCTGGGAATGTGCGATGTGGAAAATAAGTGCAGGTCTCCAAAAAATGTGTGCCTGTGGCCCCCACCGGCTCAAATTAAGCATTGCTTTCCCATCATTCTGCATATACCTTTCCATATGTCTTTCATTCTTCCCGTTTTTTATTCTGTTCCTTATTTTGTTTCTATATTTTTCTTATGTCACTTTCCATGTTCCTAGAAATTTGGAAAAAATGTAAACGCCTGATGTGGAGAGTGCAGGTCAAGAGCAGCACGTCAGAGTTCCAGGTTGGTGCCAGTACTGGAATGGAAGTGGGTGGGTACTGCAAGTCAATGGTTCAAGACAAAACTACATGTGGGTCTAAGTGTTGGAAAGGCACAGGGTGGGTGCTTGTATATGGCAAAGCTGCATGTAAGCCCCAGCAGTGGATAAGGGCTGCAGATCTAGAGCAATATGGCAAAGGTGGTCATTGTAATTTCAAGCTTGTGAGTGCCAAAAGGGAATTGGGAATACCTTAAGGAATATGATCCCGATAGAAAATGGCCTAGATTCCACTTAAATCAGTCTGACGTTTGCTGTCCTTAAAACGTTGCATTCTGGGACTTGTAGTATCACTTCAAGTATGAGTTTTCCAGTCTCAGAATGCACATCTATATTCTCTTGAAAGTCAGGCCTGCCTGAAACTGTTATCCTATCACATGGAACCAGCAACCATCACCACCCCTTGCACACATATCCAGGTTCTGGAGGTTCTCATGGAAACCTATGAACCATTCCGAAAGTCGTCCTCCCACTACCGAAGACACTGAATTCCCAGAGTAATAGCAGACTGTGCGTTAAATAAATCACAAAACATAATAATAATATTTTTACTAACCTGTGGGGAAACTGGGTCTTTTTTGTTAGAAAATCTTGTTCAAAGGAGCTGGAGTCAAAATGTGATGGACTCTGCATGAGCTTTCTTGGGGGGGAATTCCCAATTTCTGGCATATCCGAAGAGGTTACCAGCTGCATGGAGCGCTTTAGAAAACCCAAAGAAAAGAAATATAAAAACAAGCATTTACAATGCAACGGTTTCGCCTTTGGAGAAGTTAGAGCTATTGGCATTGTAAATGACAACATTTGTATTTATGTGTTGGTTTTGAAAACAGATAAATAAATGGCATTGTCATTTACATTGCCAATAGCTTAATCTCTCGCAAATGTGAGAACTATTGTACCCTACGGACGAGCTCAGCAGACAGCAATTACTACCACACACACACCCAGAGCCACACACACACACACCCAGAGCCAGCCCCACACACCCAGAGCCAGCCACACACACCCAGTGCCAGCCACACCCAGAGCCACACACACACACACACACACACACACAGAGCCCCACACACACAACCAGAGCAGTCACATATACACACACTGTAGCAGTCACACACACACACTGGAGCAGTTACATACACACACACACACACACACACTCTGGAGCAGTCACATACACACACACACTCTGGAGCAGTCACATACACACACACACACTCTGGAGCAGTCACATACACACACACACACTCTGGAGCAGTCACATACACACACACACACACACTCTGGAGCAGTCACATACATACACTCTGGAGCAGTCACATACACACACACTCTGGAGCAGTCACATACACACACACCCTGGAACAGTCACACACACACACACTCTGGAGCAGTCACATGCACGCACACACTGGAGCAGTCACATGCACGCACACACTCTGGAGCAGTCACATGCACGCACACACTCTGGAGCAGTCACATGCACGCACACACACACACACTCTGGAGCAGTCACATACACACACACACACACACACACACACACACACTCTGGAGCAGTCACATACACACACACACACTCTGGAGCAGCACATACACACACACACACTCTGGAGCAGTCACATACATACACACACACACACACACTCTGGAGCAGTCACATACACACACACACACACTCTGGAGCAGTCACATACACACACACACACACACACACTCCGTAGCAGTCACATGCACGCACACACACACACACACACTCTGGAGCAGTCACATACACACACACACTCTGGAGCAGTCACATACACACACACACACACACTCTGGAGCAGTCACATACACACACACACTCTGGAGCAGTCACATACACACACACACACACACACACACACTCTCTGGAGCAGTCACATACACACACACCCTGGAACAGTCACACACACACACACCCAGGAGCAGTCACACACACACACTCTGGAGCAGTCACATGCACGCACACACTGGAGCAGTCACATGCACGCACACACTGGAGCAGTCACATGCACGCACACACTCTGGAGCAGTGCGCCCATGCGCGGCTCTTAACCATATGTCAGACAGCAGGCGGCAGCTTGTCATGCACCCCCCTACCCCGCACAGCGCGCCCCTCCAGTAACCCACCGAGCTAATGAAGGTCAGTGGAGTGACGCTGACCGCCACTCGTTACCACATTGTAAAGTTGTATCCGGCCTCATTGACGCCGGGGCGTCTTCAGTACAGTGTGAAAAACAATCTACTGACTGACACAGAAGACAAAGGATGTTAGGTGAGAAAATTCGGGATCACCGCAGATGGGGTTTCCCCTCCAACCCACAGGGTCAGCGGACAGAAGGGAACAAAGGTGACGACTGACTCCTGCACCGCCGGAGAGGTCGGCTATGGTGTCTGTTAGTAGCTGCAGCACACTAGGTGCTGCATGCATCGTCTCAAGTCGTTTGTGCGTGCAAGCACATTATATGGGACACTTAAGTTAAGCATTAGCCCGTCAGCAACTGAATGAAGCCCCTCATTCCAAGGCTAGACACACTTACTTTTTTGCAGCAGCGACCGAGTGCAGCTGCAATTATTATTTCGTACAACCCAGCTTGCCTCTATCTCTGTGCCTTCTCTCCGCCGGCCATCAGGCTCGCTTGGGCCGGCTCAGCTAGCTGCACAGTAAGGGGTCCCGGCGGTGTTCTGGGCAGGTGAACTGGGAATGAACCACCATGACAGCCACTGCAGTGAGTCCAGACCATGTTCAGTCACTGTCTTGCCTGCCGCCCGATGCATTGGTTCGGTGTCGGTCACGGGATTCATTGCAGTGCGAACTCATTGCAGGTGAGGCAGCAGCCAATAATCTAAATTCAACTACCTCCTGCTCGCATCACGGGCGGCAGCCTACGTAATGGCTCCACTTGCTGCTAACTACGAGTCTGACAGAAGCTCAGACCTCACTTGTTGAATATGTCGGTAGTATCCATTGACAGGCACTACTGACATGATTGTGACGTCAGTTAAATGTATGCCGTGTGGTGTAAGATTGAATCCAAATCACAGTGAGCGCTCTGCCTCTCTCAGTGAGCACTCTGTGCAGAGCTCAGTGACCACTCTGCAGCTCTCAGTGACCACTGCGAGCTGTTTACTGGTCATGCTGCATAAATCCCTGTGAGCATTCTGGGCAACATTCGGTGACCAGTTTCAATTTGTCTGGAGATCCCATCCTGGGGACATGTCAGCGGCTATTCTGAATAAATAACCCCCAGTGACTAGTCTAAAGAACTCGAAGTGACCAGCCAGGGAAATTCTCAGTACGATTGCGCATCCTAGTAATCCTCAATGACGCTGTCAGAGCGCACCCTTCATGCCTATGAACAGTCTCACTGCGAGTAACCCTCCGTGGTCACTTACTCTTGGCGCACCCCGACACCTCTCATAGTGAGCAACAGCGGTGTTACTCACCCCACTGTACAGTGTGAATAACCCTCACTGCACACAGAGTACCTTTAAACATGATCACAGTGATTACATCTCAGGGGCCGGTCTGAGTACGTTTCGGAGACTATGCAATCTTACAATGGTGCGCTCAGAGTGCCCGTCTCTCAGCGACCGGACTCCCTGCACAGCCTGGAGAACTGAAGGTGCCCTGCCCGTATGTCTGGAGTAGAAACCGGCCACGTTCCTTGGGCGGGCCCAGCACAGCGGATACATTAATGAACATGCGTGCATGGTCTGTAGTGCGTTCACCCCCATTCCTCACAGCCCCCTCCCAGTGGGGGCAGCGGCACGTGGCGCTGGTTCTTACCGGAGATGTACTGCCGCCTGCCCTCGTCCAGGTGAGTGGAAATTACGTCCCCCATGGTGATCCCTGAGCCGGCAGCAGCTACCAGAGAGCGGCCCGGATCCGAGGCGCGGGTTCAAGTCCTCCGGCGGGCAGGAGACGCAGCGACGCCGGTGACCCTCCTGCGGGCAGATCTGCGAGGGTAGAGGCGGTGGCACCTCACAGGGAGAGGACCCTCCGGATGAGCTGTGGGCAGGAGCCCTGGGAGCGCAGACGCTATGAAGACACAAGCGCCGCCTCGAAGCCTCCCTCGCACTGCTGCAGCGCTCACTCCACGCGCTCCCTCCCAGCTGCGAGCGAGACTCCTGCAAACAAATGAGAACAAGCACCTACGAGCACACGATAGCGGGAGGGGGGGGGCGGGAAAGGAACGAACAGCGGGAGGGGGGGGCGGGAAAGGAACGGACAGCGGGAGGGGGGGGCGGGAAAGGAACGAACAGCGGGAGGGGGGGCGGGAAACACGAATAAAATATGCCGCTTACCTGATAGCCGATGCCAGGCAGACGTCCCTCGTTGCGTGCCTTCCAGGAGAAATGAACAAAACTACCCCCTCACCCCTCAAAAAAAAAGCACCGCCCACAGCCGCATGAATTGGGCCAAAAGCGAAAAATTCTCGGGAACGCCCCCAAATCTGGTCCGGGATTGACGGACAGAGACCTCTCCCAATGGCTAGCCTCCATTTATGGAGCTAGCCAATGGGAGGAGGGGGCGGATACCCGACCCCACAGAGAAAAATATAAGATTTTTCCTAGCGCATGCGTACTTTGTACGCATTTGCTAGGCAAAACCTAAACAGTTCCCCAGAAATCTGCCTCCATTACCCAGACCACCCTTACCCCCTTGTGAGGTACAAAGAACGAGGGGCACTATTTCATCAAAATAATTGTTTTTTATTGTCAAAACTGTTAGAAAAGTATTAGTTGGATTAGAAACAATTAAGAGGTAACCTTCTCATTTCGAACGGTTTGTTGCCGCACAAAAAGATCCTGTTGACTTGTGATTTTTCCCCCTTCTGTTAAGCACATGACAGATCATCCTCAAAGATCTGCCAATCTTGACAAACAAAAAACAGACTCAATTAACTTGGTATCCCAACACTTTCACACAATACCCTGCAGCCCCCTTGATTACTATTAGTAGTACAACAGATTAGGTGGCAGATTTACAAGCCCCTTGCGCCACTTTTGCGTCACTTTTAACATGGGAAAAGTGACGCTAAAGTGTTGCAAGTGGCTTGTAAATCTGCCCCTAAGTATCTTGTCTAAGATAACACAGTGAGTCATTGAGGAATGGAAGCTGAACTAAAGGAATGAATGGAAACCCATAGTTCATGGCTCCTTCATGTAAACGCCCCACGTCTTCAATCTCGCAAGCAATACAATCAGGACGAGCTTAGGAAAGTCCTTAACACCTCCAACACCTCAGCCTCATTCCCTGAAGATTGGAAAAACACTGAAGGCAATCCCCTCCTGGAAAAAACATCCGCTGACCTAGATGAGCCGAAGAACAGCCCATCTCCCTGCTCCCCTATCCAGCAAAGGTCCTCAAGAAAGCGATCAACCAGCAACTCACCCAGCACCTGGAACACCACAACCTCCTGGACCCCTCCCAATGCAGATTGTGGGCTAACCACAGCACAGAGACAGCCCTGATTGCAGCCACCGACAAAATCAGGGCCCTCCTGGACCACAACAAAATGGCAGTTCTCATTCTCCTAGACCCATCAGCCACATTGAACACTGTCTCCCATCACATCCTGATCAACAGACTCCACCACATTGGGATACAGGGAGACGCCCTTCAATGGATCGCCTCATAGATCACCAGAAGAACCCAGAGGATCCGCCTCCCACCGTTCAACTTGGAGCCCAAGAAGATCATTTGTGGAGTTTCCCCAAGGATTGTCCTTCAGCCCCACCCTCTTCAACACCTACCCCCCTGGCATACACCATCAGATTGCATGGACTAAAAATCCTCTCCTATACCTACGACACCCAGCTCATCCTCTCGCTGTCCAAAAACCCCTCTAATCACCAGAGCCAACTTCCACAGATGCATGATGAACATCGCTCAATAGATAAGGGTAACTGTCTCAAACTCAACACGGACAAGACGGAGGTACTCATCTTTGGAAACAACACCTCGCCCTAGAACAACGCATGGTGACCCGTAGAACTAGGCCCACCCTGACAGATGACGCACACAACCTTGACATCATCTCAGACAGCAAGATATCTATGAAAAAACAGGTAAACTCAGTCTCATCCACCTATTTCAAAACCCTTTGCATTCTCCATAAGTTCTTCAGATGGCTCTCAGTCAACACCAGAAGGACATTCATGCAGGCCCTCGTCACCAGCAGGCTGAACTATGGAAACACACTATGCAGGAATCACTGCATGCCTACTGAAGATACTTCAGACAATACAAAACTCAGCAGCAATGCTCATCCTCAACCCAGGCCTGGCGCTAGGCATGGGCAGTGGGGGCAGCTGCCCAGGGCCCTGTAGTCAGCCCTCGAACTTGGGGCTCCACACCAACGCTAGATTCAGACTACGGCATGAAAAGTGCACCACCTTGCAAGTGTGCCACCTTAGGTGTGCAAGGGGACCCGAGGGGAGGGGTACCCCTAGTTCCAGTTGCAAGAAGACACATTTGTCAGGTTTGTCCGGCAATTAGGCCTCCACCACCCACACACTCAGACGCACAGTGGGATGCCTATTGGCCTGCTATTTAGCTGAGTGGTAGTATTAACCCTCTCTGGAGATAAGCAACCCTTACACCTTCAGCCCTTGATGAGCTGTTAAGAAGTGCTTGTAGGTGGCTGAGTGGGAGATGCTACAGCTTCAGGAGCATGTATTCAGATGCAAATGGACCTGAATGTGTCACGTTGATGCAATTTAGAGGGGACCCCCACATTCACTTCTACCCTGGGCCCCAACAATCCTTGAACCGGCCCTGCCCTTAATCTCCCCAGAAGGACCACATCACACCCAGCTTCAAGAAACTAGACTGGCTCCTGATCCAGAAGAGATGTCAGTTCAAGATGCTGACCCATGTTCACAAAAACCAGCACAACAAAGGACCAGCATACATCAACAAACGCCTGATCTTCCACCAACCGACCAGCCACCTTCGATTTGCCTCCCTTTTCCTTGCAGACATCCCCCGGATCCGCTGAACCAGCAGCAGAGGACACTCCTTTTCACACCTGGCGGCCAAACCATTGAGCAACCTTCCCCTGCACCTCAGGACCACCCCCTTGCTCCAGCAATTCAGGAAATAACTCAAGACCTGGATGTTGGAATGAACAAACCGTTCTAAAGCTTGTCATAGTAGGAATGAACAAACCCCCATGCAGCAGCCAACATCTCCAGGGTCTCAAGATCCTCACGGGTAATTTGCTGCGCTTTATAAATGTTTCATTGAATAAAAGTGGACTCCATGGTGTAAGGGTCAATTGGCAAACAGTGTCTAGTTTTATAGTGCAGTCTTATTTCCTTTTTGGTCACATGGTGGCACTGCAGTATTACTTTTGTGAATGGTCGCGAGACATCGTTAGTTATTGGAAAGAATTAAATTCCTACTACTTGTTTTGCAACAAAGTGAGGTTGAGACGGTCGCTGAGCGTTACTGAGTCATGTCCCTCATCCCACTATATCAGTTTCACTGGGGGTCTCCTTTAACCTGTTCCAAGAGCATTGAAGGAAACTTGATGGTGTCTTCAAACAGAAATGGTATTCACTGTGTCTGGCTCCCTTTTTGCCTTTGAGGGGAAGCAGTAAGTTATTATTATTTATTTTTTATTTGTGCATTTTTATAAAGCGCGGACATTACCCGAAGGTGTCAGAGCGCTATACACTAGAGCCAGTTACATTACAAAAGAACCGTGGAACCCAATAAAACATTGCAAAGAAAAACAGTAGTGCTGTACAATAGAGTCAGTTACTTTACAAAAGAACAGTGGAACACAATAAAACATTACAAAGAAAAACAGGAGACTGAAAATTAAGGTTAAATAGACGCAAATTCCAATAAAGCACGCAGGACAGGGGAATATCCAGGAAAAAAATAAAAAATGTTACAATGAGGAGCGAACTTTCGAGAGGGCCTGAGAATGAAAGTATTAGTTCTCAAAGTGTCTTTGGAAGAGGCGAGATTTGAGATCAGCTTTGAAGATCAAGGTAGAGGAGATGGCACGGAGCAATGGGGGATCTGAGTTCCAGATTCTCACTGCTTTGCCTGAGAAGGATTGCGCCATCGATCTTTCCCTTTTGAGGATGGGGGGTTCAAGCAGAAGCTTTTCCGCATTGCGAGAGGGTCGAGAGCCTCCGGACAATTTCAATTTGTTTGCCAGGTAACGAGGGGAGGACGTGTGTAAGGCTTTATGCGTGATGCAGACAGTTTTGTAAATGGATCTTGCCTCAATCGGAAGCCATCGAAGAGCGGACAGGATAGGGGTGACGTGGTCGCTTCGTTTAGACTCTGAAATGAAGCGAGCTGCTGAATGGAGGATGGATTTGAGAGGGGAGAGGGTGGGATTTAGATAGGCCCATCAGGAGAGAATCGCAATAATCCAGTCTTGAGAGAACCAGCGATTGTACCAAGGTTTTTAAGTCTTTCTCCTGGAAGTACCGACAGATCCCCCACAGGAGGCGCAACTGATATTGTGCGTTAGAGTTGATGTGGGAGATTACGTTGAGTCTTTTGTCAAGAATGACACTTCGGGATTTAGCGCTGTCGACAATGATGGGTTTGCTGTTTAGTAAGTTCAGCTGATCCATCCACAATTGAACGGGAGGTGAGAGAGGTAGAAAGGAGAAGGAATTCAGTTTTGGCGGGATTTAGAATGAGTTGGTGACCTAACATCCAGTTGTAAATGGAGTTGAGACTAGCCTTGAGTAGTGAAAGATCATGTGCAGAAGACACCTTGAGCTAGATTTGAGTGTCATCCGCATATAGATGGTAATGGATCCCAGATTTGCTTAGGAGGTTCCCTAAAGGTTCTAGGTAGAGATTAAACAAGGTGGGTGCCAGGATAGAACCTTGAGGGACGCCTTGACCAACAGCCAATGGGGATGAAAGACTGTTCGCTATCTTAATCATTTAGGATCTGTCCGAGAGGAAAGAGGCAAACCATTTAAGCACTGTGCCATCCAATCCCATTCTCTGTTGAAGAGTGTTAAGGAGGATACTATGATTAACAGTGTCAAAGGCTGCGGAGAGGTCTAGAAGAATCAGAAGGCACGATCCCCCAGAGTCGAGTATATGTAGTGCATTATCAATCGCTTGCAGCAGGGCTGTTTCAGTGCTGCAATTTTGAATGAAGCCAGATTGGAAAACGTCGAGGAGATTATTGTCCATAATATGTAGGGCCTGTTGTTTCGCAACACATTTTTCGATGATTTTCAACAGAAAAGGGAGGTTGGTGATAGGGTGGAAGTTGTTGAGGTCGTTCGCATCAGCGGAGGTATTTTTTTTAGAAGAGGGGTAACCTGTCCTGATTTAAGGGCGACAGGGAGGGAGCCTTGACTGAGGAAGAGATTAACTAGCCTGGTCCAGTAAGAGAGAGTATGGAACTAGCCTGGTCCAGTAAGAGAGAGT
Organism: Lissotriton helveticus; assembly: GCF_964261635.1. NCBI lineage: Eukaryota > Metazoa > Chordata > Amphibia > Caudata > Salamandridae > Lissotriton > Lissotriton helveticus. The sequence goes on along the minus strand of NC_136068.1, from coordinate 1,540,796,408 downwards.
ATGGGTGTAGAAATCGATGGCGATGCCGCTAGGGATGGCGTCAGAAGAATGGTTGGATGGTTTGGTTTCGAGGATGCATTTGAGGAGTTCGTCTTCCAAGATGACGTCATAGTGTTACCAGGTGGCTAAGGATTTCCGCTCCTCAAAGGGGGTGGGGTGGGCGACCTGATTCACCAGTGCGTTGACCTTTTCATCAAAGAAAATAGCAAAATCGACTGCTTTCTTTGTGGAGTCCTCAGGCTTAGTAGTTCGGGGAGAACAGTTTGGGTTTTTGATGAGGTCAAAAAGTGTTTGGGGTCTGTTTTTGGCTGAGTCGAGGAGGAATCTGAAATGTGACGCTTTTTCATGGAAGGTTGAGGTATTTGGATCTTGCTGAACGTAAATGAGAGAGAGTAGAGGTGGAAGGATATTTTCTCCAATGTTTCTCTAGGGTTCTAAGGTTTTTCCTTTCATCGTATAGGGCTTTATTGAACCACAGTGCTGAGGGGGTGGGTCTTTTCCTTTTGCTTTGGAGAGGAGCAACATTGTCAATTTCGACTGCTAGGACTGAGAGGAGAGAACATTGACATCCATGCTGGGGTCAAGTCTAGGAAGTGACCGCATAGCAAAGTAACAAAAAGTGACAAGATCACTGTTTTTAGTGTTGCCGAACCAGGTAGTGCTCTTTTAGGTTGACTGAGCGTTATTAGGTGAGAAAGGTGAAAATGGAAGGGAACAAAGAAGTGGTCAGACCAGTCTACATGGATAGGGGGAGCAGTAGTCAGCAGGTCTCCTTTGGATATGACAGGATCCAGAATTGAGCCCTTGGAATGAGTAGTTTCCGAGCAATGTTGGAATAGATCATTGGCTGAGAGAAAGGTGGCAAGCTTGTTGGCAGCTGAGTCTTCCAGAGAGCCCCAACAGAAATTAAAATCACCCAGAAAGATCTGCCTGTCATTTTAAGAAAATTGGTCACTGATGAAGTCAGTGAGTTCCTCCACAAAGGCAGAGGGATGGAAGGAATGTACGGAAAGGGATGGTAGGGAAGGCTTTCATTTGAAGGGAATTCCTGAAGATGATAGCGACACCGCCCCCGATTTTGTCTGGTCTGTCATTTCTGAGGATAGAGTAGTCAGTGGGTACCAGAAGATCAAACAAAGTATGAGAGGAGTCATTAAACCAGGTCTCAGTGAGGAAGAACATGTCAGTGATAATGTCAGAGATTTCTAATTTATGTTTGATTGCAGATCTGCAGTTGTGGAGCAAGCAGTGCAGCTCTGACTCAACTGTTTTGGTGACAGGGGTGTTAGGGCTGTTAAGGGAGATAGGGATGAGATTCTTGAATGAAGGTGTTCGGTAAGAGGGAGGGTGGTAGGTTCTGACAGAGGAGATGGTCTGAATAGTGAACTGCGTAGAATTCTTAGGAGAGGGTGGTGGGGGGGTGATGCTGGTGGACTTGTAGCTGGCTAGTGAGTTGGAGATGCCTGTAGAGGACAGACTGTGGTTGGCTTTATTGGGGAGCGTGAGCACAGAACTCCTCGGGAGGATATTAGGGAAGGGGGACATCTTGGCGCTTAAAAGTGAGATAGACGCTACAAGCTGGGAGACAGAAGAGTTGAGAGAATCAAGTTTATTTTCCAGGGAGAGGAGAGCGGAGCACGGAGTGTTAGGCACGAAGGAAAACTGTGGGAGTGCGGAGGGTATGTGGGGACGGGGAGGGGTGGGGGAATGGGATAAGGGAGGTGGTGCAGATGGTGATTGAGGGCAAGGAGGGATGGAAACGGGAGGGAGAGCAGGGAGTGCGGGAGGACAGGGCAGGGTGGGGGAACAGGTTAAGGAAGGAAGTGCAAAGGGAGGGAAGGGAGGTTGGGGGAATGGGTGGGGTTTTGGGGAGCAAGGGTAGAAGGTGGGGGAAGGTGGTGGGAGATAGGAGTAGATGGAAAGAGAAAAATTACTACTGGTGTTGAACAGAGGAGAGGAGTAGAGATCAAAAATAGGAGGAGAAGGTTGTGGAGTAGGAGGGGGGTCAGATGAAGGCCAAAGGAAACGGGATAGGAGAGGAGTAGAGGCTGAGCAGGGAGGGGAGGATATGGGGTTAGATGAAAGCCACAGAGGAGAAGAGGCTGAGCAGGGAGGGGAGGCTAGGGGGTTAGATGAAAGCCACAGGTTCATGGAAAAGAGAGGAGAGGGGGCTGTACAGGGGGGGGGGGGGGAGGAGGGAGTCCCAGGAAGGCCAGGAGTATGGGGAGAAAAGAGAGGATGGTGCTGGACAGGAAACTAGGTTATGAATGGTGGCTGAAGGGGGACAGGTGCCAGGTGGAGTGGGGGGGATTGGGCTAGATGGAAACTGAGGGAGAAAGGGACTGCAAGGTCAGAGGGAGAGACGAGGAAGGAGCTGTCAAGGAGAGAGACATGATTGGGAAGCAAAGGAATTGGGAGGGGAGGTTGAAGAGAGAAGGGAGGTGGAAGAGAAGAATTTGGGGTAAGGGGGACGGGGAAGAGAGGAAAGGGATAGGGTGAAAGGGTAAGGTAAGGAAAGTTGAACGGTAGAACTGGTTGTAAAACAGGTGGACTAAGAAGGGGGAAGGTTGGATGGATATGGGGGAGGCGAAAGCGTTAGAGACTTGGGCAGGTGCAGGGTGGGGAGGGGGAGTGGGTGCCTGAGGCAAGGCAGACGGGATAGGGGGAGGAGGAACATATTGGGAAGTGGGAAGAGTGGGAGAGGAGGGTGCAGAAGTAAGGGGGAATAAAGGGTGGTCCTGTGACTCCCGGGAACGCGGCCTGATGGCTCCCTTGTTGCCTTTGAGGGGAAGCTTTAAGCGAGAGTCGACTGGAGAGTCGGTGTGCGCGGTGACGTCATAATGAACAGTGAACGGGGTGGTAGCATCACAAATCATGTACAGCAGTGCCTGTAGGTGGGGCCTGTGAGTGAGCCGAGCACAGACGTCAGGAAGGAGAGGGAGCAGAAAGAGAAAGGGGGGTGTGATCTGGAAGGCCACTTGTGGCGAGAGCGTATGGCTGCAGGCGACCCCAAGCTCCAGTCAGCCGGGTCACTGTAGGAGAAAACAGTATTCTGGTGGATCCGGTCTGCTTGTTGGGACTAAGGCTACATATGTTGCTAAGCATGGTCAGGCTGAGAAAGAAAATAGGCCTGGGCACCCAAAATATAAATGGTCCCCATTAGAGAACTAATGAGCTAAAAGAAATGGCACACGTTTGCTAATGTTGGCAGTTTTGAACTTGTAAAGGACACGCTGTATAAGTGCTTTGAAAGGTATGGAAGACAGCATGGATTTGAGCTTGCTGCAGGCAATTTTATTTTAATATCTGGGAAACCAACACCAAAACCGGCCCCAGCAGACCATGAAACAGGCCTACAAACAGCCAAAAAATAGCCCACACAATGACCGGTCAGATCAGCTCATCAGGCACTGCCGGACTGCCCTATAGGTCTTACGACCCTGTTTCCAAGGTTTGAGTGTGTGAGAAGGCCCTGGATATGAAGAGTAAAAGTTCATCTCTTACTTCTGGTATTTTGTTTGCTCCTATAAATAAATCCACTGACTGTGGCCTGAAGAGGGTAATGAGCAGCGGATGATCACAGGATTTACCCAACAACCTCCTTGTGGTTCTACAGTCAACAATGTTGTCCTCAGACCACCTCTGTGCTAACCCAGAGGAGAAGGATGGATGGAAGACGGTTGGAGACTGTGCACGGGGCCTCTAAACGAGGGAGACATCCTGCCCAAGAGGGATGCTCGGGTTACCTCCAGGAAGAGAACCCCTAAAAGAAGCACGTCTTAGAAAATGGAATGCATACATCCAGGGAAGAATAGAGGCATTTCCTTTAGTCTGATATAAAACTGGCTCTCTAAAAAAGTATGTATGTGGAAACGTATGTCTGCGTAAAGGGCCTTTACTGACCTGAACAACCTCCCTTGCAAGATTTGGTTCTTGTTGGCCTATGTAAAAAGATATTCTATGCAAATGTTGACCCTGAGAAGTACTACACCCCTCCCCACCCTACAACTCTACTGCAAAATCCTGAGTCTGTAGACTAAAGGTCATCTGAATTTAAAGGCTGGTGCCCATCCTAGCATTTGACCTTAGTGCAAATAGATTTCTTATTATTTTAACTGCATCCATAATTGCCAAGAGAGTATCACGACTCACCCACTAACACAATTTGTTACAAATCCATTTAGGCAGAAACACACCGCACATTACTCTAAAAGACAAGACGCTAGCCCATTTCGGCCCTGCCGATCATCTAGTACGCACTCCAGCGACATTTAAGGTGTTGCCCGTTACAAAAAATTTAAACAAATATAAAGCACAATTTGAAAACCTGGAATTATCTCTCAAAGGTGACATCTGCGGAATAGACACGATAAAGGCCTGTTCAATGAGAATGTGGGGTAAGTATAATATTCACATTTTCAGGGTTGCTGCCTGCAGACGAGCTCTGGGTTATGAGAACGAAAATGGTGACTTGAATTAATACAAAGGCAGACTCCATGAAATGCCCATTCTGGATTGTAGAGCAGTGCAGTCTCTCTGAAACGTCTGCTGGTGAGTTTTCTGTCCAGACGGGGGTTCTCTGTAGGTACACCGCGTGCACCCCCCGGCTCTGCCCGGAAGTGCAGACCCCAGATCAGTGGTAGATGCTGCTCCGTGACAATGTCTGGTTCTTGCACCCGTAGTTGAGCTCGGCCCCTCCGGTCAGCAGCAGGTCCACGCCGGTGCAGAAGGTCCCTTCAGATGCCAGGTACAGGGCGGCTTGGGCACACTCCTCGGCTGTGCCCATCCTGCCCATGAGCTGTGTGCGATCAAAGAAAGGGAGCAGGTCAGATACTGCTGCACGAAACAATGCAACAAAAGACAGCAAAGTAACTACTGTGATGTCAAACACACGCAAAGAAGTAGAAGGTGGATGGCCACGTCACCCGCAAGGGGAGGGGGTCACTAAAGGGGGCAGTTCCTTAGTGTGATCTCATTGCCCAGGGGTAGTATCTCCTGAGTGGCCACCTGGTTTAGTAAAATAGCCATGGCCAGGTAGAGATTACGCCTCCCCATTGACCCTAGGTGTATGTCGTCACTTTCTGCGGGGGGGGGTGGGGGTGGGGGGGGTTGCGGTGCGGGATGGGGGAGAGGGGAGGTCGGTGGGGTATATAGGTGGGCTCGCCTTCTGGATATTCCTCTTTCGGTCACAAAAGTATGTGGGTAGACATGTCGGATGACAGCAGTGCTAGGGGTGGAAACATCAAGAAGTGTGGACAGGACAGCATGCGGTGGCAGGATAAGTTAGCAGGCATGGTGCAAGTGTGTGGGCATGGTTGCAGCTGCGGCTCCTCCGCTATGGCGGAGAAGCATCGCCCCGCCAAAAAAATGAAAAATATAACTATAATAAACGCTTGTTTATTATCGTTTCATTTTGGCTGACGGAGCAGAAAGGTTGGTGGAGGAGTGTTTTACCCTGTAATCAGTGTGCATGAAGGTTTTGCTAGCCGTCTCATGACGGCCAAACTGCCATGCGCACTGAAGCTCTCTCCAACCCCAGCTCCGTTGCTGCATTGGAGAGAGCATGCACAGGCTCCCAGTCTACTTGGGAGCGCAAATACATGGCGCTAAGGCCAATCCTGATGCTACTTTCCTGCAGCGCCAGAATTGGCTGCAGGGGATTCTGGGAGCCTGTGCCTGCAGTGCACGGAACCAGATTGGAGCATGGTCCCCGGTTCCCCTCTCCCCCTGCCTCGCTACTTTGCCCAGATACCAGCCGATACGGAATGGATGTGAGATAGTGTGATAGTGCGTGGCAATATACAGTGTTTAATTTGTAAAAGAATAAAGGGAAGGACACAATATTTGGCTTCCAAGACAGCGGCTGGCGTGACAGACTGCCAAGGTGCCAAATACCAAAGCTGCCCAGCCTTGATTCCGCCTCATGCCGCTCTCATCCTCCACCCCGAAGACTCCCTGCTCCTTTATCTGACTCTTGCATTGGGAAGATGAGACATGTCTCTCTCGCACTAACAAAGAATGGGAGGGAATCTACAGCAGATTCTAAAACGCTGTCGGTAGTGGATTGGGGAAGGAAGCTGCAATCAAGGTTTCACTGTATTGGTACCACACGGTTGCTATACTGCATGAATGGATCACGGAGCATTCACAGGGATGCTGGCATGGGCGTGGACATGCAGTATTATATTCCATTTGTTGTGGCATTACCAGAGACTCACTTCACACTGGACGTGATGTCATAGAAAAACTATTCGACACAGACGACAACAATGTTCGCTGCATACCCTTCCCAGGGACCACCTTAAAGACAAACTTGCTTGCTGTACTCTCATAGGGTTAAACAAATGACCATGGCATACTGCCAAGGTGCCAAATACCAAAGCTGCCCTGCCTTGATTCCGCCTCATGCCGCTCTCATCCTCCACCCGAGACTCCCTGCTCCTTTATCTGACTCTTGCATTGGGAAGATGAGACATGTCTCTCTCTCGCTAACAAAGAATGGGAGGGAATCTACAGCAGATTCTACAACGCTGTCGGTAGTGGACAACCAGGTAGGCAATCACAACCTTCTCGGGTAAGACAGGCCCTCAGATCAGAAGGACTGGTTCCACAGATCATGGGGATGGAGGAAAGAATGATGTTGCGTGAACAGAATCCAGAGGCCTTCGAATCAGATTGGGATCTCTTTCTAGACTCCTGATTCGCCAACAAAAAGTACCATTGTACCATATGTAGTCTATTCCCAGCCCAGTATAGAAAATAAGGAAACCCTGCAGAAGGCTGCAATGCTCGTACTTGCCTACCTATTCATGCAAATAGAATAGAAACACTCGCTTCAGTTCATGCTATAACAGTTTAAGAGAGAGTTGATGACAAACATTCATTAATTTCATTATATTTTGATACAATTTAACAGAAGCTAGCACTGTATAATTACACTATTTCAGAACAACTGCATTGTCTCCTCTAATTGGCAAGATAAATAGGGCAATTTTCAAAAATCTAGTTATTTAATGCTCTACTGACATCACTTACAGTGGTAAAAGGATCACCAACATATGCCCCTAAGAAGCATCAGTACAGATCTTTGTCAATCAGTAGAGTACCTGGTGCTGTAGTATTTTGAAGAGATACTTCCGATTGCACTGAAAGATCAGCGATGCCACAACAGACTCAAACCTGTCACCTATGAAACACTGTAGTGCTGCTTCAAAATAGATGTCTCTCACTGACCAGTGGCACGGAGCATACCTCTGACACAGGACTTTAGCCTAACGTAAGTACTCGGTAAGACTGGATTTTTTCAGCATGATGGCATCACTCCTGTAGCATGAATCAAAAGAGGGGGACTAGGAACCAGATTAAGGTCCAGTACCCGTGCTCCTCACTATAATTGATATGTCTAATCAGTGTGGGTACTTGTTCCTGTGTGGAGAGGGTATAGAAAACGTTAAAGAAAAGGTGTGGTTGGAATATATGGTTCCAGGGGGATCTTTGGAAGTCTTGCCCTCACACACCCTTGTGGGTGTCATGCTTCATCATCAGGCGCCTTGCTCCTCGTGGGGCCGGCGCTGCAATGCCCCACGGGCACCGCCAGTGGGCTCTTTGTCGGAGATCTTTTCTTGTATCAGCCGTGACCGTGCATGCGGGTGTATGGGGTATAATGTGTAAGGTGGAAAGTGTGATCTTAAAATTGCCTAAAGGAGATCACATTTTATTCAGAGACCCTTCGGTAAAGTTAAAAACTAAGATGCAGTAGTGTGTGTAATGTTATGATACACCACTACTCAGTGAGTGTGCTGTAGTGAACTATCATAGTTTCACTATTCAGGTCGACATGTTTCATGCTATTTTGGTTCAATACTAAATCCCTAGCGTTTCTTCAAGACCAAAAAATATGTTCCTTACCCCTAAATTAGGGTGGGTATCTAGAGTCTTATTAGACTCAATCCCTGGTAGCGATACAGTAGATCCTAGGTATCTATGTCATGCTCACCACAGTACGAATCCAGGTAGGCAGGACGAGGGGTAGGTAACGGGCTGCTGACCGTGTATGGAACTAAACCACATTAATCTCGCAGTCCCCTGCCTTTACCTAGGGCACATTATGCCTATGAGTAGAGGTTGATTTATGGATTCGTACTGTGGTGAGCATGATATAGATACCTAAGATCTACTGTATCACTACCAGGTATTGAGTTTAATAAGACTCTAGATACCCACCCTAATTCAGGGGTAGGGAACATATTTTTCTGCCCTGAAGAAACAACCTGAATAGTGAAACTACGACAGTTCACTACAACACGCTCACTGAGTTTGTGGCGTATCATAACCTTGCGCACACTACCGCTTCTTAGTTTTTAACCTAACAGAAGGGTCTCTAAATAAAATGTGATCTCCTTTAGGTAATTTTAAGATCAAAAGTTTCCTGCCGAGCAAAATATATCTATGAAGTAATTCCACTTCCATACAATAGAATTTCAAAAAATCAAATATTGTCCAGTAATCAGTAAGACACTCGAACCCGTCAATTCACAATGGTCTTTATATTCAGATCAGTCTTGTGAAAAGAACATCCAATATAATTTTTCACAATGTAGATTCTTTGTCAACAACAATCATATAAATGGATCAGCCAACACGTGTTTCGTTGTAACAACAACTTCATCAGGGCTGTAATCCAAAAGGAACAAAGTGTAAACCAAAAGTAAAAATATAAGATTATAACATTATGTTAGAGGGAGTTAATCTTATTCGTTCTAACACCTCCTAAGTGACAGTAAAGCACAAAGTTCCCAAATACATCAGTGTATATGAAACATAATAAATGTGGATCCCAGTGTCAAAATAACAGCGCACATCTAAAACATCTGGGTCTATTGCCTTTAACACATTTCTCTTATGCCACAAGTCCAAATGTCATATAACCATAGAATAAAGTGTTCATTCAAACAATACCACTTATGAAATGGTATGAGGAAGCCTGTCACTCCGTCCTGACTGTCCTCACCAATCAAAATATTCAAATGCAATTATTTTATCCTAATATACACTAAATCGCTTTGTGATAATTCTTAAAATAAATATTGTCTATTACTAGATTACCTTTTTTAATTATAAACGATATCCATAACATCCCAGTTCTTTCTAACTGGTTGAGTGGTCTAAGACTCTTCTTATGTCTGAAAGAAGAATAAACATTTCTATGTAGCTACTTTCTAAGTCTCTAAAATTATAAAGTAAGAGCCTACAGATTGCGTTGCTTACCATTCAGTAATAAAGGTCTTGCTAGTTGGGTATATGTAGAAAATAGTATCTTGTGATCAGCGTGATGTTTCCACAGTGAAAAAAACCCTTCGGGCATGTCCGGAGCCAGTCGCTCTGGCTCTCCGGTACTGCTCGTTTTGGGTAACTTGGACTCACTATATTGGCAAGAGTCATTCCTTTTCTATATGTTATACTCGGCCGTTCTGTTTAGTGAACTCACTATTCAAGAACTTCATGACACAAAACTTTTGCTATCTTTAACAGAATCAGAGGAAGATCCTATTACTATGAATTCTCTACTACATGATGGAAACTGTAGCTCATGTAGATGGGCAATGAGGAAAGTAACCACTTTTAATTATAACAACACAGGGACATTTCACATTGACTCATTTATTAATTGTGAAACATCATACGTTGTTTATGTTATTGCCTGCTTATGCGGTAAAATTTACGTAGGTAGCACAGTAAGGAAACTGAGGGAACGTATGATTGAACATTATAGGGCACTTAAGAATGGAGATACAAGATACCCTATATCTTCACATTTGGTACAGAACGGAAATGACACGGAAAAACATAAATTCCTATACCATGGTATTGAATATGTGGCACCAGATAGGCGAGGAGGAAACAGGCTACTTAAACTGAGAAGAAAAGAGGCACGATGGATTATGGTCCTTAGAGCAGTTGAAGACGGGCTTAATATAGATTCAGAGCTCCAATATTATCTTGGAGAAAATTAAGTAAATACAATTAAAATATCAGCGATTTAGAAACATGTTAACCAAATTAAGATTGTGTTATATACTATTTATGTGATGCTTTATCAATTTGCTGATTTATGATGTATTTTCTGCATTTGTCTTTTCAACCCCGCTTCTGTTATATTTAATAATTTTACTGTAATTTAAAATTATAGTAGAATGATGTGGGGTGCCAGTAACTTTGACACTGACAATCATCACCAATTAAGAACTTAGGATTTACTAACGAATAACATGATTAGGTGTGCGTAATAATATGTAGCCTAGAGAGAAAGTTGCAGCCACGGAGAGTATATAACCTGAATCTATACATGAACTCCCTATTGAATCTGGGTTATATATTAAAGGTGTAATTAAGATTTTAAGTATAGTGGCCACCTTGAATCTATACATGAATTCCTTAATGAAGATGGCGCTCATGAAGGCCACCTTCTGACTTAATATGTGAAACTCAACTTACATAAGATGGCGGTCACGCCAGACGCTGACAACACAGATAACGTTAGCGCATTGTTCGCTTTGAATCTGCTTTCAACGCAGACTTTTTACCTATAGATGTGCTCATTAAGGCAACCCTTAGACTCAATATGTGAGACTTAACTTACAAAAGATGGCGTGTATATTAGGATAAAATAATTGCATTTGAATATTTTGATTGGTGAGGACAGTCAGGACGGAGTGAGAGGCTTCCTCATACCATTTCATAAGTGGTATTGTTTGAATGAACACTTTATTCTATGGTTATATGACATTTGGACTTGTGGCATAAGAGAAATGTGTTAAAGGCAATAGACCCAGATGTTTTAGATGTGCGCTGTTATTTTGACACTGGGATCCACATTTATTATGTTTCATATACACTGATGTATTTGGGAACTTTGTGCTTTACTGTCACTTAGGAGGTGTTAGAACGAATAAGATTAACTCCCTCTAACATAATGTTATAATCTTATATTTTTACTTTTGGTTTACACTTTGTTCCTTTTGGATTACAGCCCTGATGAAGTTGTTGTTACAACGAAACACGTGTTGGCTGATCCATTTATATGATTGTTGTTGACAAAGAATCTACATTGTGAAAAATTATATTGGATGTTCTTTTCACAAGACTGATCTGAATATAAAGACCATTGTGAATTGACGGGTTCGAGTGTCTTACTGATTACTGGACAATATTTGATTTTTTGAAATTCTATTGTATGGAAGTGGAATTACTTCATAGATATATTTTGCTCGGCAGGAAACTTTTGTTTTAGTGTTCTCCTGAAATCAGGGGACTTGTAAGGAAGTTAGGTAACCTTTCCTTTCTGCCTAGTAGCATTAAATTTAATCTAGAATTATACATAGCCGAAATTATTAGCTGAGCGCCCATTTTCCTGTTACCTATAATTTTAAGATCACACTGTCCACACTTACACATTATACCTCACACACCTGCATGCACCGTCACAGCTGATACAAGAAAAGATCTCCAACAAAGAGCCCTCTCATGGTGCCCGTACTTGAACGAAAGGCCCTTATTAATTGAAAGCTATAGGATAATATTTTACAGGTCTGAAAAATCACAGTGGCAGCGCCTAAGAGCCTTAATTTGTAAGCCGCCACTGGATTGTTCTGTCTAAAGCAGCTGTCCTTAGGGTCTAGGTCTCATGATATAAATATCCCATATAACATAAAAATAAAATATTGTGTGGTTTTAAACCCTATAACCACATTGAGACGATGGCACTTCTAGGGCTGTTTAAAAGTAAAGCTTCAACCATAAGTAGTGGGAATTGCACCTAATGCACAAACAAGAGCACAGGAGCAATCAGTAACCTGCCTCATTTCCCATCTCATCTGAAATTCTCTTTTTAGGTCTCGGCTACACGCTGCTTTAGCTGTCTGGAGGCCCATATGTTTTTTAAATAATAAAAATACATACTTATTTAGATAGATACAGGGGCTTTCGGTCAGCCCTCTCCATTCATTGGTCTGTTCAAGTGGCATTTACTTTTCTTTTTCACCCACCGCAGCATACAACATGGGGCAGAGAGCTAGCCCACTTCATCCAATGGATATCTTGCAAGGCGGGTGACAGCATTTTTCCTGATCACATCAAGATTTCAAGATTTATTTATTTGAGTGATCGGTCTTTTAAAAACAAAAACCATTACACCAATGACATTTATAATAGTACTAGTGCATACTTATATAAACACGTGAAATCATTAGTAGAATTTTTACACGGTTGATCTAAAAGATACTACTATACAACAATTATTTAAAGTTTCGTTTAAAATGGAGATTTGGGAGTTCTTGTCTTTATGACAGTCTATTCCGATCTACACTGAGTTTCAGCCAATTTCCTTTAAATACACAATTACAAGTTTCACCCCCCTGCATACTAGAGGGATTGAGGCCCCGTCAAGCCAGGTGATTACGGCTTCCCTGCACGTTCGTATGTTCATACTATTCAGTAGTGCTTTTATTAGTGACTTCCGTTCTTTTAGTAACTTCGGGCATACACAAAAAATATGTTGAATCGATTCGTATTTGTATCCACAAAGTCTGCAGTCTCAGTTATTACTTTTATCCTTCCATGGTGGGATTAAATCTTTTGTTTCCCACATGCCAAGACGCAGCCTCATAAATTGATGTTTTAGGGTAGGCGAGAAATAGGCTGATAAATATTCCTTTGGCTTCCTTTTTCCATATGAGCTGATAACCGTCCAGGCATGCCGTTTTAGGAGTAAGGTGTTCTCATCCGTTGAGTGAGACAAGAGTTTTATTGTGGTGAACTGATCACATGTTCGCAACCACTTGAAAAAGAAGTGCACTTCAGTGCCAAGCACTAGTGTGCTTTGGCCATCCTTTATTTTATATTTTTTAAATACTTGCCAGTTGTTTTTGGACACTGCATATGTCTGCAAGAAAACTTTTAAACATGCATGCTTGCCAAGTCCAAGGCTACTGGCTTTGCCAAGGATTGTTTAATGTTCATGTAAGATGCATGGTATTCATGTATGACTATGGTGTAACCTTCCTTTTGACTGGTCCTTTGATCAGTTCCGTAACGTGCCACTTTCAGCCTATTATTTACCAGTCATCTCTTCATGTTTTTCCTCCTCCACTAATCACCCAGCACTCCCAGGAGGCATCAGTAAATACTTCAATTTATAGTTCTTTTAATCTTTATTAAAATATATCATTAGCCCCAAGCTTGCTTTATGAATTGCTTGACTGTTGCAGTGGGAGTAACAACGAAGACTAATAGGCTTTCCCACAGGACCTCCAGAGGTGGTTTCACCCATTATCCATCACAAAGGAGGGAGGCAGGACCATCCAGCCCCGTAAAACCTTGCTCTTTCTCTCTCACCGTCCACCTGGTCATGGAGGAACAAAAATATAAACACCGACTATGGCTGGACTGCGTCTCTCAAACCCATGGCAATCAAAATGTCACTATTCGAGTTCCTCTAAATGTTCATCCTTGTTGGGTATACCATTAGTGAAATTTTGCTCCCTGTTTTTTCTTTGATCTTCGAATCATCAGGAAGGCGCTGAGCAGATCTCTACGTGGGCAACGGTAATCAACTTTTCACACTCAACCAATTAAGCTTACTTACAGACCACCTATAATGGGGCCAACCTTTGTATCAATTTACTTATAACAGATACTGCGTGTCAATTTTTATGGGTAGCCAACAAGTACAAAAGTATTTGTCCCCCTCAGAGGTGCCTGTTTCTCCATGAAAAGCACGCCCACAGCCAGGTACAAATTCGCATGCCACATCACCCCAACAGAGCTTGATGAGTGACAAGGTGGATAAGCGTGGTGACCAAAAGCCTACCGACAGCTTACCTGCGCATCCCGCCCTCCTTGGATCATTGCCTCAGGGTTGGATGAAGCACAGGATAGGTCTTCCCACAGTGGTGTCCAGATATTCCCTGGGGAAATACTAACAGATGCAAAAAGATTCATCTCATGGATTCATGTTGAAAAGTTTCTTCAGAGATAGAACTTTAAAACTCCATATTGACAGTGGTTCATGCAACAACATATCTCAACACCCACCAAACTGTCCATGGACTGGACAATTCTCGCTCCGGTGCCTACTCGATTCACGGGTTCACACTCTGCGACTCTGGGCAATAGCTTGCTTAATCTCCACAATGGCCCCTCGCGGCGGGATGCCTGGCTTTCACCTTGCGGATACCCTGCCGGGGTTATCTCACAGGGGAATACCAGGACGGGTTCCCTAAGCAAGCGCTTACAAACCGCTTGGTGATTTGCGCTATATAAATTCCTGTACATTTACATTTTACATTAGAAAAATATAGAAACATACAACCAGCTGGCCGGTTTGTACTTAGAGCTTAAGTCCTGCAATCCCTTACTCAACCCCCCTGGCTTCATGCACAACCGCCTCGGCACCATCTTCTAAAGGACATTTCTATGGTCCGAGTGAAGAGGTATTTCTTTTTAAAGCTGACATTGTCAGTTAAGCACATTATTGACACAACATTAGCCATTCTCACCTCCCCTTAATGTAAGTGAGTTGGACGTAGTCAACAATGCTTGGTGCCTTTTTGAAGGTGAGGAGCCATGGGGCAATTTGCTGGGGAAGCCACTGCCAGTCCACATTAGAGTCTACAGGTATCTCTTCTCACCCAGAAAAGAACCTTTTCGATAAGGCCCAAGGAAGTCACATGTGTCAGAGGGAAACAGACCAGTTACTAACAATGTAAACAGTATTCTTTGGGTCTGCCTCTTGCAACTATTGGCTTTCTTGGACTAGTCTCTTTCAGCTATGGACATGAGACTTTGGCCATCATGTCTTAGTTTAGCCTATTGCAGTATTCGTATCTCCCCTATTCATATTGGCTCTTTGAGTGTATCATTCTGCTTTCCCCCAATCCCAGTTGAGTGAGTCTAAATTGATCTACATGAGACACTATTTACAACTATAGCCTTCTCTGTCTGTTCCTGTTAGTTCCACCCGTCTTGCTCTAATGCGCTAATGAAACACGTGTAAGTGCATTAAACCCATATCTATTAACTTTACCAATGCTTGTTTAAAGATTTTCTCTCCAGAATGAGGATTGAAAAATATACTTGCAACAAAAACACAATATGACCTGGCAGAAAATCAAGAGACTCCTCTGACAGGCCATGCCTCTGAAAGGCTGAGAGGGCTGAGACAGAGCCAGTCACATTTCGGGCAAGGCCCCTGGCAAGTTAAACAAACATTGGCAAATACAATAGGTCTCGCCTTTTTGTAGGAACATGCACCCCAAAGTAACGCATGCCTTTCTTTTTTTATTTTAGTTATTGATACAATTTGCTTCAGTAAAACGCACATGAGATTTTTTTTAAGTGGGTGGTCAGGTGATGCAGAAGCAACACGGGGGTGGGTGGAGGAAACGGTAAAGTAATACTTGGGAGGGTAGTGGGCAAACAGGGAAGCAACATGGGAGGTTTTGGGGGCATTGAAACAATACGGAGGGAAGACACCGAAGCAACACTGGAGGGGGAAAGCAAAACAGAGAACTTGGGTGGAGGGAAGCAATGGTGAGAAGCACACAGGCAAACACAAGAGGGAGGAGGGTGAGGAGAAGCAGTCGGGCAACAGTGAGCAAAACAGAGCGCATGGGAGAGACATACACGAGGGAGACTGCTGAAAAACACATACACTCTAATCAAGTGATCCACACGAAAGAAACAAGTAGTGTTTGAAAAACAAGCAGTGGAAGACGTGATGCCAGCCAATCAAAGAGATTTTAAAGAGACAATGCTCCAAGGGAGGGACACACGATTGAAAAGTCGGGACACAAATAGTAAGCAGGCAAATGAGTGACAAGAGATGGCACCCAATGTTAAGCATTAGATGGGCTCCAGGTGAACTCGATTTTCTTGGTAAGCCACAATGTATGTCACAACAGACAGCACCTGTGCTGCCTAGAGCGCTCGACCTAACAAAGCCCAGTGAAGAGCAAGACATACTCAATCCCCTGACTGTCCAAAGTCAAGGACCTTTCGTCCTCACTGCTAAGCTTCTGCAGACTTGGCCAATGGAATTGGATTGGAAGGGTACATTTGTCAAACTGGAACATCAGTAGGTCAATGAAAAATTGGACCTTGGAAAAGTAGTCTCCCGGTTCAAAATCCATTTCCATAACCTAATGATACCAGATACCAAACAGAGTGTGTGCAGAAACCAGCCTTTTTGGCTTGTCTAATGAGAGTGTGACACATACGCCTTTTTCTGGCACATACCTTAGTGTGAGAATGACCATTCCAATGCTTACCCATTCACCCTGACACCATGCCTGCTCTCGTCGACTGCCATAGCCTTGGTCATAGCAGTGATAGCACCCTGGAAAAAAACAAATAGACAAAGCAGCAAGATTAGTGAGAAGGCAAACTAGAAGCCAGCAAATGAGATACATTATCATGCAAGGGAAGACAATCTCTAAGGATTTCCATACTCTCTGGCTTCGATCATAACGCTACTTCTGATCAATAGCATTAAGGCTGGGCTTCCAGGAAGGAGGTAGAAATCCCAGGAAGCAGATGGGACTCCTGAGAAGCAGGCGGGACTTCATTTGATGACACAGCAGAGTACAGTTTTGCACAATGGCAGATAAAGTATTTATGCACACAAATATAGTGATATTCTCAACACAGTAACCCTTGACACACACTCAGGCATACCTCCTAGCGTAGTGAGCCCACGTGCATACGAGCCATTTCCCCTTTTTAAAAAATGAAAGTATTCATTGTTAGACTAAACATTATGCTCTCTGTAAAGCCAACGAGGCTAGAGATGCAAAAAAAAAACGTCATGCTTTCACTCACATTCAATTGCATTTTTCGTTAGGTGGAATTACTTTTATGTACTTGAAAAACGCATTTCATTTTTTGGTCTGATGTTCACAGTAGTGTGCTTGAAAACATTCCACTAACAACTCAAAGCCCGAGCACACATTTTCGAGTTATGCTATGCTAATTGCAACATAAATGTTCATGATACTATTTAAATTCTTGGACTTTTATTGTCTTCTTTGATGATCCAGTCAACACCTATTTCGTCGTCCGGGGAGTTAACCCACGACTTCCTCAGGGATGGAAAGACAATTATATGAGAAACACTTGCATTGTGTACAAAGTCCATTACATTATACATATTACACTTCGTGGAAAGCCACACTTCAATATGTATCTTTAGCACTGAGGATATATCACAAAGTTGTGTTACAAATTATCATGCCTATAATGCCCAGAAAGTCAGTGTGTAGTGAGATGCTATAAAATCATCATAGCAAGATATTGTGGGACGTGGTGCACTTATTAGTATCACTGAGAATGCAAGTTAATGAAAAACAGCACTGACTCACACATTGAGGTGGTGGGGAAGATGCGCTTATCTTTGCTTTCACAGCAAGAGTGAACATCAACAGAAACCTATGCGCAAGAAAGTAGGAGGTTGCCTACCTGTCTTGATGCAATAATTTACAATAAACATATGATGATGTGAATACTCGGTAAGGATCTGAAAAAAGTAATTCCAGTCACGAGAATGGCAAAAGTACAACATAAATTAACATTTTTTTTACCTACCTCTGCGCTGGGTATATTTCCGTCCCGGAGAGTAGGTGGTCTAGGACTACTCTTGGTCGGTGAGTAATTGCCAGTGCAATGCAGTAAATAATATACAAGACCTTCTTTAGCTCTAAAATGCAAATAATGGAAAGATTTCCCCCAAATGTGTATTCTTAATAAGTTAATGAATCAATGATAAACATAGCGGTGCAGGAAGACCAAAAAAAGGGTGCATTACATACGCAGTGGTAGTTAAGAGAGTCACTGCATCAGCTAAAGTAAAGTTATATACAGTTATAGTCAAGCGGACATCTAATAATTCATGATGAGGAGATAATTCCCCCTAAATGTATTGGGAGAGAAGACAATGCAACAATACGCTGAGACCAAGTAAACATAGGAGTCATAATCAAAGTATCTAGGGGAATAGTACAAACTTCCATAAGGTAAATAACCATAACTTATTTAGCAACTAACTGTAATAGAAAAACCCAGGCTTAACGTGCACACCTAAGTATGGACGTCACATGATAGAACATGAACAATGCTAAATCTTACCCGACACGCATGCCAATCTGCGTAGTGTTGTCAGGTAAATACGGTGATAGGGCATCAAGTATTGCCCGGTGAACAACTATAAAATAGAAAGCAATAGTGCTTAATACTCTCTACATAATGGAATTGTAAGTATAAGGTACCTGGTGCACCTTGGTATGACCTACCATACAAGAGTGCCTACCCGCGTCACAAAACGGCTCAGAATACAGCAACAGCGTGTGTTCAGTTAGAAAAAACAGGAAGTGATATAGCTGGGACTGTAACGCTAGAACGTGTCCTGTGTCCCCATCAGAAACGATCCGCCATGTTGAGTTTCCACGTCAAGAGGGCCGGATGGAAAATAAGAGAATTGTGCTCCAATTGAGTAAATTGCAAGTAATGTGGCTAGGACTGGAATCACAGCAACAACTGGTCGTCATATTGAAAGATCTGCGCGTACAGTGAGGACATGAAGAAATAACATTAAATAGCGGCGTTAAAACGATCTAGCAAAGGGGTTTGGAATAAGAATCGGTATCCAATCAATACCCGTCTGTGCAATAGCATTATAGAAGTGACTCATAACAGATCTGTCAGGGGGTGATATCAGCAAAAAATTCAATGAATTTGCTCACCCCAATATATTCAATAACAAGTCATCAATTGGTAAATTTATAAGAGTCACAGTTCACAGTCGATGGGTCAGTCACTGTTTATAAAAAAAGAAAGCGAGAGGACAAATGCCTGCAAAAGTGAGGTAATAGGCTGGCATCTAAGATTTACTTTACATGTTGTCAAGATATAGAAAAAGAAAAAGAAAAAAAAAAGGACGGACAGAGATATATTAATTAGATTGAAGCCAAAGCCCAAGCGACCCATGCGATTCAAAAGGATACACCATTGCACCACGTCCACTAATATGAAATACATCAAACACATTATATTGATGTAATTGTTATGAGATCATTAGTCACTAGACCATACATGTATTTATCATGGGGGACTTATATATAATAGATGTATATTGCAGCAAGTGCTGTATAGTAAGTCCATAGCAAAAAATGTATCATAATATACACATACAGCTCTTGGTAACAAAATATACAACATGCACGCATCAAAAGAAATATGGCAGGTTATCAAACATTATTATACAGCATATCATTATTCACCAAGAAAATAGTGTCATTCTTGATCTAAGTTCAAGTCATATTCAACCGCTTGTAAACGCATAATCCAGGTAGCCTCCCTACGCCTGAGACAAAGTTATCTGTTGCCCCCTTTTGGATCTGCCACAAAAAATGAATGCCTTGTGTAATCCCTGAGAAATACATTTATTAATTTGTGTGGCCGTGGGGTGTGAGAAGTTGGCCTGATATGCAGTGCTCACTATTCTAGTGATCACTATGTATCAGTCCAAACAACCCTTATTGATGATTGGTTGTAAGTCAACCTTATAGACCAGCTATCCTAGTAGCATGGATACGAGCAGTCTAAGGCTAAGACTCTAGAGGGCGTGTTAAGCCAGCTGTTTTACCATCACATTACCCCTTGAACACCCAGTGAAAGGACACCACACAAGTTGTTATGAAAATAAATGTATATTTATTTCTAACAAGTCTACCCTGAACTCTTTATGAGTCAGGGAGCTAGGCACAATACAAAACTCTTAAGAAGATACTTTAAGTCGCACAATTTACACAAATGCCCTAGGGGCACGAAAAACCATATACACAGTAAGTGGAATGCGAACTTACTAGCAGGTAAGTAATACGTTTCTAGACTTAGGAATCGCTAGGCCTACAATCCTAAACACTGGGATTAGATGCAGGAGGCCTGTGGACGTCGTGTGCAGAGTGGGAACTCTCACGCGTAAGGCGGGAAAAAGTCTATGGAGGCTAGCAGTTGCAAAGTTACTGTTCTCGGGCGAACCCGACTAGGTGGGTCGAAAACGGGAGTGGATCCGAACACTTAGGGTGTTGGACTATGCTGGAGCACCGGAGTACTCAGGTTACCTAGCCCAGGGGCTGCGGCTGCATAGGGTTGAAGTTGCGTCGGAAACCCTCGTTGAAGATCCAGGAGCCTGAAGAAAGAAGTTGCTGGCAGGCGGCCAGTGAAGAAGTTCGTGGAGATCCAAGCCTGGATCAGGGAAGAAGAAACCTGTAAGCAGAGGGGACCAAGTTCTGAATCACTAGCCAGTGATTTGAGTGGGCACCAGGATGGCACCGGACGAAGTCACCTCAGCCAGGTGAGTGGGCGCTGCTGGGCTCTGCAGTCTCTCGGACCAGGAGGCGTTGTCGGCGACCAGGATGGAGGTGCGAGCTGTCCCACGAAGGTACTTGCTGTCGACGTCGCTGGACCCAGGATTGGGCAACAAGTCTTGGCAAATGCAAGGCCCACGCGGTGGACCTAAAATGGCGTCTTGGGTGGACCAGGAGGGTCCAAGGTGCTCCTCTTTTGGAGGGGAGCAAGGGCTAGTCTGGAGCAACCAGACCAGCAGTAGTTATCGTCGTGGAGCGTCGTGAGAGGGCCACTAGCCAACGGGCAAGCGACCTGGACAACGCGGTGAGCAGCAAAAAGCAGAAGGGCCCCACGCAGATCTCGTGGATGCAGGGGGACTGAACTTCGGTGCTGGAGCTGCTCAGGGTCGGGGCTTCTCTTACCCCAAAGCACTCAGTCGAGGGTCACTCGGGCGTCGTGCTGGAAAAGCGTCGTGCAGTTCTGAAGATGGCCGGTCCCTCGAGGCCTCGTCACACCCACGGATCACAGCTGGGCTGATGATGTAGGTTGAGGTCGGAGGTGCCAGGGAAGCCGGTTCTCGTCGTGCTGGAGCAGTCTTGATCCGAAGGAGAGACTGGCAACAAACCGCGATGCTTGGTTGGTGCCTGCTGCTGCAGGGTGACTACTCCTTAGTCACAAGGGAGAATCTTGGGAAGAAGTCTTGAGTTCCTTTCGTGGAAAGTAGTTTCAGGATTCAAAGATGATCTAATTTGGAAGGGGGCCAGTTCCTACCTTTATCCTGCAAAAAGGGGCTGGCACGCGACTAAGTCCTGCCCTATGGGTGGGACTAGGAGGGGGGTGGTTACACCCCTCTCCTTTGGCGGGCTTTCCCCAGATCAGGGGCTGGAGTGCCCCTGGAACTGGTTCAAGCCGGCCTATGCATAGTGAGCACCGGGGTGCCACTTGAAGTCACCTTCCTCTAAAGCCCTGCCTACCTAGAATACACAAAATCCTGTCTGGGACGGTGCTGGCACCGCCCCTGGCAGGAAACCCTTTGTCCTTGCCTCCTGGGCTGGGAGGACTCCCAGCAGCAGGAGGGCAGACTTGTGTCTCGGTGGCAGCATCCATCTTGTGGAGCTGAGGCTATGTCTGACTTTAACCGGGGTTACAGGTTACATACATGTCGTGTCCCTCTAGAAGGGTGGAATGCTAACCCCGTCGCCAGAATTGGCGAGGGGTTAGTATTCCAATTCGTATGACACCTTACTCGACATGTTTTGATAAAGCGATACCAGAGTTGGCATATAACCGCGAGGATTATAATGCACTTAAGAGTATATGGTATGCGTTATCATGGAACAGCTATTAGGACTTGGTTCCGCAAGCTGCAAACGGGCTCAGCTCATGCCAGAGCACCATTTCACATTATTCCAAGCACTCTGCCTTCAGGATTGTTAAGGCCTGCCATAGGAGTGACTGATAGGAATATATGTGTCCATTTTAGGGTTAGATATAGGAATACTATATCTAAAGCAAAGGGTGATTACACCACCTTGCCCCAGCTGTCGTGCAGCCAGTTGTGTCAGATTTGGATGGCCAGCCAGGGGTGGCATAATACATGCTTCAGCCCCTGGTAGGCCCTGGGTACACCTAGGCCCTGGGCACCTAAGGTACTCTGTACAGGGACTGAATAAGGTGACTCAGTATCCAATTAGATATGTACCTAAGGTACATGGAATCCATTTTACAGAGAGAGCAGTAGGCCTGGGGTCCTGAATAGCAGGGCCCCAGGTCAACTAAGTCAGAAAACCAGCAAAACACCAGGCAAAAAGTTGGGGGCAACCATAGTCAGGGATCTACCTTCCTACATGGGGTATCTGGTGTCTCGATATCTGATGGCTCTCACATGTTCATTGATCTGTTCTTTCAATGGTCTGATAGTACTTCCTATGTAGAATTTAAGGCATTTACATTTCAGCATGTATATCATGTACTTGCTGTTACAATTGATCATGTGTCTAATTTCATAAGATCTCCCATTGGTATCCTTAAAGTATTTTGTATTGTCTATCCCCAATTTACATGTACTGCAGTTGCCGCATTTGTAAAACCCTCTGCATCTTTGAGTAAGCCAATTGTCTTTGGGTATAGATTTGGTTTACGTATTTCTTTTTGTGATTAAAATGTTTGAATTGTCTTTTGCCAAACAGATTTGCACAATGGATGCTGCCCTGTGAGGGCAGTGTGCCGTCTGAGCTGCAATGGGAGGCGCCAGTCTGCTGCTCCAAAATAACTGACCTACAGCTTGTTTTATGATCCCTCATATATGTAGAACAGTTTAAAATGCACTTTAGCTGGTTTACAAAGCTGCACAAAGACCCCAAGGCAGAGTGTGCGACGAGGCGAAATGGCTTACCCTGACAACAGTGCCTAAAGCTACAAACTATGAAACCTTAGACATGGCTGAACCTCTATGACACAGAAACTAAGACGACTTCTTAGATGTTGTGTTTTCTCCTCGTTGAAGGGAGCACAGGGTGGGGTGGGCTATTAATAAAGGTATTTTGAAGTACATAAAGAAGTACTCTGGCATGTAAGAGTATTTATTACTTACTCTTACATGCCTTGCCTTTGGGAACTGAAACTAAGCATCTAAAATGGGAATATTCATGTAAAATGTGTACAAATAGAAAGGACTGTGTCCTCCTTTGCACTTTCACTAATAAGGAGATTAACATTTTGCGCGAATTCACAAAGGCGTGCAAGAGTATGTACAAGAGTGCTCCTGAAGTACTGCTTCCGGTACGCACAAATGCTTTTGTGAATGGGCCCAGTTGCTTAAGAGGAGATGACTAAAGTCCCTACTCGGAAGTATGAGCTGGCTAACTTCATGTGGTGGGACTTTCTGTAAATTAGCTTTACCAAATCTCAGCGGGACACTGGAAAGGTCGGCACCATCAACCTTAGTCCTGGTGTGGGTCTGAGATAACCATATTGTAACAGCTTCAGGCCCCATTTATAACGGGATGAACCCTTTCAAAAGCTATGTCATTTCTTTGGTGTTTTATGAATCAAAACCCATTACCAGCAAGAGGAGGAATACTGAATGGCATTGCCAACAGATCTGCCTTTACATTTACTGCTGGAAGTTTTAATCTGTTTTATGATTATTTAAGTTAATTGTTAGCAAAGACCAGTACTGTGGAGCAGCTACTGTTGAGCAGTTGCAGGGCCCAGTACACAAACTGTGCTTTGTAATATTTAAGTAGGACTACAGCAGTATTACATACTACAAAATGCAGTTTGCAAACCTACGGATGCAAAACTTCACTTCCAACTCTCCAACATTTTCTATGGAGAGATCTCTGCACATGTAAGTTTACTGCTTACTAGTAAATGTGTGAGGCAATAGAGGAAGCATGGGAAAATGTGGAATATCCAAAACAAAATGGAGGGGAAGGGCATGCTAATACAAACACCAACCCACAAAAAAGTAAGATTATTGCTATTAACAAACAACAAAACACAAAAGGAACACAAGGGGTCTAAAGCAACACGGTGTGTGGCTAGCTATCCTACACTCAAATCTAACTTGTGAGTTGGTACCCTGGTTACCCTGGATAGCTTATAAAGATACGAAGTTACAATGGGTCAATGTGCATGAAAAAAACGTACATATCGTGCCAAAAAACTCAATCCCAATTGCTCAAAAGTGGATAACCATCAAAAATGCACTTAATGATCAGTCCTATCATCTGGTTGTCCAGTATCACGTGGTTGGTTTCTTGATCATCAAGACCATTTAACCACGGATATGATAATGGAGCAAGATCGAGTCCATAGGCACTTATGGACGACCATGCGACAGCCGATCAATGATGGTTGCAAAAATATTGAAAGTGCAGTGCTTTGCTGAAATGTGATGTAAATAATGAATATAACACAAATCTTAAAGGTTGGAACAAATACAACCTGTAGAAAGCTAATCCTCCGTGTCAGTGGATGCTTACGCACATCTAAAGAAAGATGCAGAAAAACGATAAACATTTATGTAATGAATCTACTATATGTAAATACAATCATACACCATTCCCATTCCAAATTAGTAAAAAGTAAAAATCTTTTCCTCACCCAGCTTGACCGGGGACTGGACCTCACCTCACCTGGTCCGTGCTCAGGTTTCTCAAGGCCCCGCTCTAAAGGACAGACAATAACCAGAGAGAAACAGTGATGTTCATACTCCTGAATTCATCAAAGCCCCTCATGGTTACAAAAATTGGTCCCTTGTCCACATTTGAGCCCGTCCAAATGGCATCTCTCTCTCAACTCCAAAACAGCCACCTTTAACATAAACACTGTAGAACACACACACATAGCATTAAAGCGAGTGGGCAGGCCGCAGACCCTGTGTGCCAGACCCATTTGTGTATATTTACAAAAGAATGGTCATATTTGAAACATGCCAGCAAACTTGGTAATCTTATTAACCACCAGGCATTGAAGAATCAGGCAAACCCTATTTCGCTCCTGGGTTGCTAGCCAAGGCATGTTTAAACGTTCACCGATCATAAATAACAAGCTCTCAATATCATTATAATTCTACATCCCTAGAGTACTTCTATCTCTTTGCCAGTAAATATGAGATATCCTTATAGACTCTCTTGCTGCCCAAATCCTATCTTACCTGTCCGCCGGTGCCTCAAAGCTCAAGCCTGAGTCTTTGGGGGAGGCACCGACGTAAAGGCTAAGGTCTTAACCTTGAAGAAATCACACTCACGTACCTTAGTACACGGTATATCAATGGCCAAATACCTAAGGGCCAGCTGTGCACCTCCTGGCTTGATTGTCACCAATGCCCCACGCCTTTTTCTGCAGGACAAATCATTTTTAACAGACTGGTCCCTTATAGCTTGGCGGTGCACAAGGGACTGGCTGATCCTGATCATCAGCACCGCCAAGAGGATAGCTGATAATATCCTAATAGAAATCCAAGTTCTAGAAGCTTCAATTAGAACCACCATCACTGGACCTATTTTCAAAAAACAACAAGATGAGTCTAATAAAACTGCGAAAGAATTTAATGACTCAATTCTACAAGCCAAGTTAGACAAATTTAAGAAGGACTTGTCTAAATTTAAGCACGAACACGTGTACCCATATACCAGTGATCCCTACACTCCACCAGATTTCAGAGGTAATGGGAAACGCTATGGATCTAACTACTCGGGCTCTAGCTCAGATAGCAGTGACTCCGATCACAATGGTACATCTTCATCTTTCCCTAGAAGGGGCAGGGGGCGATCTAACAGATCATTCTTCCGTGGGAATTTCCCACAGGGTCAATTTCAACAATGGTGGCCCCCAACACCATGGGGTTACCCTCAACACCAATCGGCCTACCCCCCCACCTCCAGGCCCTTCCATGGGTTCCCCAATGAATTCCATAACCAACCTTTTTTAGGGCATGGCCCCCGCAGGACGCGGGGCAGAAATCGCTCAAGACAACAACCAGGGGTCCATTGGGAAGACCAGACAGGCCCCTATGCAGGGACTCGCAGCCAGACGAGCAAGAACCAACAGAAGGCGGGCCCATCAGGGAACCAACCCTCGTAGTCAATCTTTCTAATAGAGCTTTAAGCGAGATTGAAGAACCGGTCCTCAGTAAAGGTTTGGGGTTTGTAATGACCAGCGATGGCGATCCTTTTCAGTTCCAATGCGAGCTCAGCCAATTGTTCCACAAATTACGCCTTCGCTACTTCTTCAGGGACAAAGACAATGAACTGCTGGATGTATCAGGAGAAAATACGGGACTGAGATTAAAATCTAAATTCCAGCCCCCTGTACACGCAATCCCTCCTCAGGTTCTGGCTTTTGAAAGAGCCGTGCAGGATGATGTCTCGAAGATATGGGCAGCCAAGAAAAAATCATTTAAGAACCTCTCATGAGAGGAGCATGCAGCACTGAACACCCTTGCCAAAGATCCCTCCATTATCATTAAGCCAGCAGATAAGGGGGGCTCAACAGTCGTTTTGAACAGCTGCGACTATAACTCTGAGTGTTTGCGTCAACTTAACAACAGACAAGCATACAGGCCACTGAAGCAAGATCCAACTAATGATCTTAGAAGACAGATCCACAGTTTAGTGGAAGAGGGACTGGCGGAAGGATGGATAACCTCGAAAGACGCTCAATTTCTGACGATTGAAAATCCGGTTATGCCATACTTTTATATACTCCCAAAAGTCCACAAACAACAGAGGCCCCCTCCCGGAGGACCAATAATCTCCAGTATTGGATCGATCCTGGAACCACTATCCACATATGTGGACTACTTTCTGAGGCTGATTGTCCAAAAGATCACTACATACCTCCAAGACACGAAGGACGTTCTTGGAGCTCTGCCAGAAATTGATTTTGATTGGGAAAGAGACCACCTGGTCTCGTTTGACGTAGAGTCTCTCTACACTTCGATCCCCCAGGATGAGACTTTGGAAGTGGTCACCTCTATTTTGGAAGAGTGTAACTTAGACACAATAACACCAGTACCTTTTATCATGGCTTTGGCTAGATTAGCCATGAAAGAGAACTTTTTTTGCTACGAGGAGACAAATTACCTGCAAACGTCTGGCACAAGCATGGGCAGCGTTTTCGCGCCCAGCTTGGCCTGTCTATACGTCCACCAATGTGAACAGCAACATGTGCTCACCCCTGACAATCCATTCCACTCATCTATCAGAAGGTGGAAAAGATACATCGACGATGTATTAGTGGTGTGGAGAGGTGATAAGGACTCTATTGTAGCTTTTCATCAATGGCTTAATGGCAGAAATGAATTTTTGAAGTTCACGTTTGAGTTTGACAAGGAAAGATTGCCCTTCTTGGACCTCTCCATATATGTTACATCTGCAGGCTTGCAGAGTGAACTTTACAGAAAGCCAATGGCCAGGAACTCTTTACTCTTATATGAAAGTCATCATCCCAAAGCCCTTCGAGACAATTTGCCTTACGGGCAATTTCTTAGAATACGGAGAAATTTCTCTAATAAGGGGGATTTTGAGACCCATGCCAGCAACCTAGCCACACAACTTCTCGAAAGACATTATCCACGCACATTGGTTAAGCGTTCACGGAAACGGGCGAGCAACAGTAATCGAGAATCGCTCCTGGAACCCCTGGTAGATAAGGCTCCCTCAGATAAATTGACACTGGTGAGCACATTCAATAACAGAAGTAACCAGATTCAGAAGATTGTTCTCTACCACTGGCGTATTTTGAATCATGGGAAGGACAAGATTGCCCAACCATTATTTGCCTTCAGAAAATCAAGCAGTATTCGTGATCGTCTGGTGCATACTCGCCCGAGGGAATCACCGAGAAGGACAGTAGGAACTTTATGGGATTTACCACCAATTACGGGGCATCACCCCTGTGGAACTTGCTCCGTCTGTCCTCAAACAAAACATTCCAATCAAATAGACATAAGCACTGACCGGCCTTGGGTACAGACTCACTTCACGAATTGCAATAGCGACAATCTAATTTATCTGCTGACATGCCCGTGCTCCACTCGATACGTTGGTATGACCACGCGTAAAGTGAGAGTACGCATGTTGGAGCATAAGAGTTCGTTCCGTTGTAGAAAATCGATAACTAATCTGACTAAACACTATCTGGAGAAACAGCATAGAGAAGATTAATTTTATTGAACAGTCCTTGAAAAACCTCTGATCCCATCGCATATCAGTGATGCTTCTAAATATTTATTTAGGAAGGAACAGAAATGGATCTATAAGCTCCGCACGAACATAGACGGACTCAACGATGAAATACAGTGGGTGTCACTGTAAATCCTCAATTGACATTTGCATGGCCGACAATACCATCAGAGAATTTTCATTCTGTGAGTAAGCACACATAGACAATTGAGCAGTAATCAGACTCGGAGGTGCACATTGGCCCTATAATGCCCATACAATATGATCTCTTGTATGACCCGAGTGTGTTTACAATGTATGAGCATCCTGTTTTGATACATGTAATCTGTTAGACATGAGCATATAGAGCCTGTTCTAAATGTGTTGATTCAGAATAAAAGGCATTCGATATATGGAATCCACACGTGTTAGGAATGCGGGACGTTGACAGTATATAGCTTACTGCCATTAGCTACATCATAGCAATCCCAATGTATAATATGGGTGTATTAAGATATAGATGCGCAGAGTAGGCGCTATGAGGCACTCATAACCCAAGTATGACAGTGATTGATAGACCGAGGCCCTTATAACCCAAGTATGATAGCAATTGATAGACCGGAATCAATAAATATGTCTGTGGCATCACGATTATATTCGTATATGATCAGACTGATACATTTTTTACATACATTTTTTGCAAACGAGGTTATTGAACTATAGAACCCCGTTTGAACTACCTAGAGTGACGCTGTGACGTCATTTTGTAGTTCTAAGCATGAGTCGATCCCAGTAATGCTCAGCTTAGCCGGTTAATCTCGCTGGAACTACTCGAAATGACGCTGTGACGTCATTCTGTAGTTCTATACGCGAGTTGATTCCAGGAAGTGTATCGCCAAACCGGCCTTTGGGGAATACTTGCATAATATTGAGGTACGTGTAATAAAGGTATATTCTACAAGGTATTTGACCCCACTGACATCGATTCAGGATAGGTGAGTCATGTTTACAATTGGAATAAGATAATTCGAGTGCGAGTTGCGCGTCAATAAATAAAGTAGTGCCCTGTGCCTATATCCTTAAATATGCCTGTCCCTTTACGTCCGTGCCTCCCCCAAAGACTCAGGCTTGAGCTTTGAGGCACCGACGGACAGGTAAGATAGGATTTGGGCAGCAAGAGAGTCTATAAGGATATCCCATATTTACTGGCAAAGAGATAGAAGTACTCTAGGGATATAGTATTATAATGATATTGAGAGCTTGTTATTTATGATCGGTGAACGTTTAAACATGCCTTGGCTAGCAACCCAGGAGCGAAATAGGGTTTGCCTGATTTTTCAATGCCTGGTGGTTAATAAGATTACCAAGTTTGCTGGCATGTTTCAAATATGACCATTCTTTTGTAAATATACACGAATGGGTCTGGCACACAGGGTCGGCGGCCTGCCCACTCGCTTTAATGCTATGTGTGTGTGTTCTACAATGTTTATGTTAAAGGTGGCTGTTTTGGAGTTGAGAGAGAGATGCCATTTGGACGGGCTCAAATGTGGACAAGGGACCAATGTTTGTAACCATGAGGGGCTTTGATGAATTCAGGAGTATGAACATCACTGTTTCTCTCTGGTTATTGTCTGTTGACCTTAAGAGTGGGGCCTTGAGAAACCGGAGCACGGACCAGGTGAGGTGAGGTCCAGTCCCCGGTCAAGCTGGGTGAGGAAAAGATTTTTACTTTTTACTAATTTGGAATGGGAATGGTGTATGATTGTATTTACATATAGTAGATTCATTACATAAATGTTTATCGTTTTTCTGCATCTTTCTTTAGATGTGCGTAAGCATCCACTGACACGGAGGATTAGCTTTCTACAGGTTGTATTTGTTCCAACCTTTAAGATTTGTGTTATATTCATTATTTACATCACATTGCAGCAGTAGCAATTTACTAAGAGCAGAGGCCCTGATGAAAGCCGGGGGACTTTATGCCCCGTTAGGCAGAAACATGTTGTCCTCGTTTTACGACAGATATTTGTTTCCACTGTCGCCTGCACTGTTCTGTTTTTAATTAGGGGGCGTGTCCTTTGCCTAATAAAGTTCATTTAGGACACTCCACTCTATTTTACTATCACCACTAATTTTTCTTGCACTGCACTTTCAATATTTTTTGCAACCATCATTGATCGGCTGTCGCATGGTCGTCCATAAGTGCCTATGGACTCGATCTTGCTCCATTATCATATCCGTGGTTAAATGGTCTCGATGATCAAGGGACCAACCACGTGATACTGGACAACCAGATGATAGGACTGATCATTAAGTTCATTTTTGATGGTTATCCACTTTTGAGCAATTGGGATTGAGTTTATTGGCACAATATGTACGTTTTTTTCATGCACATTGACCCATTGTAACTTCGTATCTTTATAAGCTATCCAGGGTAACCAGGGTACCAACTCACAAGTTAGATTTGAGTGTAGGATAGCTAGCCACACGCCGTGTTGCTTTAGACCCCTTGTGTTCCTTTTGTGTTTTGTATATTAAGCTGGGGACTTGAACCAGGAGTGGTCTTTAAATATTGGTATGTCCCTGTGACCCTCTCCTCCCTGTTTGTTATGAGATATTAACAAACAACACCTTTAAAGTTACAACTGCCCTAAAAGTGAGTAAACAGAAGCAAATGTATTCCTGCCCACTCCTGGAGTAAGTGTAGCATCACACAAAGACACTAACAGGTGCTGCAACAGACTCCCATAGAAAATAGAAGCAGAGACTTAACATAACACTATAGCAAATAAGGTTAAAATAATTAAAATATTTAGACTTGTAAATTATGTGTATATACCTATTTCTTTAGCGTTAAATATTCAGTTACTTTAAAAGTTAATAGTTCATCTTATCAGAAAAATTATTTGAATTTAAAAATGAAAATATCATTTACGATACCTAAACACAACTTGACACACATTGACTAAATGTTGATTCTAAAAATTTACTAGTAATGTGTTTTTATTTTATTTTGTTTATATTTATATTTAACAATAAAATAAATATTTTTTTTTAAAAAGTAATAACTTGTAATCATTTTTAATTTTGTTCCCATTGGAAGATATCCACCACAGTGGCAGATATCTCCATCATGGTGGCAAAGAGCTCCGCCTGTGTGTGAACAGTTACAAGTAGTAACTTTACACTCCTAAATTTGGCTACACTTCCTGGTTTGAGGTGGTAGGGACATGCAAGTCTACACTTAGGAGTAAATGTCCACTTGTAAATGGCGAATAGGCAAAAGTAGTAAACTTACTCCAAAGTCTAAGAGTAAATTTACAAGTGTAAATTGTGTTAGCCCCTATGTGTTTACCACAGAGAAATCAATCCGATGTGCCCTGTTAATACCAAAGTCAGTTAATGACTGTCATTGTCTGTGTAGATATGTATACAAAGCATCCCTTGAAAACTTGCAGGCAAATGTGCTCTTATTTTATTCTTATCATGGATCAGCCCTGACAACTAGCAGGTTCAGACTTGATTTTCAGGACACCCACATAAGGTATATTTACATACAATGGCTAAAAGGAAACTGCAAAGGTCGTGATTAACCTGAAAAACGGGCTTAGATTGGGTACTCTGGAACTTACTCTGGACAGCACTACTATATATAAGGGAGCAAGCTTAGTTTCTTAATGGTGGTATGCCGCTTGATGTTTTAATGCCGTATTTTGTTGTTTATTATGTGTTGCAGTGGTATGGTAGCTACTGTTCCCGTTTTCTGTGCGAGTGCTCTGAAGCTGCTTCTGATATATGCGCGTAATGCAAATTAAATAAATACAAACAGAAATCTAATAACACACTACCTCTATAAATGCTGCCTACACTCTTGTATCACCTTTTCTTTTCGAAGTGTGCTGCCGTCTGGTGTTGTTATACTTCTCAGTATCTCTTTTAATGCCTGATTCTGTCTGCACTAGTTGTATTAAATATTTACTATTTAGGGTAACTAAGAAAAGATCTGGATTTAGCTATCATCATCAGCACTGTGTTTTGTAAATGGATATCCACCCAACAAATCCAATACACACACCTCTGCAGGCAGCCCAAAGTAAAGCGCACCTGCCCACTTGTCCTTAGCCAACACCTCCAGGGGTTGCCCTTACCTTTGTGGCAACATAAGGGATGGCGCTGCTCTGTCCGATAAGTCCCACGAGGCTAGAAAGGTTAATTATGGTCCCTTTGGTCTTTCGCAGGTGAGGCAAAGCGTACTGGAAGACAGACACAACAAGGGAGATTAACTGCAGGAGCTGTGGCAGTATCGAACATATACAGACCAGCCATCCAAAAAAAAACACACAACTATATTGGCATGCTGCAACTATGTGAGCCCCATGCCCCCTATATCTATACAAGCAACCCCTTATGAGTCCTCCCAAATAATATACGAGTCCCCATCATCAATATGAGGCAATTGTCCATATAAGCACTTCCTCACATGGCCATCAGCCCACACATATCGCCCCCTTGTGCACTGGAGGATAGTTAAATAGCGGAGTTGGTACCCATGAACACTCTACACGGTACCTAAATGTGCTTTTTTTTTTTTAAACACACTGACTCCAAAGTGCTGTGACCAAGATCTGGGCTGAGGGCCTTCACACTGGAGCTCATAGGCACAAAGGAGGGACACCTGCCCCATGAGGCAAAGCGGCAGAGAGCCTTGCTAGCTTGTGGTGAGACATGCACACAAGAAGGGACTTGCTGTAAAATAAGGTATCGCAAGAGAATTGAATTAAAGTCCTGCATGCTTTTGGTGGCCATTGTTTTAATCGCCTGGGCAACCATAATACAAAGAGGAACAGTGCCTGAAAGCCGTCTATTAAGGAAGATGCGGGACATAAAAAAACTTCAGAAGCATTAAAATATTTCAGGAGAGTTGCAGAGTAGGAAAATGATAACGGGCACAGTGGAAAACTGCATTTTCAACCTCGCTAAGATTAAAACAATTTAAATAGCCTAAAGAGCTTTGAAGGTATGGACCTTCTGGATTCAGTAGGATTTATTTCAGGCACAGAGAGAATAAAAGGACCCAGGAATTGTTTGGACATGGTTGTGAGTCCACGTGAGCAAAGAATCATGGGAGCAGAGGGTTTGGTGCTGAACATGGCGGATGAGTGTACATGGTGTACACAATGTCGGTGGAAAGTAGCATCATAGCTGTAGAGTCTTGTGAGTGTGGCTTACAATAAGATGGTGTAACCAGGCTTTACAATGGATGCCTTCTTAGTCTAGACCTAAAGAGCGTGGGATGGGGCTGTTGTGAATGCCTTTAGGAAGGGGAGATGATGAGCAGCAGGTGAAAGGTATTTCTCACTTATGTGTTTGTATCTGGTATTCAGGGGTGCAAAAGAACGTTGTCAGATGAGCAGAGATGTCGGTTGTGGGGGGTAGGGCTTTCATCTTGCTGGCATTTAGGGGATGAGCCTTCTAGACATTTGAAGGTGACACAGATTAGCTTGAAGGAGATTCTGGCCTGCAGAGGCTTCTGGGGTTGGGTTGAACATAATGATGGTTTTAGCGAGGATCAGGCTTCTGACTGCATTTTAGGCTTTTTACAGTTATTTGGTTAGATAGGTTGAAAGGCCAGCATGGAGAGCATTGTTGTAGTTGAGTTGTAAGCTGGCCAGTGCACAGTCTACCATGTAGTGGTGTCTGGGGAAAAGAACGGTCAGGTTTTTGTGAGCTTAATTATAAAGGAAGAAACTGGCTGTAGAGTTCCCTTTCAATCAAGTACACTCTGTCTCTCAAAAGTGATATAGTAAATTACGATTTGCAGTTACTGACAACTCTATTCATCACATAATCTTAGTCTAAAATGCCATAAAGAATAAAATGTTGAAGCCTTTGACCAATTGTGGCCACTCAATGTAATCAATAAAATAATCAGCAGATGGACAGACTCCGCCCTCTGTTACTTTCGGGTAGGTTCTTCCTGTGTAAGTGGTCATCAAGTCCTAACAAGACCTTTATAGGTTCTTTAGGTTCTCTTCCACCGTATCTGAACAGACAGGTTCTAAGTCCCTTGCAAAATGGCACCCATTGTAAGCACCTAACTCAATGATATACCTTTGCTGTTAGGAAGTAGCCAATAAGATTGAGGTTCAAAAGGCTGCGGAAGTCTTCTGCGCTGGTATCATCAATTGTCTGCTCTGGAGGATCTATAAATAAGCAACATCAGGGACTTAGTGCTGTGTAGGGGCAGCTGTAAAGTATACACTGGAGGCAGTGGACAAAGAGGTCAGAAAGATTTCAGAAAGTGAGAGTCTATTTTAGATCAAACATGATCAAGCTGCTCTGTGACTCCAGGCCCATATAGACCCTTAAACTCTGCACAAACCAACATCCCAAAGTTATGTGGATGAAATCAATAACAAACTGTTAATCTTGAAAAGCATACAATGTTTACATTTTCCAAAATATATCATGCAGTTTCTGATAGGAGTCTCCCCCCATTATTTACAATTGAGAACTATTGATTTTTGTCACTTCCTTTGTATTTTATGTTCCTGTTTGAAGTCTAGTTCATGGATTCACTACTTCCATTTGGACATCGTTCAGTTGATACATCACCATTTGCTAGGATGGAGGGGGCATTGGGTGTGCCACGGTCCACCTTTCGTTCTGTGACAAAACATGCGAGTTCTTCTAAGCCTACTGTATACCTTATGCAAGATTCATTTTGTTTAATTATTTTTGGGAGTAAGTAAAGTATTTAGCCACCAAATCTGTAGAGTGCACCCCTGGCGCTTTAGGGTGTACACCACATCCACAGGGAACAGTCCTCTTCTTGGCATGCTCGGTGTAGGTGATGGCGTCCTGAATCACATTCTTCAGAAAAACCTTGAGCAGACAGTGAGTCTCCTCATAGATCAGGCCAGAGACGCAATTGGATCCTCCACAGCCTGCTAAGCGGCAAATAGCAATTTTGGTGATGCTCTAGACGTTGTCCTGAATCACTTTCCTCTGCCTCTTTTTTACTCCTGTTGTGTATACAAACATTTTCGATTACACTTTATGTGATGAGAGGCTTAGTAGCACACAGCTTCTGCATACTACATACAACTACAGACAAATATACATATGGATACATGAACATAATTCCCTCGCAAAGTGTCAGACAGAAGTGGTGCTGGCTGACTGGCGGGGCCCATACACCAAAAGTCGTGTGTATTGCATCGAAACAGTGCTTACGCCATCCGGCATTGTTGATGAGGCAGTCAATCTTTCCATACCGCTCCACTGTCATCTCGATGAGTCTCTGTAGAAGGCAAGAGGGAAGACTTAGGTGGTTCTGAAGACCTCAGTAACTGTAAGAGAACTAGTGTGCATAATTCAGAACAGTGGTTGGCAGTACATCACATCCCTTTCAGTCTGGCTTTAAAAGTCTGTCAATGGAGCCAGCTTACAGTGGATGTGTGGCAGGTTTTCCACAATGAAACTAATTAAAATGCTTAGTTTAGTAAAAGGTAAATGTGTCTACCTTTACCCTCCACCAAGACAGAAAAGACAAAGTTGAAACAAGCTTGCTGGTCATAGGCAATAAACGCGAAAGAGGTTATAACATTAAGGACAATCACAGGTCACGTCTTGGTGTATTTTTTCAGAATTCGAGACCAGACCTCAACACAAATGTATTTGTTCATGTTATGTTATGTTAATATAATTTGTAAAGGGCATGAATCACCCCGGAAGGGGCATCTCCGCGCTACAGTGAACGGCAGGTAAGAGGAATTAGTTTTGAGAAGTTTCCTATAGTGAAGGTGATCTGTGCACTTCCGAAGGTGAAAGGGTGGATGATTCCAGTAAAGGGGTGTCAGGTAAGAGAAGGTTTTACCCTCGAAGCGTGTTTTCCTAAATCGAGGTATAGTGAGAAAAGATTTCACACAAAATCGCAAAGATCTGCTCAGCAGTTACAGAATGAGTTTTTCTGTTAGCTTACTAGGTCTTCTGCCATTCGGTGATTTGTGTACTACACAACAGATCTTGAATGTGATTCTCTTGCATATAGAAAGCCAATGGAGTGAACTCAAGAGGGGTAGAGAGGCAGTTCTGGCCGGCATATCCTGGACCAGGTGGGTCGCTGTTTTCTGGACCACTTGAAGTTTGTTGAGTAGAGACTCACTAGCAGTGGCTAAAAGAGCATTATAATAGTCCAAGCGCCTGATCGCCAGTGCCTGAACCAGGGTTTTTCTCACCGAAAGTGGGAAAACTCTACACAGAAGACTCATCATGTGTAGTAGCGCGTAAAGTAAATACCCTTCACATTTCTCAGATACCACCAGAGACTTTCATTGTATTCCATGCTCATGTTCTATGTCCACTGAGACCAACATACACAAACTTTCAATAAATGTCCTGAAAAGTGCAGAGATATTAACAGTTCGGTCAAAACAGTCAACTCTTATATGTGAAGACTTTTTAACAAGGATTGTTTAAGAAACGGAGGCATGAAACCTCGACTACTTAAACGAAAGCAGGTACTTTGTGTAGAATGTGGGTAAAATGTACTTAAGAGCTATGGGTAATAGTGTCATACCTTTTTGCTCGACTTTTAATTTAATTTAATATTTTGCTCCACGCAGGCAATAAATGGCAACATCAATTAGTTTTCTTTATGGGTACAGATTTCATATCTGATGTTTATGTAATCTGGTTTGCAAGAGAAGACAAGATGACTACATAACTTGACTTCTAGGCAGTTGGCATGTGATGGACATAACTCTCACACTGTCGGATTGGTTAAGAGCCACTCTAAGAATTCCCCTGCCCCCTTATAAATGTATAAAGTCCAAAGTTCAATGCCCATTTAGTGGAATGTATCGTGAAATCATAATAAACATAAGTTTGGCACTTGGCAAGCAAGCAAACACACACACACACAAAAAGTGACCTCAAGTGACTGACGTAAAACATTCAGACTCAAAAGACAATTATGTTTTTTCTTCTGCCATCAAAAGCAAGGTTGCTCGTTCGTAGCGCATTGTGCAGCATGCTTCAACTTCGTGGCCTTTGGTGCAAGTGTGAGATTCTCATTACCAAATCTATGCTGCACCATACGGTGTTAAGGTTTGCCACCGCCCAGCCAACTTTTATGCAGTCATTTTTTGGCTCCCATTCTGTGATGTTAATTTGCCTTCGACTTCTGAGATCACTCCATCGGACCACACGTGGTCCAACCGTATCCTTCAGTGGAGCCCGAGATCTGCTATAGAGCCCTTCTGGGATCTCATAATTTGAAACTTTAAGCGCATTTCATAATATAATGTTAAGTACGACATTTTCTCAATGCTTACAGCAGGCACTTGACCATCGAAGTTGTCTATTGAGTCAACTGCCCTACTTTTACTAGGGACTGACAAAACCACAGGTGGCATTCAATTCAATGGCCTTTCATGTCTTTGGAGGTTGAGGTTTGGCTAGGTAGCAGATTGTAAGTCCGAACTTTGACTGCAGGTGAGTTCAAGGTGTGGATCATTTGAGGAGTCTGCACAGGATGTTATAGATGATGATTTATACTGAGGTTTTAGAACTAGATGACTTACTTGAGTGAACCTTGCTTCACTTCATTAGGTGACTTTAATTGGGTCAGTATGGTCTAGTTCTGAGGAAGGGAAACTAAGAATCGTTGCCTAATTAAACTCCTCATGTAGTCTTTAGTTTTCTTTCCATTGCACTATTGCCACACTCATCAGGGCTCCTTAAATTGGAAGCTAAACCCTTACTTGTGGAGTATCTTGGAACATGCTCCCGGTTATACATGATTAGGCACTTTCTAAAGTGCATCAAAAGTGTCCGTAGCATGACTCACTTAACTTCAGTGGTGATATGAGATATGTCGGCAAAATTAGATCATATACCGTAAAGCTACTTTACTCCCAAATCAGTGAATTTGTTATCCCATGTATCTCTTCCCTCATACTGCCGCCCATGACCTTTCTAAAATCAGCACTTCTGCTGCTTCATGACTGCTGCTTCCTCAGTCTCCTTGAGCTTTCTTGAGGCTATTAGGTGCAACTTTATGTGATCTTTTGTTAGGGACTGGGTGGCTTGTCACTCAGAATGCATCATTTGTTAGCAAAAGAAACCTGAACGCAGCCTCCTCATCAAACTGGTCAGTCTTCCTAAAACCACATCTCTCCAATCTGCGTCTGCCTCTTGACACCCCTTTCTGCTGCCACCTTCTTTGGAATGCAGATTATTAATAATTAGACTACTGACAAACCACACCAGTTAAGATGTGGAAATGTAAGGGGTGAATATTATCCTAAATTAACTGTGAATATTATTGCTCAGCGTGTTTTCAAAATTATAGACATAAGAGAATTTTGTTGGCTTCAGAAATGGTCAGAGCACTACAATTATGTAGTAGAGAGGGCCAATAAGCAGGGTCAGTGGGGCTGTCCTATCGCAAGCATGTTAGTTGTAACTATAACAGCTGTGGTTCAAACTCAGAGAAGTTGTGCTGACTCAGATGTCTAGTAGTACAGCATACCAAGCATCCTACGCAAAGTTCGAGGAAATGGCCTTAATGTTGCAAGCTCTTTCATGCCTCAGTACTGCCCAAAACTCCCTCAATAGCCCCTAGCTCCAGTTCTAGATGCTTATCCCTAATCTGAAACTTCCGCTGTCCGATACATGAACGAATGTTTCCATATACCACAGTGTCACTACATCCTGGAATATGTGGTAGGCAAGTGCCCTTGAAAGCTGACATCTTCACACGAGTCAAAAGTCAAAGGCATTATAGAAAACTTTCTTGTTGGCTGAAGATTTCAAAGGATTGAAGAAAAATAGAAATCTGGAAATCGATAGTGGAATTCCCCAGTATCATGAAGTCAGGATCAGCAAGTGGAAGTGCAAGGAAACAAGCAAATGAACACATCTTTGTTCTGATACACCCTCCAACCAGAATAAAGCCTTTATATAAAAAAAGAACAGAAAAAGGAAATTACATCAAACATCACAATACAGGAAACACAAAGGATTGGGAAAACCAGAAAGGAATCAAGAAAGAAACAGCCATGATGGAAAAGGTAAAAAAAACAGGAACAAAAACCTTAATCTAGTTGAGGCAGCTGCAAACCCCTATGCAGGTGGTTACCATTTTGGAGCTTGAGGAGCAAGAAGAGGCAACCAGGAGAACACGAGCATGAGGGAAGGCAGCTCTACGAGAGTGAAAGTTGCAGACCACAGCTGAAGAATTCATGCAGTGTTTCCTGAGACCCGGTAACAGCAGGACCGCGCAAGGTAACTATCACAACAGTACACCCCTTCTCGAAGCACCAGGCTTCTAAGGAAAGGTCAGAAAAAATTGACAAATCAACCTAGGGGTTTTAGACTAAAAAAGGCAACAACCCTTGAACACTCACTAGCAAGATCGCCTTTTCAGAGAACACAAAACTGTAAGCGTCCTCTAAAAATCCAGGAATCACAGAACTTACCAACTTCTTACTCGGGTTCTCAGTCTACCATAACATGGGCCAGCTTTAGGCGTGGTGCGACCAGTGC
Source organism: Lissotriton helveticus (assembly GCF_964261635.1). Lineage (NCBI taxonomy): Eukaryota > Metazoa > Chordata > Amphibia > Caudata > Salamandridae > Lissotriton > Lissotriton helveticus. The sequence continues at coordinate 1,540,756,785 of NC_136068.1, read as the reverse complement.
AGCTGCACTGGGTGCTGACCTGGAAGGGGGGCACTGGCCTCAGGGGGTGCTGTGTTTAGCAATAATTTACGATTTAAAAGCACCCGCTGTGGAATTCCTTGTGTGTCCAGCTTTCAAGCGGCAATACAAATGTAAAGATTCAGCAAACCACCCCCTCGTACCTTTCTGACAAACTCCAAAAAGCAGGATGTACTAGATCTTTGAGGAGCACCAACGCCCTTGTCCTAATCCCCCTCAGACCAAAAAGAAAAAGACTCAATCATGCTCTTTCTCAGGTAATGCCCCATCTATTTGGAATTCTCTTCCCAAAGACCTTTGCTGCAACCCTTCCTACCCCCTTTTCAAGAAAAACCTCAAGCTGCTGCTTCTCAACAAATATTGGGGTCCTTAATTCTTATTGAACTAACTATCGGTCCATTTACTCTTTGCTGTCCTATACACTCTCCCTTACACTACCTTTCCTACGCTCGCTTTTCAAGAACTACCTCAAGCTGCTGCTTCATAACAAATATTGGGGTCCCTAATTCCTATTGAACTATCTGTCCATTTTCTCGTGGCATCCCTCTACATTCTCTCTTTCTTCTACTCTTCCTACTCTCGCTCTCCTTCTTTCTCCCTCTAACTAAATACTTTACCCTCCTATTTTCTTTCTCAACAGCTCTCTTCTCCTTCATTGCTCTCTAAAAGCTACTCCTTCTTTTCCTTTTACATTTGGAGGACTCTATTACCTAGTATATGGTAAAAATGTGCCGTTTATTGATTTTCTTTTTCATGATGTGTTAAGTATCCTGTAAAGCGCTCTGATACTCTTGGGTCCAGTAGCGCTATATAAAACCTTTAAAATAAATAAATAAATAAACTTGTGATTAATGTTCCTGGTAGAGATTGAGATCAGAGTTTTGTCTAGTGGCGGTTTTGACTCGCCATGAAGTAGCTTAGGGGGTCAACATGTCTGCTGCAAAAAACAGATCTGTATTATATGTGAACAACAGCGGATTGGTCAAGCAAGCCCTTACCAGCACTATGAACTAAATGACGTGTATGTGAGAGAAGAGGTGAGGAGCGCTTTTGCTGGGTGGTAGTGAGGGAATCCGAAGAGGAGGTCATGGGATGGGGGAAAGTGGGTGCCAAAAAAGAATGTCGCACTGGGCACCATCAGCGCTAAAGCCGGCGCTGACCATAACTGAAGCGGGAGGAGAACTTGGACGAAAAGGATCAGGCACAAAAGGCTTCATCTTGAAAGACATGACAAGTAGGGTGAATCACCCAAGACTTAAAAGCAGAGCGACAGAGCCTAAATGTAACATTATTGATTTGTGTGGTTATTAAAAAAGGAACCCAAAAAATTGAGGACGAAACTGGACGGGCAATTTTCGAGTGCGCAAGAACCTGGAAGACAGTCAAGGAGGGGTTGGTCGGAGGGGGATTTGGACAAGGGTGGCAACAAACCCCATACTGTCTACCTGATCAAAGCTTACAGAATAGGCAAAAGAGGATGAGGAATCCTTGATTAACAAGTTTATTCATTATATAAGACATGCTAGGAAATGCTACTCTGCTATCAGGCCAGATATCACGCATGCCAAAAGATCTCCGGACCCAGTTTCTTTACGGGCCCATGTGGACTGTATTGAGCTAAAATTAAAAAACCCCAAATTAGCCGAGGGGATGGTAGGTTTGGAGCGGAAGAAAATTCTCCCAAAAAGTACACTGTTACAGTTCAAATTCAGCATCCAAAAAGCCCTCTACTTAGCGCACGATTTGGGTGTTACACTATCTGATAGTATATCGGGGTTGTCATTGGTTGAGTTCCCCCTCCCCTTCCAGCAACTAGCGTTAAGGACCCTCCACTGGGCATAGCCTGTGTCCACCATACACCTGCTTGTGATATGGACGGTGCTACTTTCGTAAATATGTCTCAAGGCGTAGATAGATCCTCAAACAATCGCCATTCTAGACCTGTACCTAACCTAAGTATCATATCATGGAATATTGCAGGGCTACCTTCCAAACTGGGTGATGAAGATTGGGAGGTGCTCATGGATCAGTTTGATATGTGTATGCAACAGGAGTCCTGGAGTTTGAGTTCTATCCATAGACCAGGCAATGTTAACTTCTTTGTACCAGCAACCTCCAGTGGGAAGGGGCGCCCCTCAGGAGAGTTGGTGATATGGATTCGTACCGCTCTGAACGAAACATCGAGCTCTGTATATGTTCCATCTCTAGACATACAGTGCATTAAAATAATTGAGTTAAATAACCTGGACGTTTATTTGCAAAATGTATATAACCGGGGGGTAAAAGGTTGCAGAAAAAAACCCTACCTTAAAGCAATTAAGGGCGCAGAGAGAAAAATGTACTTCTCATGACAATAAGATTATAGCAGGGGATTTAACACCACCTTTTAGCTCATGTGAGGTGATGTTATTTGCTTAACGGCGAAGAGGACTTGGAAGGAGGGAGTGGGGGGTTCCCACTTCTTGATGCTCCGCCGGTGAAAAGGTGGTCTGCAGCTGCATACCATCTGCCTTCCCTTACATTATCCTATGGGCTAAAGGCATGCAAAGGAGACTAGGTCAGATCCCCCTGCATCCCACACTTACTATTGAATAACTGCTCCAATAGGATCGACTTCATTCTCCCTATGGAAATTTGTGGACAGTGTGATTTCCAATTAGAGTGACACTGACCATAACGTTGTTGTATGTACAATTAAAAATTTCACTGGGCACCAAGAACATGTTTTATTCTCAGCTTCCTTTAATATGATAGAAAGGTGCATTGGAAAAGGCGAGGTAAACATAGGTGAAGTATGGAGTAGAAGTACAAAGATGTACAGAGGGAATTAAATTGAGAGGAGTGAAGTAGAAGAGGCGAGGTGAAGTAAGGAGAGATACATCAGATACAAGATTATTTTAACTTCAATGCCACCAACTACCTTGCAGCAGGACGCATGGGCAGGCAGGACACGCACACAAAGCTTCTGTGATGCGCGCATGCCCTCCGCATAATAAACAGATTATTGTGAATTTCAAAGCTGTCATTGTGGTGGAAATGGTGGGGTTTCCGGATCAATCAGGATTGGGGTGGGGGCCTGGCAAGTGCCTTAAAAAGGCTCTGCCTCAGCATCTGTGTATCATAGGATGCCAGCGGATGTGCACATGTAAGAACCTCTGGTGGTTAGAATTTCCAAGGTTTGAAAGGAAAAGCAGTCAAGCAGGCTGAAGCTGCTTCTGGGTGTTTGTTAATCAATCAATCAAACAGGATTTGTAAACTCACTGGCGAGGTATCCAGCAACTGAGAGCCAGGCAGTCTGCGTGGAATCAGCTGAATTCTTCTTTGTCTGCCCTAGATGCTAGAAATCCCCTCCTGACTCCAGCACTGCTCGGCCCAGTGGTAGCAGCTCTATGTTTCGGGAATTCAATGCAAGCACACCCGGAGAACATGGCACATGGCAAAGCAAACCACACCACTACTTGCAGATTGAACACCCAATGTGTACATGGGTGGCCATGCTGCTGACTTCGTGAGTTTACCACTGCTTATTCCTTAGGAGTAAAGGGATGATAACAGGATAAAGGTTATTTAACAGCCGAGGAGGGAAACCACACTAAGGAAACGAAAAGACTGCGAGAAAGCAGAAGGATTTGGTTGGGGGCGGGCGTTCTGCTCCGGGCAGGGGAGGAGTGGTTTACGAGGGCTGACCATACCAGTCATAGGCACTCTCCCGTTTTCTCCATGTAGGCTGCATGCAGCCTGCATATAGGCACTTTTTGCTTTCTTCTGGTATCAGGCTACATAGAGTAAGGGGTATACTCTGAATCCTTCCTTTGGCGAGGCCCGATGTGGCTCCTCTGACAATATTTTCCTATGTGATACTATGTTTAGCCCATACAGGCGAGGACGGATTATCTTTTTTTATATAGTGCATAAACAGTTTGGTATTCAAGCCCTCAGTGATCATTGTTCAGAACAGCTTTGAGGGGTGATCTAGGGCTTTGGGACCATCCTATGGAAGGTTCTCTCTCCCATGGATATGAAGGATAGTATTCACCTTCCTACTTCTCAGCAGCCTTCAACACCATTGAATAGGCCATCTTGAAAGAAACACTAATATACGCAGGGTTTGGCAGTAAAGTTATTAAATGAAATTGCTAACTGTGCCACAAGCAAGAACCGTTTTGCTTAGAATCTGGTGTGTTTCCACTGCAGCAGTAAGATTATGGAATTCTCTCGAACCAGGCTTTTTACTCCATTACAATAACCCATCCTTTCTTGATTACAGGCTAATTTGGATGTTATCTCAATCCAAGAAGCCTAGCATTATCGCCTAATAAAAATAAACCTAACATAACAACGTATGCATTATAAACATGCTATGTTCGATGCAATGTGTAGCTGGCCAGAGTACCTTTCTACAGGAGATGGAATATAATTTCATCTTCCACCATGTCAACGGCTCTCCTTTGGTACTACCTGCCTTCCACCGTACTTGGTAAAATATCCGGATTCTCCATTTCAGTTGCCAGGGGAAGGCCTTCTTGTAACCAAGTTCAGGTGCAATGCTAATTGATGAAATGTCTACCCACCAAGTTACAAACTCATCAAGTTGAACTTGTTCACCGTGCTTGCACATCACGTGAAGACTCGCCTCTTTAAAGAACACTACAAAACAATGGACTAACCATCCGCAACACAGCTACCTCTTCTATAACTTGTTGACTTTATGCTGGTCTTTGACTCCGTACAGCACTTCACTCATTTTTGGATAGGTTTGCTACATATATTTATTGCCAATAAATGGACATTTAATCGCAGGAAGTTTGTGATGGATGATTTACTTACTGAGTGAGCCTGTATGTATGTATGTGTGTATGCATTTAGTATCCTTATAAAAACATATACACACAGACATACAAACTCACTCTGTAAGTAACTCATCTATCACAACCCTCCTGAATGTTAAATGTCCTTTTAATTGGAATATTAAAGCAATTGTCTTTTGTAAAAGATAAAGCACTCATACTGGTATGTAACTTATCGACAACAGGTATTTGTAAATTAGTGCTTGTGGTCTCAAAAATGATGTTTTCAGTTTAAAAACAAAACATGGCTTCTTCGAGAAACGTTTAAGTACAGAAGTGAGTTGTTTGGAATGTGACAAAAACCCATCCCCTGCCATGATACAATAGAATGACTACAAGAGACCAAACAAAGAGCCATATGATTAGGAGATGGGAATAGAGCCTAGAGAGGCTTAAGGAAATAAGCACCCGTCTGTGGGGCGAGTGGGGGGGGGGGGGAGGGAGGGGAGGCATACACCAGGGGAAGGGGGGGGTGGGATATCCTCCTCCTGGAAGACAAATAACAATGCAAAGAAAAAAATGCCCCAGGGGTAGGGAAAGAAGGAGAGTCAGGATGGGGAGTAAAGGAATCATTTATAAAGGCAAATAGATGGGTAAAAACACAATGAGTAAAAACAATGTTGTAGGGATTTGTAATGCTAAAGATACATAATCATGGGGTAAAGGTAGATAAGTATGACTTGATGGATGAGACACTGGAAGAGTAGATGCAATGACCTACCTTTATATCCTCCTCTCTAGTGACATCGCAGCGGACATACAAAAAGTTTCCCTGGCCTGAGGGCATCAGCTCTGCCTCCAGCTCCTTGGCAGCCTCCTCTGCAAGGTGGGAAAAAGACCTGCATCAGTTAAGGATGGAAGGAGCTACAATAATGGAATTGTATTACTAAGCAGGCATTTGTAATATCGGGAAATCAGAGACGACGCATCAACTAGTGCATCTTCCAGGATTCCAAATGGAATAAAGGATCAACTGTGTGCAGAATAACACACAGCACTCCCATTAAGCACAGTAATGTCATTAGAAAAACTATATAACGGGAGATAAATGGGTATATTATCACCTATCTTTATCTTCTCTGCGCATGTCTATCTCCCAGAAGGCCCTTGACTGGTCCCTGTAAGGCAAGTACCCCTATGCTCGCATTCAGCAGATAACCTAAGTCCAAGTCTCACTGGCCAAACCATTGAAACCACATTTCCTGTCCACAAGCAACTCATGCATGGCCCAGTAAACATCTCATCAGCCCACTTCGCCATGGGACCTGAAGCTCCTTTGGGAGCCTGCACGCGTGGCAACTGAGCCATTGTCAACTGGTGATAAACCAAAACCCCTGAAGTGCTTCATCATGCATGATATAGGCATGCGGGCTTCCTGTACAACTGAAGCTTCTCCTGGGGCTCTTTAAACTAGTCCATGCAGAATATGTATCAACACCACAAAAAGGAACAGATTCTTCAGAGATGCAAACCCTGGCTGGAAGAGTCGGAGGAGCTGGTAACCTCTGGCAGATGCACTGGTTACTTCAAAGGCCTGCTGGGCCATATTCACCACCCACTGGAAAAACAGTACTGAGGGAAAAGGGAACAGGAATGTGGACATGCAGGATCAAGATCAGCAGAGACCTGTCCATCAGGTCAAAACCTACCACCACTCTGGGCCCACAATACAGCTCAATAAAGAACTAAGGCATCACATGTGATAGTGCCCTTTCCTTTCAACCACAGATCCAGGCCTGATAGGTTCTTGCTTTGAGATGCTGCGGATGTTGAAAAAATTCCTGCCCCATTTGTCTGAGTGTTCCAAGACAATGGTAATCCAAGCGCTAATAACCTCTAAATTGGATTACCGTAATGCTCTACCTAGGTCTTTCGAAGTACCTCCTAGGCAGACTCCAGGTAGTACAAAACACGGCAGCCTAGTTGCTTCATAATCTCACCCCCCCCCCCCCGAAAACACATATGTCCTGACATCTGGCGGTCCTCCACTGGCTTCCCATAGAACAATGAAATTGTTTAGATCCATTGTCCTGGTACATAAAGCTCTTCATGGCTCTGGGGCTGGCTATCTGAGGAAGAGGATCCATGACTATGTTCCTTCCAGAGCTTTACGTTTTTCTTCCGAACATTTTGCTAGAGTTCCACAAATCTGCCTGCTTTTCCTATCTGGGGCCGGTCACATGGAATAAACTCCCTTTGGAGCTACGCACTACGAGTGATCTTTTTACGTTTAAGAAAAAACTAAAGACTTGGTTCTTCCGACAATTTGCAGAGGTCATCGCTCCAAGTGCCATGATGTCTGTTTAGCGCTGGGACACTCTTTGAAGTAGCTGTGTGCTGTATAAATCTCAATTCTATAGCATGTTCAAGGCACCAGTTGCGACTCCTCCGCCTTTTGCCTCGCTGCTCTCGAAGCAGCAGTTAAAGGAAAGATAAAATGATAATACCTTCTGTTATTCTCACTCGCAGCAGCCGGGCTCTCAGGACCACCTGCGTCTGCCGCTGCAATTTTAGTGGTACAAAAAGGGGGTGGTGATGGACGGTCAAGTCCCTTGCTCACTTTGCCACTGGATTCAGGCAAGCCGGGCTGAAGAAGGCTGCAATGCCAGAAACCGGTCCTCAAAAGCTTGTTTCTGGTCCAGGGACGACATGGCTTGGCAGTTCGGGCTGGACTGTTCCCATGAGGCACAGGGTCAGACTGATTTGCATATAGCCATGTCTGAACTGGGGTGGCGGAGTGGGCTAAAGAACGGTGATGGATTAAACCCAGATCTTTTGACTGGGTGTGAGTGTTTGATTGGTTCAGATGCTCCGTCCATCACCACCCCCTTTTGTACCGCTTTTGGCCGCCATAAGTGTGGCAGGGTATGCTCAGACGTGAGCCCCTTGCTCACTTTGCCACTGGATTCAGGCAAGCCAGGCTGAAGAAGGCTGCAATGCCAGAAACCGGTCCTCGAAAGCTTGTTTCCGGTCCAGGGAAGACATGGCTTGGCAGTTCGGGCTGGACTGTTCCCATGAGGCACAGGGTCAGACTGATTTGCATGTAGCCATGTCTGAACTGGGGTGGCGGAGTGGGCTAAAGAACGGTGATGGATTAAACCCAGATCTTTTGACTGGGTGTGAGTGTTTGATTGGTTCAGATGCTCCGTCCATCACAACCCCCTTTTGTACCGCTACAATTTTAGTGGCAGGCAGCCCAGATCCAGGCCGAGCCTGGGCGCCGTCCCTGCTGTTTCCCAGGGCAGCAACCAGCTCATGCCTCCGCATCTGCCTGGGCTTGCCTGGACCTCTCGCGGCACTCGCGTCGCAACTGAACTCACGCCACCATGTGGTGACACAGCACTCAGATTCCCACCTGTGTACCTGCCCTTGATGTTGGCGGTGGGAGGCCCAGATCCAGGCCGCTCCGGTCTCTATCTCTGCCTCCAGATCAGCCTAATCTTCGATGCGTCATGGCCAGCCCTCCAGGGGGCCCTGCGTCAAGCTCCGGCCACAAGCACGTCCTTCGCCCAAGCAGGCGTGTTTGCTTCCACGGGCGGCTTCCCGGACTCACTGGCGCGTTGCCGCATCTGGCCAACCTCGTTGGCTGACCAGGCGTGCCCCAGCCCTGGTAATTAACAGGAGAAGTGATGGGGTGACGTGATGCGGAGCTCCGGGCTCATGCATCCGACATGTTTGGCTACCAAGCAATGCACCCGTGGGTAGACTTATCTCTTAATGGTCCAGTCAGAAGGGCACAGGAATCTCAATAGATTCAGAGATGCCACTAACATTACAATGGGCAGTGATGCAGTGGGTACATTCACAATTGAGCAGAACTTGGAATTCCGTTGGTAAATATAGAAAACATTCTGTGAACTGCAGGCCCTGCCAGTGTGAAGGACCTACAGCACCTGAATTATGTTCACCTTTGACAGCCATCTGAGATGGCAGAGGGACCCATAGCTCTAGCTCAGTTAAGGCACATCACTTGCGGGGCTCCTTCTCCCAATGAGATAGATAGGTCTACAAAAGGAGCAAAATGGCGCCTAGCCTATCAGGGTACATTAATACAGTGTCTATGAAAATAGATAGGTCTCCAAAAGGAGCAACATGGCGCCTTAGCCTATCAGAGTACATTAATACAGTGTCTCTGAAATACCAGCTGTAAACAGCGGAAACCGCACTGGGAACTGGCCACTAAACACTGGCAGCTCCAGGACCCCAACAAAATACCTCAGAGTTTCATTATCACCAAAAAACTGGGAATGTTCAGAAACGGACTAAGCCAATTATATGAAAATGGAAACATACATTTAAAAGTGTTGATCTATATTCAATAAAAATAAAGGGAATGTTAAATACTATTTATGAGAACACGGTAAGTGGCTAAAACACAAGGCACCCCTTATTACAAAGGGATGGCATTATTGGAGGATCTGAGAACGCAAGCGTGATTAGGAGACACTGATTGGGGCACTTACCTTTTGCACAAAACACGACCTTTGCTCCATGCCGCACTGAAAAGGAAAGACAGAACAGTGAAATAATGTTTAACCTCATTAAGAGTGTACGATTCTCTTCTAATAAAACACACATTTAGTTACAGCTGAAAAAGGAGGAAGTGGAGAAAGAGAAGTAGTGAAGGCAGGAGAAAGAACAGATGAGAAAGGCATCAGACCATGGAAGCAAAGAGGGCAGAGAAGCATGAGAAAAAGGAAGGAAAGAGAACACAAAATGAAAGGAAGGAGTCAGATATACAGAGACAAGGAATCGTAGAAAGGGACAGGTAGACGGAGGAGAGAGAAATGGAGATGAAAAGCCATAAAGATAGGCACAAAGTTGAAACAGAGGAGGAATAGGAAGAAAAAGAAAGACAGAGAAAGCAGAGAGGTAGAGAGACAGAAAGACAAGACAGATACACAATCACATACCTACAATCCAGAAATGTAAAAGCGGTTGAGAAGCACCCCAGAACATGTGTCTCCAACCAGTAGTACAGGAGATCGTGGTACCTCATTAGCTGCTAGTGAGATGCTCAAAGGCATGGACTTGGGCTCCTGAGGCTCTCGGGCCCAACAGGGCTCAGCTTCAGTGCTGCTCTGTATGAAGACCTCAGGGTGACAGCACTGAAAGTAAGGGCGGAGCCATCCTCAATACACTCATACACAGTGTAATGGACAGGCAGGAAAGGGACAAGCTGGGTTTAGTATTTTCAGGCGAGTGCATCCTGAAAGTGCACTTATATGTGCTTTGGTCGGCTGTATCATCTACCCAAGTATCAAGGATACGGTGCAGTTAGAATAGTAAATGTGCACGCCAATCACGGGTAACATTTTAAAATGGGATAGTGGGGAGTTTTGGAAACAAAACCGGTAGAATGTGTATTCCTCATCGACTTCTATTGGAGGAGAGGAAATCTCAGGTGGGGACAGCTAAAATAAAACCATGTTTTGCTTTGAACACCGCGAGTCTCCGACCTGAATCGGATCAGTTGGCTTGTATGGTCTTGTATACATAAGTCTGCAAAGCCAACAATTCCAGAAATCTGGGAATAAAAGGCTAAAACCGCTGATGCTCGAATGCTAGAAAATCCTTGCATGAAAACAAACATTTTCTTTTTGCATTGTAAAATATAAGTTTGTGGTGTTCCTCGCTCATTGAGATGCCAATCACTGTTCGCCAGCTGAGCCAGAGAATGGTGGACGGAGGACGGTGCCATTACTGGACAAAGGGATCAAAGCCTCCTGAATCTGTGGAAGCAGGAGAGACCAACGTGGAAGTGAATAAAAGCTTAGCTGCTAGCAGAAGTGCTTGCTAAAGAGAGCTAAAGCTTTCATGCAGACGCTTAGGGCATTGCTAAAGTAAAATATGACGTACTTGCAAGCAGATAAGAGCATTACCAAAGTGAGGAAAAGCTAACCATGCAAGAAGGCAAGGGCATTATTACTAATGTTAGCACAAGCTTACCTGAAAGCAGGTAATAAGCACAGCTAAAAAGAGAGTAAAACAAGGTTAGAGCATTGCTAAAATAAAGGATACAGGCAGGCAGGTAAAGGCCTTGCTAAGCAAGTAAAAGCTAAAAAGAGTAAAACAAGGTTAGAGCATTGCTAAAATAAAGGATACAGGCAGGCAGGTAAAGGCATTGCTAAGCAAGTAAAAGCTCACGTGCACGCAGGTGAGTGCACTGTTATGGTCAGCAAAAGTGCACCACCAGGTAGGTCCGGGTATTGGTAAGTGAGTAAGGCATAGTTGACAATAGGTGAGAACATTGCTAAAGCGAGCAAAAGCTTACCTGCAAGCTGATGAGAGTACCTTAAGTGATTAGAATGTTAACTGAAAGCAGGTGAGTACACTGCTTGTCATATGTGCAAGCGGGGATGAGCTTTGCGAATAGCTTGTTTTTCTAATGGCGCTAAATATTTAACTCTGCCATTTCTAAGCACTTTAAACAACAGATGTTACCATTACGCAAGTTATGGTATTCATTTGATGTACTTAACAAAGATGGAAGGCCGGGTCTGCCTTAGAAGGACTTGACCTCCAGAAGGCCGCATCATTGGTCAGCTTATTTGCAAGGTGAGAAAAGCATCTCTAATATCAGTAGAAGCTTGCCTGCAAGATTATTGTAAGGACTAGGAGTTTTCTGTTTTTAACATTAGCACAATGTTGTGTAAATTGCGTTTACTGGAATACGCGTGCTTCCCCTAATTTTTTGTTTTCATCGGCTGATGCTTTCTAGTGTAATTTTCACGCACAGGAGACTGGTTCGAGTAGAAACTCTTGACCTGGATATGTGCCGAGGTCGTATGTGCTGTTATAGCAACGTTTGCGTGTGACTTTACACACTGAATGGAAAGTAGATTGAGCAGGTATCTCGCATGACTTTGAACACAAGGCCATAACTCCCATACAGTTATTATTCCAAGACCACCCAAGCATGTTTTACATAGTATTTGTAATTTCCACAATAGTTGAAGATAGAAAAATATGCTTAGCCCTAGTAAAGCACATAGGAAAACCCCAAGCTGAAGAAACCTGTAAGAAACGTTAAAAAAGCGCCCTAAAGGGAGGTCCACACATGACTTAAGAAGTAAGACCCCAACAAGGCTACAGACTGAAATACGTAAGAGTATTTCATATGTGCTTAGGTGATCCCAGAAGCTGCTGCTGTCAATTTGTTAGTATTGTTTTTTTTCACCTATTACCACCAAGTACCCCGAGACACACCTCTGATTGACTGAACTCACTAATGGACCTTCCAAGTGACAGATTTCTGAGCAACTACATATTATATTATTTGGGTGTTGACATTTAGGTATGCTCTAAATAACATATTTTATTATTTTTCAAATCACTATATAGTTGGCAAACATAACTACACGTCTGACACACACACACACTTTCATAAACGTACCGCTAACAGTTTATTTTATTAGTCCATAACTAGCTCAATGAAAGCATTACAACCAGGACATATCAAACTATCAGTTAGGTTTTAATTTTGTGAATGTAAATTTCCAAACAAAAGTAATTTTTTAACTTGAATCATCATTTTACAAACACAGCGCGCACATTTTATCCTTAAGTAGATACGTTCAAAAAGTGATAACCTGAAGCACAATATCTGAATTTTGGCCTTACTTTGGTAGAATAATTATTTGAAGCTGATAATGAAGAACAACTATCAACTTAATGTGCAACCACAGTATGTTTGTTACTCAGGGAGAGAGTTGGAGATCATAAAGTTGCTTGCCGTGTCCTCTAATCCTGCACACAAATTCTAATAGAGCTTCACTTTTACAATTAGTACAATGTGGAAAAATCCCACCGAAAAGGAGAAAAAGAAAACAGGACATGCAGCTGGAAGTCTGTTGACAGGGTCCACTTAGTTTTCAACCCTCTGTCTGTGGCCTGCATGGAGGAACCAAGTCCATGTGCCTAGTCATCCCCTTAAACCGACAACAGAACCCAGAGTTGATGTTACAGGAACACAACACTCGATAATTCTGTGAACACCTGTGATTTAGGGAGCTTATGTCTTATCTGAAAATTATTTATTTTAGGAAGTTAAATGAAACACTAATCGAAATACATTTTCTACTTGAGCAACTAAATCTCAGCAGAATCCCTAAACGTTCAACATTTGCAATTCCTCCCTTAGAACTAGGCTTGCCTGAAGATATTGCGGGTCAGGATCTTCCACTTTAACAGGAGCTCCAACAGGGCTTGTTATTACCGGATTTCTTGATGATCAGAACCTGCTTTGGTTGATGTGGTCTCCCTCTAAACTCCAACAGGCATCCAGAGGGTTCCAATCTTTACAAGCCCTCTCAGCTCCTTTGCTGATGTAAATGAGGCGTCCTCCTCCTCAATGGCTGGGCTGCCCACTGTTTATGGTGGTGTCCTGCAGCTCCAATGGCACCTTGCAGTCTGAGCCAGGAGAGAAGTTTAAAGCGTTTGGGCTTGTATCTAGGCCTCAGATTTCGATAAATGTCATTTTGAATTGCTTTTCTTGTTTGTGAATAATATCCCTGATACACGATCAGGTACGTGTCAGCGGGGTATGTGTCGGACATGAGAGAGCACATACCGAGTCGACCAGCGTAGTGGCCAGTGTGTGGCTTGTTGCCTTGGCTGTCTCTTACTTTGCCGCCGCTCATTCCTCTACTGGTCCTTTGCGCGTTTCTTGTCCTTGAGATTTTAAAAAAAATATATTTTATGGACTTCATTATAAGTGACCCAAATATGTGTCAGCACTTCCCCACCCCTGGATTTAACCCTATAGGAGAATAGGTAACACCAATGATAGGGAAAATCCAGCCTAGTACAAATTGGGCCCTGACGGTCCCCTAAAAAATTTGCGGGGTGAGAGGAGGGTGTCGGTAATTCTGGATCCAATCCCCTTTGAATGTCACGTGGAGATTTCGGCTGCTTCGGGCGTCAGAAACCTCTGTGTGAAAGTAAGAGGTACCATCGTGTTTCTGTGGATCTCTTTATAGCCATGGGGCCAGTAACTGTCGTCCACATTGTAGCTGAGTCCACTCGAAATGAAAGCCTATGTGCATGCCACTTTCAGTGTTCTTAAAGTTGCAGTCATTTCAAGAAGGTGCTGAGAGTTTAGAAGAAGTAAATATATATTACATGTATTTTAAAGATCAGATGCCAAGTGCCTCCACTGAGGTACGAGCATAGTAAACATATTAGGTAGAGGTCGATTCACAAAGGTAGCTTAGGAGTAGTAAAGTTACGAGTGCGTAGTCTCCGCACTCGGAGCGGAATCTCCGCACTGCTGGGGGCAATACTCGAAAGTTACCTTTGTGAATCGGGCCCTTAATCCACAATACCGTTCTGAGGGGCTTTTTCTTCATGTCTTCCATATACTCGACAAGTGTCAACATATAGGACTAAAAGACTCTTAAGACAAGTTTGAACGACCATCTGCAATGCAATAGGTCTCGCATTTGCCAGATTTTGAGGTATTGGCATTGTAAATGACAAGCCTTTTATTTACGTTTTAAAAACCTGCAATAATCAAAGGCAATGTCATTTACAATACCAATAGAACAAAGTTGTGAAAATACAACACCTATTGCTTGTCAGGGGACGTGGCGTTCATAATTGTTTTTCTTCTCTTTGTTAGAATACAAAACCAGAAGCTTTCTCACAAGATATGAATATTTTGGTTTTTACTTTTGATTAAAAAACACTTTCCAAGAGAGAGTTCGATTTTTAAAGCACACCATTGGGTGGCAGCATTGCCTCACTTTGTATCTAGTTTTCAAGCATTGTAATAAGAAGGCCCAATTTCAATAACCTTATAGATCGTTACATGTCAAATGTGTGCTGCTAATCATCCGTGCTAATCTATAATTTATTTATTTTATTTATTTTAAAGGTCTTATATAGCGCTGGCTAGACCCGGAGGTATCAGAGCACTTTACATGATTATCAGACCATAGTTGCAGGTTACATCATTACAAAGGTTACACAGTTATCAGAGCATGGCAACATAGTTACATGTTCGGTCGAGACAAACAAGAAGGACATATACGTAAGGGAAAAAGCAGGCAAGGGGAGAGATTCAGGGGAGGGGGTAGGAGCAAGGGGAGAGATTCAGGGGAGGGGGTAGGAGCAGGGGAAGTAGACAGAGAATGTAGGAGGGAACGAGGAGGGGAGGGTGAGAGACACAGCATGGAAAGAGGAGGGGGAGGGTGACGGGGACACAAACCGGTAGACGAGACAAAGCTGGGTCCAAAGTCCAGTAAGCTGTGATCCCAGGGAAAGTGGTATCATTTCCCCCATCTCTGTTGCGAGAGGCTCCCTATACGCAGTGGACTCTCTCGGAGGGGTCTCTGAGACTCCAAGGCCTACATTCTGGATCATTCCCCAGAAAGAGGAGAGGGAGTGCTTTGGCAAGGGGTGCCATACCATACCTCAACTGTGAGTGGATCCCTTGGCGCTGTGGTCTCTCTCAGGTGGTTTGCTGAGACTCCAGAGTGTAAATATTGGATCTTTCCCCAACAAGGGGAGAAGGAGTGCGTAGTCAAAGGGCACAAAAGGGCAGGGGGCTAGGTGGTGTAGCAGTCAAGGGGAGAGATTCAGGGGAGAGGCGATAGGAGCAAAGGAAGTAGACAAAGAAAGAAAGAGTACTAAATGGGAACAAACAGCATCCGTTTGGGGGACAGGCTGTTTTCTCTCTGTGGCCATGAGTTTGCCCCATCTCTAAGGTAAACGCCTAGCACAGGCCATTGCAGAAGCTTTGCCATCCAGGACATGAAGCACACAGTTAATAATTCAAATTATTTTTTTACAATTAACAGAAGTTTATAGTGCGCTGCACATCAGCAATCCAGATGTTTTCAATTTAAGTTCTTGGGTGCAGAGGATGATGCTCAGAACTAACAGTGTTTAACCCAGTCATCATCCAGGGGAGATAGTTCAGAATCATGAGACTGAGGGAAAAGATCATGAACCCAATGAAGGCCAACTCGTGGTCCGCAGGGTTCTCTGTAGAGGACACATATGTCAGAGGAAGCAGGCATAAGTTCTCCGGGACTTTCAGGATGAAGTTAAAGTGGCACAAGACTGGGAAAGCGCGGATGGAACATGACTTGGCATGATAATGATTCTAGTAGGCCAAAGCCACCAGGAAGCAGGGTGCAGAGTGGAAGCCAATGCAGAAGCGCCAAATATACCTTTGTGGGCTTTCCACCCCAATCGAAGCTCTATTGGAGGAGAGATAATTCAGAACCCCAACCTTATCAGATACCAACTGCGCTCCTCCGGTCCTGTACTCGCCGAAACAGTGGACTTCGATTTGATGACTGCGGTCGGCATACAAGGTAGAGACACAATGAATCGCCCCAGGAGACAAAGAAATCTTCCTTCGGGTGTGCTATGACGCCATCTTAGAGCCAGGCGAGATATCTCGTAGTGCGGCGATGCTCATTCCGGCACAGATCTGAATAAAAAAATGTTTTCCTCACCGGACCTCAGGTGACTATGTGGACACGAGGATTCGACCATAAGCAGGAGGCAGAGTGACCTCATCTGCCCGCCATAGCCTCCAGGCGAAAGAAAAAAAAGAAAAAAGAAACACTCCGTCCGCCATTTTGGTTCGCTGGGGAAGATCGAGACATCAACACAGTGAAAAGTCCTTAATTGTCGATATCCCACTCAGTTAAGGATATCATTAGATGTAGCAACCATTCCGATGTGAAATATTATCCTTTTCAAGCATATATGATGCCATCTTCAGGGGGATCCAACGCTGATGTTCCGCACTCGACAGAGCGATGGGATCAGGCAGCTATCATCCAAGCCACGCCCCCACACCCCCAGGTTTTTAAGTTCTTTCCACAGATGTCGACGAGGGAGTTGTAGTCCTGGTTCTACAATAGGATATTGAGGTCCCGCCTTGGTTGCTTCCCGGTAGCTCTTCTCGGGCAGGCAGGCTCCTCGGCACCCCTGGTGTGGTCTCTTGGGGGTGTCGAAGGGGGGAGGGGTAATATTTAAGCAAAACAAATGTATCTATTGTCAGTGTTAAAAATACACTAGCCCTTACAGTAGAAACTAGAAGCAGAGACCCACCACCTAATCTAATTACTTAGATGATCTTGAGGTGGTCATACAGTCGAGGTTTTTGCTTTTCTTTGTGGTACTTCTAGTCTTGATTATCCCATTCTAAAATCAGGACTACAAGTCCCGGAATGCAAAGCGTAAAGCTGCACTAGATGAGTTACTTAAGAATGGGCCAAACAAGCGAAGTCAATGATGAAAGCAGGACAAAAATATAAATAAATAAATAATACACGCTCGGAGATAGAGAGCAGAGTTTTAGAGGCTTGTCGCCAATCGTGCTCTTTACAGGCCGGTTTTCAATGCGCTTGAAATCGAAAGCCAGGGGAAGCAGTTGTGCGACCACAGAGCCTTCCCATGCTGCCTCCAGAACAAAAGAAAACAAGCAGAGTCCCGCGAGTGGTGCAAGCAAAGCGGGCGCCTACAGTAGGAGAAACTCATTAACTAACCCCTTTCATGCTCGCGGGTGCTGCGAACGACCGTTGGCCGACGTAGCCCCGCCCACTCAGTAGAATGCCCGTACCACGGCAGACATTCCTCCGCGGTAAACGGGTTAAAGAAAATAGTGCTCACAAGCTGTAAATAACACATAGTATGTACCAACAGAAGTAAAAGGGCCAATCCTCATGGGTGGTTACAAATGAAGACAAAGCAGTACCAAGGAGGGACTAACAAGCCTGTCAACAAATCAGAAGCCAGCATTTACCAAGGACAATGACACAAGCCAATTAAAAATATGGGCGGAGAGTAGGCGGAGCTTCAAGTCTACACTTTAATACAGCATGCCTGGCAGAGCAGAGCATGCGCTGCCCAGGCTCGACCTAAAAAACGACTTGGAAGCACAGTTTCTTTTATAGACGCAAGTTTTGTTTGTAATGCAATACGTATAGTTGTAGTCTTCCGCTGCGGCAATCATTGTATATATTTACCATAAACTATTTTACTTTGCGAGGTAGAAAGAAGAGAGTTAATAAAAAGCGGCTCTTATGGATGCTACGATGCAAGTTTTTGATATTACAGAATTATATTTTTTCTACAGTCTTCTGTATCAATTTCCGTTAACAAGGCAAAAGAGAGAGAGAAAAATGTTACATACAGCTGAGCATAATTTGCCACCAATCACATAATATAGAACCTAATTGGCCTTTTGTGCCATATAATTTGCCCATCCTTTGCTTCCTAATGTAGTGGCTCTGATCAGATCTAGCTAGATACATCGTCGTATTTTGTCTGTTGCTGCTTCTATGAATGTCTTTTTTGCTTGTAGACCAAGACCCACGAGGTTCTATGCATTAGGACTCAATCAATCAATCAATCAGGGAATTGTAAGCATGCTACTCACCTGTGAGGGTCTCAAGGCGCTGAAGGAGGGGGAGGGGGTCCGCAGATCTGTTTAGCCAAAGAGCCAGGTCGTGAGGGTCTTCCTGAAGGTGTTCAGGGAGCGGGCGCATCTGATGTCTTCCGGTAGCTCGTTCCAGGTGTTGGCTGCAATATGAGAGAAGGATCTTCCGCCTGCTCTGGCTCTGTGGATGCGCAGAGTTTCGGCCAGTGCGAGGATGGAAGATTGGAGGTTTCTTTTGGGTACATGGAAGTTGATTCGGTCATTGCGGTATTTGGGTCCGTTGTTCTGTAGGCATTTGTAGGCGTGAGTTAGGATTTTGAAAGTGACTTTTCTTCACAGGGAGCCAGTGGGGACTTCGTAGGTGTTGACTGAGGTTTTCCTGTTGGGGGATGCAGAGGACGAGTCTGGCAGGAGTGTTCTGTATTGGCAGGAGTGTTCTGTATTGTCTGGAGTTTGCGGAGTAGGTACTTGTTGATGCCGGCGTACAGTACGTTTCCATAGTTTTCGTAGGACTAAGCCAGGAAAGTACCAAGGTTTTCTGGTGATGTAACATTTCTAACTCACTTGTACTTAAAAGCTGAAACACATCTTTAAGCAACAGCAGATTTTTGAGGGCACAGCTCATGCACAGCCTACTAGTGGCCCTTTGTCCTGTAAGCAGTAGGATCAGGAAAAGCCCTATGTTAAAGGGACCTGAGAAACTGTCACTCATCAGGATGCCTGCTTGGGTGCAAAGTGCTATGCAAACAAATGATGGACTGATCAACTGTTGTTTTTGCAGTTGTCACCCGGAGTGGGACGGGTATGCTCAGACGCGAGTCCCGTGCACTCCATGCAACTGGAATCAAGCTATCCTGGATGATGATGGCCGATAGCCCGAAACCGTTCCTAGGATGCTTGTTTCCAGTCCAGGGAGGACCTGGCTTGGCAGTTCGGGCTGGACTGTTCCCATGGGGCACAGGGTCAAGACTGGTTTGCATATTGCTGGGTTCAAACTGGAATTGCATGCTGAGCAAAAAAACGATGGATTTAGGCCCAGATCTCTGTACTGGGGTAAATGTATGACATTGTTCTGCATTCTGTCCATCAACTGTTGTTTTTGCTTGGGTACGTCATCAGTGGTCCTAGAAGCATCCAAACCCCTTTCATAAGATTCCTTCACTAGGTCCAGGTCAGAGATATGAGTAAGCTCTAAATAATGTGCATAGCATTCTAATGATTGTCAGCCCCCCTGCCCCAATCAATAGATATTGCTACTCCACATACCCAGTCAATGCCTACACTCTCCCAATAACCACCAAATTTGAATTTAAAGGTTCCTACCTATTGGGAATTGAATGGCGAATGTAGTGATTAGGTCGCGGGTGCCACAGCACTATGCGAAGGGAGAATGTGCACTGTGCACATTCAACTGGTGGTTCCCTTGTATGAAATGATGCATAAGCCAGAGGAAGCGGGGCAGAATCCTTTATTTCCCCTAGTTGCACAGAGGAGCGTGTTGGCGTGCAAAGGAAGGAGCTAGCTGTTAGTACGCCGAGAGTGGGTGTGTATGTGCATGTAGGTGGTTGGGTGTACCTTTAGTCTGGGATGAAGAAGGATGCCTCAGAGGACGCCAGTGCCTTATGGATAGCACCCTTGTAAAGAACCCAGCCAGGCAAGAGCCTCCAGGATGTGGTCAGGTCAGAGGTATAGCCCAAGTGTAGGACAGGTGGACTCTAAGCCTGTTCTGAGCCACAGGGATATTACTCTGGGGAATCCTTGTACTACCAAAATTTCAAACTAGACATTAGAAAGGAACCGCTATTTACAGTCACTTAGAAATTAGGGAGACAAACAGTAAATCATTGCACTGGATCCCCGCTGTAATGCAGCCTGGTGCGAGCCTGGGCACAGGACAATCCCTTACCTTACGGGGTGTGTGAGGGATGCAAGACCTGCATTGGGTGCCACACAGGTTCTTTATTTGCAATCATGTGCTCCAGCCAAGGGATGTCCAAGGACCAGAAGCGAAGACAGACTGGGGGCAAGCATGAGTAAGAACCCAGGACCATCAAGTCTCGCCGTGCTACCACTATACTGTTGGCCCTGGAGGCAGTGATTGCCTTCTTAGAATTGATTCACCACTTTTTTTGTATTTTGTTTGGGGCAATTTGCTATTGTTTGGTCTTGGCCATTTTATGGCTTGTTCAATTTTTCTGGTGGAAATTTGGTCTATGTTGATTGTGTGAACGTGATGTGTGTGCTAAGACACATTAATCTGAGCTTGGGGTCAGACTGGTCATGGGATTGTCACTGGAATGTGTGAGAATTGTCTCAGTAGTTCATTCAGTCCAAGATGTAACTTTGCATCATGGATCCTGTAGTCCTGTGTGTCCAGTTATGAAATTAGGACTACAAGTCCCACCAAGCAAAGCAAAACACCTAGACTGGTTGTTCTACTCATGCCTGGGACCTTTGAGAGCACTGTGCATTATTTTGCTAGATTTTGGTTCTGTTATTTGTTTTAAGGTAGGGAGGAGTGCTATGTCCTTACCAATTCTCCTGCGACTACTTGGGTTTTATTGTTGTTGAAAGTGAGGGAGTTTTGCTATGTGTTGTCCAATGTTCCAGTGTCCTGCTGTCCTTCTTATGTCCTGAATCACTGGAAGATGTGAGAGTCCATAGAGGGTTTGGCTGCTGTAATGGACTATTCATCCAGGAGTCATCAGGGCGTCTGATTTTGTTCAACTGGCCACATAATAAGATCTGCTCCTGGTGTGGTATAGCACATGTATTATTTAAAGAAGATGCGTATAATCCCTTTAAGAACACTTGTTAACATAGGAATACATCTGTATACTTAAAGCTTTCAGCATCAGGACTTTCATTATTGAATCCTTCACCCAGCCCTGGTATATTGGTGGAACATCTGGTCATACTTTTCATATCCATGGCACGAGATGGTCAAACATGCTCAGGTTAAGCAGCATCTACTCAAGTGTGGCAGTAATGCATCGGTGGATCAGGGAGGAAATACTACAACTTATAGGAGTTGCAGAGGGGCGAACACTGGAGCCAACGATAGGGGCATGCCTGCTGGGGCTCCTCCCATGGCATCCTAAAAAGAAAGCAGGAAATAGATTCCTGGCTCCATCTCTGGCACTAGCCAAAGAAGAATAGCACAGGCCAGGAAGTCTGTCTCTGGAGTCTGGACCAGCAGTAGAAGCCTGGTAGTGAGACGTCACACACTGGGGCAGGGCAGAGGGTAGGGCCCTGAAGAGGGAGGAGACCTATGGAAAGAGATACTGGAGGCATGGGAAAACCCAGACAGAGATAAACGTGACGGGGGAGGGGCGAAGACAAGACATGGACGGGTGGTGAAGATGACTAAAGGGGAAACGTTTAAACAACAACACTGAGTCGGCCTGCATAAAATCACTACTGCAAACAGACTTTGATACACTGCTCGTCCATGGCCAAGCTGAGAGACTGCATATATAGCCCGGCTTTCACATACAAACTGGGGGCACGGCAAACCCATGAATTAGCAGGAGGAGGACGGCTTACTGATAGTGTGGCACACGCCGGCCCCCCAATCCCACATGCGTACAACCCAATCTGCCTAACATTACTAGATGCAGAATTCCTGACCCTACTGCACAGTTTTTAATTAGATAGTCAATATGTTCTACCAGTTGTATAGTTTTCTTTTTGTTGATAAAAAATTGTGGGATATTTACAGACTAGCACACAATGTGTGTGTATATATATATATATATATATATATATATATATATATATATATATATATATATATATATATATATTCAGAATTATCTTTTTTTCCTAAACCCTACAGGCGAAAGAAGACTGCAGCATATGTTATTATAATATACATGTATTTAAACCAATTGACTGCCCCTTCTACGATCTATTCGAAACTTAACTAAAAAAAAAACCTGAGAGGATTTTGCACACACCATAGAAGTGTTGTATTGTGACGTAAAGTAATTGCTGAACAATACGATATTGGTTGGATATTAAAATAAATGCAGATACAAATATGTTGGGGAAAAAAGTGTGAAAGTAATACATGTTACTAGCTCATGAAAATGAGAAACTGGTGTGTGGGCAACAAACATGCATTTACTAAATATTAAAAGGCAGTATTTTCTGGACACGTGTGTTTTTTTCATGTACATGCTCATCTTTCCCTTTGCAGAATTGGATTTATTTTTCCCAAACTAAAAGTCTGAATTTGATAGTGAGATGTTTGTCTTTCCATAATCGGAAAACTGATGTTTGATGACAAATTAATATAATCTATCTGCTGTTGAAATCATTAAATCTCTGACACCAGCATGACAGTGCTGCTCTGTGGCCTGGAATTATGAGAGGTGTGTTATTTCTTATTGTATCCACTCTGCCCCTTCCAAGTTATGACTATGAATGGGCATGGATGAGCACAATGGGAAGATGAAAGACAGTGTAATGTAGGAGTGTCGCAAGTAACTTGCACAAAATGACAGGGCACATGAAGTTGCATTTTAAGAACTGTAGGTAGCACATATGTATTTTTATACTTTTTAAGAGAAACAGTACTGACATTTTTTTATCGGCGAGGACAAATCCCCAACATCAATGAGGTGGGTGAGGCTTGTTTGACACACCATGAAATTATTGCAACATGAGTGACCGTTTCTGAACCTGTATCATTTTAGCAAACGTGTTTGAAAATCGAGCTATAAAATAACCTATTGCCACATGTTTGCCAAAGTGGCTAGAGTGTATTCGTTCTCTCAGTAAATGTGTATCTTATTTTGTTGTATGGCGTTTTAGATTCCGAATGGATTTTCCCGATTCATGCCCTTATATAGGTACAATTCTCATTGCCCTTATACAGGCATAAGAACTCAAGCCCTTATTTAGACATAGCCCATGCTACCCAAATACAGACATGGCTACTTCTGTCCGTTCACCAAACGTTACAACGATTTCTTGGAAAACCAGTTTAAGCCGTTAGGGACTTTCCCGTGTTTGAATATTGAATTCTCCAAGAACTCAGTTACTTTACAATGAACAACTATTCCCCAGGGGTTCATTCATGATGTTCATATGCCCGACTTTACGTCAAACATGGCATTCCTAAACACCTTCAAGGTATAAATATACCTTCACTTGCTATGGCAAAGCACAGTGGTTCGGATCAGTTCGAAGACCTACTTGCCCGACGCAGCTCGCTACAGCAAGTGCCGAAGGAAGCCAACTCTCCAGCTGATGCACTGGTCAGGAAGCTGCCCTCCTCTGCCGAGAATCCAGCTCCAGTTTTCCAACTCCCCTTGCGGGGTGTTGGGAAATCGAGTCCCGAGATAGAGATACCAGACCTCCTTCAGTCTAAAAAGGTATGGAGCTGATTAGAACCTAGAGACACCTTTGGTAGATTCTTGGTAAAACTAAACCTATGCAAAAGACTATACTTACCTCTTCCCACGTACTAGACCTAGGTTAGGTACATTGGGGTAGGCGTATTTTAGAAGCACCAGTTGAGTATTTTAGTCTATGTTATTTATGTGTGTATTTTTATATGGCTTAGAAACCATACAATGCTATTACAGTATTATTTAATATAACTGTTTACGCTGTACGCATTATACTTTGCATTCTGCCTAACGATTGTAGCAGTACACCTCTCTTGCATGAGAAAGAAGACTGTTCAATAAACCTTTTTTATTGAAAACCCCCGTCTCACTATTTCTCTGCAAACTCTGTAGAAACGAAGCATGCACAATTGACTGAGTAAAATAGTTATCTATTGTTTCCACGACTGAGAGAAATGTTCTTATTCCTAAGGAAACAAAGTTGTCATGTCCTACGTCAAATCTATAGGATATATTATTCCAAAGCGCAGAGCCTATTGGGAATATAGGAACTACACTACATGGCGCCCTAAAGTAACTCAGTCGTGCTTTTCTCAGAGACTCTTTTTTCCGTAATACTCCAATACATGTCTGGAGTGGGTAAAAGGATAATATCCGCCATAGCTGAGTAGGACGAAAAATCCTTCATATTAGTTTTTGGTTTGTTCAAGGTTGAAGGATACAGTGTTCCAAAATATTGTGCACCTTATCTTTGTTTCCTTGAAACTTGCTCTGCAAACTTTCAATCAACAAATATGACAGATAGCGACACCGAGAACGGTGGAGCTGCAGCTGATCCGGTAGTTTTAAACTATTCAGGTTTCCAAGAAACCAACGATGATGCTATGATCATTTCTCAAAATAACCAGGATAACCATCACTATAAAACTTATAAAAAATGGTCTAACATCGAGAGTTGGTAGGATAGGTGTCATGCCTCGAGCCTTCTGCAACACTGTCCCTTTAAGTGTTTCACTATTTAGGACACCAAGACCTATGGAGCGACGCTTCACGTTCTTGCGTTTAGCTCCTTTGGGTGCAGTTCCGTTCAGATCCTGTTTGCCTGACTTCCGTTCCTGTTACTTCCTGTTGTCATCTTATTGGGAGTGTTCCCGGCCCCCGCGTTGCTGTGCGGGCCCCGGTGTTCACTCTCTCATTTCAGCGGCCAGTTTAGCGGGCGTTTCAGTTATTGTGGCGCCTGCTTTCTGGTGTCTTCTGAGCGGATTTCTTCGTGTGCATTTTTCCCCGACCTGGAGTCCTGCCCGGCGGCCGGGTTCTTCCCCGCCATCCGGCTGGGCTCTGCCATACCACTTTCCCTCATTTGTTTGCTCCACCTAGCAGCCGGGCTTGGTCTCCGCTGCTCGGCCGGGCATATACGCCCGAATCCCTCATTTGATTGCTCCGCCTAGCAGCCGGGCTTGGTCTCCGCTGCTCGGCCGGGCATATGCTTCTGAATTCCCCCATTGTTTTACTCCGCCCGGCGGCTGGGCTTAGTCTCCGCTGCCCGGCTGGGTTTTCGCCCCTATCCCTTTAGCTAGTTAGGCATTTACGTGCCCCCATTACTCTCTCCTGTTACGTTTCCTTTCTACTGGGTTTCCCTAGCCTCCTCATTTTGGAATTCCCTTTCTTTGTTGCTGCTGACCCCCTTTGGATAACCTTTCATATATTCTATCCGGGGGTCTGCGTACTCATCTATCTTTGGAGTTCTTGCGTGGACCTGAGTGGGATTCAGAATTCATCATCTCGACATAGGATCACGATCTTCTTGCAACGGTCATTGGTGTTGGCAAACAGTTTTTTTCTACATGTCCATCAGACTATTGGATGTTTTTCCTTCTACAAACAGTCAGAGTGAGAAGTTTAACTAAATATTGTACTACTCTCACTTGTATTGGAGTAGAAGAAGTGCTTACTGTTGTGTTATGTCATCTTTGCCACAGCTCAAGAAGAGTTTCCTAAGATAAGTCTACATGTCAGTTCTGCGACATATCAGAAGACCCTTTGGTATGTAATGTTTCTGTATATAAAGAGATCAGAGAGTTTATAGATATAGTGTTTCCTTTAGATAAGGTTGTTACTTACCTTTTGTTACAGCCCCCCTGTTGTCCAGTACCCACTTGGAGTGTCCGCGCATCCATTCTGAAGACCACCTTCAATCTTTCTTCCCCCCCCAACCTTTCCTTGTTTTGTCTCCCTGTTTTCCCCTGGCGAGTCTCTCGTACTCTAGTGTTTGATAGTGTCGGAAGACCGTAGGGGAAGGCTGTGGAATATTCTTCGGATTCCTGACGCTCCTGCGGAACCTACTGGCAACCATTACAATAGGTTTTGTGATAGAGGCACATGAATATCACCAGACTGAGGTATTCTATTCATGGATAGTCTACCGTGAAGCAAATCCAGTAACAAATGTGTTTCAATTCTACAAAGAAGATGAACCACCAGCGGAATACATTCCTTTCGAGGATGTTGAAATTCCACTAACTTACCAGGAGCATCCGCTCTGGTTTAAAGGCGCCCTAAAACATATAAATTACATTACAATGCTCGGTCTACTAGGTAGACCAGGAGCAACATGGCCAATTTTAGCCAGCTATACTCCACATCCTGAAATTAATGGAATGACAGATGTGGAACTACGAGCTCAACTCAAAGAGCTAATCAAAATCTATTGACACTTGGTTCAATATGTCATGCGGACTTTCACAGTCCAACCAGCAATTATGATTCCAAAGCATCCCCCCAACCAGGGAAATACAAATAAAAATTACACCACAGACTCTACATTCGGTCGTTGGTAAATTGCCTGCAAAACGGGAATAAATTCCATTCTGGATAGCTCTAAAAATTACTTAAATCAAGGCAGTATTTCCTAATACTACCCCTCATGAGAAACACAGAATTTTAACAATCTGTTTACCAATGGGGATCACACCACACCTGGAGGACTGCGACACTTGGGGTACAGTCTTTGCTGCAATATTCACTAAAACACATGGTGTTCCATCTATGGCGGTAATTCCAGAAGTCCTGAAACAAATTCAAAATGAATACGGGCAGAGCCTGCTTTAAATCTTGGTATGAAATTACTGAAAGATTTCAAACAGGTCTCAACAATAATATTAGCTAATATTAAAGGTGCAGCAGCATCCGTGGCGATCCACCAAAAATTAAGGGAATTTGATGTAACTGAGCAACCACAAGAACTGGCCAGAATAATTAAAAAATCCTATGTAGAATTAGGCAGAGACAGCTTGGGTGGGAAACCAGTTAAAACTCCAACTGTCAGAAATTCCTGAAAAGGTCTTTACTAAAAACACTCCAACTCCTCCTAAAAGGAAGTGGGAAAATAGCAAACAAACCTCTAAAGAGAAGCGTTCTCAATCCAGAGGTAGGTCTCCTCAAAAGGTGCTCTCTGAAAGGAGGTATAACCTCAGGAATAGGGATAATTTGAGAAAACCTGATAGATATCAAGATACTGATACACGTTCCTCTCGTACCTTTCAGACTTTGTCACAGAAATCCGAAAGAAGAGGACGGTCAGAGCACAAGGAAGAACGTGTGAAGTTCAAAGACGATCAACACGTTCAGAGAAACAAGAAAACTCAATTCACCAAAAAGAAGGTAGCAAGTCGATAAATCAGACATGCCGAAGATCTTGAGGACACAACTCAAGAATGGGGAATGGGCTCAGACAATGTTGGACAGCGCAGCAGAAGTCACCATAGCTCGCAAGAACTTGAAGGATCATCTGGAGACAGTGGACTTGAATGAATTCAATCAAGTTGAAACTGCAGATACCAGGGTTAGTTGTCCACATAACAACACTCCGGATGGAGGGGGACATACCAAGAAAAGTGAGAGCACTCTTTTGGGAGCAACTTTCTAAGGGTTCTGACATTCTTCTAGCTGAACAAGACTGGCTACCAGAATTTGTCAGAGAGTGCCCACATGGCGAAGAAATCATTATCAGAATCACGGGTGTGGGTAACCTGCACTCCAAATCTAGGTCAAATTCAAAACAATCAACCTTCCATTATTGAATAGTTAACCAAAAAATATACAATGGTGCAGCCCTCAGTAAGGCCTGGCTAGCCTCTGCCAGGAAACAGTATCAAAACAATTGTTTTCAAACAGAACCTGTCTGAACCTAAGGACGCACTTTTCACAAACCCTATAAGGTGCACAATTTTTTATAAAAGACCCATAAAAATATCAATCAATGAAAACAATATATACCAGTGTTCTGGTGATCAAACTATTTTCAAGCTCTCTTCTATAAGCAATACATGAATAAGTTCACAATATTGATAGAGAAATTTTCAAACATATGGAAAAAATGCAAAAGAATAAGAATACAGCAACACAATATTGACAGTTCCAAGCACTGTCTCCTGATTTATTTTATTTTCAGATATTCATTTCTTGATGCATCCAAGCAGTATTTCACAGTTCATAGTTCCCAATGCATTTCACCTTCATCAGGGAAATGCTGCAGAAATATATATACAATACAAATGTTTCTGATATTCACAACATGTACATCAAATCAAAACAGGAGCACATTTCCAGATATATTAATTTTTTCTGATATGAATATCAGAAACATTTGTATTATATGTACATTTCTGCAGCATTCCCCTCATGAAGGTGCTTTGCACCAAAATGCATTGGGAACTATGAACTGTGAAATACTGCTTGGATGCATCAAGAAATTAATATCTGAAAAGAAAATAAATCAAGATACAGTGCTAGGAACTGTCAATATTGTGTTGCTGTATTCTTATTCTTTTGCATTTTTTGCATATGTTTGAATATTTCTCTATCAATATTGTGAACGTATTCATGTATTGCTTATAGAAGAGAGCTCGAAAATAGTTTTATCACCAGAACACTGGTATATATTGTTTTCATTGATTGATATTTTTTATGGATCTTTTATAAAAAAATGTGCACCTTATTGGGTTCGTGAAAAGTGCGTCCTTAGGTTCAGACAGGTTCTGTTTGAAAAAAATTGTGAAGAAATCATTATGCCAGCTTTCTTCAACCACATTCCAATTCATTTAAAATATACTTAAGCCAGGAAATGGGCAGTAGCCCAAGCTCCTGCATTATACAAACATCATGTAGGATGGGATGAGGATTCTCCTCACCATAAAATCCAGATAAAAAATCAACCAAATGCACAAAGGCAGTACCCAGTTAAGCAAGAAGCTAAAAAACAGGTCAACTTGAATACCAGGGGGTGATTGAAACATGCACCTCATCAATGAACAATCCTTTGATTCCTGTCTCCAAACCAGACAATACATATCGTCTAGTATTGGATCACAGACACAAACTCTTGTAGCAAAACTTTTGCAGTACAAAATGCACACAGTGCAGCACTAATGAATAACATTGTGCGGAAAAAGTATAAAACCACATTAGATATTTCTAACGGTTTCTTCTGTCAAAACATTGCACCAGAAAGTAGGTATTTGACCGCTTTCTCAATTATGGGGACACAGATCACTTCTGTCGTCTCCCACAGGCATTCAAGAATAGTTCTGAGTTATTTTCAGCAAGGGTAACTACAAACCTATGATGATAAAACATTATCAATGATAATGGTTTATCATATGACAACTATCTAACAGACGATGACTTGGATAGGCACTTAAATAGGGTGAATACCATTATACTTGGATTCGCCTCGGAGGGTTACAAATTAAATTTAAAAAAATTAAAAAAAGAAAATCGAGAATTGCCCCTTTAAACGTCCTCTTTCTAGGATATGAATTATCAAGTGAAGGCAAAAGCCTGGCAGCCAACTTTCTAGAGAAATGTGCGCTGCTCCAACCTCCAAAAATGCTGAAAAACTTACAGTCAATTCTAGGTTTCCTAAATTTCGGAAAAACTTACATTCTAAACAAGGCAGAAAGGATTAAACCTCTCTATGAATTAATCAAACCTGATTTTAAAACAGTTAATTGGACACAAAAACACACTGAAATTTTACGTTCTCTCCAAACAGACATGTTAGCAACAAAACATTTGCAAACACGCGTAAACGTACGCAACTTAGTGATCCGAATCATTCCAGGACAATGCGGATTCACTTACTTAACTTTTAACGAAGGTGAAAAAGTACCCATTGCTTACAAATCACACTTGTACACACAAGCAGAAATGAAGTTCACTTCAACAGAAAAAATTCTGACAGCGGTTCAAACTGCAGTAGAAAAAGAGAGAGCCCTCGCACAGGGTAAGCGCATTATGGTCGTTACACCTGTACCTGGCAGTGACAAAAGCGAGCATTCCAAATGCTAAAGCATTACATCCGAGATGGATACAATGGGTAAATTCTCTTGCTGCGACAGACTTTGAATACGTTTTTGATCATTATTAGAAAACACAAGAATTTCTACAATACGAACAAGAATGTCCTCTGCCTACTGAAATTCTGTCTCTACAGCGTATTATTGTGTTCAATCTTACAATGAATACTTGCAAAACTGGATTCAAAAGGGTTACAAAGATGCAAAAGGTGGCACAATCAAGCATAAGTTGCTTTGGGAACAAGTAGTTCAGGTACGACAGGAACTACAAAACGCTCATGTGATACATACGCTGAGTCATCAACGTAATGGCGTTCACGTTGCGGGGAATTCATTGGCTGATGAAACCGCGAAGGCAGCTGTGCAAACGGCTTCCGTAGCTGCAATCACTCGTTCAAAAACGAAAATAGACGGAGAAATAATGCTAGCTGTCAATGCCACAAGCAAAGGCAGCGGTGCTGCGTTACCTAATAAGTTTCCACTCAGATACTCACATATAATTGATGCAAACTAAGTTCCTTTTGCTCGAATCCCTGGTGTGGGGGATATGGTGATTCCAAACAGGAAACGTCGAGTAGCTTTGATACACGAAGCACATTTGGTAGAGGGTCTGATACATCAGGGGATCTCTAAATCTATACTAGAATTAAAAGAGATGTACTGGTGGCCAGGGATGAATGCTCACATTCACAAATTTGCAATTAACTGCCTTGACTGCAACAGAGATCGCAGCAGAGAACGCCGCCAGATACCGGACTACAGTGTAGCCAGCCCAGTACAGACACCATTGTTAGACAGCATTAGACTTTCTACACGCAGACGTACCTAAAGACAAATGCAGTCCCACAAATATTAGGAAAAGATTCATTTGAATGTGGCCTCAGCGCTTGGCTGACGCTCGAACTATTATAAAAGATTTGCGAGTCTTTATCAGCACATACGCAGTCGGCACGCTACATTCTGACCAGTGTCCTGCGTTTAGCTCTCGAGCTTACAAGGAGACCATGGCCAAATTGGGCGTTGCATTGCGGTACTCTAGTCCATTCCATCCTGGGGGAAATTCAGTAGTGGAGAGAAAAAACCAGGACATGAAGCAATCTATAACAGCTAGGGTATTAGGCTCGGGTGACGGGTGGGTCAAGCATCTAATAAGTGTCCAACGTTAACAATCTGCCAAGAAGTTCTCTAGGAGGTATCAGTCCATATGAAGGCCTTTTTGGGACCAGAATGCTAGTATTGGATCTCGATTGTCAGACTTCAGTGGTAGACCAAAAACCCTTTGATATCAAAGACCGTTTGGCTGTTATACAAGACTTAAATGAAATAAGTAACAAAACACAGTAACGAAGGAATTTGGGCCTTCTTACAGTCAACCAGCACCTGTCCTAGCAAGCCACGGATCAAGTACAGTATTACTGCCGCCCCTTGCTGGTAAAAAGGAGAGCAGGTTTGCGTCCATCGACCTGGTCAAACCACATCATGTGGCCGACCATAAGCAGTAGGCCAAGTGGACTCCGCCAATGTAGCAGATGCCCTAATCTGGCTACTATTGAAGAGGTCCAAACTGAGAGACTCATCACCTTTGAAGAATCTGCAGTGCGAAATGAAGGACTAAGCAAAAAAGCTATGGAACTTGTACCTCTTGAAACCCAAATAACAGTTCGTGAAGAAACAACTGTCTACAATGAAGTGTCATCTGAATACACAAATGTAACAAGTGATCGTGAGGTTCCCAGCGATTTCCACGAATCCTGATGCAATCCCTACAATTAACAGAACTGCCTCTGGCTCTTTCATTGACTTTGATACGTTTTCTGAGGATCCAAGCAAGCCTGAAACGACGCCAGTAAAAAGAACTTTTAAAGAACAAGCTACAGACTTTTTTTCATCACCTGGAAAAGACTTATCTGGTTTTACCATGGATTGAATTTTGGATTGTGCTGGGTGCACTTTTTCTTCTACTTTGGTTGACTCTGGTAATAACTTTGGGAATGCTGATAAATGGAAGATATGTTAAAAAGGACACAGCAAGTAAGAACATCAACTTACTACTCAAGCCACACAAATCATCTCATCATGAACAAAGAGACTTGTCATCAGTGAACTTCACAGCCGTTCCTATACCAGGGGGTATAGCTTGGGACAGAACAGATTATGACATTTTTGGCCCTGCGAAGCTGTTAAAGATTCCACACCAGTTCAAGATTTCCTTGAATGACTTTGTTTCATCTAGTACCTTTTCTGGTGATTGGGACTTCGGGACTTAATAATATGATGTCAGACTTAGAAATGTTTGCTGTTTTTACAAATCATGAATACTTAGAAGGTTCATCAGATTATGAACAAATGTAGTGTTATAATCACTATGGTCATCATTTCTTGCACAAAACTGCAAACCCTAGAAATGTATTAATGTATAACCAATGGGAACATTGTCCTATGCCACCAAAGGGTAGCTCAAACATTTTTGGGAACATTTCCATACTTTTCAGGTTTTAATACTTCCAATCCAGAATCATTTTACTTTAAAAATGTTAATAAAACAGGAATGAAAAGTATGTTGACAAATACCAAGCAAATTTATTATGCTGCCTTTTATGCTCAGCTGTCTTCACTCGGTTTCGACTTTTGGAAAGACAACATTGAGACAAAAACTGTCTGGGGCACAAAAGACTGGCAAGTGCAGAGATTAGAAGTCTTATTTAGAGCCTGCATTATCCCAGAGCAAATTATGTTTTTGAATGACACTGTCCAACAGACATCTTGTCTTGGGTTAGCCAAGATAAAAGACCTAAACAAACTGTCTATACCTACACCGACACCTGATAGTAACACTTCAGAGGGGGAGATCGACGTACATAGTATTTTGCATCACAACAGAACAGATCCTGATGGGAAAAAATGGTTAATCTGGCCCACAGACACAAACAACTGTCAAGATAGATTCCTGAATAAAACACTAGGGTTCACATTCACTAGGCCAGACCCAAGATATGTTCAAAGACAGCATCCAGGAATAGTAACAACATACAGTGTAGGGAAACTGTGCCTTGAATGGCTACATAGATCCACACTAAAGGATGTAAAACAATACTTATCTTTACTTAAAGATGGCACTGATCTAAGGGACTGCTTGCAAGGACCTACTAAATCGCGTCATAAACGTTTTATATATGCCGGTATCTATGCTGCTTATAATGAAGCATGGAAGATTACGCAAGCAGAGCCTGCAGAAAGAATACGAGAAATTGATGGTATTAATTTAGAGAAAACTCTCTGTGTGGTTGACAATGGGTTAAAGACTCTGTCGTCCAGGATATACTCTTTGGACAGCGTAGTATCCTCTGCCACCGACATAATGGAACAAGACTTGGTCATGTTGCAACATGGTCAGTCGCAATTACGTTCGATCATGTATTAGGTTGGACGTTGCAAAACCTTTGTTCAGGCTATGTGCCTTGGCGTTTAATCAATACTACGTCACTGTTTTCAGAATTTAATTTCACTGATATACAGATCAAATTGGCACAGAGGAGAGCAGACTATACGGTGCTGAGCATTGAAAAACTGGAAAGATGGCCATTTACATTTGCTGAAAAAACAGCCATTGAATGGATTATACACAGGACAATCACTCTGCCTGTTACAATTTTCCATTTTCAGCATTGCCTAAAACATATACCAGCAGGCACATATGAAAGGTTGGGTAAAGAATACATCAAGACATCCTGGGAATTACCGTACACACACACAGATGTTGGAGTGGGGGAAGAGAAATGTTTCTTAGTGATAAAAATTCTGAAAACGCACTAAGCGGTTCTCACCTTTGTCAGGGTATTAATTTATACATGGCCTGCAGGTTCACCAGCTGCGGTGATTGATCCAATTTTTGGACAACTTTCTAATGGAAGTTACATTATGTTGAACGATCACAGCTGCTGTGGCATGTTGCCAGGTTTACCCTATCAAGTAACTGTGTCAGCCAGAGTCACTTGCTGTAGGCAAGTATTGTTTCCAAAAACCAAGACAGACCGGGAGTCGCCTGTATGGCCTTCACTGAACATCTCTTCTATACAAATTGATACTTTAAGCAGAATGAAAGCCATTATTTTACAGAAAACTGTGCCACTGATCTCGGCCAAAGAAACGTATGATCTGCAAGTCGCAAGGACTTCTGCCGAGATACATGCCCTATAAACTACAAATTGCCCTGTACATTTCTCAGAAATGTTAAGTCGTATCTTAAACAGGTCTGATACGATTGGTATTGTACATTTATTTAAGGCAGTTTTTTCGGGACTGTTATCACCCTTTGAAGCAGTCCTAGGAATATTTCCAAACTTCGTGCACTCTGTATTTGGCGGATTGACTCTCATTTTGGGACTCGCTGCAGAGATACTATTTTTGCTCCTACTGCTTCGAAATGGAAAGCCAATCCACAAGCGACACCCAGTTCACCGTGGAGACAACTCTACTGGCGATGAAGTGTCGTGAGCGCATCGTCCACATTTTGGGACCACCTCGTCTAAGAGAATTGAATACAACATGGTTTCGATCATTCAGAACAATTGAGCAAGGCACAAGAGTGTCTGTGGCCCCTTTTGTAATAAAACAGTGCAGCAGGAGCTTAGAAAACAGGCACACACTCATTGAACACCTAAAGAAACTGTCAGTAATACATGCACAGAGAGGGGACACCACAGGCTGTTCACAGCAATGCTTAGATAAAGGAAGCCTGATTCTGTATTTCACAATGGGTTGTTACCCCTGTTCTGTGGACCTCACTTAACTCCATGGCACCAACAGGATTACAAGGACCTAACTGTTTGTGCTTAAGTAAGAGAACCGACTTCTGCCAGATCATTTTACTCAATATTATAACCAGAACACAAACCTTTCTCTAAGTACACATCTGCATATGATGTGAGTAGGTTGTGATCAATGACTCTACATGTAATCAACCTTTCCAGATATACTTTAGCTGTTGGAGTTGCTGTAGGAAGCTGGCTCTTTATTGAATACTAGCTGCCCGTCCCGACGTTGTCTGGGATTAAAAAAGATTTACCTGAAGGACGGCAAACTTTACCGAACACTACCCCACCGCTTTCCAATGCAGCAGGCGTCTTAGAATGCACATGGCCACACACAACAACGCTGAAGGGCACGCACACCTCACGACGTGCACGAACGCTAATCTCATCACAGTGAGATTAGCGTTCGTACACATCTAGAGGTGAGCGTGCTGTTCAGTGTTGTGTGTGGGCGTGTGCATTCTGAGACGTGTGGGCGTGTGCATTCTGAGACGCCTGCGTTTATCCCCGGTTGAGATCGGTAACGCTTATGCCCACAAAGGTTGCTTCGCAACATATGTTATTAATGCCACCTGAATGTCAAATTGCGTGAATGCGGCGCACCTTGTGTCTTCTATACGGACGTGTGAGAAGTGATTATAACTCGTGAATGGAAAGGCGGGCTACTGAATGACGCGGCCATTTTTTTGTTATAAAATTTGTGGCACGCCCCTCTGAGAACGCTGTTGTGGTATGCCCCCCTCACAAAGTATCATGTATGTACTTTGACACGGCTACGACCACGCCCCCGACACGCCCACGGCCCTCTGAGTGTGTAGTTTGACACGCCCACGCCCCTCTGACAACGGTTACGGCCACAAAGTAAAATGTGTGTAGTTTGACACGCCCACGAACACGCCCACGCCAACGCCCACGCCCACAAGGGACTACTTTACCCCTAAGGTTCTTTGACGTTTCTAATGTATATGGTGGCCACCTGTATAGTCTATGTCCATCTGCTGCAACTCCCCTTTCCAATGCTGTATTGGGTGTTGTTATTGGTGCTGTACTTCTTGAGTTTACCCGCCTCAAAGGTTTCAGCTATCTCTTAATAATAGTAGTATGGATATATGGATATGGATATGGATACTAAAAAGAGGTATATTGTTTGGAGAGTCCATGTATCCCTTATGAGTGGACAGCACTTGCTTTAAGAATCCCAAGGTGCTTTTTTTGTTTTGGGGGCAGTGTGATTGAGCAGTCTTAGGCTTATCGAGGAGGAGTGTAAGACATTTGTTACACACAAAGGGTCAAAAAATGATACACACAAAAATGAGATACACACACATTTAAAAAAAGAACACTTATTTCATATATATTTTAAACACCAAGAACTTAGTAATTGGGCAAGTACTTTGTTTTGAAATATCACCGTTTCGAAAGTATACAGAAATACACTTGTATTTGAGTTATCATGATTTTTCACTGTACAGCAATTCACTGGCACTTGTATCCTTTAAAACAGTAATGTTATCCTATGGAAAAGAAACATATACTGCATTCGGACACTTACCTGTGACTTACGGGACTGCTCATAAGGGCTTACGGTAAGTATGGGGCAAGGTCCAAGGCAGCACCAACAGGTCACCTGGCGGCTCTCGGGTGTCCGGGTGTGGAGGAGCAATACAGCATCGGGTGCCTCTTTGAAGTCAATGAGGACCAATCTGTTTGTTTTTTTTCTTTTTTTTTTGTTTACAAAGAGACTGCAAGTAGGGACTGAGGGGCCACTCCAAGTGAACCCACAGGGGGGCACAGTCCTTGAGATGCTCGGATATGTATGGACACCACTGGCCCAGTGGAACTCGGGCTGGTGGGCTCAGCTGCAGTGGTGGTTTCTTCACAGGGCAACACTGTGGAAGGCATTCACGGTTGTAGGGGGGGTCTGCAAAACAGGCGGCGACTGGGGTACGCCAAATCCAAAGGTGAGCTCAACTCTTGAACGTCTCAGGAACCCCTTGGCACCATTGGTCCACTTCTCACAGGGATGTGGGACTTGGTGCATCGGTGCTTCGTGGTGTCAGGTTTTTATGGTCTGAGGCTCTCGCGGTTCCTGCTGTCTGGCAAGAGATGCTTCATGTGGGGACTAGGAGGCAAGCTGGGGAAGCCCAACTCTTGTGGGTGTCTGTGCTTCAGGGGCACCATCAGTTCACAGCAACTCAGGCCGGGGGCTCGTGTGCAGTGCTGTTTGGTCCTGCGGGGTCACGCTGGCAGAGGCTCTAATTTCGGTCCTTTTGGTGCCTGCAAACGTGCAGGGAATCAGCTCCTCTGCTCCAAGGGAGATATTGCTGGCCAAGTGAAGTCGTGGGTCACTATTCCACAGCTTTTGGAGGGGACACCACATTCTGGATGAGCTGGAATCCGTGCAATTGTCGGAGACAGCAGGCAGGCCGGCAGGGTTGGCACCAAGTCAATTGCTGCTCCTCAGTTATCCCGTTAGGGGCACTTCTTTTTCCTTCGTTTTTCTTCAGACAGACAAATCCGATTTCTTGGTGTAAGGGGGTCACCTCAATACTCAATTTAGGGGTGTTAAAGGGAGTGAAAAGTCCACCCACTAAATGACCACTTCATGTGGGGAGTGGGCATCACCCTGCCCCCAGAGTTCCTAATTTCACCACAACTAAGATGGTGAAATCCTAATTTTCATGTACACTTCAGGTTGCCAACACTAGGGGTGTGACTAGCCTGGAGGTGAAACACGCCTTCTTGCTTAGCTAATTTCCCGCCTGACCTGGTATCAAATGAGCCTCAGGCCAGAGAGTGGCATCTCCCAGGTCTGGAGGAAGCCAGGCTTGCATTTCAAAGGTGGTGGGCTCTTTGAAGCTCCCACCCTTGACATGACAATTTATTAGCCATCCTGCTGGAGGAGGTGTAAACACCTCCTGCCAGCGCAGGCATTGCTTTTGACCTCGGAGAGCGGGTCTCCCACCTCCTAGGGGGTCAGAAACTCGTCTGTGGTGGCAGGCTGGACAATACCAGTCAGTCAGCACACTGGAGGTCTAGTAGAGTTCAGGGGGTACCTCTAAAGTACACTCTGGGTGCAGGTGTTAATAAATCCATCACTGGAATCAGTCTGGGTTCAATAATATGAGGATACCAAGCACCCTAGGTTTCAGAGAAGCCATTATGTAGCTGGGAAACTCGTTTTGACTAGTACCTAGTTCATAATTTACGATGGCTTCCTTGCTCTCTTGTAATATTCAGCAATGGAGAGAGACATTACAGGGGCATATCTGCTAATGCAGAGATGTCCTCACTTGCTATAAGGCACCCTGCCTAAGGGCTCCAAGGCCTGCTGTAGGGGTGACTTACATTTAGCCTATGCAGTGTCTTTGGCATCGCACACAGGATTGTGCCATGTCATGTTTTCAAACATGGTTTGCACCATGTCAAGCATCCTGCAATGGCAGTCTGTGTGGAATCTGTGTGTGGGTCCGTTAGGGTGGCATAAGGGCTGCAGCATAAGATACGCTGCAGCCCTTAGCGACCCTCTTTAGTACCCAGTGGGGTACAATTTACTAAGGACTTACAGAGGTACTAATGTCTTTAGCCAATTAAGTACAATTCAACATCACTTTGTTTTATGGAAGGTGCACTGGCCCTGAGGTCTGGTTAGCAGGCCTCAGAGCACTGTCAGAGCCACAAATAGCTCAAAAGGGGGGGTAGGGTGTGTGTGTGGGAGGGGGGGTTGGAGGGAGGGCTAATGCAATAATCACCCAGTTTCCTATAGTTGCCTTCTTGGGAATTCCTCATTCAGGCAAGCCATTGTTTCTACTGTGTCTCCTGGCTGATGTCTCCCATATGGGACACAGGAAGTTAGCCGACTGAACAACAGGTAACATACAGACGGGCATCCTTGCCATGCGAGTCAAAAAGGCATCCTCCTCCTATCAGCGCCTCATGGGTGACAAGATGTGCTCTACAAATCTACTGATTGATTTGTTGCTGTTCTGTTTCAAGCCACTGAATGGATACACAGATTATACCACCAATAATGTCTCCAGAAGCTCCACACCGGTGATCTTTCAGGACCTCTCAAGCAAACACACTAAACAACTTTCAACTAGAAAATATGGACATCTTCTAAAAACAGATGGCAAAACTGCCATCATTAAACCATAGACTACCAAAATCTCAACCTTGCACTAATATATCTCGACAAAGCTTTCCATCTGCATCTAATCCCTCTATCAAGCACTGATCCTCAGAGAGACGACCACCGGAGATAGGAGAGTAAATTAACCCAACTGGAAAACATTTTGGAAGGGAATTTATCTGGGATTAGAAATGAAATGCAGGTCACGCTTTGGCAGGGACATAGGTCTGTAAAATACAGGTTTTAGAAGACTATACATTGAAATCTGTTTTTACAATTGGTGTTTCTGCAGTCTAAATTTTGACATGGAACCTAAGAGCAACTCCTCGCTACTAGGGGCCAAAAAGACACATTCACTCACCAAAGATAGTTGCAAAACTGAGCATGTAAAACTAAACTCTGACCAGCCAAGAGCACTTGAAAACAGGTAAAATCATGCACATCAAACATTACTGCAGGGCAGGGATTTCTTAAACCTCACTCTGTGGTGAGGTTTGTGACAGACCTCTTTCAAGGGGATTGATTAATAAACAGAGCAAGGAGTGGACTTTGGAAGGCAGTGGGGTCTTTTACAAAGGATTATTACTTAACCTCCATGCAAGGCTTTGTAAATTGCCTAACTCCAACACTATTACAGGCTGCTCTCAAAATAAACTTCATCAAAACGTTGGAAAACAAATTGCACTGTGTTCTCAATCCAGAAACCAAGGATCAATCACGCATGCAGAAAACAGAACGAATATCTGCAGATTGGATTTTAATTAGGTTGAAAAAGCATACATACCTTCAGTGTGGGGTAAGAAGTTATGGCTGTTGGTGGAAAGGGAGAACACAGGTCTCTCCTTAATATGTGCGTAAGGATTAACAAAGTTGATATCTATAGCATTGCTATTAAAATTATACTATCACAAAAAGGGGGCAAAGGGAAGATTATAGAAGGACACTATGTCCTCCCAACCAATGTAAAACCCAGCATATTAAACTGTACCATTTATAGGTTACCTTGCCTGGGGGCCCTACCTAAACTCCCTATGCGAATGAAAAACATTTACCGGTATGGTGTAGCACGAATGAAATGATGTAGGGCTGTTGATTCCTCAGCCACAAGGATGAGACTTAATTTTTATGTAATTTTCCATATACATAGATCAGGCATTTAGCATTGGACATACCTTTTTCTAATTAACAATTCAGGGCTATTGCCTTTATCACTGGGTAATCAACATAACCAATTCAGAACAGTTGGTAAAATTACAAATGTATATAAAATTAAATTTGGGAAAACAATAGACAACCCCTCTTAAGAAGGTTTAACAATAATTATGGCAGTTCAAATCTATCCCGAGGGTTTACCCAAGGAGATAACCAACACCAAAATCACTGCCTACTAAGGTAATCTGCGCGGTTCCATGTACCAAAACACATTCCTACAGCCTTCAACACAGTGTAATAACAATCTATCCTTCAAGGAATGTTGTCTTTTCACAATAACTAAGGTAGAAGTATTACTTTTGTTGTAACTTTTCATAAAAACAGATCAAACCTATAGCATTGGACATAATGTTTCTCAATGAAGCAATGAAGGCTTTAGCCTTCATCTTTGACTTGTCCGCATAAGCAAATGAGGCCTCCAGTATGGGGCATAAACTGGCCACCATTAGACAGTCATAAAAGTACAACTATATACAAAGTTACAATTGTCAAAACAATATAATATTGCACACAAAGGGGCAATGGATGGTGTTTACCTAAACAAAATCCAATGGCTTTGGTCAACAGAGGCTTGATATCCTGCAACAGGGTACAGGAAACTTCCTCCTGACTCCATCACCTGCAGTACCATGCCTTTTGGTCGCCCTATTGCCATGCAAACACCATTTACATCCATGATGTGAAATTATGTTCTTCCATGGAGTACATCCTTATGCATATTATGCTTCCATGAAATGAATCCACATTGCCTGACACCTTTGAACCTTGTATGGGAGAAAGGTCTTGGGTTCAGGTATAAAGATGAGACACCCACACTGGGCTGGTTTGTCCTCTGGTCCTGATGAAACTGACAACATTGTGCCGGGAATGAAAAATGTAGACCTTTTAGAACTATAGTTCATAAGATGTCCTTAGTTTTTAATACACAGTGTGGGTGTAATTTATATTAAAAGTGACAAACATCACCCTATGTACGTTCTCATCTAGGACACCCATACCACAGTTTTAGGTTCCTGGCTCCCTTCATATACATGTGAGATATAGGGTTAGGCAGTGCCTACAATCACAGAGAGGAATGGGATTATAGCACAAGTAACCTATATGATAAACATGGCCTCCCAACCCCCCATGGATCGGGCACCAATGAAAGGAAGCATGGAACACAACAGCTGTCAGCATATGTTGTCTCTCTGTCACTCCCATGAGGTGTCCCCTCAACACCATGGAGGCTGGACCATAGGCTAGTCCATGTTATTGTTATGGATGTAGCTTTGACTGTTTACATTCTTACATTTGAGTCAAATTTTGTAGTAGGCTGAAGCCACAACAATTGAAAAAGTCTACCAGTGTGAGGATTGTGAGAACAACAATGAACTTCCTCTTCACAGCAGTCAATTGACTGTGACTT
Source organism: Lissotriton helveticus (assembly GCF_964261635.1). Classification (NCBI taxonomy): domain Eukaryota; kingdom Metazoa; phylum Chordata; class Amphibia; order Caudata; family Salamandridae; genus Lissotriton; species Lissotriton helveticus. The sequence goes on along the minus strand of NC_136068.1, from coordinate 1,540,715,242 downwards.
TTAGAGTTTTACTAAAACAAGATACAACCCCTTTGAAAGTGGCCAGGCTGGGATTAGCACATTCTGAAAGTACAATTCTTCCACCCAGAGGATTGGTCACAGGGGATAACCATCACCAAAACACTAGCCTACTATGTTAATCTGCAAGATAGCAAAATGCCTTTCTACAAGCTTTGAGACATTGTTGGCAAACCACCATTGAAGGCCTTTTAGCTTTAATAATAAATAAGTCAGGCCTAATGCGTTTGTTGTAACTTTTTGTAAAACACAGATAAGGCCTGGAGCCTTGATCATTGGCTAGTACCATAACCAGATAAGTTCTGCTATTTTGAGCACACAATTTCCCACAATGCACAATTAAGCATGTGGGGAAAATATGGTACACAGATGGAGCCCTGGAGACCAACCACAATGGGGCAGTGGACGCATTTGCTGTTACTAGACTGCTTCTCGATCTATGCTGAGCGATACTCCCAATATGTCACTGCCCTGTATACATCAGTAAGGATTAGATTTGCCAATCTACATAGCGATAATGAGTGAGTCCATCTTATCTGGAAGGATCTCAGGTCCTACCATTTTCCCGATCAAGACATTCTCTTCCAAATGAGATCACTATCTACGTGAACATGTTCCTATCATTGCCAAAGGAGGGGCCTCAGTCTCTGGATCACAGAGAGGTGGTCCTCACAGTCCTATTAAAGCACAGCAAACCAGCTGATCTTCTACCACCCCACCCCATCCCATGATTAATACAGAGGGCAACATTTTCCCCAAGTTCTTCACAAACGGCTTACTCCTCTGTATATGTGTTCAGGTCCATGAGGATCAGGACGGCTTTATTCCCGGCAACTCAACTCGCCAGAACATTAGTAGAGTACATGATGTCATTTCACTCTCATCTTGTTTACAAGGACCTCTAGATCTGTTAATTACTGATTCTGGAAAATATTTGATTCAATTAGATGGGACTATCTCTTCACATATTTGCAGTGGATGGGTTTCAAAATGTGCTTTTTAACATCCATCCATCGATTACATACTAACTAAACCAACATGAGATTAAGGTGAACGGTGCTCTGGCCACCCCTTTCTAGTGAGAGAGGAACAAGGCAGAGGAGTCCTCGCAGCCCTCCCATTAGATCCAGTGGTCACACCCTTTTTAAGTTGAGGTCAGACACAAGGCTCCTGGACATCTGCTGGACAGAAGATACAGAGGACAGGGTCTCTCTATGCGGATGATCTTGTAATCTTCTTCTCGAGGCCCCTGCCCTCCAGCCCCAGAGTGATGCAGTTCCTCGATCGGGTTGGCACAGGCTCTGGGCTACAAACTAATTGGGCTAGATCAGCAATATTCAGGATTATGGCCAACATTGAGGAATTGGAATGGGAACAATGACTCGGATGGAAGCTTATCAGAGCCTCCCAACTAAAAGAGGTGAGTCGTTTCTCTGATCATTGGACACCTGCAGAACAACTTGCAATAGCACAAGCTGCATTTATTCCACTGGCTTCAGCTAATAACGGCAAATTCCGCTTATCTGAGAGACCCCGAGCCTATAGCCGAGTTCAGCCCTTCCTAGTCTATTGTGGGCACGGGAGACAAGATGGTGCTGCCGTTTTACAATTCAGCAGTATTAATGCCTCAAATGATTTCTCTGCTTAGGGGAAGGCATGGGAGGGAAATGTGGGAGAGTTATTAGAATAGGATAGGAGAGATGCACGCCTGTCCCCTGCGACGTGGTGATCTAAATCGGATACTGACAAATCCCAGTTAAATATCTCCACAGACTCAAGTACACCCGAGCGAGGCTCCACAAAATGGGTTGAGACTCGTCTCCAGCATGCCTGAAACGTTACATAGCGCTAGGCACTACTCTGTTATATCCGCCTTCTTGTTTTACAGCGCCTTTCTACAGCCACCAGAAAATCCTTCCCTTGAGCCATCCTTCCCGTCACCTCCATGTAGGGCTCTAGTCCAATGGAACCAGTATGAGACTATCTCACCATGCAAGTCTAGCTGGAGGAGGTCTGGCACTTTGTCACGGTTGGCACATCCCCCACTCCCCCCAGGGGAGTCCTGCTTCATATCTTTGACGGTGTTGGCACCAACCATTATGCCTACACTGTAGAGTTGTTAGCTGTTTATGAAACAGTCAATAAAACTGTTTATGAGGAAAACAGAAACAATGTGGGACCATGAGATCTGTCACCAACACTAGACGAGAGGCACTGCCACTCACTGAGGCTGGGCAGGTCTGAACAATTACTCTGCAAGGGACAGCAACTCCCAGCCGTTCACTCGAAAGCCATGAGAACCTTCGCCTCAGGTGCCTTCCACAGCACCACGACACCTTACAAGCAGCAAACGTACACTGAGCGAATATCAAGTAACATCACAACAGCACAAATCACAAACACAAGAGGACATGAAGACAGAGACACAAGATGACGAGAGGCACAGAAAGACTAGGGGAAAAAGATACTGATATAAGCAGATTTTAAAACTCCAAAATGTGAGCACACTCGCCCCTCAAAGCTCACGCAGCTACGACGCCACAGCAATGGTCACAAAACTACTACAACACACAAAAGTAACAGCACGATCTCAGGACCAGCCCCTCCTTAAGGAGCAGCAAGACAGCAAACTTAGGGCAACGCTTAGTGGTGGCAGCAAATTATAGTAAATGTCGTTAAATTCGTTTTTTTGTGGATGGAGAGAGCTCCAAGGGACAAAATTCGATTTTGCTTACAATGTTATCATCGCCGCACCTGTACAAGGAGGCCGTAAGCAACAAATACAGACCTTTAAGGGAGGGACATCTTAAGGATTTTGGGGGCCCTGGGCCAAACGTACTAGGGGGGCCCTGTTAGAACAACTGTGAATTTATGATCTAGTTTCAGCCCCTTTACGCCCTCTTTGGCAAGGTCACTGCCAGTCCACAGGCACACTCGTCCAAATTCTAAATGAATTTGTATCAAATATTCAGGGCTAGTGATATGTGTTTTCAAAATTGTAACAGCAGCAGCTCAACCAATACTACTGCAAATTATCTACGTGACACCCTCCTATTTCTCATATGCGAGTTCCCATTTGGATCTAAAAAAAATTTTTATGGATGTTGCATGAAACATAACTAGAACATTTGTCTTCAAAATTTCTGTAATAGACTCCCACACATCACCCACTTTAAAAATAAATTAAAGGAAAACGATATTTCTAGCAATCCGTTTAAGAATTATTCAAGGTTATCAGGGCAAGACTTGGCAGAACAGAGCTGGCTCTATCAGGGCCTCCTCAAAGGCAGACGTTCTGGGCCAGAGCCCATTTTGTCCATGCCTTAGGTCTCTGCTTTAAGGAAGTGAGAACATGTCAGTTCCTGAAAACAGAGCTGTTTATCAGCTTACTCCTGTCTCTTTTCTGGTTCCAGAGTTCATACTCTAGCCTTCACTGTATTCAAAGTTGCTAACAAAAATTACTGTGGTTTCAGGGCTTTCTAATTATCCAGTTTGTTGTTTTAAAACACTGATCGTAAGGTCGAAAGCACTATCACGGTATTAGCAATGAAAAAGATGTATTTAGTAAATATCCCCATAATGCATTTATAATATTATATGTCGAAGGTTTAGCACTTGCACTTTAGCTAATAACCAAAGGGATCCCATCAATATTGTCTGGTTTTAATCGTGTATATAAAGACATATTTTTATTTTTGGGGAATTTGGTAAAGATTTTAATTAATCATATACAATAAACTATGACTATGACTACTGTGGATTGCCTATTAATATACTGTTGCAGACTATGACATAATCTGCTTTTATGAAGCGTCTGCAGCCACCTAATCAATGGCAAACACTGTACTAACCTTAAAAAAAAAAAAGATTTGGCTCAGTCTGAATTTGAATCTCTGACTTGCAAGATACACAGATCTCTGCAGCATGTTTGTTAACGAACTGACCTACATTGGTACGAGTGGAAGCTTTGACTTCCGTGTGACTTTAAGTTACTGTTTTATCCCTATTCACAGATTGTGTATATTCAGCAAAAGTTTTGTTGATGTAACTCTTCCTGCCACTAGCTTGCAGCCCTGTTGCGCAGTGAATGGCAGCTGCACCTATATTCCAGTTTACCGGGGCTCAAATTATCGACTTCAAGAGGATGAAAGGCTTATTCTGAACTACACGCAGCAGAACCCACGTCCGTCACTTAACACTGATTTCTGCAGTGAGTAATTTTAGCGCGATATGAACTTGTGAAGCGCAGGCTGCACAGAGACTTCTCACTTACTAACAGAACTAATACTCAACTATTAAATACTGACAGCTACAAAAGAAAACAGATTTCCGAAAAATAAAAAAAGGAAAGTTTGCTGCTTTGCTAACACGCGGCGCACTTCTCACCAAAAAGCCTGACGATGGCAGCACCGATGCCTTTGGTGCCACCTGTGAGGACGGCGACCTTGTCCTTGTACCGCAAGACAGGCTCTGGTCCCAAAGTGAGATCCATCCTCTACTCTCCTGAGGCTGTTACTGCCAACGGTAGTGCTGCTGAGCCATCAAACAGTCACGCCACAAGCACCTGACCAGAAAGGAAATTGACAACATTCCTTCTGGGCATGCTCAGTTCACACAGAGCTGCTGGGTAATGTAGTCTTGAGAATAACATTGATCGTTTATGTAGTGTTTTAGGTCTCGACCTCTGCCAAATGCGCTTGCGCATTGCAGATGTCGAGATCTATAGAAGTTGAAACAAACTCTTTGACCAACGGATTCCAAGCGGATTCTGTACAGTTCATGTGATCTATTGAAGCCTGATGCTTCGCCAGCGCGCGCTTGGCCTCCCTCACCCCCATCCCCATAGGCTCTTTCCCTCCCACTCGCTCGCTCTCACGCCGTTCTCCATCAATCGTCAAACACTGTTCTACCTTCCTGTCAGCATTTCACAGCCTTTGTGAACATCTACGAGATACTGGTAAAAAATATATATATATTAGCTGGTGACTTCAGCATTCACTTGGACAAAGTTCATTTGCTCACAAAAGACTTCCTTTTACTAATCGACTCCTTCAGCTTCACCCAGCATTCCAAAGGTCCGCGAGACCCGCGTGCACATTAAACACCATCTGCCGCCTTGTAAGACTTCAGAGGAATCCACATTAAACACCATCTGCCGCCTCGTAAGACTTCAGAGGAATCCGTCTCATAACGGCCCCTGCCCCTCCCCCACTACAGAGCGCGTCTCACGGCCGTGCTTTCACTTTCACGGCCGCGAGGCCGTGTCTCTTTCATGTTCTTTTCCTGTTGTGCGTCCTTGCTCTTATGCCTTGCTCTTATTCTTTCGTTTACCTCTACCCAGTTCACTTTTCACTTTCTCATCCCTTTTACGATTTCCCCCCTTTAGTTTGGTGCACTCGACCCTATCCATCAGCTACCAGAGCTTTGCAACGGCTTTCCGTCCGTTTCATGGCGCATACATTCCATTTTGCCTCCCTTCTTGACACCCCAGCTGCTTTGCCACCTCCTCCCGTCCTGCTGGCATTCACCCCTCGCATCTCGCCCAGTTTTTGCAGCGCCCCCAGTTACATCTAAGCACCATGTTTAAATATGAGGAGGCATGATTCAGACTTTTTTTCTTTCACAGGCGAGGCACTTGGGTTTATGTGTGCGTGTCACAGATCCAAATCAAGGAAGTGCCGTCTCAGCCATTTAACCTTTCGAGGTCAGTTAAAGCAACGCCACACGTTTAGTCGACAATAGTTACGTTTATAATGAGAACAAGGAATCTGCCAAATTTTCTGCAGCAAGCACTGTTAAAAACACAGGTATTATTTTTTTATGTGGTTGCTTTTCTGTCCGGTTCTTTGCATTTCTAATTTTATAACTAGTTGGCAATTTTGTCTGATGCCGACCAAACCTAACATCACCACGGGCTGCTTCTAGTGGGAGAGTTGTGGTTGTTCAGAGCTCCCTTCCCGTTACGCTCCTTCCATGGTCCCTTACACGGATCCCGCTCAGTCTGTCCCGGGCCTCGTACAGATAGAGCGAGTAGAGTGACTTACATCCTGCAGGCAATCACCCTGGGGACGGCCATGACATTGGCTAAGTGTGCGCCCCGCAAACGTGTTATCCGCAGGCCCATTGTATTACATGGCCAGACCCGCCAGTACACCCCACCCCCGCTCCACAAAGCTGTCTGCGAGTTTGGCACTGCACCGTAACCTATTGGAGTTCACATCTGTTCCAAGTTTATAATGCGCTAAATTTGAAGGTTGTCATTTACTTTGTCAATTATTTTATTCACTTTAGGATGACAAGTAGTTATTTTTATCAATTTTAAGCACGCCTAATATATTTTGTCCTACCAATAGGAAGTGAATTTATTTTTGTGTTTCTACATCATTGCTGTACAAAATGTGCAATTTTATTTTACATTGATATTTTATCAGGGTCCTTTGCATGTATTGCCTTAATGCTTCATAAAGCATTAAATATCGAATACAACATACTCCTATTGACCTTTACACCAGCAATGGGTACTATTTATAGATCACAATTCCCAGCCAAGCAAGCTTGCAATCTTAGTCCTGCATTACCTTTTGATTTATTAGTATTGTGTGGGATGAATAATCCAGACTTTATGCTGGGAGTCCCTCTGACGAAAGGGACTAGTGTATGGAAACGTATGAGGAATATAAAGTGTGTCTGATAAGACTTTCGGCCGAACTATGACGTGAGCTTATTTTTTTTCTTCACTGGACGCAGTGTCATCTTTAGAGTGTTTGCATTTTTTTGGGGGTCATTTTCAATAATTGGGCAGCCCTCACAACCTCTGCCTCTGCAGGCTGCAGCACACAAAGGCACTAGCTCAATTCCGTTTGCAGCCAGTGCTCCTGCTCAACACCCACCTTCGTCACTTTGAGGCTCGCAGCTTGGCCATGGACGAGGGGGAGGAGCAAAAAGAAGGATCTGTGAACTTCCCCAACCCCCAATATAATAACTCTACATGGGGGGAAAAAGTTGTGTCTTTGTTTAAATAGCGCTTCTGTTTTCAGTTGATCCTCGTTAATTGCTTGTTTAACTCCCTGTTCTCTTCTGCTGTGCTGATCTGCTGCTCTCTTCCACATACATCCTTCTGTAGCCGCACACACACATACATACAACCACGCACACACACACATACAACCACACACATACAACCAGACACACACAACCACACCACACACACAATCTCACACACAACCACAAACACACAACCACACACACACAACCACACACACAACCCCACATCACCCCACACACAACCCCACACACAACCCCACACACAACCACACACACCCACACACTCAACTACACACTCAACCACAAACACAACCACACACACAACCACAACCACACACCCAACCACACCCAACCACACACACAACCACAACCACACAGAGCCACACATACAACCACACCCACACAACCATACACACAGACAATCACACCCAACCACACACCCAACCACACACAACCACACACTCAACTACACACTCAACCACAAACACAACCACACACAACTACACACACACAACCACACACACACACAACCACACACATCTATCTATTGCCCTCACTCCATCTATCGCCCTCACTCTATCTATCGCCCTCACTCTATCTATCGCCATCACTCTATCTGTCTATCGCCCTCACTCTATCTATCGCCCTACCTCGATCTATCTATCGCACCACCACAGCATCACTCAGGGGCACCACAGCATCACTCAGGGGCACCACAACATCACTATGTGCTACTACAGCATCACTAAACGCCACAGCATCACTCGTCGCCACCACAACATCACTAAGCGCCACCACAGTATCAATCTGTGCAACCATTCAACAACAACTGGTTCAAATATGTTCTCTCAATGTTTCAAGCTTTATTACAAATGTCACATAAAGATGTTAATATTTAACTTCTGTTCTTGGATTTTCGTCACAATAAAATACACTGAACATAATCTTCACAAAAGTTATTTGCAAAAGTTTAAGCTACTGCCATTATAAATTACAATAACTTTTATTTAAATATTAATTATTTAAAAAAATTAAAAGCCATTGTTATTTGTAATATCAATAAATCTAAGTCACGTAAATACAAAACATGTTGCATTACAAATGCTATAGGTGTCACATTTGCAAAAAATAAAAGTATTGACATTGTAAATGACAAAGCTATTAATTTCGCTATTTTCAAAACCAACACATAAATAACAAATTTGGCATTTACAAGACCAATAGCTCAAACTTTCCTAATGCGAGACCTATTGCATTGCAAATGCTTGTTTTTTAGTGAGGATGGGCGGGATTGTACAGAAATTTCACCAAATTGGTACTTCATCGCTCCTGATGCAGGACAAATGTTAGTCGATGGAAACATACCGGCTTTTACAACTCGACAAATACAAAGACGTGAATATATAAGTATAGGCAGTAGTCAGTTTCAAAGTTCCCAGTGGCCCCATCTGCCAGACCTTCAGTCTCGCATCTTAACCAGTAGTGCTTTGCATACTGGGATTATGGACCACATGCTTACACCTTTTAAAGATCAATTAATTACAAAGGAATTACTGGCCGAAAGAGTCACCAAGGACTGCTTGGCAGCTACACAATTTTTGAAGTGAAGTCTTTTTGCCCTTTTTACACCACGGCCAATTTTTACATGCCTGCAGACAAATTTGTAGATTGAGATTTTTTTCTCACAACTCCGATTTCTCCCCTTCTGTTGAAGTTTTCATCTTAATAGGCTTTCGGAAGAGGGCAGGACACAGAGTCACCTCAGGATTTATTATGGAAACGTATCAAGCTCACATTAAAACATTCTCTGTGTCCTCGGTACTAGGATGACATTTCAACATGCTAACCATACTCATCTCAAACCCCCCATTCTCAAAACAATCCTCCTTTCCCATTTCATCAAACTGCCTGTTAACATTAAGTCGTAGGGGCCTTGTGTAAACGATGCTGGGAGCTTGTCAGCAAGTAGTCCGGAAGCCAGTAACGTAAGTTACAGAAGAAGCTTTTATTAGGTCTTGGTTACAGGCAATTACTATGGGGCAGATTATGATCACGATAGGAAAGCATACCTACCAAATCGGTTCTGGAATGCTTTCCGAACAACTCAACTGTGAGTTACTCGAACGACGGAGTACGATGCAATGCATGTAAACTCCCACCAACTCGTTCGGAGTTCAATCCGTCTGACCGATTTGTCCGGAAAAAAACCTGATGCGACCGACTCATTCGCAAACGCTGAAAAATAGCATTTTGGGCAGGATTCAGACTTTGTTTGTCCCGTGAACAGATGACGATGCATCCGACACGCTTTTTGAACCATGTCGGTTTGTATCACAAAAGGCAACTTGAAAATGTAAAAAAATGTGAAAACAAACATTGGCAACGCGAAATAAAAAAAAATCAAATTATTAGCCACACCCACCAATCCACCTATATAAAGGGCCAAACAGATGACAATGATCCTTCGCCCCAACTGAACTGCTGAGAGGACACGGAATTAGCCACAGATTCACTGCTCTCTGCCTCATACACTCACACTTCACCCACCACACAACATGCACACATTTTTATTTTGCAAAACTATTCTCTCAAACACACACCCTTTTACTTATTCACACTCACCCCCCCCATGGCCCCAACGAAGCAGCCAAGGTTCACAGCGAAGGAGTTGGAAGTGCTTGTAGATGAAATAGTAAGAGTAGAGCCACAGTTATTTGGGAACCTAGACCTACAGACTCCCCTGACCCAGAGAAATATTATGTGGGACAGGATAGTCAACAAGGTAAACGCTCGGGGGGCGTGGCTTGGACGGCAGCGGTGATGGCTGCCTGAACGCGTCGCTCGGCAGACAGTGGAGCGACTAAGACGGCTATCATGAGTTTAGGCTCGACATTTGTGACCGGAATACCGGGCTTCACTTCATCTTGCCCGACGGCACACAATGGTGCCATGATTCCATGCCTAAATCCCCGGAGGATGCCATTTCTGTGGTAATGTCCAGCGGCCCACAAGCCCGGGAGAAGCAACTCAAGATGGCGGCGTGACTCGAGTTACGAGAAGAAGTCTCCCCCGGGCTGCTGCTGCTCCTTGGAATCATTACAATCACCGCAACCGCTCCAATCCGGGTAGCGATGTTCCTTTACCCCACTTCAGAGCCTCAGAAGGTGGGTGCCCACTTACAAGTGACTCGATTCCAACGCCTGCACTCTGCACTGCCTGACCTCAACATGGCGGGTGTTTGCCATATATGCTAGCGACTTATGCAGGGCATCTTCGCTTTATCCACCCCTCAGCCTGCACCACAACCAGAGTTTAGCCGCCCATGGAGAAACTTGCGTACTACACACAGACCGCATTTGACCAGCAGAATCGGTGAGCATTACAGCGCCCAGCAGTCCCAAAATGGCGGCGCGATTCTGACTGCGCGTTTCTGATTGCGATTCTGATTGCTGCACATACCAGCCCGCTGATCCTCTCTTCCATATATCCATCCCTAATAACAGCCTGGACATCCTGCCCTACCGTGCTTCAATCTTAGCCTCATCAAGTACGTAAAGTGAGGCTTCACCGCGGCCAGATCTCGCAGTGTTGGCGCTCCACTCAGCTCTATCAAAATGGCGGCGGGACGCGGGTCACATCTCTTTCCACCCATTGTTTAGACCCAGCAACATCACCACCTGAGCAGCCTGCCAAACAGCGTTCCTCTTCTTAACCTGCCCAAGTTGAGCCATATATCGACAACACAGGCGATGGATATCTCAGCTCCTGCTCCACACTGCACGATCCCATGGGAAGGGGGAGCATAAGCAGCTGACGCAGGGAGGCATCCCAGTGCTCATTAGCCAACCTCCATACATTTAGATGTTGGGATAACTTGTGTAGCAGTTTCCATCAGTCAGCGAATACGACCTCTACAACTTACCCAAGAACCTGTGCTTACAGTGTCTACAATACAGCCTGTGCTCTTGAATTGCGTCGCACCGACGCCTACGATTCTGGTGCCCTTGGATACTTAGCTCAACGGTCACCAATCTCGTTTTTTCCGCCATAGACAATCAGCAGGAAATGTCTGCTCCAATGGTAGAACATTTCTGCAAAAAGCGCCCCACCGAACAACAACTCCAATGGTCTGTACTGTACACCATGAATCCCAAGTCTAAATGCCATGACGTCGAGCGAGTTCTATTACAGAAAGCATATCTTATTCTAAAGTTCAACAGCGCACAGACTGGCCTCAATAGCCTGTCTGAGATAGCGCATATATAATACTTGTCTGGTAAAATTCATCAGAGCTGACCCACATCGGTTTGACATCCCTGGTTTGACCTGTGGTCCTTTCGATCTATTTCGATAATTTTAAAAATTGTGGTCCATGGTCATGAGATGTGTTGAGAATAACATCGTATGATGCTCAAGTTGCAATATACTTCAAATCTTGAGAAGTACCTTTAGCATGGGGTACAGTACCAATGCGCTTCATAATTTATCAGCGCATACACCAAAAATTTCATTAGTTTGATCGCATTAGCACGATAAAATGGATAGGTAAACATGTCGCGTATATATGTGTCTCCATGGCGCCTAGAATATGCGATTTGATTAAATGCGACTACAAGTCCCATAATGCAATTTTGCACCAGGAAAGTATAAAACAAGTCCCATAATGCAATTTTGCACCAGGAAGTATAAAACAAACAGAAAAGTGCGGCGGCCATCTTTATTGAAAGAAAGCAGACTCGAGCGCGGGCGTGCTGTGGCAGAGGAGCAGGTATTTACAAACACCGCCTTATCGTGGTCTGAGCATTCATTCAATATTTTTGAGAGATCTTTTTTTGAAATCGGCGTTTCGTTCTATTACGGGACGGTGACTGCGGTTTCTCCTTTTAAATCTTTAAGAACAAGATACTTCAGTAAGGTAGGCTAATTCTTCTGTGAGTTATATCCACTCACTTAGAATGTTTTGAAAAAACCACATGATTGAAACCTATGCCATTACTGTTGTAGAATTACACCTTGATGGTGACGTCGTACAAGCAAAATTCGCCGTGCTACGGCAATTCACAAAAAATAAGGTACGCTTCTCCCCTTTTTTTACATCTTTGACTGGAGCTTGATAATTAAAAGACCCGAGTGGGTTAAATTGAAAACCAATTTCCCATCTTTTTTTAGACATCTCTGTCTGGCCACCACAATAACTAGCGAGTTGGACCACAAGAAGATTAACCATCACGCCCCTCTTTAAAACAATTTTGATATGTAGCTATCCTTTATTATCACTCCTTGCCCACGATTGGAGAAATGCACTCACTATGAATTTGCCTGTTAAAGTAAAACAATGTCTTTGCATCTTTTCAGATACAAAGAATAAACAGCCCTGATGATAGAGAAGTGACTTTGTGCCTGGCTCTTGAAACGCGTCAGCAGTCTTTCTTGGGTGGAATAAATTGTCAACTTCACGACACTAGGACCGGCTGGTCCAGTATTTAAGCGTTTACAAGCTATTAAGTTGCTTATACCCCCTTGGAAATCATTTTTCCTCATGTTTTTTATTGTAATATTTGTTGGTTGTGATGTAATATAATTTTTTGTAATGTTTGATGCAGAAACGTTTTTTAGTGTGTAAATAATGTTTGTCTTTTGATGTATGTACAAAGTGTATTTAGTCTTGTAAATATTCCAATACGTAGTCCTTTATTCTGTTATGATTTTTTGAAAATTTGAAAAAAGCATAAAATGATAGACACTGAGTAATGCTGTCTAAGGGTGGTTACAATAAACTGGTTTCTTACCCATTCTTGAATATTGAATGAGTAATTGTGGTGTGGGCACTGTGTGTTTTTGCAATAGACAATCAGCAAGGCCTACGCTTGGCCCAGGAAGCGGCCACTTGGCATACCCATCACAAGACCCACACCGGTGCCTCTCCACTCAGCACTATCACAGCCTAACTGAGCCGCCAAGACGACCAAGCTACCGAGACTACCCGTCAGTATAGGGTGCTAATCTCACTGCACGCCACTGGATCCAGCCCATCTTGTCACTGCTCAACTTGATTGAAGTTTAAGTATTCCGCAAGAACCCATACCTTCCTCACCATGGCGGATAGAGAAAGCAGAACCAACAATAAGAAGGTACGCCTTGCACCGTCACCATCAGAATCACCGATCAAAGCCAGATCGGACCTGTCAAGCACCATGGACATGATCTTGAAAAAACTCGCAGAAGTCCATGACCTAGCTAAGTCGACCAAATGCAACACGGATACTATGCAACTAGAACTCACGGCCATCCGAGCGGACATAAGCTCTATGAACAAAAGCATCAACGAAGCGGAACAGCGCATAAGCGATGTGGAAGACAGAACCACTCAATCCTCCAAGATCATACAGCATCTCCAAACCACTACTAATGTCCTTATAAAACAAAACGCCGAATTGGAAGACCGCAACAGGAGGGGGAACATACGCATCTTTGGCGTTCCAGATAACTCTGAGAAGGATGCTGGCTCGTGTGTTGCATTCCTCGAAACATGGATACCGATGATCACAGGGATCACCTTCCAACATGGCTTAGAACTCGACAGAGCCCATAGAATTCCCACATTCAATACCCAAGGAAGTAAAGGTCCCCGTCCCTTGATCTGTAAACCACTAAGATATCAGCATGTGAAAGCCAGTCTACAATTCGCCAGGAAGAACCATCAAGTCAAGTGGGAAGGTCAATGCATGATATTCACCCAAGACTACTCCAGGGAAATGGTTGAAACGCGGAAAGGTTTCCTTATTCTGAGAGACAAACTGAGGGCGAAAGGTATCCAATTCTTATTCGCAGGTCCCTAGAAATTCAAAATCATTGAGAATGGCAGACCTCACATTTACTCTTCTCCTCAAGAGCTCGGGCGACACCTAGAAGTCTCTCCCTCACAAGGCATGGACCTGTCCAGCGGCTCCTCTAACAAGAGGAAAACGGAAATCCAGCACTCCTCTGCCGCTTGATCCGCTGGTGAACTTCTTACTGGTATTGTTGTCAGTTATGGGTATTATTAATACTAGTTCATGCTACCATTTGGTTCTGTCCAAGACTTCATCTTGTAGGAGAAATCGGTGACCCAGTTCTCCCGTGTGGCCTGACCCGTTGGGTGTTATGTTTATTGGTAATACTACCGATTCTGACTATTGCTAATACCTTTTTGAAATATTATATGCCTTTGTAGGAGCCAATTACAGGCTCACCATCTGTTGACTCCATCAATGTTTATGCTTCATGGTTTGCATTATGTGTTCTGTGACCTGGTAGCATACATGATATGCTAACACATGGACCAAATTCCACTCAAGATTGACCTTTAGTTGTTCGGTTCAAGGTTGTACTCCTGCACTTATGTTCCATCTTTAACAAGGTCTGAATTTGCCTTACTCATTTTTAAGTGAATGTTAATTTGTGCTTAGACCCACCATTAGTGCTTGTAACCACTGCCTCAAAGTTGGGTCTCTATACTTACTCAGATTCCTCCTGAAGTTTTACTATGCAATTTATGACCTCTGTGCTGCCTCTAGACGGTACTGCCGGCACTTTGGCAGTGTGGGAGGGCGGGTTGGGGGTAGAGTTGTGGGACTGTGGGTACTTAATACAATGGTTGTTTCCCTTCTGTTCACTTATTGTTCCCTTTTATTTTACTGCTGCTCCTACTTCTTCGCAGACACCTCCATTCACTTTTAGACACCTCGTACATCTCGTATGTTACTTAGGCTCTATCTAGACTCCACACTGCCAAAGCGGCCTCATCTCCAGCGAACAAGCCCGTTTAGATGACCCAGACTAGGTCATTAGTAGACAACCTTATTATCGTTTCCCTTAACGTCAAAGGCCTCAACCATCCAGTGAAACGTAGAAAGGTCTTTGACTACCTTTTAAAGTCCTAAGGCGATGTCATCTTACTTCAAGAAACCAAACTATCAGAGGAGGATCTGGGCTTTTTAAATCTTAACTGGGCCTCCCACGCTCTATGCTATCCACAAGAAAAGAGGGGTGATCACTCTGATCTCCAAAAAATCAAATATTTCCGTCACCTCACATACTCATGATGCAGAAGGTAGAGTAGTAATTACACATTTGTTGAGCGGAGAAGACCCCGCACATGTTGTAAACATATACGGCCCCAACTCTGATGACCCAGATTTCTGAGACTCTGTCACAGCCTCTATGGAATCCATACCACAAGATGAGCTTCTAATAGTTGGAGGCGACTACAACTTCCCATTAGACCCCGTCTTAGACAGACAATCCAAATGCACCTATCAACCATCCCGTTCTCATGAGGCGCTCAAACGCATGTGCTCCAAATTTCACCTCAAGGACTCCTGGCGCCTCCAAAACCCCAATGGGAGGGATTTCACCTTTTACTCTGCGCCGCACAACTCTTACTCTAGAATCGATTATATCCTAATTTCCAGCCCCTTCACCCACCTTATAGATGAAACAGATATTTCTCCAAAATTAGTTTCTAACCACTCTTGCATTAGCACAAAACTCGCCGGCTCCCTCTCCATACTCCCACCAAAGCGCTGGCGCTTTAACAAAGAAATTCTGTCCGACCCTGAGAATAAACGTCAGATTAAGGAAGCGATCAGGGAATATATCACACTAAACGACTCCCCAGACACAAACACTGCTGTGGTTTGGGACGCTCTCAAGGCCACAATTAGGGGCGTCATTATGGGCATCAGGGCGTGAACTAACAAAAAACTAAACGCAGAACTCGAAACACTCAAAAGCGACATTAAGGCTCTAGAAATCGCCCACTCAGCTAACTTAAATAGTAGCCACCTCTTAGACCAACTCACTAAAAAGAAATACAAATATAACACAATTGTGAGCAGGCGCGCTGGTGTTTGGATGAATACATTTAAAGCACTGAAGCTGTGCGAGGGTAATAAGGCGGGGAAACTACTCGCCTCATACCTCAAACATAGACAAACACAATTCACAATCCCTGCGATTAAGGACTCCGCAAACAATACTCACACCAAACACGACAAAATATTGGCCTCCTTTCAGGCCTTTTACGAAGACCTCTACAAAAACAAGCTGGCTTGTGATTCGGAGGCCTGCACTAAATATTAGGACTCCTTGACCTCCCTAAACTATCTGAAAAGGAGTGCTCCTTACTAGGATCCCCCTTCACGGCCAATGAATGAAATCTCTACCCCTATCAAATCCCTCAAGTGCAACAAAGCGCCGGGTCCTGACGGCTTCTCGGCAAGCTTTTACAAAGCGTTTGATGCACCGCTTAGCCCCATACTACTGAAACTTTTCAACTCAGTTGCCCCCACAGGAAGCGTCTCTGACTCAATGGATGAAGCTACTATCATTGTTATCCCAAAAGATGGTAAAGATCCCCTCTTAACAAACAAGCATTGGCATAGCCAATAGGTCTCGCTTTTGGGACCTTATAAGTAGTTATGCAGCATAATATCCTTGTTGCACCAACATAAACTGTCGCATGGCTAAACACTTACATGGTCCCAAAAGCGAGACCTATTGGGTAGGCCAATGCTTGTTGTGGGGAGCGTTCATATATAAAATGATCCGATTGATGTCTGCGTACGTCACGGGATATTGAAGAGCAAGGGATAGTAACAAATGAAGGGTCGTGAAGATGCTTAAAGGGAGCGTTCGGAACGACGGAACAGTGGGATAGGAAACATTACCTATGAAAAAGGGAGACACAAAGGAAAATAAAGGAATGTAACGAAAAAGAAGAAAAACTATACGTGAGAAAAAATGAATTGCAGCGGAAAGAGGATAAAAGAGAAAATACAGCGATAAAGGAAACAAATAAAGACAAGTACGGGAAATGCAAGCGGCGGAGGGGGGGTGGGTTGGGTTCACAAGGGAGAGAACAACACGAGTGGTGGGGGAAAACCACGAGGGAGACAGCAGCAACACAGCGGGAGAGAGCCAAGGCTGCAGATGTAAAGGGTGAGTAAGTGAGCGCTACGAATATAGAGAAAGGAAGGAGTGGACTGAGAGTTGGAGACAGCAGTCAGAGGCCAGTGCAGATGGAACCATTAAACAGGAGAGATAATGGAAGAGGATGCGAGAGCGGTGAGGGGGGAGAGCACAGACCTGGAAGCAGAGACTGGAGCCATTGAGGGAGGAAAGAGCTGTTAATGGGTCAGTGAGGGGGTAGTCACCCACAAAAGGAGAGAGAAGAGAGCTGTGCGCGTGCGATATTAAGTGCTGTTTTTGTGGGGAGCGTTCATATATAAAATGATCCGATTGATGTCTGCGTACGTCACGGGATATTGAAGAGCAAGGGATAGTAACAAATGAAGGGTCGTGAAGATGCTTAAAGGGAGCGTTCGGAACGACGGAACAGTGGGATAGGAAACATTACCTATGAAAAAGGGAGACACAAAGGAAAATAAAGGAATGTAACGAAAAAGAAGAAAAACTATACGTGAGAAAAAATTAATTGCAGCGGAAAGAGGATAAAAGAGAAAATACAGCGATAAAGGAAAAAAATAAAGACAAGTACGAGAAATGCAAGCGGCGGGGGGGTGGGTTGGGTTCACAAGGGAGAGAACAACACGAGTGGTGGGGGAAAACCACGAGGGAGACAGCAACACAGCAAGAAGTACACGAAGGAGGCAGCAACGAGAGAAGCACACAAGGGGGACATGGGGGAAGCTGGTAATTAGGGGAGGAGAAGCCGCACAGCACACGCTGGGAGAAGCCCTTTGATGTGCTGTACGGCCGTGAAAAAATGCAATTAGGAGGGAGGGAGGGAGGCTGATGCACGTGCTTGTTTGGTCACGTGATTCACGTGAACTCAAACAAAACCGCAGCAAGAAGCCCTTGGTTAGACGAGGATTTTGAGCACTTGAATTCTTGCTCCGCTCAATGCGCTTGCGCGCATTGATAGGTCGCGAGACCTAAAAACTACCGCCCCATATCGCTTATAAATGTGGACTGCAAAATGTATGCAAAAATCTTGGCCAATAGACTCAACGTCATCCTCCCTAAACTGATCAGCAACTCTCAGGTTGGCTTTCTCAAATACCGTATGTCCAACGACAATATGAGACTTCTCTGCCATATCCTGGAAAAAGCCAAAATTACCCCCACTCCATCTGTTGCCATCACCCTGGACACGGAAAAAGCGTTCGACTTGGTGTCTTGGTCCTTTTTAAAACACTGCATGTCAGCCTTCAATCTGGGTGATCCCTATATCGACATGGTAATGGCCCTGTACTCTGCTTCATCCGCCAGGATCTCCATAAATGGCGCCCTATCAGACTCATTCAAACTAGAGCAGGGTTCACGACAGGGATGTCCCCTCTCGCCAGCACTATTCCTCCTGGCTCTCGAACCAGTCATAACAGATATCAAAAGAAATGAAGCCATTACAGGAGTGCTCTTCAGGGACACACAGGTGAAACTGGTGGCTTACGCGGACGATATCCTAGTGGTCACATTAAACCCTGAGACATCAATCACGGCACTCTTGTCCATGATAGAGGAATATTCCACACACTCTGGGTATAAATTAAACAGAGATAAATCGGAGGTTAAGCCCCTAAACATCCATGGTACCAAAGACATGCTTAGTGACTTGGGACTATCATGGCAGACCGGTTTCATTAAGTACTTAGGCATTGAATTTGCCAGCACCCTCCTCGAAACACTTCTCCGCAACGAGTCCCTCACGTTATACAAAATTAAAACACAACTTGACGGCTGGTCCCCCCGCTTTATTACCTGGTGGGGAAGGATCGAGACCATAAAAATGATGATCTCGGGGCGTGGCTACGATGGCAGCTTAACAGGACGTGTTCTCTGGAGGCCCCCCGTCCCCGTTCCCCGGATCGGCCCCAAAGCGGACCGATTTACCTCGCAGCACCAGTGCCGAAATCCTAAGGCACAAGAGACAACCCCGGGGTGACTGGGGATCCCGACGATGCCCGGGGGAAGGGGGAGTGACCGCCGAGGCGGCGGAGTGGGCATGAGACGATCGAGGCGAAGAGGAGCTACGAACAAGCACCCGCGGTGAGGAGGAGCGGGCAGGCCCCCCCCCGTGACCACGAGCCTACATTGCCGAGCCGAGGGTCCCACCGACTGCTGTGAGGGCCCGGAGGGGGCGACCGCCGGTGTTCGGTCGTGGGGCCCAGGGAGGCGGCCCGCGGAAAGAGGCCCCTACGGAGCCGGCCCAGGGAAGTAATTGAGGTCCCGGCTTGGGCCTACTCGGCGACGGCGCGACGGCCACGGACTGCACCCGGAGGTGAGGGACGCAGCTGAGGGCCAGCAGGGAGCAGCACCCCGGGGGCGCATATCAAGCTCCCCAGCGCCTAGGGACCTGGCATAAGTTGTGAGGGCCACACAATCAGCAGCAACGTTCTGAGGCCTACTGTGGCTGATCACCGGCCGGGCTGGGGTTATAGGAGAGTGAACGCAGGCGGTGTCCCAGGGCGGCCAAGCGAGATCGGGGGGCAGCAATCGAGCCCCCGGGGAGGGCCCGTGGTACAAGAGTTGTTGCGGACCAAGGGGGGAATGGAGAGGATCCACTGGCGCCATAGCACATAAGCGGAGGAGCAGAGGGCGACTACAGAGACCCCAGAGGAGGCCCAGGGGCCACTACCGCGTTGAGGAGCTGACCTTGTGGGAGGTCGGCGACCACCCCAGAAGTTCACAAGGCGGATCCTGAATCCACAGCCAGGGAAGCCACCCGAGGGACGCAAGACCTCCGATCACGGCGCGCTTGCCATAAGTCGGCCGGATTCACGCCGAACAACACGTCTCGGAGGGGAGACTGCAGGCCTCGCCAGGGAGGACAAGATGGCATCCTCCAACCGTAAGGGGAACTGCACCATAACCGACATGCTGGGCAAAGGGCCCTCTAAGGCCGACAAAAGCCCTGACAAACCGACTCAGGCACCCCCACCCAGGGGGAAAGACCGCGACGAGGGGGAGGCCCCGGCGACCAAGGCGTTCATGGAGACCCTCTTCGCCTCGCTTAAAGAAGACATCCAAACCCTCAGTCAAGAAATGGCGGGGGATTATAAAGAACTGCGTCGGGATGTCGACGACCTCGGGGAGAGAGTGGCCACTACTGAGCTCGAGGGGCAGGCCAGGAGTGAAGAGTTGGAGCACTTGAGACAAGAAATTATCCGGCTTAACGAACAACAGACTGACCTCCAATCTCACACAGAGGACCTCGAAAATCGCTCAAGACGCAACAACATCCGAGTCCGAAATGTGCCATCCAAAGAAGAGGGGGACGATATGACAGGGTACTTGCAAGCCCTGTTCCGCGCAGTACTCGGCGAAGGCGAGGACTTTGAGATCCGCATTGATAGGGCCCATCGGGTGGGCCCGGCTCACCGAGCTCGGGGTACCCCACCGCACATCCTGGCTTTTCTACCGGATTACCCTCTCAAAGAACGCATACTGAAAGCAGCCCGCCTCAAACAGCCTCTTCGCTTTCAAGGCCATGCTGTGGAACTTTTCCAGGACCTTTCTGCTATCACCCTGCAAAAGCGACGATCATTCAAAGTGGCCACCGCCTTCCTCCGCAACGAAGGAGTCCCGTACTCTTGGGGGCACCCCTTTCGGTTGATCTTTAAGTGGAACGGGGCCCTTCACCAGCTACGATCCCTACGGGACGCCTGTACCCTCCTGGGCATTCCGCACGAGGACAATCGGCCAGACGAGGAGGGGGAGGGGCAGTCATCAGGGGCCTTGTACAGAACCCCTCGAGTGACAAACGAGAACTGGCAGACGGTGAGAAGAGGACGTCCTTCCAGGAAGAACCTCAAACCGAATCCAGAAACGATGGCACAGGAAAAAGCTGCTGCGATCCATGAGGTCTCCAAAGACACTGGTGCCGATTCTTGAACGCCTGGAATGAAGGTCATGTTCAGCTAAGTATGGCGACATGATTTGGGGACGGGGCAGGGGGTCTCGAGCCGTCGAGCCGCCACTGCCACACAACCTGACCATTTACCCATGTACTGCGGGCCTGGACAGACTATGCATAGGCCTGGGACAATGTCCAACTGTTGGGGTTTTTTGTTCCAAAGTATACTTATGTTGTTCCTGTGGGGTGTATTAGGGGAGGGAGGGTGGGGTGTTGTGCATGTTGTTCTACCTCTCACCCTAGGTCCATTGAGGGGCACATTGTGGAGTACGTGTGAAGGGCAAGGACAGCGAGGACTTAACACCGGCGTAGGGATGGGAGGGCGCCTTGACATCATTGTGGGCATTGGGCGGCGACCACGGGAGGGGTCGAAGGAAGAGGGTCCACCACAGGGGAGTACGGGGCGGAGTTCAGCTTCTATAGCGGGAACACCACGAGTTGACATGTTATGCCGCTTACTATAGGGACCTGGAATGTCAAAGGGCTTAACTCCCCGCAGACCCGCCAGAAGGTCTGGAAATACATTCTGGACCATCATTAAGATATAGTGGCTCTACAGGAAACTCACCTGTTGAAAACTGAGGACCACCGTCTTAAGCATAAAAATACCCCCTCATCTATAGAGCCTCTGCTTCCACTAAACAGAAAGGTGTAGCTCTCATCTTTAGCCCGGGCGTCCAGTTCCAACCCATTGCCACTCTAGGCGACAGAGAGGGGAGATGGCTGATGGTCAAGGGCCACCTGAGGGGTAGGATGTGCACCTTTGCAGCGATTTATGCTCCCAATACGGGGCAACATTTTTTCTTGCATTCACTACTGGGGAGGGTGACCGACTTTGCGGAGGGCCCCCTATTCCTCCTGGGGGATTTTAACCTGGTTTGGCATCCAACACTTGACAGCACGCACACATGTCGTTCCGACATGGGTACTTTCCCTGAGTCCATACAAACACGAATTGGGGATATGGGCCTCCTGGACACATGGCGAACTTTATACCCTCTCACACGAGATTACTCCTTCTATTCACATGTGCACCGGTCCTACTCACGGCTGGATTACATCTTTCTGAGTCAGTCCTTACAGGGTAATCTCCAAGATGCTAAGATTCTGCCCATCTCGGTTTCTGACCACGGTCTATACACTGTATGTCTTTCATGGCTGGGTAATGCACCTCGACCGGCCCGTTGGTACTTCCCTGCAGCCTTAACGAGGGACAAGGACTCGGTTACACAGCTAAGGGAGTCTATCACAGAATTCTTCACCCTTAACAGTCCAGACAAGACCTCTGAATATAACACGTGGGACACTTTCAAGGCGGTTCTGCGAGGCAGATGCATAGCGCTTAACTCAGCTCTGAACAAACAAAGGGCAAAGGAAAGGGAAAGCTTGGAGGAGGAACTGGCGACCACTGAACGGACCCACAAGCTTACACCTACTAGGCAGACACTTCGCGCACTCACGGCGCTCAGGGGCAAATTGAGGGCCATATATAATAATAGGGCAGAATTCACCCTTCTCAAATTGCGCAGCCTCTCCTACACTCAGGGCAACAAGGTGGGGAAACACCTAGCCAGACAGCTGAAGGACAAAAGGGAGAGGGAATACATAGGGGGTATCCAGGATGGGACGGGGAAGCTAATCCATAGAGACGAAGATAAGGCGGGACTTTTCGGGTCCTTTTACGGCTCACTGTACACCACTGACGCCCTTGACTCTGCCCACCAGCGAGCCTTCCTTAGGGATCTGCCAATCCCACAGGTCTCCCCGGAGTGGAACGAAGCTCTCATTGCTCCTATCACTCTTGAGGAGGTGCAAGCAGCTATTAAGGCACTGAAACCCCATAAGGCACCCGGTATTAACGGGTATACCGCGGTCTTTTATAAGACCTTTTCGGCAGACATTAGTCACCACCTGGTCCGGCTCTTTAATAGGATGGCCCTGGATGGTGACACCCCTGCCTCTATGGCAGAAGCGGTAATCTCAGTGATCCCCAAGCCAGGTAAGGACGCCACTTGCTGTTCCTCCTACCGACCCATTGCACTCTTGAACATTGATGCGAAGCTGTACTCCTCCATACTGGCCAAGCGATTGGTCGACCTCATGCCACTTATTATTCATCCAGACCAGTCTGGCTTCATACAGGGGCGCCAAACGCACGACAACACCCGGCGCATCGTCCACTTGATAGAGAAGGCTAACAAGTTTAACATTCCTGCGGTCCTAGTTGGCCTGGATGCCGAAAAAGCATTCGATCGAGTGGATTGGAGTTTCCTGTGGGCCACGCTTGGGGCATTCGGCTTCTCCCCCAAATTCATAACGATGCTCCAGGCCAATTACAGACACCCAAAATCTAAGGTCTCCATTAACGGCGTGCAATCTACCTCATTCTGCCATTCCAGGGGGACCAGACAGGGCTGCCCCCGTCCCCTCTGTTGTTCGCCCTCAGCATTGAACCCCTAGCTATAGCGATAAGGGAGCACCAGGGGATTGAGGGTCTTCCCTTCACCGGAGAATCCCATAAGATCTCTCTCTTCGCGGACGACGTCCTCCTCTCCTTGTCTAACCCGATGGGCTCACTCCCACTCCTCCAGGAAGTACTTAGCTCCTTTGAGAAGGCGGCAGGCTTCAAGATTAATCTAGATAAGTCCTATATACTTAATCTGACCCTCTCGCACGTAGACTCCATATGACTCCGATCCCTAACGCCTTTAGCGTGGGCGCCCTCTTCCATACAATATCTAGGGGTGCAACTGACGCCGACATTAGAGAAACTTTATGCAGCTAATTTCCCTCCACTGCTCTCCCGCATCCAAACGGACCTAACGAGATGGAAGCCGCTTTTTCTCTCCTGGTTGGGGCGCATACATCCTGTAAAGATGACACTTCTCCCCAAATTGTTGTACCTGTTTCAGGCTCTCCAGATTGAACTGGAAGAGAAATTCTTTAGGCGCGCGAAAACTATGATCTTGCGATTTATCTGGCAGGGAGGGCGGGCCCGTTTCTCCTTTTCCATGCTTGGGCGCCCACAGAAGGAGGGGGGAGCGGGTCTCCCTGATCTTAAGCTCTATTATAAGGCGGCCCAACTGCGTATCCTGGTCGAATGGTCGCAAAAGGAATCGGAGAAACACTGGCTCCACATGGACCGCAGTATAGCTTGTCAAACGATTTGGGACTTGATATGGCGCAAGAAAAGGGACAGGCCCCCTAATGCATACCTCAGTACCCCAACACGCACTACTCTTAGGGTATGGGACACTGTGGCTACGAGGGAGGGTTGGACGTCCTTCCCTTCCCCATTCACACCTATCCACTTCTCCTCATTATTCTCCCCAGCGCTCCTAGAGGGGCCGTTTAACGCTTGGAGGGAGGGAGGTTGCCTTGCACTGACACACTTATTCCACAACTATGACCCCCTTACCTTCGAGAACTGCACAAGAGATTACGGGGTGGGGGACCAGGAGAGATACCACCACGCACAGCTGTTACATTGGGCTCTTGACCCACGAATTAGAGAAGGTGCCACCAGACCTCTCACCGCGTTTGAGTCACTCCTCATTAAAACTAAATCCATGAAGGGGGCTGTCTCGGCTATATACAAGCTCTTACTATCCACAGAGGCTGCCCCTCGACCACGATAAATGGCTTGGTGGGAGGGGATGGCCAGCGCGACATCTCTGAGGCAGACTGGACTCACCTATGGTCAGATATCTTCAAATTCAATCGGTCCACAGCTCTGAGAGAAGCCCATTTGAAAGTAATGACAGACTGGTACTTATACCCATCCAAGCTCGCTAGAATCTTTCCCGGCACTTCGGATCGCTGTTGGAGGGGGTGTGGCCTCTTGGGGGACTTCCAACACATATGGTGGGACTGCCCCTCCATTCGGAAGTTCTGGGAAGAGATCCTGGCGCAGGTGAAGACTGTCCTGGGGTACCCCGTCCCGATTTCCATGATTGAGGCCCTACTTGGCGTTAGAGACCCTATATTAGAACATCAGACTAGGGCTGATAAGAGAATTATGTGGCTCTGTATGGGGGCTGCCAAATTAGCTATAGCGGCGCAATGGAAGAAAAAGGAGGCACCGGCGATGTCCCTATGGCACTCCTGCCTGTGGCACCTGATGAGCCTGGAGCGCTTGTCTGACATATCCCGAGAGACTTTAAGAACTTTGAATTCCGGTGGGGCCCTTTGGTCTCCTTTCTCTCGAAGGGTCTACCTTCAGCGGTCTGCCCTCCCACAATTAGGGCCCTGCATCTATTCCAACTTTGAGGTACTTTATAAGGTCGAAAATCTATTGTACAGCAACACCACCACAGGGGAGGGTGGGGGGGGGACGAGGGAGTTGGGGGGGAGGGGGGTAGGTTGGGTTTTATCTTTATTTATTGGTTGACTCTTGGTGTACTGCCCATTCTTGAGTTCCTAGAGCCCCTCGGGGGTATCACCTGCTGTTGGCCTATGCTGGCAACTGATCGGGAGAGGGAGCATAATGGCGCAAGCAGCGCAGAGACGCTCATGACGCGACGTTGCTCCCGGTGCTTATTCCTCATGCTGGACACAATGACTGCATCCCATCATTCTCGACGCTGAACCCTATTATTGAGACACGGATACGGCTTGGGTACAATGGGGATTGGAGGAACTTTGACTCTCTATTTGTCAGTAGGTCTGAATAATATGCTTTGTTTTTCGGAAACCCCTGTGCGGGCATATTGGCGGATTGTGCCTTGAGTCTAAGTTTTGTAAAAAAAATGCAATAAAAACTATTTTGAAGAAAAACAAATGATGATCTCCCCCCTAGTAAATTATCTTATTACTATGCTCTCTCTCATCCTCTCTCAGGACTTACCACAACTTGATGCCCTACTGAACAAATTCCTGCGGAAGGGTAAGAGGGTGAGAATTAGTCTGAACAAGCTCCGCCTTGACAGATCCTTGGGTGGAATTAATCTAGCGGACTTCAAATCATATCAGACCACCTTCCTTGCCAAGCAGGGTTTATACTGGCTCTCTCCCCCTTTAGGATACTTTCCGGTATGGCTAGCCATAGAGAAAGCTCTCTTCAAAAATCTCACTCCAGCGGCAGCTCTAACTGCTAACCCTACTACTGCCTCCTGCTCGCAACCCATCTTCCGGAACACAAAAGCAGCACTGCTACAAATTGACAAGTCCCTAGGCCATAATAATAATAATAATAATAATAATAATAATAATAATAATAATACCGATATTTATATAGCGCGAACAGCTACCTCGCAAGGAGGTGTCCCGGCGCTGAGTAATCATTTTTCCAGGCAAAAAAGGGCGGAGAAAGGGGAGGGAGTGTTTAGTTATTCTGGGAAAAGAGCCAAGTCTTTAGCTGCCTCCTAAAACTGGCTTCCGTTGGAGCCAATTGGATGTTGGCCGGTAGGGCGTTCCAGAGTGTCGCCGTGCAGGCAGAGAAAGATCTGCCTCCGAGTCTGGCTCTCCTGGCGCGGGGGATAGAAAGCTGGTGTCGTGAATTAGAGCGCAAGCATCTCTCCTGATAGTATCTGGGGAGTCTAAGCTTTAGATAGTTGGGACAGGTCCCCTTTTGGGCTCTAAACGCCAGAGTTAGAGCCTTAAACTTGATTCTGCAGGCTACAGGGAGCCAATGCAGATTGCGCAAGTGCGGAGAGACATGCTGTTTAAAAGGGATGTTTTTTAGCAGTCTCGCAGCCGCGTTCTGCACGATCTGCAATCGTTGCACCAGATATTTGGGTAGGCCAAGGTAGAGGCCGTTTGCGTAGTCCAGTCTGGAAGTGACTGTAGCATGGACCACCGTCTTGCGACAGTCTTCAGGCAGAAGGGACAGAAATTTGCGTAGGTTTCTTAGTTTATGGAGACAGCACGCAGAGACCTGCTGTATATGTGGAGAGAAGGAAAGACTCTCATCCCATCTTACTCCCAGATTTTTCGCATTGGTGCTGG
The DNA here is from genome assembly GCF_964261635.1 of Lissotriton helveticus. Lineage (NCBI taxonomy): Eukaryota > Metazoa > Chordata > Amphibia > Caudata > Salamandridae > Lissotriton > Lissotriton helveticus. The sequence goes on along the minus strand of NC_136068.1, from coordinate 1,540,688,316 downwards.
GTAGAGGAGGGAAACCCATTTCGGAGGGCCACCACAGGCTTGGGGGGGGCCGAGTATGTTTGCCAAAAAAGATGACCTCAGTCTTACTCGCATTCAGTTTGAGTTTGTTTGCATTCATCCAATTGGCAACATCTCGCAAGCATCCCTTCATATTGCTGAAGGCTGCCTCTGAAACATCCGAGAAGGGGAAAATTAGTTGTGTGTCATCGGCGTATGAAATCGCCTTGACGCCCCATTTAGCAATAAGAGAAAAGAGTGGAGCCAGATAAATATTAAAAAGTAATGGACTGAGGGCCGAGCCCTGAGGGACACCACACCAGAGGGGTTTGGGTTTTGAAGAAAGGGGACCCAAGGCTACTTTCTGGGTACGATCAGTGAGATAAGACTGTAGCCAGCCCAGAGCCTTATCTTCCAGGCCTGTGTTTTTTAGCCTTAACAGTAGCCTCCCATGATCCACAGTATCAAAAGCGGCAGATAGATCCAGGAGCACCAACATAGCCGATGCCCCTGAATCTAAAGACCACCTGATCGACTCCGCCACTTCTATCAGAGCGGTCTCGGTGCTAAAACCCGCCCTGAAACCTGACTGGGTTTCATGCAGTATGTCTCTTTCTTCTATGAACCTGTTTAGTTGGTGCTGTATTAGTTTTTCGAGCATTTTGCCGGGGGCTGCCAACAGGGAGATTGGCCGGAGATTGCTAAGATCCTCCGGGGCACCATTTGGTTTCTTTTTTAAAGGCAGGAGTGTGGCATGTTTCCAGCAATCGGGGAATAGACCTGTTGCAATGGATGTGTTCCAGATATGTAACAGTGAGGTGGTAATTGAGTCCGACATCATTTTCCAGAGCTTGGGCGGGCATGGGTCATCAGGAGCCCCTGATTTACATTTTTGTAGTTCCCTTTTGGCCTCGGCGAGGGAAATAGGATGGAATTGAGCTAAGGCGGGGAGGGGTGCCACATTATCATTTGTGTCGGACATGATTGTGGGCTCGGGACTGGTGAAGGTGTCGTAGACTTTCTCGATCTTTTTATCAAAAAAGACCGAGATGTCATAGAATAAGACATTCGCAATGGGGATCGCTATAGTACAATAGCACACTGCTCTACAAAGGAAACCACTACATAACGAAACATGGATCAAAAAGGGCATATTCTTCCCTCACCAGCTCCTCGGTGAACAGTACCCTCTCACCTTCAAGGAGTTACAAACCAAATATGACATGGACCCTTTTGAGTTTTATAACTTTTTGAGTATCAAAGCAGCAATATCTAAGGCTAAGCTATCCTCTACACCCCATCCCTCCCAAAATACCTTGCTACCCTGAATAAACTGAGTCATCAGGTCTCCTGGCTATATCAGGTTACAACGCCCACAACACTCGTCTCTCAACAAACACCTTGCACAGTTTTGGGCTTTACACTCCTCAGTACCTACTTCCACCTCATGATCAAAGCCCTCTACAACAACTTTGTTGACCATCCTCCAGATGCCACTGCCGTCCCCCCGTCCCCCAGGGGCTTCAGCCAACCCACCATCTCCAACTGGACACCGATCACGACCAAAGATGCCACCTAGACCATGAAAGGCATCCACTCGGGGGCCCCTACAGACCCCTGCCCTCCTCACATCTACCACAGAGCCGCAGCCGCCATCGCACCCAAATTAAACGCACCATCAACACAACCTTCAAATCAGGCACCTTCCCAGATGACTGGAAGCACACAGGAGTCAGGTCCCTGCTCAAGAAGCCCAAAGCGGACCCCACCGACCTTGAAAACTACCGCCCATCTCGCAAAGTAGCAGAAGAAACGGTCAACAAGGAACAGACACAATTCATCGAAAAGGACACCATCCTCGACTTGTCCTAATATGGATTCTGAAGCGACCACAGCACCGAGACAGCCCTACTCGCCACCACAGATGACTTCCGCACCCTCATGGACCAAGGTCACTCCGCAGCCCTCATCCTACTTGACCTGTCAGCGGCCTTCGACACCGTCTCTCGGCTCACACTAGTCGCCAGACTGCACGACCCCGGCATACAAGAAACAGCCCTGGACTGGATCCAATCATTCCTCATAGGAAAAAGCAAGAGAATCAGATTACCACTCTTCCTCTCCCACCTCACGTAAATCACCTGCGGAGACCCATAGGGGTTATCTCTGAGCCTGACCCTCTTCAACATCTACATGGCCCCCATCGCAGGCATCGTCCAACAGCACGGCCTCAACATCATATCCTATGCCGACGGCACCCAGCTCATTCTCTCCCTCACCTGAGATCCCACCACCCCCAAACTCAACTTCCAGAAAGGAATGCAAGATGTCGAAGTCTGGATGACCAACAGCTGTTGTAAACTCAACACCGAGAAGACAGAAGTCCTCATCCTGGGAAACACCCCCCCAGCATGGGACAACACATGGTGGCCTACTGCCCTTGGAAGCCCACCTACCCCCTCAGACCACTCCAAGAACCTTGGCATTGTACTCGGCTCTTCACTCAACATGAACCGCCAGGTCAACGCCGTCACATCCAGCTGCTTCAACACCCTCCGCTTACTTTGCAAGACCTTCAAATGGATCCCGCTGGAGTCAAAGAAGACAGTCACCCAGACAGTCACCCAGCAGACTGGACTATGGAAATGCACTCTACACCGGCATCAACAAGTTCCTGCTCCACAAACTCCACACTATACAGAACACCGCCGCCAGACTCGCCCTCGGTATCCCCCGACACAAACACATCAGCCATCACCTACTGACACTCGACTGGCTCCCCGTGGATAAAAGAATCCCCTTCAAAATCCACACCCACGCCTACAAATGCCTACATAACAATGGACCGCAGTACCTCAACAACAGAATCAACTTTCACGTACCCAAAAGAAACCTCCGCTCTGCCACCTCACACTGGCCGAAACCCCACACATCCACAGAGCCAGGGCAGGCAGAAGATCCTTCTCTCACATTGCGGCCAAGACCTGGAATGAGCTACCGACAGACATCAGACGTGCCCCCTCCCTGAGCACCTTCAGAAAACTCTCAAGACCTGTCTCTTCGGTTAAAAGACCTGCGGACCCCAGCGCCATGAGACCCTTACGGGTGAGTAGCGCACTTACAATTCCCCGGATTGATTGATTGATTGATTGATCTTGAAGCCAAATACCATCATGGCCATGTACTACAAACACCAGACCCCAATGTCAGCCATCTTGTCAGTACATTTCCATTCACTCTCAGGGACTGCATAGTCCCAGGTGTGCTGATTGGGATAGCTGGGAAGGTGTGTGAAGGACAGGGCGTGTTAGAAGTTGAAGTCGGTGCAAATACTCCTCCTCCCACATAACCCACCTGGAACTGTGCTTTCCTCAAAGTGAGTGGTAAAGTACTGGCAAGATGGCTGACACTGGGGACTAGTGTGAAGGGCAAAAAACCATGATGGAGTTGTGGTCAAAGCAAACACCAGGCCTCAGTGTCAGCCATCTTGCCAGTACATTTCCATTCACTCTCAGGGACTGCATAGTCCAAGGTGTGCTGTTTGGGCTGGATGGGAAGCTGTGTGGAGGACAGGGCATGATGGGAATTGAAGTCAGTGCAAATACACCTCCTCCCACCCAGACCAACAAGCTCACCTATAACTGGGCTTTCCTCACAGTGAGTGGAAAAGTACTGGCAAGATAGCGGACACTGGGGACTGGTGTGAGGAGCAAAAGGCTATGATGGGAGTTGTGGTCAAAGCAAACACCAGGCCCCAGTGTCGGCCATCTTGCCAGTACATTTCCATTCACTCTCAGGGACTGCATAGTCCCAGGTGTGCTGTTAAGGCTGAATGGAAAGGTGTGGAGGACAGGGCACGATGATAGTTGAAGTCAGTGCAAATACTCATTCCACCCAGCCCAACAAGCCTACTAAGGACCATGCTTATCTGATAGTGAGTGGAAAGGTACTGACAAAATGGCTGACACTGGGGACAGGTGTTCTGGACCACTAGGCCCTGCTGTGAGTTGTGGACAAATAGGCACCAGTCATCAGTGTCAGACCTCTTGCTAGTACATTCCCACTCACTGTCAGGGAAGCTGAGTTACAGGTAGGCTTCTGGTGCTGGGTGGGAAGGTGTGTGGGGGACAAGGCCAGATGTTAGTTTTAGCCATTGCAAATACTCATCCTCACACCCAGGCCAGAGAAATCCTCTGGCCCTATGCTCACCTCAGTGAGGAGAAGTGTACTGGCAAGGTGGCTGGCACTGCTGCATGGTGTTGAACTTGAAGCCAACTCCCATCAAGAAGGACCTTTGCTCCAAACACCATGCAACAGTGTCGGACATCTTGCTATCACACTTCCATTCACTGTCAGGTAGCCATAGGCAAAGATGACCCAGTTTGACTAGGTGGGGCTAGGAGTGTTTGCCCGGATTACATCTCCCATCATTCTCTGTCCTACACACACCTTCCTACACATCAAAAATAGTGTACCAGAGACTGCTTTCCTGACAGTGAGTGGCAATGTGCCATCACCTACTAAAACTCGACTGGCTCCCCGTGGAGACAAGAATCCCCTTCAAAATCCTCACCCGCGCCTACAAATGCCTACACAACAATGGACCGCAATACCTCAACAACAGAATCAACTTCCACGTACCCAAAAGAAACCTCCGTTCTGCCACCTCACACTGGCCGAAACCGCATGCATCCACAGAGCCAGAGCAGGCAGAAGATCCTTCTCTCACATTGCGGCCAAGACCTGGAATGAGCTACCGGCAGACATCAGACGTGCCCCCTCCCTGAACACCTTCAGGAAGACTCTCAAGACTCTCACCTTCCTACAGATTCAAAATAGTGTACCAGAGACTGCTTTCCTGACAATGAGTGGCAATGTGCTGCCAAGATGGCTGACACTGCTGCATGGTGTCTGGAACAAAAGGCCTTGATGGGTGTTGCAGTCAAGTCAAACAGGCACCAGTGTCAGACATCTTGAATGTAAAATCCTATTCAATGGCAGGTAAGCATAGTTCATGGTGGACTATTTGGGCTGGGTGGGCTTAGGAGTGTTAGCCCAGACTACATCTCCCAGCAGGCCATGTCCTGCACACTCTTCCCACCCAGCACAAACAGCACACATGGAACTCTGCTTATCTGACACTGAGTGGAAATGTACTGATAATATGAATGACAAATGAAAATGTAGTTTGGAGCACAAGGCCATGATCGGAGTTGTGGTCAACTCTGACAACAGGCACCAGTGTCCAACATCTTGTCAGTACACTTCCCACTCACTTTCAGGAAACCATAGTTCCAGGTGGTCTGTTTGTGCTGGCTGGGAAGGTGTGTGGAGGACATGGCCTGATGGGAGTTAGAGTATGTGACCGGGCAGACCTGAACCCCGGGTCACGTAATGACAGTAAGGATTGGTGGACTGTTCTACCCCGTCACCACCTCTCTTTGATCCCCAACAGGAGGATTGGAATTGAACCGAAGAAAAAGAACCATGCGCCTTTAACTGGACTTACTACTGTGACGAGACCCCGCCCCCTGTGGCCGTCATAGGAAGGCCACTGGATAAAATCCGGGAAGTACACAACGAGGTGTGCGACGTCACCGACGTGAGGGAGGAGAGCAGAGGAGCCACGGCGAAAACAAGGGACAACGAGAACCAGTCCGAAGACAGCGAGGAGCAGCAGTCAGGAGAAGAATTGTTGGCGGCGGCGGCGGCGGAAGCAGAGCCAGGAGGCCAACGGTTTCACTTATCCCCGAGCCTCGCCCATGGAGGAGCGTGGCTTCTGCAGGTATGGGACCGTATCTCAGGCTGGGTGGGGAGGCGGGGATGCTGTTAACCGTCATACGAAGTCTGGCGTTAACTGTACAGAATCACCCGCGTACCCCCTCCCGTTTTCCTCACTCCTTCTTCCATTCCCTTATTCCCGGCACCTCACTCACTCACTTTCCTGAAACCGGTATCGTGCACTACAATTCACGAGTGATTTAGGTGTTTCCGCACCCCTGGCCCTGTTACCAGTGATTTTCAGATAGCAGTCTCACTGACAGCCTCTTCTCTGTCTTGCTCTTTTGGGGTTGACACACCTTTCCCTGGAGTGATGAGGAAGTCCGAGAGAAGACGAACCAGTGGCCTGGAGACCTGGGACCCTTCCGCCACCACAGACCCCGCCAAGTTTGCAAACGAGAGAATAACTAGTAGAAACAAGCGTGTCTTAAAGAAAATTAAACCCTATCTACCTCGACCCAGTTTTCAGCCTATTCATTCCACGCCGCCACAGAGTAATAGCAAACACTCCTACCCACACCCAAAACAGCCAGTACATCTAGTCCTATGGCTAACTGACAACAAATGAAGTGCACTAGCAAGATGGCTGACATTGTTGCATGGTGTTTGGTGCACAAGGCCTTATTGGGAGTTGCCTCCAAGGTTAACATCATGCAGCAGTGTCAGCCTCCTTGCTAGTGCACTTCCCCTCACTGACAGTTAGCCATCGTTTCAGAGGAGTTAGTTGTGCTGGGTGGGAGGAGGAGTATTTGGAAAGGCTACAACTGACATCAGGCCTTGTCCAACATGCACTTTCCCACCCAGCACAAACAGCCCAACAGGAACTAAGCTTACCTACAGTGTCCAAATTTAATAGCAGGTTGCATTTCACTGGGCACTGGTTTCCGACTTTATCACAACTACCAACAGTGCTTTGTGCTCCAGGCACCAGTGTCAGCCATCTTTGTCAGTACATATCCTCTCACTCTCATGGAAAGCATAGTTCTAGGGGTGTCGTTTTTGCACATTGGAATGTGTATGCGGGTAGTACAGGGCCTGATGGGAGATCTGGCCACTGAAAACACTCCTCCTCCCACACAGCCCTACAGGCCCACAATGAAGCATGCTTACCTGATAGTGAGTGTGAATGCAACAACAAAATGCCTGAGACTGGGGAATGTTTTTGAGCACAAGGCACTGATGGGAGGTGATCTAAAGGCAGATACCTTTCCACCGGTGTCTGATATCTTGCAAGTACATTGTCACTCAACGTTAGAAAAGCATACTTCAAGGTTGGATGGATGGGCTTGGTATATGTAGGACTGGGCCTGATGGGAGTCGGAATAACAGAAAACACTCCTCCACACACATAGCACGACCACTTCATCAGGGTATGGCTACCTCACAGTGAGTTCATGTGTACTACCAAGATGTAGCCAGTGAGTTCATGTGTACTACCAAGATGTCAGACACTGGACTGATGTCTGAAACTTTCACAACAACCACATTTACCTATGTGCTACAAACACCAGCTACAAGCATCTTGCAAGTACATTTACCAGCATCGTTTGGACAACACTCTTCCTGGTTGCCTGGTGGGGCTGGGTGGGAGGGTTATATGTTTATACAACGCTAACAATTACCACGCATGGCATTACCACTCAAATGTTACTTCCATGTGACTTTCCACGCAGCATTTTAGAACGCAGGATTATACAATGCAAAATAAAAGGTTACGAAACATCTAACGTCCTTTAAGCACATATTTAATTGAAAAGTACATAATGATAGTGATAGGCTAAAAAAAAATGTGTTGATTTGTGAGAGCGTTTGTCTTTTGTCACTTTCACTGTCCCTCTAAAAACGTGTCCCCAAGCATTAACATTAAGGCTATTAAAATGTGGCATAGCATTATCAAAAACTAGAAATGTAAAAAAGCATATTAACAGATTACTCATGCTATTAAAAATTCTGCTTAAATAGTCAAAATTGCAGAACAAAGCAAAAGATCGATGTATAAAACAATCAAAAACAACAGATTACGTTACATTTAAAAATGCATTTAATTTAAAGTGCGTTTAAATAATACATTTATAAGAATAAAGATTGGTTTTCTTACCTGTCACCCGCACGCCTTTCACCAGCAGCCCTTACTTCCACCAACCACGGAAACAAGCGTCAAAACACGTCTAGCAAAATTAAAAAAGGACTTCTATAATGACGTACACGCAGGACGAAGACCGGAATGAATGAAACTTGCGTGGTAAAGACCATCGTGGAAGGCACACACGTGTAAAAGACGTTTACGTGGTAAGTGTACCGTAGTAAACGTTACACGTAGTAATGCCTTCGTTGTAAATGCTGTTTCTCGGTGGGAGGAGGTGTGTAAGTTTCACAATTAGAACACAAGCACTCAAACCTCTGTACATCAAAGGTCTTTGCCACCAAATAGAGAGCAGAGTTTGGGAACTCATTTGTCTATGTAGGCAAAGTACATGATGTGTAGGTACAAAGCTAAGCAGTAACACATTGTGCTGCTTATAGCTATTCCCATGTGTATAATGATATGAGAACAAGTAGCACCTCACTCACAACAATTCAAAAAATATCAGGAAAAAATACCAGACTGTCAGCGTGTAGGTAGCCACACCAATGTGACTGCTAAAGACCTGCACTAAGCTGAGTACACTGGCCTAAAAATAACTACATTGGGAGAGAAAGAGTACGTATGTCACCGTGAAAGTACAGATGTGGAAAGCACTAACACACCTGTGTCATTCACAGGGTGTCACAAACCAGTCAATGTCTTTGGACATGTAATGTCAACTAAACACAAAATGTCCATGTATGCACATAGCTGGAAATATTCACCAATCCCCATCTTGTCCAAATTATATTGTTCTCCAAAAACATAGGCCATCATCATGGCTGAAGGAGGCCAATATATGCACAGAATCATCCTCATTATGTTCAGTAGCCTATGTAATGGGTATGATTTGAGGGGCTGTGGACATTCACATCAATCATTGTGTCTTTTATGTACCCACAGGGCAAGCTGGGAACACCTCTGGAACCAACCAGGACAGCCATTCCCAGATTCTGGTCGACCCTGAGCTCTCCGGCGTTAAAGTCTCTCAACCATCTTCAGACGACAACCTGGCCCATCAGGTTTGGGTCAGCCAACAGCACCAGCAGTGGTTACATCTACATCCTCTGCAACCACTCCCGTCTTATCTGACATTACCCAACGGACCCCTACCTTCCCGGACACACCAGCCCAAGACACAACCAACAGCACAGCAACACAGGGCTCTCTGGAGTTGGTTGACAACAACATCCCTGTCAATGAGGAAGAAGGCTCAGTGTTGACTGTGCCAACAACAACTAGGCTTGCTCGGGAGGGTAGGGGTGGTGGGAGGGCCCATAGGGACCTGTGCTATCGTGCAGCTGGTGCTGCTGGTGAGGAGGACCCAAACCTCACCAGGATCCTCAATGCATATGAGGATTCCCAAAGAGATTTTGGCCAGGTCGTTGAGATCCTCAGGACCATGCAACTACAGCAGGCAGCCCACTATGAGAAAATGACATGTTTATGGCCAAAATTGATGACCTGACTGCGGTGCACAGGGATATTCTCATCTGCCTCTGCCAGATTGCCACCAGCATGTCCACACCTCCCTGCATGCCCACATCTGGTGTATCAACATCTGTACCAGCCACAGGGAGGGATGTGGTCTCTGGCGGAGAGCCCCCTGCCCCGCCGCTGCCTGTACCGGAGGGCCCCCCCTCAAACATGAGAAGGGTTGTCCGAAGAAGCAGTCTTGAGAGACCGAATGCTACACCACCACCAGGAAGTGAAAACATGCTCCTGTTACCCTTCATTGTGTGCCAAGCGTTCACTTTCTTGACTCTCATTGAACTGTCCCACATTGGCTGGAGGGTCTAAGTTAGACTTTTGACTCAAATAACTGTGGATTTACTTCTGAAGACTTCAACTACAAACACTACAAACTCCTCTCTGCACTTTGTATTTTATATTTTGTTGAGCACTCCCCCATTCTGTGAATTTGCATCATTATATCATGCACTAAAATAAATCACTGTGCACAAAATACTTGCTCATGTTGTGACTTTGAAGCCCAAATGTACAGATTGAAATGACGCACAAAATCACAAAGAAGAAAGGGTCAACATTGGATAAGAAATCACTTCAGAAATGTTTACTAGTGGATTGAGAGTAAATGTAACCTATCACAGCATGATAGACACAACCAGGTTATCACACTACCCATAGTACATGGTACTGAATCATTTTAAGTCTGTCTGCAAATATATCACCATTTGAAAGCATAAACAACAATCTCTGCCAGCAAACCAGATCATTATGGAATGTTTTGTTTCAGAATAACCTTTGGATGTGTGCAAACAGACAAGGCACACCTCAATTTGGAGCACAGATTTATTCTACTGATACAACCTTGCACCTTAATCCAAAGTCATGTGCAGTCTGATACGTGCAACCAGGCATTAAATCTGGTGTCAACTGGTCAGCCAACTGTTCAATTATTGCCCTGGTGAAACTGTATTTTTGAATTTGGTCACGTTCCTCCTTGGTCTGCAAGTCTGGGAAGGGCCTGTAGACGATTGGTCATATACAATACCTATGTGTAGAGTGTAAACACAATTGTTAGTAGATACATATATACAAGATAACATGCATCAATACAAACAGAACAAGACATCTGAGCACAAAATATAGAACATTTGTAACATGTTTAAATGAATACAGTGGATCTTAGATACATATCACAGCATTATGACCCTTGCCAGATCTGTTGCCACGGTATGGCCACACAGCAATTTGAGTGCCATACTGACAAATTCACTAGTGTCCGTCACCATTCATGTCAATCAGGCATCACATAGTAAACAAATCCTGAGATATAGGTTTGTGAGAACAATTACATGCGTAAAATGTACCCACATAAGGATCAAGAATTGACAGATACGTGGGACACAACATACATACAGTGTCCCACTCTGAAAATTATGCACACTACAGTCCAGGATAAACACTGTCAAGTTGTCAGGTCAGCATCACACATACAAATGCATACACAAACCATTAACTATGTTAGAGTTGCATATATGATGCCTTCATACACTTGAGTCTGGGACAACAAAGATTTTTTTTTTTTTTTTTTTTTTTTTTTTGCAAAAACACATGAGTCAGTAGGAATGAATCACTTTAACACTAGAAATATATAGTTGCGGCCATTCAACTCAACAAAGGTGATAAAAATAGAGACAATCAAAACACTGCAAAAAAAAAAAAGAAAAAAAAATAGTAAGACTTACATAATACGAAAAGACAAGCTAAAACAAGAGTGTAAACCAAAATAAATTGTTGATTACAGTGTTGAGCAAAGACGGTGAAGCACTAAACAAAGTATATACAGTTGAGTACCCAGACGGGACTAGAGTTCAAATTTCGGGCTCGAGGTATTGCGTAACACTGCCCCATATTTGCTCGCCAAGCCTCTTCTTTCGCTGACCTTTGAGGGCATATAAGCTATACTCCATATTGTATACTGCAAAGAAACGTGCCCTCCATATTTCGAAAGAAGGTGGTTCCTGTTGCAACCAGAAGGAGGCTATACTAAGCCTGTGTACAGCTGTAGCTAAGAATATTAAGTTAACATGTTGCCTTGGTAAACCAATCTCCACTGATCCCATTTCTACACCTAAGAGAATCTGCGTGGCAGTTAATTTCAATGGATTTCCAATAATTCCTGATAACAATTTCTCCACTTGCGTCAATAGGCATGCCGGCGATGGACATCCAAAAAAGATATGAAGATCATCTGCAGATGGATATCCACATCGGAAGCATTTCCCAATTACATCCCCGACCATTTTGAGACCTTATCTGGTGTGTAGTATAAGTTAAAGAGTGATTTGAAGTGTTGCGCAGATAACTTTCCAGAGAGGAATTGATTTTTAGCCATTTCCAAAGAGGTTTCTATCTGTATGTCCTGCCTTCCTAATTTGATCCCCCACTTAGAATTTTGTTGATCAATATCATTGGCCTTCATGCTCAACATATGCCCATATAACACACCTATCCTTACAGCTTTCATATTGTCTTCTATCAGGGGATTAACATGGAAAATGCCTCCACTATTCAACAAGTGGTTCCTAAACTGTACATACTTAGCAAAATGCTCCCTAGGGAGTTGGTACTGTTCCCGCAATTGTTCGAAGGATTTTAAACAGCCTTCGCTATACAGGTCACCCACCACCCTTTTTCCCTTCCGCCTCCAATTATACACCACCCGATCCCATAAATCGACTGGCAAAAATATTGAGGATACAAGTGGAGTGTACCAAGAAATTTTCTCAAAGCAAAACATGTTCCTTACTATTCGCCACACCTTATACGCAGCCTCCAATACTTTAAATCTCGTGCGCTTGTAGTTGCTCCATTCCAGATATGAAAACAGACAACAAAGATACTGTGTTAAATCACACCACAAACACATCATATGTTTAGGTACATATTGTCATGGTCTACTCATGCAAATGTAAATGTTTTAACCATGAATCACACACAAATTCTTTATAGTCAGAAATCAAACTGATTGCACACTGGGTCACAGACTCACCTAATGCAATGAATTTATTAAAATATGGACTTGTGCATACACATGAAGTCATTGGCACTGTGACCAAGCCTATAAGGTTAAATGGAAAATTAATAAAAATTATTGGTATTAGCTACACATTCAGCGTGTCATGTGCCCCTAAGCTCCTCATCTGTGTGTGAGCTATGCATATAAATGTCCATTTCAGAATGAAAAGCTGCCTATTCACATGTATTGCTCAACACATACAACAATCACAGAAGTGTCTGCTCTGCTGACTGATTAAACAAAGGACATGGTAGCTGCATCAAAACCGATTCTGTCACAGCCATTGGCTGAAAGTTATTATGGTGGTAGACATGACTGAGTATTCAAAGGACGCGGTAGCCGCATCCGAACCGATTCGGTCACAGACATTGGCTGAAAGTTATTATGGTGACAGACCCGGATGAGTATTCAAAGATCATGGTAGCTGCATCTGAACCGATTTGGTCACAGCCATTGGCTGAAAGTTATTATGGTGACAGATGTGGGTGAGTATTCAAAGGACGCAGTAGCCACATCCAAACTGATTCAGAAACAGCCATTGGATGTTGGCTGTTATGGTGACAGAAGCGCATTTAGATTCCTATTGTCATCGCATGGAAACCGACTCTGCAACCTCCCATCACCAATGTATCAAAGTCACTCGCAGACCGATAATGAGTTTTTGAACGTCTCGGTAGGCATGTCGCTTGCAAAGCAATGAAATGCATTGGACCGATTCAGAAAATGCGACCGAAGCTACCCTAACACTTTTGCTGCATGGATTTGAGACCACCTCTGCTGTTTAGATATAAGTCTGTCTGTTCCCTGGAGACTTCACTTGCCTGCACTACCTGCATCATTCCTCACCTCTCCATCTCTCTGCTGCTGTTACCACAACCTCTGGGACCTACTATGGCACAGACACAGCCCAGGGCCCCAGCATTCACTGAGGAGGAGAACCAGGCTCTGCTGGACACACTCCTGCCACTGCACAACCAGCTGTAAGGCAAACCAGAGGAGCAGATGAGTGATGATTACAGTGCATTGGCATTGGATGTGTGCAATTACCATGCACTACTAGCATTAGGAATCTCATTGGCAAACATCAAAATTGTGTTTTAGAAAGTTTAACATGGTGTAGGGGACTGTTGTAGGCAGGTACACTGCTGTAGAAGTGTGTTTACTGGGGTAAACATACCATCGATGTTCTCATGGTACATAGTCGTCATTGAACACAGGACAACTGCACATGATGCCATATGCCTACTCCTTATACATTGTTGCCAACCTGACCACGACCTATGTGTAGAAGTGTCTGACTCAGAAACATGTTGCATGTGAACCAAGGGTCTGCCACCATGTTATCCTAACAGGTCAACCCCCCTTGAGAAGGCCAAGATGTGGAGGGACATGTGGGTAAGTTATGTTCAGGGTAGTGATAGTAGTACCATGCACATATGATCAGCACACATTCAGAAAACATGTGGATAACCTTCAGCAGTAATGCTGTAGATTGACATGTGTCTGCACATTGACTGATGGGCGAGCCTGTTCTGAGTGTGGTTTTAACAAATCTGTGAGGTATGTTGTAATTGGAGCACTCAAGTATGGAAAGCCCATGCTATTCATTCCTGCAGAATGTGTTGTCTATGTTCAGGTCTAGGTGAGTTTTGCTTTGTCAGTGTGCCAATGTTTAGTCCCAACCATGGTGCTCAGTGTGATCAAATGTATCCCATGGGACAATCACAGCTCTGCTAACTCTGGTCACATGTCACACACACTGACTTTACACATGATAGTGTGGAATATTCCATCCTCTAAATTTAAAAGAGTGAGTCCATGTGTCTGACTCTGTAGGTGTTTCAACACATGCCATTCAGTGTTAAACACAGGTGGTCACTGGTCGAAACATGGCTGCAATTGTATAGCATGATGTTAGGAACACATTCACAACAGTTGACGTGTGTAAACGCTCTTGACTATTCCTTCTTGATGGCTTTGTAAACCATGTGTTTGATGCATCACTGTCAGATTCAGAGATGTCAAATATGCATAATTTTGGAGTAAGTTAACAAAATGAGACATTAAAGAAGAGCATTGTAAGCTATACAAAGTACGCAATATGTCTAAAAGAAGTGAGGGACATTCAGACTTGGCCATACAAATGGAGACTTGTGCAGTCTATACAGGATTGGTACACAGTGTTGATTAGACCCATGATGAATATAGGTCCAGTAACAATAGTCAGTACAGACAATGCACCCAGGTGAGACAGTGGCATGGTGTTCCACCTGAAGCATTGTGAAGCTATAGTCATCTAACTTGGAAGTGTGTAAACCATTTTTCACATCTGAAAATGGTGAGCTGTTTACAATGTGCACAACATTCTGATTTATCTTCCTGACAATGTGCATAGAGGACACAGAGGACACGAGACAGTGTGCCACATGCCTGTCACACTAGCTATGCCTAATACCTTGGTGTTGTCGCAATAAGAGTCAGATGTGTGAACTGACAGTAGAGAACCTTCTTTTACAGTTACAGGACAAACATGCACAATCACTGTTATCTGTGTGACATGACTCAGGCAATGACTACGCAATTTGAATATTTGACAAGGAAGACATTTGAGCTGTGACATATGAGCCATTGAGTCCCAATTTGATGACTAAGGATTGCAGAATGGATACCATGTCTCAATTTAATTCTGTGAATCCGATTCCCATTATGATGTCTAAACTCCCTTGCGAGAGAGGAGACATGCATGTCAGGACACAAGATCGTCAGGAGCAAAACACAATAAATCCCCTGCTTCATTGTGCAGTAGTTGACCTTGTGGTTGTGTAATTTGATGTTGATACACCCAATGTTGCAGATCATGTGTGAATGAGCAATGGTTAACTGGCAGACTAACAAGTGCCATGTATGTTAATGTAGCAAGAGGTAAAAGCACTACTCAACATGATGTGTTTTTTTTTTAAATCTGTGAATATTTGTGATGTTACATATGCGTCAAGTACATACGGATGATTTAAGCGATTCTTTACATTCTTGTTCACAACATCAGCGGCCAGCGGAGGAGACAGTGCCACGGATGTGGTGGGAACAGTACATCAGTATGGGTCCAGTGATGAGTCGGAGGTGGAGGGACCCAGTGACGGAAAGGGTGAGGGGCCCTCACTGGGGGCAGCTCTTCAACTACATCAGCAGGCTCAGAAGCAGAATACAGCTCCAGTGAAGACTCCCACGTGGTGGTGGCGGGGACAGTGACTGGATCCTCAACCTCAGAGGCCACTACCATCTCCAACCTGCCAGCTGCTCCCCATCCCACTGTCTGTGGCCGCTCCCCTAGAAGGGGACCCATCTCCTTTGCGCCAGGCACCTCACCCCCTTCCCCGGTCTCCCCTGCTGCCCTGAGTGTGGAGACCATTGACATCCTGAGGCAGATCTCTGTGGGGCAGACACTAATGCTAAATGTCCTCCAGGTGCATACCAATCGTTTGACACAAATGGTATCATTCCTGGAGGGCATTCACTCTAACATGTCTGCCCTACAGAGATCCAATCAGGCTCTGACCTCCACACGGATGGCAGCACTGTCCCAGCTCCAGCAGTCCCTCCCCCCTCTTACCTCTTCCTCATCCACTGTCCCAACTGCCCTACCTGACCCACGCACACACAAACACACACATGCACACACCTCAACATCCACACACAGCACACAAACACACAGACCAAGCACACTCAGGAGTCAGACAGTACACTCACCACCAGGGACATAACAACAGACACATGTATCCACAGACACTCCGCAGACCTCAGAACCCTCTGCCTCCACACCCCCTACCTTTTTCTCTCCAGTTCCCCCCTCAGCCCAGACACCCCACCTTGTCACAATTTAATTCTGTCCTACCCAAACCAACATCCCCCCTCCTAAGAAGCAAAAATACCTCTCCCCTGACCCAGTTTCAACATCTGGCCCCCGAGAAGAAACAACCTAAAACAAGCATTGGCATAGCCAATAGGTCTCGCCTTTGGGACCTTATAAGTATTTAGTTATGCAGCACAATGGCCCACATGCATCAAAGCAAAAACTGGTCGCACACGGGCAGATTCTCAGAATCTGCCCCTTTGCGACCGGTATTTTTGCATTTGGGATGCATCATCCCAAATGCAGAAATCACAATTTAAGTAATCTCTAAATTGCGATTACTTAAATTGTGATTGCATTTAAGGAATCTCAAATTGAGATTCCTTAAATGCAATGCATTAAAGTAAAAAAAATTGTGATTTCGCTAATAGGGGGAGCAAATTACCATGAAGTTGAACTTCATGGTAATTTGCAAAAACTTTGAAAAATGCACTAAAGTGCATTTTTCAAAGTTCCATTTTATACATGTACGGTTTATTTATTTATTATTATTTTATTTATTTAGGCGTTTTATATAGCACTGGCTGGACCCAGGGACTTCAGAGCGCTTTACAGCATATTCAGTTATGTGCAAATAGACGGTACAGGAAATTGGAAGAGCATGAGGGAACGCGTCTGGTAGGGAACATATACCTGAGCGAAGGGGCAGAGGGGAGGAGGGAGCAAGACCAACCAGACGATCATCCAAGCGTAATCATTGTTCAATTAGTTCGTACACATAAAGTTTTCTTGATCTGTTTCAGTGTCGTTGGTCCCAGATGAAGATAAGGTGGGGCGTCGGCTAAGGAACTTTCTTTGCTCTTTCAGTTGGTTCAAGAGCGGTCAAGGAAGAGGGCTTTGAGTAGTGCCTTGAATTTTGGAAAAGAGGGGGTTGTTCTGATGTGGGGGGTTGGAGTTCCAGATTTTTGGTGCATTGCCAGCAAATGATTTGGTTGCGGTTTTCTGCTTGCGAGTTTTTAGTGGGATGAGTAGAAGAGAGTTGGAGCTCCTGAGGTTTCCGGACTGGCCGGCCCTTTTGAGTTTGGTGGCCAGGTATTCCGGTTTGCTTGTGTGCAGGGCTTTGTGAGTGAGGCAGGCTGTTCTAAAGCTAACTCGCAACTCAACTGGGAGCCATTTAAGTTTTCTGAGAGCGGGGGCGATGTGTTCGAATTTCTTAGTTCCCGTAACCATTCTGGCAGCTGCATTGAAGGTTGTCTTCAGGGGGGCGAGGTGAGATTTCGCTGTCCCTGTCAGGGCAGCAATCCCATAGTCTATTCTGGAGAGCACCAGTGCTTGGGTGGCTTGTTGAAGGTCCTTGGGTGGGAGGAAGGGTTTTATTTTGTATAATAGTTTCAGATTGAGAAAGGCATTTTTTTGTGGATCTTGTAATGTGTTTCTTCATGTCCAGTTTCGGGTTGAGGGTGATCCCTAGAGATTTTACCGAATCCGCTAAGGTGAGGTTGCCATTGAGGGTGTCAATGGCTTTGAGCCATTCTTTGATTTGGGGGTTTCATCTTTGTTGGATATGAGGAGTATTTCCGTTTTCTCTTGGTTGAGTTTCAGGTGATTACTTGTGAGCCAGTGTTGAACCTCCTTGAGCGTGGTGTTAAGTCTCTGGATGTCGTCAATTGAAGTGGTTTCCTGATAGAGCTTCATGTCTTCAGCATATAAGTGAAACGGGATGTTGGATTTCCTGAGTAGAGAGGTGAGGAGTTCAATGTAAATGTTGAAAAGCTGAGGGGAGATTTCAGGAGTGCAACACGTGTCCTTTGGGCACCCTGGCACCCATGAAATTGCATTCTCAATTTGCGATTCTCCCTTGTTGAGAATCGCAAATTGAGAATGTCTTACCATTCATTCCTATTGGCCTCTAGGCCAATAGGAATGAATGAGGTGGTATTCCTTAATTGCGAGTCACAATTTGCGAGTCGCAATTAAGGAATGTTTAGAAATCGCTATTTTTTAACCATTTTCTACATGCATAGCCTTTTGCTATTCCTTATTAGCGAATACTTATTTTTCGCTAATAAGGAATCGCAAATGGCATTGTTGATGCATGTGCCAGTTAATCCTTGGTGCAACAACATCAACTGTTGCATGGCTAAAGACTTATAAGGTCCCAAATGTGAGACCTATTGGCTATGCCAATGCTTGTTTACTTTGTTGATCTGTGAGATCGAAATAAAGTATTTTGACAATGAGTAGTCCAACCACTAGAGCACTAACCGCCCAAGGCAACTCTATGATTAGGACTCAATGGCTAAAGTGTTCAGCGCTTCGTTTTCCATGTAGAACTAAAATCACAATCACTTCCCTCACAATGCCTCCAAAATAGATGAAGCAAATTTTTTAAAGATGCCAAGATTCAAACATAAGAATGCAGATTTTTTTTTAACTGAGGAGTTTTGCAGATTGTGTAAAGTGCTCAGGGCTTCGTTGTCTAAAAACACATTTAATTTCCTTACAATTGCCCCAACATAGATAAAATTGTATTAAAAAAAAAGTAAGATTCAAAACAACAATGCAGGTAAAAACGAGGAGTTTCACAATTGCTCCACCAAGCAGCACTCTGCTATAATAGCGGAGAAAACATTTTAAAAGGGGTGATAACACGCCTTACACTCAAAGAAGCAACAGAAATTTCGAATTTTGCATCTGTCGTATTATTCCTGCGTTTGGAACACATTTCTGACTTGTTTAGATGTCTAAAATAATTTGTGCAGGGGTCTAGAAAATCAGCACCCATTATGGATTTCCAGGAATACTCAAATCCCTAACAATTTCTACATGTGCAAGTGTAGCAATTCTACTGCTGCACATAGGAGTGTCAGGCTCATGCACGTTACCACCAATTTACATTTTCGTTTGTTTCAGCCAAGTGAAAATACTTTTTTATCTTGGAGAAGCCCATTTTGCTATACCCCATCAACATTGGGGATGTTCCCTCCCCTTTATCTCTCATATGTCATAGTTACTCCTGACCACAATGGGGTAAATCTCTCAGTGCTTACAGAGTGGGGTACCAGGGATGTGTTTCTGGAGTGGCCAAGAAACTCAATACTACATGAGCAGGAATATTGGTGCTTAAAATTCTGCCATACTGTTGATGTTTTAACCGGGGCTTGAAATGAGATAAAAAAAACTGGGGGGTCTCTAAAAGGGGTGTGGCCGATGTAATCAAGGTTGTGGGTTGAGAACATGTAAGTAAAAAAGCTGTGCTTAGCATAGTGTGCCGCCTGACAGTTTTTTTGCTGCTACTGTCGTTGCATCTAGATATACTGCAACAAGTAAGATTACACCTACAACAAGCCAGCACTACTGGCTTTGTCAACGGTTGTTAGTAGCATAAGATAAATAAGCAACAACTATGGCTTTGTTGGATATAATTATGAAAATGCTGAGACTGTGAAAGAACTAAAACGATTCTCTTTGAAGATACATCAAAGACAGTAAAGGGTGGCACTGCTGCAGAGTTAAGATTTTTTTTCTCACCCTGATGGGGAGGATAAATATGCAGATCCCGATAGGTACTCGTCTCAACAGCTGTTTTTTAAAAAGTAGGTAATATACTATTCTGAGCTCATGAGTCATGAATGCTATATGCTTTAAACAACATACTAGACACTCCCCTACAACTAGACTTCCACAGCCTAGCCACGGCCTTCATGGCACCGACAATCCAGTCTAGGGAAGACAGAGACCTCATTGACCTCCTACTAACGGCGGCGGTCAAAACGGTCCTAAACAACTGGAAAGACACAGGGAAAGCGTCCTTCAAGGCCTGGTTTAACTGGCTCACCTTCCTATGAGGGGCTGACACTATAACTTCCAACCATACACCCAAAACGCACACAAAGAGCGAAATGTGGCTCACCCTAGACAACTACCTGTCCTCACACAAACCACCCTAGGATGGCAAACACGAGGCCAACCACACCCTCCCGTGCTGCAGGCGCAGACCTAGACCCGACTAATGCCCTCGAACCCATGCAAACTGTGTAACCCACCCAGCACAAGACCTTCTTCTTCCTCCTTTCTATCTTTTCCTTTCTCACCGTCGGAGAGTACAGACAGTGGCTGCCAGGCTCACACAAATGGCCGCATGTAACCAAACCGGCCCACGAGTTCTTGTTGCTCTTCGCTATGTCAAGCTTCTCCCCCCCGGGGGCTTTATCTAATTGTACCCCTGTACGCTGTACCTTGTATATACAAATCTCTTTTTCAATAAAAAATTACTAAAATAAAAAAAAAAGCTGCACAGTTAGCTTTCTGGAGTGGGCTAAATCAGTGTACTACGCTAAGCAAATTTAACATTACAGTACGGTTGCGCTTAAAGAACCCAGCAAAGACGAGGATCGAGTTATTAATTTCCTTTCAGTAGCTTTCATCTGTATGGTTGCATATGCCTGCATAAGATTCCATAGCAGCCATTTAATGTGCTGACTCAGTGATCCTTCAACTCACAGTTAATAAGGCTAAACGCAACCAGACACGCATCTCCCCCATGAAAGAGGAGAAAAATTAAATTAACAGCTCTGTTATACTAAGCGGAAATTTGAAAATGTTGTTCGTTGCACCGATAAAGTAACCTAAGCTGGCAGTTATGAGAAGAAAAAAAATTACCGAACCTGAGAGATGTCATACAAACCAATATTTTATTTGCTGTGCGGAGCCTCATAAACAGCAAAGCTGTGGTAAAACAGCAAGACCTAAAACAATGAGCTGGCTGTTTGTGTCCCCCCTCTGTCCTAAATCACATTTGCTGCTGTCGAAGTCAGTACCGCTTGGGGCGTGAGCACCTCATTTGACGCTGTTGCCCAGCAGATTTCAGAGAATGAAACAAACCAGCCAACATACCAAAGAAGAGGAAGCCCGGTCAGCTCAATTATAGATAGGCTTGCCCTGCCGTTGCCCACCACATCCCTGGAAGTGACCTCAGAAGTCCAAGGAGCCTGTGAGCTAACTTGCCTCACCGAGGTAAGTCATGTGGGAGGAAAAGTGTTGGGAAAGGAGAGATGTATGTTGGGCTGGGTATTTGCACTGCTGAGCTCCCGCCAAATCACCTTTCGAACTGTGCACAAGGAGGGCGCAAACCTCCACTGAACCACTGAGGTTTGAAACTGTATTTTAATGCTTTCGTTCCTGCCACTACCCTCCCCATATAGCACAGCTTTGCTCCTGCCATGTGGAATAACAAGGAAGCACAAGTTAACAAAACAAGCAGCTCAACAGGAGTGGTGGGGGTGAGCACAGGAATGCATCTGACGCCCTGCGCGACCCTCCTCCCGCGGGAAAGACAAGAAGACCACAAGTGGTGCGCGCGCACTGCAAGGACTGTAGATACCACCCTGCATGCCGCTGCTCGCTGCCGCAAGCAAAAGGCTGTGGGAGTGACCAGTAAACATAGAGGTGGGACATGTGCCCGCCTTTGGCCATTTGCGTGCTTTCATTATTGAAAGCCACACACAAAGGCAATCAAATGTGTGGGAGTTGCTAGACCCACACGGGAAGTCTTGGGAGTGCTCACAAGAAGCCTCCCATAGATCAGCGCATGCACGCTGCTCTAGGCTCGACCTAAAAAACAACCCCCACCAGAAAATCCCCCGGTCTCAAAAGAAAAAATCAGCTCCAGCAACCCATACTTCACCAGAACTGCCCAGTACCTCCATCCTAAAAACAACCCCCACTAAAAAGACCAGTCCCATCCCCATTCCGGACAAACCCCTCAAACATTTAAAAATACCCTAAATAGTTAAGACCACCCCACCCCCACCTCCATCTACCCCTATCACTACAGCTGCCCCCACCCCCTCAGTTAGGGTCAAACACTGCAGTGGTGCCACCCCCCCTCAATCAGAATCTACCACTGCAGTTGACCCAACCACCCCTCCTGATCCCATCCCTCCCAAAACCAAACCCACTCCCCACTAGTTTGTCCCCTTTGGTGCCTGGCATGCCCCTTAACCCCTTGCAGTTTGAGAGCAGGCAAGATTCATTGGGCAAGTTCTTTTGGCCAATTGGGCATAAGAACATGTATTGACTGGCCTTTGGCCTTCTGTTTATGACGTTTCTGCCTTTTCATGCAGAATAACGTTTTTCTTGCAGATGTCTGTGTCCCAGAAATTGTTTTTTATTTAACTGTAAATCATGTACAAGTACTAGTGTAAGTATACGATGATGTTAGTATTGCAGGGATTGCATATGATCTATGGATAATGTTCCCCTTTGACAGTACGTTGTCAAGATTTTTGTGTCTACATTTTATATGCATCATGATCCACATCTGTTTTGGCTATGAGTGTGACAAGAAGTCACAAATGTGAACTCTTTTACAACACAATTGCACATAGGTCATGCTTATATATGTCAACATGGTGCACGTGTTTCACAGTGCAACAGTTTGGGAGAAGCATGCTGCATATGTTTGTGATGTGCAGAAGAACACCTGTTTCATCAATACACCTGGATCAATATTGAGTTTGACTTTGGACACGCCCATGTACACAAAGTGTTGTTACAATAATTGTATGTGACTTGACCAGATCTTCTTCAGATCTGGTAGAATAGATTGCATGCCACTGTGGGCAAAATCCCTTCATGGCTGTGCACTCATCTGATGCATTTCCTGAGCCCAGGGTGAGCAGTATTCTCACAGTCTTCCGACCCTGTTGCCTCAATAGGTCTCCACTTACTGCAGGGATTCTTGTTAGGCAAGTTGTGTGTTGTCTTAATAGTCCATTGCTTTCTCATTTATAAGTCAGTCATGCCATCCTGCTTTTCTATGGTGACATTACATGTATGGTGTTTTTTATCTGTACAAGCTTGGAATTCATATTTATAACCACACACCAGTCGCAATTGAGTATATGAATTGTGTGTAATTTGTCATTTGTGGATGAGTAACAATGGGATTGAATAAAGCTATGATTGATGCTGTTCAAGGTCACACAGAGCTAAACTATAAGTACTGTGATGTCTGTTGGTTTGCCAAGTGCTACATGTGGTAAGCAAAGTGGACAGTGAGTGCGAAGAAAGGATGTGTGTCCTCCTACTGTGCAGATGCTACAGGATCGATAGTCACAGCTGTGCTCTTAGTTGCCACACAGGGGAGGATGTGTTTGTGGGAATATGTGTCCTAGCTGACAATGTATTAGCAAGGGTTCGTGTTGCATGTGCTGAGCCTGCTTAAACAAAGGTAAAGGTGAGCATGACTAGTCTTTCAAATTGTGGGTTGGCGTGGAGATTCATACGTCATAGTGGCAGGACACATTTAGTGATTGTCAAAGAGTGTAAGGTATGATTTGGGTTCAGAGGCAATTCTTGTGTGGGAGACATGAGGTATCCACATTCACCATATGTGAGTGTTTACAGAGAAACGGGTGTGATTCAGAGTATGCGACTGGTTAAATCCTGTGCAAGGTATGGTATGAATAGGTAGATGTGATAGGTGTAAAACCACTTAGAATTTTTTTTTTATTCTGGCGGGAGATGAGAGCTGTAGTCTGTGCCTCTACAGTGAGTGATGACTGTAAAAGGGCAGTTTCAATGAGTGAGGATAGTTGTTGATGTTCATAAGTCAATGATGGTATGGAGCATGTTAGTCACATGTGATGTGGCAGGGCCACAGTAAAGCAAGGTTAAACTTGTCACTTGTGACAAAGTGGATAGGTGTATGTAAAGGGTATATATACATCAGTTGTGTAATATAGGGTGCTGAACAGTGACATATGAGGTGTTGTATAGTTGATGTATTTTGTTTTCCAATATGTGGAAGCATCGGTTTCAGAAATGACAATCTGTAAAACATAAACAGAGTTTGGTGGGTGTCTGTTCATATGTAAATGGTTGGGGACATATTCATTGAGCACTGTGAGTGTCTTGTTGGGAGATGTGGTAATGTGTTAAGTGAGAAGTTCACTGGGTTGTGATGCTGCACGTTGTGAAATCAGTGCAGTCCAAGACATTACTGAGGGTACAACTTGTTATGAGAGTGGTCCATATGACATGTTACGTTTGAAGTTTGCTGATGAGATGATGAGTTCAGTACATTGTGTACATGTCATGTATGTGAGAGGGTTATGTACATAGTGATAAGTGGTTCTGTGAATGTAGGTGTTGAGGTAAGAAGGGCAGTGCAAGTGTGAGATTGGGAGAATCAGCTTTGAAGTGTTGCATGTAACCCATATTTTACTAGGAGGTCCTTGTCTTGATTGGTTCATACTGTAATATGTGTTTTTATGTCCCTCAAGACTGAGTTAGCACCTTTTTCCTTTTCTATAGGCAGAAGCATGTGCTGATATCGCTTTGGCTGAAGGGGTTTAACATCGATGCCCCATTGGGCTAGCTGTCTAGTACTGATAATTGATAACGCTGTTGCCTGAATCCTACAGAGATGGAGTCCCCATGAGTGTCGCCTTGGAGTTTTAAGAATCTAACCCACTCCAAGTCATCCAATTCAATCAGGACTAGGGATCCAATATGTTTGAATAGACGGAGGATGTTGGTCCTTTTCAAGATATCATGAGGGCCTTTTATGAAATATCTTAAGAGTGAGTACGACCTTGTGGATATGAGGAGTTTCCCCATTGGCTGATGGGGCTTCTGGGTCCTGAACTTGCTTGATTTAAGGAGTCTCTTTAAAGGCTAATGGGACTTCTAGGCCCAGTGCATGGGTTTGTAAATGGGTTTGTGGGCCTGTACTTGATAGATCTATTCCTATATTTCCGTCTGGCTGTTGGTTGGTAACCCTTGTTCGCGAGTCTGGTGGACTCTGCTTCGTCTGTGATTCTGTCCGAGAAGAAAAACGTTGTGCCTTAAGTCCCAGATGGGTTAGTATGGTGGCCTGTATGGCTGCGTCCACTTTGGCTGGGATGGTCGGCATCTTTTGTAGATCTAAAATGCATTTCCAAGCCATCGAGTGCCAGGGGGCCCTGGTATTGCTATAGGATAGCAAGACCTCTGGTTATGGGATTTTCCTCCTATTTCTCTCCCTTGGTTTGCCCTCTTTGCTGCTGTAAATCTTGGGTAAAGTGGCCTGATTTTAGTCTTTGATTCTGTCGCAAGCAATACCGATCCTCTTTTAGATTTCACCTTTTTTTGTTGTTTCTTCAATCTCTTCTTAGATCTCATCAATAGCGACACTACTGATAAAGTGGTGCCAAGCCCTTCTTCAGAGCTTCGGAAAGGGCTTGTGACCACTTCCCCTTCACCTGTTCTGGTCCCCTTGTTGGGGTTGGAGCTCTGGGGTTCTTGGCACATAATACCCACAGAATCCAACCTTATCTTCGGGCTTGGTTAAGACACGTCTTTTCCACCTAAGTCTGTTTGAGTAGAGCTCGATGTGGTTGGGTGAACAGTTTTCCCAGCACCTTGCGAATTGTCCCACTTGCTCTTCGATGTTGTGACTATCTCTCCTAGAATCTTGTGGCGCTCTGCCCATTTATCTACGATTTCTGCACATCTACAAGTGCACTGACTTTTGGCAAGGTTGCTAAGAATATTTGCCTCCGTAATCTCCATCCTAGCACTTTGGTTCACTAGGCGTTGTGCTATGGCTTGTAGTAGATCTATTTGGACCTCCATTTTAGTTGACTGCCAAAGTAATGCCCTGGCTAATGTATTTTGTGCATCTCTTGTTGCTTGGGGTTCTCCCCTCTCATTCTTCAATCGTTCTTCCGATTATATATCTTTTGCCTCCTCTATTTTTCCAAATAGTTTAGATGTAAGTTCCAGTATTCTTTCTATTTTCATCTCCAGATTTCGAGGCGTGAGGCTGAAAGATCTTCCGTCTCCATACTAGCGCTCCTCTGTATAAATACGGGGGTGGCTAATCTTGAGGTGGATATCATACTTTCAGGATTTACTTCTTCCAGGCCATGCTTCCTTTGCCAGTGGATTTCCGCTTTGACAACGTGGGGGCTGCTTTCTGAGTGTTGAGCCTCCTTATGGATCATTAAATCTTGTATGGTCCTCTTCTCTGTCATCTCCTGGACATTCCCTTACAAGATGGATCTTTTGGCGGACTCCGTGGGTCCTTGTGATCCTCCGAGCTTACCCTCTTCTAGTTCTACAGATTTTCCCCACTCTCCAGGTCAAGAATTCAGTCTGCGCTCTTGGGTGGATTTGCTGGATATATGATTGATGTCCTTGCCTGGGATTGCCCCTTGTAGGGACTTTTTTGACGCATACTTTACTCTCTCCATAAGGATGCAAGATATTGTGACTTGACTGCGTGGCATTTGAAAATATTGAGTCATAAGACCCTGTTGGGGGGAACCCCCCTCTGCAGTCTCTGATTGGAGTGACTGTGTAATACTTCTTGTGATCATTGCCTGTGACACTGGAGGAGTGTTTTGTGTAACTGTGGCTGCCTCAGGACTTTGTGCCTCTTCCTTCTCAGCGCCATGTTTTATTAATGTAATTTCCTATGATGGAATATGTAGACTGATAAATTAGGCAGTGTGAGGCAATAGGCTACAGGAGAGGCGCAAACTGCACCGATCTATTTTCAACGCTGCCCTCCTGCCGCTGACACCAGCCATCTACAGCCTCACCAGAACCTCAGGAGCTGTAGCAAGTGCCACCTTCCAGCCACAGGTCATTAGAGTGTCCACCCAACCCTGCACTGTGGAGGTTCTGAGAGAGGCATTTTCACACCAGCAATTAGTTCAGGATTGGAGAAGTAGGAAAGTAATAACATTTTCCAGGCTCACTAGAGACTACACTGTGATGATGCAGCAATCCCACTAGCAATCCTCTTGCTATACCTGCACCAGACTCCCACTTGCTCTTCGATGTCACGACTACTATAATGTACAGACAGCTTCATAATGCTACGTCTGCAGCACACATTGCTGCAATGTTCCATTATTCTGGTCTTGTTGTCATTCCCACATGGTTTTAGTGCACAGGGGCAGGTGATTAGATACATGCAATTCCTGGTATTATAGTTGGTGTGTCCCTACTGTGTTCATGTATGTGATTCACCTAGGTGGATCTTCTTAGTGAATCTAGTGAATGGGCACGCAGCACACATACCGCATGGATAGTGGTCTGTTACTGGTGGTAGACCCCACAGGGTATGCTATTGAGTCTTGGGAGTCACTTGGGGTCAGGTGTGGGCTAGGAGATCTTTGAGGTTCTGTATTCTTATATTAGCGAATCTATAACAGGACAGGGAATGTCGAGGGAGTCTGACTTCAGAATTGACAATGTTACATGTCTGGTAATCATCACAGGTGTTCGTTTTGTCTGGTGTCCTTTTCACCAGACAACATGATCTCCTGTGTAACCACCTTTACACCTACCTCAAACAAGATTTAGAAGATTATCATAAATCATTGGTCGATTCTGAAGTCAGGCTCCCTCGATATTCCCTGTCCTAGATTTGGTTAATCCCCGTTTAAAATATATATATTTGTTTTTATGAATTTACATTAACATTTATATTAAAATATCTTTCTTATTATCATTTTTTAAACTTTAATAAACTTTTCCCTATACTATATCACGGGGGATCTCCGCCTAGGTGTGAAAAATTATAAATAGTAACTTTACAGGAATAATTAGGCTTTTTCTATGTGGAACCTGACTGAATCTAATTTAAGGCTGTGTCGTTTATACAGAAAACTTGTTAGATAAAATACTGGATACTGATCATACTTTAAATGAAATTCAAAAAATTCATGTTTAGAAATTGAAACCAAACTAGTGGCTTTATTTCAAGTTTAGGAGACTGTTGGCTGCTCTGTCACAAATGTGACTGATATGCCACTCACCTTATTACAAGTGCCTTATACCCTACCGCACTTGTTATAAGGCGGACAGGATTTCCATCACATTTGTGACACAGTGCCCACCCGCCAAACTCTGAATCAGGTTCCAAGTGCTTTATAACATTTGCGGTTCAAAAAGCTGACAAGTAGTAAAAGTAAATCAATTGTTATTTTTGGTTCACATCAAATCATACAATGTTTTTCATTATAAATTTGAACCTTATATCACATTGAAATGCACATTACAAATATTAGCTATTTCAATGATTTCGCCCTAGATTCTAATTTTAAAACACTTTCATTATTCTTATAACAAACCCCATTGTTAGCAACCTTTCCTAAACTAAATCTCTCTTTTGCATTTTGTACATTATTTTCCTCCATTGTGGATACCAACATATCTGTTTGTTCGTTTTTCATCACAATACATTGTAAAAGTATATACCTGGCATATTGTAGTTCCTTCGTACAGATTGAAGTCTTCACATATTCAGACCTGCCAAGCCACTAAGATTTCCCTTGTGGGTTTTTTGCCTAGTCTGAACCTAATCAATTTATGGCACTCAGCATAGCAATAAGGTTATTTAAATAACATTGGGCCAGATGTACTAAGAATGCTTTCAGTAAAAGCTGTTGCAAATTACTCAGTGACTTTTACCAAATCCATCCTAATTTTGAGAACCTACCTGTGTACTAATATGTAGGTTCACAAAAACCTGCTTCAAAGTGGGTTGCAATTCAACCTATCTCATTAATAAAAATGAAAGTGCTACCTACAATGAATCGCATACATCACAGGGATGATGGCCTGCTGGTATCAGCCATTTTAAAAAATACGTCCTGTTTTCATTAAAGGAAAACGCGATGCAAAAAAAAAGAAAAAAGAAAATTGTAACTAACATGTTTTAGGAGTAGGCAGTGGTCCATTGAATCACTGTCTATTCTTAAGAAATGTTTTTTTCAATATTCACAAAAAGGAAGGAGTCCCTTGGGGACCTCTTCCTCGTTTGCAAATGCATTTCCACTAGTTGGTAAAACATTAATGCTTTTTGACCAGATTTTGGCACATAACATCAATACATCCCACTGCAAATCGATATTTGGAAGGGACGGTCTAAACACACCCCTTCCTAATACTGATTCGGTATGATGTAACAAACCCAAATTCCATTTTGTTAACATGTTACTGAATCACAATTTGGGTTTCTTACGTACCAAAATGCCTTTTTCAGGTCGCAAGCAGCCCGATTTGGTGAATCGGACCTTTTGTGAATGCAAAAAGGCTTTGTAAATCTGGCTCATTGTGAGGAATCCAACTAGCAAAATTCCAAAATCAGTGACCACTGTGCATCTCAAATCTGCAATTTTCCCTTAAATTTAAAGGCAGATAGGTTTGGTAGTGCTACCAACTACTCACATCAAGTTTGATGACATTCACACAGTTTTCACAAATCATTTTATACTCACAACACCATCATAAAGAAAAGCAGTGGCCTCACAGCCGCCCAAACCAAATCACAATAATAGGCTACAGGTCTCTGATGCTCCATGTATTGAATGATAGAAATATTAGTATTCCATGCAATACATATAACACTGAAATCACTTACATTAAATACATTGAATAATCTTAACTCGTTCTCGCTAAAAATATGGATATTCACTACACAAGTTCTCAGGCACAAGTGAACCTTTATCTCTTATTGATTCATTTTGACTTCTATATCTGCATTTAATGCAACAAATTACCTAAAAATGTCTTGAATAATAGTGAAATTGGTATGTGTTGCCCACGGATACATCAATACCTATTTCAGTAGAATCTACATTTGTCTCCATACAAGGGTTACACCATTTATTCGGTAGTCTTTTACATTTCTGGAAGGAACATGATATTTTTAATTTGGCCTATACTTGGTTTTCAACGTATATCAAAAAAGAACACATCTGGCAATTAAATAAAAGCACTAGGTCTGGCCTTCTCTACTCTACCAGTCTTTAGGCAACTCTTGTTTCATTTTGTCATGGTTTGTGCAAACCTTTATTGTTTGGGAACATGTCGGCCTTTTGTCAATCTAAAGAGAGAAAAAAAACATTGACCAATGACAAAAAAATGTTGGGGTCTCCAAAAAGCACACATTACCAAAGCACTGAAGGGAACTGCTTTATTTGTGGAAGTGCTTCTTGTGAAGGTACAGCATGTAGTAACTCATATTGAAGTCAGCCAATGCCTGAAGTGGGGTCACACATAGCCCCTTGATGCATGCTTGAGTGGGATGGAGAAAAATGTGAATGACACAACCAGAGACAAATTGATGTAGTGTAGCTGAAAACCACTATAAGTAACTGTCATATACATAATTTTTGTAAAATCAAAAGGTCTTGGCTAACATAGACCTAAAAAAGCCCACATGTTCTGACATTGGCTGCCAACCTCAAGAAAGAAAGAAAGAAAGAAAGAAAGAAAGAAAGAAAGAAACAAAGAAACAAAGAAAGAAAAGAAAGGAAGAAGGCATGAAAAGAAGACAGAAAGAAAAGACAGAAGGCACTAAAGAAAGAATGCATGAAAGTAAGGCAGTAGGCACAAAAGAAAGAAAGAAAATAGAACTGAAAGACAAAAAGCAAAAAAGAAAAAAGAAGGTAGGAAACAAAGAAAGAATGAAAGACTGAAAAAGAATGAAAGACAAGAAGGAAGGCAAAATGAAGGCAAGAGCGAATGAAAGAAGGAAAGTCAGAAAGAAAAAATTAAAGAAAGCGAGAAAGCAGAAAACAAAAATAAAAAAAGGAAGAAAGGAGAAGCGAGAGAAAGGAAGAAGGAAGGAAAGAATTAATGAAAGAGAAGGAAAAAGAGAAAGTGAGAGAAAGACGAAAAAGAAAGAAAGAAAGTCAAGAAGGAATAAAGGCAGAAATAAAGGAAAGCAATGAAACAAAGAAAGATGGTCAAGAAGGAAGGAAGGCAGGAAACAAAAAAAGACAAGAGAAAAAAGCAAGAAAGAAGCAAAGAAAGAAAAACAAAGGGACTGAAGAAAGAAGGAAATACATTTTAATTTTTTTTTGCAAGTGCTGCAAATTAAACACAAAAAAGGACTGTTTTCTTCCCGTACAAAGTTTATTAAAGAACCATTGGTGCAACTGAGTCCAGAATAAACGTTTCTGAACAATTGTCTGCTTATGAATTCACATGTATAATATTGAAGCTACAGAACAGTTTATAATTGAACGCATTCTGTTATGCTGTGAAGCCAGAAGAGCCTACGACATCCCAGGAGGAATTTACAACAGCATCAGCAGGAGACAGGAACTGATAAAGCATCAAATGTGGCCTGTCCTCATATCTGGTATAAAGCATCCAGCTTTCACCTCAGGTTCTAAACACAAAAGCAACACTTAAGTAATTATAAAGTAAAAACAAAAACTCTGTACTGAAGGGATTTATCTTGTGTGTGGTGCTCCCTGTGAAAGGCCTAACTGTAGTCACTCAAAGTGAAGTTATCCAATGGCTGAAGTAGGCTGACTCATTGCCCCATGCTGCATGCTGTATTGGGCGGAGGCAAAATGTGAACAGACCAATGGATGAAGAGAGGTGGCTGAAAGACCCTTTAAATAAGTATATTATAAATGTAATTTTAGTGCAATCAAAAGGACTTTGCTCACTCCAAACCTAACAAGCTGTAATCTCAGGGGAAATGACGGAGTCTAGTTTTGTGACCCAGCCGTGTCTGGCAGCCTCTGTTTTTCAATGCTGCAGAATTTAGCATGGGCTCAGAGTTCTAAGAGGAAGGGCTTGTTAAAGTTAGGACCAAGGAAAGCATCAGAAGGGTCTTCGAACCTATCAGTTATAAATGCACTAACATTGTACATGTGGTGCTGTTCTAAAACGTTTCGGCATGTCAAGTGATTTCCAGTTCCTAAAGACAGCCTCCAGGCCTTTGCTCTTCACCCGTATGACGGTGGCAATTTAACAATCAGTCTGGACTCTGCAATTCACTCCAACCACTCCTGAAAAGTATTTTCTCTGATTTGTTATCCAATTCTCACTGCCTAGGTCACAAGCTCATCCTTTACCTATCAAACACGTCTCATGTGATGTAATTGAACCCAAGGATGTTGTATGAGAGAAAATTCGCTCTAAAGTGCTACCAGTTAGGGCAATTTAATGTGAATAAATGAATGAATTGGTATTTGTAGAGCGCATTGCTACCAGAAGGCCTCCCAACGCTTAGGAACGGAACCTACACAAATTACCAGCTTTAGGCGACGGGGAACAAGAGTGTTTTAAGCTGTCTACGGAAGGACATATAATCGTCCTCAAGACAAATGTAGTTAGGAAGAGCATTCGTAGGAGGCGACGTAGAAGAATCGTCTTCCCCCACTTCTAGACCTATATATTCTAGGGACTACTGCCATGCGCCTATTTCCAGAGCGCAAGTAAGGGCAGTAAGGAGAAATTATGGAATGTAAGATAGGTGGGCCCTTTGAGGAAAGAATCTTGTGTCCAATACATAGGGACTTGAACTTTATTCTTTCAGCAACTGGGAACCAGTGGAGGGTGGCTATAAAAGGACGCGCAGATTCCCTATAGGGGGTCTGTAAAAGGAATCGAGCTGCACAATTTTGCACAGTCTGAAGCTTCTTTATCGTTGCACGTGGGGAGCCCAGATAAAGGGCATTTGCATAATCTAGACGGGAGAAAAATAAGGCTTGAACCAGCAGTTTCCTGGCATTGAAGGGCAGCAGGGTGAAGGATTTTCCTAACCATCTTAAGTAGTCCGTAGCATCTTTCTACCTTCCGAGATTGCTCCTTCATGTCTAGATTATGGTCAAGCCAGACTCTAAGGCTTTTTCTTTTTTCTTTTGGGGGGCATACTGTCCAGACATTTAGGCCATAGAGAACTAGGGGCTAGTGGGGAAGGTTTACCCAGAAACCTCAGATCAGTTTTTGCTCCATTCAATTGTAAATATGAGCCTTCCTTTTATGCTGACACTTTTTCCAAACAATTGGCCAGATTATTTTCCCCGTTCCCAGATTGATTAAGAGAGACAATTAGTTGGGTATCGTCCGCATACGTGACGATCTGTATGCCAAAGGGTTTGACAATCTAGGCCAGAGGGCTCATATAAATGTAAAAGAGGGTGGGGCTCAGGGACGAGCCCTGAGCTGGGACGAGCCCTGAGGATCCCCACAGCTCAACAACATACTCTTGGAAATAGAGTTGTCCTCAAAGACCTGAAATGTACAGTCATCTAAAAAAGACTCCAGCCACATTAGTGCAGTTCACGACACCCCTACATCTCTGATTCTGGAGACTAGCAGTTGGTGGTTAACAGTATCAAAAGCCGCACTCAGATCGGGGAGGACAATTGCCGCCAGGCATCTGGCATCCATAATTTTCCTTGCTTCCTCGACAACTACAACAAGAGCCGTCTCTGTTCCCTGTTGGGGTCTAAAACCGGTTTGCGATGGATGAAAGCAATAATTTTTTTCCAGGAAGGTGGACAAAATGGAGTTGAAATGCTTTTCCGCAATTTTAGCGATCGCTGGGAGAAGTGAAATTGGAAGATAATTAGCAAAATTTCAGGGTCCGCACATGGTTTTTTAATCAATGCTTTAACCATGGGTCGCTTTCATAGAGAGGGGAAGGTCCCGGAGGCAAAAGAAAGATTGATAAGTTCTAGGATAGTGGGGGCAACTGTTTCAAAGGTTTGGTTCAGAGCGGTGGGGGGGGGGCACGTCTCTAGGGGAACCTTATTTTACTTAATAAAGTAGAGTCTTAGGGATTTCATGTCCAGGGGAGGGAGGACCTCCAACGGAGTGACAGGTGATTTAGACTTATTTTCCAATTGGAGGTCCCTCAAAGGGGTTATGACAGGCACAAATGCTGAATAAATTGATTGAATTTTTAAAAAAAATAATTCTGCTAAATTATTACAGCGTCCTAGGGTATCAGCAGCGGGTAAAGCTGGAGACGGGGCTAATAAGGGATTTAGCAATTTTAAAGATTTCACGCGGAATATCATGTGAATTTCTTTAATATTAATTATGCGTTTGGATGAAGGGTAAACAAGCTATTGCCATTTTGCAACATAATGTTAACTAAAGAAAGCTATGAGCATTTACATCCTGGCTACCTGTACTTCAACATGCCTCCTAAGGTAATGTTGAACATTTTATCCTGGTGAGGGATCCAGGATAATCCAATTTGTGCTGCACATGTCGACCTCATCGTGTTCTCTAATATTGCTTATGAGTTTTATGATATACAGCATACATCTGTAAAGTCCACTGGCTGCCCATTGAAAAGCGTACTTAATTCACAGCTCTATGCATTTCACACAAGGTTCTTAACAAGCAAGGGGCGCTATGGCGGAGGAGCGTCGCCATCCTGCCAGCAGCTGCCAAAACTGAAAAATAAAATTATAATAAACCAGGTATATAGTCTTGGAGGTGGGGCCATCATGAGGGCAGTCATGGAGGGGAAGTGTTTTCAGTGTGCATATGGGTTTGGCTGGCCGTCTCAGGAAGGCCAAACAGACAGGCGCACTGAAGCTGTCTCCAACCAGAGCTGCGTAGCCGGATTAGAGATAGCAGACACAGGCTCCCAGTCTCTCTGGGAGCGCAAATCAAGGGCACTCAGCCCAATCCTGATGCTGCTCTCAGGCAGCTTGGCAGCAGCATCGCAATTAGACACAGGGGATTCTGGGAGCCTGTGCTGGTGAGGAGCAAAAGAGAGGCGATGCAGCAGGTATGATTTTTTTGTTTTATGTTGTCATCGTTCCCACCCAGGTGCCCCCCGCCACTCAGCCCGGACACCAGCCACTATTGAAGGGGCCCCTACCTTGGCTGCCTTGATGCAACTGCATTTGGCTACTACAGCGTTGCACTCGGCAGACTCAAATCTTGCCCTTGTACCTTGTATTGAATGAGACAGAATGGGAGGATGATCTTTTTGAGCTCTGGCCTTATGTAATACTCTGCCGCCTCAGTTAAGAGAAATCCAAAATCATTTGAGCTTTCAAAAGCAACTAAATACACTTTAGGATTCTCTCCGTCTTCTTATGTGGTCTATGTCAAATCTTATGAATTTTATGTCGCACTAGTAATTAGTGCTGGGAAGCACCATTTTGGCGCAGCTATGTGCTTTAAAAATCTTCCTAACATAACATTAAACTGGAGGAGTAAAAATTGATCTATTTATATTACTGTTATGTACTTTAATACTCAGTGATTGTAGCCATTTCACCCTTTTTAGGTCTCTTCTGCGGCAGTGCATGTGCTTTCACTTACAGGAGTTATTGTATACAACAAGGGTCTTGCATCTCACCCATTGCTTATTATGTGTTGGCTTCATTGTCACTCTTATTTTCTGCCTTATAATTGGCCAGCGCATGCTAGCTTCACTTACACTTCTTTTAGCCGGAGTATGAACCAAGTACTGTTTGCGTCATCTTGATTATTGTCCTTCCGCTGATCGTGCTGTAATTGAGGTACTACTTTTATTTTTTCTTCTTCCTTGTCGTCCCCGTTGACCCTCTTGCCATTTGTAGCTATGTTTTACTAAGCCACATGCACGTCAAAGAAGCCCTTTTCCTCTTTGAAATGGATTTTTAGTGTGAAAACAGATGGTATCTATTTTAATTATGACAACAGACGTTATCTGCTTCCAAATGTATTTTCATGAAGACATGGACATGGGCGCAATTGCTTCCTTTATGTGATAAGATTTTTTTCTCCAAATGTCATATCTTTTTTATTTGTCAAGGATGGGGAGGTTAACAGACTTGTGTCAGAATCATAGGGGTGTTGTGCCGAGAATTGGCAAAGCCAATAGGTCTTACCTTTAAGACTATTGGCTCTGCCTTTGCCATGTATTCATTCTGTACAGCATTGGCATTGCAGAATATGGCAGTGATTTGTAGCCATGTTGTAAAGCTGTGTGGCTGCAGTGGAGAATAATATTTAAAAAAGGACTATTATGCATCCAGGGCTAATGCATTTAAAAGATGAAAAAAGTGCATTAGCCCTGGCTGCGACATAGCACTTTATTAATTTTATCTACACTACAAAGAATCCACACTGATGTACAGCATGGGTACAAAACATTGCCAAAGCAAATCAATTAATCAGGGATTTTTGAAGCGCACTACTCACCAGTGAGGGTCTCAAGGTGCTGGGGGGGGGGGGGGGGGGGGGGGTGGAGCAGCTCTGTGGTCATCCAAAGAGCCAGGTCTTGAGATCCTTTCTGAATGGGTGCAGTGTTGGACTTCATCTGATGCAGATGGGGAGTTTGTTCCAGGTCTTGGCTGCAAAGTATAAGAAGGATCTGCCACCTGCTCTGGACCTACGGATGCATGTGGACCGTGGCCAGGGCTAGGTCAGCAGAGCGGAGGTTTCTCTTCGAGGAGTGGAAGGAGATTCTTTTGTTGAGGTATTGGGGTCCGGTGTTGTGGAGGGCTTTGTAGGCGTGTGTGAGCAGTTTGAAGGTTATTTTTTTTCTACAGGGAGACAGTGGAGGTCGCAGAGGTGTTGGGTGATGTAGTCATGTCGTGGGATGTCGAGGACGAGTCTGGCTGCGGCGTTCTGGATGGTCTGGGGTTTGCAGAGGAGTGTTTTGTTGATTCCGGCGTAGAGTGCATTTCCGTAGTCCAGTCTGCTGGTGATGAGTGCATGGGTGACGGTCATCCTGGAGTCAGGGGGATCCATTTGAAGGTCTTGGGGAGGGTGTTGAAGCATGTGGAGGACACAGCATGGATCTGGCGGTTCATTATGAGCGAAGAGTCGAGTATGATGCCGAGGTTGCAAGCGTGGTCCGAAGGAGTGGGTGGGTTTCCGAGGGCGGGGGGCCACTAGGTGTTGTCCCATGTGGATCTAGTTTATCTCCCTGGCTGATTAAGGAAATGACAATGGTTAATAAATGTAAATAGGGATATTTCGCAGCCCTATTGGCTTACTTCTGTGGTCTTATTAAGACCATTTGTATGGTGCCTTTGATATGGCCCTTGCGCTCTCGTATGCATTTAGGAACTCTCTATGCAAAGGAATTATATTTACTTTTTTTATTTCTGTATGTTAACCTGAAGATAATTTTCACTTCAGACTGAAGGCTGCAAGTCAGGAAAGTGCTTTAAGGCACAGTTTGATAAGAAACTTTGAATCTTCTCATGACAGCTAAATAAGGCTCCCCATACGATCCCTGCCCAGTTTCTGTACTTAAACTAGCACCTGAGCCAGTTGCATTGGCACTGACCTCTATCATAAATGCTATATTTTTGGAAGGGTACTTTCCTAAAGTATGGAAAAGTGTTTCAACACTGCCTCTGCTAAAAAAACAGAGTCTGGATCCTAAAGATCCCAATTACTTTAGACCCATCTTTAGGCTCCCACTCCCTGCGAAAATCGCAGAGAAAAATATGAACACACAACTCAGTTTGTACCTGATAGAAACGCAGGCGCTGGACCCTCCCAGTATGGCTTCAGAGGAGGGCACAGCACGGAGCCTGCTCTTCTCAAATCCACGGAAGAAATTAGGACTATACTTGACCGAGGAGGTAAAGCTGTGATGATTATGTTAGATCTCTCAGCGGCCTTTGATACGGTCCATCACGTTCTGTTGATTGACCGGCTGCGAGAGATTGAAGTCCAGGGCACCGCCTGGAAACCACTCGAATCCTTTTCTCGAATAGAACTCAGACAGTCTCACTTGGCGAATTTTCTGCCAAACCATTCTCACTGCCTTGTGGAGTCCCTCAGGGTTCATCTATGAGCCCAACACTTTTTAATATCTGTGTCAGCGCTGGCTCCACTGATTGAATCTTTAAGCTTTAATCTGACTTCTTATGCAGACGACACCCAAATTGTGGTGTTGTTGATGCCAGGAATGATGCTGAGAACAGCATCATGGTTCTAGGACTGTATGTCAGCCGTGGGAATTTGGATGGCACAAAATTGCCTTATACTCAACTCCGGAGGTTGTGTTGTTTGGCAATGACCCCAGCTTCTGGACCCCTGCCTGCTGGCCGGATACAATGTGGCCCACTCTCAACAAGTAGGTAAAAACTTTGGGAGCTTGTATAGAAGATTAACTCAATTTTAGATATCATGTGAATGCGGTGGCCTCTTCTACCTCGTATATCCTTATATTCTGTACAAAACTAATGCCATTCCCCGCCCAAAGACAATCTACAAACAGTTATCACTGCCCTAACCATGTACAGGCTGGATTATTGCAATAGCCTGTTTATCAACCTTCAGGAAGGGCTGATGAACAAACTACAACTTTTACAGATTGCAGCGGCTAGACTGCTTACCGGCATACCAAAATATGCCTCTATCTCGGCTGAGATTAGAAGGC
This sequence comes from Lissotriton helveticus, assembly GCF_964261635.1. NCBI lineage: Eukaryota > Metazoa > Chordata > Amphibia > Caudata > Salamandridae > Lissotriton > Lissotriton helveticus. The sequence continues at coordinate 1,540,649,855 of NC_136068.1, read as the reverse complement.
TTCACTGGTTACCTGTAAAGAAAAGTGTTCAGTTTAAAGCCCTGTGCATGGTTTACAAAGCCCTTCAAGGAGCTGGTCCCGAGTATCTAAAACAACAACTTCATTGGTATGTACCAAAAATATCACTTCATTCAGCAGAGGCAAAACTGGTATTGGTGCCCTTTGTACGAAAAGTCAACAGGTGTGGCAGAAGTTTTGTGGCTAAGGCCTGGAATGGGCCCCCGCTACATCTTAGATGCATGACAAATCTGCTTGCATTTTGGAAGGCCTTGAAAACATGGCTCTTTTCTGCTTAAACCCTGATAATAGTCTCTTGTCTCTATGCCTTTATAGGACTTCATACAGCGCCAGGACACCTTCGGGTAACAGTTGCACTCTACTAATGTCAATAACTTTAACAGTAACACAACACCTCAAACTCATAAAATAACAGATTTGCAAAATCAAGGGAAAAGATGATCACACAGTAGTAGTACAGATTATTTTGGCATTTACATTATTTTGGAAAAATATTTTTTTTGGGCTGAGGCACATTCAATGTATCTATAATACCCAAAGGCATCTGATTTCGAAATAAAATGCACTTATTTCTAGGACCACATCTGGTTGGAGGTTAGTCTAGTGCAATTTGACATAAAAAATCAACAGGACATTTTTTGCTGTGCTTCATATGCATGCCCGTCAAGGGTATTTAACAAATGAATGTTATATAGCACTTGCTTTATGGTTCTAATATTTTTATGAGGAAAGTGATTCCAAGACAGAATTACACCCACACAACATGTCCTTGTGTTACATGGGTTTTGTAGTTTTCTGTGTTACTGTTTTCTTAATATTGTGGTATAGTGATATGTCATTGACTGATCTAGAATGTGTAGATGTAACAGGGGACTTGGAAGCTGCTGTGTTGGGGAGCGTTACCTTGAGAAGGTATTTGGACAGTTTGAATATTGGGAGTGTATCGCAAATTGTGTTGGGAATATCGTATACATGAGTAGTATGGTTGCCATCTCTGCCTGTCCAGCCCTCTTGGAGTGGCACTGCAAAAAAGTCCAGTTATGAACTCCTTGTGAGGACAGCTCAGTATTCCTTTCCGAACTGATCAGCCACATTGAGCTATCCGTCCCAGAGCCAGATGAAGTACCTGAGTCAGCCCTTATCCCAGTGTTAATCCCAGAGAGCGGAAATCTGTATCTTAAAGGCGGACCTCATAATGTGACAGTCCATGTAACATATACTGAACCCAGACTGTGACAGCGCTCCTCCTAGACACCCATTCCTGAGGGTGAAAGCTCTTATCCCAAAATGTGTCAGCTACCATTACTGTACAGTGGCCTCAGAAAGTCGAATCTTGTTTCACTGGGCTCTGAACACTCCTTGTGGCAGCTGCATTCAATGTGGCTTGTGTGACCTGATTGCAGACTGTGGCAGGTGTTCCATCTATGCTCTGATATCATGGCCATCCTTACAGTACGTGAATTCTAAAATGTGACAACCTCCATTGTGCCCAAAATCCACAATCTGACACTTACCGTAATTTTGGACAAATTAAGAATTTGACTGCCATCAATACTATTTTCTGTCCGCAGAATGACACAGCCCCATGAGCCTAATCTAGGAAAACGCAAGCCTTTTGACTCAGTCCTGTTCTCAGAACCTTATTTAAATAGTCCCGACCTCACAAATTGACCTCCCTCTTCACTGTGTCCTTATTAAAGAAGGTGGAAGTCATCTTCACTGTACTCTACTCTGAATGTGGCGCAAGAGTCGCCTAATTTCTTGATGGGATATCCAGCACTGTGACCCAGACGTAGAATATGACAGCCCGCAGTGCCCACAATATTCCAACTCCTCAACCTGGCAAAAACAGTAAAGCCACAACCACCACCAATATCTGGCTGCCCAAATGCTGGACAGTTTTTATTAGCAACATAAAAATCTATATACAGATGTCAATAGGAATAGAATCTGTTCTACAATATCTTGGAGTAAAGCCACACATCATGCTGGGGTAGGGACCATCAAGATGCCCTGTTTCTGTGGCTTCAGACAGAGGCTCTAATACTGACTGGGGGTCCACCATGTACCGCTCCTTCTGGGCGTCTCCATAGGGCCTTCACCGTTCCTCTCGCTGGTTCTTGGCATAGCTGGCTTCCTTCATTTTTACCACCGGTGCCTAACTCATTCTCAAGGCAGTGCTTATCCTCCAAAATAGTTTCTTTCAAGATCTCCACTTTGGTAGCCCACCTAGATCTCCTTTACAAACAATACCATAAAACACTTCTGAAGAAAGCAACACTACGCTGCCGAGAATCTATTTCATCACTCCACAACTCCTTCATTCATCTCTGGGGAAATTTCTCCGTCATTTTTTCTGTCATATTTTATTTTTTTCCCCCTTCCTTTGCTCATGTCATTATACTAAAATGTTCATTTGCAAAATATACCAACACTTTTTTCATAAATTCGCACATTGTTATTTTCCTCCTGGCTCCACAATTCTGTGCATTTACTAATGTTTTTCTGTTCTACTTTCTCAATGTATTCCTTGAACTTTTCCTCTCTTCCATCTTTTAACATCATTCATTACCCTTCTAATTGTCTCCTGTGTCTTCTGTTTTTATTGCAACCTTTATTCATGTCCAGCTTCTTCTGCACTTATTTCAATTGCTCTTATCACTCCATCCACTTGCTGTCATCAGGATTCCTTCATATTTCCCAGGATAGCCTTCTAGAACATTTTTTCAGTTTCTTTCTTTGTTTATACATAGCCATGATTTCTTTCTTTATCCCTTGCTAGGCCCGCTCATGCACACACCCAAATCCTCTTCCTTCACTGCTCCTTATCCTGATTTCACATCCTTCCACGTTTACCTGGCCTGCTTTTCCTGTTGATCTTTTTTTATTTCAACCTTGATTTCATTCCTCACTCTGCTTCCTTTATCTACCACATACTCCATATTTTGAATCATCTGGGGTGGGCATGGGAGGCAAAGACCACCATAGTCTGAGCTAGTTGGTCCAAAATATAAATTGTTCAAAAATGGTCCCAACTTTAACAGTTCATTTGACCACTTAGTGGCTTTTCACCTTTGGCGTCTACCCTTTGTCTCTGTGCATGAACACCATAGCCATTGGAGAACCTCCCACTGGAAACTGCCTCTGTCAGTCCCAGGGCCCAACATCAAAGTTCATAGCAGAATACCAAGTCTTGGCTCAGAAACTCGACTGAAGCACTGTGACCCGGATGGGCTCTTCTCCTTCTTTCAGATACCCAACCATTTGGTCAAAGTCTGCATGGACAAAGTCCAGTTTCTCCAATTTGTACCCACAGTTAGCCACCCTCCCGTTGCACCCTGTTGTGTGGCTGGTTACCTGGTCCCGTTTGTGGGAAGGCACCGTGTCCCTACTGGTTTTTTCGGACCGCTCCTGAACTGTCCAGTTCTCATAGCATCCCAGCTTGTCTTCCCATGGATGCAAAAGGTCAGTCGTGTTTCCTACCAGGTCCAATGCGTCTTTGGTGGGCTCCGGACAGTGACTTATGTTGCTGCGGTTTTCCAAATGGCAAGCCGTGCGGTCTGGTTCCAGATTTGCTGATTTGGGACACTGTGACGCTCTCTGAGCGCCAGGCTCATCTGCCACCATGCCTTGGTGCTGGGTTTGGGGACGACTGGAGGAGCCGTCCAGCTGTGAGGTGGAATACACTTCTTGCAGAAGGAAGTCCCAGTCTTCGGCCTCCTCTGGCATTGATTCATCACTGTACTCATCAGCTAACGCGTTCTCTGAAGGGGAAAAGCAAAACATATTGATTAGGTAAGAAAAAATTAATTTGGAGAAAAGAATAAACATTAGACATGGTGGTGCATTTACAGCAGATGGGCTGCGCTCGCTGGTGGGCTACAGGCTGTGGTTTTAGGTAAAAAATGCGTTAAACTGTGCTATGCATTTCAAGAATCTGTCTGTAGTATTCTATCTCTGACATTTCAAGCAGAAACGCCATAGACGCCAGTAGGTAATCAGGGTTCTAATCATTCTCAGGTAGAACTTAATGTGCTTTCTGGTATACAAGTGAATTGCGTTGTAGAAGACAACAATAAACAGCTGCAGAGGATTTCAAGCCCAGCGCTCTCTCAGTATGGCACCTTTTACCAAATCCACACCCTACATTGACTAAAGCAGCTAAAAATGATTCAAGTGGTAGTTAAGAATAAAAACTCACTTAACCTTTCTATAATGTATGTCAATGACAGGGCAATCTGTCTAAGAAGATCACTAGACACAGAGATTTCTATCAAACATACCCATAATCAATGTTGTATGTACATGTTAATAGAGAAACATTTTTCTGTTGGACCAGGTCTCAGAGAAGCACAATTATATATCATACAAACTATTAGAGAATCAATGGCCTACCACACCACCCAGGAGAAAATCACATTTCTACTAAATGATCCGACAGAGAAGCAACTTACTATGATGCTGAGTAATACATAAGCACTTGTATAAGATGCACGTTATTAGGGAAGCACCTCATTAAAACAAAGGCTGAGGAAGAGTCACCTTTGTATCTTCAAGGCACTGGATAAGCACCTTTCTACCAGACAGGGCAATGATTAATACCGTGAACAATATGCAGCTTTACTTGTCAACCGAGAAGACCCTGCCAAATGTGGATTCCACCCCAAGGATGAGTTATCAAGAATAAACTAGTGACTTACCTGTAACAACAGTTTTGAGGCTTGAAACTTTTATAGATTCAAATGTTTTACATTATTCTGCCATCTAGTAGTTGAGTCCAGAAAGGTATTTGTGATTTCATTTTAGGCATCAAACAAAGGAGGGGTCTTCCTGACTCCCTCTCAATATTTTTTTGAAGCATAGTCAGTGGCCTTGTCTGCAGTGGTTTCTGCAGCTTTTGAACCAGAGGACTCCGTTCTAATTTTGCTTTCTTCAACTGACGTATGTTTCCCATCCAGTATGTTTTCCTAGCCTAAGAGACCGATGTACACACACAGCCACAGATGTATCTTCCTGAGGCATTATAAGATTTTGCTTTTCCTGCAATAAAAAGATCTTCTTGGATGTAGTGTCCTACCTGGCACCCTAGCTGACGCACACATGTTGGGGGGGGGGGAGGGGCTGGTCCTGGCACCTGCATCAATAAAAGGGCATAGCTATCCATATGCGGCCATTTCAAAGGGAAGCTGCCATGTAAGTGTGTTCGTGCGCGCTGGGCACTGTAGGCTGAAGCCACTCCTGGACTCCACCATACTGGTGATGATGTCCAGAACCCTTGGCACATGAACATACCATCTACACAGAAAGGCAGAACAACTCAGCTAAAGTCTATTCAATAAACCACTTGCAAAGCAGCAACAGCCCTTGGCGGCTCAACACCTGAGTCCAAAAATAGGCAAACTCACTGATCAGCATTAGGTCAGAAAGCAGCACATGAGCTGCTGTGGACAACCATATCTCAAATTGACTGGAGCGCTGACCACAACACCAAGGCCCCATGAGGTCGAGCTCACGGGGAGAAACAAAACCAGCTTAGAAGAAGTCAGACAAAGAGCAAATAAAAGTAAGCACCATGCGTTTCTCCTTAACTCCCAGCATCACAAACCTACAACAACTAAGCATAGCACGTCACTGCAACCCACGAGTGAAGGAGGTGCTTGTATACCATGACCAACAGCAAAATCACAGGCTGGGAAGGAGAACAAAGCACAGGTTCTAAAGGGTGAAAAGGTCAGTCAAGGATGGCAGACTTTAGAGGGTGCACCAATTAAGTAGGGAAACAAATAATTAATTACTCCCATTTAGGGGACTAGCCTGTCCGACAACAGCAGCACCTAAAGTAGAATGGTGTTACGAAACAAAATAACTACTTTAAGACCATGAAAGAGACAGCTGGTGGGATAAAGAGGTCTCTCCTTCTCCATTACGCTGGAGAAGAGATATTCAAACTATTTGCGAACCTGAGAAATACAGGATACTAAGACCACTACAATGGCAGGGGAGGTCCTGAAGCACATTTCAACCCTCACTTCAATCCAGACTATGAAGGATTTAAACTAAAACAAGCCAAACAACGAGTATACAAATCCATAGATGGGTCCTACGCATGCCTGAGGGATCTGGTCCGCATGTGCATGTTACCAACTCAACGAAGGAGGTCGGGCACAACTCCTATTGGGATGCAAAAGAGTGGCATACACAAAATGATACTCAGCAATCTGAGTATGTTCTGGTACTGGTCCAATGCCATGAACTACCCACTGCCAGAGCTTAATACATGGATTCCATTTTAGACAAGATGCCGATCAAAGAACCCAATGCTGAAACTTCAATTAAGCCAAAACCCTTCAACACCATATGAGGCAGGTGCTGCTCGAGAAGATGCCCACCAATGCACCTAAGAGAGTATTTCCCATTGACCATGCGGGTAGTGTGGAACAGAGCCATACCCAGCAGTCCTGTGCCCAGCTCATCTCGTGTGCAGAGAGAGGGGAGCACGGCATTTCTTGAGAAGCACCAACCTCCATGCAGCCACATCAGAATCAGACAATGCAAGCAGCACATTGTTCACATTATCTACTCTTCCTGCCCATTTTGAGGATGATAACGAGGGGGGGGGGGGCGGACAGCGGGGGGGAGGGTGGACGGGCAGCGGGATACACAAAGACACGGACAGCGGGAGGGGGGGCGGACAGCGGGATACAACCATGCGGTACCGTGCCATTAGACTAGACAGCTTCCATCTGGGCGACATGCGTTTCCTTTCCTTTCGGGCAGGACTATTTAAACAAGCAACCTTCTTCCTCACAACAGGCATTCCCTCACTTCTGTAAGGTGATGGTCTTGCATAGATATGCTCCTTACTCCTTTAAAGGGAGAGATATTAGATTAAAGATGTGATTTTATGGTTTGGCGTAGACCATCCGCAATCTTTAAATTTGCATCAGCATAGAAAGAAAGTGCCCCCTCACCCCATCCCTTTAAACAAACATCAGGGAGGGGGGCGGGAAAGGCACGGACAGCGGGAGGGGGGCGGGAAAGGCACGGACAGCGGGAGGGGGGCGGGAAAGGCACGGACAGCGGCCCTCTTAAATATCCCCAGGGCCCACTGATCCACTGTTTGAGATGACAATGTGTCCCATGTACAGACCCCAAGGACCCACTCTTAGATATCACAGCATCACACTCTCAGAGCCACATTAGAACCTATTTGTGGCGATCCAAGCACCCGTGCTCAAAGACCACAAAGATCCATTCTAAGCGATTACAAAGCACTTTCAAAGATCCCAGGAACCTACCAGTAGAGATTTAAAAGTCCACTTTTGGAGATTCCAAATAACTCACTCTTAGAGACCTTAGAGAGTCAGATGACCCGTGGGTAGCGGCCCTTTTTTATAAGATCCCAAGTAATCCTCTCTTGGAGACCCAGGGACCCCATATTTGAGCTCCTAAAGCCCCCACTCATAAAGATCTTAAGAACCACTCTGAGAGAGCTCAAAGGCCCACTCCTTAACAACCCTAGGATCCACTCTCACAGATCCCATGCTATGTGCACGCTGTAGAACGGCCCAATAACTGATGCCCAGAGCTCCCTTGTGCCCATCTGTAGAAGAGCATAAGGACCACTCTTACAGACCATAACAGCTCAAGTGTCTACTTTTCATTGGAAGGTCCCACTGCAGAGATCCGGCTGACCTACTCCGGAGACGTACACGTGACAACAGGAGTCTATTTCCCGTGCACACACACCAGTGACTGCACCTCCCAAACTGCAGCCACAAACAATTTACACTCTCCCGTCTGTCTGGTGCCCGGGCGGCACTTCCACCCCGGTACCTCGCCGGAATGCCCACCACGGAGCACAGTGGGACGTGGCCCCGTGTTTATCACCCACATATCAACTTTAAAAAGTGAAATATACACAGGAATCGGGGCTGCCTTGGGGCAGACTGCACTTTGAAAGGGAACAAAAGAAACAGCATTGAAAGGGGCCAAGTCCTGGTTATCCAAATGGGTGCCGTCTGCTGGGGAAGGCAGAGGGAGATAAAAGAGGGATTTATTCCGGCACGGAGCCGCCCTTTGAAGTCTTTTAGCGCGGTCTGCACAGAGCACATGACAGCTGGCAGGGCAATGCGCCTCACACTGGCCCCTCTGTGCGCCCGGCGCTCAGCCCCGCTTCCTCTGTACAACATCCTCTTCTAATGCAGCGAGTGAGTGTCTTTCTGGCCCAGGCCTGTGGCGCACTGCGCGCACCCAGGCGCACTTCACCCGCACCAGGGCTGGCCTCTCCCGTCCCCTGCCAGCATTACGGGACAAAAGCTGCATCTTCGTTCCATGTAAAGCCGCCCCTTGCGTTTCTCTCTTGCCCCATCAAACCGGGCATCCTTCAGGCCTCGGTGGCAATGACCCAAGAGAGGACAGAAGAAAATATCACACGGACAGCGGGAGGGGGGCGGGCAGGCACACTGACAGCGGTAAAGCAAAAAATTAATGAACCATCCCCTGAACTGACATCAAACCGAGGCTAAACATTGAGAGTAATCTAAAGCAACATGAACCATGAACTTTTAAAAAGTAGCCACAGAGACGACAGTGGTTGCAGCTGGATGGCCTAGCATAAATCGCGTGCTAAGAGTATCAAACAATGCCGGAGACACGGACAGCGGGAGGGGGGCGGGAAAGGCACAGACAGCAGGAGGGAGGGCAGGAAAGGCACGGACAGCGGGAGGGGGGTGGGAAAGGCATGGACAGCGGGAGGGGGGCGGGAAAAGCACGGACAGCCACAATCAAAAGCACTCACCTGGGCCTGGACTTCCTCCGGCGGCGGTCGGCCGCGGAATGACCAAAAGAAACATGGACGACCAAAAAAATAAACCCCGCCCACCGCCGCACTGACGTGATAAAAGGGGCTGGATGAGAAAAACATCGCCGGAACGCCCACGAGTCGCCTCGCAGAATGACGGACGCCTCTCTCTTCCAATGGCTAGCCTCCATTTATGGAGCTAGCCAATGGAACAGAGAGGCGGGAATAAGTCACATACTGGTAATCAAAAGGTTTTCGCCTGCGCCGAAAAGCTGCGCGGCGCAGCTTTTGACGAGGCGGAACCTAAAAAGGTGCCAGGGCCTATGTTGTGGGTATTGTACACACCTTTGTAATCTTGAGTACCACAGATCAAAGCAAGTTAATGTATCACCATTTTTTTCCATGCATGTTGAGTTGTGCCGGTACAAATGCTTGAAAACCGGAATATCCTGAACAGCCAAGGTATTCCAAAACATGATAACAAAATACCTCTTGGGCCTCACTGGAGTTCTTAGTCGGACCCTCCAGCATTTCGCGATTCACAAAAAAATTGAGAAATCAGCTGGCAAACGTGATGGCAGCGATATTTACCAAACCAGCAGCAAGAAAGGTCTCCCGGCAGGTGTAAAAATGTATTTATGCCATTTTATTGGCTGTACGCGCATGCGTCAAGGGTAAATGGCGCTGTACAGCCGTAGCTGCCTGCTTCCTGCATTACAATTTTGATGAAAGGGGAGCGAGAAAAGGAAAGTATTGCTTCTGCTCTCCAGCTTGCAGGCACGACTGCTGTTCATGTAATTGCAGGAAAGAATGTCGAAAATTAGGATCCCAGCACGGGGACGGGCAGAGAAGGAAAAGGATTCTGCCTTTTCCTTTTTGCGCAGAGAATGCAATGACAGTGTCCACTTCTGCTCTGCCGCTTCAGCTCCCCCCCTTTCTTTTTTCCTCTCTCTTATTCCCTCTCTTTGTCTAGCAGCTCCTCCTCTCAAACTGAAAACCGTGATTTCAGAAACACTCTTCATCCTCTCTTTCCTTCTTTTGTTTATTTGTTCCCCTGTGAAATGGATCCAAAAAAGAAAAACACTGCAAAAATGTGTTTTTCTGACATTTTTCTATTCCAAAGCAGCACTTGAAATGGAAAAATAGATGTGCAGGTACTCTGTACCAGAGTACCTGCTTGTTTCTGAGAAGTGCCGGTACTCTCCAATTAATTGTATTGCATTTCTCTTCTGGCACACTTTCTCTCAAAATAAATAAGTGCTGGTATTCCGCACCGGACCATACCGGCCCATTTAAAGCACTATTCCGAAAGTGCAGCTGCGGAAATAAAAGGTTAAAAATATGAAAAATAACTAAATACAGCCAGACAGAGTGGTAGCAAAGTGGCCAGATTGATTTTACTCGCACCCAAACACAGTTGCACCACTCTACAGAGTTTGACAGTGAAGCGCTACTTTTGTTTTTCTTATCTTTCTTTGAATAGCATTTTCCCCCGGGCGGGGAACTAGTGCACCAATCCTGGAGGTACTGCAATATGTGGATTGGAAAACAAAATGTGTACTGTGGCTCGGTGTTCAGGGAAGTGGTCTTTTTACCATACTGCTTACGTTCTGGAAGGATATATGCAATGGACATTGAAATGGGTCAATTCCGTGCCCTGTAGTCATATCCTTAACTTATCAGGCAAAAGCGTCACTGATTTCTGAATGGTGAGTGTAAAAGCGTTAAAGTAACCATGTTGTTCCTGCTTACATTCCACATGCTTTACTTAATTTTGCATTCCCTAGGAGAGTTTGCTTTTCCAGGATGTTGATACTTTTTTTGTAGGCAGCATATTGCTCTTGTCTAGTGCGTAAATGGAATTGTGCCGCATCTAGGTGTTTATAGTGGGGCACAATTGGGTTGTAGTTGACATAAGTGCGAGTTTCTCTCAGTCAATCAATCAATCACTGCATTTATAGAGCGCGCTACTCACCCGTGAGGGTCTCAAGGCACTGAGGGGGAGGGGGCGCTGCTACTGCTCGAATAGCCAGGTCTTGAGGTGTTTCCTGAAGGTGAGGTGGTCCTGGGTCAGTCGTAGGTGTGCAGGGAGGGAGTTCCATGTTTTGGCTGCTAGGTAGGAGAACGATCTTCCTCCGGTGTTGGTTCTGCGTATCCGTGGGACGGTTGTTGAGGTATTCAGGGCCCATGTCGTGGAGCGCTTTGTGTGCGTGAGTGAGGAGCCTGAACGTGATCCTCTTGCTGACGGGGAGCCAGTGCAGGTTTCTCAGGTGGGCGGATATGTGTCTGTGGCCAGGGTTGCCGAGGATGAGTCGTGCGGAGGCGTTCTGTATGCGTTGTAGTCGTTTCTGGAGTTTGGCGGTGGTTCCTGCGTATAGGGCGTTTCCGTAGTCCAGTCGGCTGGTGACGAGGGCCTGGGTGACGGACTTTCTGATTTCGGTGGGGATCCACTTGAAGATTTTTCGGAGCATGCGCAGGGTGTTAAAGCAAGAGGACGAGACGGCGTTGACTTGCTTGGTCATTGAGAGGGAGGAGTCCAGGATGAATCCCAGGTTGCGAGCGTGGTCCGAGGGTGTCGGCGCGGAGCCCAAAGCCGTGGGCCACCAGGAGTCATCCCAGGCGGGTGGGGATTGTCCGAGGATGAGGACTTCCGTCTTGTCTGAGTTCAGCTTCAGGCGGCTGAGCTTCATCCATTCTGCGACGTCTTTCATTCCTTCCTGGAGGTTGTTTTTGGCGGTGGCTGGGTCTTTGATGAGAGAGAGTATCAGCTGGGTGTCGTCGGCATAGGAGATGATGTTGATGTTGTGTTTGCGTGCGATGGAGGCGAGGGGGGTCATGTAGATATTGAAGAGGGTTGGGCTGAGCGAGGAGCCTTGGGGGACGCCGCAGATGATCTTGGTGGCCGCTGAGCGGAAGGGAGGGAGGCGGACTCTCTGGGTTCTGCCGGAGAGGAACAAGGTGATCCAGTCCAGGGCCTTTCCTTGGATCCCAGTGTTGAAGAGGCGGGTTATTAGGGTGCGGTGGCATACGGTATCAAAGGCTGCCGAGAGGTCCAGGAGGATGAGAGCGGTTGTTTCTCCGTTGTCCATCATGGTCCTGATGTCGTCAGTGGCTGCGATGAGGGCGGTCTCGGTGCTGTGGTTGGCTCGAAATCAGTGGGGCAGTATGGTGTTTAGTGGGGGAGGGGATGTGACACCATGGTCAGAGCTGCCAAATTTGGAACTGGGGAACCTGGTTCTGAAGGATGATTATTGTGAGATGTATGGCCTGTTAGCACTACCCATAAAAGGGAGTAAGTGTACACGACACAAGAGGAGGCTGTGTGACTGCACCCAGGGATCGAAGGGGGGCTGTGTGACTGCACCCTGGGAGCGAAGGGGGGCTGTGTGACTGCACCCAGGGAGCAACAGGAGCTGCATGACTGAAACCAGGGAGCGAAGGGAGCTGCATGACTGAAACCAGAGCGTTAAGGGAGCTGTGTGACTGAAACCAGGGTGTGGTGAAAGTGGTGCCCTGGCATGGGTGCATACATGGGCGCTAGAGCATACGAGGGAGAAATACAGCCCCCTCCCATGAGGTTAGTAGATTGTAGCTGTGCATTCGTAGACCTGCAGAAACTTTAAACATGCCTATTTCAAAGTGGAATACTATGCAAAAACAGGTGCCATTGATTTAGGGCTGAAAAGGAATGATTACAAGTAAAATAAAGTGCCGCAATAATGCCACTAAATTTTCCTTTTTGTGCCGCTAAATTAAAGTTTTTGTGCAGCGAAATTTGCAAATCTATGCCACAATATCCTGGGGGGTCTGCTTAATGTGGACAATGACATGCCTATACACTCAGGAACAATAAAAGAGCATCACAGAAGAGTCAAATAAGCCATTCAGAGGATATCTGACTGTGGGCTGACCCTTCCAGGCAGAAATGTGTACTTCTGACAGAAATGGTGGAGTTCTATTAAAAAATATACTCAAAGCAGGGAGTGAAAGTAGAGCCAAAGAAAGCAAAGGAAACCGAAGAAGCTGAGAGTGAGAGTGGAAGTCAGGAGCTTCCTGGCATTGGCCACATATTGTGGCTGGTTCATCCACAATCTTACAATATTTAAAGAACCCCTACATCAGGTAACCAAATAAAATAGTCACTGGAAACAGACTGGAGAGCACCAAAACATATGCTAACATGGAGCCAACATGTTAAGAGGTGTGGCAAAGTGGTACTTTAATCCTACTTTGAAAACAAAATTAGTAGTGGATGCCAGCCCAGTGAAACTGGGATCTGTTCTGCTACAACTCCAGGAAAATGATTGATGGCCTCCAGTAGCATTTGCCAGGGGAGCCATGTCCTCAGTTGAAACTTAATAGTCACAAATTGAGAGCGAAGAACTTAAAATCTGCTGGGAGCATGAGCAGTTCCGGCTCTACATCTATGATCAAGAGCTGAAAGTCATGACTGATCATTAGCCCCATATGAATCTTTTTGCAGGGGCAGCACAGCCAGTGCCCCCCGCATCAAAAATGTGATTTTACAGTTACTATGATAGAAACTCACAGTAGCCTATCAACCTAGCTGCAACCATCCAGCTCATTGTATATCCTGAATCCCTAGAAAATAAAAAATGAGAGACAGCATGAGAAGGGGATGACCACAGAAACAGCACAGCCATAGGCCATCACCATTGCCGAGATCATATAAGCCACCAAAGAAGACAAATGCTTCCAGATGGATGTCCAAGCCGCCAGACATAACTCCTGGAAGACACTCCAAACTCAAAGTAGAAATATGAACTTTTAAGCCCAACAAGATCTCCTGGCTCTGTGGAGAGCACAAAATTAGCTAAGCTCATTCACAAAAGTTCAAGCTTGAAAAGATATTTGCAGAATATGGAATTCCAACTTCACTCAAGTCAGACAAAGGACTGCCTTTCCAAGGTAGTGATGTGAAGGGCTTATGGAAGAACTCAGAGTATACCACCAGAGGATAGCACCCACATGGCCTCAGGTTAGCTGATAAGTAGAGTGATTCATGCTCATCCTAAATAACACCATCAGAAGTGGATAGAACAATAAACACGGAGACCACCACCCACTCCTTGTATGAAAGTCCTGGGTTACACTTCACTGTACTAAATGTACCCCAGCACACCTTATATTTAAAAGATCCAATACCAACAAGCACTCGATTGACTCCCCAAAACCTGAACCACCAGCGTGCCCAGAGAAGTAAATTGGAAAATAATGACCACGCCAACCAACAATGAAGAACCATGAACAGTCAAACCAAGGTAGCGGACTGAGTCCAAGCGCAGGATCGCACATCCAGAAGCAACTTCAGAAACCCCCTTGAAAGTCTCCCACGATGAATGGTCATTACCTAGGGGACCTTAATCACAACCCACAGGGGATCCACAAGAGTGACATGAAATGTGGCCTTTTAAAATAAAAAATAATTCAGCACCCCTTTCACCTAAGGACAAGACCATGAAGCAAAAGATGAGGAAAGTGAAGAAGCAGAAGGTTGTGATCTGGATTTCAAGAACCAACCCCGTAAGCTTGTGATGGTAGAAGAGACACCCAGAACTAAGGGGCCCGACAAGAGGTGTGCTCAACTCTAATTTCAGAGCCGTGGCTGTACCAGCCTAGATGTGCCCGGTATAAAGGTCAGTGAGACTGAGAGACCCCTATGCTGACCCCACAAGGGGCACACACTTCATAGGAAGGGAAGGAATAATTGGTTATTTTGTATTTCTGTTCATGTTTGGAAGGAATGCTGTGTGCCACCCCGCACTTGTCACTGATGCACACCCTGGGAGAACAGGTACGGTTCTTGTCACAATAAAAAGGCATGGCTGCACATGAGCAGCCAGTCTGCAAGCAATTTGGCATGTGGGTGAGTCCTTCCTCCACACTAATTAGTACTTGACACAGTTGGCCACAGTCACTCTCCCGACTGCACTACATAGGGCACATGTTTGGCTACATCCAAATCTGTGGTTCATCATCAGATCTTCAGACTCTTCTGTTCTCTCAATTCTATCTGGCCGCTCATCATCTAAAAAACCAGTTCAGACAAAGTACTATTACGCTTTACATTGTGTAAAGTGCCCACCACTGTTTCTCGTGAACATGTAGGATTCTGGATTTAAATTTGTCAAACTCACTACACCCTTTGGACTTATGGCACTAGAAGAGGTTGCAAACTCTGGGGTCTATTCACAAACTGCATTTTGTAGTACTACAAAATGCTATTCGCAAACATACATGAAGAGTTGACACCTCGGTCTCTCCTAACCTATTCTGTATGAAGATCTCCACCCCGACTGTGGAGCCGCTGCACACGTAAGTATATGCTTAAGTAGTTAATGTGAAAGGGACAGAGGGGAGTGGCTGGGAAATGGGGAATTGCTACTACTAAAGTGCAGGGAATATGGATGTTTAAGGAGGGGTTTAGCAAGATTCAGAGAGGGGTTTAAAAAGGACATGTATGCATCCACAAAAGAATAAACCCAATCCTATTCACAAACTACACTTCTAAAGTTACCACAGCCAAGAAGGGGTCGAAGACGGTAGTAAATTACTTCAGCTCAGAGCTTAACTAACCCCAGCACAACAAATCCTCCCATATATAAGATTGGAGTGAGGGACTTAAAATAAAACCCAAAAGGAAATAATGGTAAATGAAATACAATTAATTTAAATTGTTAAAAATATAAATACATATAATTTAATGTTGAAAATGTATACAAATAGTACATATTTTTAATTTAGTTATAAAACATTTTACTAATATTTTCTGCATTTTAAAAATAATGTAACAAAAGATTTCATTATATCCATGTAATTAAACCCTTAATTTTAATAATATTTTTTTTAATTTAGTCGGGATTAAACTCTAAACTTGAGAAAAATAACTAATGTAATTTAATATATTTTAAATATTTTAATTTTTAATTTAACATTTAGGGAATTAAATTAAAAAAAATACTTTCCCTACACTGTACAACATGAAGACTCTGCCATTTGGCAGAGATCTCCATATACCATAGAGATATCTCTACTCTTGTGGCTGGCATCTCCACATGGTAAGGTATAGGGAAAATTAATGCAGTTTATTAAACTTGGAAAAAATGTGTTAATGTAGTTTCATGTTGTAAATGTCATTAATAGATTTATTAGGTATAAGTAAACAGAGTGCAACGGCACAAATAACCATATTTTCAAATAAATCGTTTATTATTGTAAATATATTAAATTGAGTACGTTTTTTTCTCAAGTTAAAATTAAAAAATACATTTTCAACTTAAGCAAAAAAACATTTTATATAATGCATTATTAAAAGGCATGCACATATTTAATAGTAATATATTTATATGTAATACAATTTATCATTAAATACATTTTCAACTGCAATAAGGTTATTACAGTATTTTATAACTATCTAATATTGACGATATTATTTAACATTAAAATATACGTAATTATATTTGTAACTATTTTAAATAATTTAATTTAAATTAACATTATTTCCTGTGGGGTTTACATTTAAGTCTTTGCCTCCAATATTTTCTACGGAGCGTGCTGCTGTAACAGGGGTAAATAGTCGCCTTTCGGGCTTTCTGGAGGCCAACTCCCTCCTGGGCGACTCCCAAACGGGTTTTCGGCCCGGTCAGGGGACTGACACTGCCCTGCTGGCAGTCGTGGAGAATGCGAGGAGCATTCTGGATTCAGGGGGATCGGTGGCAGTGATCCTCCTGGACCTCAGTGCTGCTTTTGATACCGTAGACCATCAGGTACTTCTCCAACGGCTGTCGGGGGTGGGAGTCTCTGGGGTGGCCCTCAAGTGGTTCGCTTCCTTTTTGGAAGGCCGCACATTTGAGGTGTGGGAAGGCCAGGAGAAATCACCCTCCATTCCTCTCCAGTGTGGTGGGCCTCAGGGCTCCTCGTTGAGCCCTACCTTGTTTAACATTTATATGGCCCCTCTGGAGAGTGTGGTACTGCCTCTGGGTATTAAGATCATCAGCTATGCTGATGATACCCAGCTGGTGGTAGGCCTTTCCCAGTCGGATTACCAACTTGACCGGCTCCACTTGTGTCTGGATAAGATCCACACCTGGATGTGCAGCTCGGCTCTCAAGCTTAACGGTTCCAAAACGGAACTGATGCTGCTGGGGAATTCTGTTCCATCTTTATCTCCTAGCAGCTGGCCCGACTGCTTGGGACCGGTACCTTCCCCCAAGCAGGAGATCAAGAGCTTGGGGGTGTGGCTCGAGCAGGATCTCTCTTTTAAAACGCACGCCAAAAAAACAGCAGGCGTGTGTTTTGGGCTGCTCCGATCAGCTCGGAAGATTCTGCCTCTCCTTCCAGTAGCTGCCAGGAGGTTACTTATCCAGGGGCTTATCATCTCGCGGCTGGATTTCAGTAACGCATTGTTCCTGGGTGCGCCAGAGTCTACCCTGAACAAGCTGCAGCAAGTGCAGAACGCGGCCGCTAGGCTCCTGACGGGCCTTCCTAGGCATCAGTCGGCTCGCCCTGCGCTGGAGGCGCTGCACTGGCTCCCTGTCAGGGAAAGGGTGAAATTTAAGTCACTCTGCATCGCCCACAAAATTTTGCATGGGGCAAGCCCACCCATTCTGGGAGATATGGTTCAGCCTTATAAGGCCTCCCGCTCGCTCCGTTCCGACGATCTACATTTGTTGCAGGTTCGGAGGGTGAGGAAGGCAAGAACCGGTGGCAGAAGGTTCTCTATAAATGTAGCCACCTTGTGGAATTCCCTCCCTTTGCACCTGCGAGCGGAAGCGAGTCTTCTACGGTTCCGTAAACTTTTAAAGACGTTTTTATTTTCTGTCTAGTGCCTGCACCTTTGTGGTAACGTTTCTGTCTGGTTGAGCGCGGGGATGCCCAAGGGTAACCAGGCGCTATATAAAATTCATTAATAATAATAATAATAATAATGTGGTGCTGGATTTGCTACTTTTTTTTTGAGTAGTAACTTACATTTGTAAGTTAGACTCTGCCATATTTTTCAGGGTGTAGAGACGTGAAATTCAACACTTTTTTGGAATGTTACACTCAGAATAGCCAAAATAGTAAAGTCACTCAAAAATGTAAGAGCACATTTACACATTTAAATTACTCACAAGTGTAACTTAGCATTTTGAAGAGCCCCGCATGCTTGTGTCTTTTTGGGATAATTTGTGGTGGCATTTTCGACAAAGCCTACATAGAATATTTGCCAAAACATTGTTTTTCAAGGTTGAGAGGAGGCACTGAGATTACTTTCACACTGTAAACATGCATTCTCTGACACTCTGTCGAGGCATTATGAAATATCGGTCTCCCTGGGTTTTGTCAGTGATCTCTTATCATCCTCAAAGAATTAACTCCGCACTTTCTGCATTCATTGCTGAAAATGTGCCTTCCTAGTCCTAATAATCAATGTTGCCTTTGTTCTTTAGTCACAAAATGACCATCAGTGCAGAGCTTCCTTTTTTCTTTCCAGACTCAATATTGAAAAAGTGGACCTGGTAATGGCATCAAAGTAATGGGGCATGGTGGTTAACGCTTCAAGTAATAGGATAGCAAAGCCCAAAATGAAAACCTTAGGTTGAATGCCTCATGCTTCCTAACCATTAGCTGACGGAATAAGGCACAGCAAGTGGATCTAGAATAGGTTCACTCTGCAGAACACATTTTATAATAACTTGCTAGCTTCTTGCAAACCACGTCTTCATTGTGTGGAAGTGGCTGGAGAGAGCTGAATGGTTGTTTTAGGTCTCAACAAGATCTTCTGCCATTTATGACAGTTACAAAGCAATTCTCATATATAAATATGTATATTTTTAATAGTACCTACCCGTAACCGTGATGTCACGGATTATATGTTTTCCATACATTTGAATGCCTAGAACACTGTTGGGGAAACATATTGAAATAGTTCATTCAAAGTTCCTTAATAATTGTGCTGTTTTAGGTGTAGCCAATCATTCACAGCCTCAAGGTGGTAAGAGAACATTACAAAGACCCTTACAATGAGCAATAGAGTTGCAGGTAACCAATGTTATCCATATTCTGTCCTCTGACGGGAGCATCTTCAGATTAGCACGAATAGGACAACGTGTTAATATTTGAATGAGCAACAGGGGATGGCAATCAGAAAGACCAAATCTATGATCATGGTCTCACCAGCACAACATCAAATCTCCACTTTTTTCCTAGGAGTACTGTCAACTGAAAGTATACAGAGTAAGGGATCATCAATGTACACTGCAAGAAGTTAACTAACTCTTATAGCTCAAGTAGCGACAAACAAGCAGAATGAAAGTTAGTCCAAGAGGGGATAATCCTTTAAGAAAGGAAGCATTTTCTACTAATTGTTCTACTGCAGTTCTAACTTTCATGGTGTATTTTAACATTCCAACAAGAATTGAAGTTTTCCTTTAATAACAATTCTATCGATTTTTCAGGGTTAAGAAAAGAAGATCATTTGAGGGGTCAAGTATTTCCTTTCAGTGAATTATTGGCAAGAAAGAAGAAAGAGGGCCGCTCAGGTGCAAGTTCAACCAGGAGTGGAACTCCAGTGAGTTTCCAAATGCACAGTATAAGGCCTGCAATGGGAACCATCCCTATACTGAGGAATTGTGCACAGCAACTGCTGGGCTCTGACAAGATGCTGAGGACAATGTATTGCCTCTTCAGTGCTTGCACATCTGGTAGGCTTCTTAGAGTTTCCGTACTTCCAAGGCAGACTGAGCATGCATCTCACACTGAATCATTTCAACAAGGTAAATCTATTGACCTTCTGAAAAGAGCACAACTTTCAAAGGGCACATGTATGATTTTGGTATGCACCTTATGTTTCAAGAGAAAAAACTGTACCCATCAATGTCTTCAGAATGTAAGGCCGAAGGTAATGTCTATAGCTGCAAGGTCCATTAATTGTTTTTATTTTATTTTATAGATTTCTAAAGCGCGTAGTCACCCCCAGGGGTATCCCAGCGCTGAACCTATTACCACCAGTGGAAGATAGTCGGGAGTGGGATGGATGGCTCAGGGAAAGAGTAGGGTTTTGAGGGCCTTCCTAAACCTTAGAAGGTTTGGTTCTGTTCTGAGGCTCAGGGGCA
Source organism: Lissotriton helveticus (assembly GCF_964261635.1). Classification (NCBI taxonomy): domain Eukaryota; kingdom Metazoa; phylum Chordata; class Amphibia; order Caudata; family Salamandridae; genus Lissotriton; species Lissotriton helveticus. Next base: position 1,540,629,917 of record NC_136068.1, on the reverse strand, counting down.
GTGTGTTCCATTTTTTCCCCGTATTGACCGAGAAGCGGCGGCCACCGAACCGGGCCTTCCTCACCTTGGGGACCGTGATGAAGTTCCCATGTTCGGAGCGGAGCGCTCTTGTGGGTCGGTAAGGAGTGATCCAGTTCCGCAGGATAGGAGGGCCAGCATTGTGCAGTACCTTGTGGGCCAGACATAGGGCCTTGAAGGTTACTCTTTCCCTAATAGGGAGCCAATGCAGCGTCCTCAGGGCGGGCTTGGCAGATGTTCTTGCCGGGGTGTTTGTGAGGAGTCGGGCTGCGGCATTTTGGGCTTTTTGAAGAGTTTGGCTTCTGGGGATCCTAGGTATATGGCATTACAGTAATCCAGCCTCGATAAAATTAGGCCTTGGATCAGCAGGAGGCGCGATTGGAAAGGTAGTAGGGGGAGTACCTTCCTGCATGATCTCAGTAGTCCGTAGCAGATGCCGGCAGTCTTTCTTGCCTGAGTCCTAAAGGAGAGATCAGTCTCTAGCCATACTCCGAGACTCTTGACCTCAGTCTTGGGGGTAGGGGGTTCACCCATGCAGGCGGGCCAGATGTTCGGGGGGAGGCTCGTGGTGTTATGCCCTAGGAGCAGGATCTCTGTCTTGGAGCCGTTTAGTTTCAAGGCAGAGTTGCTCATCCACTGATGTACACTGGTTAGACAGTCGTGGAGATTGGAGGGCTCTAGCCTGGGGTGGGAGAGCGTTACCACCAACTGAGTGTCGTCGGCGTAGCTGACTATAGATACTCCAAAAGGTGACACTAGTTCCTCCAGTGGGGCCATATACACGTTAAACAGCGTGGGGCTCAGGGATGAGCCCTGAGGCACGCCACACTGGAGGGGAATGGAGGGGGAGCGGCTTTCACCTTCCCATACTTGGAAGGAGCGTCGGGAGAGAAAGGATGAGAGCCATTGTAGTGCCCTGTCTTTCACCCCGATATTATCGAGACGGTGAGTCAGGACCTGGTGACTGACTGTGTCGAAGGCCGCACTCAGGTCCAGGAGGACCACTGCCACTGATCCTCCTGTATCGATAATTTCCCTGGTCTTTTCTACTGCAGCCAGGAGGGCGGTGTCCGTGCCCTGACCTGGTCTGAAGCCCGTCTGGGAGTCATTGAGGAGATAGTTTGACTCCAGAAAGTGTGATAATTTTTTATTTGCTAATTTTTCTGCCACCTTGCCTATCCAAGGGAGGAGTGAGATGGGTCTATAGTTGGATAGGTCGGCAGGATCTAGCGATGGTTTTTTAAGGAGTCCTTTGACGATAGCTTCTTTCCAGTTCGAGGGGACTTCTCCCAGTGCCAGTGAGGTGTTAATAAGGGCTGTCAATTGAGGAACTATGGCCTGAGGGATGGTTTTGACGAACCGTACCGTACAGGCACTGGGTCACTGGGGGCTCCGCTCTTGGTTGAAATAATTGAAATAATGCAGCTTTTGTTTAAAATAGCGGGCTAGTTAAGCTTCCTTGCATTGCAAACGTGTAAGCCCTTCAATGTTCATCCTGAGTTTAACTAAATGCTACTGGCAGTAAGGACAGACAAATGGTTTCTCATTACTTATGACAAATCAATTGTTTGTAAACAGTCTGGTGATCCAGTCGTTTAGACCATGTGTCTAAGGAAAGAGAAATAAGAGGAGGATTTGCGAGGCTGCACCTTGCTGTGATGAAAGAATTACTATGAAAGGAAGCTTCCTCTAACTAAGGTAAAAAATCTGAGCATAAGGAAATTCACCTTACCATACTATTCATTACTGAAGAAGTCTGATCTTGGAAGCATTTGCATATTCGTCAAAATCTCTGTGAATTTGTGGAAATTATGAGTTAGATGAAGGCACTGATGTCTAAAGGTTCTCTCAAGGTTTGGCTTCAACCATTTCTTGGAAATTGAAAGGAATGGAATGAGCTGACCTAGAGCACCAAGTAGTTCAAAGTTTAGCTTTCTATCAGGAGGTAGTGATAGCAAGAGAGTGAGGTGGTAGTGGTAATGACCCAACAAGCATCAACCAGAAATTAATTCCAACAGAACCAGCTTTTGAATTTGTGGATGAAGGCATTTTAGCCTTTTCTACATCTGGAGAATGAAACATAGAACTTTTATACAGGTCCAGTTTCATTTTGAGGAACACCTCGGCCTAATCTTCCTTTTCTGAGGAAGGTAATCCTCTGGCATGCTTCACACATTTTGTTTTTCTTTCCCTGAGATTTTGGAAGTTTAATGAACAGAATAGAGATAGTGATTTTTTTTTAACTTCAGGACTATTCAAATTCGTATAACACATGCTGCCATTAACTACTGTTTTCATTGGAACACTATCTCAAGCTAAAAAAAAGTGACTCCATAATTACATAAAAACAAATTGTGTCAACAAGTTTAACATTTGAAAGTACCAGACCTTCATTCAATTAGAAAAGACTCAACCTTGTTGAGAAAAATACTCATGTTTAAATACAAAATTGAACTATTGAAGAGCAAATACAAATAACCACACATCATTATTAAAAACTCTGTAACAAAGGTTTCATCTTAAACTTTGACATACCATGAAATAGCGTTGGTGTGTTCAGATATCTGCATATCATTGAGTTAAACAAGTGCACTAAGAAGGCCTCTTATAAACCACCCAATGTAAAAACTAATTACTAACTAATTACTTTAAAGGGCTAAAAAATGTCACAGTGGTCCGAGGTCCTCCCTAGAGGCACCACAATACTGTACAATTGTGACATACCTCTACCTATTAGGAACATGTGGAACATTGTAATATTCATAGACAACTGTCAGACTCTCCCTTTGCAGAGATTATTACAACAAAGATGCTGAACTGCTGAGGGGGATGTAAACTTGGGGTGATGTGTTCCAAGAGAGCTCCTACTGCTGCTTGTTTTGCCCTTCGCTACAGACATTACTCCTTCACTGGCTTTCAGCACTGGCTTTCCACCCTACCTGGATAGTGTGCAATTTGCTGCCAAAGGGCAGTGAGCCATTAAGCTTTCGAGCTTGTTTACACTTTTGAGCTTGTTCCCCTTCTCCTCCATCATTTGAAATGTATTTCTACAACTAACAAATTACTAAACTGGCTCAAGTAACGCTTTGCAAACATGACGATGAAGTGTTGGCATTTAGTCCCAGTTCACAGTCCAAAAACAGTGCAAACGTCAACAACTTTTGGAAGAGGTGCTATCAGTTGATGATTTATCAGGTCACTCAAAATGATATCACTGTACGATGCCAACTATTGCATAACAGCAGTAGCTGTTAAGGATGTTCCGTGTAAGTATTTTCACTATTTCAGTACCACGCTTTGGATTTCACCTATGAGTTGTTAACAGGTTTGCAAGCTTAGCACATAATTCACATTTTGGCCACAGGGTGTTACTTTGCAGCACATTTCTAACAAAGGCATTATGCCATAAATGTAAGAACACGTGACTATGATTACTTTACAGAAGAAAGGGCCATTAAGGGCCAGCGAGGTGAAATAAGAATAGAATGTGGTGTTGGAGCATACAACAGACCCGTGGGGTTCCTCCTACTCCAGACAGTGAATCCCGCCTCCACTCACAGCTGGCAGTGGATGGGATCTTGCTCAAGCACAGTGTTATGAGAGGACCTGGCCTCAGTACCTGTCATAAGTTTGCTGCGTTGGGAGGCTTCTGTCGCCAGCGTATAAGATAGGCTCATAATCCGCTCCCGCTGGCCCTCTGGGGAGATGGTGTACCCCTCTTCTGGATGTTGGCTGAGCCCCCTAGGAGACATCCCAGGACTGAAAACATTAAAAACATGTTAAGAATATGGGTTGTCTTGGGTTGCGGCAGACAGAGACGACAGACTAAGGAACAGCGGAACACATCTCCGGGTATTTTCTTGGTATGGCTGTTATTTTTCACACTTTCCTAAACAATAATTTGATTTCTTTGCCTTGCCTTTTTCTGGCTCACTGACAATTTTCTTTCATCTCATTGTGGTCCTGGACAAGTCTCTCCCTTAGAGTTTAACTACTAGTCACCCAAACCTTGGTGTTCATTTTGATCCAAAGTCATGTCTATTGTCCAGCCATAGCAATCTATTCCTTTTCGACCATCGACTCCCTGCTCAGTAGTTCCTAATCTCTGTCCTTGCACGATGGTCACTCCCTCTCTAAAGGTCCCGCTCTCCCCATTTCCCTCTTTCACACTGGTTTCTCTGCCTCATTCCTGTCACACAGCTGAAGTTCCTGCTATGCCTGTTTTCTCTCCTTGCTCCTATTCATCTGTATTAGGATATCTACCTCTCTTATGTTTCCCTTTATTTCCATGTCATTATTGCTGACATATTGAAATCAGGGGCAAGTGTTATTCCCATATGAATGCACTCCATAGAATCAATGACACCTGCAGATAACCATTGTGTCTCACCTCCTTGAAGACATGTTGGTCTTCACTTGTGACCCTGCTCCTCTCCTAGACTCCATGTGCTCAGGGGACAGTGGTGAACCAGGCTCCTCACCCGAGGGAAAAGATCCTTGGAAATGGCTGGGAAACTAATGCAGAAATAAAATGATAGAATGTAATTAATCCGACCCAGTTGATAAGTTGAGAACTATGTGATCAAGAATGTCACATTAAATACACTATGGGGAGGGAGTTAGAGGCTATGAACAGAATGTGAAGTAGATCACGAGAAAGAACCTGAGAAAGGTAAAAAAAGAGAAACTCTTCACCCAAGCTTCTTCCTAGAAACACTATCAGGGCAAGAAAGTAACACCTACGTAAAAGAGGAACACAACTTGCTTTTTCAAAGGCCATGAAAACATTCCTTTTTCCCAAAACGTCTGCTTAGGCTGAGGGTGACAAACAATGTGCTGCACTGAGCCTGTAGATTATTTGTTTATGTTGTGTGCATTACGAAGAGTGATTGGTGGAGGCCAGACAAGGGAGTGGGAAGAAGGAATTGAAGAGGGAAGATGAGTGGAAGAGGGAAGAAAAGTATAGAGGAGGAAAGAGCGAAAGCAAAGTGTGAGAGAAGGGGTAAGGACAAAAAAGTGGACCAATGACGAAAACAAACGGGACTAGGAAGGACAGAGAGTGTGGAGGAAAGAAGGACCAAACAGATGTAATAGAGATAATATGGGATTGAAGAAGATAGGGAAGAAAGATGGAGGAAAGAAGAAAGGAATATAAAGGGGAGCAAAGAAAATAGGATGTGGCAAAAGCAAGCAAGAAAAAGGGCTTAAAATGTAGCACAGAAAGAAACGAGGGGTTATAGGAGGAAGTGATTTATTGTGTGCAAAATTGGGTGGGGCTTCTATAGAGATATGTGGGACTTGCAAAAAGGAAGAAGGTTTTAGAGACAGATGGAGAGATCAAGCAGCCATACTCACATCAAATCTGCTTTCAGTGGTTCTACCCAGTCCATCAGTGCTGTCAGTCCTCACTGCTCTGCGCCTGGCGGTCACCAGTTTGCTGCTTGACCTCACTGGGGGTGATGCCCTGGTCGCCAGCGACAACTCCTGGCTGCTCTTGGATGTTACATTCACCGACACTAGGGCTGGTGGTGAGGATATCTCACCTCCCTTGGTCCCGGATGATCCATCAGCTGGGGCTCTGTCCCCTGGCATCACAGTGCTTCCTGGTGGTGTTCTTGAATCCAAGAACCAGGCAGCCTTGGTTTTTTCCCGCTGTGATGTTGACAGCGTGATGGGGAAGTAGCTTGTGGTAATTTTCACTAGTGATGGCTTCTGGCAATCTGGTGATTCAATAGAAGGGCTCTCTGGGTGGGACTCGGATGGTGGTGAGTTCACCTAAGCGAAAGAAGATAAAAAGTAGCAACTCTTATTTTTGTTCTTTTTAAAAATAAAAATAAATTAACTTTGTTAGAGTTTTTTTTAAAGAGTGCAAAGACATCCTTATGCAACCACTGAAAGCCTTTACACGTAAACACAGGACTGATAGTAAACAACAACCCGTAGTAAAAACCTGTACTGTGGCTACCTGGTTACAGAAGATATTGTGCTGGCTACTTGGGTTTATTTTCAACACTACCCTCTTTTATTCAACTCGTATATCACATGTATTTCCCTTTTACCATTCTTGCCCCCTTCGATCATCCTTACAAATAATATTCCTCCATCTTAATGCACACCCTCATGATTTCATCAATTTGCCCCATGTTATTGGAACTGTCTCCCTATTGATATAAGGTTTTCTCTCACACTCCCTCTGTTTCACTATAAACATGAACCCTATCTATTTTCCCCTCTTTAAACCCTCTCTTGGCTTGTCTACATCCAGTCTATATCTGCCCCTGGTTATGCATTGTAATTGATATCGTGCCTACGTGTATTTTTGGCGCATCAGGATCAGTTTCACATCTAGCCCTTCAAGTAAATACAGTAGTAAATAAATGATAAGGGAGATGAGCAGTTTTAGGTCCTTATCTGGCTGTCACGGTGAAGAAGGTCATGACAAAGTACTATTTGATCCCTTTGCCTTTAAAACCCGGATTGAAAGAGACATCCTCTGTACACTGCATTAAATAATGCCTGGATTCCGCTTGAGTGCTTTTGAGACACCTTAAAACTAGATCTCATAGGCTTGAACAGCAGACACAGATTTTGGACTCTAATAAAAACAGAGATGATGGTGTCAGGGCATTGAGAGAATCTGCACCCACCGGGCATCCCCCGTTGGTGGTGGTGTTCCTCTGTGAGCCTTGCCGGTGTAGTGCAGGTCCTGGTTTTACCCTCTCCTGGATCTGGGCCTCCTGGTGTCGCCGCATCCGTTGCATTTGTTCCTCGGTACTCATGCGCTGTTTCCGACTAGGGCCACCTTCTGCATTTCTTGTTGGCGAAGCCTGGAGAGTAGCAAGAAGAAGGGAGGGAGAAAAAAAGAATAACAGTGTCACCATTTGCAGCACTGTAATAAATGTTAATGTTAGCCAGCATAAAGGTTGATGATGGAGGGATGAATGATTGATGAATCTGCCCTGGGATTTAAATGTACCACTTGCAGGTCTGGTATCAGCAGTACGCACTGACCACGCAATCTGCTTTGAATGAAATCAGCATGTTTGCTAGGGTTCATTAATCTAGGACACTCAAATGAATCCCAAATGGGCAAGAATCCTCATGTTTCACTGACTAGCACCATGATTTCTGAAACCTCCAAGGAGCTGATTATTGATTACGAGTTGCACGGTAATGGGAGGAAGGTAAAATCACATGCAATTTTACATCCACCCAGTATCATGCAATTAAAAGTTAAAACCTCAGGAATTTTTCAAGTTGTAAAAGCACACAGAATTCTCAATTCCATAGGTTAACAAATATTTTTGGCACCAAGTCTGGGCAAGTGATGAATGTTGGCGGGGACACCTGGGTTGAGTGGGGCGGTGCGAAGGGGACCGGGAGGAAGAGAAAGGTGTTTTCCAGCAAGGGGGTGGGCGGAGAGGGGGCGACTGTTATCTTCCATCAGTCAGAAAAAAAGGTCAAAGGGTCAGGCAATATTTTCGCTTGGGATTATCGGCGGGCACAAGCTGGTCTGCCATACCCAGAAAATCCAGGATTGGAAAAATCAACCCACTTGGAATCAGGCGGTAGATTTCCATGAGATAATTCCATTCCATTTAACTCACAATAAGATTCAAAGAGTTACATGAATAACACAACTGAAATGATTAAAGTATTATGTTCTATATTGTATACGTAATATCATAAATATATAATACATAGCAATGTTTGGGGAGATGTGCATTAAGGAACACAGTGGGTAATATGGGAGTAGTAATGGGCATTTTTGAAGCAAGAGCCTTTTCTAGATTCACATGCTGTGCATTATTCCATTAGCTGGTGTATTCTAGTGTAAATACAAGGCTGAAAAATAAACCTTTACCTTTTTGGTGCCGAGACAGGTGAAGCTTGAATAGCTACAAGCCGCAAAACTGTTGCTACAGGTAAGTAACTCGTTTTGTGTTTACTGTAATGCCATAGGTGCTAAGCTTCATCAATGGAGGGGTTTCAGTTACTGCGGGCAATCAAACTTAAACTGTGCGAGACGTACATGGGCAAAAGAATATGAGCAGGTATTGAAAGTAAATTGTTATGGCACAGAACCATTCTCAGAAGATGCAATAAGATCTTGCTGTATCAACACAAGATGAAGAACTCAGGAGCCACTAACAGCTGCATGCACCTGCAGGAACATTGTTAACCATTAGACAGTGTCACTGTTAAAAAAGTAGTAATAAACAGAACAAGGGAGTGACTTGGGAATTCACTGCAATGATCTTTAAGGTAGACGTTTCAATTAATAATTTAGTCATGCGTGCGCTGTACCTTAGGTTCCGGATCTGTAGCTCCCTGCTGGAAATTGGCAGCAGGACCTTGAGAGAGGCAAGGTACAGGAGGCCCATGGGTTGGTGAACTGTGGTCAGCTAAAAGAAGAAAATATGAAAATGATGAAACTGAATACCACTCTCCTCCCCTTGACCATTTTTGTTCTGTTTCATTAAGGATGGATACATATATATATGTAGACCATGTAGCTGCTTTGAAGATGTCATCTAGGGGAATGTTCCCTAAAAATGCCACTGAAGCCCCTATTTTTCTTGTAGAGTGGGCGTTAGGAGGAACAGATAACGTACGTTTAGCTTTGTTGTAACAAATCTGTATGAATTTGACAATCCATCTAGCTATCCCAGATTTTGAAATGGGATTACCTTTGTGTGGTGGTGAGAAAGACACAAAACGTTTTGTCTTACAAAAGGGTTGTGTACTCTCTATGTAGTATAGCAATGCTCTTTTGAAATCTAGGGTATGAAGAGCTCTTTCTTCTACTGTCTGTGGCTGCGAGAAGAAAACGGGCAGTTCCACAGATTGATTGAGAGGGAAGGGAGAAATGACTTTGGGCAAGAATTTTGGTTTAGTACGCAGAACTACCTTATTGTGATGCATTTGCAAGAAGGATTCTTGAATGGTTAGAGCTTGTAGTTCACTAACTCTCCGCAAAGAAGTAATAGCTACTAGAAACGCAACCTTCCACGTTAAAAATTGTAGTTCACATTTGTGTTAGGGTTCAAAGGGAGGTCCCATTAACCATGTGAGAACAACATTTAAATTCCACACAGGTGAAGGTGGTACTCTGGGAGGATTTATTCTTTTAAGACCTTCCATAAAGGCTTTATTGGCAGGCACTCTGAATAGAGATAGATGTTGTCTGTTTTGCAGATATGCTGCTATTGCAGCAAGATGTAGTCTAATATAGGTATAGGCTAAGTTACATCTTTGGAGATGCAGTAAGTATCCTATGATGTGTTGAATAGACACATCTAGAGGATCAATATTGTTGTTGTGACAATATATTACATATCGTTTCCACTTGGCTGCATAACATGCCCTAGTGGTTGGACGTCTAGCTTCTTTTATGACATTCATGCAGTCTGGAGGAAGGTTCAGATATCCAAATTCTAGGATTTCAGGAGCCAGATCACAAGGTTGAGCTGAGCTGGGTCCGGGTGTCTGATCTCTCCACGGTTCTGTGTTAAGAGGTGTGGAGACAGGTGCAATTTATGGTGCGGTACTACAGACAGTTGTAGCAGTGAGGTGTACCACGGCTGTCTGGCCCACGTTGGAGCAACTAGGATGAGGGTGAGAGAATGCTGCTGTCGGTTGCGTACTACTAGTGGCATGAGTGGTAGATGTGGAAAAGCGTACGTAAATCTGTTTGACCAGTTCATCCATATCGCATTGCCTTTGGACAGTGGGTGTGGATATCTGGCGGCGAAGCTTGGGCATTTGGTGTTTTCGTGGGTGGCAAATAGGTCTATGTGAGGTTGTCCCCACATCTGAAAGAATGGTTAGAGAACTTGTATATAAAGTTCCCACTCGTGGGTCTGTTGTGTTTGACGACTTAACAGATCTGCTATGGTATTTTGTACTCCTGGAACACGCTGGGCTAGAAGGAATATGTTTTGAGGTATAGCCCACCGCCATATGTCCTGTGCTAGTTGAGAGAGCTGCAGGGAGTGTGTGCCTCCCTGCTTTTGTATGTAATACATGGCTGTCATGGTGTCTGTGCGGACTAACACAGTTTTGTTTGATACTTGCTTTTGGAAAGCTTTTAGTGCTAGGAATATTGCTAGTAACTCCAGATGATTGATGTGGAGTAACTTTTGTTGCGGTGTCCACCTGCCTTGTATGGTGTGTTGCAGTAGGTGGGCTCCCCAGCCGGAGAGCGATGCGCCCGCAGTCAAGATTATCTGAGGAACTGGCTCTAGGAACGGTCGTCCCTTGGAAAGGTTTTTGGTGTTCCACCACTGCAGAGAGCGATGAGTCCGACCGTCTACCAACACTAGGTCTGTTAATTGACCTTGAGCTTGGTTCCATTGACGTGATAAGCATTCTTTTAGTGGACGCATTTGAAGTCTTGCATGGGGCACTATGAAAATGCAAGAGGCCATCATCCCTATGAGTTGCATGAACACTCGTGCTGGAAGGGAGTGTTGTAGCTGAAACTTTGCTAGAAGAGATTGCATGCTGGCTACCCTTGCTGGAGTGGGATAAGCTAGCACTGTTGAGGTGTTTATTGTGGCACGGATGTACTGTTGTACTTTGGATGGTTGTAGATGGGACTTGGCATGGTTTATTGTGAACCCCAATTTGTGGAGCAGCTGTATTGTGGCATGAGTGTGTTCCACGCATCGGTTGTATGAGCTGGCTTTTATGAACCAGTCGTCAAGGTACGGGAAGAAATGGATGTGCTGTCTTCGTAAATGCGCTGCCACTACTGCTAAGCACTTGGTGAATACTCTTGGTGCTGTTGTGACTCCGAATGGGAGTACTTTGAATATAGTTGTCCGTCTATCACAAATCTGAGATACTTCCTGTGAGCCTTGTGAATGGGAATGTAGAAGTATGCGTCCTTGAGATCCAAAGTAGCAAGGAAGTCGTTTTGTGACAGGAGCGGAAGGACTTGTTGGAGCGTGACCATGTGAAAATGGTCTGACTGTATGTATATGTTTAGCGGTCTGAGGTCCAGAATAGGCCTTAGAGAGCCGTCCTTTTTTGGGATTAGAAAATATAGTGAGTAAACCCCCTTATTCTGTTTGAGCAGAGGAACTGGTTTTATTGAACTTTTTTTGTAGCTTTTGTAGCAGAGATACTACTTCTTGCTTTAACAGTGATAGATGTTCTTGTGACATTGGACACTGTTTGGGTGGTATGTTTGGGGGGTAGATGTTAGTTCTGGACAGTAACCTGACAGAATAATTTGTTGCACCCACCTGAATGATGTGATGTTGGTCCAGGCAGGAAGGAATTGTTGCAGTCTTCCGCCCACAGGAGTGGAATATTGGGGGGGAAGGGGAGGAAAGTCATTGGGTAGGGGTAGAGGCAGAGCAGGAGTTGATGGTTTTGCCTCTGCCTCTGTTGTTGTTACCCCTGTAACCCCCTCTCTGGTAGCCCTTAGTGAATGGGGATTGGCTATGGGTTTTGTAAGAAGTGGAGGGACTTTCCGAGGAGTAGCCTCTATTTTTATTTATTTTGAAAGTTTTATATAGCGCGAACAAGATCTTTGCAGATATCAGAGCGCTTTACAAAGCCGGGAGTACAACCATAGAGTGAGTAGCAGGTCATTAGGTATAGCGAAATTAAACGTAATAAGTGAGATGGGTAGGTATGTGAGGGAGCAAAGTAGAACATGTACATCAATAATGCAAATATTACAGATGAATGTGTGCATAGGTAGGTAGGTCAATAATACAGGTGAGACACATAGTCGTAGAGTTCGAGCAAAATAATACAGATCGGTGTAGAGTCTTTACAGATCCACGTTAATAGGTCAAGTGTATTTGGCCATGAGAATAGCTTTTACTTCTTTCTTAAAAAGTGTGATGGAGGAGATGAGCCTGGTTTCAGGAGGAAGTGAGTTCCAGATCCTGGGTGCCATTCCTGAGAAAGAGCGTTTATACGTTTTTTCCTTCCGGAATCTTCGAGGTTTTAGCAGAAGATTGTTTGTGCCTCTAGTGTTTCTAGATCTGCCAGAGATTGACAGCTTCTGAGTGAGGTATCCGGGAGAGCTCAGGTGTACAGCCTTGTGTGTCATGCAGGCGATTTTCAGATGTATTCTGGCTTCAAAAGGCAGCCAGTTCAAGGATTTCAAGTCAGGGGAGATATGCAAGTGTTTTTTTGACCCAGTGATGAGTCTCGCTGCAGCGTTTAGAGAAGCTCTTAGGGGTGCAGTAGTGGTTAACGGGAGACCGCAGAGGGCGATGCTGCCGTATTCAATTCGCGGGATTACTAGTGCTTGTACTGCAGTTTGGAAGTCTTTGGCTGGTAGGAAGGGTTTAAGTTTCCTCAGGGTATTGATTTGGAAGTTCACTCCCTTAGTAGCCTTGCTGATATGATGCTGCATGTTGAGATTGGAGTCGAGAGTTATGCCTAGGGATTTTGCTGAATCCATATGGTGGGTTGGACATTGAGTGCAGTTAGCTGTTTAAGCCAGGTTTGAGTGGTAGAAATCTTCGCGGGAGGTGAGATCAGAAGGAATTCTGTTTTCAGAGCATTGAGTTTGAGATGATTATCAGCAAGCCAGGATTGAGTGCTTCTGATCGTTGAGTTCAGGAGTAGAATGTCATTAGGGGATTGTAATTTGAGATATAGTTGGGTGTCATCTGCGTACATGTGAAAAAGTACATTGGATGCTTGTAGCAAGGTGGTGAGAGGTTCCATAACTAGGTTGAACAAAGTTGGTGATAGGGAGGATCCTTGGGGGACGCCTAACGAAACAGGTATTGGCGAGGACATCGGGTTGTTACTCTTGAATTTCTGCGACCTGTTGTGTAAAAAGGAGGTGAACCACTTGAGAACAGTCCCAGATAGACCCATTCTTCTGTTCAAAAGATCGAGTAAATTCTCATGTTTAACAGTGTCGAATGCTGAAGAGAGATCAAGAAGGATGAGGAGGCAGGTATCATTTTGATCTAGTATTTGAAGGGCGTCGTCAACTATGTGGGTCATCGCAGTTTCAGTACTGTGCCCTGCTCGGAAGCCTGATTGATGCGGGTTGAGGAGATCAAACTGATCAATATGTCAGTTGTAGTTGTGCGCATTTTTCCAATAGTTGGCGAGAGTGGGAATATTGGTGATGGGACGGTAGTTGTTTAAGTCGGATGGGTCGGCAGTAGGTTTCTTTAGCAAAGGTGTGACTTGTCCAACTTTGAGGGAGTCAGGGATTGTTCCTTCTTGGAGCGAGCTGTTGATAATTTTAGTCCAGAGTGGAAGGAGCAATGGGGTGAAATCTTTGACAGCGTTAGCAGGGAGGGGATCCGTGAGGTGATTGGAAGGTTTCAAGGTGCTGAGCAGTTTGCCTATTTCTTCTTCGGAGTAGGTTTCAAAGGATGACCATGTTGCATTGTTTTTAGGTTTGGTGAGTGTTATGCAGTTGGGTGTGGTGTAGAGGCTTGCATCAGTGCGGAGATCACTCTTTATGTTGTCAGTTTTTTGGGTAAAGAAAGCGGCGAAGTCTTCACAGGAGGGTGCTTCGCACAAGGTATTGAGAGGTTGGGGATGTTCCTTGGCTTGTGTTCTGATTAGCTCAAACAGTTTTCTTGGACGGTTTTTTGCTTGGTCGAGCTGGAGGCTGAAGAAGTTTGCTTTTGAGCGCTTAATTTTCCTGAATAGGCGTTTGTATTTTTCTTCAGGGTTTTCAGGTGCAGTGCAGAGGGAGCTGTTCTCCAGGTGCGCTCCTCCATTCGCATAGCTCGTCTATCTTCATTGAGACTCCCATCGTACCATGGATTGGAGATTTTAGCGGAGACTCTTTTTAGCTGCATGGGAGCAGCCTCATTAATTATTGAGGTCATGGCGTTGAGATAGTGGTCAGTCAAGGATTGGACATCTGTAGCGCCCGTAGGAGGGAGTAGGAGGTCGCGGCTGTTCGGGGGTAGGGAGTATGGGTTTAGTTTTTTTAAGTCTCTTTTCCAGACTTTAGGTCTGGAGGATTGAACCGTGTTGAGTTTGATTTTTTCATTGATGTGGAATGTGACAATATGATGGTCTGACCAGTCACAGGGTTGGATAGACTCAAGTTGAATAGCGTCCTCTTTGGCGATGATAAGGTCGAGGATAGAACCTTTCTCGTGGGTCGGGCTGTTGCATAATTGTGTGAGGTCCAGGGCGTTGAGGAAGCTTTTAAGACTATTTACCACCTCTAGTGTTGCCTCTGTATGATGAGCGACAAAAAGAACGTCTGGGAGCTTGCTGCTGCAAGGCTCCCATAGATTATGCTGTATCAGTGTCTTTTTTCATTTTTTCTAAAGACACGTCAACATTTGGGCCAAATAAATGTGTCTCATCAAATGGCTGGAGTTTTGTACCTCAGGTTTAAAACCTGAAATACATAGCCAAGCATGTCTACGTAGTAGGGTGCCGGTATTGATTGCCCTTGAGGTGGTATCTGCTTTTTACCTTCCTGTATAAGTTCATTGGCCCTATTTTTGTATTTGTCTCTTAGATGCTGCATTATGGACTCTAGTTCATCATAATGTGCCCTGTCATATCTGGCCAGCAACGCTTGGGTGTTGGCAATGCGCCAGATATTAGCTGCTTGTGACACTGTTCTTTTGCCGGAGGCGTCAAGTAGCTTAGATTCTTTGTCTGGTGGTGAGGCCTCGCCTGATGTCTGAGAATTAGCACGTTTCTGTGCATTAGACACTACTAAAGAGTCTAATGGTGCTGGACCTTTAATATAGACTGGATCTGTAGGGCCAGCTTTATATTTTTTCTCAATGCGAGGATTGAGGACCCTAGCCCTGACAGGATCCTTAAAAACCTCTGTTGGGTGCTTGATGACACCCTAAAGCATTGGCAAAATGGCAGTAGACCTTTGTGTGTTATCAAAAGTGTCTAGTAGGAAATCTTCCTCCACCGCATCGGTGTGTAAGTCCACCCCATGATATTGGGCAGCTCTTTGGACTAGTAGGTTAAACCCTATAGTGTCCTCTGGTGGGGAAGGTCTAGAAGGGTATATATCGTCTTATGGGACATAAGGCACATCAGGGGTGTTGTAATCATCCCATGGACTAGGTGACTGAGGGGGACTATTGGTCCCTGCTGGGTCATGTGAACCCTCACCTGTGTCATCAGAGTCAATGTCTGCATCATCGTCTGGATTTGGGGATGGTGTCGGTGAATGGTGAGGTGGAGGAGGTGTAGGAGGAGGAACAGTATGGGGAGGTGGTGGAGAAGGGACCCTTAATGGAGAGGTTGCAATGTATCTCTTCTTTGGAGGAGGAGGAGGTGCTGGCGCCTCAAGTGGTCTCTTCTTGGAGCTGAGAGTCAATTGACCAGTCTTAGGATCCTTTACAAGAGTTTTTTGGTTAGGATCAGGTGTGAAAAGTTCCTCTGAATAGGGCAAATCCTTCGGTGTTGAGGATTTTGGCTCCGCAGGTTTTTTCGGCACCAAGTCGGTAGCTGGTTATGGATCTTTTGGTTTAGAAGTGTGCCCTTTTGAAATGTCCTTTACCGGAACCTGTTTCTTCGGTTCCGGGTGTTTTTTCGGTTCCGAAGCGTGTTCTTGAGCTTTAGGCGTTTTTTTAGTCGGCTTAGAGTGCGGTTTCGGCATCGATGAGCCACTGCCAATCTTCGGCGCCATGTGCTTAGGTGTCGGAGCAACGGTTGGCGTGGTTGAGGAAGATGGCTTTTTCTTTGGTGTCGGTATAGGATTGGCACCGGGGATAGGCTGGCTCGAGCCCGAGCTGCCTGAAGGCTTAGTAGGCTTCTTTGCCGGGCCTAAAGCCGGGGCGTGGGAAGCAGTCTCTCATTGTGCACCTGGGCCCGAAGGTGAGGATGTGCCCGAAGCCTTTTTTGAGGGTGTCGAGGAAGGGTTGGGGTCGACGATCTTACTTACGACCCGTTGAGCTGGAGTGACTTCCTCGACGTTGGAGTGTTCGGTATCTGAGGAGCTGGTACTCTATTCGGCGGGCTGGTGTTCTGGCGCGTCGACGTCATCTTCGAAGATGTCGTCGGGGATGGAAGCTGACGTGCGGAGCCATAGTTCTTCGAGCTCGTCGGTCCCGGATCGTCTTCTTGGAGCGGAATGAGGCACAAGCGGAACAGTCTTTGGCCTAGTGCTCCGGTGAGAGGCAAAGGTTGCACACATCATGTAGGTCGGTGTGGGGAAACTTCGACCCACATTGAGGACACTTTTTGAATGGCGTCCTTTCCATGAGCCAGGAAGTAAGGCCTAGGTAGACTTGAATGCCTTCGTCGACGACCGGAATCGAAGACTTTAGAGCGGTGAAGAATCACGTCGATGGAGAGCGATCGAAACAATACCGTAGAACTGGGTGAGGATTGCGCGCCGAAGGAAATTTAGTTCCAAACCAGAGCGCTGGAAACACATCCGAGCCCGATGGCGGAAAAAAACAATCTGGGGATGGAGCCGATGCCCATGCGCAATGTGGTCCAAAGGAGGAGTCACCTATCTCGTGACTTCCAAAGAACTTTTCAGGACTGATATAGTTGTGCTGCATATGATTTTTTCCTCGGTGAAAAGGTCATGGCCTTATTTTGGGTACTGCTCTGGGAGATGTTGGAGGAGCACCATCATTTTATCACCTACTCCCACAGCCTTCCTGTGAGAGTAGGTGATAACGAATAGTTTTCTTACCTGTCGGTGTAGTTTTGCAGCTTGAAGATCTTTCTGGATTCACTATGCTGTGCATTATTCCGCGGTCTTGTGGTTGGGTCCGGATTCGTAGTCTTTTCTTTTTTTTTTTTTTTTTTTTCTTAGCCCAGGTGGGCGTCGGCGTCACACCCCCTTGGGTGTATTTCCGGTGACGTCGGCATGCTTCCTGCGGAAGCTCCCACTCTTGGGCGCCATCTTCGGGTTCTTTTTTTCCGTGTTTCTTTCGTTTCCGAAGTAATGGCAATGTTCTATTTAGTTGGTATTTTACCGCTTTGTACTTTTTAAAATCCTTTCTTTTGTTAACCACCTCTTCTCTCTCCAGCCTCATCTTTCTGGCGGAGGTGGGTGGGTTCGCTAGTGAATCCAGAAATATCTTCAAGCTGCAAAACTACACCGACAGGTAAGAAAACGAATAGTTTTCTTACCTGTCGGTGTAGTTTTGCAGCTTGAAGATCTTTCTGGATTCACTATGCTGTGCATTATTCCGCGGTCTTGTGGTTGGGTCCGGATTCGTAGTCTTTTCTTTGTTTTTTTTTTTTTTTTTCTCTTTGCCCAGGTGGGCGTCGGCGTCACACCCCCTTTGGGTGTATTTCCGGTGACGTCGGCATGCTTCCTGCGGAAGCTCCCACTCTTGGGCGCCATCTTCGGGTTCTTTTTTTCCGTGTTTCTTTCGTTTCCGAAGTAATGGCAATGTTCTTCTTAGTTTGTATTTACCGCTTTGTATTTTCAAAGTCTATTCTTTAGTTACCCACCTCTTCTCTCTCCAGCCTCATCTTTCTGGCGGAGGTGGGTGGGTTCGCTAGTGAATCCAGAAAGATCTTCAAGCTGCAAAACTACACCGACAGGTAAGAAAACTATTCGTTTTGCAGCGTGAATCTTTCTGGATTCACTATGCTGTGCATAGATTTTGTAGCGGTTTCTCATCTCTGTGGCGGCTGGGTGGAAGATGAGCGTTGGGTGTTGAATATGTGCTGTAGCACCTTCTGTCCCACTTGAGCTTCCTTGTTCATTTGTATGTCCACACAGTAGTGCTTCGTGAACGTGTGCACCGAAGCCCATGTTGCCGCCAGGCATATGTCCTCTATGGGTGTGTTAGCCAGGAAGGCTATTGTAGCGCCCTTCTTCCTGGTGGAGTGGGCACGTGTCCCCTCAGCCAGTTCCTGTCCTGCCCGTTTGTGGCAGAGTTGGATTGTTTGTGCGATCCATCGTGCAATGGTCCTTTTGGTTACTGCTTTGCCCATGAAGCTGTTTGCGAAGGACACAAAAAACTGTTTCGTTTTCCTGTGCCCCTTTGTCCTTTCAATGTAGTGCATGACTGCCCTTCTGGCGTCCAGGGTGTGCAGAGCTCTCTCTGCGCTGGTTGTGGGTTTTTGGAAAAAACTCGGTATCTGTATAGACTGGTTCATGTGAAAATTGGATACCACCTTCGGCATGAAGTGTGGGTCAGTCCTCATCACAACTCTATCGTTGTGTATTTGTATGTATGGTTCTTGTAGCGTCAGCGCTTGAAGCTCGCTTACTCTGCGTAAGGACGTTATCGCAACCAGGAAGGCTGTTTTCATAGTTAGCATCTTTAGGGAGGCCTTGTGAAGTGGTTCAAAGGGCTCTTTCATGAGTTCCGTTAGGACTGTGTTCAAGTTCCATGCAGGTGGCGGCACCCGCTTGGGTGGTGCGATCCTTTTCGCTCCTTCTAGGAATCTCTTCACCACCTGTGATGTGAAGAAGCTCCTGCACGTTTCTCCCCTTGTGTAGGCTACTATCGCTGCCAAGTGAACTCTTAACGAGGATGAGCTAAGGTTCTTCTCCAGTAAGTGCGTCAGGTACCTTAGCACTGTGGAGTCCCTCTCCATCTTATTGTGGAGTCTTTCCTGTCTGCACCATATTGTGAATCTTTTCCATTTCGCAACGTAGCACTTTCGAGTGCTGGGCCTTCGTGCCTCCCGAAGTACCCTCAGGGTGCTTTCTGGTAGTCTCAAATGTGCGAACTCTATGTCCTCAGGAGCCACGCTACTAGGCTCATGCTCTCTGGCTCTGGATGCAGTACCTCTCCGTTCTGCATGGACAGTAGATCTTTCCTCCTGCTGAATCTGTGGGGTGCACACTGTGTCATCTCCATGATCTGCGAGTACCAGGTCTGCCTCGCCCACTGCGGTGCGACCAGTATCAGTGTCATGTTGCTCGCTCTGCACTTGCTCAGTACTCTGTGCATCAGTGGTATCGGGGGAAAGGCGTAGGCAAATGTCCTTGACCAATCTATCCATAGGGCATTCCCCAGTGTCCCCTCCTCGGGCTGCCTGGATGCGAAGTTTTGGCATTTTGCATTCTGGCGTGTGGCAAACAGGTCCACCGATGGTGTCCCCCACCTGTCGAACAGGTATCTTGTCTCCTGAGCATTGAGCTCCCACTCGTGGGATGCCGATGTCTGCCTGCTGAGCCAATCGGCTTGTATGTTGTCCTTCCCTGGTAGGTGTATGGCTAGCAGGTCTATCTTGAGAGGGATGGCCCATCTCCATATCTCCTGCGCCAGCGTTGAAAGCGGTGCGGACTGTGTGCCCCCCTGCTTGTTGATGTAGAACATCGCAGTGGTGTTGTCTGTTTGTATCAATACCCTGTGCTTGTACAGTCTTGTTTGAAAGGCCTTCAGTGCAAGGAAGATTGTCTTCAATTCTAAGTAATTGATGTGCTTTGTGGCATCCGTCGGTGTCCACAGTCCCCTCACCTTGAGCTCCTCCATGTGAGCGCCCCATCCCTTCAGGGATGCGTCTGTGGTGATGGTCACTGTTGGCGTTGGGGGCGTTAGAGGCTTTCCCCTTGCTATGTTCTCCATGGTCCACCATGTCATCTCCTTCTGCACTGCGTGCGTTACAACCACTAGATCCTCCCAACTGCCTGTAGCTTGTGACCATTGCTCCTGTAGCCATTCTTGAATGGGTCTCATGTGGAGTCGTACATTCGGTACCAGGTGGATGCATGATGCCATCATCCCCATGATCTTGCTCGCCGTCCTCACTGTCCGAGCTTGTCCCTTCCGGTAGAGGCGAGTTTCCTTCACCAGCGCCCTCGCCCTCTTCTCGCTGGGGAACACCTTGCCCTGTAAGGTGTTGATCTGTGCTCCCAGGAAGATCTTCACTTGTTCCGGCTCCATTGATGATTTCTTCCAATGGATGGAGAACCCCAGGTTTATGAGCGTGCTGGTCACTGTATGTGCGTGCAGCTTGCATTTCTGGTATGAGTTTGCTTTCACCAGCCAGTCGTCCAGGTAAGGGTATACATGTATTCCCTGCCTTCTTAGGTGCGCTGCGACTGCTGCGAGGCACTTTGTGAAAACTCTTGGTGCCGATTTTAGACCGAAGGCCAGTGTCGTGAACTGGTAGTGGCTTTCTCCGACGGTGAACCTGAGCATGTGCTTGTGCTTCCTGTTCATTGGGATGTGCAGGTATGCGTCTTTGAGGTCTATAGTGACCATGAAGTCCCCGGTCTGCAACTGTGGGAGCACCTCTTGCAGGGAGGTCATTTTGAATTTTTGCGTTCTTATGAATTTGTTCACGAACCGTAAATCGAGAATGGGCCTCATTGTCTCGTCTACTTTTGGTACCAGGAAGTATGTTGAGTATACTCCTGTGTTTCTTTCCTTGAAGGGTACCCTTTCTATGGCCTGCTTCTGCAGGAGTTCTTTTGCTTCTTCCTGAAGGCACTGCAGCTGCTTGCTTGCTAGCGGCTTTCTTCTTGGTTTTCTGTTTGTTGGCCTCGCCTCCAACTCTATGCAGTATCCGAATTGGATAATGTTGAGGATCCATTTGTCTGATGTGATTCCTCTCCACTCCTGGAGGTGGAATCTTAATCTTCCTCCCACTGGTGTCCTGTGGTCGTAGGTGTCTAGTTTGTCTTGACCCATCTGTACGTGCTGCCCCCTGGGATCTTTTTTGTGGGTGGGCACACGGATTTTTTTTTGAAGTCACTTGGAGGTGGGCTGCTGGCCCCCTCTTCTATTTTGTCCCCGTCCATTTCTCCCTCGAAAGGACTGGCCTCTTTGTTGGTACTGCCAGGGCTGTTTCTGATGGCCCTGCTGACCCTGCGAGTCTGCCTGGTGCGTTTGCTGGAAAGCCTGGTGTGATGTACCTGGCTGGTTTCCGCCTCTTCCGCCGGGCCTCCGTGACGGGGTGCCCCTCTTGTTCCCTCTGAACTGCAATGCTCCCATGGATCTTGCTGTTTCGTTATCCTTCTTAAGTTGGCTGAGTTGCTCATCAACTGTTTGTCCGAAAAGCGTACTGCCGTTGAATGGTGTGTTCAGGATGCTGTGTTGCACCTCCGGTTTGAAACCGGATATCCTGAGCCAGGCGTGTCTCCTTTCCGTGACGCCCATCATCATGAGCCTGCTGGCGGTGTCTGCCCCATCCAGGGCCGTCTTAAGGCAAGAATTTGCAGCATTCTTCCCCTCTTCAATTAGCTTTTCGGCTTTCTGCTTGGCATCCTGGGGCAAGTCCTTCACCAACTGCCCCAGTCCCTCCATGATTTGGTACATGTGTCTGTTTACCAGGGCGTTGGAATTAGCCATGCGCCAGTGGGTCGCGGCATTCCGTTCGATCCTTCTGCCCACCAGATCCATCCTTTTGCTCTCTTTATCCGGTGGCGGGCCCGAGGTAGTGGGTACGTTAGCCCTCCTCCTTGCTGTGGCCGTGATAATGGAGTCTGCGGAGACCGTGCCCTGAATGTAGGCCGGGTCCTTTGCGGCATGCTTGTACTTCTTCTCAGTTCTGGGAGTTACTGCCTTGCATGTTGCGGGCTCCCTGAAAGCTTCCTTCCCCTGAGCCAAGACGCTCTCGAGCATCGGGAGGAACTGGCTCCTCGTTTGTGTTGGGAGCAATGTTTCCAGAAGGAAGTCTGCTTTCTGCTTCTCTTCGTCGAGCTTGAGCTTGAAAGCTGCTGCGGCAGATTGTATCACCGCGTTGTAGGCCCCGATGTCGTCCGGCGGCGAGGGCCTCGAGGGGTAGGTGTCGACCACCTCCTCCGGGCTGTCGGTGTCGACATCGATGTAATCTACCTCCTGAAGGTCATAGGGCGCCGACTCTGTGTCTGTCCTGCCCTCATCTTCCTCCCCATAGCTGTAGCTCTCGTGGGGATTCTCGTACTCCTCCTGGTCGTCGAACACCTCGACGTCCTGGTCTTGCTCGGTGACTTCGGCGACCTCTTCTTCTTCCTCCTCGACCGCCTCCAGCACTGGTGGCTTGGTCTTGTGAGGGATCGTGAAGGCCTTCATCCTTGCGTCGAAATCTTTTTTCCGCTGCATGAAGTTCTCCATTTCTGCCTCGAGGCGCCTTCTTTTCTTTTCCATCTCGGCCGCGTGTTCCGCGTCGGATGGTTCCGCCGCTCTCTTCGACGGATGGCTCGTCGCCGTGCCTCTCGGAGTCGAAGTTTTCGACGTCGAACCGGATATCGGGTCTCTGGTCGTCGTCGACAGTTTCGGGTCTTTCTCCCTCGTCGATCGATCCTTTTCGGGGACGATTTTCGACGTCTTCTGCTGATCAGCAGCTCTCGGCGCCGGGGACTCCTTCTCTGAGGATCCGCTGGGCCTGGGAGTAGTCGCGGACGCCGCCTTTTTTGGCGTCGGCGCTTTCGGGGTCTTGCCCTCGATTTTTCGAGACTCAGAGTCTCTCGGGTTCTTGGGGGCCGAAGAGTCTCCTACCTTGTCAGAAGTCTTCGTGTAATCGGTCTCTACGACCGTGTAGCTGTCGTCTTCGGCGGCAGCGTTGTCTTCTTCCTCGGAGGACATCCCCAGCTCGTAGAGCGACGGGGTCGGGGCCTTCCCCTGCAGGGCGGCGTGTGCTACCCTCTGCCTCTCTCTCACACGAAGGGTCTTCGGGGTGAAGGCGGAACAGGCGTTGCAGTCTCCGCTTTCGTGGTCCACCGGTAGGCAAAGGTTGCATACCGGGTGCTGGTCCTTCTGCGCGTACTTGTGGTGGCAGTTACGGCAGAACTTGAACGGCGTGTTGTCCATCCTCGAGCGTCCAGGGCCTCTCTGGTCGCGTGTTCGTCGACGGTCGTCGAAGATCTGGATGGAAAACGCCTTATCTTTGCTTGTCTTTCGTCGGTGAAGTCCCCTGGAGTCTTCAGATGACTTCTCCTCGTCTTTTCTGTATTTTCTTTCTTCTTTCTCCAAAAATGTCTGGAGCCCAAACGGGAACGATCCAGACCCGACCGCGGAAAAAAAGAATCTGAAGATGGCGCCCAAGAGTGGGAGCTTCCGCAGGAAGCATGCCGACGTCACCGGAAATACACCCAAAGGGGGTGTGACGCCGACGCCCACCTGGGCAAAGAGAAAAAAAAAAAAAAAAACAAAGAAAAGACTACGAATCCGGACCCAACCACAAGACCGCGGAATAATGCACAGCATAGTGAATCCAGAAAGATTCACGCTGCAAAACTATTCGTTTTGCAGCGTGAATCTTTCTGGATTCACTATGCTGTGCATAGATTTTGTAGCGGTTTCTCATTTCTGTGGCGGTTGGGTGGAAGATGAGCGTTGGGTATTGAATATGTGCTGTAGCACCTTCTGTCCAACTTGAGCTTCCTTATTCATCTGTATGTCCACACAGTAGTGCTTCGTGAACGTGTGCACCGAAGCCCATGTTGCCGCCAGGCATATGTCTTGTATGGGTGTGTTAGCCAGGAAGGCTATTGTAGCGCCCTTTTTCCTAGTGGAGTGGGCACGTGTCCCCTCTGCTAGCTCTTGTCCTGCACGCTTGTGGCAGAGTTGGATTGTCTGTGCGATCCATCGTGCAATGGTCTTTTTGGTTACTGCTTTTCCCATGTAACTGTTGGCGAATGACACAAAGAACTGTTTTGTCTTCCTTTGTCCCTTCGTCCTTTCGATGTAGTGCAGGACTGCCCTTCTGGCGTCCAGGGTGTGCAGAGCTCGCTCTGCAGCAGTTGTTGGTTTTTGGAAAAAACTCGGTATCTGTATAGACTGGTTCATGTGAAATTTAGATACCACCTTCAGCATGAAGTTTGGGTCAGTCCTCATCACAACCCTGTCATTGTGTATTTGTATGTAGGGTTCTTGTAGCGTCAGAGCCTGAAGCTCGCTTACTCTGCGTAGGGACGTTATTGCAACCAGGAAAGCTGTTTTCATAGTTAGCATCTTTAAGGACGCCTTGTGGAGCGGTTCAAAGGGCTCTTTCATGAGTTCCGTTAGGACTATGTTCAAGTTCCATGCCGGTGGCGGCACCCGCTTGGGCGGTGCGATCCTTTTCGCCCCTTCTAGGAATCTCTTCACCACCTGTGATGTGAAGAAACTCCTGCAAGTTTCACCCCTTGTGTAGGCGACTATCGCTGCTAAGTGAACCCTCAAGGAGGATGAGCTAAGGTTCTTCTCTAGCAAGTGCGTCAGGTACTTTAGCACTGTGGAATCCTTCTTCATTTTATTGTGAAGTCTTTCTTGTCTACACCATATTGTGAACCTCTTCCATTTTGCCACATAGCACTTCCGAGTGCTAGGCCTTCTTGCCTCCCGCAGGACCTTCAGTGTACTTTCTGGCAATCTTAAATGTGCGAACTCTATGTCCTCAGGAGCCACGCTACTAGGCTCATGCTCTCTGGCTCTGGGTGTAGCACCTCTCCGTTTTGCATGGAGAGTAAGTCTTTTCTCCTGCTGAATCTGTGGGGTGCACACTGTGTCATCTCCATGATCTGCGAGTACCATGTCTGCCTCGCCCACTGTGGTGCGACCAGTATCAGTGTCATGTTGCTCGCTCTGCACTTGCTCAGTACTCTGTGCATCAGTGGTATCGGGGGAAAGGCGTAGGCAAATGTCCTTGACCAATCTATCCATAGGGCATTCCCTAGTGACCCTTCCTCGGGCTGCCTGGATGCGAAGTTTCGGCATTTTGCATTCTGGCATGTGGCAAACAGGTCCACCGATGGAGTTCCCCATCTGTCGAATAGGCGCCTTATCTCCTGAGCATTGAGCTCCCACTCGTGGGATGCCGATGTCTGCCTGCTGAGCCAATCTGCTTGTATGTTGTCCTTCCCTGGCAGGTGTATGGCCAGCAGGTCTATCTTGAGAGGGATGGCCCATCTCCATATCTCCTGCGCTAGCGTTGAAAGCGGGGCCGACTGGGTGCCCCCCTGCTTGTTGATGTAGAACATCGCAGTGGTGTTGTCTGTTTGTATCAACACCTTGTGCTTGTACAGTCTTGTTTGGAAGGCTTTCAGTGCAAGGAAGATTGTCTTCAATTCTAAGTAATTGATGTGCTTTGTGGCATCCGTCGGTGTCCACAGTCCCCTCACCTTGAGCTCCTCCATGTGAGCGCCCCATCCCTTCAGGGATGCGTCTGTGGTGATGGTCACTGTTGGCGTTGGGGGCGTTAGAGGCTTTCCCCTTGCTATGTTCTCCATGGTCCACCATGTCATCTCCTTCTGCACTGCGTGCGTTACAACCACTAGATCCTCCCAACTGCCTGTAGCTTGTGACCATTGCTCCTGTAGCCATTCTTGAATGGGTCTCATGTGGAGTCGTACATTCGGTACCAGGTGGATGCATGATGCCATCATCCCCATGATCTTGCTCGCAGTCCTCACTGTCCGAGCTTGTCCCTTCCGGTAGAGGCGAGTTTCCTTCACCAGCGCCCTCGCCCTCTTCTCGCTGGGGAACACCTTGCCCTGTAAGGTGTTGATCTGTGCTCCCAGGAAGATCTTCACTTGTTCTGGCTCCATTGATGATTTCTTCCAATGGATGGAGAACCCCAGGTTTATGAGCGTGCTGGTCACTGTATGTGCGTGCAGCTTGCATTTCTGGTATGAGTTTGCTTTCACCAGCCAGTCGTCCAGGTAAGGGTATACGTGTATTCCTTGCCTTCTTAGGTGCGCTGCGACTGCTGCGAGGCACTTTGTGAAAACTCTTGGTGCCGATTTTAGACCGAAGGCCAGTGTCGTGAACTGGTAGTGGCTTTCTCCGACGGTGAACCTGAGCATGTGTTTGTGCTTTCTGTTCATTTAGATGTGCAGGTATGCGTCTTTGAGGTCTATAGTGACCATGAAGTTCCCGATCTGCAATTGTGGGAGCACCTCTTGCAGGGAGGTCATTTTGAATTTTTGCGTTCTTATGAATTTGTTCATGAACCGTAAATCGAGAATGGGTCTCATTGTCTCGTCTACTTTTGGTACCAGGAAGTACGTTGAGTATACTCCTGTGTTTCTTTCCTTGAAGGGTACCCGTTCTATGGCCTGCTTCTGCAGGAGTTCTTTTGCTTCTTCCTGAAGGCACTGCAGCTGCTTGCCTGCTAGTGGCTTTCTTTTTGGTTTTTTGCTTGTTGGCCTCCCCTCCAACTCTATGCAGTATCCGAATTGGATAATGTTGAGGATCCATTTGTCTGATGTGATTTCTCTCCACTCCTGGAGGTGGAATCTTAATCTTCCTCCCACTGGTGTCCTGTGGTCGTAGGTGTCTAGTTTGTCTTGACCCATCTGTACGTGCTGCCCCCTGGGGTCTTTTTTGCGGGCGGGCACACGGAGTTTTTTGAAGTCACTTGGAGGTGGGCTGCTGGCCCCCTCTTCTATTTTGTCCCCGTCCATTTCTCCCTCGAAAGGACTGGCCTCTTTGTTGGTACTGCCAGGGCTGCTTCTGATGACCCTGCTGACTCTGCGAGTCTGCCTGGTGCGTTTGCTGGAAAGCCTGGTGTGATGTACCTGGCTGGTTTCCGCCTCTCCCGCCGGGCCTCCGTGACGGGGTGCCCCTCTTGTTCCCTCTGAACTGCAATGCTCCCATGGATCTTGCTGTTTCGTTATCTTTCTTCAGTTGGCTGAGCTGTTCATCAACTGTTGGTCCGAAAAGCGTGCTGCCGTTGAACGGTGTGTTCAGGATACTGTGTTGCACCTCCGGTTTGAAACCGGATATCCTGAGCCAGGCGTGCCTCCTTTCCGTGACGCCCATCATCATGAGCCTGCTGGCTGTGTCTGCCCCATCCAGGGCCGTCTTAAGGCAAGAATTTGCCGCATTCTTTCCCTCTTCAACCAGCTTTTCGGCTTTCTGCCTGGCATCCTGGGGCAAGTCCTTCACCAACTGCCCTAGTCCCTCCATGATTTGGTACATGTGCCTGTTTATCAGGGAGTTGGAATTAGCCATGCGCCAGTGGGTCGCGGCATTCCGTTCGATCCTTCTGCCCACCAGATCCATCCTTTTGCTCTCCTTATCCGGTGGTGGGCCCGAGGTAGTGGGTACGTTAGCCCTCCTCCTTGCTGTGGCCGTGATAATGGAGTCTGCGGAGACCGTGCCCTGAATGTAGGCCGGGTCCTTTGTGGCATGCTTGTACTTCTTCTCAGTTCTGGGAGTTACTGCCTTGCATGTTGCGGGCTCCCTGAAAGCTTCCTTCCCCTGAGCCAAGACGCTCTCGAGCATTGGAAGGAACTGGCTCCTCGTTTGTGTTGGGAGCAATGTTTCTAGAAGGAAGTCTGCTTGCTGCTTCTCTTCGTCGAGCTTGAGCTTGAAAGCTGCTGCGGCAGATTGTATCACCGAGTTGTAGGCCCCGATGTCGTCCGGCGGCGAGGGCCTCGAGGGGTAGGTGTCGACCACCTCCTCCGGGCTGTCGGTGTCGACATCGATGTAATCTACCTCCTGAAGGTCCGAGGGTGCCGACTCTGTGTCTGTCCTGCCCTCCTCCTCCTCCCCATAGTTGTAACTATCGTAGGGATTCTCGTACTCCTCCTGGTCGTCGATCACCTCGACGTCCTGGTCTTGTTCCTCGGTGACTTCGGCGATCTCCTCTTCCTCCTCGACCGCCTCCATCACCGGTGGCTTGGTCTTGTGAGGGATCGTGAAGGCTTTCATCTTTGCGTCGAAATCTTTCTTCCGCTGCATGATGTTCTCCATTTCTGCCTCGAGGCGCCTTCTTTTCTTTTCCATCTCGGCCGCGTGTTCCGCATCGGATGGGTCGGCCGCTCTCTTCGGCGGAAGGCTCATCGCCGTGCCTCTCGGAGTCGAAGTTTTCGACGTCGAACCGGATTTCGGTTCTCTGGTCGACGTCGTCAGTTTTGGGTCTTTCTCCCTCGGCGTCGATCGATCCTTTTCAGGGACGATTTTCGACGTTTTCTGCTGATCAGCAGCTCTCGGCGCCGGGGACTCCTTCTCGGAGGATCCGCTGGGCCTGGGAGTAGCCGCGGACGCCGCCTTTTTTGGCGTCGGCGCTTTCGGGGTCTTGCCCTCGATTTTTCTAGACTCAGAGTCTCTCGGGTTCTTGGGGGCCGAAGAGTCTCCTACCTTGTCAGAAGTCTTCGTGTAATCGGTCTCTACGACCGTGTAGCTGTCGTCTTCGGCGGCAGCGTTGTCTTCTTCCTCGGAGGACATCCCCAGCTCGTAGAGTGACGGAGTCGGGGCCTTCCCCTGCAGGGCGGCGTGTGCTACCCTCTGCCTCTCTCTCACACGAAGGGTCTTCGGGGTGAAGGCGGAACAGGCGTTGCAGTCTCCGCTTTCGTGGTCCACCGGTAGGCAAAGGTTGCATACCGGGTGCTGGTCCTTCTGCGCGTACTTGTGGTGGCAGTTACGGCAGAACTTGAACGGCGTGTTGTCCATCCTCGAGCGTCCAGGGCCTCTCTGGTCGCGTGTTCGTCGACGGTCGTCGAAGATCTCGATGGAAAACGCCTTATCCTTGCTGGTTTTTCGTCGATGAAGTCCCCTGGAGTCTTCAGATGACTTCTCCTCGTCTTTTCTGTATTTTCTTTCTTCTTTCTCCAAAAATGTCTGGAGCCCAAACGGGAACGATCCAGACCCGACCGCGGAAAAAAAGAATCTGAAGATGGCGCCCAAGAGTGGGAGCTTCCGCAGGAAGCATGCCGACGTCACCGGAAATACACCCAAGGGGGTGTGACGCCGACGCCCACCTGGGCTAAGAAAAAACCCCAAAAAAACTAAGAAAAGACTACGAATCCGGACCCAACCACAAGACTGCGGAATAATGCACAGCATAGTGAATCCAGAAAGATTCACGCTGCAAAACTCCTCTCCCCAGAGCAGGGATTTTCAGTCCTAGGAAAGCAAAGCTCTCACCTCTTAGGGGGTCAGAAACTCATCTGTGGTTGCAGGCTGGACTGGACTAGTCAGCCAGCACCCTAGAAGGCTAGTAGGTTTCAAAGGGGTACCTCTGGGGTACCTTCTGGGTCCATGCATTAATACAGCCATCACTGGAATCAGTGTAGGTTTATTAATATGAGGTGTTTGATACCAAACACCATATGTTTCAGTGAAGACATTGTGTAGCTGGGGTACTCGTTTTGACTAGAGCCCGGTACAAACCTTAAGATGGCTTCCCGGGTTCACTTTTACTGTCGGTAATGGAACTGGCCAGCACATGGGCATATCTGCTCATGCAGGTATGACCTCACATGTAATATAATGCACCCTGCCTTAGGGCTGTAAGGACTACTGAGGGGGTGACTTACAAATATTACATGCAGTGTTTAGGAGACAAGGCTCTCACATTTGCGTCATGTCGTGTTTTCACTTTTTAGAGCACCTTGTCATGCAGCCTGCAGTGGTAGTCAGTATGAGTGTGACGCTGGGTCCTTTACAGTGACACAAGATATGCTGCAGCTCTTAGGCACCCTCTTTAGTACCTATGCCCTAGGTACCAGAGGTACCACTTGCTAGAGACTTAGACAGGTGCTAAAGTCCTGGTCACTTGGGGATCAAGTGACCAGGTGTCTTGTTTTGGGGAAAGATCACTGGCACCGGGGACCTGGTTAACAGCGCACTTCACTCAAAGTTGCATCAAATACTAGGAAAAACGTGCAGGGATGACTGCAACAAAAATCCAGTTTCCTACAACTGGCTCCATGCAGCTTTTAGGAGCAGACTTCAGCATGCCCTTAAACATGGGTAAACATTTGAGAAAGTAGTGTATGGAGGAGAACATTTCCACCAGGAAATTCTCATCCTCTTGGACTTTATGTAAGTCCAGTCAATGAAGAACCTTGTGGTACGAGGTGGTGTTGTCTGGAGGGGACGGTTTGGCAGAATAGAGGTCTGGGTCAGTGCCCCCAGGTGGATCAACATTATAATAATTCCAGGGGTGATACTGGGGCTCTAAGTTGAAACGGGCCTCATAAGGACCTAAAGGATAGGAAGGACTACCCTCCCCAAGTAATGAATGTGAGGAACCCCCAGATGAGTGTGGTGAGGGGTGAGCCAGCAGAGGAGAGGAAGATGGAGGAGGGGAGGATAGATGTGGAGGCAAGGAGGAAGAGAACAAGGTATGGGTGGGAGTAGACTGGTGCCCCGATCCTGGAGCTTTCTGGTCTTGGCTGCTGGTTCGGGCTCCATGGCAAAAGCCTCCTCAAAAGTAAGCTTACTCCTGTCAGGAACATTGTCTAAAGACTTGGGAGGAGAAAGTGTGAGGATCCTCTTGGTCTGTGGATGGATCAGGAGCTGCTTGGCATTAAGTTCTTGTTGCAGACGCTACAAAATATTTTGCTTCTGGTCATCAGTGACTACAGAGGATGAAGTTTTAGGTGTCGGCTTCTTCTGTGCCAAAGATGATTTCTTGCTTGAAAGAACCAATGCCGTTTTCAGCACCGAAACAGTTGACAGAGCAGCGGTTTGGCTTTGAGGCCTGTTTTGGCATCAGTGCCCAGGGTGCGCTCCGCATGGAGAGTGTTGTGGTGCTGGAGTCTGGGTCTTCTCTGGCAGTTTTGAAGCATAGGGCTTGATCGGTGCTCGATCTGTAGTCCTGTGCCAATGTGGACCATGGTCCTCGGGCAATGGCAGACCGGAAGCTTGGCACTTGCAGTCTGAGCTTGATGCCCGACACTGTCAACAGCGGTGCTTCACCTGAGAGTGGTGTTGGAATGGGAGTTGCAGAGTATTGTTACTCACAATTGATGTCTTTTTTCAATAGACTCTGGCGACCTGTGATTCACGCAACTCCAACTCGGAGTGCGAGCTCAGCTCGGGCTGAAGTGTACAGAGGGTGAGCTTAGCTTGGGCTGAAGTGTATAGTCTGCTCATTGGAGGGTCCTGGTTGGTGTTCTGAAGAGGATGGGAGTATCGTCCCAAGCTTTCTGTGCATGTAACGTCATAGAAACTGCAGTTCACATCTGTACATCAGATTTGTAGGCAAGACAAGCCATGCAGGCAGGAGGTGTTGTCGTGCTTCACGGACATATAGAGGTTGCAAACCTGATGGTAGTCTGTGCAGGGGTACTTTGTTCTACACTGTGGCCAGTACTGGAAAGGAATTCCATTACAGTGACTGCATTCCCAAGAACTGGAGATGGAGGGTGAAAGCCTGAGGGATGTGAGGGGTGTCGCCAATCCAGACAGAGGTAGTAATGACACGGAAGAATCTATAGACAATAGTATTTTTCTTCCTAATGGTATGGAGAGGTTCAAAGGCGAGCGAGTCGAAAACAGAGAGCATTGTTCGTACACAGCTGAACCAGACGTAAAAAAAAAAAATCTAACAATGGAACCAATGCCCATGCGTATTACCAGTAATAGGTGAAGTCATTATACCTTGTGATTCCAAGTCTTGTTCGAAGAAAGACAAGTTGCATACGTCCCAGCACAACACTGATGAGAGGAGTCTGCACATGTGTACCTACAGCTACACATGCCACAAACATACACACACACACACACACGCACACACACACACACACACACACACACACACACGCACACAAAAACAATGGTTATAATGAAATTATAGTTAGCACTGATTATAAATTCTGGTTAGGAGCACAATCAATAAATCATACAACAACCATACAAACCATAGCTCACAAGCCTAATGCAATACTCATGATCACACTCGTAATGAAACAGATGCAATTACAAATGTTGTAAATCATCTTACAAATGAGATTACACATTACATTACCCTTACCACATTGACAGAGACAACTATGAAAGTTGTAGTACTAAGTGGTTTATGTGCTGTTTTTCAGTGGCATTCATTTTAGGCTTTATTTATTTGTATAAATGGTGTATAGTCATAAGCATTGTACTTGGTCTGCTAATCATTGTAGGTGCCAAATGTTGGTATAAATAGCATGTCTTCATAAGCATTGCATTTGGTCCATTAGTTATGATCTGCATTGCTGTTGTGCAATTCACAAAATCAGAAAAGGAAAATTTTAAAGAGAATTCAAACAGACAGCATTTGCCATCCTGACATATGGTCCTTGTCCAATTCATAAAAGCTTCCTCACCTCCATGCACACTCACTGAGGCGGTGAATGCGGACCCCGATGAGTGTTCCAGCAGCCGCTGTCCTGCGGGGATAGATACATTTGTGACTGCATGCTTGGAAGAGACCTCCTGCTGCCCCTGAGAATCAAATGAAAGAAGAATTTGTTGAGGTTTGGCATACATTCTTCTTCCTTGATTCAAGATTTTCAGGAGGGGCCTACCTTCGAATAATCCCAAAATACACAGGTCAAGGCACATTACTAAACTTCACTTCACTCTTCCTGCATCAGAGTTATTTCACTCCGGCTGGCTAGTGTAGTGTAAGGTGCATTTTAATTCGTGCCATGCACATTTTTAGCTATGGGGAGTTTCAACCCTGTTTTACAGACCACACATCATCACAACTAGCCAGTGCCTGCAGTATCCTTGGGCAACCACACCCTCATACAGGTCCCACTGGCTGGCACACCTTGAACCACCCTCTTCAATTCTCAGGCACTGTCACAGTTCTTTACACCAGCTACACCTCTCAGATACTGACTGCTATGGGTTTAAACACATCCTACAGCTCCCCAGCAGCACCTCAGTTGTGAGTAGAACCTACAATTGTCAGGCATTGCCACAATCTTTAACACAACCTGCCTAAATCGGGCACTACCACAGTTCTAAACATCCCTCTATCCTTCAAGCAACTCCCATATTCCCAACAATCCACTACACCTCTGACACTTCAGTAAAAATAGCCACCAATTGCAGCTCACATGGACATTTGTCCCTTCACCCAGCCACACTCTACAGAATCCTGGGAATACAAATCTCCCAGGACCCCTACTGTACCCACTGGCTGCCACTATGCCAAACACATTCCTAATATCTTGAAGACTGCTCCACTCCAAATGCCTCTATCTCACAAAGGCAACCACTCTCCCAATCACCCAATACAGACCTCAAGGGTGGGTCATGAATCTCTAAATACATCATAATTAGAGCTGTTCTTCAGAGCTAAAGGACATTCTGCACCATCCTTAGAAGCATTCTGCATTGGAAGGATAGTTAGAGGCCTCACTAGCCTCTTCCAGAGTCTAGGAAGCATTATATTCTGTTCAGAGTCCAGTGTTATCATACACACTAACTCCAATCCATGACCGAAGCAGAGACCAAGGGCAAACACCACACTCAAGCCAATCGCATAGAAATCAGGTGTACCGTCACATTGCGTATGGATCTCAACATAAGCACATATATTGAACGACTACACAGAAAATATGGATACAAAAAACATGCTTCAAACAGGATCTATACTACACTTTACAAATTAAGTCGCACTGTTTTGCAAGAACTCTTGGCAGCATCCACAACATTTAGATTTGTAACAAATAAGAGACAGGTCGGGTGTACCTAAGTAAACTGTTAAGCTTAAGGGGGATCATGTAACGTGAAAGGAATTGGAAAAGAGGTAGATAAAATATGGTTTGAAAGGGTCAGTAAAAATGATAGATGGTCATAGACCGGCGAGAGAGATGGCTAGAAAGCAAAAGGGGAAGGAAGAGGCCTGCAGGAAAATTTAAAAAAATGAGATAGAGAAAAAGGTGAGTGGAAGACAGGAATAATGCACAGACGAGACAGCTAAATCGAGTGAAAGAGGAAGAGAAAGAGGAAAAGAAAGTGAGCAAGCATGAAAGAGCACAAGAGGCAGTGAGGTAAAGGAATGTTGGGTCTCTATTTGAAGTTTCCGAAGTAATTTCCTCTCTTTTACCAATATTTGGGATCAAGGTTAGAGCGCAGAAGATTCTTAGCTAGTGAGCGAGACTCAGTGGGCATTTCAAAGTTGGATAACTGGCTCTACTCACAGGTTGCCACTCAAGCAATCAAACATAAAGCTTCGTGCACTTATTCAGTCATTTTGGCCACTGTGCATTTTGGTATGAGGGCCAAGTTTAGAAGTCTATTGGCAAGTGATTTCTCTGGCATAGACAATATGTTCAGACAAAATGGATGAGAGCAGGTGATAAGTGGAAGGCTGGCAGAAAAGAGAATACATGAGAAAGGGTACAAGTGGAGCAAAGATATGGAGGCAGGCAGGAACTGATAGATCAACACTGTAGGAGGCTTGGGAACTCTTTTCCCCGTCTAACCACTCCATTTATCGATTACTTTTCCAATGATTGTATTGTATTGCACTGCATTGTATTGTAATTGCATTGATATCGTGCTTACAACTCCTGACGAGGCGAGGAAGTGATTTACAACAAGCAGCACACTGTGTCAGAACCCAAGGTTAGTGGTTATTTCAGTATTTTTATGGGTTATTATGCTCTCCATACCTGGTTGTTGTTGTTACCATTCGTCTGTCGTTCAGTCTCTGCTGCTGGTGTGGTGGAATGATCTTTGGGCAGAGGGGGCCTTGGTGGGATGACCTCTATGTCCTGCACAGGAGCAGAATAGCAAAAAAGCAATCACCTATAATTGCCACCACTAACTGGGAAAGCACAGGAGAAAAACACTAGGCAACAGAGGTGGAATGATTAACAAGGGTACAGGAAGATTCTCTAACAGGACAGTGCTGTTTTTAGGTTAGTAGATTGTGGATAAGGTTAGCTGCATGTAGATGTAGCCTCACATAAAACTGATGTCGTCTCTACCCTTTTAGAGGCACTGACCTGTCAGAAATACCCCATTTATTTCCAAAGGTCATGCCATCTGTGCTGGAGTTTACAAACAAGGCACACGTTTTATACAGCAGGTCGAAACAGACACAGATCGCTCTAGTGGAGCACTCCCGGTGCGTGTACCGGTGAGCGCACCGGTAAGCGCAGTAGCAGAGCGCCCTGGTGCGCGTACCGATGAGCGTCCCGTTAGCGCTATTGGCGCGAACAAAAACAACATTGTGACGTATCGCGTAGCCGCGACACCGTGCGTCATAAGACACGTATCGCGTAGCCGTGAGATGCGTCTTATGACGCACGGCGTAAGCGCACCCGGAAGCGCCCGAGCGCAAACGATCACGCAACGTAAGCAGCCCGACGCGCTTATGCTACGCACCCCGGGGCGCGCCCCCGGGCGCGTAGCGTAAGCGCGTCGGGTCATGTGACCTGAAAATAACACTTTTCATTGGTTCAGAATAGTTTTGTTTTCCAAATGATGAAAGCCCCCACCTTTTTTCCTCATTCTCACTTTGTTCTTTGAGTGAGGAACACCTGTTTCTATTCCTTGAGAAATGGCTACAGTAGCAGCAGCAGCAGGAGCATCTGCACCACCACCACCACCACCACCACCACCACCACAAGGACCACCACAACACCACATTTGTGGTGAAGAAGAAGAGGAGGAGGAGGAGGACGAGGAGGAGAGGCAGTTCCTGCCTGAAGACAATCCCCCTTATAAACCGAGAGAGCACATTGTGTGGGAGTTTTTCAAAATCCCAAGGGGCCTAAAGAAAGTCAATGCGCCGAAAGTGACATGTCTGATATGTGGCACTGTACTTTCCAGGGGGAACCCTGCGAAAAAGTACTCTTTTGGTAATAATACCATGATTCGCCACATGCAACGGAAGCATCCCAACAACTATTCTGCGGCAGAGCTGAGAGAACTAACCAGAAACCCTCCCCAATCTTCTGCCAGCACCTCCACAAGCAAACAACCCACTCCATCGGGTCCAGAGGCAAGGGAGATGGTCCCAAACATCCAAACCCAGTTTGGAGATTTTAAAATTGTTTGCATATTTTGTGGGACTACAATTTCTTATGGTGAACAAAGCATCAAATTGATTAACCGTGCTGGAGACATCCACAAGTGCAAAAAGAAGCCTTCATTTTTTCGTGATTTTTTTGCTCCAGTTGAGCTGTTTACAATTCCCTGTTTTTTGTTTGTCCCCATAAAAATTACAAAAAAAATATAAAATTGTTCATAAAAGCCAAAAAAAAGTAAAAAAAATTCAAAAACAATTAAAAAAAAATAAAACAACAAAAAGAATTTTAAAAAAAGTTCTTTTTAGAACTACCTCCAATTTATAAAAAAAATGCTAATTTTTAAAAAAAAACACTGTCATTTTTTTTTCTCCAGGCTACGCGCACCGGGGCGCGTACAGGGCGCTCCCCCCGCAAAAATCGAAAAAAAAATAAAAAAATGTTTTGCCCCGCGGGGCCCTTTTATGGCCCCCACATCAAACCTAGGAGGCCAGGGGGGTCTACCCTGCCCCATTTTGGTCATTTCTTCCTTTGTTTTTGCCACCTCTTGTGTCTCGATCCTACCGAGACACAAGATGGCGGCCGCTCCGGACTGTTTGGAATGTTGACAGACACCTGAGAGCAAATCAGCTTTCCGCTCGCGTACTCGCGTAGCGCGCTGGTACGAGCCCCGGTGCGCGTACCGGGACGCGCTTATAGATATATATATTTTTTTGAACCTACATTACTCAAAATCCACTGGAGCACATATCTTGAGACATAGCGAAGGCACATCGGGCTACCAGTCCCTACAATTTTGCCAAGTTTGGTGGAAATCCATTCAGCCGTTCGGGCTAAAAGTGAGTCCAACCGCCCTATGGAAATTAACATGGGGAAAACACGTTTTGGGACTCCCTTTTATCTCAGCCCCCGCTTGACAAGTCCCCCCCAAACTTTCAGAGAAAGAGCAGAGCGGGCCATCTTCTTTGAAAAATTCGCGAAGATTCGTCCACCGGCGCCAAAGTTATTCCCAATAGAATGTTGCGGATTTCCTATGGAAAACAATCCTAACTATAACTACCTACTGGCAACCGCCAATAGGTAATATATATATAAATAAATATATATATATATTCACTGAAAAAACCATAGGTTTCAGGAGTTATATAGTTAGAAATTAGCTTTTAAAAAACCTTTGAAATTCACTCAAAAAACTATAAGTTTTAGTGGCGTTATAGTTAGCTGGACATTTTACTCATACAAAACCATTGAAATTGCTCCTATATAGTTAGTTGTACTAACTATATTTCGCGCACCCGCAATCCACTGCTGATGATGTCACATATTAGATCATTCATGACATGGTCAGTGACATGACTGATGACATCTCAAATGACATCACTGATGACATCACTGATGACATCATCCAGTGAATGTGGTTTGCTTCGTTATTTAAATATGCAATATATATATAGCAATTTGCATTGAAGAATAAGTGGATATATATAAATAAATATTTGGATGGAGGATTTAGTAGCAGTGTAATTGACTGTTTACTTGACCAATTTATAATGTCTCACTAAATATAGTGGATAGTGACTAAACTGTGTGAATATCTGTATCACTTTGTCAGTTGTTGTGTAAACTGATTCTACAGTTGGTTACTAGCTATGTGAAAGTCTATATTAGTTATTGATTAGTTAACTGAGTATTTGTATGGGAGTGTGAAAGTGTGTGTGGTTCGGTGGGGGGGGTGTGACTGTCCAAAGATGTGTGAATAGTTGATTCAGTAGATATATGAAGTTAAAACTACATGTTCTAACAGTTGTTTGGGTGAGTGAATATCTTTATGGGTGTGGTGATGAGCAAATATATTTCTCAATGGTACAGGTCCAACAAACTAGAAAAATAAAAGGCAGTGTATGTGTCAGTTGTTGTATATAAATAAGTATACATAAGACACAATGATTGTGTGAGTGACTGTATGGATAACTGTATACTTGTAATAATGATTTTATAATTCACTAAGTATGACTTACTATCTAAATGAATAGAAGAAGTGGTGTTTGTATAAGTGTTTTGCTAAGTAAATATGTAAGTATGATCCATTGTTTGCATAAGTGAGTAGGATGACTTCATATGTGAATAGGATGCGTGCTGTTGTTTAATGTCGATATAGATGTATAAGTATTTTTGATAGTGTTCTATTGTTCATTGACAGCATGTATGAATGAATCCATAGGGAAGTGATTAGATGTGTGTATACATCTATGAATCACTGAGTGGATTTTTAGATACTTGTATTGCTGTGACAATGGATTTAAATATGATACTCTGTATTTTACAAAGAGTGATGAAAAATTGTAATAGTGTATGAAAAGGTGTATGTGATTGTCACGTGGATGATGTCATCAGTGATGTCATTTGAGATGTCATCAGTGATGTCACTCACCATGTCATGAATGATCTAATATGTGACATCATCAGCAGTGGATTGCGGGTGCGCGAAATATAGTTAGTACAACTAACTATATAGGAGCAATTTCAATGGTTTTGTATGAGTAAAATGTCCAGCTAACTATAACACCACTAAAACTTATAGTTTTTTGAGTGAATTTCAAAGGTTTTTTAAAAGCTAATTCCTAACTATATAACTCCTGAAACCTATGTTTTTTTCAGTGAATTTCAAAGGTTTTTTAAATGCTAATTCCTAACTATATAAGGCCTGAAACCTATGGTTTTTTCAGTGAATTTGCATGGTTTTTTAAATGCTAATTCCTAACTATATAAGGCCCGAAACCTATGGTTTTTTCAGTGAATTTCAAAGGTTTTTTGAATGCTAATTCCTAACTATATAAGGCCTGAAACCTATGGTTTTTTCAGTGAATTTGCAAGGTTTTTTTAAATGCTAATTCCTAACTATATAAGGCCTGAAACCTATGGTTTTCTCAGTGAATTTCAAAGGTTTTTTAAATGCTAATTCCTAACTATATAAGGCCTGAAACCTATGGTTGTTTCAGTGAATTTGCAAGGTTTTTTAAATGCCAATTCCTAACTATATAAGGCCTGAAACTTATGGTTTTTTCATTGAATTTGCAAGGTTTTTTAAATGCTAATTCTATTAGCGGATAACGTTTTTATATATTAAAACGTTTTTTAAATCTCAAATGCCTGCCTTGCTAACAGAGTTTTTAAGCACAGGCTTTTTTGTCTATGGTGCCCATCTTGGGAGAATGCATTATAAGATTTGTTTTAATGAAATATAATAGGATTTGAGAAGTCACTCAAAATGTGCCCTAATTTTTCTTTCTTCAGCACTAATCATAATTTCTATGGCAAAATGAACCCCCTCATTTTGTTCCTTTGCAAATTAAATGTTTTAAGTGTTAACACTTTATTCCAATCAAGATGACTTTAGGTGTGCCATACTTTTGTCATAAGTAAGACTGTTAGCGCTCTAGTTGTTCTTTAGAACACTCTGGGACATTCTGTCATTGGGCTATAGTTGGGCTACATCTGGCTGATATTTGGGCTACATTTGTTTTTTTTTGTCTCTTGTGGCCATCTTTGGGCTACATTGGGCTACATTGGGCTGCATTGGGCTACATTTGGGCTCTAACATATATATAGCCCAATGTAGCCCAATATATATTTTTTCAAAGTTCATTTTCGTAAAAACCACTGGAGCACATATCTTGAGACATAGCAAAGGCACATCGGGCTACCAGTCCCTACAATTTTGCCAAGTTTGGTGGAAAACCATTCAGCCGTTCGGGCTAAAAGTGAGTCCAACCGCCCTATGGAAATTAACATGGGGAAAACACGTTTTGGGACCCCCCTTTTATCTCGGCCCCCGCTTGACGAATCCCCCCCAAACTTTCAGGGAAGGACCGGAGCGCCGCGAGGCAAAGTTAAGGAAAATTTCAGGAAGATTCCTCAACCGGCGCCAAAGTTATTCCCAATAGAATGTTGCGATTTCCCTATGGAAAACAATCCTAACTATATATACCTACTGGCTATCGCCAGTAGGTAATATATATATATATATGTATGTATATATATATATATATATATATATAAATATATATATATATATTGTTTCAGCAAATGCGCACCTGCGCTTCTCAACAGGCACACGCAGCACTCCTTGGCCATCCGGCCTGCATGCCTCTCATGTCCTGGAGCTCACCTTTTCTCCTTACTTATTTCACATGTGCCCGACGCGTTTCGAGGCTGGCCGCCTCTTCTTCATGGGGCTTATTTCAAAAAAGCAGGCAAAGCTCTCAACTTGTTTAGCACCGGCTTTATTTCACTGGCACAAAGAACGCCCTAAGTGGGCGTGGCTAAGTCGTCTCGTCACCATCAGGGATGATGGTTGTTGTAGTCCTGAGTGAGAGTTCACGTAAAATACCTTCATTAGGTGGCCTGAAATTTTGAAAAGTTATTTGCCATAGTTTGTAAACCCTTGAGTAGGGGGAGAACTGGCGAAATCCAGGGCAATTGTTCTCTGTAGAAGCACTGCACCAGGAACCTTGCTTCGTGCTAGGAACGGCCTCTCCGCGCTGTATACCAGTAATAAACTGCAGCCGGTGATGGTGCTCTGTTGCACGGCCAGGGGCAGCCGTGAGGAAATTTTGTTTCAGCGAATGCGCACCTGCGCTTCTCAACAGGCACACGCAGCACTCCTTGGCCATCCGGCCTGCATGCCTCTCATGTCCTGGAGCTCACCTTTTCTCCTTACTTATTTCACATGTGCCCGACAGCCCCATGAAGAAGAGGCGGCCAGCCTCGAAACGCGTCGGGCACATGTGAAATAAGTAAGGAGAAAAGGTGAGCTCCAGGACATGAGAGGCATGCAGGCTGGATGGCCAAGGAGTGCTGCGTGTGCCTGTTGAGAAGCGCAGGTGCGCATTTGCTGAAACAAAATTTCCTCACGGCTGCCCCTGGCCGTGCAACAGAGCACCATCAACGGCTGCAGTTTATTACTGGTATACAGTGCGGAGAGGCCGTTCCTAGCACGAAGCAAGGTTCCTGGTGCAGCGCTTCTAGAGAGAACAATTGCCCTGGATTTCGCCAGTTCTCCCCCTACTCAAGGGTTTACAAACTATGGCAAATAACTTTCCAAAATTTCAGGCCACCTAATGAAGGTATTTTACGTGAACTCTCACTCAGGACTACAACAACCATCATCCCTGATGGTGACGAGACGACTTAGCCACGCCCACTTAGGGCGTTCTTTGTGCCAGTGAAATAAAGCCGGTGCTAAACAAGTTGAGAGCTTTGCCTGCTTTTTTGAAATAAGCCCCATGAAGAAGAGGCGGCCAGCCTCGAAACGCGTCGGGCACATGTGAAATAAGTAAGGAGAAAAGGTGAGCTCCAGGACATGAGAGGCATGCAGGCTGGATGGCCAAGGAGTGCTGCGTGTGCCTGTTGAGAAGCGCAGGTGCGCATTTGCTGAAACAATATATATATATATATATATATATATATATATATATATATATATATACACACATTACCTTCTGGCGGTCGCCAGTAGGTATATATAGTTAGGACCTAGTTACCATAGGAAATTCTGAACATTCTATTGGGAATAACTTTGGCGCCGATTGAGGGAATCTGCTTGTTATTTTCCTTAATTTTGCCTCGCTGCGCTCCGCTCCTTCCCTGAATGTTTTGGGGGGATTCGTCAAGCGGGGGCCGAGAAAAAAGGGGGGTCCCAAAACGTGTTTTCCCCATGTTAATTTCCATAGGGACATTCTGACAAGGCTACAGCTCGAACGGCTGAACGGAATTATACCAGATTTGGCAAAATGGTAGGGACTGGTATGCAGCAGTGCCTTTTGCATGTTTGGTGTAAATCCCTCCAGTAGTTCTTGAGAAAATTGAATTTGAAATTTTTCAAATGGCATTTTCTATGGGACCTTTAGACACGGCTACAGCCCGAACGGCTGAACGGAATTACACCAAACTTGGCAAAATGGTAGGGACAGGTATGCAGTAGTGCCTTTTCTATATTTGGTGAAAATCCCTCCAGTAGTTGTTGAGAAAATGAATTTGAGCAAATTATATATCTATATGCGCTCAACATTCTATTGGGAATAACTTTGGCGCCGATTGAGGAATCTGTGTGTAATTTTCCAGAATTTTGGCCAGCTCCGCTCCTTCCCTGAAAGTTTGGGGGGATTCGTCAAGCGGGCGCCGAAAGGGGGGTCCCAAAACGTGTTTTCCCCATGTTAATTTCCATAGGGACCTTTAGACACGGCTACAGCCCGAACGGCTGAATGGAATTACACCAAACTTGGCAAAATGGTAGGGCATGGTATGCAGCTGTGCCTTGGCTATGTTTGGTGAAAATCCCTCCAGTAGTTCTTGAGAGAATTGAATTTGAAATTTTTCAAATGGCATTTTCTATGGGACCTTTAGACACGGCTACAGCCCGAACGGCTGAACGGAATTACACCAAACTTGGCAAAATGGTAGGGACAGGTATGCAGTAGTGCCTTTTCTATATTTGGTGAAAATCCCTCCAGTAGTTGTTGAGAAAATTGAATTTGATCAAATTATATATCTATATGCGCTCACCGTATGAGTACCGTACGCGTATGTGCGCGTACCCTTACGTGCGCGAGCGAGTTTCTGATTGGCTGGCAGTCGACTGTCAACATTCCAAACTGTCCAAACCAGGAAGTGTTTGCCACCATCTTGTTTTTTTAGGAGAACTGAGGCACAAGAGAGCCCAAAACAAGAGTGGAAAACACGAATGGGGGCAGGGTAGAGACCCCCCCAACCCTCTAGCCCTTCCCAGGGGGTCCCAAAAGGGCAAAAAAAAAAAAAAAGAATTGCGGGGTAAGCGCACCGTATGCGTAGGGTACGCGTACCGTGCGCGTACCCCGCGATTTAAATATAGGTTTCACGCCGGATATAGTTAGGAATTAGCATTTAAAAAACCTTGCAAATTCACTGAAAAAACCATAGGTTTCAAGCCTGATATAGTTAGGAATTAGCATTTAAAAAACCTTGCAAATTCACTTAAAAAACCATAGGTTTCAGGACTTATATAGTTAGGAATTAACAAACCATAGGTTTCAGGCCTTATATAGTTAGGAATTAGCATTTAAAAAACCATTGAAATTGCTCCTATATAGTTAGTTGTACTAACTATATTTCGCTCACCCGCAATCCACTGCTGATGATGTCACATATTACATCATTCATGACATGGTCAGTGACATCACTGATGACATCACTGATGACATCTCATTTGACATCACTGATCACATCACTGAAGATATCATTCATGTGATAATACGATGCACCTCCTCACACTCTAATATAACCTTTGATACACCCAGTGTTAAATACAGACTACCATTCTTGAAACCATTGACACACCAATACCAGTTACTACATACGCACTCACTGATTCCTAGGTCTACACACACATTCACTCATTCACCCATAGAATCACTCATACATACAGTCACTCATCAATACAACACTATCATATGCACTCATACACCTATACAGACACTCACACACTGCCACTCATCCATGGAGTTACTCACACACCTAGTCAGTCATGCAAAGAATCAATCACACTTCCATTTCCTCAACTATACAGTTATACACACAACACCTTACTTATTCAAACATATACTAACACATACTTTCTCTCTTATACAATCACTGATACAAGTACACAATGATCCATACAGCCACTCGCACATTCACTGGCTCTCATGTATAGTCATTTATATATGCCAACTCTCACATGCACTGTGTTTTACATATGTACTTACTTGCACATGTAGCACTGAGATATCCATTCACTCACCAACACACCCATGCACACAGTCAACCGCCCATATAGCTGTTTCCACATGCACTCTTGAACTCATACACCTAGTGAATCAACTGCTCACACATCTATGCACAGAGTCACACACCTCCCAGCCACCCACACACACACTCAGTCTCCCATTCAAATACTTGGGCAACCAATCAATAACCCATATAGCCACTCATATAGCTAC
The DNA here is from genome assembly GCF_964261635.1 of Lissotriton helveticus. NCBI lineage: Eukaryota > Metazoa > Chordata > Amphibia > Caudata > Salamandridae > Lissotriton > Lissotriton helveticus. The sequence goes on along the minus strand of NC_136068.1, from coordinate 1,540,586,363 downwards.
TGATAAACACATGCAGCAGCTTACACAACAACAGACATACTGATGCACACATTCAGACAGTTTAGTCACTAACCCATGCATTTAGTAAGACACATTTAATCACTCACTCATACAGTCAGTCACGCACCTACTAAATCACTTATACATCCAGTCATTCTTCAATATGTAAACCATATTTAAACTTTACTGAAACGCACAGTCACTGGATGATGTCATCAGTGATGTCAGTATAGTGAGTGTAAGAATTCATTGTTCACTCCTTTACATCCTGCATGGGCTGCTCATCTCCAGCATCGTCCAAGGAAACCAGCAATGAGCGCAGGGGCGGCCATTCTGCAGCACATAACCAGGTGGTAAGAGTGTCAATTAGTTGGCAAAAACCAGGCAGAGTTGCTCAACTAGTATCACCCGAGTGTGCCTTTCATCTGTCTTACTGACTTTTAAACATATTTTATTAATGTTACACTGTTGTAATATGTTCTCACCCAATCGTAGTGTAATTGCAATGTTTTTTCCTCCCCTTAGAGAGTGGTTATTGGCAATGGCTGTGTGATGTCACTTCCTTGTGTTTGGAATCACTGAAACGTCATGTTACAGAACTTCCTGTGAACTCAGTGGCAGGTTAATGGCCTTGCGATGTCATTTCAACAGATCTATGAGTCAAGCGTAAACCTACATGACTACAGTTGGAACTTCAAATTATCCACGAATCAGTTCTATGATGACAACTACTGCAGAAGTGTAGACGATGACGTTATGTTCATGATTAGTTACAGATTCCAGTGACAAGGTTTCTACCGTAAAGCAAGAGTCATTCTTCAGGACTTACCTGATCCAAGCTTGCAACGGGCAGGAAGCTCTGAGAGTAGCCCGTGTGGAGATCAGTGACTGGAGAAGCAGCGAGCATTACACCTGTAAGAGTGTGAAAAATCAGAAAGATCACCTTCAAAAATCACAAAAATAGCATGAAATCCTCACAGATTTAACATAGACTTTCATCCAAAGCCAGTAACATACATCCATATAGGGCCAGAGGCAGAGGCCTAACAAGGGTACCATGGGCCATCATTTCAGCAAGAAAATGGACCCATGCTCTGGTTGAGTAGTAAAATACAGGAGCCATAATTTGGGTGCTTATGATCCCATAATACTTTTGGGCTACTGCTCTCATGAAGACAGAGGTGGGTCATGGGATGAGGCATGCAATGAAGAGCTGGAGATGAAAGGGATGGGCGGCATACAGAAGTGGGTAAAGGTAAGGGCATAGTGGTATATGCATACAGAGGTGGACTGAAATGAGGACATTCCACAAGGGCCGGTGATTCTTGAAGGCCAGTTGGACAAGGGATGTAAGTCCATGTCAGATGCTGCATGATGTGTGGCTGACTCTGCCCCAGTTCTAGCCTTTTTCTATTGGAAAATCATCTTATTTTCCTATGGAGGTGTCAACATTAATATTTATAGTCGTATTAGCGAGGTGCTGGGGGAAGATAGCAGTACAGATGAAGAAATGGGGAACAAGAGAGTGGGGTTACGGTTGCCAAAAGCGCCACTATGCATTAATGTTCCTTCAAAAGGGTGATGTGCACTGAAATTAAAGAATGCCTGAGAACTCAAGTGAGATCAAGTGTTTTTTAGTGTGAAAGAAAAAAACTCTACTGAGTAGGAGAGGAGAGGTAACCCTCAGACTGTGAAGCAACTGACAGAGTTTCTTTGAATGATCCTTAATACATCAATCATGGCTCATGTTACGACGTGTCCTGGGAAGTTAGGAAGCATCTCAATTAAAAATCAAAATGGCAGTGGAGAAACTAAGTAACAACTTTGGCCCATCTACAGCATTAGTGGATTTACGATCGGTGAGCAAAATCTTTGAAAGCGCAATTGAAACACCATAGTCAAGTGGTATTTTATTATTAGAACATTGGAACATTGAGAGCTCCACTGAAGATAATGGAGTAGCTCTGGGCTTATATTGGCTAGTATAAGCCTGAAGTTCCTACATGCCAATGTTTGTCTTCATGCTTCTCCCTTTTTAATTTAGAACATTTTACCCTTAGTGGGTGGAATGTTCCAATAGCCTTTTAGCCCTTCTGCCTGAGGCTATACCGGTTGTTAAAGGCCTTCTCCATCGTTAAAAGCCCTCGCCTGTGGCTCAGGCCTATAACTCAGGCTCGGGCCTATAAAAACTGGTATAGCCCTCGGCAGTAGGCTATAAGTCCATGGTATTTTTTCACAAAGGCCACCATTGGTAATCCAAGAAAGAAGAACAGTATGCTTGAAATGAAAATCACCTAGCTCCATGAGACAGAGAAAAACACATCACCTGAACTGTTTAGTGCACAGAAGTAAACGACCAATGCAGAGCAGTCATCTTTCAAATAGTGGTCAGAATTTAGAACTACTGAGTTGTAATCCACAGTGGGCGCAATTAAAACAGAATCTGCAGGCATTAAAATTCTATTTTGTGATCTAACTGAATCCTAATTGGTCACCTTGAATTTTGCTCCTTAATTAAGGATTTGGAATACACATTTTAGGAAAACAGAATTGCTAATGTCCCAAGTACCATTTTTTCCAACTTTCATCCAATTCTACATAATAGAAAAATAAAAAAAATCATTATTATTATAGAATGTCAAAAATGGTGCTCAAGGGACAGCACATTTAGCAAAATAGCTCTTTAAAAAACTACAAATCGAGATCAGCACCACAGTGAAGTGATTTGTTTCTGTGCAAAAAACACTCACCTGGCCATTTACTTTTGAGTGTGTGTGTGCGGAGAGGACCAGGCATTTATTTTCAGCGGGAGCCTCCCCTCACTTACATGTTTCCCAAAGACTTTCTTTCTTCTAGCCAAGGAAACAAGAGCAACATATAGATGAAGCTCCAGGGAGCTAATGGGAGCAGGTGCTTCCAGGTCTGGGGCCCCAAAGCTTTGGTGACCGGTCAGTGTAGCTTTTCAAATAATCAGTTGCATCCCTGGGTTTAGATGTAAAGTGCTGGAGAGGTCTGCTTCACCTGCTCTGATGTGTACCAGCAAGAAGTCCTATGTCTGACCTAGAAGAACTGTCTGCAAGCAACGGTTGCCCTCTCTCCGGAGATAGGGATGCATTCCAAACATGGCCAACAAAAGCATGAATTGAAGTAGGTGATCTGCACATAAAATCATACCTTCTCTTACCACATCGGTCCGCCAAGCAATTTTGATCAAAGTTAAGATTGCTTTAGAGTTAACTATGCTGCCTTCAGTCGTGCCTGGGCTTACTTCCCTATAGCCCTCAATCAACATGAGTACCACTGGGGTGACATGCTTATTGTTGTGTTGTTTCAAGCCTGTTAGCTAATTTACCTACCAGGGTGACGTGTAGGCTCGGGAGTGGCATACACGCTGCTTTTGTTGACCTTCAGTCCAGACATGATATCATTGATCATCCACAGGTCCCTCTGCGCCGCTGCCTGGTCCTGCATTTAAAAGTCAGAAAGGGGTGAAATGCTTAAAAATACAAAAGATGCGTTTGACATTGTGCACTGGATCTATTAGGGTAGCAATACTTCTCATCTTAAATGCTTAGCAAGGTGACTAATTAGTTGGGGCTCCACTAAATCTATAAACAAAATTTGATACTTGGTATCTCACTATGCCCAATATATGTTGGAAACACCATGTTGCCCAAGGAAACACTATAAGTACAAGAACGCTGCAATAGCAGGCGGACTTGCTTTTATAACTAAATGTAGACTCTTTATCATCCTCAACAGCCTTAGTGTGGGAGTGGATGATCATGAATAGTTGAACTATATTTAAAACAAGAAGTGCGGATAAGCTTGCGAGTTACTCCTAATTTCAGAAGGACCTCCTCACTGGTGGAAACAGTAGGACCTTTGTGGAGGGTGAAGATGCATAATGTGTGGATAATACTTGATTCAATTGTGAAAGCCGATGAAAACACTCGAAGAGAGTAGGGAAACATAATATAATCACCCTCGTGCCCCGCCAAAAGAAATCAGATTCATAGGCACCTCACAGGAGTAAAAAGAAAGCAGAGCCCTTTGGTAAACACGGGCAGATCATGAGAGAGCTCGCTGTGGTCACAATCGTACTCACTGGAACAGAAGAACATTGTCTAGAAGCATGTACGCTGCCCTACACTATACATATTAAAATTATCAGCAGTACCATCAAGTTGGTTATTACCACTAACCCATGTGTCATATTACAAAGGTAGTTAAATGTGTTTCCGGTATTGAGATTCATGAACATGAGGTCTGGCGTATACAGCAGCATAAACAAAGATCTAGATAAAATGGCAAAAGCTGTCAACACAACTTCTAATTCTACCATAAGAAAGCCTATGTCTCCAAAAATCATATTTCATACATAAAACATACTGGCCCTAGTATGGCAGAACAGAAACAAACAATATGACTAGGTATATAGCCCTCTCTTAAGGAGAATCACTGTACAGCTACATCTCCAAGACCATTAGAAATCGACCTGACTTCATTGCAGGATGAGACCACCTCAGACCACTGCCCATCGTGCCAGCCAAGGTCCTGATACTGTTCATACTTTAGTTAAAGAACAGATGATCTTAAGCAGTAAGGTCGAGTTTAGAGTCCCACGTCCTAGATTCTGCGTCATCTCGCACATAACATCAGTGCCTTGTGCTCAAGTTAAATTGGATTTGTGTGTGTTTTAGGTAAAGGAAATGGTGGAAATACATATGCATAGAAACGATTCTTTCCTGTATTGGTACTTTTGGTTGATGTTTTTGTTAGAAAACATTGGATTTACAATATAGCTAACTTTAACCCCAACAATATTTTGGGACTTTATTAATTACTATTTGAACTCCAGTCTGAGAATATTCAGAATACAATGCTTCTCTCAGATCATAGGTATAGTTTTCTTCACCATAGTATAACATATGATTAAGTAATATGTTACATTGTTGTTACTGTGGTGGTTTAGTCATAGTGTGACTGCATACATTATGAATCTAAAAGCAGTCCTAGAATATCGGGGAGGCACAGTGCTGATCATAGATATATACTCATTTATCAATACGTTGATGAGAAATTCAGTTTCAGTAAAAAGTATTTACTCCACAAAAGCAGAAATTCAACTAGATTTCAACCAAGGGTTTTTAATCAGTTTGTTCATCTCACAGTAGTATTCTATCAGGAAACTGAATATTATTACATTGACTGTAATTGATTACAAGAGCTGATGATTCACCAGATTCACTCATTGTCCATGACATGCAAATAAACCTCGGGATTTGCTGGAATGCTTTTGTGGGTTGGTTTCTAACTTGGGGATTGTGTTTTGGAATTGCATTGTATTATCTCACCTGTGGGTGGCCCACGTGCCGCACATGCTCCAGTGTCTCTCGCAGGTTGTGCAAGTCATTCTCCAGAACACGGTACTCTTCCCAAGCTCTTTCCTTCTCCTAAATAGGATAGTGTAAAGATAAATATTATTGCAAAAAAGTCAGCATTTCGTAGATTATTAGAGCAACAGAACATGGTGTCTCTGTCAGCTTTTCCATACCCAAATACAATTAAATAATCAGTGATACCACCTACATTAAAATAAATCTTAAGCAGGATTCCACCTCATTATAGAGCACCATCGGTGCTCCCATGTGCAGCATGTAACTCCCTTTGAAATGTTTTGCTGATGCCTTCTGGAAGGCCAGGAGATGGTTCTTGGGGCTATAGTTATTGTAATGTTTATGTTTAGGCTGTCTTTAGTTTTCTCTAAAAGCAGTTTGTTTGAGCTGCAGAGCAAAAATGACGTGTAGATGCAACATGTTTGAAGGATGGATAAGAGCCAGAGACGGACAGAGGATTCTTTTTTTTTTTTTTAAATAAAGACGACATTTTCATTATTGGCAGGGTAAATTTCGAATAAAGATATTCAAAATCTAAAAAGTGAAAAGACTAAAATATTCCTCATTCTCTCATGTCATACTTCTTTCTATTTTTTATTGAAATACTCTTTTAATCAGGTTTCTTGATCTCTCGCCCATACTTTTCCAGTAGGAATTTTGGACGTTTTTCCTTCCTTTAGCTACAAGATGTCAATAAAAGGGTGCACGTTAGAAAACAATGAGTATTGATGTATACCTTTCATTGCTTAGACTATTTTGGAGTATTGCAGTTTTAGTTAGAAAGGCAATTAGGAATTCCAAAATGTGAGTGCTTTAAGTTATGCACATAATTAGGAATGAATATATTAATTTTTAAGAATGATGTGAATGTTAATATATTATCAAATAATTTAGGGATTAAAATAATTAAGGCATATAAAAATGTTAAGTTAAAAAATACTTTTTATTTAAGAGGCAATAAGAAGTAGCTGACTAAATCCTAAAGAAAAAAACATCTCATAAAGTTCAACTATAAAGAAAAGTCCAGAAAAACGTTTCTTGACACAGTGATAAGTGGGAAGAAAATAACATTTTCCCATATCAGTTGCTGTGGGAAGAAAATGCCCTCCCACCCCAACTCTGCAGGCGAGGCAGTGCAATCTAAACCCTGGTGGAATCCTCATGTCTTCTGCAACAGTTTACACAGCTGTAGAAATGTGAAACTTAGCAGAAGCCTATTTGCGTCTATGAATATCAGGCTTACACCGAGAGACTCACCAAAGTGACGTCACAGAGCCTGGCTCGGATGTGGACCAGGTCGTCCTGCAGCATCCTTTGCTGGTACCAGATCTTCTCCAAGACATGATCTTGGCCCTGGAACTCAGCCTGGTTCAGGCGGGTCACTTCAAGCACATTCTCCAGCTTTTCCTACAAGGGGAAAAGAAGTAAGGAGGAGCTAGAAAACAAGGCATAGCATGCAGATATATCATGGAGCGGTCCACTCGTGGTTGGTTCGCCTTCCCAGTTTAAACCACCCATGCCATGTCATTCCGAGCGTATCAGGAACGTGGGAGTTGCTCAGACCTGCCTTTAGTGTAAAAGCTACTGTTCCTCAACAACCACTTTTGGAATCAGTGTCTGGCAACACACTTCTACACATGGAAGAGTTACATGACACGTCATTCAGGAATGAAGAGTGAAAAATGCTATTGCTCTGTAAGGATAAAACTATAGATAAAGATTCAGCGGAGAAGAACCTTGGGGATAATGATGTTAAGTGGAACACCAAAATTCTCACCATTATCATAACTAAGGCAACAGCCTTAGGGCACTAACACAATGTAGTGTCCAACAACAAGAAAAAGCCAGGGAACAACATTTTCTTAATGAATGAAGAGCACTATTTTTCCTGAAAACCCCGAACATCCTTGCACTGTTCTGAATTCCTCACATAGCTCCTGGACCTGGGGTTGTCCATTGGAAAAAATGGGAATGGAAAAATACTGCTCTGACAAAAACAGAAAGCTACTAGTAATGACATCAAGAGCATAAAAGGCATGTCATGAGTTCTATTATGTAGGTTGATGCCAGAGTTACAGAGCTGCAACAAGACACTGTGGGTAATGACAAGTAGGTTACCTTATCCGTTCTGAGCCGAGCAGATTCCTCTTCTAGACTGTGCAGGAGCTTGTCCTGACCACACAGTTTGGTCAAAAGAATCTGCAGAGAGAGGAACAACTGAAGTGAGAAGGAAAATGAAAAACAGAAATTGGGAACAACTTAAAGGCATGTTAGCCGGGATTCAGCAAATTTAGGTTGACTTACTTATTGGTGGGGTGAATGGAAGGTTGGGAGAACAGTGGGTTGGGTGAATGGAGGGTCAGGAGAATGGATGGCTATTTGACTGCGGGTAGACTAGGATCCTGGTTGAACACAAGTTGGATAAATGGTGGTGTGTAAATGTATTTTTCAACGGCCAGTTTGGGAGAATAGTGGTTTGGGGGATGCCTGGATATGCGAGCACTCACTTGAGCAAATGGTTGGTGTGCAATGATCAGCTGGGTTATTTGGTGGCTCGGTGAATGAGCAGGTGGTTAAATTGGCTGTTGGGAACTGTTGCATAGATGGGTAAAAAGCAACAGTGCAAATCGACTAATAATTAACAGATAATTAACTGAATGGGCAGTTGGGTAAATTAAAGATGAATAAAAGGACAACTGAATTGATGTTTTTGCGACTAGGCTGGTGAGTGAGAGAGGGGCTAGGTAATGCATCTTTGAGAGCATGGGTAGTTGGTAACGGTTGAAAGAAAGGATGGCTGTATGAATGGGCATGTGTTAGGATCAGTTGTTCAATGAGCAGATATTTTGTTGAATGGTTAGTTAATGAGCAGACAGTGGAGTTGACTGCTGAGTAGGTAAGATAGATAGATGTGTATTGGTGACTAGGTAGTTAAGTGAATAATCAGTTGGTATTGTGAAATGCAGTTAATGGGCAAAAGGGTAAATGTGATCTTGATGTTCAGAGGAATGGGTGGTTAGGTGAAGAGGTCACTGGGTTATTGAATGGTTGGATAGCCGGAGTGAATGAACAGTTGAATTAGTGTTTACAAATGCACAGCACAGTTTGAAAAATGGTTTGAAACTAGGTACAGGTCAATGGAGTAATGGAGAGTAGAGAGATGTAAAACACTTGCTCCTGGGTGAACGGGAATTATTGCAGATTTTTTGCATTCTCAACCCAATAATCCTCTTGGTGAACTTAATGGAGGCAGTGCGTGTGAATGGGTAATTCCGTTTCTGAACTCCTGGAGCGAATCAGTGGTTGAATGGTTGAATGAAAATATGACCAGGCATGATGGGGGGAAAACAATATTTGGCAACTGGATAGCAGATCAGTTAGGCTGGTAGATTTAGGATTAGTCAATTCAAATGCCTCTGAGAGAAAATTAGTTGAGCTGATGATTGACAAAGAGAAATGACAAGAGAAGAATGGTAAAGAAAGTCACAAATACTGGAAAAAAAGACATACATTTATGTTCATGTTTGAAAGAATGCTTAAAGTCAGGGTGTCTTATAACTCCGACAGGACGTCCCTCAATCCTACCAGCCACCCGACTACCAGAGCAACAGAAATGCAGCTGTGAGTGTTAGTGCACAGATCCCACGCTGGCATTTTGTGTGGCCCTAAGGTTTATAAAATAATCACAACCAAAAATCTGCTGACGGATATGCTCTGCTGCCCTTCTGTTATGTTGTTCTATTCAGAACACATGTGCATAACAAATTCCTTGGACTTGGGTGAATGCAAAGAAATATACAGCATCAAGGAGCAGCAGGGACAGCTGCAGACAGGACTGTTGTAAGGAGTTATGAAGTCCATCTCTTGTATGTATGCAAAGCTTGTAGCCAGGTCCAGGATGCAAGGTCTGATTACAATTTGTTGGAAACAGGACATGTCCTTTCATCACGATGATGAGAAGAAAATGCTGAATTTCAAATCTCTTTACTGTAGATCTTTTTAAATTCGGATTACTGAATGATAAATTACATATATTTTCCATCAGTCACTATGCTGTAAATGGTGAGATGGTACTAGTGAAACAAATATCACACTATATACTGTTGAAATGTGGTGTACACTGGGAGTGGAATGGTCTAGAGAGTTGTGGTTTCATAGCCAGGAAATAGTGAGATACAAAGCATTGCACACTAAATTATTCTATACAGTGGAAGATCTTCACATTGGGATCGATTGACAAACTGTGTTATGTAGTACATAAAGTAGTACATTAACTTTTGAATTAAAAAGTTATCAAAATATTTTACCATAAAATAATTTTGTATATATCTATACTATTTTACCATTCAATTCAATGTATACATATAGATATATTTAAAAAGTTTAAAAAAATTATGTTAGTTTAATATTATTTACTATTGGGTTCTATGTAAGTTCCTTCCGCCATTATTTTCTATGTGAGGGTGTTGCAGTACCAGTGATTGGCCATGTGTGGTGCTGCACGAGAGTTCCTTTTAGCCGTCATAACTTTACACTCATATATTTTGCTACATTGTCCTGTTTCAGGGAGTGGAGACATGTAAGTCTGCACTTTGTAGTAAATTTACACTCAGAAATGGTGAATAACCAAAAGTAGTACTTTAACTATTAAATGTAAGAGTTTATTTACATGTGTAGATTTACTCATGTCCAAATGTACCTTTGTGAATAGGCCCCACAATCTCCGGCTGCCCGATTTTTACCACACTCTTTGCCCATGTGCCCAAAGCTCCTGACAGTCTGTATTTGTGTCCTATCCATGAGTCCAAAGCTCCTCACACTGTTATATCCGTGTAAACCAAGCTCCCCCTCACTCTGCCCAAGGTCTTCACAATGTTGATCCATGAAAACTAGCTCTTCACACTGTTATACCCTTGTATATCAAGCTTCTCTGAGTCTGTCCATGTGTCCCAAAGTTCTTCACATATTCCAATAAACAATACCCTAGCTCCTCCCAATGTTATATCCATGTATACAAAGACCCTTTCCGTCTTTCCATGTATCGTAAGTTCTTCACATTTTCTATCCATGTGATACCAATCTCATCTCGGCCCCTCCATGTGTCCTAAGTTCTTCACATTGTCTATCAATGAGACCATAGTTCCACACTGTTATGTCCATGTATACCAATCTCGCCATAGTCTGTCCCAAGATGGCAAGCTACTCTCAGAAACTGGCCTCACATACAAACAGCTGAAATATGTATTTCTGTGGGTCCCAAAATCCTTAACAAGACATTGGGCAAAGAGAAACAAAGTCAGAGATAGAGGTAGGCAGAGAGAAAGCAAGGTGTTCAGATATAGATTAAACAGAGTGGAGTCAGAGAGAGAAAATTCAGTTTCTTAAGGGGACCCTAAAAAGGTGGGGGCCGCGGACAATTGCCCACTTTGCCATAAAAAGTCTCTGGTGAACTGGAACCGCTTTAAAATGGCCACCTCCTCACACTATACGGCTATGGACCGAAGCATCCCAAAATGTGTCTCTGTTTGCCTAATTAGATTCCACTGTCTGTCTAGGTGCTGCATATTTCTCACACTCTCTCCCCATTTTCACCGAGCTGCTCATATTGTAGGCCCGGTGCCTACACGCTTCACTCTGCCCGTGTGCACAATTTCCTTCATGATGTTTGTCCATCAGTCCCAGGCCCCTCACAAAGTTCAGGTGCCGAAAGATCCTCATAATGCAGCCAAGTGACTGAAACTCCTCACGCAATATGTCTATATTTTATCATATTGGCTGATCAGGAGCCCTGGCACCTCACACTCACTATATGCTCACCTTCCTTCTCTACCCATGTACTCAAGCTGCTCAGCTTATCTATGTGACGTGCCCCAGGCTCCTCAAATAGTTTTGTTCTCAAGGCTCCCTGTGTTCTTCTGCCTAAAATATCTGCCAATTAGCATCTCCTGGCACTGGAGAGCCCAGTGGAATTCAGACCACTCTCCCCTACCCAGGAGTGCATTCTAAAGCAGAGAGCAGGCCACATATATAACAAATCGGAACAACCTGCCTTCTTTGTTTTGGGTTTCCTCCCTTTGTACAAGATGAGCCTGCTGTGGAGGTGTCAATCAGAGCATAAGCTGCAAATCTTTACCAGATCTCTTTTTCTAACACTTGAGCTATGGAAAAGGACTTTGAAAGTACGTATGCAACGTTTAAACTTAGCCCTGAAGTTGGCAAACTCTGTAGAGCTAAGTTAAGTTTTTCCCAGACAAGATTTTTTTGCAATAGGTCTCTTTATTTATTCTTTTTTATTACTGGGGAACCTTTCGAACCTGTCCAAGTTTTAACGAAAACTTGTTACTGTAAGGGGGAAAGAAACTTCTTGCTTCCCACATCCCTAGTTTCGATTAACATTTCCTTCACTCATGGCAAGAACAGATTGCCCTCTATGAACACTCATCTCCGCGACACGAAGCACCCTTGCTCCAAGAAAATGGTGGCATTTAAGTAGCAGTGAATTGTGCTAGATAAGGGACTTAAGAATAGGAAGATGGGATATTTCCCATCAGACAGTATACCAAAGTGTTTTAAATCGCGAATACAGACATACAATTGTTAAAAAAAAAAAACATATGGATGGCAGGATTTGGAGGTAATTAAATAAATGTAAGGGATACGTGGGGAAGATAGAACGCATTTCAGTAGGCAACGAGGGAACTCCTACGAATCCAGGGGGCCTTTATCTATCGGTGTGGCATACACTTAGGAAAGAAGGCTTACATCAATGTCATTCTCAGCCATCCGGACGGGGCGTGGCATCCTTTCCCGGTACATTCCCGAACTGTGGGGCTGGAAAATGAAAACATTATATAACAATTAGAAGTCAAAGCCGGCATTTATGCAAAGGACCATTCCTTTCCTTATCTCGCCAGTTCATGACCTTGCAAATATTTTGGCAACTAGTAAGATATTTTTCTTTTCTCTCATTCTCTCTCTCTCTTTCTTATCTTGATCTGACTTGAGAAAAGGAAGAGGGGGGCCTTTAAGCTACCCTATACTTTTACGTATGGTAATGACTGTGCAGGTTCAACATATCAATTTGTCTTGTCTTTTATCGATGGTCATCCGTGCAGTATGAGGCCCTGCTGCTTGCTCCCATGAAGTGCTGTAGCAACCTGTAAAAGAAGGAGATGGCGGGATGATACCCAAGGTGGATGGAGGTAGTTCTGCGTGTATGGTGGCCTCTGACCCCTCAGCTTGTAACTGAGGCATCCTCCTGGTGGGGGAAACAAGACCGAGGCCATGGGGCTCTGTTGAATCTATGTGCACACTTTTAGCCATGTATTGTCGTGCTTTCTTTGATCATGTCCTTTTGACTGCCTTCTACATGTGTCCTATTGAGCATGTCCAGCCTGTGTAGGTTTCTTTTTTAAGGAAAAGGTCCACTATGGGATGCTAAATGTTCTCCGTTCTTAGAACCCTACAGAGTAGGAACTATTCCTTTTAACTTACTTTAATAATTAATAATTAAGATGTCTTTGAAATAACTGGTCATAGTATGCTGCAAAGTGCACCCTTCGAAACCTAGAGAATGTCTGTCCAATGCTAAGACTGCTATCCATGAGCCTCTCGCCTCTGTCTGGCATTTTCAAGCCGCAGCCAATCAGAGTGAAGGGGATATATTTTGAATCATGCATCTTGATTTGGTAAGTTAGAATTTCGCCGAGTTACAAGATTGATTGCACTAGTTTGCCCAGTTCTTGCCAAATCCACCAAAATGACGTGTTTACAGAAAAGGGACTAGATCGAACCAAAAAAACGTGCTGAAGAGGTTGGCTGAAAAAATAGAAAAATTGTGCAGTCCAGGCATCAGCTGCTCAGATGAAAGGTCATGGGAGGGATATTTGGCTGCCCCTTACGAAGTGGCATTGTGCCAACACAGCATAGAGACAGACTGAGCTCATTAATATGATGCTCTATTTTGTTGGTACCATCAGCTGCCCCCTCAATTTGACTTGCCCAAAACTGACCACATTCCTAACTTTTGAGAGGTTGACTAGCCACCCACTGTCCCTCAAGAAAAATGGATTTGTATTCCTGTCACTTATGCATTCAGAGGACGACTCTTCATGTTGTAGGTGCGTTTGGTGCCATAGAAATTAACAAGGTGCCTTAACAGGTAGTATTAATACACAGCAAAGATTGACTTGAAGAGCAGGAAAGACCCTTACATAAGGCAGACGAGTTTACAGGGATAGTTCCAGTCAGGAACCTGACGGAACTATCCCTGTAAACTCGTCTGCCTCATGTAAGGAACTTTCAGAAGCCCAACATGGCTGAATCAGTTGCATCTGCTGTGAATTACTCGCTCCGTCTCTCTACCAGCCTTTCACAGGCTAACTAGACTACGTATCGTCCAAGACAAGCATGTGTCTTTGCCCATATCGTATTCCCAATCTGGTAATCCAACATCATTTAAGGCATCTCACTAGGAAAATGGAGGGATATATCAACGGGCAGAACCCTTTTCTGTTATCACTCCTGAATCAGTACACCACCTACCGGCACAGCCAATGATATCCTCTTCCCAGGCATAACGTGTGAGGCGGAGCGACTGGAGAATGGAGGTAGCGGGGGAAGCTGGGAATATCCAGGAGAGGTTGGCGGTGGGTGGGAAACCTGTAGCAAAGGAGGAGAAGAAATAGGTAGTCAGGCTGGAATAACACAGGAGAAAGTTCACCATAAAGCTAGCAAAATAGTCCAGCAGGTTAATGTTGCTGCTGCAGAGATCTATGCATAGCCTGCAGGTCACAGGTGTGAATCCTGGTGGAGCTGGCTAAGCCTATTGGCCTTCCCAATTCAATACTTTGACGCCAATGGAGCGGTTTACCAAAAACATGCATTATTCAAGTGATAAAAACAATTCAGGATGTGGGAGGCTACCTTAACCCGTTCCATGCTGATGACGGAACTGCTCCGTCATCAGCTACTGATGACGGAGCGGTTCCGTTATGGCCCGCCCAGCTCGATAGAACGCTCATGCGCGGCGCGAATTCCGCGCCTGCGCTGAGGGTTCTATTGAGCGGGGCGGGCCGTGACGGAACCGCTCCGTCACGAGCACAGCTCAACCGACGCTGGTGACGGAGCGGTTCCGTCACCAGCATGCGGCCGCCGCGCGGCCGCCCCGCCCCCTTAGCACTGCAGCGGAATAGCCGCCGCAGTAAAGGGGTTAATGTTTGTTGTTTATTAAATGAAGGAGAAGGACCTTCTGTATACCACCCGCATATATCTGCCACTGGCTGATTACAGTGCAATGCCAGATCCGATTCTATTATCACAAATTTGACCAGTGTCATCTAGAGAGGGTCTATAAAATGAAGTGTTCTGCTCCGGAAGTGACATGCAGCCAGTTTTCTACGCAATATCACAAACAAGATGAATCAATGACTTGTGGGAGATGTTCCTGAGATTCCATCAAATTTAAAACATGTCAATGATAAACTTTGTAACAATCACTTCTGCTAGATGAAGAGAATCTGTAAATCACTTGAAAATGAATTGGCTCCAGACACTGGTAACAGGTGTTTTCTTTTCCTATCTCAATGGGTATTCCTTTTACCAAATCAGAATGATGAGCTGGTTACTTTACCTGTGGGGATTGGAACCAGTGTCTTCGACAGTGCCCATTCATAACACTGAGTAGCAAAAGTGCAGCTTATTTTTGTACCACCCCTTTACCATTGCAACCTGTCGTAGGACTGGACTCACCATTTTAGAGAGGAGCCGTGGCGTGCTGCTGAGGGTTCGAGGAGCGCAGTGAGGTGATGCCATGAAAGTGCGGTCGGAGTACTGCAGCCCAAACAAAAAGATTATTAGCACATTGAAATTATGCATGGTCAGAAGACTTCCCAAAACTATTTTGGCGCTTTTTTACAGCACCAGCAGGTTTTGCAAATCAAGCGGACATGCGATTTATAAACTGATGCAACTTTTAAAGAATCAATAACAGATGGAAAGGAAAGTCCAGTTATTTTTTGTGATTAGTATATTTAGACAGACTGCACACTCTTAAGAGAATGGTTGCAAAGCCACCAAGCAGACCCTTGTCAAGTATGAAATGTTTAGCCAGTCCTAGTTCTCCAGCCAAGAACACCTTGGAGGGTGGCGTTTATAAGCCATAAATAATGGTACAATAGAATCTACAAGTCCCAAAATGAAAGGCTAAAATGGCTAAAATAACAGGCCTATCACAAATGGCATGGGGTCACCATCAGCTATGCAAGTTGACTACAATCACTAAAACACAGGAATACACTTTACAATATTCTCACCAGAGGGAGCAAGGAAGTTCCAAAACAATAAAGAGAGAAACGACGAGGGGCAGTCGACAGATAGGGCCCTCCCGGCTCACATAGGCTGTCCATTGACCAGCTGGATGGATGATCTGTACAGAATGTCTAGTACAGTCTGCTCTCTAAGACTATGATTCCTCCCCTCTGTCTCTGGCCTGTTTGCATTAGTCAGATAATGTTTCCACAGCACTCCTTGAAGAAGTCGAATCCAGTGCATTGGCCACTCTTTCTTAGGAGAACTTTGTTATTCCTGGGCTTCTACCTCAAGTTTCACTCATGAACCCCTTCTTTCTCATCAACACTTATACATGAATAGGCTTATATCTCTTCTATATTTGTTTTCCTGAGCTGCTACTTCTATTGTATTTCTATATCAGTGGAACAACTCAAAGATTCTTAATTTTTAGCTCTGGCCTAGCGAAAACCTTTTAAGTTTACTAAAATTGTACAGATAATATACTTTTGGTTTCGTTTAGTATCATTCACCTTTTTTCTACTACTTTAACTATCATGTACAGCATAGGGGAATGGGTCAGCCAGTTCAGCCATTGACTTCACTGTGAGTGACAGCACGCTGCTCTATCACAAGGAGCACAACCGCACACAAACTAGTTCCCGTCAATGCCAGGGACTACTATAGCAACAAGTGTTTTTGGAGACGAAAACATTTTTGTGCTTTTAGTCCAGTTTTTATGCTAGCAGCCCCACAACAATAAAGTGGCACAAAAACCATGACTAAATAAAATATTAATTGACAACGCAAAAAAGGCTGGCAGCCAACGCCAGACCTATTGGATTTTTTCAATGCTTATTTTTCAAACAGAGAAAGCTCTGCTACCCATGTTGCTGGGTCTCTCCAATGCAAGTCAATTGCATTCGTCTAACACAACAATGTAATCTTGCACTGCAGTTCGAAAGTTTCAATTTAAGTGAAACCCAATTACAAATCCCATAATGCATTAGATAGCAAATTAAAGCTCGGAGGCAGATTACAACGTCCCTAGTAGTGGGTGTTAACATAAAGACTCTGGAGTTAAGAAATTTGCAGTTGTGTCTCTGTAACTATATTTGAAATATAGTTACAGATTTAACTATATCTGTAACTAATTTGAAAAATGGCACTACAATTTCTAAACTGTTGTCACCATCAGCAATCATCTTCAGGTATTGGGCGAAGTGAAAACAAAATGCTTTTGTTGTTTTTATGAAAGAATAAGATACTTCTAGTTCAAAAAGCTTTATTTCTGGAGATATTCCCAAAGAGTAGATTTTCCCAGATTTCCTCCTGAAAAAGAAATTTGGGAAATCAGCAATACAAGCCCAGCAGACCTCCATCCCTCAACTCATCGGAAGTCTCCCCATCTTATCAAGAGTCCAGCCCCATGACAAGGTCCCACCTCTCTCCACCCAAAGCCCATCTAGAGAGGACCAGAAGCCACCCCAAGAACTCAAGACATTGCTTTAGCAACGTGCACTTGTCTACCATGCAACTACCACAGGCAGAATGGTGACCACCATGCAAGCATAAAAGCAGCCCTCGTGGTCTCACAAGGTTACTGCTCCAACCTGTGTTGCTTATGATATGTTTTCACAAGTTGCCATACTTGGAATGTGGGTCAGCCCTTGATTTCCTTCAGAAATCCACTTTTCCTCAAGACATCCTCCCCTGCCTAAAAGGTCCCAGCCCATTAGCAACCCAGCACAACACACCATGAGCCTGTCCAAGTTTTCGATCGTTCCATTCAAGCCCAGTGGAAGTACTATCTTAATCTTTAGAACCACTCATCAAAGAGAGGATTCTATCTTTCTATCAAAGAAACCACCGCTAGCTTGACTGGAACACACCCCAGCCTCAATGAAACCCACATTATCAAGAGTACGCCCCATCCAGCAGTACTTCAATTGATGTGTCTATCTTATAATTCACTTGCAAGAAGTCCCACTTTCAGTACTATAAGGACAAATGTTTTTATGACTTATAAAGCGCATGGCTACCTAAATAGTTTCCCAGTGCTAGCCTCCTCATTAAGCCTGTGACTGTTAAACCATTACCTTACAGAATTAAAGGAAAGATGGAAACAGGCAACTTTTGAACTGCTTACGAAAAACTGAGCGATTTACAGGCTCTCAGTGAATGTGGCATATCACTCTATAGATTAGGGCAGAGAAACACAAATGCCTGGCAGCCCTGGCAAGACTTCCTGATCCTAGGAACCATTGCCTGGTCCTGATGGCTAGACAAAGTGCACGATTTGGATAGTACCCAGACACCAATGGTCTCAAATACACAGGCACTGTGTTATCAAGGCACTTGTGCATGTAGCAAAGGGTCTCAAGTGGACTCGCCGGTCAATAGGTAACCAGTGTAAGGTATGTAGCAGGCAGGCTGATGAAATAAACCTGGGTGGACGAAGGACGCGGGCTGCCACATTTTGGATCATTTGCAGCTGGTTTAGGAGAGATTTTCCAACACCCATATATAACAAGTTACCGTAATCCAGGCCCTAGTCCAGTCTGGAAATCACCAGAGCCTGGACTACAGTACGTATAGCCAAAGACAAAATCTTCATCAGCTATTTAAGGATACCGAAGCAGGTAGCTGCCACCTTGTATACCTGGTGACGCATAGTCAACTTATCATCTAGCCACAAGCACAGGCTTTTGACTACCTGAGCTGGAGAGGGGGTCAGACCCATATTCGAAGGCTATAGGTGCGGACCTCACAGGTGACGATTATTCCCCACCAGCAGAACCTCTGTCTTGTCCTCATTATTCTTCAGTGAGTTGATGTTCATCAATGCTGAAACTTGGGCAAGACAAGTATTTACGGCTTCTGCACTGCGGTTACCCTTGATGGATAAGGATACGACAATTTGAGTGTCATCAGCATTTGAGAAAAGTGTAAACCCATGGGATTCCACAATCTCTGTAGAGACCTCACATATAGGCTGAACAGCAGTGGACTAAGGGTAGAGCCCTGCAGCACTTCAGAGGCTAGGTAATGTAATTTAGACCTGTATTAAGGTAAATGCACCTGAAAGGTGTGGTTGGACAGGAAATATCTTAGCCACAAGCCAGTGCTCTATATACCCATTCCCTTTAGCCCGCAAAGCAAGGTGGAGTAATTCACAGTATCAAATGCGGCACTGAGATCTAAAAGAATCAATGCCACAGTACTACCTGAGATATTCCATAACACCAAGCAGGGCTGACTCAGTACTGTGATCCTCTCTAAATCCCGATTGTGATGGGTGCAGTATCCAATTAAGCTAGACTTAAGATGTAAGTTGCTGATTGACATATTTTTCCAACACCTTGGCTATTTATTTATTTATTTATTTTAAGCATTTATAAAGCGCAACTGTCACCATTGCAGGCATCCTGGCGCTAAGAGATAAAAGAGACCGGAGGGAGGCGGACTAGCAGGGGAATAGCCAAGTTTTTATCCTCCTTCTGAACAGGAGGCTAGTGTAGGTAAAAGTGAAATGGGCCTATCATTTCACCATGTGAGGGGGTCAAGGTTAGATTTTTTAAGTAGAGGTGAGAGTAAGGCCTGCTTCCACGCCATAGGAACACTGCCTTATAAATAGCAATGTATTTATACATTATAACAGTTATGTTCTAATATATAAATATATCTTCCTTGTTAATAAGTATTCCATTTCAAAATAGTTTTACAAAAGCTATCCAATGGAACATCAAGACCTCCATCACATGCTAATCAATCTTTTATTTTGTGTTTTTTTTCAGACATACGCCAAAAAATCTTCTTAATGCCATTTAAGTCCAGGAATTTAATGCACTGTACTCAGTCATTACTTTATTTGAAACAGCTTCATGATGATGAAACATGTTTTTACGTGAGCCTAATTTTAAGGCCAGCTGTACGTTCTAGATACCGAATGCACTTTGATTAAGCAGCTGTGTTCTAACTTATAAGTCTGCTACTTTTAACTTGTAAAAGCGAAAGCCCAGAATACCATTCTGTATGTTTGCCTTCGAGCACATAGCACCTTAAGTAGGCCCTATTATAGATGTTATTTTTTAGGTTGTATATGACTATCACTATTGCGTATGTATTAGACATGTTATGATGGGTATCCGGTTTGTACATGTTTTATTGTTTTACCCTGCGCTTTCTAGGCTGCATGCTAACCGAAACAAGTTGACTGAATTTAATTGAAGTATTCCATTTAAAGTGAGGCAGGGGACAGCTCCAGGTCACCCGACAATGTTAAATAAAGTTCCCTAGCATTAATTTGTTTATTAAAATAATATGCAGGTTTGCAGCAAATGTGTTGCAAACAGATGTTGCACTATCTCAGAGCAGGCTGTGGGTCACTTCTCCTGCTACCCTTGAAGACTTTGACTAGTGTCTTCCAAGAAATGGGGTGACAAGCCTACTAAATGCTCTTCAACAGGAATGGAGGACACTCTGTCCATTGGATGTTCGCTCTTACCTGCAGCCTGCTGCCACCAGGTGCATGCCCCCGGGGGGCCATAACACTGTATCCATCCCCGAGCCTTTCATCCTCATGTCCTGGGTGCTGAGACCTCCGGGGATACCGGGCTGCCTGGCCTGGTCCAGGTCGTGCCATTGAAACTGTGCAGTAGGTGTCATCAGAAGGCAGGACATCATAGCGATCAGCAGGAGTCTGGGGTCGGGAGGAAGACCTCATCAGCTGCCCACGATTCCTGGAGCTGGTTGCATAGGCTTCTTGTACTTTCTCGTTCACGTGCCTCGAAACAGGGGCATGACTTCCTGCCACGTCTTCCAAAGGGTGCATGTCCACTCTCCCCATGGGGGTGTGGGGCCTTGTCAGTGTCTTGTTAGTTGGAGAAGAAGACCCTATTATGTTAAGCTCCTCGCAGGAGGAGGTTTGGGGTTTCACAGGCACCCCCTGGTCTTGGTGATAAGACCTTGGAATGTCAGGGAAGTCTCTTTGTGAGTGAGTGGTGGTGGATTGTGATTTGTAATAAGCTGGTCTGCCTCCAGCTCTGCCGCCACCTGCACTGTCATCAGGAGTACTACTCCCTAGTGGTGCTCGTGGCCGGGAAAGATCCGAAGGAGTTGGTGGGAGAGAGTAGGACCTGGAAGCCCGGGTGGAAGTTTTGCCAGCTTGACCTGATCTCTCCACTGGAGGGGAAGCTGCAGCTCTGTTGGAGTAAGTGAAGACCATTGGCTCTGATGGCTGCAACCATCTGTGCGAAGGATGGGGAGATTCTGGCCAGAGAGAGCCTGGTCCATCCTCTTTCCTCTCCCAGCCTCCTTCCACCAAACTCGGTTCGTAGCTTTCCTGTTCATGTGCAATAGCTCCCGGTCTGCTGATCAACGGCGATGATGGTAATGAAGTCGCAGCATAAGATACAACAGGGGAAGAAGGGCAGGATTCGTGTTGATTTTCAAAAGTCTTTGGAACTTGACCTGATGGTGTCCTGGACCTGAAAGTATAAAAAGCACAGTGTTAGGAAAGACAAGAACAATTCTGGAAGTTACTTCATGGTAGAACTAATTCCCAAAGTTGGCAAGTGGGTTTCTTCTCCAGGCTTAAATGCTGCAGAACCAGCAGGACGTTGAAAGCAAATTAACACAAAGCTTTGGCAAAGCCAAATAGACCTCGCCTTTTCAACCAAATGGCTAGCCAATGTTTTTAGCCGATAGTCTGCAGTATTAGAAGAAATGAAATCTGAAAGAGTGTGATGATGAGCACACCAATGCCATGTGTACACATCATGACCCTATGGTGGCCAAGAAGGATGATGTGCGTGCGCTTGCATCCCCACGCATGCACACTCAGATGGACTGAAATATTTTTTTATGGACTGTGATAGGAGGAGGAAGGGGAGGAGTAAATGCATGGTTTCAAGCAATGGACAAGCTATGAGGGGCAACATGCAGCAACCAATGAGGGGGCTGAATTTCAGGTGGAAAGCAGCAAGAGAGGAAAAAGCAAGGAAACACATACATTCTAATTGAGTGCTAAAGAAAAAAAAGCTCCCTAAGTATGTCATACAGTCAAAGTAATTGTAAACTAAATGTGGTATAGGAAATATAAAAATAAAAGCATTGGCAAATGCAATAGGTATAGCCTATGCAAGAGATATTGGCTTTGCCATGGGTTTTAGCCATGTTGTACACCCCTGTGACTGCTGTGCAGCATGACTAATAGTTAGTGGTATAGAGGAGAGTGGCGTAGAGTGGAGTGTTATAAAGTGGAGTGTCGAGGAGTAGAGTGGTGAAGAGTTGCGAAGAGTAAAGTGGAGTAGTGTGGCAAAGAGTGGAGTAGAATGGCAAAGAGTGGAGTGGCGAAGAGTGGAGTAGAGTGGTGAAGAGTGGCGTAGGGCGGTGTGGAAGTGGCGCGGCGTGGAGTAAAGTTACGTGGCGTGGAGTATGGTGGCAAAGAGTGGAGTAAAGTGGCGTAGAGTGGCTTAGAGTAGTGTGTCCTGGAGTGACGTAGAGTGGAATAGAGTAATAAAGTGGAGTGGCATAGAGTGGGGTGCATCAATAGAGTGGAATGACATGACAGAGACAGAGTTGAGGAGAGTGTTGTAGACTGGAGTAGAGTGTCGTAGAGTTTCAGAGTGGAGTGGCATTGAGTGGAGTGTAGAGTGGAGTACAGTGTTCTACAGTGGAGTAGAGAGGACTGGCGAGGCATAGAGTGGGTGCCGTAGAGTGGAGTGAAGTGATGTAGAGTGGAGTGGCATAATGTGGAGTGGCATGGAGTGTAGGAGTAGAGTAAAGTGGCATAAAGTGGCATAGAGTGTCAGAGAGGGGTGTGTAGTAGAGTGGAGTGTCATAGATTGGGGTGTTGTGGACTGGAATGGCGTGGAGTGTCGCAGAGTGGGCCGTCAATGTGGAGAAGAGTGGCCTAGAGTGAAGTGGTATAGAGTGGAGTGGAGTGTTGTAGAGTGGAGTAGAGTGGCCTAGGGTGAAGTGTCATAGAGTGGAGTGGAGTGTGGTGGAGTACAGTGTGGTGAAGTGGATTGTTATGTCATAGAGTGGAGTACAGTGTCATAGAGGGTCGTAGATTACAGTGTCAGAGTGGAGTGGCGTAGAGTGGAGTAAGCATGGTGTGTTAGTGCACTGCCATTACAGACAACACATTTTCAATTGAAATGGCTATTACATTTGCACATACCATTTTACTGATTCAACTATACAATGCACAAATGATAATGTGTGGAAATGGTATCACTTAGTGTACTTATTTGTTTTGATCGTATTTAAATATTTGTTTCCACCACACTTCAGAATTGTTTTTAAACTGTGCTCAGTTTATGCTTTCCTAATTCTGATGTATTCTGAAATATTTGCACAGTTCATTTACAGGTATTTAAATGTGTGTTGTGTGATAGAAAAATTCCCTTTTCTTTCCCAGGACACTGAAGGATTGTCACATAAATCACCTCACAGCCCCCAACATCGCCATAGCCACGGCTACAAGATCATCCGGAGGGACCGCGTCAACCAATGGGGCATCGCCATTGTCCACAGAAACACCATCCGCATCACGACCGACAACATTGACGCCATCACCACCGCTGAGCACCTTCACTTCAAGATACACACCGACCCCAAGACCACCCTCAGAGGTACCCTCATCTACAGACCCCCAGGACCACGCAACCACTTCAGCGAAGCCATCGCAGACTTCATCAGCCCGCTCGCTCTCGCCTCCTCCGACTACATCCTCCTAGGGGACCTCAACTTCCACCTGGAGAACAACAAGGACTACAACACCACCTCCCTGCTAGACAACCTCGCCAACCTCGGACTCAAGCAATTGGTCAACACCCCCACCCACCAAGCCGGCCACACACTCGACACCGTCTTCTCCTCCAGCAACCACGTCTCCTTCAACCACGCCACCGAACTTCACTGGACCGATCACAGCTGCGTCCATTTCAACTTCAGAAAAACAACGACCCACCACCGCCCGCAACAAGCCCCCCGAAGATGCTGGAGCAAGATCACCACTGACCAGCTCACCACCTCCCTGAGCCAAAACCCACCCACCAACACTACGGACCCCAACGAAGCAGCCCGCAACCTCACACAGTGGATCACTGACTGCGCCAATGCCCCGCACCACTGAAGAACCCCCCAAGCAACCCTGACAGCAAAAAAGCCTCCTGGTTCACCAACTATCTCAAAGACTCCAAGAGATCCTGCCGTGCCCTCTAGAAAAGCATGGTGCCACGACCAATCAGCGGAAAACATGACATCCCTCATCCCTACATCCTTCAAGAACGCCATCCGCGAACACCACCAGCTGATCCGCACCACCAAAAGGTCATCCTTCAAAGAACGGCTGGACAACAACGCCCACAACAGCAAGGAACTCTTCAGCTCTCCAACCCCAACCCCAGCAACAACGCCATCACGCCATCACAAGACCTCTGCAACTCCCTCGCCACGTTCTTCCACCGCAAGATCGCCGATATACACGACAGCTTCGGCGCTCAGACCACAGATCCTACCACCGAACCAGCGCCCCCCCACCACCACCCTCCGCACCTGGACCCCCGTCAGCACGGAAGACACCACCCACACGGTGAACACCATCCACTCAGGCTCCCCAGCCGACCCCTGCCCACACCAAATCTTCAACAAAGCGGACTCCATCATCGCACCCCAACTTCGGGACATCATTAACAACTCCTTCGCATCCACCACCTTCCCGGAGAGCTGGAAGCACGCGGAGATCAACGCCCTCCTGAAGAAACCCACCGCAGGCCCCACTGACCTCAAGAACTTCCGCCCCATCTCGCTCCTCCCCTTCCCCGCAAAAGTCATTGAGAAAACCGTCAACAAGCAGCTGACCACCTTCCTCGAGACGAACGGCTCCCTCGACCCATCGCAGTCCGGATTCCGAGCGAACCACAGCACGAGACCGCCCTCATCGCAGCCACCGACGACATCAGGACCCTGCTGGACAACGGGGAAACTACCGCCCTCATCCTCCTTGACCTATCGGCTGCTTTCGACGTGGTCTGCAACCGCACCCTGACAACCCGCCTCCACCACGCCGGAATCTAAGGAAATGCCCTGGAATGTATAACCACCTTCCTCTCCGACAGAACCCAAAGAGTTTGTCTCCCGCCCTTCCACGCAGCAGCCACCAAGATCATCTGCGGCGTACCCCAAGGCTCCTCGCTCAGCCCCACCCTCTACACTGTCTACATGAGCCCCCTCGCAGCCATCGCACGCAAGCACAACCTCATCATCAGCTCCTACGCCGACGATACCCAGCTGATCCTCTCCCTCACCAACTACCCCGCCTCCGCCAAGGCCAGCTTCCAGGAAGGTATGAAAGACGTCACAGAATGGATGAAGCTCAGCCAGCTGAAACTGAACTCAGACAAGACGGAAGTCCTCATCCTCGGCCCATCCATCTCCGCCTGGAACGACTCCTGGTGGCCCCCGGCTCTGGGCACCCCCACCCAAGCCCACGGACCACGCACGCAACCTGGGTTTCATCCTCGACTCCTCCCTCACGATGATCAGGCAAGTCAACGCCGTCACCTCTTCCTGCTTCAACATCCTCTGCATGCTCCGAAAGATCTTCCGCTGGATCCCCACTGGAACCAGGAAGACGGTCACCCAGGCCCTCGTCACCAGCCGACTGGACTACGGGAACGCTCTCTACGCAAGGACCACTGCCAAACTTCAGGAAAGACTACAGCGCATACAGAACGCATCCGCACGACTCGTCCTGGACATCCCCCGACACAGCCGCATCTCCGCCCACCTGAGAGACCTGCAATGGCTCAACGTCAGCAAGAGTATCAGGTTCAGACTCCTCACCCACGCACACAAAGCTCTCCACAACATGGGTCCCGAATACCTCAACAACCGCCTCACATTCTACACACCTACCCGCCAGCTCCGCTCCGCCAGCCTCGCCCTCGCCGCCGTTCCACGTATCCACAGAACCACCACCGGAGGAAGATCCTTCACCCAGCGGCCAAGACGTGGAACACCCTCCCCCAGAAAATATGAGTGACAAACCACAAAGCCACTGGTAAGCAATGGGTGGGATGTATTCTCAGGGAAGCTTTCAGAATGCCCACAAGACGTCTTTTGGCAACCAGACAGCTGTGCTGCCTGGTAGGCTTCCACCAAACAAGCACTGGCGTTGCCAATAGGTCTCGCAGTAGGAAAGTTGGAGCTATTGGTTTTCTAAATGACATTTTATATTTATATATCGTTATTGGCATTGTCAATAACAATATATAAATATAAAATGTCATTTACAAAACCAATATCTCCAACTTTCCAAATGCGAAACCTATTGGCAACGCCAGTGCTTGTTTTTTTTTTGTATGATTGTCGTCTTTACCGAGTTGCTTTTTCTGGCCGAGAGTCACATGGGTATTGTCTGATGCATCGTGGTTGCCTCATAAATGATATCTCAGCGAATTCATGGCTGTTTGTAGCAAAAGGAGATATCCTGATTTTTGCAAAAGAAAAGAACAAGTCCTTAAAAACAAGAAGTGGGCAAAGAGGTGTCACGAGGGAGACGGGGAGAGGAAGGAAGAAGAGGGAACGTGGGGGGAAAGTGAATGCAGCAGGGGGCGGAGCGGAGCCCTTTGAAGCACGGCCACCGTGAAAGAAGTGTGTGTTAATTAGGGGGAGGAGAAGTGAGGCCGAGTGCGCTGGGGAAGCAACAGATGGCTTTAATTTGAAGCTCTCGGAGGCAGGCGGCTCGGATAAAAGCGCAGTCACGAGAACTCATGCACTCGGTCAGGTTTGTGACAGAGGATTTTATCTGCCAATCTCTAAATCACACATAACACACTTTTGGCTCTAAGGTTTTGATTACATTATGTTTACGAGAAATGGTAATCATTCTCGAAAGCTGCTAAGACCCTGCTCAGGTAATACTGGATGGAAATAAAGTTGATTAGCTTGGTGCAAATCTAAGACATGGCAGCGGAGTCTGAAGAATTGATCTATCAGAATGCTGGGGTGACTGGCAATTCAGAGCAGCTAGCGACCAAAGGCTACTTGGATTGTAATCACAAGCTCTAAAATGGCTCATCATTCTCTGTGACATTCGCATGTCATAGTTTCCTATCTATGTGTGGCTGGTACAGCCTTTCATCCGCTCAAGGTCGATAACATGAATACTTTTTTTTGGTATGATTGTCGTCTTTACCGAGTTGCTTTTTCTGGCCGAGAGTCACATGGGTATTGTCTGATGCATCGTGGTTGCCTCATAAATGATATCTCAGCGAATTCATGGCTGTTTGTAGCAAAAGGAGATATCCTGATTTTTGCGAAAGAAAAGAACAAGTCCTTAAAAATAAGAAGTGGGCAAAGAGGTGTCACGAGGGAGACGGGGAGAGGAAGGAAGAAGAGGGAACGTGGAGGGAAAGTGAATGCAGCAGGGGGCGGAGCGGAGCCCTTTGAAGCACGGCCGCCGTGAAAGAAGTGTGTGTTAATTAGGGGGAGGAGAAGTGAGGCCGAGTGCTGCTACGGCCTGGGGGAAGCTGGCTGGGGAGGGGGAGGAGAAATGAAAGTAAAGGCTGTGTTTGCGGGGAGAGAGAGGGGAGGTGCTGGTGTGGGAGGAGTGCTGCTACGGCCTGGGGGAAGCTGGCTGGGGAGGGGGAGGAGAAATGAAAGTAAAGGCTGTGTTTGCGGGGAGAGAGAGGGGAGGTGCTGGTGTGGGAGGAGTGCTGCTACTGCCTGGGGGAAGCTG
Organism: Lissotriton helveticus; assembly: GCF_964261635.1. Classification (NCBI taxonomy): domain Eukaryota; kingdom Metazoa; phylum Chordata; class Amphibia; order Caudata; family Salamandridae; genus Lissotriton; species Lissotriton helveticus. The sequence continues at coordinate 1,540,558,925 of NC_136068.1, read as the reverse complement.
GCTGGGGAGGGGGAGGAGAAATGAATGTAAGGCTGTGTTTGCGGGGAGAGAGAGGGGAGGTGCTGGAGCTGGGGAACAGAGTTTATGGCCCAAAAGCGCGTGCCTGTGGCCACGTGAACTTCAAGAAAGCCGCAGGAACGAAGCCCTTGGTTTGACGAGGATTTCGAGCACTTGAATTCTCGCTCCCTCAATGCGCTTGCGCGCATTGTAGGTCACGAGACCTAAAAACTAAAGGCTGAAAAGGGGTCAATCAATGTGAGCCATCTTCTGGTAAGGCTTATAGGCCTTCTCACAGAGCATGATCGAACCATCATCAAATGAACAAACAGTTGGTAACATGCAATAAGAACTTAAAGCGGTTAGTTGCTGGAGTGGAAGAGTTTCTTTTGATTGGTCCTTAACATGTGCTAGAACAAAGCAGAGAGCACAAGCTTTGTGCTGGATGACTCTAGAGTTGTTAGAGAGACGCAGTACAGACTTTCAAGGAGCCTCACCTACCTGAATTGTAATTTTCCTGCTCAAATAAGCTACTTTATTCGAAAACCCTTAACATTACTTTATGGGCCCTGCAACTCTCAGATCTCTGCCATAGGTATAAAGGGATTCATGCAATTTTACAGCAGTGACTCAAAATGAATTATCCTAAAAGATCCAAGCAGTGATTTAGTTGACAAGAGCATTCCCTATGAGACAGTGCATTTCAGTGGAAGGTTCCACTGAATTGGTGAAGCAAAGAACTTATGCACTTGTCTCACCCTGAAGAATAGTGTGTGTTTGAAACAAGACATGGATCAGGAGTGACATGATTTTTTTTAGTCTTGCAATTTGCTGTAATGTTATTATGTTTTCTGTGACCTAATAGGTAGAAAAGTTATCCCCAATCTTGCTTGCAGAATATGTATCATAATTTCATATAACCAGTGGCGTCACTAGGGGAGTGCGGGGGGTGCGGACCGCACCGGGTGACACCCTCACATGGGGTGACACCATCTGGTTACGCTGTGTATGTAACAAAGCTCTGCAGCCTTGCCTCTGCTCTGTGTCTATTTAAACGTATCCTCAACGGCGCGCGCACGAATTCAAAGAACATTTCATGTGTTTTGGTAACTGTACTCCCAAAAAGTCATAAATGTTGCCTCTTTATGCTACAAATTTTATTTTCATGCCACAGAGGCGGTTCTTTTTAGAGGTTTAACACAAAAAATTAGAGTTTGGAATTGGAGCTTCAACTTAACAACTCTAACTTCTAGTGCATTATTTGCGCTCAAAATATGCCAGCATACCTAGCACAGGTATGTTTTGGGTACTCTCTAAAAAGGTGCAACGCGAAGGATGAAGGGTTCATTACTACAAGGAGTAACCTATTTGTGGAGAGCAGCCTGGTAACCTGTCCCTGAGCGTAAAATCTCTGCCTCTCTTACACATCTCTCATTGGACTGAAGCCCGAGTCTCTGTCCTATAACACAGTTCATTCACCTCAGCATCCTTTACCTGTTTGTAACATTGAGGAAAAAGCAGGTGTTTCCCACATTTAATCTTAGCGGCCTGTGGAGCCTCACTGAATAAATAAGTGACCCAGACTGGGAAACATTTCAGAAAGGACTCGCTGTGCAGGCGATTAACTGGCATTATATGAGCAGCTAAATCAATGGCAGCAGGGTGCTAAACTGTGTTGGTGACTGCTGGCACAGCCCACCTTCCTTGCCATCAGATATTCCTCCCCATCTCTGGTAACTTTGCTTGATTTCTGCTACCTGTGGATCGAGGCAGAGATACCAAAACTGCAGGTTATTTCCAACATTTCCAAAATCTGAGGGACTTTTTCAAAGACTCCAGAATCTGTGGGAAATTATGAAATATGGGTTTTCTGCAAAAAGGTCTGTGCATCAGATTTGGATGCATAAGTCATTAGTGACAAAACTTTATCCTGGATGAGCTGTTTGTGGAGGGTGGGGTACAACTATGGCATGTGTGTCGAATTCCTGCGTGCAGTTGCACAGAAAAATCACAATTTATCACAACCTGCTACATTTTCACCAGCGACCTCACCTGAGATGCTTACATTAAAGGGAGAGATGGTGCAGGCAGAGGGGAGATAGTGTGGACAAAGGGAGATGTGGTGCAGGCAGAGGGGAGATGGTGCAGGTAGAGGGAGAGATGGTGAAGGCAGGGGGCGAGATGGTGCAGGCAGGGGGCGAGATGGTGCAGGCGGAGGGGAGATGGTGCAGACAGAGGGAGAGATGTTGCAGTCAGAGGGAGAGATGGTGCAGGCAGAGGGAGAGATGGTGCAGACAGAGGGAGAGATGGCGCAGGCAGAGGGGGAGATGGCGCAGGCAGAGGGGGAGATGGTGCAGGCGGAGGGGAGATGGTGCAGGCAGAGGGAGAGATGGTGCAGGCAGAGGGGAGATAGTGTGGACAAAGGGAGAGATGGTGCAGGCAGAGGGGAGATGGTGCTGTCAGAGGGGAGATGGTGCAGGCAGAGGGTGAGATGCTGCAGGCAGAGGGAGAGATGCTGCAGGCAGAGGGTGAGATGGTGCAGGCGGAGGGTGAGATGGTGCAGGCGGAGGGGAGATGGTGCAGACAGAGGGAGAGATGCTGCAGGCAGAGGGTGAGATGGTGCAGGCGGAGGGTGAGATGGTGCAGGCGGAGGGGAGATGGTGCAGACAGAGGGAGAGGTGTTGCAGGAGGAGGGGAGATGGTGCCGGCATAGGAAGAGATGGTGCAGGCAGAGGGGAGATGGTTCAGGCAGCAGGCAGAGGGAGAGATGTGCAGGCAGAGGGAGAGATGGTGCAGGCAGAGGGAGAGATGGTGCAGGCTGAGGGGAGATGGTGTGGACAAAGGGAGAGATGGTGCAACCAGAGGGGAGATGGTGCAGGCAGAGGGGAGATGGTGTAGGCAGAGGGTGAGATGGTGTAGGCTGAGGGAAAGATGGTGCAGGCAGGGGGTGAAATGGTGCAGGCGGAGGGGAGATGGTGCAGGCAGAGGGAGATATGTTGCAGGCAGAGGGAGAGATGGTGCAGGCAGAGGGAGAGATGGTGCAGGCAGAGGGAGAGATGGTGCAGGCGGAGGAGAGATGGTGCAGTTAGAGGGAGAGATGGTGCAGGCAGAGGGGAGATGGTGCAGGCCGAGGGAGAGATGGTGCAGGCAGAGGGAGAGATGGTGCAGGCAGAGGGAGAGATGGTGCAGGCGGAGGGGAGATGGTGTGGACACAGGGAGAGATGGTGCAACCAGAGGGGAGATGGTGCAGGCAGAGGGGAGATGGTGCAGGCAGAGGGAAGATGGTGCAGGCTGAGGGAAACATGGTGCAGGCTGAGGGAAAGATGGTGCAGGCTGAGGGAAAGATGGTGCAGGCAGGGAGTGAAATGGTGCAGGCGGAGGGGAGATGGTGCGGACAGAGGGAGAGATGGTGCAGGCAGAGGGAACATGGTGCAGGCAGAGGGTGAGTTTGTCCATCTGGTAAGTTGTGAGGGGGTGACACCATGAGTTACCCGCATCGGGTGACACCAACCCTAGTCACACTACTGCATATAACCCACTCTTCTGTGTAATGAGAGACATGTAAAGAGCAAAGGATGCATACATAATATATGGTTACCAATGAAATGATGATGAGTGGGCGGTTTAATGAATATCCTTTTTCCTAGCCCTACATGCCATGTGCATTTTATAGAGTGATCTAGAGGGGGGTTGTAAAGTGAGAGGAAGATATAATGTATTTTTCATTTAATTTTTTCAAGTATCAACAACCCCTATGAAAAGTAAGCAGATTGGTGCACTTTCCCACTTTCAGCAGCACTTACAATGATCTTTCAGATGTAACTTGGATGTGTATGCAGCTTCTACGTGGAGCCTCAAAACCCAGGCCAAACATGAGGGCAGCCTAGCTGAAATACCCGGGGACTTGCATAGGAAACTCCCCAGCGCTTGAGTGTTCTTATATTAAATGGGGAGTTACATTGCAAATGTCATATTTAGCCCCCTTCCCTACTTACTGCTATGATGTAGGTTGTATAGGCAGGGTAAGATGGTATTGGATTTGATAGGTATATAGTCCACTGAGACAGAGCAAGATGGAAAGCAATGGCACAGACCAGGCCTAGCAACTGAGAAGAATTTTACTTTCCTCTCAATGAAGTTTTAGTTGGGTACAGAAATACTATGAATAATTACTCACATGACAAAACAGACATGTTCTTAGACACTTACACATGGTGTTCCTTGACCATGAGTTTTTCCTTCTGCTGGGACACCCACTCCTCCACCTGCGAGATCGACTCTTTCCTTTGGATCAGCCGGTCACTTCCTCCTGAGAGGAGGTCATAGGTGAAGTCGACTTTCTTCACCCCACAGACTGGGGTCGATGGGGGTACCCCACCATGCTGGGATAAAGGCGTGAATTGGTCTACATCTTCGCTGGAGGACGAGGTGGTGGGGTCTCTCGGGCCAGTGAAGGGACCACCTTTGCCCTCACTGTCCCCTCCTCTCTCTGGCCCCAGGAGGCTGTCGTTAGAGCTGTTCTGCTGAGACCGTGTGTCAGACAGGTGGGCGATCTCCAAGGACTCTGCACTTTTGGCGTGTTCCCCATTTTGGACCAATGTGGAGCGTGTAAAATCTTCATAGCTGGCATAGAACCCTTCCGGAGCAGAGCTGGCGTGGTTATTGAGGTGTCCCATCCTGGCAGAGAAAGTAGAGAACACATTCCATTGCAGTGTTACCAGAGGATGCACAACCAATTTGGTGTGGTTGAAGGATAATAAACAATCTAATATTATTTTTCATCATTTATATAGCAACAATACAAATGTAATTGTCTCCTGGCACTTTTATGAGATGTGTTTTGTTGCCTAATACACAGATCCCTGAAACACACATCCAGTCCAATGAACAAGCTAAGAAATGTGTTGTTGCCTTTAACTTGCAAAGTGACCAGCTATATCTAGAGTCCTAATGAAAGCTATATAAAATTTAATAAAAACTAAATAAAATACTTTGCAAAGTAAGAGAGAGTAAACTAGTAGTAGAATGTTCCATTCCAACCAATGCCTCTGCCAGTTCATCTACACAATTTCACTAGGGATCCTTCCCAAGCGAGGGAGGACTCAAATAGGATAAACGGAGTAGCGGAGTCAGACATGCAGTGATATATATATATAAATACACACACACAACAATAAGCATGGCTCAATAACATGTTATGTAGAGCAACTGTTCTAATAAACACATTATTTGTAAGCCCTTTGCATTCAGGGGTTAGTTATATACATTTTTAAAGAAACAAATAAAAAGAAATGCCATGGCATTAACTATATATGCAGTTACGCAAAGTGTAATATGCTGTTTTTTATCACTGTTGAAGGAAGGGAGGGGCATAATGGCTCAATCGAGGCTCCACCTCTACTGAGTTATGGCCCCTCCCCACACTCCACAATGGTAACAGCATATTACATTCTGCACATCTGTATATAAATGTGTGCATGCACACATATACTAATTTGCAAATTTGTTGCGCAGCATCTAGCCTGTACACTTGCAAGCATTAGCTAGTCCTTGTTAACCACCCACACGTCCCTTGGAATGTACCAATTCCCCAGAGGACATGATGAGACAACCACATCCAAGACAGAGGGAACTCTCATTTGCAAATGTGATTTCAGTCGATCTTACTTGTTGTTATTTTCCCCAACAACCAGTGCGGACTGGTTCATGGCGCGTATCCAGCTGTTCATGTCCTCCTGGGTGTCAGCCCCAAAGTAGTATGTCCGCATGCCAGGGTGCTCGGCCTAAAGACAGTGATGGAGAGAGATGCTCAGACGCCAGCATAGCCAGGCTAATAGCGCTCCGAGAGTGGGGAGGAAGTGTTTTCTAGAGCTGGTGAACAGCAGCACTTGGCTGCTATTTACTCGACTCAGCACTAACTTTGTAAAGATGTTAAATAAACTGGTAAACTATTTTTTTAAAGGTTAATTGAAGTTAAGAAAGAAAGTAAATAGGTTGTCCTGCACCACTTCACTTTATGAACACCTTCATATTTAAAGACATCTTGAAGCAAAATTGTTGACATTTGATAAAATCTCATGCAGAACCTTTGTACCATAATACATCAGATTATATCAGTGAATTGAGAAGTATTTTTCAAACATGAATTTGGAAACATTCATTCTTCCCCCCCCCACCCTAACAACAATGCCAATAGTGAGGTAAGAGACAAGTCCGTTGTTATGTGCACTCTTTGGGTGGCCTGGGTTCCTATTATACATGAACAACATTATAGTTCATTAAATCGAACACAGGAGAAGGTTTTGTACAGAGCACATCCTGAAGTCATCTATTTCGAGGTCCTCTTGTATGTGATCATGGAAAAAATGGGGAAATGTAATAAAACAATTGTCTAGGATCACACAATTAAAGTGTGTAAAGTGAGAAAGCTGAGCTTAATCCCAGGTTTTCTGGTTTCACCTTGTGTAATTCAGTCACTAGATGAATATGCTCCACTCCCCCTACACCTACCATGCAGCTAGCTTCCCCCTGTCTCCAAACTCTACCCCCTGACTGCTGGCAACAATGCAGCCCTCAGTCACATCACAGACCAAACTTTTGGCCCCTGGGAAAATGTGCGCAAGTTCTCATTCCCTCTCTCTCTATCGAGAGAGAGAGAGAGAGAGAGAGAGAGAGAGAGAGAGAGAGAGAGAGAGAGAGAGAGAGAGAGAGAGAGATGTACTGAGTGAGAGACAATGACTACAAAAATCGGAAGATGAAAATAAAGAAGAATGGAGATGGGCGGAGAAAGAAGTGAAAATGTGTATGTGCGGGGTGGGGAGAGTAAATAAATTTTGCTTGAAAAAGATAGACGGCAAAGCAAACTATGAAGAAGGGCAGTAAGGGGAAAGTGTGTGTGTTACTATACACAGAGAGGCAGGAATGAGATGACCTGCCACCATTCCTCTACAAAACATGGCCCATCGTTGATGCCCGGGAAGAGCCCTTCTGAGAGTCACACAGGCTGACCACAGAGAACCTGAGGTGGCCAGGTAGGTAGGTACCAGCCATTGCCACCGAGGAACCCAGATAAGGAGACAGAAAATCCTTGCTTTTGCATTACTTGGAAAAACCCATTCTTCTCACGTTACCCCGTTCCCTCCAAAGCATACTGCCCTTTGTGAGCTGTGGGCGGCTTGTGGAAAGAGAAGGACTGGTGAGGCCAAGTCCTTTGCCGCCGCGGTACAGGGGAGAGACAACAAAGGCCATGCTCTGAAGCCAGTGTGCATGCAAAAGACCACAGAGATCTCTTTTCTTTTCCGTGTTATGGAGCTAGGATACAGGCAAGAGGCCAAAGAGGCCATGAGCTCAAGCAGTATACAGGGGAGAGGTTACAGGGGCCATATCTTGAAGAGTAAGTACAGGGGCACCTAGGCCCTCTGCAGCCAGTGTACAGGGGGCAGAATAAAGAGGCAGTGTTCTGGAGTTACGGTACAGTGGAGAGGCCAAAGAGCCATGCTCTGGAGCCAGTGTACAGTATAGGCCAAAGGGCCATGCTCTGGAGCCAGTGTACCTGGGAGTGACCAAAGAGATCTGATGCTGCAGCCAGTGTACAAGGGAGAGACCAACGGGATCCAGCTCAGCAGCCAGTGTACAGGGGAGAGATCAAAGAGATCAGGCTTTGCAGCCAGTGTACAGGGGAGAGACCAAAGGGATCTGTCTCTGCAGCCAGTGTACAGGGGAGAGACCAAAGGGATCTGTCTCTGCAGCCAGTGTACACTAGGTCATGTTTTGTAGCTGGGGTAATGGCACGAAGGAGGATGGGAAACGGCATTTACAACACCGGCTGAGCCACGCATGCCGTTTCCACGCAAGCAGAACCACACTTGCCCTAACCATGAATATGTGTGGTTAAAGCAGTGCACGGTCTAGAACTCCGGGCGGGCAGGGAAAGGAATAGGAAGCGTCGGGACAGAAAGCTCGATGCAGAGAGGTAAGAGGGACTGGGCCTGGGTTGGGAGGGGGTACATTTTTAGGAGAAGGGGGTTGGTTTTAGGGCTCACGGCAGAGGGGTCGGGGTAGTTTTTAGGGCTTAGGGTTAGAGTAGGCTAGGGTGCCTCGAGTTTAAGGCTCAGGGCACGTTGTTTAATGCATATAGGCGTTGGCGTGGTTTGGCTGCAATTTGGCATGTTTTTTAGTTATTTTGGCGGAATTTTGCTAGTTTTGAATGGGCGTGGATGTGGGGTCTTTGGGGTAAAAGTCATACTCTTTCCCATGATCAGATCGGGATGCGACTTGGTGAGGTAGTCAAGGATAAGTGTGATTTGTGTCACTCCAAGTGTGAAAAGGATCAGTCAAGTGGAACTGGTAAAAAAGCGATTGTTTCTGAGGTGCCGGTTTGCAATGTTATCTAACGTGCACGTTTTACGTTTTACAAAAATGTTTTTGGGGTAGTAAGTTGCTCCTGGTGAAAGGAGCTCCCATCAGTGACAGCTGGGGGTGTTTACTGTGTGTGTGCTTTCTGGATTTAGACTGCAGTCGTCGGCTGGAGGCTTGAGGCAGGTCAGGGGCCGACGGATTTTGGTTCAGGATCACCGGGGTGACCTCCTTGTGGTGTTTACCCACTCGAGCTTGAGCCATGGACGGCGGGTGCAGAGTGGGGTGGATTTGCGGTTTCCGGCTGCTGCCAGAGGTTGCAGTCGAACAAATACGCAGTTCACGGGAGAAGCAGTCTTTGGAAGTGAAGGCAGGCAGGTCCTCCAGGGTTTTTGAGGTTGCTGGCTGCAGGACACACCAGGATTTTGCAGGTTCAAGGGGGAGACAGGCAGGTAGGGCTGGGGCCAAGTCAGTGGGTGTCTTCCTCTTGTTAGCTGCTGAACGGTTGTTCGGTCCTTCTTCTTCTTTTCTTCTTGTTTCTTGTCTGGATCTGAGGAAGCAAGGTTCAGGGGTGCTCCTAAATACTAGATTTAGGGGTGTTACAGGTAGGTAAAAGGCAGGGACCAATGGGTCCCTTCCGTGGGTTGTGTACACCCCCTATTATGCCACCTTCCAGTGGGAGGGGGGCATGAGCCTGTCCCTGGCTGGCTGAGTCCCCCGATCTCCAAGATTTGCATGGACTGAGAGTTGTGCTTCACCTCGCCTCCCCCACCTGAGGAGTGGAATTGGCAGAGGTAGGCACACCTCTCTTCCTCACTTGTTTTTCCCGCCAGTTCTGCCGCCCAAAGTGGGGGTCAGAACCAGTGGGGACCAGTTGCTGAAAGCAGCAATTGGCCTGGGGAATATCACAAAGGCGGCAAGCCCTTGAAGCTTCCCCTTCGTGAACCCTGCCCATCCTGGGCGAGGAGGCTTGGCACCTTGTCCCAGGATGTGCATTGTTTCAGGCCCCAGAGAGCAGCAGGCTCTCGACCCAGGGTTCCAGAAACATGTCTGGTGGTGGCAGTTGAAAGCAGCCACTCAGCCTGGCAACTAGTGGTGGGTTAGTTTTCAGGGGGCATCTCTAAGTTGCCCTCTGTGTGCATTTTTCATTAAATCCCAAACTGGCATCAGTGTGGGTTTAATATGCTGAGAAGTTTGATACCAAACTTCTCCTTTTACAGTGTAGCCATTATGGTGCTGTGGAGTGCGTAATGACTAACTCCCATCACCATATACTCTTAATGGCAGCACTGCACTTACAATGAATGGACTTTTTCACTGTAGGGGTACAGGGCTTATGCATCTGTATCCTCGCCACTGGTATAGTGCACCCAGCTAGAGGGGTGACTGATCTATGCCAGGGCAGTGATTTGTAGGCATGGAACACAGGGATGGGTGCCATGTCGACTCTTCACTTTGTTCTGCACCAAGACACGCAGCCTGCAAAGGCAGTCTGTGAGTGTCAGGGTACAGGACCTCTAAGGGTGGCACAATAAATGCTGCAGCCGTTAGAGGCCTTCTCTGGTCACAGTGCCCTGGGCACCTGTGGTATCATTTACCAGGGGCTGGCCTGTGGCCAGAGATGCAATTTGGGTTTAGGCTTCAATGCAATTTTAGGGAAAGAACACAGGCCCTGGGTACCTGATTAGCAGGAGCCCAGGGCACACTCAAAGTACATCAGCAATTCAGCAAAAGGGGGGGGGGGGCAACCATGCAGAAAGAGGGCACTTTCTCACAATAGGCCTTTAACATACATGTTTTACAACAAAATTCCTTGTAAAAGCATGTGTGGTAAAGGTTATGCATGGTAAAGCCATTTACATTGTAACACATGTGTGGTAAAGGAATGAATTTTAACGGAATGCGGTGTTCCGTCATGCAACCACTGTGACCTAACCAATTCAGTAGGCCTAAGGAGAGTTTGCAGAGTTTTACTCCACAGAACTCCGCTAAGTGCTGGAAAAACTCTGCTGCGCGCCACCGATTGCGGCCAGCAGTGTGGTCTAAGTTCAATCAATCTATCAATCATTTGTAAAGCGCACTACATACCCGCGAGGGTCTCAAGGCGCTGGGGGGGCGAGGGGGCGCTACTGATCGAACAGCCAGGTCTTCAGTACCCTCCTGAAGGTCAGCAGGTCTTGGGTCTGTCTTAGGCTCAGTGGGAGGGTGTTCCATGTCTTGGCGGCGAGGTGGGAGAAGGATCTCCCACCGGTGGTTGTTCTTCGGATGCGCAGGACGGTGGCGAGTGAGAGGTCGGCGGAGCATAGCTGGCGGTTGGGGATGTAGAAGGAGAGCCATCTGTTGAGGTAGGCTGGGCCGGTCTTGTGGAGTGCCTTGTGTGCGTCGGTGAGGCGCTTGAAGGATATCCTCTTGTTGACGGGGAGCCAGTGCAGGTTTCTCAGGTGGGGGTGATGTGGCCGTGGCGTGATACGTCGAGGATCAGTCGTGCCGAGGTGTTTTGGATGAGTTGTAGTCGTTTGAGGAGCTTGGTCGGAGCTCCCGGGTAGAGGGCGTTTCCGTAGTCCGTAGTCGAGTCTGCCGCTGATGAGGGCCTGGGCGACTGTCTTTCTTGTATCTGTCGGGATCCATCTGTAGATCTTGCGGAGCATGCAGAGGGTGTTGAAGCAGGAGGAGGAGACGGCGTTGACTTGCTTGGTCATTGAAAGCATTGAGTCGAGGTTGATCCCCAGGTTGGTGCGTGGTCGGCGGGTATCGGGGCTGCTCCCAGTGCCGTCGGCAACCAGGAGTCGTCCCAGGCTGAATGGTTGGAGCCGAGGATAAGGACATCCATCTTGTCTGAGTTCAGCTTCAGACGGCTGGTCTTCATCCAGGCGGCGACGGCCTTCATTCCTTCGTGGAGGTTGGCTTTGGCAGTGATGGGGTCCTTGGTGAGGGAGAGGATCAGCTGAGTGTCGTTGGCGTAGGAGATTATGTTGAGGTCGTGCTGTCGGGCTACGTGTGCGAGCAGGGCCATGTAAATGTTGAACAGTGTCGGGCTGAGGGAGGATCCCTGGGGTACGCCGCAGATGATCTTGGAGGCTTTGGAATGGAATAGGGGAGGGGGACGCTCTGGGTTCTGCGAAGAGGAAGGAGGTGGTCCAATCCAGAGCCTAGTCTGGGATCCCTGCGGCGGGGAGGCGTGTGCGTAGTGTGCAGTAGCAGACGGTGTCGAAGGCAGAAGAGAGGTCAAGGAGGATGAGTGCTGCAGTCTCGCCGTTGTCCAGTAGGGTCCTGATGTCGTCGGTGGCGGCGATGAGGGCAGTCTCGGTGCTGTGTATACTGCGGAACCCTGACTGCGAGGGGTGCAGGATTCGGTTTTCTTCGAGGTATCGGGTTAGCCGGTAGTTGACAGTTTTCTTGATGACCTTGGCCGGGAAGGGGTGCAGAAAGATGGGCCGGAAGTTCTTGAGGTCTCTTGGGTCTGCCTTAGGTTTTTTGAGTTGCGCTGCTCGAAATGATTTTAAGTGCTGGGAGTTTGTCCGGCGCTATAAAATCCGTGCGAACAGCACTAGGCGTTACGCCAGAGTGCACAGCTGCTTCTGCTGCTCGAGTAGGCAGCTTCCTCAACGCGAGTGGCAGATTTCTCAGCAAAAGCAGTCACGGCCTGCTGCAAATGCAAGTGCTTGTCAACTTAACATTGGCGAGCAGATCGTGAGAAAAAACGTTGCTTTGTACTTTACAAATTAAAATCCTAATATAACTATTAACTGTCATCAGACAGATGCAACCATGGAGTCACATTTTAAATCCTGAGTTTGTGCTTCTCCAGACCCAGCACTCTTAAACTATCCTGCCTACCAGTATGGATGACATGCGACTCCTACACCTTGTAGTCTTCGGTCTTTTGTAACATTTCCAATCGACTGATGTACACACGTACAAATCATTGTCTCTGTACAATGTGTGTTTGTGATGTAAAGTGCTATTACACCCTAAAAAGGCATGAGTGGTGCTATAAAACAAAAGAAATGCATGTGAGAGAGAGTGGTCATGGACATTTAAGTGTTAAATAGTAGTGGTGAGAGAATCGGTGGAGAAGGGGGCCATTGGGGGGCACCAACAAACATTGTTGCACAGGACGCCACCAGCGCTAACTTCTGCCCTGACAATTCGGCCTCTCAAGCAGTGTGATACATTTACTTGTCTTCCCTCAGCTGAAGAGGAAGTTTGAAGGGTGTAGGGGGTAAAAGTATAGGGCTTCTCATTCTAGTGCAGAGGCATCAGGGATAGGAGGTAAATACCTCCACAGGGTACTGCAATGGTTGGCCCTAGTGATTGTCTGGCCAATCATGGCCTTGACTGTGACCATCAAAGACTTTGCTCTAGATTGCCTACTCACTGCTCAGGTAAGGCACCCGTATCTTTGTCCAGTGGACCTTGGCCTTGGGCAAGGGCTGATGTTTGCATTTGGAATGTGTATAGGTACCTAGAGGGTTCAGTATACAAAATGACGTCCTTTTCACTCGGGGACTCCAGGGACAACAGCAACATGATCAGATTGCTGCTCTCAGGCCAACTAAAGGGTTGATATGACTATTATATGAGAGTCTAGGTTTGCATAACAGAAGAATTCTAAACACTTTACTGCAAGTTATCCCAAAGTAAACACATAAAGCTCCTAAAGTGATACTTAGATGACTGCTGCTTTAGATTGTGCTGCCATGTTGTTTCTTCTAGGTAGCCTCTTTCTTCAGGTAGTATGCAGTAAATATGATGGTGGCTGGCACCTCTGTACCTAATGGCAATGCTTCTTGAAATAATACAGATACATTAACTCGTAAAAAATGACTTATATATACGGCTACACAAATACATAAAAACAATAGATTCAGAGGCAACCTTACAGAGGCAGAATGTGGACAATAAGACAGACAACGGACAAAGAGAAAGGTGCCAGGGGGGATGAAGTAACAGAGATAAAAGTCATTCAGAAAAGGAAGGGAGTACCCCAGGCCTTGTATATTAATCATGCACACCTTTACTCATCATCCCAACAGGCCAAGATGAAATATGTCTGGGCACTGTAGGCCTACCTTGAAGGTGAATTTGCGGTTTTTGGCCTCTCTGGGACCCGCTGGTAAGATATCATAGCTGGGTAACAGGATGCTGCCAAGGACCGTCTCCTCCCGGCTGTCTGCAGAGGAAAAAGCAGGAAAAGGTACAGTGCGTGCCAGTCATTTGGTGGAATGAAGCTGGTGATGGGTAGAAATAAGAGGGCCAGTGATATTGGATGGGATGTGGGTGGATGTTAATAGACTCTTCCCACACACAAATCTCATCTGATACACACCTGTAACTGGCAACTTAGGTTGCGCCAATCTGGCATGTGACGGTGGTACACCCCACCAGCCAATGCAGGAAGAGTAAACAAGTGTCAATGGTTTACACTAGAGTTGCACATGAGAAACATTGTCTGCAGAAATGAGTGACACTGTTGGTCTAAATGAATAACAGTCAACACTCATTAGTGACACAGATTGTATACATGAGAGATACTGGGTACAAATGGCTGACACTCTTTGTGCAAGTGCATGGCGTGGTAGATACAACTAGACGACCAGGTTGGTAGAAACGAGTGAAGCTCCAGGTCCAAATTATTAAGAGCAGAAATAAGGGGAAATCTAGGTACAAACAGGTAGCACCCTTGGCACAAATAAGTGAAAATGGGAATATAAACAAGCAAGATTGTGGGGACAAACAGGTGGTTCTGCAGGTAAAATGGGTGACCAGGTAAAAGCAAATGGGTGAGAAGATAAAATATAAACAGTTATAGTGGCTGAACATACTCAAGACACTCAATACAAATGAGTAATAACGGCAGTCGAAATTAGCTATGGAGTCTGTACAAATGAGTGACCACAATGGAACAACTGTGGGGCACTCTCAGTACAAACGGGTGGCTTGCCCCACAGATATGTGACTCTAGGCAGTTGTGGGTAAATGTGCCCTTCTTCCCTTATGCAGTGAGGCATAACCTGAGCCGTGTTCTAAATATCCCAGCCTTTTTAACGAGTACATTTATGTTGTTAAGAGTTGCTTATGCCTTCATCGGGAGAAACTCAACAACTAGTACTCCCAATTTACATAAGCGTACTGCACAGGAGAGAAAACACACATCCCACTTGCTTCTATTCAGCAGAGGAAATATTTGTCCCAAACAAAAGGTCAGTTTCTCTGTGTATTAATTCTTCCCAGTTTGAACAATGTCCTGGGAGATGGCTATTCATCCTTCACTTGTCAGTTTCTGAAAGTGGGGTGAGCAAGTTGCACAGCCTCTCTGCTACTTTATAGCGTGGGTTTACAATTTTACATTAAATTGACAATATACATATGAAAGTAGCAAAGGGGATTTCTATAAAACACATTTAGCCAGATTCAGCACTTACTTTCTTTCCTTCGCAAAAATTAAACGCAGCAGGAAATTGGTCATTTAGGCTTTGTCATGATTACGAACAATTAGAAAAAAGTAATTAACTTTTCATTTTTGCACCATTCATGACATCTTTTTTGATATTCCTGAACAAAATAATAGACACGAAATTGCATCTCTCAACTGGAAAGCAAGTTCAACCAAGAGAAATGGGAGCAAATGGTGAGAATTCGGGCAATCAGAAAGATTGCAGAGGGTGGCCAGGCTCACAAAAGTGTCTGTTTTGAAATTAGTGTCAATCCAGTAATGCTTTGTGAAAGTTTGGTCTGATCTGTAAATGACCGCTGTGCAAATTTCAGTGATTGGGATATTACTCATGAGGGCAGAAGTAGAAACTTTACCCCTGGTAGAATGAGCTTTGGGCATAATCAACATCAAAAAACATTGTGACATTGACAACAAAGAGTGTTTTTACTATGAGGTTCTCTGTGGCAAAGTCCAAATCCTTTGTGAAACCCAAGCCGACTGTGATGCCCTAAATGTCAATGTCAAAGGGGACCTCATGGACAAATGATTGAGGTGGGTGTAGCTAATGCTTTCTATGGTGTTTCATTTATATTCTTGTTGCCTATTTTAAACAAGACAAAATGTTTCCTTATTAAAGGCCCTTTTAAAAAACTAACTAGCTTTAATGTCCATAGATTACACCCATCTCCAGAGTACTGACCGAGGAATAACCTAGATTCTTAAGAAATCAAAAGCTCATCTCCTACATCTGCCCTTCTGAACACTAACTTCATGGCTCCTGCCCTCTGTACATACCTACCTAGGAACATACATTGATCTGATGGTGGAAGCAACATGCTATACAATGCATAAAACACATCCCCTCCAAAGGGAGGACTTGAAGGGTGTGGGGAGATCTCTTACCCCGATAATAGAATAGGCAGAAATTCGACAGCACAAACCATCTCCTCTTCCAAAGACGCAGGCCAGCGCTATCCTAAAATAAAATTAAGAAACATGTTCAAGAATGATGTAGTGAAGCTTGAAGCCATCTTTGTTTTGTACGTTCAAGGAATTTGTCATTAGAGCACTATGAGTCTGTACACACTTACTCTTGGGAATAAAGGAATAAATACACGAAGTACCTTCTCTCATTCTCATTCGGTAACTGTCCTTCCTCGATACTAGTGTTGTGGTGTTAACAATGTTCATGGTTGCAAAAAAACAAAAAAGGCTCTTTTCAATAGTTTTTTCTAAAGTTACCATAAGGAACATGTATGTGGATTTGTTGGTTACTGGATCTAGGGGTCTAATTATTGCCTAACGCCCATTCAATTGCTGGACACCATAGGCAAGTGAGCGGACTACAGAAAGTTTCATTCCAAATGTGTAATGTACAATCCAGTATGACACCCAGATATGATAGTGGAATTCTGTGCATGTTTAATCTTTAAGCAAGACTTCATCTGCCTGAACTTACTGAAGTTTCCGTTTTTGCAGCCCCTTAGCCATTTCTTTGATCAAACACTATACAACCCAAACCTCCTAGATGCCATAACAGAAGTAGTAGAAATATCAAGCTTTTGCGCATTCTTTGTGAGCAGCTCATCTCGTTTTGTTTTCTACATGTATTCTGACATCTGTACTCCACGTTTTATTAAAGTTTTGTATAGCGCTGGCTGGACCCGAGGGTATCAGAGCGCTTCACAGCAAATATACATGGGTTAGACAGATAATGCGGACAAAAAGCAGGTCAATGAACACAGGAGTGAGTACACTCTATACAATAGCAGCCAGGCGTGAACCAGGGCGGAGAGTCGTAGGCAAGTCAATCAGCTCTGGGGTGAGCGAGAACATGAAACTATAAAGTCTGGGTTTAGTTCTAGTTGGTTCCGGAGCGCTCAAGGAAGAGGACTTTGAGTAGCTTCTTGAATTTCAGGAAGGATGCGGTCATTCTGATGTGTGGAGGGATGGAGTTCCATATCTTGGGAGCATTGCCCGCGAAGGATTTGCTAGATGTTGAGAGTTTCTGGGATTTCAGAGGAATGAGTAGGAGCGTGTTGGAGCTTCTGAGGTTTCTAGACTGCCCGGCCCTTTTGAGCTTGTTGGCCAGGTATTCCGGTTTGCCCGTATGCAGGGCTTTGTGTGTGAGGCAAGCTGTGCGGAAGCTAGCTCGTTGGTCAATAGGGAGCCATTTCAGATCCTTCAGAGCTGGGGTGATGTGTTCATATTTCTTTGTTCCCGTGATCATTCTTGCAGCTGCATTTAGGGTAGAGGTCAGAGGACGTAGGTGAGATTTGGCTGTTCCAGTCAAAGTGGCAATGCCGTAGTCAATTCTGGAGAGGACCAGAGCCTGCGTGGCCTGTTTCAGGTCTTTTGTGGGGAGGAATGGTTTTAGTTTGTAGAGCAATTTCAGGTTCAGGAAGGCACTTTTGGCAGTTTTTGAGATGTGTTCTTTCATATCCAGTTTGGGGTCAAGGGTGATCCCTAGGGATTTTATGGAGTTCAATGGAACAAGCGGCACATTTAGAGCGTTTAAGGCTTTGAGCCAATCCAGAATTTGGGGGTTTTCTTCTTTGTTAGAGATTAGGAGCACTTCAGTTTTTTCCTCATTGAGTTTGAGGTGGTTGGAAGAGAGCCAGAGCTGAACTTCGGTAAGTGTGTGGTTCAGTCTGTGGATGTCCGAGATCGATGTGGTTTCCAGATAGAGTTGCGTGTCGTCCGCATAAAGGTGGAAGGGGATGTTAGCTTTCCTTAGAATTAAGGTGAGGGGCTCCATGTAAATGTTGAAGAGTTGAGGAGAGAGTACAGACCCTTGAGGAACTCCTCTGCTGATGGGAAGAATGTCTGATTCGCAAGTTTTAATTTTTATTCTTTGTGAGCGGTTGTTAAGAAAGGAGGAGAACATTTTAGGACAGTCTTTTCGAGGCCTGCTCTCTCCTTTAGGACATTGATTAGTAGGGCATGATCGACTGTGTCAAATGCAGCCGATAGGTCTAAGAGGATGAGAAGGCTGCAATGG
This sequence comes from Lissotriton helveticus, assembly GCF_964261635.1. Lineage (NCBI taxonomy): Eukaryota > Metazoa > Chordata > Amphibia > Caudata > Salamandridae > Lissotriton > Lissotriton helveticus. The sequence continues at coordinate 1,540,541,136 of NC_136068.1, read as the reverse complement.
TTGGAGTCGAGCGACATGTGAAGATCGTCTAGGACGTTAAGTATTGCGGTTTCAGTACTGCAGCCTTTTCTGAACCCTGATTGATGTGGGTCTAGAAGCTTTGTGTTCTCTAAGTGCTGGGAAAGTTGCGACAGCACACATCTTTCCAAGATTTTGGATAGTAGTGGAAGGTTCGAGACTGGTCTGAAGTTATTCATATCCTGTATGTCAAGGCCCGGTTTTTTTAGTAGAGGCGTGACTTGACCTATTTTAAGGCAGTCCGGGATGGAGCCCTCGCTCAGAGAGCTGTTGATGATCTTGGCCCAGATAGGGGCTAGGGTGAGCCTCAAGTCTTTGGTCACTCTCGATAGGTTGGAAGGAGGACCAGCGAGTGGATGTGATTGTTGGTCTTAAATGGGGAGTTGAAGCGGGGTGGTTTGAGGGCAACGTGCCGAGAGATCGGTCAATTTTGGCGATTTTTTCATTGAAGAAGCTGGCAAAGTCGTCACATTGGGATTGGGACGCTACCATGTCTCTTGTTACCGGAATGGAGGTTTGGTTCTTGATGATGTTGAAAAGTTCTTTGGGGCGGTTTTTGGCATTATCAAGGGCCGCGCAGAACAAGGACGACTTTTTGTTCTTGACATGGTTGTAGTAGCTTTTGCGGGCTGCCTTGAGCTGGTCCCGGTTGCGAGAGGAGGGGTTGGCCCTCCAGGATCTTTCCAAGTATCTTAGGTGTCTTCTTTCATCGTTAATGTCAGTGGAGAACCAGGATCTGGAGGGGATGTTTCTTTGTTTTTTTAGTTTCCTTGGTGCCAGCTGGTCTAAGACGAGCTCCAAGTTGGAATGGTAGAGCGAGGTGAGTTCTGTGGTTGAAAGGGGTTCTGTCGTGGTCGGGAGGAGTGAGCTGAGGCCCTTTTCAAGCTTGTCAAGAGGTACTCTCGATAAGTTTCTGATCCATTTGGGGGATGTTTGTGTGGGAGGGACGGAGAGCGCCGGGTGATTGATATGAAAGAGGATGGCGTGATGGTCTGACCAGTCTACTGGGATGATGTGGTCAATTGAAATTGTCTTTTTATCTGCGATGATAGCATCCAGGGTTGCTCCTCTATGGTGGGTTTCCTCTGTGCAGTGCTGGGTCATGTCAAGGTCATGAATAAGGGTGTTGAGAGATTGAATGAGCGGGTTTTTTGATACATTCCATCTTAGGTTGAGGTCGCCCAGAATTATACTGAAATCACTGTTGAGAGCTGTTTGCGTGATCAGATCCGTCAGCTGAGCGCCAAATTCGGAGGTATTGCCCGGGGGATGGTAGAGGAGAAGGCATTGGAGTGAAGGGTGTTGAGGCGAATTGATGTTGACCGCGAGGGATTCAAAGGAGTTGTAGATGACGGCAGGAGATTCAGTGATGGAGAGATCGCTTTTATGGATAATAGCTATTCCGCCACCTTTGTGAATGGGCCTGTCTTTGTGTATAATTGAGAACCCGGGCGGCACCAGCGTGTCCAGGATGGGGCTGGATAGAGTGTTCAGCCATGTTTCATTGATGAAGGCTACGTCCAGGTCCTGTGAGAGGATGGTTTCGGCTATTTCTGTTGCATGTTTGACGGCGGATCTGCAATTGATGAGCATGCAGTTTATTTGGGAGTCATCCTGTGAGATATGATTGACCGATGTAGCTCTGGGTAAGGAGGAGAGATAGGGTGGAGGTCTGGCAGCTTTACGACGGGGCGGTTCCCTTCCCACTCCAGTAATGACTTGAATTGAGGAGAAGGGAGGGTGGTCAGGGGGCATTATTTGAGCAGGCTGCCTAGGCGGGGTTTCATAGGAGGTGATGAGGGAGGTCACTTCCTGTGGCGAGAGGGAGGGAGCCGTCCTTCTAGGACTGTCGATTCGAGCCTCAGTCCTGGGATTAGAGAGAAGAGGCTGGGAGCCTGTGGGGGGCTTGGACCCTGTGTGGGTATGAGAGTCAGTCTTGGCGGTAGGCGGCTGGAGGCGCGGAGGAGGGACGTTCAGGGAGGGGGGCTGGAGATTCTCTAGGGAGGATAGGGTTTCTTTCAGGCCGAGGATCAGAGTTGCGATCTGGGCTTCTAGAAAGTCCAGGCGTTGTGTCAGTTTAGGTGCTGGAGAGTAGGTGGGCGAGTGGGTGGAGTTGGCTTTGGTGTGGGAGAGGTCGTGTAGCAGGACGTCGAATGGGGGGGTCTGTGACGAGGGGACCGGGGCTAGGTTGGAGTTCGATTGTGGGACCTCTAGTGAGGGAGAGCATGTTTGGGGCGAGATACTGTTAGGAAGTGAGACGGGAGAGGGAGGCACGGGGTTAGCTTTCGTGAATTTATGGGCAAGGGCAGGGTGGTGGGCGGGGCTGCTGGGCGAGTTACTATTAGGGGGAGTAGTCGAGCTGGGGGGATCTGATTGGAGTTTCGAGTTCGGATGGGCGGGGAGTAGGGAGGGAGGGGGTTACGGTCTCTTTGGGGGAGGTGAATGTCTTCGCTACGGGGGATGGCGTGAGCAGTAGGAGTGAGGGATCGCGCAGGGCGCTGTTATTCAAAGACGGCGGGGGGACTGGGAGTTCTAAGGGGAGGTGACTGAGATCCTGCGGGGGTGCGGGAGACGTGGAGAGGGGGGAGGGAGGTAGGAGGGGTAGGGGGGGTGGGGGAGTCCTGGAAGTTTGGGAGAAGGGGGAGGACGTTAGGGGATGTAGGTGAGAGGGGGGTGGGGGGGTTCTGGAATTTTGGGAGAGGGGGGCGGGCGCTTGGGGCTGTGGGATAGGGGGGGGAGGGGCTCGGAGGGACGGGTGGATGTTGACGTGATTAAGGGCGAGGGGAGGGGATTGATGGGGTGGATGAGGCATGCTCTGCGGGATAGAAGTTTGGTGAGGGTCACAGGAGGTGGTGGGGCCTGTGAGTAGTGGGTAGAGAGCCATGGCCGTCTTAAGAGTGTGAAAGAGGGAGTCGAAGAAATCGAGGTTGTCATCTTTCGCCTGGATTAGAATGGTGCCATTCTTGAAGATGGAGATGGAGATGTCTCCGGTCAGGGACTGTTGGTTCAGGGGGGAGATCGTTAGTTTCCGGTTGTGTTCTGATACGGTGGTTTTGGAGACTGGAAGGAGTGAGTTAAAGGTGGAGACCCACGCGTCTGGTCGGGTGGTATGGAAAATGAAGTCTGTTTTTCTCAGTCCTCTCGTTGAGCAATGGTAGGTGTCCACGATAAGAGTTTCAGGGTGTTGTCTGATTAAATTCTGTTTGAGGCGTTTTTTGGCTTTGAAGGAGATACTGTGTGGGAAGGTAATGGCGTAGGTATTCTGTCCCAGAGGAGATAACTGGTTGAGTGCAGGGCTGGGGTGAATGTCTAGGCGCAGGGAGGGAGGCATTATGGCAGAGCAAGAGATCTGCGTTTGTCTCCTTGGGTCTAGGCGTCGTGCTTGCGTAATGGAGTGCTTAGAGAAGGGAAACTCCTTGATTTGCTAGCAGATTTGTAGTACCCAAGGTAGATGCTCAACAGAGAACTAGAAAGATAAGTGATTGTAAAAAGAAATTCCAGAGTCCCTTCAATTGGGGAAGCAGGATCCTTTAATAAAATTAGTTCGTCAAGTTAAGTGAGAGGAAGACGTTGTAAATAGGTGCCTCCTTAATTGTCTAGCAGATTTGTAGTTACCCAGAGGTGGGCGATCAACAGAATACTTGGATGATGGGTGTTGTAGATAGTGGTTTCCAGGGACCTTTCACTAGGGGAAATTGGTTCCTTAAATTACTTAATTTGCTCGGTTAACTGGGAGGAAAACGTTGTAAATAGGGGCCTCCTCTGCCCCTTTGCAAGGAATTGCAGTTTTGGATAGGTTGTCTTCACTCGAGTCTGCTTTCCTTTTCTATTTGGTGTCCCGAGTGGCGGCCATCTTAGGGTCAGGCGGCCTTTAGCGTGAACAAAGTGGATGTGGATAATGTGGAGGCATTGGGTGGGGCGTCATAGTTGGTCGTTGCTATTCTTCTTTATTTTTATTCCCCCAGCTACGATGGCGGGGGGGCCTTTATGCGTCACGTGTATAATTTGTGAGTAAGACGGCATGTATCAGAGTGGAAAGAAAAAACGTATGATTAGATGGGATGCTCACTCGACCTGGGCAGTGTGAGATGTCTGAAGTGATAACCTAAAAGGACAAGTTCAGGAGCAGGACATCAAAGGCGTTCTCAAACGTATTCCAAAGCAGTAGGCACCATGAATGATTTGGAGAAGCAGAGATAGCTAAAGCAACAAAACTGATGGTTTTTGTTTGGAAACTTTTGGCCATCACTCTAGATGGGTGGGACTTACCTTCTTGAATAGTAATCATTAAGAATTTAGCATTAGGGGGCGTCAATAAATAAATAAAAAATCATGCATAAATAGGGCACCCTTCTGAAAAAATCCACTTATCATTTTGTATAGTTTAAAACCTGGCATATTACCTATTTGCTCTTGAAACTTAATACATAAGGCTCTCTCAGTGGAAAATGTACAAATATGTCCCAGAAACATTCTTGTTTCGAAACAACTCAAATGTTTTCAAAGAAGTTGGAGAAGACAGCAAATAACCGGTCACAACCCTTCATACACCCAAACCTAACGATCTAGATATCAAAGTTTCTAAAGTAGGAAGAGCCAGGACTCTAAGAAGCTCCAACTCACTTGTTCTCATACACCCCAAAGTAAAAAAGAAATCCTCCCCAGACACGCCCATTCTCTGGAAATGCACCTAGAATCTGGAACCCACTCCGTAGAGATCTCTGCTACAACCTCTCCTTTTCATGCTTTAAATGGGACCTTAACTACCTACTACTTAATAAATACCTCTATTCACACACAAACCGAGCTATGTTCCCAAAGCTCACACCCAAACCGACTAGACCCGTTGCGGCGGTCGATTGATTGTTTCAGATGTCTACTATTGTCATTTATTACATTTACTTATGCTGTTCTGATGTCAGCATATTGTAACTACCTTGACTGCCTAAAGAGTTTCTGTGTCTGTATATATGTATGTACTTCAATCAAACAATCCTGCATTGTATGTAAAGCACTCTGATACCTTCAGGTCTAGTTAGCGCTACATAAAACCTATAAATAAATAAATCAATAAATAAATGCACAACTTCAGCAAGTCATGGATGATACGCCTAGTTTTCCCAACCAGCCAGGGAAGAGAAGAACATGCTCAAAATGTACAATTCTGAGTTCATCAAAGATCCTGGCACTGAACAAAGATATAGTCCGAACTCTGCTGGAACAGAGCGCCCATTCCACATCTAACGACAAACACATGTTCCTGAAGAGACATGCAGGAATGTCTTGTTTAACTAACCTCCAAGGGGCCAACTCTCCACATAACTGTATTTGCCACGTGATGGCCAGTTTCCTAGCACAGGTGACTAAGCATTATGGGCATTAACGAGGCAGGTAATCTGCATAACCAAAAATTCCCAAAATGCCCATAAAAAAGTTCCTGCATGAATTGAGACTAAGGATTGGTCGTCCAGTCTGCCTATTTTTTCATACCGCCTCCAAAAAACCTTTTAGTCCACGTTTCAGCAAAACCTTCCTTCTGTAACTCCACCTGTTCTCCTTGCCAATTTTCTTATGTTGGGAAGCATTCATTAACATTAAATCCTCTAACAGAATATCATTTTTACAATGCTCTTAAAATATAGTGAAGCATCTGCTGGTAAAGAATCGCTGAGGATTTATAAATCACTCTCCTGAACAAAGCTGCATATGTTTCCAAACTCTTTTTCTTGCTTTCTTGGATTTCCTGCTTCGATGCATATTTTTTCGGACCAATTTTTTTTTCCTGAATGCCTGCTAACACTTATTTTTTCAGACCCAGCAATGAAAAACAGGTCTTGTAGTTTAAGACTTTTCTTGAGGTTCGTATGATTTAAACACAATTTTATTTTAATTTTCACATCGCTGCATTTGTTCTTTCTACACAAGTTGGAATTAAGAAGAATTGAGTTTTTAAGAAAAATTCAAACCTGAAATCTAAATCCCTAATGAAATGCAGAGACAAAATGTTTTTATATTACTATAGTGTTGAGCCTCATTGTTTTGAAAAATATTTTGACAGCATCGTTCGCAGTCAACCTAGGAAAGTATAAACACGTATCATACTTACCTGATTAGAATTTAATCCAAGTTTTATCATTTGCACATATGTGACAACCTTTTCATAGGGCCTAGCTCATGCTTCTGTCTGTGTGCATTTCCTTTTTTATTAATGATACATTACAACCTAATAGCTTCGTGCACTGTATGCATTGATTCATTTCTTAGCCTTTTGAGCACATATTATTTCTTCTGTTAAACAAACATCTTGGACAGTTTGGACCCAGATGCAGAGGGCTGACACACGTATGCTAAGCACAAAGAAAGTACCAGAGGTGTGTAGCCAATCCTGCACAGCACCCAAGTCCTTGCTATGGGACGACCTGGAGGACATTTAGGGACTAGTTGGTCTGCCTGTTCCTGCACAAGCAGGTATCGAGCACATATCCAAAACCTACATTTTAATTGGCTGCATGGACCCACGTGATTGTACGTAGGGTAGTGACATCAATAGAATCCACATCCTCCATCAGCATTAAAGGAAACATTAAAGCTTGCTAAATAGGATAAAAGGAAGCCCGACAGGGGTCAGAAATGAACACACTAATTTGTACCTTCTCCTGACTAGGAGAAGAGAGCCCCAAAATGGGGACAAATTGAAGCTTCTCTCTCTCTTAAATAAGGAATGTGTGCCATGTGGGGCGTCTGAGTGTGTAGGGCTGCCCTGCTTGTGCAAAGTTACATTCTCTGCACCAAAGGTGCCCAGCGGTGCCTATATGCACATTAACCGCAAGAGGTGGGAGAATAGGAACTCGTTCCTACAGGGACAAGGACTGGGGTACTAAGCGTGATGTCTCTACCATTGGGCAAAGTGGCATGCTATGCACAGAAGGTGCCCGGGAATCTGTATTGTTGGACATGCAAGCTGTGTATGAATGTCTGTTCATCCCTTTGAGAATAAGGGATGAGCGCCCGGATGCCATCTGTAAACCATCAGGGCTGCCCATGTCCACGCGAATGACTGCACCAAGGATGCCCAGGTATGCGCAGCGCAAGGCGCAGCTATGCACATGTACCCCTTGATATGGTTAAGCAAAAGCTCATTCTTTGGAGAGTAAGGGATGTGTGACTGTAGGGTAGTTATTTCCCCCATCCTTACCCATTAACTCGAAGAAGCATGGTGTGTACTAGGAGCTGGGCACACGCAAATGTCTGATGGTGTATGTCACTGTGCCTTTTCTCTTACTTGTGCATGTAACTGTCCATGCAAGTTGGAAAATTATGAATTAAAAAATCCCATTTCTTTCCAGAAATACAATTCACACTTTATACAGCAAATCTCTGGAACAACACAAACTTTTGGTGATGTTCACAATGGGTAAGTTTGCAGCAGAGATAGCTGGGTGCCATTTGTCTCAATCTGCACCCAGAAGAGACAGCAGCCACACACAGAGGCACAACCTTGGCATTGTATAGCAGACTGCTCAAGTGGCACAGGCAGACGCAAGTGTTTGTGACTTAGAAGGCAGGCAGCAATAGCTGCTGATATTATTAGCCGCAACCTCATGTTCTGAGAGCGGAAATCTCATCCTGAGCCCACAATGGATACCTGGAGAGGAGTGCGCGCCGAGGGCCCTTGTGCTATCTCCCACTTCTCATTCTAAAGTGACGCACACAGAGAGATTGACACGGAGCAGAACTGTAATCGGGATCACACTATCAAACACACTGCAGCCATGAAAGCACTTATCAGCCCTCTCAGGCCCTGGACTTACACACACATTCCTGCCTCTGCACTCCCCACTACAGCCCCCATACTTAACATGCTAACTATGTTTAGTGTTTCACATCAACAGATGTACACATACTTGGGAATCGTGTCGGCAACCTCAGGGGGAGCAAGCAGTGGTACTGGGAAACTATGGCTGTCCCCCTCATGTTTTCCCAAACAGAAAAAGTATGTTTTTAATGCAGCTCTGGTTTCGTTAAGGAATATGGGCTGGTTAAAAAAAAAAAAAGATTTTCCTTTTAGGAATGAAAATACAGGGATAGTGGCCTGATGTCCCTTGTAGGCCACCATCACTGTGCTTGTAGCCAATCACAGAGGTTCACAAATTGCGACCTCCTTTATTATTATTCATTAGGTGGGCCATTCTGCGACCCCATGTGACCGGTGATTTTGCAAAGCAACCTTATATAGAACATTGGTTGCTTTGGTGAATCAAATACTAGTCTTAAAATGTCAGTGCGCAATTTCCTACTACTTTTTGTGACCAGCATGATAGTGCATCTGGCCCTTTATGTGTTCCCTGACTATCTTAGTCTAGTTAAACGGATCTTGAAAAGCAAGCTGTTATGCTGAGCGCTTCTAGACACCGTATGTACACTTAAGTGGCATAAGAGATTCATACTGAGATAGTCTTCATTGCATCTGGTCATTCTTAACATGTCATTTCTCACAGGCCATTACTCAAAGCACTTCCACTTAGTACCTGGTGGTTTCCATTTTGGCCTGTCTCAGCATCTCCGCACATTAGTCAAACTGGTATGCTTTCGTATTCTATGACCGCAGAAGCCAAGGCAATAGTAAATCCATAATTACATCTGTACTTGTTCTTTACTTCAAAGTAAGTAGCTTGTCATTTTTTTGTAAGTTCCTATGTAGGTCAATGAACTGTACACTATATATCTGCCCATGTTGTTGGAATTTTTGTCAACTTGAATAACTCCATTTGCACAAATATCTTGCACCAGATTATTTACTGGACATTCCCCGCGATGGTTTCTGTGGGCACCTTGATGCATAGCTTTGGCAAAGTGTGTTCACACTTATGGACAATCTATGTCTGTTGCATCTATTTGTCGAAAAAGTGTTAAAGTGACTCAGTTTAATTGTTGTTTGTGTTTCTCTTTTATAATGTGTCCGCTAAAGGTTTTCTGCTCCTATGACAATTGTGGTGTGAGAGTGATCTCTCTTCTGTAATGCCCAGTGCAATATTTTTGAGCCTCCTACAGTGCAAGGAGGCAAACACATACCCTCATGCCAAGATACAACAATGCATTTTGGTGTACTGGTGCCAAGATGGTTACTCTCAGTTCTAGTGCACCTATGTAGAACTGTATCTCAATCCACACTTCAATGTCTGTGTGCTGCTAGGCCCATTCTCTATGCTGCCACTAATGCATCCTTAAAGATTCTTAGTTGGGCCTGGAGCGAGTGAATCAACTTCTCTGTAAGAAATTCGGTCCATTCTGCCATTTTAGGAAAGTCATTACTTCCTGTAGGGTATCCACTAAATGCTCCCAGTCCCATTCTGTCTATCCCCATTCTGTCTGTAGTCACTCTTGAAGCAGTCTCATCTGCAACCTGGCATTGGGAACACGTTGAATTAAAGATGCATCATTCAAAGCAACTCTGTCACCTTCCTCACTATGTGTCATGTTGTCATTTGGATCCGAAGTATGTTCTTTTCAAAAGGAGGACATTCCTTCCTGAGCCAGAAATGCTGCTGCTTTCTGACTGTCCACAACCGCTCCCAGAGGTATGATACTTGTTACTATCAGCTGAGATCTCTTGAGGTTTGCTCTGATACCAAGATACAATCACTATATTGGTTGTTCTGGACAGCGCAAGCATTTAGTAACAACATGTATTCTGGCCACATAATCATGTAAGATCGGATAGACATGTGTGCCCTCAGGTCCGATCAGCTGCAAAAGTAGTCGCACTTTAGGTGAATATCCTGGGGTGGATTTTATGTCAGAGGGGAGATAGAGAAGGCTTCTGGCCCGCAGATCGGACAGTGAAATTACGAGTCCTTCGGGTCGATAGTTGTCATGAAGATGCATCGCATCGTCAGAGGTAACACGTCCAGTACGGCAGTCGTCTGAAACACGTGGGCTCCAACTACTCTGCTTGAATGCCCATGAGCCACAAGTACGGCCAAAGCCAATAGGTATTACCTTAACTAGCCTTTCGACTTTGCCGTTACTTGTTATTTACGCTGAACATCATTGGCATAAGAAAAAAAAATTGTTGCTGAAGCTGGCTGAACAGTAACAGAAAATATCCAACACGAAAAGGCCAAATGGCCAGCCACATACATGTGCATGCATGCATCATGGCACTGTGGAGGTCATTATTTTTAGGTCTTGCCTACTAGACATGTGCTGTCTTTTGTGAGACATACTGTGGGCTTACCAGTTACATACAGGGGCTTGAAGCTAACCCATTCATTATCCTTGGTTGGCCTTCCTGACACTCATTTGATGCTTTTCATTCGTGTCCCAGCTTGTCAAGCTTGTGTTTATCCCTCCCATGGAGCACTACCTCTTTACCATCACTTTTGATTGGTGGACTTCTCTGCTTCCACTGCTTGCTTTTTAAGGCCTACTTTTTTCTTTTCAGTTAAGCACTTGATGAAAGTGCATGTTTTATCCACCTTTCTCCCCCTCAACGTTGCGCTCACCCTCTTGTATTTCCCCCACTGCATTATCACCCATGTGCTTCTCCCTGCAAGCTCCACATTGCTCTCTTGCCCGTTGCTTCTCATCCCCTCTGTGTTGCTTCATCCACCCATGCCCTGTTCTCTTGCAAGTTGCTTCTTCTTCCCGTGCCCGTACTCTCCTGTTGCCTGCTCACCCGCCTGTTTCTCACACACCCACTCCATGCTGCTCTCTTGCCAGTTACTTCTACTCCCTGACCTTTGCTCTTTATGTTGCTTCCGCCTCACCCAACTTCCCATGTTGTTTCCGCCCCTCGTGTTCCTTGCACCCCTTTGTGTTGTTTTACCTCCACCAACATTAAATAATATATATTTTGTATTTTTTTTCTTTTTAGTTACCAATCCAGCTCGGATTGGAAATTAAACAGAAAAAAGCACCGCGTCATTTTGTAGGTGTGCACATGCATGGATGGTGCTTGTGCCTACAAAATGACATGGGCGGCCCCATCAAAGTTTTTTTTTAATTATTATTTAGCTGTGCTGTGCAGCATGCCTAAAAACTATTGGTTCAGTGAGACCTCCTAGCTTTGCCAATGCCTGTTTATTTTTAATTTGCTGTCCCAGGGTGGCGGACATCCATCATGGACCAGTAAATGAAAAATATACAAAAGTGTTAAAAAGTGCATTATATAAAACAGAGTGGATGCCTAATAAATTGCAGCTGCTGGGACCTCCCAAAAAAAAATAATGATAAATAAATGAGGAGGATTGGGAAGGCAACAGAGGAGCGTGGGTGGGATTCTACACAGAAAGCGCCGGGACACCTCCTGGGGTAGCCGTGCGCTCTAAAAGTACGGCCTTAACATAACATAACATAACACTGTAGCAGAGAGTAACAGTGAGCGAGGAGGGGTGAGGAAGCAACTGGGGTGCTGGGAGGTAGAAAACAAGAGGTTAGGAGTGGGAAAGACGTGGACGAGCTTTGTGGAATAACGCCATGAGCAGGGATGGCAGGGATATCAGGGGAAGCAGCATGCGGTGAAGACAGCAAGAAAACATATGAAATCCCATGGAGTACTGGGAAAAAAAGAAAAAAGGAGTTCCCTAATGTGAGCTGTGGAAGGATTGAAGTCATCCTAGCAAATGGAAGGTAAAAGGGCTATGCTTCAGGGGAGAGACAAACACAAGAGGGAGAAAAGCCATGAACCAATAAGCAATCAAATGAGATGGACAGAAAAGCCAACTAGTGACAAGCAATGGGTTTACCAAAAGCACATTCTACGTGTTTTTATTGCACACAACATATCCTTCAAAAACAGACAACTAAAGTTGTCTGAAAGTGAGAACTAAAAATTAGACCTAAACTTTCACTATTTTTGGATAGAAGAAAGCAAACAAAGAATACCTCTCCTCTGGTTACCTGTTGTGGTAATTCTTCCATGCCCCCATTTTATTAGCCATACCATCACTCCTTCCATCAGTTGCAGTGAGTGGTTGATTTTGCGGTAGCCTATATCTAGGTGGTTTATTTCCTAAACATTTGTCAAACTGAATACAGTACCCAAGACTGTGTTTATTTGTTGTCTGCGTGTGAGGAAAGTACCCGTCACCCCCGAATGGGGTAATGTGTTCCTGGGATTGGGGGCGGAGGGGTAATGGTAAAGTAGTTATTGTTTCTGGAGATTAGTACCATTTCTGGTCCATCTGTACCTCTTCGACATATATTCTACATACTCTCCTATAGAGCGTGGGGTGTGTTTACCATCGATGGATATTCTGTGGTTGGTAGCTTTGACCATGAGCAAAGAAAGCCTATTTTTCCTAATCAGACATAGCAGAGGAATGGCTTCCCTTCTAATTGGATTTCTCATAGGCAACATACCCATGCACTGAGTGTACGGCTTAACTTATGATTTTCAAGAGCTTTGTCAAATCATTCCTCAAGTAGGGGGTGATCCAGCAAGATTAATATTTGGACCTGCAGTTTATCTCGGGTCTAAATACTCTTGGCCAAAGCTGGTGTCTAAGTACCAACCATATTGAAACTACTCGAACTAGGTCCCTCCCTGGTCAGTGAAATATTGATGGTATCACGTTTCCTCCTCTGACAATATCCGCTGCCATCCTGAAACGTTCTTGAGGCAGGTACCTGAAGGGCATCCTCTGTGCTCTGAGATATTGTCAGCACAAACCCTACTGCAACCATTAATCTCATGTTATAGAATGAAGTCGAGGTCGACTTCCATCCATACACGAAGGATCGGCCGCTCTCCTGGGTTAAAGGATTTGCATGGAGTTGTGGGGACAACATCTGAGCCTCACTTGTCTTCTCTTACCATGAGGTCCTGAGCTGCAGGTCTGTGTGTCTGTGCATTGAGGAACGGGATTAAAGAGAAAGTTGGACTCTGGAAATGGCAAGTTTTGAAGACGTGACGTCAAAACCCAGTCTCTCCTATTGATCCACACTCGCTATCCCCTGCACTCGCCACGTGCGACTGACCCGATGGAAAAAAACATTGTGGTGCCAGGTGTGGCCTTGCGTTGCGAAGAACCGGTTTCTCAAAGGCGGTCTTGTGGTCGGACACGCGCCTTTAATGTGGGTAAGTAGTGGTACCCGAATTGAAATAACTTTCAATAAAAAGCATTTTATTAACTAGCCACTGGGTGGCAGACGTACCCAAAGCACGTAAAACTGTCGATACATTTTGCAAAAATGTAACAAGCAACCAGACCTTTATTAGGCGATTCAAAATTGAATTGCATATAATGATATTCCCGTATGTATTACGTGCATCTTTAACACACCTCTCTTAACGTAACCAGCAGGACACGTGCGGGCTCCTCTTTTGAATCAATAAGAGATAAAAGAGTACCTACCCCAAGCCTCGGCACGCATACATTTTTAGGATCCATTTTTTTGTAAACACTCCAAATTCTTGAGTTTGTAATCCTTAAATAAAGAGCGAAGGTGGAGATGAGCTGTACGGAGGGGACTTGGGAGAACAGATTCCTGAAAGTATGTCATCTGCAGTTCCAAAGAGGACAAACATTGTCTGTGGTTGTTGATCATTCTCTATAGCTCACATAACTATAACGGAAACACTACTACCATTAGATCATGACAGTATTCTGAGAGTTCATCTGAAATTACATTTTTAAAAATGGACACACCTCATTGAAGAATTGCACATACTTGTTTGCCTTATTTCTGTTGTGAAATATTTTGCCAACCGAAGAGGTGCAGTAGACAGACAACGAAAGGGAACCGCTCAGTTAAGGTAATTAATAACCACCAGGTGGCGCACTGGACCCACGAGTGGAAAGGGCGAATGTTTACCAATCGTGAGCCACTCTTCTCGGTTAGGGCCTGTTTGTAGGAAAAATAGTACTATTGTTCGCACACAGCACGGAAGAGTGCCGACCGACCCCCAGAACCTTGGGTTGGTGAATGCTTTAAGAGCGTCGTTGTCAGCAGCTCGTCTTAACCAAAACAACTCAGCATCATCGTAGACATGTGAGGGTGTAACGAAGGCTCCTGAAGCCTATTTACAATTCGGGCTCCCGGTTTTGGGGTATTTATTTTTGTAAATTTTACGTCTGTGTTTATCTAAAAAATAAACAATTCCTAGGCAACTAATAAACCTGCCAATTGGCAGGTCAAGCAACTCAATAAATAAAAATTAACAACAGTGTACTGAAACAGATGATAACCAATTGATTTAACATAAATATTAGATTTATTATAAAAAATTATACATAAAAGATATATAAACACTACATAAGCAATCATAAAAATCATGACAATATGTGTCAAACAATGGAAAACATGAAACAATAAAAAAATCCAATACATGTATGATATTAAAATCCAATGTCAATGGTAAAATTTTACAACACAATAGTTAAAAAATTGATCTATAATGTAACACGGTGTTTATCCACATTTATTTTTGGTCATCTTATTGTTATTTATCCATATTTATTTTGATTTTTGAGTATAAACAGAGTTGGTGTATTTACCCATTTATTTAATGGAAAAACATGCACTCATGCCTAGAAGCCTATCCCATTTTAGCGAATTAAGCTTCCAAATATAACGAGACACAATAGCCACAGGTCAATAGTAGAATTATATACAAGTGTATGCCAACATATCCCTCTATTTAAGAATATGCCATTCCGGTTTTTAACTCCATATGTTATGTGTTAAGCTGCTGGCCAGGAATTCCTGAAGAACAGCGTGGAGTCATTCGCAAGATGCACAATTTTCTGTATTTTTCAGCTATTAAAAATAAATACAGACAGAAAACAATCGGACAGAAAACACATTGTTTTCTATATGTTTTTATCCTTAAAAAGTAGTAAAAACGGAATTCTGGGAGCCTCATTTATAATATGCTAGGTCTACTAAGGAGTACACGTGTGTTCGTCATCTAACTCTACACCTAGCCATGTGACAGCAGCAGCATTCATCCCTACTGCCAAGTGATTAAAACATTTATAAGCAATAAATACATAAACACGTTTCAGAACACCTCCTACCTGCTTGTAAAGCCAGCCTCGGATCACGACCACAGAATTGGGGTCTCGTTTGATGGCGTACTCCCTCTTACCGAAGGTGTGCACTCTCTTCACCGACCTGGTATGCTGCGGGTTAGAATGCAGATGTTAAACATGCTGCAGCGACCCTTGGAAGTCACTTGATACAGGTACATGACACACATACAATGACCAGTAGTGGCGGCTGCTATCTAAGGAAGGTGGTGAGAAAGTGCAGGGGAGAATTAGAAGGAAATAAAGGTATTTACCCACTAGCCACCGCATTGGCCTGTCCTGGCAGTCCATGGTCTGGTGCACAGGCCACCAGACCCTCGTGAGCTCCCCTACACCAATCCAGGTGCTGTTCTCATGCTGGTAATACTATTAACCTTCATCAGAGAAGCACTGGGATTAGTCAGAGCGGGTTGGTTTGGCATTAGGGACTGCAAGCCTGTTCTCCACCCACACACAGCTCAGGTTGAAGGGATCTAAGTGCGCATGTCGGGGTGACCGTCATAAGGCAGGCGGCCAAACCGGCATGTGCCCGTAAAGGGCCCACCCATCTTCCTCCCTGCGGCAGCTCCTGTCAAGGAAACCCCTCCCTGCTAAAACTCGGCTTGGCTGGCAGCCTGCGGGATAAAAATACAATTGTTTTATTACCATTTTACTTTTCATGACTGACTGCTTTTTCTGGACTCACAGCAGTGGGGGAGCCGCCACTGATGAGCAGGGGGACTTTGTAGAATTACGCAGAAAAGCCAAAAATAGTTTGTATGAGACCTCAAACAGATAATTCTGGATGTATAGAAGGGCCTTTCTATTGTAATTGTAATTGCTTTTATATAGCGCTTACTACCCCTGACGATGTGTTGAAGTGCTTTACGGCAAGTTGCACCCTACTCCGGAACCCAAGATTAATGGTTAATCGAGTGGTTAAATCTTGGTTATTGCGCTCAAGAAAAACATTGCATGCCTTTACTCTAGTCACTGTGTAATTGATTATATTTATACATGTTAGGTGTGGTTATTAATGGAGGCTATGTGGTTTCAGGTGAGTTGCTGGTTAGATAGAGAGGCTGGCGAATAATAGGTAATGTTAGGTTGCAGGGATAGGGCTTTAAAGCAGGAGAGGTTGTGATTTATGACATGGGGCATAGCAGTAACGTAGCTTCAAAACACGGCAGCACTCTATTAAAGTGTTAGCAAAAGTGTTGTGCTTCCTTGCCCGGTTTCCTTTTCCAACTTCTCAGTGGTTAAAGACAGTTAGTTCAATACGTTTAACACTATATAAATCAAATGAATTTAAAAGAATGGATTTGAAAGCTATTACAGCACCTATCACTTATTAGTACAGAAATATACAAGGAAGAAGGGTGCACGAGAATCTGGGATCAGCCGACGACAACCCCCTTAAAGGACAAAGGACCTCATCGGTATAAAGTATATTAACTCTGCACTCCAAACAAAAGGTATTTTGAAATAGTACAACTTATATAGTGAGTATAGATCAGACATGCATGCTTCCTTGTAATACGAGTCAGTCACATTAATGTTCACTCCTTTATTGACGATCATCTTTTAAAAGCATTTTTGACTGCAGCCTTAGTCAACACATTTCGTCTCTCTTGGGACTTCTGCAGGGCTACAAAATTATAGATAATATTTACAACTTGTACATATACAAATAAAACCATCATATATGCAAAAAACAATCTTAAAAAAAAACCATGCAGTTCTTCTTTTATAAGGTCCAACAGTTATTCGTGTGCATGGCACTGGATATTATAAAGAAGTTTGGATTAACAATAAAAAGGGTTACTGAAATGAAAGCAGTATCTAGCACTTTCATCTAGAACAAAGGGTGGAAGAGTGAGCTATTAATAGCACCGAATTTGATTTAAAAAGATTTTTATAGAGAATGACGTTAATTAAGTGCTACATTCTTGACATGTCACATTAGAAACCTTAATGGACAACGGGCTGGTAGTAGGTGTAACCAACTTCATTCTGAACACTAGATGAGTCCTACCATATTAATGGTATTATGAAGCTGTTGGCAAAACTGTGTTTTGTATACTCATAACGGGGAAGTATAAACTTAAAATACTGTCCATGTTTTGAATGCAGTGCCATGCAAATGAATAACTGTTGGACCTTATAAAAAAGATCTGTATGGTTCGGTTTTTTAAGATTGTTTTTGTATTTTTTGATGGTTTTAATTGTATATGTATAAGGTGTAAATATTATATTTATTTTTGTAGCCCTGAAGAAGTCCAAGAGGGACGTAAAGTGTTGGATATGGCTACAATCAAAAATGCTTTTAAAAGAAGATCGTCAATAGAGGAGTGAACAATAATGTGACTGACTCATTGTATTACATGAAAGCATACTTGTCTGATCTATACTGAAGATATTACTTATGCTATTTCACAATACCTTTTGTTTGGAGTGCTGAGTTACTATTCTTATACTATATAAATCCACCTTGTAGATGACTCACTCACGCGCCAGTCAAGCAACCTTGTGATGCGCCGCACCCTAGGACTAAAAGTCCTCTGAGCAAAGCAGAGTTGTGCCCTGCGGCATATTTTGTTTATCAGGCCTGTTATGTGATTTTTTCCATAAGCCAAACCAAAATCTTCTAGGCCACTTACAGGTGTCCAATATTTGTATTATGCTCCATGTGCACCGCAGAAGCCCTACTGGAGCAGGAATCACCGATAAAAGCATGCACCGTTAGAGATGGGGGGAATGCTGTCCCCTCACTAGGCTATGTGGTGGCTCAAAAGTGAGGGATGCTGATGCTGAATTTTAGGTTTAGGGGGCTCGTGTATCCTTCAGTCGAGTTTCAAAATGTGTGGGTGATATCATGTAAAAGCTGTCTTGTATCCTTTGGTGTCCATATTCTGCGATAGTGAGGAACTACACAGGGATTGCAGCACAAGAATGTAGGACCTCCTTCCTGAAGTTCTCATGTACCTGAAAAACGACATGTAGATTCCACGCCGGGAGGGAGGCTGGAACTCACATTCGCTTTCTAGGTCTTAGCACTAACTGGACAGAAAGTCTACCCGAGCTACTCTGCCATCTGAACTGTGCATAAAAGACTTCCCCCTGCTTGGGATGATATACTCACTAGTACCCATCCTCTGGCCAGCGGTGGCCTCCTCGTTTGTCCAATGTTTGAAACTTTCTAGAAACTGGAGCGACCCAGAGCCCCGACAATCCGACCCAGCCCCGATCACATTGTTTTCTGCCACCCACATCCAACGGAGGAGGAGAGCCTACAATTGGTGAAAAATGGTACATGGGGATCAGCTCTGGTTCTAACCAGTTCTCCAATTTATCATAAATACTGAGGCTTCAGAGCCCATATTTGATATGCTTTTATGTCTTGCCTTCAGAAGAAGCAACAGCTGGCAGAGATGTTTGACTAGGAGTTTCAAGTTGCTACCACCACACCACCAAAACAAGGAGTAACTTAAAATACATAGTAGCGCAGAAGCTGGGCTTCTACCAAGAAGATGAGGCGATGGACTGCCAGAGGTGCAAAGGAGGTGACCCTGATGATGGAAACAAGGTCCAGCTAGCTGAATCTATATAGAAGAAGATTCAAATATCTATATGGAAGAGGACTCAAAGATCTATCAGAAGCGGACTCAAAGATCTATATGGAAGCGGACTTAAAGAGCTATACAGAAGAAGAATAGAAGATCTTTATGGAAGAGGACTCAAAGATCTATATGGAAGAGGACTCAAAGATCTATGTGGAAAAGGACACAAGGGTCCATATGTAAGAAGACTCAAAGATCTATATGGAAGAGGACTCAAAGATCTATATGGTAGAGGACTCAAAGATCTATATGGTAGAGGACTCAAGGATTTATGCGAAAGAGGACTCAACGATCTATATGGAGGAGGACTCAAGGACCTTTATGGAAGTGGACTGAAAGCTCTATATGGAAGAGGACACAAAGATCGATATGGAAGAGGACGCAACAATGTAGATGGAAGAAGACTTACAGATCTATATGGAAGGAGACTCGAAAAGCTGAGCATTCCCTGGGCCATGATAGCCCACAGCCAGAGAAATTAGGTCACAATATAAATCTGCATTAGGACATTATAAGGTGGAAGCCCGTTTGTCCAGTCATTGCTCATGATTTTGTGGGAACCTGTGCCCTCTAATATTTTTTATAGTGCTAGTTCATTTGCCTACGGATCCTATTTTGGATTCCTGATCCTTTATCAGCACCAACAGTTCCCAACTGGTACTTTGACCTTTGAGACAAGTTTAAGTTGTATCGTGTTTCCCTAGACTGTGTTTGGTGCCCCCGTTACTGACCTGTGGATCCTCAGTGGCCTTATTTAGTGCAAAGACACTCTTTGGCAGTTGTTCAGTTTTCCATTCCAAACCAGAAATCTTCCTATTTTGAGTTTAGGTCCCACTTTTGGGAAGTAGGTTTTTTGGGGCTTCGAGGAGACTCAGCGGCCTGAGCACTAACAATGTGTGGTTTCCCCTCTTGAACGCAGATCTTTGAGAACTTGGTGCAAAGTGTAGACTAGTAGAGCATACTATATACTATGCATTTCTGACTAACACCTACAGCAGTTAAAGAAGCATTGGTTGACTTAAGAACCCGAACCTAAAGATTTCTGATTAATGGTTTTCGTCCGATAGATAACACTTCCAAAGGGCTCCAAACTTATTTGATCATTACAGTATAAAAGTGTTTAGGATCGTGCCTGGAGCCCAAAAATTATATTATATTGTGTCTAATATTAAATTTCCATACTTTACCCATCTGTAAATAAAGAAATATTCTTGATAAAGGAATTATTCTCTCTGGACAGTGATTGTAGTGTACGTGATTTTAAACCAGTCTGGAGTTTTATTGGGTGTTTAATGACTGCAGTTCCATTCTCTCTGCCCCAAAAAGCTACCACAGTAGCACACACAGGAAATTATTCAAAGCAACCCGAGAACTCCAGTCCAATGCAGTGGCATGCAGAAACACGCATTGGCAAAGCCACATAGATCTTGCCTATGACACCAGGGAGCAGTCATATTTGTTTTCAAAATGTTTCCCCCAGATTGCCACTGTACATTTGAAATGCTTATTATTATTGCAAAAGGAAAAGCACTGCAAAAAGAGAAGGGGATGGGAAGTGACAGTGAGGAAAAGAAAATAGTCCTCCATGTACTGCAATGCCACGTGCTGATGCAAGTAGTACAAAGATCCAACCCATCCAGTCACAAGCTCGGTGAGGCCGAAACCCACCTGGAGTGGCACAAACACAAGCATAGGGAGAAAACCCACAGATCACGAGCGGGAAAGGGAGACAATTGAAACATGAGCAAGGGGCTGGTCACAAAGTCCTTCATAAGTCTACATTAGGTCTTGCCAATGGTGTAGGTAAAACCTAAAAATGATTCACACTCGAGCCTTATTCCAGTATGAATCCGCTAATGTTTGCAGGGAGGCCCAGGGGTAGAAGAGCTGAAGTATGAAGATTTTGGATGCAAGCTGGTAAGGCACCTCACTGGGTTTACCTTGATCCACAGAGATCAGTGTCTCACCTGCAGGCCACCTTTGTGAGTCCCAGGAAGGCTGAGTTAGCCAGTCAACCTCCATAACATTAGGATCAAGTTCAATACCAATATCACCAGTAATGAAGGCGCCTAGAGACAATTCTCTTTGTGATAAGCGCTATGAAAATGTTAAATATTGTACTTATAATGCAAAGAAACATACCAGGAAGGACTTACAGTGCGCCATCAGCAGCGGCCATTGCAGAGTTATCGCCGGCAGGTGCCTCAGCGGGACTCTCGTGGTGCTGACTGTCAGCAGGGGCAAAACTGGCATGCTGAGGGTGAGGGGTCGCGACCCCACTGGCCTCTCTGCGGCACCTGGCCTCTCTGCTGTAAATGCTATTTCAAGAAGGTGCCGCCGGCGAGTGCCTTCTGTTGACTGTTTTCGCAGGGCAGGCGGACGGCATGCCCACAAACGCCCACACAGACCTCGAGTAGTAACAGGCCAGGTGTGAGTGGCTCAACCGGGCCGGATTTCTTGCTGCATTCTGGTACTTTTGCTTTGCCTTCCATTCCCCCTTTTATACACGCAGAACTACAAATACCAGAACGCAAGCTAGAAAGCAGAATGTGTGAACTGCTCATTGTTGACATGAGACAGTGAGAGATGTGCCCGCTCACACATGAAAATCAGAGCAAGATGGCGGTATAAGGTGAAGTCCGTCGTCTATTTCAAATCTACGGGCAGGACTATCTAATTAGGTAAGCACTTGTGCATGTACCGGACTCATCGCCATGACATTCGAAAGCAGTCCTGGCTTCTCTCAGGAAAGTCGAGGCTGTTAAAAAATATCAATGTGCAAGTTTTAATTTAACCAAATCTGAGAATGGTGCAGTGTTGATCACTTTTTCAGTTTCATTGCGGTAGAATAAAAGCAGCGTGTATTGTAGTAGCCCTATCATGCATGTGTTTTCCTGGTTTCTTTTCGTGTTTTGGGAGCTATATATATAAATATTGAAGGCCTCGCTGTCTTTCTTTGACTTCTGTGTTTACTCATTAAAGTTAGCTTTTTCAGGAGTTTTCACGTTTGCGGGCAAAGTAAGCAAGAAAGGCAAATAACTTAATTGGGTTTATCTATAAAAAACAATGGTTAACAGGATAGTGAAAGCTCCACACGGGTTGATGCTGTTTAGAAAACTGAACCCCCTCTGCAGACAACAATGTGTTTCCAACAGTGCTTAATCTGAGCCGTGTTTGCAGGTGGTGGGCACTCCCACTGATTTTTTATAGACTGGGATTTATTTTTCTTCTTTCTTTGATTTACAGCAAGAAAGTGAAAGGCCGCCATTTACAGACAGAGAAAGCATGAATGAACACTTTCAACAGTGAGATACTGGAAGTGTAGGTTGGTGGAAAAACAGACAAGAGGTGGAATCAATATTTGGCAGATAGCAACCAAGCCATTTGACAGTACTGGTGAGGGATTCAGAAGAAAAACTCTGGACCATGCACATATTTTTTGTAATTATTTCACAAAGGACACCCTTTTTTCCAATCAACACAAAAAACACTGTGATGTTAAACTCCCAGGAGGTGCTAGCAACATACACAACTGTACTGTCTATCGATGCAGGGCCTATTTAGTGACATTTTCCAATTCCCGACCAATAAACTGACCTCTCAAAGCAGTTCTAAGTCTAGCTTGACAGCTTTGTCAGCCCGGACGTCAGGAACATTTTGGTAAATTGCCATGCTTGATGTTTATTAACATTTAAGCACCTCTTTCCCAGTGACAACATGGAAAACCCATACGAGTCCAGTGGAGGAAGCCAACTTGAACTAAAATCAGGCTTAAGTATGCCTTCAAGTCTGTATCCAGACCTCCAGTTGCTCAAGGTGATGTATAGGTTTATGAGGGGAAATGCCCTGGCCTGTCCATCTCATCCAGGATCCCTGAGAAGCCTACAAAATCATTTAGGTTGGCAACAAATCACAGACCCCGCCTTACAAAACCTTATGCTGTTGAGGGTGTTCAAGTGAGGTCAACAGAGCTATGTCGCGCTTGTCCTCATCGTATACAGTGCCCTTTAACTGTGGTGGTTTGTTGACAGCAAAGGAATTACCTTTTCACTTCACTCTTACCGGGATCCACCACGCCACTTCTTACTATCTTGCTTTTCTTTCCTTTCTAGCTTACACCATTGATATCTTTAATTAAAGAGTCCTGAAGCTGCCCATGAGCACATTCTAAAACAGGAAATAAGTAAATATATTGCTATACCATCATTTGTGTGTTGAAATCTTCACCGGTTTTCAATGGAGGGGTAACTCTCACATCTGTTGCTTCATTTTCAACCTCATTAAATGTGGGGAAAAAATTAGCTAACAACCAACGGATCGGGAGAGTTCCCGACAAACTATGGATGTTGAAAGCAAGTAAGTGACACTCTTCACCCCCGCAGGCCTTTCAATAGTGAGTCGCATATCCAAGGCACATGCACATTTTATCTACAAGTTCCACAAGACCTGCTGCCTGATAAAAAACTTCACACTGACCTTTGAGCCCAGGTTGACAGAGGAGATGGTGGCCACGCTGCTGGCCACACTCAGACCGCTTCTTGGCCGCTCCAGCTCCGACATCTTGGCTGTTGGTCTGTAGAAGGAAAAAAAAAAGAAGTGGTGAGTGAAGAGATGAGTAGCAGGGTTGACTTGTAATACGTCGTGGAGAAGAAGCGAGTTGGACTGCTGAGGTCCATGATAACAAGGATAAAACAGGCACAGAATGGCTACCGAACACTCCGGTTTGTGAGGTTGCGAACCTAAAGTTACTCTTATCTACGCCAGAACAGGTCTCCATTATTAATAGCCCCACCACTCAGAAGCCCTGTTTGTGTTTTTTTAAGATCACTATTACGTAGATTGGTATAGACCACCTGTAGATCTGCCCTAAGAGGCGGAACGTGGTATGAGTAGGGATATAATGTGGCTTCTCTTGTATTTCTGCACTGCCATCAGGCTAAAGGCAGCCCTTACTGCAGTTCTCCACTGCCACTCAAAGCTAATGACAGCCATAACTGCAGTTCTCCAATGGCACTCGAAGCTAATGGCAGCCCTGACTGCAGTTCTCCACTGCCACTCAAGGCAATAGGCAGCCACAATGCCACTCAAGGCTAATGGGAGCCCTGACTGCAGTTCTCCACTGCCACTCAAGGCTAATGGGAGCCCTGACTGCAGTTCTCCACTGCCACTCAAGGCTAATGGGAGTCCTGACTGCAGTTCTCCACTGCCCATCAAGGCTAATGGAAGTCCTGACAGCAGTTCCCCACTGCCACTCAAGGCTAATGGCAGCCCTAACTGCAGTTCTCCACTGCCCATCAAGGCTAATGGAAGTCCTGGCAGCAGTTCCCCACTGCCACTCAAGGCTAACGACAGCCCTAACTGCAGTTCTCCACTGCCACACAAGGCTAATGACAGCCATAACTGCAGTTCTCCACTGCCACTCAAGGCGAATGACAGCCATAACTGCAGTTCTCCACTGTCACTCAAGGCGAATGACAGCCATAACTGCAGTTCTCCACTATCACTCAAGGTTAATGACCGCCATAACTGCAGTTCTCCACTGCCACTCAAGGCCAATGACAGCCATAACTTCAGTTCCTCACTGCCACTCAAGGCTAATAACAGACAAAACTGCAGTTCTCCACTGCCACTCAAGGCGAATGACAGCCATAACTGCAGTTCTCCACTGCCACTCAAGGCTAATGACAGCCATAACTGCAGTTCCCCACTATCACTCAAGGTTAATGACTGCCATAACTGCAGTTCTCCACTGCCACTCAAGGCTAATGACAGCCATAACTGCAGTTCTCCACTGCCACTCAAGGCTAATGACAGCCATAACCTCAGTTCTCCACTGCCACTCAAGGCTAAAGGCAGCAATAACTGCAGTTCTCCACTGCCACTCAAGGCAAAAGGCAGCCATAACTGCAGTTCTCCACTGCCACTCAAGGATAATGACAGGCATAACTGCAGTTCTCCACTGCCACTCAAGGCTAATGGCAGCCCCGACTGTAGTTCTCCACAGCCACTCAAGGCTAATGTCAGCCATAACTGCAGATCTCCACCGCCACTCAAAGCTAATGATAGCCATAACTGCAGTTCTCCACTGCCACTCAAGGCTAAAGGCAGCCATAACTGTTTTTCTCCACTGCCACTCAAGGCTAATGATAGCCTAGACTGCAGTTCTCCACTGTCACTCAAGGACAATGGCAGGCATTACTGCAGTTCTCCACTGCCACTCAAGGCTAATGAAAATCCTGGAAGCAGTTCCCCACTGCCACTCAAGGCTAATGGCAGCCCTGACTGCAGTTCTCCACCGCCACTCAAGGCTAATGACAGCCATAACTGCAGTTCTCCAGTGCCAATTAAATGGAATGGCCGCCGAAACTGCAGTTCTCCACTGCCACTCAAGGTGAATGGCAGCCATAACTGCAGTTCTCCACTGCTACTCAAGGCTAATGACAGCCATAACTGCAGTTATCCACTGCCACTCACGGCTAAAGGCAACCCTAACTGCAGTTCTCCTCTGCCACTCAAGGCTAAAGGCAGCCAAAACTGCAGTTCTCCTCTGCCACTCAAGGTTAATGACAGGCATCATTGCAGTTCTCCACTGCCACTCAAGGTGAATGACAGCCATAACGGCAGTTCTCCACTGCCACTCAAGGCTAATGACTGCCATAACCGCAGTTCTCCACTGCCACTGAAGGCGAATGACAGCCATAACTGCAGTTCTCCACTGCTACTCAAGGCTAAAGCCAGCCCTAACGGCCGTTCTCCACTGCCACTCAAGGCTAAAGGCAGCCCTAACTGCCATTCTCCACTGCCACTCAAGGGTAATGACAGCCATAACTGCAGGTCTCCACTGCCACTCAAGGCTAATGATAGGCATAATTGCAGTTCTCCACTGCCACTCAAGGCTAATGGCAGCCCTGACTGTAGTTCTCTACTGCCACTCAAGGCTAATTACAGCCATAACTGCAGTTCTTCACTGTTACTCAAGGTCCAATGACCGCCATAACTGCAGTTCTCCACTGCCACTCAAGGCAAATGACAGCCATAACTGCAGTTCTCCACTGCCACTCAAGGCAAATGACAGTCATAACTGCAGTTCTTCACTGTTACTCAAGGTCCAATGACAGCCATAACTGCAGTTCTCCACTGCCACTCAATGCTAAAGGCAGCCCTTACTGCCGTTCTCTACTGTCACTCAAGGCTAAT
Source organism: Lissotriton helveticus (assembly GCF_964261635.1). Classification (NCBI taxonomy): domain Eukaryota; kingdom Metazoa; phylum Chordata; class Amphibia; order Caudata; family Salamandridae; genus Lissotriton; species Lissotriton helveticus. Next base: position 1,540,515,287 of record NC_136068.1, on the reverse strand, counting down.
GGCAGCACTGACTGCAGTTCTACACTGCCACTCAAGGCTAATGGCAGCCCCGACTGCAGGTCTCCACTGCCACTCAAGGCTAATGCCAGCTCTGACTGTAGTTCTCCACTGCCACTCAAGGCTAATGACAGCTATAACTGCAGGTCTCCACTGCCACTCAAGGCTAATGACAGCCATAACTGCAGGTCTCCACTGCCACTCAAGGCTAAAGGCAGCCATAACTGCAGTTCTCCACTGCCACTCAAGGCTAAAGGCAGCCATAACTGCAGTTCTCCACTGCCACTCAAGGCTAATGGCAGCCCTGACTGTAGTTCTCCACAGCCACTCGAGGCTAATGACAGCCATAACTGCAGTTCTCCACCGCCACTCAAAGCTAATGATAGCCCTAACTGCCGTTCTCCACTGCCACTCAAGGCAAATGACAGCCATGACTGCAGTTCTCCACTGCCACTCAAGGCAAATGACAGCTATAGCTGCAGTTCTCTACTGCCACTCAAAGCTAATGACAGCCATAACTGCAGTTCTCCACTGCCACTCGAAGCTAATGGCAGCCCTGACTGCTTTTCATGAGTTTGTTTCTGACAGAAGCCCTTCCTGGGTGTTCATCACCGAGACCTGGGCGTCCGATTCATCTGGTCCCCAGCTTTTGCTAGCTATCCCTGAGGGATATGCTTTACAAAGACTGGACAGACTAGGACGCAGGGGTGGTGGGCTGGCAATTTTGTTTAAAGTCTCGTCCATCTGTCGTACTAAAACCCTCTCTGCTCCCTCAGACCTCTTCCAGGCCATTTACTTTGTCATCTCTTCCTCTCCCTCCGTGTCCTTCACAGGTCTTCTCATCTACAGACCACCTGGCCCCAGATCCTGCTTTAGCTCTAATTTTCTCAAAATCTTGGAACCCTACTTTGGCAAACCCCATCTTACGATTCTGGGAGACCTCAATTTTCATCTAGATGATCTACACTCAAAAGACACCCTCTCCCTGGTGGATCCCTTGGCCGCATGTGGATTGCAGCAGCTGGTTGATAGCCCTACCCACCTGGCTGGCCACATTCTTGATGGGGTGTTCTCCAATGACCCTAGACTATCTGTGGGCCCCCCTATCCCTTTGGTCTGGTCAGACCACCTAGCGGTTCCCTTAGAACTTAAAACCTTTTCCCCCTCTCTACATCTACGAAGTTCTACTAATAAAATACTTAAACGGAACTATAAGGGTATTTCTAATGACTCTCTTGCCCCATTTATACTGCAGGCTCCTATTTCCCCCTCGAAGGATGCCAGTAATGCTGCACTGGACTTTGCTAATTCTATTTCCAGAGCTGTGGATTTATTAGCCCCTGCCTCTCTACGCTATTCAGCCAGACAGAAACCTTCCGCTCCCTGGTTCACGGAGCAACTTAGACTGTTGAGGCAGAGATGTAGGAGGCAGGAAAGACAATGGCGAAAAACCTGGAACCCCACAGATAGAGAAAAGCACAAGCTGTTACTTGGAGAATATAAGACCATGGTCATCACAGAAAAGCAGGACTACTTCTCCAGGCTTACATCGTCCCTCACGTCCCCTAGGGAACTATTCAAGATTGTGGATTACTTGTGTTCGCTACAAACGCCTGATCCCATCATAAGTTCCCAAGAGCTGTGTGACAAGATAGCTCTTTTTTTTCATGCTAAAATCGCAGACATCTCTCTCACCCTGGAAGCACAGAGAGACCTTATGTGTTCCCGTCCTCCCCAGTCCCCTTCTGTTCTAGAACCTTGGGCCAAGGACCCGTCTAAGATTCTGACCAACTTCCCGCCCCTTACACTTGACCAACTAGACTCCCTGCTAAACAGGACAAAATCAGGCTCTCCTATGGACCCCTGCCCTTTGAAGGTTCTCAAAGAGTGCAGGGAAACCCTGTTGCCCCCGCTTCTTGAGGTTATGAACCTGGCTATGACCCAGGGCATGTTCCCTGCTTCCTGGAAACAGGCCATAGTCAAGCCATTGCTCAAAAAACCGACTCTGGATCCGGACACCCTTAAGAACTTCCGGCCGATTTCCTTACTGCCTGCTCCAGCCAAAATGTTGGAATCACATCTCAATCATCATCTGACCGCTTTTCTAGATGCCTCGGGGTTCCTGGACCAGTCTCAACATGGCTTTCGAAAATTCCACAGCACTGAGTCGGCCCTCACAGTAGTGACAGACAACATACGATCTAAGGTCGACCAAGGCCAAACCACCTTTTTGGTCCTCTTGGACCTGACCGCCGCCTTTGATACCCTATCTCCCTCGACCTTAACTGCTCGTCTGAGGGAGATAGGGGTGGAGGGTCCTGCATTGAGCTTGCTGTCCTCTTTCCTTGATCAGAGAGAACAGAGGGTCAAGCTAGGAGAGTTCCTCTCCCCTGCCAAGCCTGTGCAATGTGGGGTTCCACAGGGGTCGGCCTTGAGCCCGACCCTCTTTAACATTTATGTGGCCCCACTTGCTAGACTGGTAAGAGCTCAGGGGATGGAGGTGGTGTCATACGCCGATGACACCCAGATCATGGTGTCCCTCTCCCACTCTGTGAGTACCTCCGCGCTCAGCTTCAGGAATTGTATGCAAGCTGTCTCCGATTGGATGATTTTAAATACCCTGAAGCTGAACGGAGAGAAAACAGAGGTCTTGATCTTCGGTAAAGATCAAAACAGCTGGTCTAATGAATGGTGGCCTTCTTCTCTCGGAGCCTGTCCCGTACCGTCAAATCCCGCCCGGAATCTTGGCGTGATTTTTGACACCTCTCTAGACATGTCACTACAGGTCAATAGAACTGTTTCTACCTGTTGGGGAGTGATTAAGGTACTTAGAAAAATTGTGGTTTAATCAAAAAGAGACTAGCTCAAATTACTTAATTTACAAAAGTTATTAAGGGAGGGGGAAGACTCTGGTATGTTTTGTCACGGAGTGTGAACACCTGGCAGGTGTGTTCATAAAGCCCTCACCCACCAACCTAGTTGGTGGCATGCTTCATCATCGGGCCCACCCAGTAGCACCTAGCGTGCCCCGGGTGTGCTTCAACGCCTGACTACAGCGGAGCTGGTATATTGCTGAGTGTGCAGTGAAGATAGTTAAGGAAGTGATGTTAAAACGGCTAGGCGGTGGTCCCAGTACCCGAGGGTGAAATTAGACTTTAATACCTGGGCCTCCGTCAGCGGTTAAAAATAAGGCAAGGGGATGTAAGAGGCGAGTTACGACCTCTCACATCCAATGGGTCAACATGTTTCAGCCAGTGCCTTATGACTAAGCTGGCTTTCTTCAGGACCTAGATAAAAAGGTGAGTGTAAGTAAACTAGTGGGAGTGTAGTGGAGACTATGTGTCTACACGCCCTAAAGTGTATCTATGTGTGAGAGGGGGATTCCCTTCTCAAGACCACCTGTACATATAACATTAAAGGACAAAAGACAAAACATACAAAGGAAAAAATAGAGTCATTTGGATGTACAGAGTTGCGCACATCGGATTGCCGTCACTATAGCGGGTGCAGGTGGGCTATAAGCGGCTAGGGTGTGATGGTATTGGTGGTACCATCACAGTGAGAATCGCACTGGTAACTCGAGGGTGAAGTGATTAAAAGACGGAGAAAAACATGGTGCATTAGTGAAATGCGGCGCAAGAATGGACTCTTACGCTAGTTTTTGCTCAGTCTGACCTCAAGGTTGGGAGGTGGCAAGGGCTTGACCCTGGGGGGACAAACGTTTTCCATACTGATTAGGGAGACCTGTTTGGGAAGAAAAATGCGCTTACCAGGAGTCGTGGTGGTTGTTTCTCATACTCACAGCATTTCTGGGCAGAGCCTGCTCTGGACCTGTAGTGCCTCCTTCGCATACCGGTGGGGAATGAGCGTTTTCCCAGGTCTTAAGTAGTCTGGTTAATTGGATAATTAGATGCACCTGTAGTATGGGAGGCAATGGTGGAAAGACTCGGATGTCCGAGTCATGGTGCCTGGAGATGGTGTGGGCGCCTTGGGTGCGCGCGCGCTTTAGCGTTCAGTCGCGCTAGGAAGCATTGTTGTGGGCGTATCCCCGCTGGGGAGCCTCCTGGAAGCTAGCGCGTGAGGTTCGCGCATGCGCATTGAGACCGGGAGGGAGGCATTGTTGTAGGTGTATGCCCGCCAGGGAGCCGCCTGGAAGTTAGCGCGTGGAATTCGCGCATGCGCGTTGTGACCGGAATGGTCTGCGCATGTGCGGAGTTAAAGTGTTATCAGCCGCGCATGCGCGGTGCGACGTTTGATGGACATACGCTTTTTTCAATCCAAATATTAAACGTGGGGCACATTAGTTATCAACAATGATACTATGAGATTGAGTGGGGGACAATCTTTAACAATTTCAGTTGCAAACGGCTGAGAATTAACCTGGTAGTGTTCCAGGAATGTTAAGCACAATTATATACTGTTATATAATAGGGGCATGATGGTCAACTAGTGATGGGTCAGAGAATTCCACGGGATGGCATCGTTCAGTCCCTGGGTGACTGTGGAAAGGCGGTAGATCCACCGTTGTTCCGCATGCATTAGTTTTCGATCATTGTCCACTGTGCCTTCAGTGATCTGTTCTATGACTGTCCAGGTTAGGTCATTTGGTGTGTGACCTTGAGTGATGAAGTGGTTGGTCATTTTGCTTATGTTCTTTTTACATCTTATAGTACTACGATGTTCCGTTATTCGAGTTTTTATTTTCCGTGTGGTCATCCCAATGTACCGGAGCCCACATCTGCATGTGATAAGGTAGACAAGATTGCGAGAGTTGCAATTAGTGTGGCTACGCTGGGTCCACACCCTGTTTGGTTCCAGGTCCAGGGTTTTGGTATGAGTGGTGAGGTGACACACGCTGCAGTCATTGCAAGGGTAGTGCCCGCTGACCTTGGGGAGGCCCCATATATTGCGAAGGGTGTTGGTGGCAGGTTGGGGTGGTGGTCTGGGGCGGGTGCTGACCAGGCGGTCTTTGAGATTGGAGCTTCGCTTGTATGCGAATCTGGGGGTGTCCCATTCCCTCTGTCCTGAATTGATGATTTTCCAATGCTTTTTTATGATTTTTGACACTTCGTTGGATGCTGTGTTATAAGTCGTTACGCAGGTGATGGGTTGAGTGTCTTGATCCTTGGTGACAGTCTCAAGGAGAGCTTCCCGGTTTTGGTTTCTCGCCCTCTTCTGGGTTTTGTTGATGATGGACTTGGGATAACCCCGTTGTTCCAGCTTGTTGGCCAATTCCGCAGCCTGTTTTTTGTAGTCAGAGATGTTTGTGCAGTTTCTGCGTATACGCAGGAACTGTCCATAAGGCAGGTTCTCTCTGAGAGGGCGGGGGTGGAAGCTGGTAAAGTCAAGCAATGAATTTCTCGCTGTTGGTTTATAGTACGTGGTGGTGGTCAGGGTGCCATCTTTGACTATGATGTCCAAGTCTAGGAAGGGAAGATGGCTGTTACTGGCCGTGCTAGTGAACTTGAGGTAGGGATCCCTATTGTTTAGCCATGTCATGAATTGGTCCAGGTCGGAGTGGGAACCCTGCCAGACCACCAGAATATCATCTATATACCTGCGCCAGCTCAGGATATGGTTGATGTAGGGGTTAGTGTCTGTCGTTATGTGGCACTCTTCAAAGTGGTGGACGTATAGCCCCGCCACGCTGGGAGCGAAGACACGGCCCATAGACGTCCCGTTGGTTTGTAGGTAGAGGGTACCGTCATATTCAAAGAAATTTTCTTTGAGTGCCAGGGTTGCGCATGACAATATGAAGGCCCTTGGCGTATGGTAATCCCAGTTGGTTGCCATAAGGATGTCATGAAGTACTTTGAGAGTTGCATCTTGTGGGAGGCTGGTGTACAGACTCTCCACGTCCAGTCCCACCAGTAGTTGTGTGGTAGGGTTGAATTCTTTGTTGTTGAGAACTTGCAGGAGATGCTTGGTGTCTTTGATGTACGTCGGGGTCGACTGTACTAAGGGATTCAAGAAAAAGTCACAGTAACGTGACAGTGGTTCCAATAGGGAGTTGATCCCTGACACAATGGGTCTTCCAGGAGGGGGGCTGACCCCCTTGTGTACTTTGGGAACAGTGTAGAAATATGGGGTTCTGGTGTTCTGTGGGCAGAGATAATCTGCTTCCTGTTTGGATATGTGCTCAGCATCCGCTGCCCTTTTGACCAGCGTGTGGATTGTGGTCCTCAATTCGTTTGTGGGGTCTTGTTCCAGTCGTCGATAGTTCCTGTTATCGCTCAGTAATCTACGACACTCCGTGTCATAGTCTTGCTTGTCTTGGAGGACGATGCCTCCTCCTTTGTCTGCCGGTTTGATAATGATCAAGGGATTGTTTTGCAGGCGTTGTAGGATGTTCCTATCTTCCCATGATAGATTGTTGAAGTGATTGGTAGGATTTAGTCTCTCTACATCGTTATACACAGCCTGTTCAAATGTCGTGATTTCGGGGGGTATGGCACATGCGCAGACCATTCCGGTCACAACGCGCATGCGCGAATTCCACGCGCTAACTTCCAGGCGGCTCCCCGGCGGGCATACACCTACAACAATGCCTCCCTCCCGGTCTCAATGCGCATGCGCGAACCTCACGCGCTAGCTTCCAGGAGGCTCCCCAGCGGGGATACGCCCACAACAATGCTTCCTAGCGCGACTGAACGCTAAAGCGCGCGCGCACCCAAGGCGCCCACACCATCTCCAGGGACCATGACTCGGACATCCGAGTCTTTCCACCATTGCCTCCCATACTACAGGTGCATCTAATTATCCAATTAACCAGACTACTTAAGACCTGGGAAAACGCTCATTCCCCACCGGTATGCGAAGGAGGCACTACAGGTCCAGAGCAGGCTCTGCCCAGAAATGCTGTGAGTATGAGAAACAACCACCACGACTCCTGGTAAGCGCATTTTTCTTCCCAAACAGGTCTCCCTAATCAGTATGGTAAACGTTTGTCCCCCCAGGGTCAAGCCCTTGCCACCTCCCAACCTTGAGGTCAGACTGAGCAAAAACTAGCGTAAGAGTCCATTCTTGCGCCGCATTTCACTAATGCACCATGTTTTTCTCCGTCTTTTAATCACTTCACCCTCGAGTTACCAGTGCGATTCTCACTGTGATGGTACCACCAATACCATCACACCCTAGCCGCTTATAGCCCACCTGCACCCGCTATAGTGACGGCAATCCGATGTGCGCAACTCTGTACATCCAAATGACTCTATTTTTTCCTTTGTATGTTTTGTCTTTTGTCCTTTAATGTTATATGTACAGGTGGTCTTGAGAAGGGAATCCCCCTCTCACACATAGATACACTTTAGGGCGTGTAGACACATAGTCTCCACTACACTCCCACTAGTTTACTTACACTCACCTTTTTATCTAGGTCCTGAAGAAAGCCAGCTTAGTCATAAGGCACTGGCTGAAACATGTTGACCCATTGGATGTGAGAGGTCGTAACTCGCCTCTTACATCCCCTTGCCTTATTTTTAACCGCTGACGGAGGCCCAGGTATTAAAGTCTAATTTCACCCTCGGGTACTGGGACCACCGCCTAGCCGTTTTAACATCACTTCCTTAACTATCTTCACTGCACACTCAGCAATATACCAGCTCCGCTGTAGTCAGGCGTCGAAGCACACCCGGGGCACGCTAGGTGCTACTGGGTGGGCCCGATGATGAAGCATGCCACCAACTAGGTTGGTGGGTGAGGGCTTTATGAACACACCTGCCAGGTGTTCACACTCCGTGACAAAACATACCAGAGTCTTCCCCCTCCCTTAATAACTTTTGTAAATTAAGTAATTTGAGCTAGTCTCTTTTTGATTAAACCACATATTAACCCGGGGACATGGACTAGCTTTCTGGTCCTATCTCTCTCTCTTGATTACGCATCATACGGCAGCGCACAGCTGCGAGAGTTATTCCAGCACCATGGCAGAAAACCATGGTCTGACATTCCATGAAAGCGATGTGGCTGACATACTATCTGACCCATCGTTCCAAGCTGACTTTAATATCTCCAGCACCATCGCACAAACAACTGATTGGGAGAGCCTCACTGAAAAGAAGCGCAACAGGATACGCACTATCCTTCATGGGACAATCTTGACACAATACCTCAGAACCAACACGGCACCGAGGGGACTTCTAGTAACCAATGCCCCCAGGATCTTCCTTGATGACGCCACCTTCAGGAAGGACTGGGCCCAGATTGCCTGGCACTGCACCAGGGACTGGATGATCCTCATTATTAAGACAGCAAAACGCCTCTCAGAAGCCTTTCTGGTGGAAATCCAAGCCACAGAAAGCCACTTTAAAGCCACCATAACCGCCTACAAGAAGAAACTGGACGATCAAAATAAAGACATAAACGAGTATAAAGACTACCTGACTCAAGCCAAAATAAAGAAATTTGACAAAGACTTGAAGAAATTCAGTTACGCCAAAGTCTACCCATACTCAGAGGAAGATTATACCCCTCAGAACAAAAATACCAGTATGTCCAACACCTCAGGAGATGACAGCTCTGCGTCCAGTGACTCCAGCACTGGCTCGACGAAGCAGGGAGGACGCGGCAGACGTGGACAACGTTGGCAGAATAACTGGCAAGGAGGACAACCGGGACAATTCCACGGTTTCCCACCCAATTACGGCCCGATGCAAAATCCCTATTTTGGATTCCCGCCCATGTACCCTACTGGGCCCATGCCCTTATTTACAGGCCACCAGGGACCACACATTCCTTTTTTAGGACAGGGCAGAAGAGCACGGGGCAGAAGAAGAACAAACCCGCAACAACTACAAGTACACTGGGGCGGAGAGGAGAACCCGGTCAGCGCGAACACACGCCAGAAGACGAAAGAGGGAACCCCGGGAACCAGCAAACAATGAGATCACATGAGCAACTCTCATTAGTTTTCAACCTGTCTAGCACACCCCTGACCCCAAAAGAACAATCGGTACTTGAAAAGGGCTTATCGTTTGTTCCAACAACGAGACTTGACAAGTTTAAACTACATGTGGAACTGGCACAATTCTTCAGGAAACTTAAACTGAAGTCATTCTTCGAAAAACCAATTCCCGAAATAGAATCAGTCCAAGACAATCCCAATGTCACTGGACTCCGACCAAAATCCACCTTTGTACCACCTCCCACTGCCATACCCCCCGAAATCACGACATTTGAACAGGCTGTGTATAACGATGTAGAGAGACTAAATCCTACCAATCACTTCAACAATCTATCATGGGAAGATAGGAACATCCTACAACGCCTGCAAAACAATCCCTTGATCATTATCAAACCGGCAGACAAAGGAGGAGGCATCGTCCTCCAAGACAAGCAAGACTATGACACGGAGTGTCGTAGATTACTGAGCGATAACAGGAACTATCGACGACTGGAACAAGACCCCACAAACGAATTGAGGACCACAATCCACACGCTGGTCAAAAGGGCAGCGGATGCTGAGCACATATCCAAACAGGAAGCAGATTATCTCTGCCCACAGAACACCAGAACCCCATATTTCTACACTGTTCCCAAAGTACACAAGGGGGTCAGCCCCCCTCCTGGAAGACCCATTGTGTCAGGGATCAACTCCCTATTGGAACCACTGTCACGTTACTGTGACTTTTTCTTGAATCCCTTAGTACAGTCGACCCCGACGTACATCAAAGACACCAAGCATCTCCTGCAAGTTCTCAACAACAAAGAATTCAACCCTACCACACAACTACTGGTGGGACTGGACGTGGAGAGTCTGTACACCAGCCTCCCACAAGATGCAACTCTCAAAGTACTTCATGACATCCTTATGGCAACCAACTGGGATTACCATACGCCAAGGGCCTTCATATTGTCATGCGCAACCCTGGCACTCAAAGAAAATTTCTTTGAATATGACGGTACCCTCTACCTACAAACCAACGGGACGTCTATGGGCAGTGTCTTCGCTCCCAGCGTGGCGGGGCTATACGTCCACCACTTTGAAGAGTGCCACATAACGACAGACACTAACCCCTACATCAACCATATCCTGAGCTGGCGCAGGTATATAGATGATATTCTGGTGGTCTGGCAGGGTTCCCACTCCGACCTGGACCAATTCATGACATGGCTAAACAATAGGGATCCCTACCTCAAGTTCACTAGCACGGCCAGTAACAGCCATCTTCCCTTCCTAGACTTGGACATCATAGTCAAAGATGGCACCCTGACCACCACCACGTACTATAAACCAACAGCGAGAAATTCATTGCTTGACTTTACCAGCTTCCACCCCCGCCCTCTCAGAGAGAACCTGCCTTATGGACAGTTCCTGCGTATACGCAGAAACTGCACAAACATCTCTGACTACAAAAAACAGGCTGCGGAATTGGCCAACAAGCTGGAACAACGGGGTTATCCCAAGTCCATCATCAACAAAACCCAGAAGAGGGCGAGAAACCAAAACCGGGAAGCTCTCCTTGAGACTGTCACCAAGGATCAAGACACTCAACCCATCACCTGCGTAACGACTTATAACACAGCATCCAACGAAGTGTCAAAAATCATAAAAAAGCATTGGAAAATCATCAATTCAGGACAGAGGGAATGGGACACCCCCAGATTCGCATACAAGCGAAGCTCCAATCTCAAAGACCGCCTGGTCAGCACCCGCCCCAGACCACCACCCCAACCTGCCACCAACACCCTTCGCAATATATGGGGCCTCCCCAAGGTCAGCGGGCACTACCCTTGCAATGACTGCAGCGTGTGTCACCTCACCACTCATACCAAAACCCTGGACCTGGAACCAAACAGGGTGTGGACCCAGCGTAGCCACACTAATTGCAACTCTCGCAATCTTGTCTACCTTATCACATGCAGATGTGGGCTCCGGTACATTGGGATGACCACACGGAAAATAAAAACTCGAATAACGGAACATCGTAGTACTATAAGATGTAAAAAGAACATAAGCAAAATGACCAACCACTTCATCACTCAAGGTCACACACCAAATGGCCTAACCTGGACAGTCATAGAACAGATCACTGAAGGCACAGTGGACAATGATCGAAAACTAATGCATGCGGAACAACGTGGATCTACCGCCTTTCCACAGCCACCCAGGGACTGAACGATGCCATCCCGTGGAATTCTCTGACCCATCACTAGTTGACCATCATGCCCCTATTATATAACAGTATATAATTGTGCTTAACATTCCTGGAACACTACCAGGTTAATTCTCAGCCGTTTGCAACTGAAATTGTTAAAGATTGTCCCCCACTCAATCTCATAGTATCATTGTTGATAACTAATGTGCCCCACGTTTAATATTTGGATTGAAAAAAGCGTATGTCCATCAAACGTCGCACCGCGCATGCGCGGCCGATAACACTTTAACTCCGCACATGAGCAGACCATTCCGGTCACAACGCGCATGCGCGAATTCCACGCGCTAACTTCCAGGCGGCTCCCCGGCGGGCATACACCTACAACAATGCCTCCCTCCCGGTCTCAATGTGCATGCGCGAACCTCACGCGCTAGCTTCCAGGAGGCTCCCCAGCGGGGATACGCCCACAATAATGCTTCCTAGCGCGACTGAACGCTAAAGCGCGCGCGCACCCAAGGCGCCCACACCATCTCCAGGCACCATGACTCGGACATCCGAGTCTTTCCACCATTGCCTCCCATACTACAGGTGCATCTAATTATCCAATTAACCAGACTACTTAAGACCTGGGAAAACGCTCATTCCCCACCGGTATGCGAAGGAGGCACTACAGGTCCAGAGCAGGCTCTGCCCAGAAATGCTGTGAGTATGAGAAACAACCACCACGACTCCTGGTAAGCGCATTTTTCTTCCCAAACAGGTCTCCCTAATCAGTATGGTAATTGTTTGTCCCCCCAGGGTCAAGCCCTTGCCACCTCCCAACCTTGAGGTCAGACTGAGCAAAAACTAGCGTAAGAGTCCATTCTTGCGCCGCATTTCACTAATGCACCATGTTTTTCTCCGTCTTTTAATCACTTCACCCTCGAGTTACCAGTGCGATTCTCACTGTGATGGTACCACCAATACCATCACACCCTAGCCGCTTATAGCCCACCTGCACCCGCTATAGTGACGGCAATCAGATGTGCGCAACTCTGTACATCCAAATGACTCTATTTTTTCCTTTGTATGTTTTGTCTTTTGTCCTTAAATGTTATATGTACAGGTGGTCTTGAGAAGGGAATCCCCCTCTCACACATAGATACACTTTAGGGCGTGTAGACACATAGTCTCCGCTACACTCCCACTAGTTTACTTACACTCACCTTTTTATCTAGGTCCTGAAGAAAGCCAGCTTAGTCATAAGGCACTGGCTGAAACATGTTGACCCATTGGATGTGAGAGGTCGTAACTCGCCTCTTACATCCCCTTGCCTTATTTTTAACCGCTGACGGAGGCCCAGGTATTAAAGTCTAATTTCACCCTCGGGTACTGGGACCACCGCCTAGCCGTTTTAACATCACTTCCTTAACTATCTTCACTGCACACTCAGCAATATACCAGCTCCGCTGTAGTCAGGCGTCGAAGCACACCCGGGGCACGCTAGGTGCTACTGGGTGGGCCCGATGATGAAGCATGCCACCAACTAGGTTGGTGGGTGAGGGCTTTATGAACACACCTGCCAGGTGTTCACACTCCGTGACAAAACATACCAGAGTCTTCCCCCTCCCTTAATAACTTTTGTAAATTAAGTAATTTGAGCTAGTCTCTTTTTGATTAAACCACATATTAACCCGGGGACATGGACTAGCTTTCTGGTCCTATCTCTCTCTCTTGATTACGCAACTTAGAAAAATTGCCCACTATCTTTCTCCTCAAGCTCGTAAACAGACCGTGGTGGCCTTAGTTACATCACGGCTGGATTATTGTAATGCCTTTATGCAGGCATCAATAAAGGCCTCATCCAACGCCTCCAGATTATCCAGAACGCGGCTGCCAGATTTGTTCTGGACGTCCCTAACACCGCTTCTGTTTCTCTTGCAAGGAAGAGCCTTCATTGGCTCCCGATTCAGTCTAGAGTCTCTTTTAAAATTCTATGCCTAGTTTTCAGTGCTCTATCCGGCGGCAGCTCTGAGGCCATAAGCTCTCTTCTGAGTCCTTATACTCGCAGCAGAAACCTACGCTCTGTCAATAAGAACCTTCTCACCGTCCCTCGGACAAACAAGGTCAGATGGGGCGGAAGAGCTTTCTCATCTGTGGCCCCTAAATTATGGAATGCCCTCCCCTCTGAGATCAAATCCCAACCCACCATGGTTCTCTTTAAGAAAGGGTTAAAGACGTGGTGTTTCATCAAAGCCTTCCATTAATCATGCTCTTTGACTGTACCAGTTCATTTGGCTAGGCGCCTTGACGCCCTCCGGGGCTAAGTTGCGCGTTATAAAACCTGCTTCATTCATTATAAAACCTGCTTCATTCAGTTCTCCACTGCCACTCAAGGCAACAGGCAGCCACAATAGCAGTTTTCCACTGCCACTCAAGGCTAATGGGAGCCCTGACTGCAGTTCTCCACTGCCCATCAAGGCTAATGGAAGTCCTGACAGCAGTTCCCCACTGCCACTCAAGGCTAATGGCAGCCCTAACTGCAGGTCTCCACTGCCACTCGAGGCTAATGATAGGCATAATTGCAGTTCTCCACTGCCACTCAAGGCTAATGGCAGCCCTAACTGCAGTTTTCCACTGCCACACAAAGCTAATGATAGCTCTAACTGCCGTTCTCCACTGCCACTCAAGACAAATGACAGCCATGACTGCAGTTCTTCACTGTTACTCAAGGTCCAATGACAGCCATAACTGCAGTTCTCCACTGCCACTCAATGCTAAAGGCAGCCCTAACTGCCGTTCTCCACTGCCACTCAAGGCTAATGACAGCCATAACTGCAGGTCTCCACTGCCACTCGAGGCTAATGATAGGCATAATTGCAGTTCTCCACTGCCACTCAAGGCTAATGGCAGCCCTAACTGCAGTTCTCCACTGCCACACAAAGCTAATGATAGCCCTAACTGCCGTTCTCCACTGCCACTCAAGGCTAATGACAGCCATAACTGCAGGTCTCCACTGCCACTCGAGGCTGATAGGCATAATTGCAGTTCTCCACTGCCACTCAAGGCTAATGGCAGCCCTGACTGTAGTTTTCTACTGCCACTCAAGGCTAATTACAGCCATAACTGCAGTTCTTCACTGTTACTCAAGGTCCAATGACCGCCATAACTGCAGTTCTCCACTGCCACTCAAGGCAAATGACTGCCATAACTGCAGTTCTCCACTGCCACTTAAGGCAAATGACAGCCATAACTGCAGTTATTCACTATTACTCAAGGTCCAATGCCACTCAAGGCAAATGACAGCCATAACTGCAGTTCTCCACTGTCACTCAAGGCAAATGACAGCCATAACTGCAGTTCTTCACTGTTACTCAAGGTCCAATGACAGCCATAACTGCAGTTCTCCACTGCCACTCAAGGCTAAAGGCAGCCCTTACTGCCGTTCTCCACTGTCACTCAAGGCTAATGGCAGCCCTGACTGCAATTCTACACTGCCACTCAAGGCTAAAGGCAGCCCTAACTGCAGTTCTCCACTGTCACTCAAGGCAAATGACAGCCATGACTGCAGTTCTTCACTGTTACTCAAGGTCCAATGACAGCCATAACTGCAGTTCTCCACTGCCACTCAATGGTAAAGGCAGCCCTAACTGCCGTTCTCCACTGCCACTCAAGGCTAATGACAGCCATAACTGCAGGTCTCCACTGCCACTCGAGGCTAATGATAGGCATAATTGCAGTTCTCCACTGCCACTCAAGGCTAATGGCAGCCCTAACTGCAGTTCTCCACTGCCACACAAAGCTAATGATAGCCCTAACTGCCGTTCTCCACTGCCACTCAAGGCAAATGACAGCCATAACTGCAGTTCTTCACTGTTACTCAAGGTCCAATGACAGCCATAACTGCAGTTCTCCACTGCCACTCAATGCTAAAGGCAGCCCTAACTGCCGTTCTCCACTGCCACTCAAGGCTAATGACAGCCATAACTGCAGGTCTCCACTGCCACTCGAGGCTGATAGGCATAATTGCAGTTCTCCACTGCCACTCAAGGCTAATGGCAGCCCTGACTGTAGTTTTCTACTGCCACTCAAGGCTAATTACAGCCATAACTGCAGTTCTTCACTGTTACTCAAGGTCCAATGACCGCCATAACTGCAGTTCTCCACTGCCACTCAAGGCAAATGACTGCCATAACTGCAGTTCTCCACTGCCACTTAAGGCAAATGACAGCCATAACTGCAGTTCTTCACTATTACTCAAGGTCCAATGCCACTCAAGGCAAATGACAGCCATAACTGCAGTTCTCCACTGTCACTCAAGGCAAATGACAGCCATAACTGCAGTTCTTCACTGTTACTCAAGGTCCAATGACAGCCATAACTGCAGTTCTCCACTGCCACTCAAGGCTAAAGGCAGCCCTTACTGCCGTTCTCCACTGTCACTCAAGGCTAATGGCAGCCCTGACTGCAATTCTACACTGCCACTCAAGGCTAATGGCAGCCCCGACTGCAGGTATCCACTGCCACTCAAGGCTAATGGCAGCTCTGACTGTAGTTCTCCACTGTCACTCAAGGCTAATGACAGCCATAACTGCAGGTCTCCACTGTCACTCAAGGCTAAAGGAAGCCCTAACTGCCGTTCTCCACTGCCACTCAATGCTAATGACCGCCATAACTGCAGGTCTCCACTGCCACTCAAGGCAAATGACAGCCATAACTGCAGTTCTCCACTGCCACTCAAGGCAAATGACAGCCATAACTGCAGTTCTTCACTGTTACTCAAGGTCCAATGACAGCCATAACTGCCGTTCTCCACTGCCACTCAATGCTAATGACCGCCATAACTGCAGGTCTCCACTGCCACTCAAAGCAAATGACAGCCATAACTGCAGTTCTCCACTGCCACTCAAGGCAAATGACAGCCATAACTGCAGTTCTTCACTGTTACTCAAGGTCCAATGACAGCCATAACTGCAGTTCTCCACTGCCACTCAAGGCTAATGGCAGCTCTGACTAGTTCTGCTCTGCCACTCAAGGCTAATGACAGCCATAACTGCAGGTCTTCACTGCCACTCAAGGCTAAAGGCAGCCCTAACTGCCGTTCTCCACTGCCACTCAAGGCTAATGGAACTCCTGGCAGCAGTTCTCCACTGCCACTCAAGGCTGATGGCAGCCCTGACTGCAGTTCTCCACCGCCACTCAAGGCTAATGACAGCCATAACTGCAGTTCGCTACTGCCACTCAAGGCTAATGACAGCCATAACTGCAGTTCTCCACTGCCACTCAAGGCTAATGACAGCCATAGCTGCAATTCTCCACTGCCACCCAAGAAAAATGACAGCCATAACTGTAGTTCTCCACTGCCACTCAAGGCTAAAGGCAGCCCTAACTGCCGTTCTCCACTGCCACTCAAGGCTAATGACAGCCATTACGGCAGCTCTCCACTGTCACTCAAGGCTAATGGCCGCCGTAACTGCAGTTCTCCACTGCCACTCAAGGTTAAAGGCAGCCGTAACTGACGTTCTCCACTGCCACTCAAGGCTAATGACAGCCATAACTGCAGTTCTCCACTGCCACTCAAGGTGAATGACAGCCATAACTGCAGTTCTCCACTGCCACTCAAGGTGAATGGCAGCCATAACTGCAGTTCTCCACTGCCACTCAAGGTTAAAGGCAGCCGTAACTGCCGTTCTCCACTGCCACTCAAGGCTAATGACAGCCATAACTGCAGGTCTCCACTGCCACTCAATGCTAATGACAGGCATAATTGCAGTTCTCCACTGCCACTCAAGGCTAATGACAGCCATAACTGCAGGTCTCCACTGCCACTCAAGGCTAATGACGGCCCTGACGTGCTGTAGAACCATCTGTTTCATGTAGTCTGACATCCCACCCATCATGGACAGGCCATGAGCTGCAGGGAATCCCTGCAGGGTAGCTAAACTCCCCCGACCCAGAGTTGTCAAAGTGTAAACTTCGCAGAGTCCTAGTTCAAACCTAGAAAAAAAAAGTCCTACAACGCGGTTGATGTACACAACTTAAGTCAAAGGTTTGCTATAGTTACCCCTCGCTGGCCCGTGGCTCACGATTCACACTGACGTTAGTAATGAATGAAAACAGGACACATATAAATGAATCACTCGGGTTAGGTGTACTGAATGTTTTTCTGCATTCATAAATGTTATCACTTCCTTTTGTAACACAGGACTAAGGAACAGGGCTATCCTATTTGGAATTTGAAGCTTTGTAATTGCCTGAACTAGAGAGAAATACAAGAATCATACTTTAGGAATAGAGGTTTGCTACCGCTAAGCAATAATTGCCATCTCCTGTTATTAACTATGCTTCTAAAATGAAGGTCTGTATTAACAGGAAGTATTTTAAAGGAAGGCATTTGCTCCATAGGCCTGTGTGCATTTTCAGCCCAGCACTTCTTCACAGTAACAGGGCACCATTTCAATATAGGCCATTGCCTTGCCTTCTTCGTGTCCCATTACAAAGATTTATTGTACGAGACTCATTCACGGGTAACTGTAAACATAGGGCAACAAATATACCTGAACATGTGTGCTTTAAGTTTGGGTTCATCATGTAACTTAAAAGCGGAAAACAAAACGTCAATCACCAACATCAACCACCCCTAGTAAACTTATAGACTGCAGATTGCAGGGCATATAGGGTTGCGATATCGCTCCATTTATTCATATCACCTTTGATTTTGGTTCTGGTCTCTCATTTACTCAATCAATGCATTTTAGGCGTGGTAAACTGGTTTGCTTTGTTTGATCCAAGACACTTAATACAGTGGCTAAGTGTAAAAGGCCTGGACTGTACTCACAGTGTTCTGCATATACGAGTGATCTGGAAATTCGAAATATGCCCTATATTAGGACTAAAGAAATAAAAACACTACGTTGCAATCCTACCTATGTATGTAGGTGTGTATTATTATAATTTAGCTTGCAACAATTCTTGGAGGTGGTAATCGTTCAACTTCATGCACTTGTGAAGTTGTCACCTTTACAAAACTTCGATTGTGCACAAAAACGCCTACAAATTCCTTGTTTCCAGAAAACCCTACATTTAGGGATTTTTAGAAGTTCACGAGGTTTGAAATTGTTTTATGAGAACTTGCAAAGTTTGGGGAGAAAAACTTTCAGAACTTCAAATACCCCTGATATTTATCCGAAAGTGGCCAAGAATAGAATGAACATGCATGAGATTTCAGTATTATTATCTACTGGTAAGCATTCTAAAGAGCAGTAAGTATTCCAAAATCTAGTTGGTGATTTTTTTGCGAGGAGAACCCAAAGATTCTCCACTTTGAATTTTTTTTAATCTTTAAAGAGGTGAAAGCTATAATGGGCGCGAAGCCTGCATCTACCTTTCTGGCATACACCCATTGGTCCACGTGTCCAAGTCCCTGTCCACCTTTGAGTGCCTGGCTGTGTGCCGACTAGAAGTGTGTTGTGCGAGACTGTGCATGTGGGACAGGGGACTCTCTGTCTTGGTCTGTTTGCATCAGAACCGGTTTGCATGGTGCTCTTCGTGCATAGGCGGCTGTAGGCCTGTGGGCCTATCTATGCTTTGTCTGCCTGTTTGCTGTTTGTTTGCACATATAAATGCATGTGATCCACATAATCACCAGTTCACTTTGGGATGTTAGCTTTGTTTATTATTTCACTATATACTGTTGTGTGGATGATTCACAAACATTTATTGACCATTCCACACCAAGCACAAACTATTGACGCACACATGGACATGATTCAGAATCCCTGCCTCTTGCCTATTTTGGGCCCTGTCGTTGGCACCTTAAGGAACTGGCACACTCTAATGTTCGAATTTGTAATATGTTTTCATGAGTTCCAACTCCTGACGCAGTCCACTACACACATACACCATGGACTCAACGCACCCTGCACAGTCCGTGCAGGGCTCAGTGGACCAGGGATAGGGGAGTCCTAGGGGGCGAGGGCAGTGCCCCTGTGCTGTCATGCCAGTCACGCGTCCTTGACAATAGAGGCGGGCTGGTGAAGAAGGGGACTTTTAATCACAACACAATGCTGGCTCTTCCACAAAGCAGGGTGAGGTAGTGTTACTGCCAGGGGGCGGGGGGGGGGGGTGGTTGGCCGCACCCTACAAGCGCGCCGGCTCCCACGCCACCAGCTCCTCTGAGGCGCAGCTTGTTTCCCATCGACCCATGGGGTGAAGGTCAGGGCGTCCGATCCCTGCACGCGGAGCACGTCAAGGGCACTGCCAGCACGCGCGGTCTATCCAATGCCACCGAAGAGAGTGCCCGCTTCAGTGATTTAAAGGGACCGTCCGGAACACCAAGCTTATCTCTTGCTAACCTTGGGGCATTATCTTTAAGATTCAGCACCAGCTCTGGATTCCTGGTAGTGGGAAGAATCAGCCATACGTGAAAGTCTTACTCTTAGAGGGACGGAAGCAGAGAGGAAAACATACAGAGTGATGTGCTAGAGATATTTGAGAAACAGAGAGAGGAGAAAAGAAGGGAATAAAAAAAGAGCCAGAGAGAACGTGTGCGAGAAGGAGAGAGTAGGGCAGAGGAGGGGAGACAGAAGTAAGGGGACAGAGAGAAAGGGCCAACATATGAGGCTCTGGAAGAGAGATGCAGGGAAAGTTACTGAGCATGTAAGAGGATGGCTAAATGACAGAGAAAACGACTGTTAATAGTATGTGCATGTGGGGGCTACCACATACATGTCGTAAAGTCCAGAACTTTTCAAAGCATTGACTTCCGCTGGTTTCTGACTAACTAGATCAATGGAAGCAATACAAGACTACAAAACCCAGAATGCATTAGACTATTACAGAACATTCCAGGATATGGGGAGTGCTCCTAATGACCAGGAGGGAAGTGGCCACCCTGTATGTGCTTTTATCACCGAATTTAATGGTACTCAGATGTCTGAGATCGGAATAACGGAAGGTTTAGTTGGCCTTGCCAAGATTTAAACTCGTGACCTGCAGATTGCAGCAGATCTCATCAGGGAGAGATTAATTTGCACATCCATTTTGGCATCACTAACAGTATATTGGAAGCACTTCTTCTAGCATTAGGACTACTTGCTTTCAGTTTTTGTATTGTATTGCTGACACTTCTGACAAGGCAGCAAAGCGCTGCAATCAGCATGCGTATGATGGGAAGGATGTTGTATGTAGTATGTCCAAGATGGGAGATATTATGAAGTTGCATGAGATTCAAAGGCACGTTTCAAACAGCTGCATACATTGCTCCCCATCAGCAGGAGGTGTTGCTGAGAGTGTGAAAATAGATGCAATCTCACATATCTACTTTCCAAAACGCATAATTGGTCATCTGTGTCTTGTTATTCTAAGGGTGGGGTGGGCCAGGATTTTAGTGTTCTCTGGAAGTCCAGGTGATTGCCAATTCTTCTTAACGGTGCACGGACTGAGTTCCAAAGCGTGGCCTTCTGGATGGAGACGGAGCTTCAGCCTGGTTATGACCGTTTGAAAGGTAGGAGAGTGTACAGGAGGCCAGCCTGGAACGCAGTGGTCTTGTTTGGTGGTAGTTGCGGTGCTTTTGTTGAGTTGTTGAGTGGTCTAGACCCATGTACTGTTTGATAAACATAGCTCATGATTGTAAGTAGGTGCCATGTAGCCACAGGCAGCCTGGTAATGATTCCTGGTGTGATGTGCAGTCCTGGGCTAGTTTTTTTGCCTGTGGCACCCGGATGTGAATCGAGATGCAAATCCGCATATTTCCCCAGATTCATATTTGTGTTCAATAGCCAAAAATAGGTGAGCCGTAGGCGATAATTGCACAGCAGTTCACACACCTTTGTTTTGGGGCACTTCAGGAATTTCATGCAGTTCGCGCTGAATTCCTCCCATTTCTCTACTTCACCTGTAGGGCAGATTTGGTACCTTTTTAGCCAACTTGTGCGCTGAAGCTGAAGCCAATATGGGCAGATTTCATTTTTGATTGTGTTTATAGCACAAAATGCAGTGGTTTCAAATTGCACACTCCACAGTGACACCTCTCTGAAATCCGGGGTTTATCATCATAATGACAGCTAAAAACCTGAGTGCAATACTTTGCTGTGGGGGTCGGGGGGAGGAGAAGAAGGAGGGGGGGTGGGACCCCTCGTCTGCCATATTTGTGTCGCCCGACTTCACAGACAAGTGCCTGAAGTGAGGCCGCTTTCACAGATGAGAGGTGGGGGTGCTTCCATGCTGGTAGGTTTTGAATTTGGTGTTTGGAGGTGTAGATACAGTGACTATGTGCATTTAATATTTGTATAACTAGATTTTGAGATAGCGTTTCGATGCTACACTTTTGCCATTTTCAAGCGTTGTAAATTAAATGTGTCATCGTTGCTTCTTTTAATGGTACTCAATTTTCCAACCTCAGAAGGATAGAAGGTTGATTGTCCTTGCAGAGAGTCAAACTTTTGACCTACATATCACAGTGGAAGTCAGTGACGAGTGTTTAATTCACTGAGACATCATGTTGGCTCAAGTACTTCATATCAAGGAAACACAAGATTTTCTTTGGCAGCAACACTGTTTTGCCAGCTTTATGATTCAATCATTAACGGACGAGACCTTGAAATATGGCAGAAAACCTGCATTTCTACACTTGGCTCCTTCCTAAATAATGCCAAGCTGCACCTGTCTATGTTCAGCAGATCCAAAAGAATCTACGTTGATGACGCCTAGCTCGCGAGGGCGGGAAGCAGGAGTAAGTGCATGAGCGCTGCCCCTCCATGGATGAAGTAAAGTTACTGACACTGCTTGATGTACATGCAAAGGTTAGGGTTGGACGGAATAATCTTTGCTTGCCTGACTTCATGGGTGGTTCCTCCCTCGCCAACTAGATAGCCATGGTTTTAAAGACATAGAAGAAATCTGCAAGGAAGTCTATTTCGGAAAAACAATTACTACAGATGCTCTAAAGGCAAATATCAGAACACCCATCTCTTAAGAAATATTACACGTTCTCTGGACCCATCACTGCCCGTTCGAATCCTTTATGACTCAATGAGTGTCCTGGGACAATGACCACCCTTTCCTCAGATTTCACTGCAAAGATCTTGCCCTAGAAGTATACTCTGGAGCTGCTATGGAAGGTTATTTGGAGAGTCCCTAGATAGTTACTCTGAGGCTTCACCATAAGAATTTTCTGGAGATGCACTGGAAGGTTACTTTATTGCTTGGTGGATGTTACTCTGCAGTTGCCTGCAAATTTGTTCTCCCTGTATGGTTACTCTGCATCTGTTTGCAAAGTTACTCTGGAGCTACCCTGGAAGGTTACTCTGGAGCTTCCCGGGCTCGCTACTCTGTGGCAGCCTACATATTTACGTGGGAGCTGCAATGAAAGGCTACTCTGGGGTTTTCCCTGGATGATTACTCTGCGGCTGCTCTATTCTCGAGTTGCCTGAGAAAGTTGCTCTGGAGCTTCCCTGGATAGTTACTCTGCAGCTCCCTGTAAATATGCTCTGGAGCTGCACTGAAATGTTACTCTGCAGCTTCCCTGGATGGTTACTCTGGAGCGGTCTATACATTTACACTGGAGCTACACTGGAGGTCATGCTGGAGCTTCCCTGGACTTTTCTCAGG
Source organism: Lissotriton helveticus (assembly GCF_964261635.1). Classification (NCBI taxonomy): domain Eukaryota; kingdom Metazoa; phylum Chordata; class Amphibia; order Caudata; family Salamandridae; genus Lissotriton; species Lissotriton helveticus. The sequence goes on along the minus strand of NC_136068.1, from coordinate 1,540,492,605 downwards.
AGCTACCTCTATATTTACACTGGCGCTGCTGTGGAAGGCTAGTCTGAGGCTTTCCTGGATGGATGGATGATGCTATATCGAAAACTACAATGATAATGTTCGTTGTAATGTGTGCATGAGTGCAGAATGCATTCTATTAAAACAACAAATGTGTGAAAAGACGGGCGTACTAATGACGCGATCGTTCTGCCGGTTTCGTTTCAAAGGCTGAGTACCAAAGCCTTTGTGAAAATGGCTGTTTCCCTCTCTGGATAGTTACTCTGCCGCTGTCCTATACGTGTGTTCTGGATTTGCCTGAGAATGCTGCTTTAGAACTTCCCTGGGTGGTTACTCTGCAGCTCCCTGTAAAGGTTACTCTGGAACTGCCCTGGAAGGTTACGCTGGCACTGGTCTGGAAGGCTACTCTGGCGCTGCCCTGGAAGGTTACGCTGGCACTGGTCTGGAAGGCTACTCTGGCGCTGCCCTGGAAGGTTACGCTGGCACTGGTCTGGAAGGCTACTCTGGCGCTGCCCTGGTAGGTTACGCTGGCACTGGTCTGGAAGGTTATTCTAGTGCTGGTCTGGAAGTTTACTATGGAGCTGCCCTGGAAGATTACTCGGGTGTTGCCTTGGAAGGATACTCTGGTTATCAGCTATGCTGCAGCTCAATCAATCAATCAATCAGGACACTTGTTAAGCGCGCTATATACCCATGAGGGTCTCAAGGCGCTGGGGAGAGGGGGAGGAGAGAGGGGGTGCCGCTACTGATTGAAGAGCCAGGCCTTGAGGAGTCTTCTGAATGCCACTGGGTCTTGGGTCTGCGGTAGGTTGGTGGGGAGGGTGTTCCAGGTCTTGGCGGCGAGGTGGGATAAGGATTTACCGCCAGCGGTTGTTCTTCGGATGCGGGGAAATGTGGTGAGGGAGAGGCCGGCGGAGCGGAGCTTGCGGGTGGGGGTGTGGTGATACACTGTGACAGTCGCCTCGGAGACGTAACTCATTCAGTTCATCTTTAGCTGTTGCACACAGTACCATGCCTACAAATACTCCTGATAGCTGGATCGCCAGAGCTCTGGAGTCACTGGACGCTGTGGTGCCTGGAAAAGTTAGGAAAAAGGGAACACCAACCTTCCTTCCTTCCTTGCCACAGTATCCAGGAGATACCAGGCCGGACGGACACCACTCGTTCCTGACCTTTGGACTCTACAGATAAGCTCTTCGTTTCCATTTGAGAGTCAACATCTTGCTTTTGGCTGACAAGGGAGGAGTATGCAGGAGGCCTGTGGGTGAGGATACCGCACAACCTGAGCCTCGCAGCCTGGCTTGTGTGCATTCTCTGCTGTAAAACCTCCTGTCCAACGAGCTCAACGGCTCCTACACCAATCAAAGATGGCGGCCTGGTGATGTGGGCATGCAGAGGAGTGGTCCAGGCGTGCACTGATGGATGTGAGAAATACACGTTCCTGGCCTGTCAGGAAGTGCAGTAGCAGGGCACGCCTTGTGCCTCCTGCATTCTCTCACTTTGAAGGCAGAGTTAGTTGGGATGTGAAGACTACTTGGGCCATTTCCAACTAGAGACACACTGGTTAACAGGGAATTTAGTAGCGGTTTCACAATGTTCTTCAGATGTTCCATTGGCTTGGGACAGAGCCCGCCATCTTAGCCTTGCTTGAACATATGTGCCCTGCCTGTCTAACAATGTAGAATGTCTCGATATAACAGTCTGGCCCGTCTCTATGGCCGCTTGCTGAGCTGGAAAGCAGAGATCGCAGAGCCGCCTTCTTCTTCTGCTCGCCCCCTCCCCGCCAGGGCTCGTGCTGGGGTCCTGCCGCTGCACCCCTCCTGGCATGCGCCCACAGTCACTGCACGCCGGGCCCGGCTCCTCTCTGCGGCTAGCCAGGCTCGCTTGTTTTTCAAGTCTGACATTCAACATTTCATCTCAGGTTAGGAAAACAAAAGGCGATCAACACCATATGTGCCTGCCGGTGGGGATCACTCCCTCCGAAGAGGACGGATAATGCATTTTTAATCTGCCACTGCAAACTCGTTTCCCAGAAGCCAGCCAGATATGTCAGCCGGGTGGGGCTCCATGAGGCGGGCGTGGGTGGAGTTTTCTGGGGATGGAGCTGGGCCTGGTGGAAAGAACAGTGCGAACTGTGCCAGGTGCTGATGCTCTGCAGAGGACACGTGTTATGCGGATCACACCACATTTAATGTGTTGTGTTAATAACAAATGTAGAGCAAGAATCTATCATGTAAAATCGCTGTAGCACTCTCGGATAGCTGGTCCTTTAGACTTCTGTATACTCTGAGGGACAACCAAAGATGACACACACACCGAGGCCTAGATGAAATAATGTCATCACATTAGGAGGGATTATCGTTAGAACGTTTTGTTAAGATGCTATTGTATAGCTCCTCGTTCACCATTTACAGCTCTTGACGCTGCGTAGGCTGCTATCCAAATTCAGTATCTTCGATAGGAAGCAGATTGGCTTTTAAGCAGGACCACTGAAATTATGCGTCAGGTAAGGACCAGAATAACCAAATTATGCCGGAAGAAAAGGGAAATTATGTGGTGTAATACAGCACGGTTTGTGATAGTATTACTTTATTATTTCATCTTTTATATTCATAGTGATACTTTCTGGCAATTCATTCACTTTATTCGACCAATTTATCCCCACATACAGAAATAATCAATAAAAAACAATTAGCAGCAACATATGCGAAGAGCTTTCCTCTACGCGTAGACGTGTGTCGCCACGCTTTTAGTAACTTTAGATTCGTCTGAGGTAGAAACTATTTTTTTGTTAAAACCTAAAAATTATGCAGCAGGTGATAGATTATGTGGCAAAAGCAGCAAATCAATAGTTATGCGAAAAACGCCAAAGACGGAAAAATCATATAATACCAGTGGCCCTGAGTATAAGGAAATGGCGCTGTTTCCCCACAGGTGAGTTACCCTAAAAGCCCTTGAGGGCACACTGCCCAGCCCTCTGGTGGTTCAGAGGCACAGACCTTTGGGGACGTCTCCATTTCCCTTACAAGCGATCCGGTGAACTCCAGAAATTTGCCTTGAAATCATTAGCTGGCGCTTCTGTTTTGTACTCAATATTTTCAGGTTTGGGATAGAAATGCACGTTCTCAGGCAGAACATCACACATTTTTTTGCACCACACGCTTCCTTACCAGGTAATGTCTTTGCTCCTGCACACAGATCATCCAGAGCTGAGATACTCATTCTTCTCAAACATCACTAAATACCTTTTGGAGATGGAGGTCCATTGTTTCGGTTTCTATCCTACAGAATGCTTTCACGATGACTCTGAGAAGAGATATCGTAGGTCCATAGAGAGCTTCACTCACTTCTCCCTCCTCCATCTTGGACTGCTCACCCTGCTTCCTGCCCTGATGCCTTTCCAAGAGAAGACAATAAGGCCAGCTATAGTTGCTGTAGAGCTATGATGTTCCAGGTTGCTGCGAAAGTCCTTTGAAAAACACAGCTCAGCTTCCCGTGCATATATTCAGGAGAGACGTAGTCCCTATGCTCGCTTGGTCCAGTATGGTACGGGCATTACAGAACTTTCTAGGGCTCTTCTTTGTTCCCAGTACAGTCTTGGTCTGTTCCATCTTTCCTTCTTTTGACAACGCCTATCCCCTCACACATCTTTTTGAAGCTACAATTGATGGCAAATTGTCAATCTGTTGCTAGTTCAAGTTTTTGGAAATGTATAATCTTCCAGGGGATAGAGAGTTGTCCGTTTCAAATTTTCAAAAACACCAAAAGACAAAAGTGTAGCATTGTAGTTGATGATGCTGTCCCCTCTATTATCACCTTTGGAATTATTGGCATAGGATAATGTTGCCTAGGCTGCAGGAATGAGCAGGCTAGTCAGAGGCTTCCATTAGATGGCTTAGTTAAACCCTGCTTCTTGAATAGGAGAGCGCAGGTCTGAGTGCAAGATTTTTCGGCATCTCAGACTGTCAGTCCACCATCTGTAGACATTATTTGTCAAAATATACACAGTCCCTTCATAACTTACTGGTGAAAACAAATATGATCTCACTCCTGAGGCAAGACACCCAATTGTTTTTCTCAATCACAGGCAATCCGGAGAGGTTGCGGGTGATATTTACCGGCCTTCTGTGGTGTTTAGGTGTTGGTTGGTTTGACTTGAGATCCGACGAGACAGAACTGAGGCTTATTGACCCCAAAACTAATCTTGTTAAATTAAAGGTGATTTTATGGTCAGATATTTATCTTGTCAAATGTATGGCAATCCTATGGTCCGATGAGAATTGGTAACAGTATGGATCAGAGTCGACTTTAATCAGGAGGTATCAATGGAAGATCAGATCCATCATCTGAAATAAAAATATGGCTTCTGTAGAGGAACTAGAGCAAAATTGTGTCCTTAATTGAAAGAAAAGGAGAGAATCACCATTGCAAAAGTCAAGATGGTTTCTGCTGTTTAGTGATGAGCGACTGTAATCCATCCATTCTCGGTCCTACGCATCTTGATGCCGAAACGTCTAGATGCTGTGTGAACCGTATGAAATAAACCCTTCTCTGATGAAGAAGTAGGCCGATAGTGCCATGAGCATGCTAAATCTACGATAGGAATAGTACACCTTAGATGAAGCTCTGTTTACAGTGCTGGAAGCGAACATGTCTAACCCGGTGCACTTGCTAGCATGGGGGAAGACTTCTGTCCAAGTTTGTACTGAACTAGCCCCGCAGTTCATGTTACTCTCCCATTTCATTGACTCACAGGGGCCCCGTGATTGGATGCACTGTTGGGTCACCCTCACAATCCCGCCTCCATTGTCAATTGCGTAATGAGCAGCGTTCAGCTTCCGGATCATAGCTTTGACAAGGTTCTGAATCTACCGGAAGGGGAAAAGAAATTAGGCCTCTGAGGAAGAGGGATGCTCAGGTTGAAAACAAATATGAGGAATCCACCTTCATGCTGCAAATTCACATTTGCCAAGTACCACCATAGAAGCTGACCATACAGGAAATACATTGCGCTTTGGATGGCTCATACCAAGAGAACCGGAAGGGACTCCAGCAGCCAGCAATAAGTGTTAGCAAGTTAAGTGTTCACCAGCAACGGCTTCTGTGTGTGACCTGTAAGGCAATCCCAGCAATGTCAACTCAGCCTTTTATCCTTCCAAGGTTGATACATTGACTGCCATCAATTTGCATGATGTAACATCTATTATTGACAGAAACAAGAACAAAGGGAAGGTTGCATCATCTCTAATTTAAATAGGAGTTCCTAGTCTATCCAAAAACTGACATGGTGGGTCAAAATCCAATCAAAATCACGTTATTCCTAGTGAAAATATAGATAATAAAAGTACATTACAATATGGACTGCATTTCCTTAAAGTGTCACATGGTGAGTTATTGTTGGCAAGCAACCAATCCTAGTCCATTGCTGAGAAGCAAAAACCATGCTAAAAGGGTACACATAATGCGCAAGCAACGGCCGGAGTTGGTGGCCCTGTCAGGAGTAATTTCGATGCACTCCGTGGGGCCTGCTGGGCAATCCGTGATATGAAAATAATAATAATCAATTGTTTTCTATGTATTGCTACATACCACCATGCTGCCATTTCTAGGTGCTATATACATTATAGATGTTACTATTACCTAATTTTGGAAAAAGGACGGCTGAATTAATCTGCTTTGTCAGATTCAAACTTGAGACCTCCACCTCAATTTATTTGTCAGCGGAGATTATCGTGCAAGTATAATCGGCTCTCCAGCTAAAATAGTATTTTGCCACTAGAGTGTTCCTATCCACTAAAAATACACAGTTGTTCTGCCTGTAATTTGGCACAACAGGGCAACGATACCCCAAGGCTGCTGCCTTACCGCACCTTAATACACAAAATATTCCATACAGATCAACGAGCGCTTGTCCAGGTGACGACATTTTTACCCACAATGCCACTCGTCATTATAGTGCCACACAGTGGTTAATCTGGCTGCTTGTTTTTCACAGCTGTAGAATGTAAACAGAACGCACAAAAAAGGCCTATGTTCTGAAACGTGCATACTGTTCGGGTTAGTAAAACGCGCTCATTTAACGGAGGCATTTAGGGGCCACGCGGGTTCAACTTGTAGTTTAACTAGAACAAAAGGGAGACATGTTTTCCAGAACAGCTGCTCGGAGGGACACTGGGGGCGCATTCCTCCAGCGGGGCCGCCCTACAAGAAGAACTTGTTTTGGGCAAAGTGAAGATCAGCTCACGGGATGATGGGAAAAGATGCATCAGCTGGCCTTCATTTTATGTTCAGCCTGTGCCCTCTGAACAGTGAGGAGAGACTTGATTTCCAGCTGCGCACACAGTCACCTGTCATTCACATATACAGCGAAGGGAGCACTTCCTTCGAGCCGGAGAAATACTGCACTTGTTTGATTTAATCAGCTCTAGACCCCAGGGAAAATGAACATTTGATGCGCATTTTTAGGTTTTGCCTCGCCAAAAAGATGCGCTCTGCGCATCTTTTTCGCGCAGGCGAAAACCTGATGAGAATTGTAGTGTGCTTTGGGTCGGCCCTCCTCATTCATTGGCTGGCTCCGTAAATGGAGCCTTGCCATTGGACGAGGGGCCTGTCCGTCAATGCCGGACCAGACACGGGGGCGTTCCCGACATTCTTTGGCTTTTGCCGACGTCACGCGACGCCGGGAACGCCCCCGAGTCTGGTCCGGCATTGCCGGCACCTCCCTTGCTCCCCCTCCCGCTTGTTTCCTGGTGCCCGTCTTCGTGCTCCGGGCACTGCTGTTTATCGGATGTTTGATGTTTTGTTTCCTGTTCTCCGTTTGCGACAACGCCGTTGCTATTCTCCGACACAACACCACCTCGTCTTTTGGATCGAGGGCTTCAGGGTCTTCTTTTCTTGTCTTTGCCGCGTTTATTTACTCTTCTACTTTTCATCGCAGATCCCCGGCCTCGATTAGGGAACGGTGGCCGGTTTTGGTGCTGATCTGTCGGGTAGGAGCGTACGTGAGTCCCCGGCTTCAAGGCCGCTGTAGGCCACTTTGGGGGAATGCCTCTTTCGTTAATAAAGCCGAGAGATGGGGTTCGCCGAAGGTTTATCATTTGCAAGTAGTTGGTTTGAAAGCGTGAGAGTGCTTTTTGATACCGAGTAGGGGCTGAGAGAGACTTACAAGTTGTTATATCTGACCCTGAACGTAGGGGCTCCATTCCAGTGACTGTGCCCAGCGCTGTTATGTCGTGGCAGCTAGGACACAACAAGCGCTTTAAAATGTGAAATTAGTTTAATGGTTTTGAGAAGATTCTGCCCACCAGTGGTGGAGCCAAAGTGAGGTCCCGGGTAAGCAGTCTACCCAGAGACCTCATCTTTGCGTTCCTTCGGACTCAAAGCCCGTTTTAATGCGGAGCGTACCCCGCACACTTTGGCGGCCGCTTTTCCACGCGAGCCGTTTTAGTTGGGTAGTCTCCATTTTTTTTGCTGGATCTGGTACACTGTTATTGTTGTGAATTGACGCCCGCTCCTTAAGACTCTCAATTCTGTCCCCCGACACACACACCTGGTATCGACCGAGAGGGTAAGTACCAGGTGACCGACCCTACCTCGTTCTCTGAACCGAGAATGTCAACCCTTTCTCCCGGTCGATTCCAGAAAATGTACCCAGGTCTTTCTGATCTGACATGTCTGCTCCCTCACCCATACGTTAAATATAATTTTTCCATTCTCGCGTAATACCTAGGGTGCGATGAACAAGTAATGTTGACCCCCCCCGACAGTGAGAAAATGTCCCCATAACATCTCATGTGGTTTGATTTGTTTCTTGCACCCAAGTTTGAATACCTCCTCCAGACAAGATCTCAAGTCCTTATTTTACACACTGTCTCCGCCGTGTTACCTTTGTTTGGCCGTTCATGAATACATTTGACTCCCCACCTTACATCTTCAGTGTCTAGTCTGAGCACCGCAACGCATCACATCACATGCTCTGAACGAACATTTTCTTTGTAACAATCCTGCTCTTTCCAGTCTCCTTTCAATGGGCATATGCAATGTAGTTTCGGTTTCTGGATTTTACAACCTTTTGACACTTGGTTTGTGATTTCCGGTACAAGCAGTACTGCAGTGGTTTACTCGCAAACACTTCCTTGTATGATGAGTCATACACAGTTCGGTTTCAGATACATAAGCATGGAAATCACTTGTTTCATATATAGAGATGTAGTTCAATTGGACCGAACACATTCTTGGGAAAAAAATCGAAACACGATTTCTAACCGCCTCGCAGGGTTTGCAATTCCAGTTCACGGCCTTATGTTAGTCCTCACATTATTGGTTACCGTACATAGCCCCTGTCTTTAGTACAAGCGACAATTTTACTTTTGAAATCCCTCCATCCTTGAGACCTGGCATTTAGAATTCAATTGATTGGACCTGTGTGCCTAGCAAACCTTAGTTTGCATGTGGAATATTAACATCTTTTTGTGATTTGTAATAAAGCGTGAACGCTTGAAAACAGCTTGAAACATTGAAAGAACATATTTGAACCAGCCTTTGACAATAAATTATGACGTAATGCAGCTAACACAAATGTAACGTGTGAAACTGCAGACTGTTATGTTCAGCCAGAGTGGAGCTTCAGAGTGGAGCTTCAGAGTGCAGAGTGGAGCTTCAGAGTGGAGCTTCAGAGTGCAGAGTGGAGCTTCAGAGTGGAGCTTCAGAGTGGAGCTTCAGAGTGGAGCTTCAGAGTGGAGCTTCAGAGTGCAGAGTGGAGCTTCAGAGTGGAGCTTCAGAGTGCAGAGTGGAGCTTCAGAGTGCAGAGTGGAGCTTCAGAGTGCAGAGTGGAGCTGCAGAGTGGAGCTGCAGAGTGGAGCTGCAGAGTGGAGCTTCAGAGTGGAGCTTCAGAGTGGAGCTTCAGAGTGCAGAGTGGAGCTTCAGAGTGCAGAGTGGAGCTTCAGAGTGCAGAGTGGAGCTTCAGAGTGCAGAGTGGAGCTTCAGAGTGGAGCTTCAGAGTGGAGCTTCAGAGTGGAGCTTCAGAGTGGAGCTTCAGAGTGCAGCTTCAGAGTGCAGCTTCAGAGTGCAGCTTCAGAGTGCAGCTTCAGAGTGCAGCTTCAGAGTGCAGCTTCAGAGTGCAGCTTCAGAGTGGAGCTTCAGAGTGCAGAGTGGAGCTTCAGAGTGCAGATTCAGAGTGGAGCTTCAGAGTGCAGAGTGGAGCTTCAGAGTGCAGATTCAGAGTGGAGCTTCAGAGTGCAGATTCAGAGTGGAGCTTCAGAGTGCAGATTCAGAGTGGAGCTTCAGAGTGCAGATTCAGAGTGGAGCTTCAGAGTGGAGCTTCAGAGTGCAGCTTCAGAGTGGAGATTCAGAGTGGAGATTCAGAGTGCAGATTCAGAGTGGAGATTCAGAGTGCAGAGTGGAGCTGCAGATTCAGAGTGGAGCTGCAGAGTGCAGATTCAGAGTGCAGAGTGGAGCTTCAGAGTGCAGATTCAGAGTGGAGCATCAGAGTGCAGATTCAGAGTGGAGCTTCAGAGTGCAGAGTGGAGCTTCAGAGTGCAGATTCAGAGTGGAGCTTCAGAGTGCAGAGTGGAGCTTCAGAGTGCAGATTCAGAGTGGAGCTTCAGAGTGCAGAGTGGAGCTTCAGAGTGCAGATTCAGAGTGGAGCTTCAGAGTGCAGAGTGGAGCTTCAGAGTGGAGCTTCAGAGTGCAGAGTGGAGCTTCAGAGTGGAGCATCAGAGTGGAGCATCAGAGTGGAGCATCAGAGTGGAGCATCAGAGTGGAGCATCAGAGTGGAGCATCAGAGTGGAGCTTCAGAGTGGAGCTTCAGAGTGCAGATTCAGAGTGGAGCTTCAGAGTGCAGAGTGGAGCTTCAGAGTGCAGATTCAGAGTGGAGCTTCAGAGTGCAGAGTGGAGCTTCAGAGTGCAGATTCAGAGTGGAGCTTCAGAGTGCAGAGTGGAGCTTCAGAGTGCAGAGTGGAGCTTCAGAGTGCAGATTCAGAGTGCAGAGTGGAGCTTCAGAGTGCAGAGTGGAGCTTCAGAGTGCAGAGTGGAGCTTCAGAGTGGAGCTTCAGAGTGGAGCTTCAGAGTGGAGCTTCAGAGTGGAGCTTCAGAGTGGAGCTTCAGAGTGGAGCTTCAGAGTGCAGCTTCAGAGTGCAGCTTCAGAGTGCAGCTTCAGAGTGCAGCTTCAGAGTGCAGAGTGGAGCTTCAGAGTGGAGCTTCAGAGTGCAGAGTGGAGCTTCAGAGTGCAGAGTGGAGCTTCAGAGTGGAGCTTCAGAGTGGAGCTTCAGAGTGGAGCTTCAGAGTGGAGCTTCAGAGTGTCAAGAGCAATGCCAATAGCTCTAACTTTAACAAAGGCAAAACCATTGCATTGTAAATGCTTGTTCAAACATGGGAACAGAGAGAGTCCCAGACTTCTCCCTGGCGAATGGATCAGACTGACAGAGAAGGAGCCCTCTAGATGACTGGGAAAAATAGACCCAGCAATTCAAGGAGGCAAATATACATAGCGAACAAAAATAGAACTAAAGAGGCAATCCATAGAAAGTTTGGAAACTTAGGATGAATAGCTTTCCAGGACGCAATTAGGAAGAGTGCCAGTTGGCATATTGGGTTAATGCCCAAGCTTCAAAAAGCCGCTTGGGCAGTGGTAGGGTCGGCCACGTGAGGCTCGGTCACACCCAGGCCTCTTTGATATGGGGCTCCGACTCCGCCCAGCCACCTGCCTGGAACACTCCCAGCCCCCTCCCAGGCCAGCCTGCCCTTCAGAGGAGGTCAACAGATTGAACAATCGAGCTGGAGCACAGAGCACACATTCATCAACCCCGGCCCGGAGCCGCACCTTGTTTGCCTGCACGTTTCTGAAGGCCTCGATAGTTCAGGCCCATTGCTAAAGCCCTTCACAAAAGAGGCAGAGCAAGAGGCTGAAAGCAGAGCCTGTGAGGACTGCCACGGATTGAGTCTCCTCACCTGTGGTCCAGATGTGTCACACAAGCGACAATGTCATGTGGCGGAAGACATGGGGTACAAGGAACGCGCCTAAAAATAAGAATTGGCGGAAACACCACGGTTTCTAGTCAAGGCTAGGTGGAAAAATAAAACAGCAATACTGGCTGGATGGCACCTCTGCCCTCTGTGCCCGGTGCACTGAACCTGCTGCACAATGCTACACCCCTGGTTTTGTGGGTTGCAAGCAGGCCCTAGGAATGGCCCCAGAATGGTAGAGCATAGCGCAAGAGGGTTCCTGGAGGATTCATCGCAAACCACAGCAGCCGGCCCACAGTGGTAGAATGTAGAGTTGAAGGGGTCTTTGCAGAATCCGTGGATGCCCTGCTGTGGGTCTCGTATGGTATAACGTAGCCTTAGATGGAGGGCTATGGATTGTACGCGAGTCCGAGGAATGGGTCCAGAGTGGTAGAATGTACTGCGTGATCAATGGTAGAGGCAGAGTTGAGCAGTGTGACTAGGGCAGTGTGATTGAAATGTATGAATATGGCAATGGATAGGTCCCCATGGAAACAATCCAATCATGGCGCTGGGGTTGGAATCGTTGAATATAAGAACGGATACAATATAGGAGTGCAATCCAATCACGACGCTGGGATTGGAATCATTGAATAGAAGGACAGATCGGAACGTATGAATACAATCTGATCATGGCACTTGGGTAGAAATGGTTGGTAGAGTGGGAGGACGGACAAGGCTTCATGGAAACAATCCATTGATGGGGTTGGAGTGGGAAAGTGTGACCACACCCGTGGGCTGTTTTAGTTGAATATGAGGATGAATAGGGACTAGTGAAGGCAACATGCTTGCCACAGAGGTGCTGGAACAGTTGACTGAGGTGATGGTTAGGTAGTCGTGGAGATAACCTCCTTGCGGTACTGGAGTCAGAGCGGTAGAAGGACAATGGATAGTCTCGCTAAGAGAGAATCTGCCCATGGTTGTTGTCCAGAAGGCTACAATGAGATAGCAGATACCCACCATAGAAACAATGTGATCACTGCAGTGGGACTGGAAGGGTAGAATGTGGGGATGGGTAGGTCTGTGTGGAATCTGCCCATGCCTGGTCAGAAGAGGCAATAGCTTGGAACGATCTCCTTGTCAGTGACAGGTATCCAAAACCGGTACATTTTGCTCGCTGATGCAAGAAAAGTCTCCTCAGTACAGCTCATGTCGAGTTGAACATACTTTGTTCTGTTCTCTTGAGACATCTGGCAATAAAAATCAGTGGTGGCTCGCAGAGGGTGTGCTGCGTGGCGGTGAGGCGGGGTGGGGTGGGGGAGGGGAGGGGCAGGGTAGTGGAGTCGGACATACGGCGGGCAGGAGTAAGGTAAGTAAATACGTAAATAAAACTATTTACCTTGTGCTCGCTGCTTCGCCAACTCGGCGGTGCAGCGAGCGCAAGGTAAATAGTTTTATTTATTTATTTACTTACCTTACTCCTGCCCGTCGTATGTCCGACTCCACTACACCCCCACCCTGCCCTAAAGATTTGAAATAGACCATCCGATAGTAAATATCACAGTAACATTCTTTAGTCTACATTTAAAGGTGTCAATGGTGTTTCTGCCTTAAAGGTTGTTTGAAATGTCGCCATCAGGACAACACAAATTGTGGGCCCATTATATACTGTATGTAAAATAAGGAAAAAAATACAAATTACTGAGAGGAAAGTGATGAGGGGCTAACATGACTTGTATGTTCAGCCTAATGACTTATTATGGGCTGCAGAGGTCCCAGGGTTAATGACTAGAAATATAAGGAATTAATTAGTAAGGAACTGAGGCATTCAAAGGTGAAACAGGAAGGCTGTGGGTGCATCATTTGTAGATCACAGTCATGCTCATGTAGTGGTAGTACCAGACAATGCTAAGAACTGAAGGTTAAAGTTAGTTGTGTTAGTGGAATATACTATCACTCAGCGCCAAAAATCAGCTGACTAACTGGCAGTAAATGAATTAGCTGGCAGGTGGATGTTGCCATCGAACCAGAAGCACGGAAGTGAGACAGACAACAAAGCCATCCAATAATGGTGAGCAAGGAGCAGACCCAAATCCCACTCCATGAATATGTATTGGAAACAATAGGCCTTGCCAACAGCTGAGGCTGCCTGACACTGAAACTGGAATGGAACTCTGGCCAAAGTACCTCAACAAGCGAGTTATTCATTGAGCCTGGTAGCATTGCTCGTTTCCGATCTCTGGGCCTTGCTGCCGGATGTTGAGATGAAAGAGGCCTCTTGAAACCCCGCCTCGCCTAATGGTGCGTGTGATTGAAGAGCTTAGCACACACAATAGCTTGAAACACCTCCAGGCGCTCAGGCGAAGTGTAGGTGGGTAATTTGTGTCGGTGCACCATGCACTCTGAAGCATGACCTCCTTCACACTCCTTCAGATACTTTCACAGCCCCTCTCCCCTACATGGCTCGCACACTGTCCATCAACGCAGAGGTCAGAAATGCCTGTCTCATCCTTTCCTTTCATGATCTCTAACGGTGCAGGCCCCAATGGTCCCAAGCAGTGCCAGTTTACCACACTTGCCAACATGCTATACTTCTGCTCACCTTTCTAGCTTTTCCCACTGCTCACCAGTGCCAGGATGTGGCATTGTTCACAACGTTCGAGGTTTTAACGCTGAACTCCCTGCCAACTACGCACATGTGGGCAAGTCCACAACAGCAGATATATACTTTTGCAGAAGTAGTATGGAGCCATTTAACCCCTTTGACGCCAATGACGAGCTCAGCTCGTCATGACGTACACCTCTCGTTAGCTGATGACGAACTGAGCTCGTCATGAACCGCGGGTTTTTAAAAACCTTAGCGTACAGCGGGAAAATGCGCCGCACGCATGGTGTTAAGGGGTGCACGTATGCTCTATAGCATAAAATAACAATGCACTAGTTCAAGCTTTTCGCATTGTTCACCAGTGCATGCTGCTTACACTGTTCACCAAAGACATCTTTTCATATTGCTCAAAATTGCTCATTTCTCGCTTTCCAAAAGTAAACTTTGCGGCACCTCACATTTTTAGGTCGAGCCTGGGCGAGCCATGCTGTATTGGAGAATGTACTTAAAGCCCTGCCCATTCTCTGCCCAGATTTGCCATAGGATTGTCCTTCGTAAATGCTGGCTTCTGATTCGTTTAAAGGCTTGTTAGTCCCTCCTTAGTACCGCCTTGTCTTCATTTGTAACCTCCCATGAGGACTAGCCCCTTTACTTCGGTTGTTGCATAGTACGTCTAATTTCGTCTGCAAGTACTATTTTCTTTAATGAGTTTCTCTTACTGCAAAACATATATGGAATCAAAAGTGGCATACAAAAAATATACTAACAAAAACAAAAAATGTCTATGGGTCTGAAGTATCAACTATACATCCTGTTCAAGACACAACTAAATATTTAGTTGTGTCTTGAACAGGATGTATAGTTGATACTTCAGACCCATAGACATTTTTTGTTTTTGTTAGTTTTTCCCTTGGGGGTTATGTCTATGTTTTGTCTGTAAACATGCCCTGGGACCCTCTTTCAAACGTATGTTCTGATACAAAAAATATAAACATTGAACAAAACTTTTACACTAATCCAGTGTGGCAGCAGTTCCGACATAGGCCAAGCTGTAGGGCTGTTTAGGAATTGCCTTGTACGATTATCAGTATCAATATTCTGCTGGTGTAATTCTTGTTAAAGTTTTGATCAATGTTTACATTTTTTGATGCCACTTTTGATTTCATATATGTTTTGTTCACAGTGTTTGTGCATTGTAATGTATTTCACTGAGACATGATTGAAAATGTCTTACAGATGTTTTGAAAATGAGTAAAAGAATGTGATTAATGAAATTCAGAGTTTAAGAACTTTCCAGTCTTAGCTTTGGTCTGCATAAATAAATAGCTGTACACAAACTGACGCCCAGGTTGCCTTTCTTTTTTCCTCATTTACTATATACCGTCCATACCTGGCGTCGCATGGACGAAACCCCCCCCCCCATTGCTTATGTTTACTCTGGACATCCGTGCCAGTTGATCACTATGCGGACTAGTGCAAGGTTCTAATACCGCCTACCACGGTCACCCCCTCACAACTTTCGCCCTCTAGAACCAGTTTGCACTGCCCAGTAGGTTCTAGCATCTCAACATTGAACGTCTGTGTTTGCTTCTCAATGGTCATACTCTTCACCAGTGTAAGATTCTACCACTGTCCCGCGGATGCATTATATCAGTGGACACCAGAGCCAGCTTCCTCCACTATCCTCCAATGGCGTAATGAAACCTGAGGGGGCACCCCTGCAAAGTACAAGGAGGGGCCACTCTCTAGACTCACTCAAGAGCTCTCAGGTCAGAGTACTATGCTGAGTGGGCCCCCTGGAGCTCGGAGACCCCCCCGCACTGCAGGGGCTGCAGAGGCCCGTGTTATGCCAGTGCTGTCCTCCCAACCCAGGCTACAGACCGGTCACAAGGGACTTATGACTCTGTTTAGTCAATCTTTATCCTTTCTGTTATGGCCGTGGACTATTGGGTTTGTTTCAGATTTTTGTACAGCGCGGCATACCACCACCTTGTGCCTGCCTCCACCCTCCGAGCGCCTTGGCATAATTTTATGCCTACTTTATAATAGGTTTGTGTGTAAGCTGGACAAAGAACACATGCTTATACCACATTGTTGTGCCCTTTAGTGACTTTGGAGGTCTAGAATCATGGCATTATTGCCAACAAGCAACAGAGAGAGGGCGTCACAGCGCGACTTGACATCCCTTCATTAAACGTCCAAGTGTAGCGGAATTGACATCAATGATGACATCACAGGATTCACCCCAAACCCCACCCTTTTCTAGGGGTAGAACTGCTGCTTCTGGCCACCCGGATTGACTGCAATGGTAGGATGTCTGTACAGGTCCATCTGTCTTGTTTCCACGGGTCGAAGCAATCCGCACTTATCTTTGTCTGCGAGGGGTATGATTGGCTTAGCAAGGTTTTGGTAGCTTCAGGGGTGTTTTCAGTGTAAGGAAGGGGGGGGGGGTGATCTGATCTGCCCGGCTGGCCCCAGGCTCTCATCTCCAAAAGAGGGCAGTGGACAAAGGCCAAAGGGTAGGAATGGGTGTAAAGGCACAACCTTTGAAACTGAAGACCTGACAGACAGAAGTGCAGCAGTCAACTGGCCTCAGGTCATGACCTTGGCCGTCAGTGAGACTCTTTTATGCTCCCAGCACTAGGCATGCTGGGATTTGTTATGCCACTGTGGTCATTTCAAAGTAATACTACTAGATAGATGTATATGTAGCTTTTAGGAACACGGTGTTGCCTTGTGTACGCGCTAATAATAATGGATGCCACTTTACTCAATGTAATGGTACTCAAACCCTTGACCTCAGAAGGATAAAGGTCTGACATGATCCTGTTGACATACAGACTCGTGAGAGTTGAACACGGCAGATTTCAGCAGTGAGCGCTTAACTCATAGGGGCCAGGCTTGCTAGCACGGTTGGATAAAAACAGAGTCACCACTGCCTGAAATTCCCAAAAGACGTGTGGCTACTTGACACAGCAGAGGGAGCACTGCACACTGTTGTTAGGACTCATCTATAACAAAGGAAGTGTTGTTGGTCTCCGGCCAAAGCGACTGAAACAGTCACAACACGTCAAAAACAGGGCTGCCTGTCTCATCAAGGCCTAAACGTGTGGGATCCCATTAAGAGGGTGTGTGTGGCATCATAGCAACCAGGTGAATGGTGGATTCACTTTAAAACCGTCGGCGTGCGTTGTCTGCATTCCTACCTCTCTCTCCGTGCCTGGGGAATCTGAAGGAACCCGTACAACGCACCGTGCAGGGCGCGCTCTGCAGCCAGCAGGCAGAGGCCACACCGGGTGTAAAACACTACTACTCTCGGTGCAAGAGTCGAACCCTTCCACCTTACAACAGAAAACATCGTCCGAAACAGAGACAAGTACCCAAAATAAACCTGGCAATGGTAAAAACAGAGTCTATTGCACGTCAATTGCAGCACCAGCTTGTATCACTTCTGGGGATAAAACGCCCTGAAGTTCTCAGCAGTGTGCCCGGCCTGGAGATCAAAGATTTAAAATCCAAAGGAGCCATATCAGTGTGGCGTCCGGTTCAGCAGAAAGATTCTTTCTACTGAACCGGACGCCATACTGATATTCCACCAGAACAACTGCACTCTAAAATCTTTATATACGTCTAATATCACTATTCCTCCAACCAAGAATTTGAAAGATGACGTGTACTGGGCCCTGAAGAAGTCCTTGGCGGAAGAAACGTGTTGGCTACTGCACAATTGATGTGATTTTAAGAAAAAAAGATGATGAATAAAGATTTATTGGAAGAAGAAATCACTTTCACATTTGTTTATTGAGACCATAAGAGGACTACTACTTACAATTACAAATAGTGTACTGTAGACTAAAGTTTCATTATGTGCATTTAATTATCTTCGAAATTAAGTGCTGAACCACTATTTTGTATGTTCATTTCACTGTTAGAAGTGTAGAAGGGTCTCACTTCTGGTTCGTTGCACCATTGCAAGCACAATTCACTCTCTTTACTTTGTGCTGACGGGTGCAGGGCTTGGGTGCTTGGATCTTTCATCTATGGTGTATGTTGATATCTGTGTATGGTATGTTGTGAAACGACGATGGGTTGGCAGAAGGACTTTGCTTTTCTTGTTCTGCTGGGTGAGTGGTTGCCGGTTGCCCCTGCAGACTTGAGGGGGAGAGGCGAGGGTGTCTGTCTGTCTGTCATTCCACAGGGCAAAATGCTATTAAAAAGTTCAGTTGCTGAAATGTGATTCTGTACAGAAACCACTGATTTTGGCTCAGTTATATATGTTTTTATACATTTTTTTAATTATTTTTTACTATCGCTTCTAAGTGGTAGGGGGGGTAATCCTTAATAGGCTATCCACATGGGCTAAAGATAATAATATCCTGTCACCTATACAATATGGGTTTAGACCTGGCCACTCGACCATTACGCAATGTCTAAACCTATATCTGATTTTAAGTAAATATACCCTGGCCAGACAAGGAACTGTCTACATGGCATTTATGGACCTGTCGTCCGCTTTTGATTGTGTGGACAGAAGCTTACTATGGGCCACCTTGTTGAGAATGGGTGTAGAGAGGAATCTTGTCAACTTCCTAGCCGACTTACACTCGGACACTAAAGCTAATGTCCGTTACACCCAAGACCTTAAAGTAACGGACGAATTTAGAATAAATCGGGGAGTTCGACAGGGCTGCATTTTGGCCCCATTCCTCTTTAACCTGTATATAAACGAACTGGAGGAATTTCTTTTAAACACAGAAGCAGACTACCCCCTTGTTGAACGCAAGGGGGTGCCTGTGCTACTCTACGCAGACGATGCGGTTCTTATTTCTAGGACAGCAATCGGTCTGCAAAAATTATTAAATTCCTTCTTTAAGTTTATGGAGTTACGTGGCCTTAGTATAAATAACTCCAAGTCCTACGTCATGAAAACAGGAAAGGGTTCCCGGAAAACTGACTCCTTTAGTATAAATGGGGAGAAAATCCCTTTAACTAATTCTTTCTCATACCTTGGGGTCCTTTTAGACCACAAATTAACGTGGGGCCCCGCAGTGTCCAAAAAGAAGGGTGAAGTAATCAGGGTAAATGCGGCCATTCTTGGCTTTGGGGAAAAAATTGGCAACTGCCCCACGGCCGCACTGCTCAAACTCTATCAGGCAAAAAGTGTTGCTGTTGCCTGTTATGGTAGCGAGCTCTGGGGCTATTGTAGGATAAAAGACCTAGAGGTCGCAGAAAATAATGCCCTGAAAAAGATATTGAGGCTGCCAAGGGGTACTGGGAATTATTCCGTACACGAGGAGCTGGGGGTCCCATATCTAAGTGACAGAATAGCTGTAAACCCGGTTTTGTGTTGGCTGAATTGTTGGCTTAATACCGACATTCCACTCACACATGCCTTATTGAAAGAGGCCTTATCGTTAGACGGTAGGTTTAAAATTCCGTGGGTAAAATATATAAGGGATTGTTTGTCGGCAATTGGCCGTTCTGATCTGTTTTATGCCCCCAACCTGATCACAAAACCTGATGTCGTTTTGGTAAAAAACGCCATATTATTGGTAAGATGTACAGACAGAGAAGAGGTCGAGATACAGAAGGTTAGTGTCAGGAAACACCTATTACTTAAAACCTGTCCACAAACGGAGCCCTATTTGACATGGCCTATGACTAGTTATGAACGTTTTTTGTTAACAAGGTTCCGTTTTGACCTATATCATCTTCTACTGGCGGTACCAAGTGGGGCACAACGGGGTGAAGTGTTGCCAGCTTGTGGCTGCGACGGTAAGTCTCCTCAAGACCTGGCACACTTTCTTTTTATTTGCCCTTACTATTCTATCCCACGGAAATTATACCTTAAACCGTGTCTTAAAAAACTGAATTTTTTTCAAATTAAGCCCGCACTTTACTACCTACAACTACTGAATTGTGACTGTACTCTATTTGTCTGTAACTTTTTTAAAAAAGCCATTTGTTTTAGGAAAAGTATGGACGGATAATTAAGCTGCGAATATTTTAGGTATTTTTTAACTAATATAGTAACTTATGTCTTTTAATCTTATATTGCTCATGCTCATAGTGCCCACTGTACCTTCTTTTTCTTGTACTGTATTCTGTGTCCTTTATTTGCCACATGAAATGTATTGTTTGGAATTGTTTTTAAAAAGTGTACTTATGAAATTGTACTTTTTATGATTGTAAGTCTTACAATCGAATAAAGATTTTTTGACTGACTATCGCTTCTACTTTAAAATAGTTTCAAATATTGATTTTATATTTTTGAATCGTTGGTGCTAGCACAACCCTTGTTGCTTCGCGGAGCTGTAAACAACACGCGGTGCTACTTGACACTGTTTACAGACTAAAAGGAAGCACATGGAGTCCGTGTTGTTTCCTCTGCAGGACTAACGTCAGTAACTTCCGGACTTACTGCTGGAAATGATCTCTGCACGTGTTTACATTGCAGAAGAGCGCCTTCCATCCAGACAATCTCAGCTCCCTAAACGAGTCACCCACACTCCCTCCAGCGTGCCTCGCTAGGTCCCACCCCATCCCGAGGGAGCAATACAGAGTGAAAGCAGTGGGTCACGAATCATTGCTCACTATTACTGCTCCCTGCTTACAATGACACACGACAGTTGCATTCTGGGACCTGTATTGTCCTATTTCACATCATCACTTCATATGAATTGGCTAAATAACACCACCATTCAAACGATTTTATCTAAAAAGGCAGGGCTGGGTGAATGTCTGTCTCTCGTGTGACATTGTGCTACTTGGTAGGGGGCAGTTACATCAATAAAACCATGTCGTCTAAATTATCACTTCTTTGGCAGGTCAAGGTCATGGAAGGTCTAGGTTTAGGCCTAGTCCAGGTTATGGCAGATGATGGAATTAATGGTCATATGTGATTGCATTATATGGTGTCTACAACTTGTGGTGTTGATAACTAGGGTAAGATATCCATGCTATAAGCCGTACCAAGAGCCCTTCATAAAGCAGCAGAGGTCCGCGCTACATCATACTTGTCCCTAGATAGACCAACCTACATCCAGACACAGTGGGTTGTCCATGCAGATCATTCCATGGAGGTCCTCGTTTTCAATCTAATACCGCTGAGCATGCTTGGACTTGTAGTTTCACAGTTTCTGTTTTACCCAGGGGGCCTACACAGGCCTGCATGCACAGCGGCTCAAGTTTCCCAGATCTATGCACGAAGTGCTGCTCACATCTTTTTTTTCCTTTCAATTCTGGGACTTATGGTCTTGTTTATTTCTTTTTAAAACAGGACTAAAGTCCCAGATTAAAAAAAAAACCTGGGCTTGAGAAGCACATCATGTATTGACCTGATAAACTTGGCAGCTATGTGAAATGAAAGACCAGAACTTAAAATATGGCAACCTGCCAAACTGGAGCATCTCATCTGAATGTGTCTGGCATCACCTGCAGAACGCCAGAGTCTTGAAAGTGTAAATCCCACAATTTCATGCCAGGTCCCTAGCACTCTCCACACCTTAAAAACCCCAGTAGGGCAGAAAACTGCAGTAGAAACAAGGGCTCAGCGGTAGGAACAGGCCCGGCTGGGAACCCAAAGCAGCCCTGGCAATTCTTTTGAGACCAGCCCACATTTGGTGGATAGCGAATGAGCCTGACCACTACAAGGAGGCTTTGGGATTCTCGTTCCAAGAAAATTTGGGGGAAAATGATCAAAATTGAGCATTCTACAAAACATTTTCCATTATACATTCAATTGTATTCGTTTTTAAAGCATAGTAAATGATGACCTTACAGTGCACCAGCATACGGCAATCTTTATTGGGGCTCTTCAATGATTCCCTCACTATCACCCACCAACAGTGCCTATCATCTACCCATAGCCCCTCTCTCATAGGTATTTAATTTGATTTATACCACCTCTCATACCATTGTAGGATGCAGGGGTATTTTACATCACCCACACATACAGAGACTATTAATCATATATGCCTAAACCAGTGCATATAAAATGTTACATAAGACAAAGGTGAATACAAGGTGTAGGATTCACGTCATCCATACTGGTAGACATTTTGTAAAGTGTGCTTGGTCTGGGGAAGCACAAACTCATGATTCAGGAAATAACACAGTGGTTAGGGTTGACTTTACTTATAAGAATTTATTGCTACCCGAACAAACCCTTTTTAGCAAATTCGGATATTGAAAGACTGGGGAAAAAACATAACTTTCGAGCCTAGAATACAATTTCAACTTATGAACTGCACAGTAACGAAAGTATCCTTGTGACAAAAGAGGTAAACCACTAAGCTATGCACATAAAATACTGTTCTGTGATCTGCACAGTACATGCTCTTTGCAGCAGGAATATTAACCCTCTGCACTACCACGGGGGAGTCAAAACTGCCACAAGACAAAACTCTGCTCTCTGTAAAGCAGGTACATTAATCACCAGACTTCTTGGTACTTTTATTGTTGTCTGAAAACTGTTGGATATGCAAGGAACTCTGCAATGCTTGTAAAACTGCTGCACTGCTACAAAACCAGCCCCCAGCAACAATAGTAGTGCCCCACTCTTCCAGCCTCCCGAGGAAACACCTGATGCCTGGTAAAGCCAGTCCAGCCTTGGGTAGGAACATGTGATGGATTTATTTTACCAGGTCATCATGTTCTCAATCTTGATTTTACACACCATCAGCCGTGCCAAGTTTCCCAGGTCCATGAGCCACCAGCTACTCCAGTCCAGGTTTTTTATTTGCATTCTAAGCTTTAAGAACTGTTTCGCCTAATACGAAATCAGAATTACAAGTCTCAGAAATAAAATTTAAAAAACGAAATTGAAGCACCTAGTCTTGCATGGACCTGGGAAACTTGGCATCTGCGCACTATTGTACTCTGCTCCTTTTGCAACATTGATTCAATTAAGTGAAGTAAGACTACTGTTCCCACAGTGCAACTGGTTGGTAAATAAAAGTACTTTTGGTAACTGTGTAAGGCATCTGGGTAGTCTGCTACCCGATTACCCAGTATACACCTCTTAAGTTGCCCAGTTCAACGTGTGAGTAGCTCATCAAAAATCTGTTTAATCCTTTATAAAAACAAGAACTACAATTCCCATATTGCAGATTGCCTGAACTGTATAAACTACTACTTACATATGGAGCTGTCAGACCAATGACTGACCTGTCATTGGTCTGATGCCCTATACAAACGATACATATAAACACAAGAGTTAAGTGTATACTTATCAACCTGGTTGTTGAGCCACTGCTGCAGCCTACTTGATTAGCATAGCTCCTCTCCCCACCCCTAGCCCAGCACCATTTCCTAGGTCATTAGGGGGGGCAGATGGCTCCGTTTATTTATTTATTTTATTTATTTAAGGGTTTGATTAGCGCCAGAATCGACTCAGAGGAGTATCTCTGCGCTTTTGTGGAAGCGTTACAACTGTACAGGATAGAATATGGAGTATTTTTATTAGAAGCAAAACAGACTGATTTTAACCAATTTCCTAAAAGCTAAGTGATTAGAACATTCTCTTAGAGAGAGGGGGAGTTCATGCCAGTATTTCGGTCCGAGGTATGATAGAGATTTTCCTCCTAATCTTATTCTCTTAATTCTGGGAACTGTCAGAAGATGTTGAGTGCTGGACCTCAAAGATCTCGGAGATGATAGGGGATCCGTTTCTCTGCCAAATATCCGGGGCCAAGGTTGAATAGTGCTTTGTGAATGGTACAGCAGATCTTACATTTTAACAGCTGGCGTATTGGTAGCCAGTGGAGTTTTATGAGAAGGGGACGGGAGGCAGCTGTAGGTGGCATGTTCAGAACCAGACGTGCCGCCGTGTTCTGAATCACCTGTAGTATATTGATTGACGCCTCATTAGCAGAGATCAGTAGACTATTGCAATAGTCTAGGAGACTCCATATGAGAGCTTGGGTTAATGTCTTTCTTACAGAATCTGGAAGAAGAGGAAAGACATTCCACAGTAAACCCAAAGTATTGAAGCAGGTACCAACTGTCTGGCCAACATGTTCTTTGAAAGTGAGAGCATGATCTACCCGGACTCCCAAGTTTTTACCAGAATTTTTGGGAATGGGAGGTTTACCAAGATTAATGGGCCACCAATTGGGGGACCATAACCTGGGAGCATCTCCAAAAAGTAGAAGGTCGGTCTTCCCAACATTACACTGCAGAAAATTATTCCTCATCCATTGTGATATGGTATTCATGCCCAAAGAGAAGGTCTCCTAGATGGTAGGTGTTAATTTGTCGAAGGGGAAGAGTAACTGTGTATCTTAGGCATAAGATTTCAGAATAAACCCATATTTCCTTAGAACATTAGCCAAGGGAGCCACATAGATATTGAATAGAGTAGGGCTCAAGCAGGAGCCCTGTGGGACTCCCTTGGTAAGTTCAATGGGTGCTGAACGATATGGGCCCAGATTTACTGTCTGAGTGCGACCAGATAAAAAACTTGCCATCCAATGGAAGGCAGGATCTCTTAATCCTATTTCCTTCAGCCTTCTGAGTAATATTCGATGGGAAACAGTGTCGAATGCGGCAGATAGGTCCAATAGCACCAGAATCATTGAATGTCCTTTGTCTAGGGTCATTCTGATGTTGTCTGTGACCACTAGCAAGGCTGATTCGGTGCTGATTTGGGGCCTAAAACCCGACTGGGAGGGGTGTAGGTTGCCTGACAATTCGACATGCCACAGAGACACCATTGTTCCATTCTTGGAATTTGCTTTTACATATGAGTGCATTCTGGGTGTTGCCGTATTGGTTAATTTTAATTGGACCAACACACCTGCTGACAAAGATATTTAAAAGCAAAGTCCAGGAATAGGAAAGAGGGGTGCTGGTGAAACCGGAGCCACCTGGTCTCCCCCTCTCCATCATTACTGCATGTTGGCCATTAGTAACTGGATGAACTGAAATTGCTCAAAATTAAATTCAGGAAAGACTGAGGGCATCCTAGTTAGTAATCAACCTTCCCGTTGTTTGCCATCTTGGTGACCGGAAGAACTAGCAACCTTGTCCGTTCCTGTGAACAAAGCCAACAACTTAGGAGTTGCTATGGACAACAAACTTACCTGTGGTGAGCAGGTGAACACAGTTATTTCATCCTCGTTCTACATCTTGAAGATTATTAAGACAATTCTCCCCTTTATTGCAGCAGATGCACAAAAAACGGTGGTTACAGCCTTGGGTCTATTGAAAATGGATTACTGTAATGGCTTGTATCTCAACATGCAACACTAATACATTAACACATTGCAAACCCTCCAGAACGCTGCAGCTGGACTGCTCGCAGGGATCCCCAAATGTAAATCAGCTTCACAAGCCATCCATAATTTGCACCGGCTCCCAATCAGGCAACATATTAAATGTGTACGGTTCTGTGTACAGCTTACAAGGCCCTGCATAATGCTGGTGCAGACTACCTGAGACAGAGTTCCAGGTGGTACGAGCCAGCCAGACACCTGCAGGTCTGTGGAGCGAATGCACAAGTCATCCCTAGGTTTAAACGGAACAATTGGGGTGGGCGAAGCTTCATGACTTGACCTGCCAAAGCATAGAACGAACTTCTCTCCCACATTGGAGCCATGCCCAATCTGCTATCCTTTAAGAAGGAGCTAAACACGAGGCTTTTTGTCTAATTAATTGTTTTTCTGAGTCCCCTCAATAGAACTAGCGCCGGGACACCTTGTGCGCTCTAAAAGTTTCTTTACATGACATCATACAGTGGTAGACCTTGGAAAATGGTGGCAGTGCAAGGCCAGGGCAAGCCTGTGCCAGAGTTTCAGGATGACTACCCACTATATAAATACGTTTCTTTTGGTTTAATTGTCTATAAGTGTATCTTTTGTTGATGATTTAAAAACTGCATAGATCAAACCCTCCTGGGCCTGTGGTGTGCACCCCTACTTTAGAAGAACCAAGGAAGCATTTCCAAAGCAGAATCTACTCCTTCAGGAAAGATCTCCTGGTCACCATGGACAAGCTTTTCACTAACCTACTCACTCAAAGCCCTTTGGCGTCCATGTTCTCGCACTTTTGAAGTATTTACTCAGTAGGACAAGGCGCTGGTATAGCAATCACTTCGGCTGACGACAGATGCCCCGGAGAGCGGACTGACACGACGAGGGGGCGGTAATCACCCAAAATACGCCCCGCAGAAGAGTGCTTTCCCACTGACGGGCAGGGTCTCTCCAAAGGCTTTAGAGAACAGGTGCCGCTTTGCTGCCCTATTTCAAGTGGCGCAGCTGTGCCCCACCAACAGCAGGGAGATGCCTTCGGCGGGCACCCCCTCCTCTCCCTCCCGCTCTCCATTGCCCCCCCACCCCTCTCCGGGCCCCAACACCACACCGCCCATTCTCCACATTTTCCAATGCCAGGCGTGGGCGTTGGAATGCATGTTTGTTCCCAGGCATGCCAGCCTCCCGCGCGCGCCCAACACGTCTCACAAATGTGGGGCATAAATGAGCATTGGAGGGCAGGAGGCAGCATTTCTCACTGTCCGACACTGACCACAAAGGAAGGTTTAAGGACTCGGCCGAGAGTGCAGGATATGACATATGTGTCTTTAGAGAGATTCATTGCCGTCCAGAAGGGGGTGTGACCAGTGCTTATTTTTTTTAATTTTAAATAAGGGCCAGGGCCCTTATCATGAGCACACTGCAGCTTGCACCGCCAACTGCAGCTGCCAGTGCAACCAACACAACTACTATCACACATTGTGGCAATTCAGACTAATCTCTAGTTCAGACAAACAGCTCCACCATGTGGCAGACAATCATAAGTGCCAGTGGTGACAATTTAGTGTGGATTCCAAGCACCGGAAACCACCGGCTCAAATTAAGCACTGTAGCATCACTCGTCCCCTCGCCCACACAATGGTTAGCTGGTCTGCATTACATACGGTGACCACCTTTCTACAGTTCATTACGGGCATGGTTTCCAGTACTGCGCTTCATCTGATAACCTTCTGCATTCTGAGTCTTGTTGTTTTGCTTCCATTTATCCACCTAGACTAACCTATTTGAAATCAGGGATTTGTAGTTGAAATGTTCAGGTCTGGAGAGGCGTACTTAATGGACTGTAGTCAGGTGGTCCCCCTAGTCTGAAAGGCCACTAAATGAGAGATCTATGGGGAATCGATAAATGTCTACGGAAAGGTGTATGAGGCTGAGGCGGCGCCAGTCTTATGGGCACCGGGGACTGGGACGGGGCCTGTACAGCACTGGCAGCGGTGCCCTATGTACCCCAATCATTGATGTTTTTACTAGCCCTAGGGGGTAGCAATGTTTGCATCAGGTCTGATGACACCCTTGCAAAGCCACTGCTTAGAATCATTGCAGGTGCATGAGACTCAAAATGGCGCCACCCGAGCATCAATATGGAGGATGCTGAGCTGCATTGTTGCATCCATTGAGGGAGTGTCACATATTATGCTATGTTGTAAGCGTCTACATAGCACACATATGCCACTAGTATATGCATACAGTACAGCCAAGTAGTTGAACATGTTTCAGCTACTGTGTTCTGGTTCATATTTTAAGCCTGTCTTGGTGAATTCCATGTAGCTGGGCCGCAGGCCTCCGGAGTAGGGCGACGGTAAGTGGTCACCATGTTCGATGACTGGAGTGCAAGGATGGGGGCAAAGTCTAGTTCACTGAACCCTGTATCTATGACTGGTGTGGGGTGTTCACTGGCCCCATGGCTTCAATATTTGCTTACTATGCACCTAGGCAGGTCAGGTGCCCATTCCAGGTGCCGAACAGTGCTTAATTTGAGCCAGTAGTTTCCGGTGCTCAGCACCCGCACTTAACTGTCACACTGGGGCTTGTCCCAGTCTGCCACGTGGTGGTGCTGCTAAAAATGACTATTGACTGCCGCCCAAGCCATTCTTATTGCTTTGGGGGCCTAGAGTAGGCTGAGTTGTCGCACGTGTAAGAGTGTGATGATTAGTAATTCTGTTTGTACTGTTATTGGCGGCGCTGGCAGGGGCAACGTATGGTGCAAGCTGCGGTGTCCCCCTGACGAGGGCCTCGGCACTTATTTTTGGTTTTTTTAATTTAGCACTGGTGCCAAATCCCAAAGCTGCGGAGTCCTGATTCCACCTCATGCCTCTTTCATCCACCATCAGGCACTCCTTACTCCTTTATGTCACTCCTGCAGGCTCCTTTTCATCCCAGCCTCCCCCATTCGTTGCTGTCTGTTCGTCCTTCTCTTTCTCCTTCTTCCCACTATGAGCATTTCACTCTCTTGCTTTGGGTCACAGTCTTATGAGTGCCACTAGGCCACCTGCAACCACAGGCTCAAGTTAAGCACTGCCTGCATGTGGTTTTGCCGGCTAAGTGGTTTGTCTGAGCTATGCACCAGGTGCCTTGATGTTCATTCAGCCTGCTGTGTTCTCTTTTGTTTGTGGTATGGATTTCCTTTTTCTTACTCCTCTTGAAATAC
Organism: Lissotriton helveticus; assembly: GCF_964261635.1. NCBI lineage: Eukaryota > Metazoa > Chordata > Amphibia > Caudata > Salamandridae > Lissotriton > Lissotriton helveticus. The sequence goes on along the minus strand of NC_136068.1, from coordinate 1,540,464,605 downwards.
TTTCATGGTTAATACTAGAGAGTACGAAATCTAGCAAAGTTGACATACCGGGTCAGGGACCCCGAGTGATGGTTCAGTTTGGAACACGCGGCTGCATGAATATTTGTGGAAGACATAGGAACGTCAGACCTACCTTGCTTCATGCAAAACGACTCAGTGAGATGAACACTTGCAGCTGAAGCTGACCTTATCTGATGGTTAAAAGTCTCCATCCTTCCACTGGGGGAACTGAGTACCAGGAAACTGGGTAATGGTAATACCGGTTACTCATTTCGCATAGACAAGACATAAATGCACCCCGAAGCACTACGTACAGACACATTTCCTTATGTAGGGCGTTACCTTCTATCTCTGTTGTGTGCCCACAGGTAAGGAAGCTCTGGAAGACTCCCGGGAACATTATAGGATTATTAGAGCGCGAGCTGCAAAGCCTTCCACGCACCAGGTGACGCAGGTGCTGCTATGGGACCGCGCCCCGAGGGCTGTAGGGTGTGCGTCTCTGCGCCTTATAAAATATTTACATGCAAGCAATAAAACTGAAGGGCTGTGGCGCCCGCAGGGCCGCAGCTGGACCGGTCCCCGCTCACCCCTGCTGAGGCCGCCCTTGTGCACAGGGGAGTCGGGGTCCGCGGATCCGGTGCCTGGTGCTGGGGGCTCTCTAGCCCCTGCAGGGAATAAACACACACTGGCTGCATCAGGTACAGGTGCGTCACTCTTTGGAGCAGGTGACGTGTAATAGGGGATGAGACCCCCAGGTGCGGAGCTTGGTTAGGAAGATTGGGAGGAGGGGAGGGGGAGTGTCAGATTTTCCAACAATCACGGGGGCATATAATGTTAAAATACATTATATTGTATTGTAATTGTAAATTGCATTTATATAGCGCTTACTACCCCTGACGAGGCGTCGAAGCGCTTTTTCAGCGGGTAGCACGCTACTCCGGTACCCATAGAGGATTAGCGTTGAATTAGTATAGTGAAACATGCATGTACATTTTAAGTGGTGGATAGGTTAGTCAGTTATTTGGATTTGGAATGATAGCAGAAGGATAGAGGAGGACAAAGGTTTGTATTTGTATAGCGGTTATTGACGCACGCTATTCAGGAACCCCAAAAACATTTTTCGGGTGAAATCCGATGGACACCTCAACCATATCCGACTGAAAGCACCTGTACCCAACTATTAATCACAAAATGCGTTAGGGGTGTAACCCCCAAATATCCCCTGGAGCTACGCCCCTGGAGATGCTGAGCTACAGTTCAGCCGACACTCAAAGGACCGAAGTCCAAGAGACAAGGTCAAGGGAAAAATCATGGTTTTGAAGGCTGGTTTGAGCTAGGACACATGGTGGATGCTGGAGGGTTGTGGTGATCTCAGACACATCCCTTTGTGGACCTGGTGTGAGTTTTGGGGGTCCTGGTGCACTTTAGGGGGTGCAGGGCAGAGCACCTTCCGAGCCAGTGAATGAATGGGTCAGAAAACATGCACTGCATTTACTAATGATGGCTGCTGCAATGTGTTTACAGCTGCTTTGTTGTATATTAGGTAGACGGGTGTTTACATAACATACGTTTATGTGCAAGCAAAGCATACTGTAAACTTCATAGTACTGACAGTACTGCTGTACTAGGCGCACGCAGGAGTCCTATCCGGGTTTGCAAGTATGTATACCCCATCTACAGTGGGTGATGTGCTCAAGAGCTTTCTCAGTGGTGTTCAAGTGGTAACTATGGATACTGAGATGTGCTTAAATGTCACGCTGAGGGACGGTTGCTCATAAAGGGGGCCCAACAAGCACTGGCGTTACATTTTGTGGCAAAGCAAGTATCTGCCACCTCTTGAAAGTTAGTATTTTGAGAAAGACGGCTGTTGGACCCGGCCTCGTGGCGTGGTCCTACCCCTCCCGCATGGCGGGCCCGGGACGACATCGGCCTCCGTCGACCCCCCTGAACACGAACCATCGACGAGAGCAGCCCCCCTGGCAACCCACGGCTCTCCCCCCCTGGGACCCCAGCGGACCCTGCTCGCCAACACTGCCGGTCTGGCGATCATGCCAGGCCACCATTTCCGGCCCGACTCCATCTTGGGCCCATCACGTCCCGAGCACGTGGCCGCAGCCATCCCTGGCCCCGGCCCCAGCGAAGCCCCGACATCGAGGCACCAAGATCCTCCCAGGTGGTAGAGTGGCCACTTGGCGGATCCCGGAGGAGGGGAGTTTCGATGGGCCTCCAGCCATCCCCGGACGCCTGGTGTCGATCGCCCTCCGGCCTCCCTGGGCCCTGGCTCCACCCCCATGCTGGGTGTCTGGACACCTTCATCCCGGCCCCTCGGACCCCCAGGGTCCGGACATCAAAGGACTCCAGTCCTATATCTGGGCCAGCCCTGGATTAGGACTCCAGTTGTATCTTGGAGTCGAGGCCCTGCTGACGCTGTCGCGGCCTGACCAAGCTGAACCACCTTCGAGGCCCTGCTGACGCTGTCGCGGCCTGACCGAGCTGAACCATCTTCGAGGCCCTGCTGACGCTGTCGCGGCCTGACCAAGCTGAACCATCTTCGAGGCCCTGTTGACGCTGTCGCGGCCTGACCAAGCTGAACCACCTTCGAGGCCCTGCTGACGCTGTCGCGGCCTGACCGAGCTGAACCACCTTCGAGGCCCTGCTGACGCTGTCGCGGCCTGACCAAGCTGAACCACCTTCGAGGCCCTGCTGACGCTGTCGCGGCCTGACCGAGCTGAACCATCTTCGAGGCCCTGCTGACGCTGTCACGGCCTGACCGAGCTGAACCATCTTCGAGGCCCTGCTGACGCTGTCGCGGCCTGACCAAGCTGAACCACCTTTGAGGCCCTGCCGACGCTGTCGCGGCCTGACCCCTTGAACTATCCACGCACTAGTTGGTGCCAAGACTGTCCCGCTACCCCATTATTCCCGAAACCACGACTTTATGGATCCCCCGATCCCTACCTGCTAACCTGCTAAGAACGTGCCTTCATTTCTTATATAAAGATACTTGTGAATACTCCGTCGTGTGGTGTCCGTCTGTAGTAGTGTGATTGCTCAGCTGGTACGATTGTAGGAGAGGAGCCTCGCCAAGGAGGCCTCCCTACGGCGCTCGGCCTATTCCATAGAGAGAGGTGAGTCTCGGGGCGGGCAGTCAGACATCTTCTGTCTCCCCTGGGGTCGCCTTTTCAACAACGGCTATAAGCCACATTCCTTTAGAGTACAATTTTTAACTTGATTCTTTCTACAGGTTTACATCCCGATTTTGATTGATGTCGCAAAAAATCTCCACCTGCTATATTCCTAAAATTCTGCATAGAAAGTTCACTTTGACTTATACCTTCAAAGTTTCCCTTCATTATTTATGAAAAGCCCTCTCCTTCCCTTCTACCTTCTGCACGCCTCTTTGTATATAGAATACTCTAAATCACGTCTTAATCTCTCTTTCTTTGAAACAATATCTCTGCAAACGAACAATATCCATTAATTCCACCCATCATTTGCTTCTCACATAGCCCCCTCTAATAATTACACGTTAGGGATGAATGTGCCAGACATGAACACAAGAATAATCCTAATAACCAATTGATTGACCACTAACTTTGGGTTGCCAGTAGCGTGCTACTTGCCATGAAGCACCCCAATACCTTGCCAGGGGTAGTATGTGATATATAAATGCAATTTAAATTCAACTTGTTGGACGAGAGCTCTACCCTCGTCTCTGCTGGGGTTACGTTCCACCCCAAGTTTGGTTAACGGTCCGCTTTGTCCACGGGTTGCAAATACATGGGGGATGGCCATGACAAACCAGATGTATAGACAGCCGGACATGATGTCCACTTCTAGGTGCTCAACTGAGGGTCCTCGTACCCACTTTGGGTGTTAGATTGAAGGGAAGTGGGAGCAACAAACGGGGTCTGTTCGCAGTAGAACTTTACATCAAGGAATAACATCTTACCCATAGGTCCACCAGCTTACGCTCCTGTTACCCTCCTCCTACCCATCCTGGGAAGCAAACAGAAGGGAAGTGGGAGCAACAAACAGGGTGTGTTCGCAGTAGAACTTTACATCAAGGAATAACCTTAGCCACTAGGCGCCCTGGTTTATGACCATCCATTACCATGCGGTGTGGTAGATAGAAAGGGGTGGGCACAAACCAGGTCTGGTGACAGCAAGACTTTACGCCAATAACCTTCACCCTTAGGTGCCCCAGTTTATGGCCCTCTTATAACATGCGGTGTGGTAGATAGAAGGGGGTGGGCAAAAACCAGGTAGGTTGACAGAAAGAGTTTACGCCAAGAAATAATCTTCAACCCCTAGGTGCCCCGGCTTATGGCCCTCTTACACCCCGTGTGGTAAATAAAAGGGAGGTGGGCACAAACAAACCAGCTCCTGGTGGCGGCAGGGAACAGAACGTTCAGTGGCGCTATTACCAAGGGTCAACAGTGAAGGATATTAAGGCATTGAACATAGATTCTGTTCTCCGCCTTGAGCCAGGGCCGGCTTCTCTTTGCTTCGTGTAATCCTTCAGGAGAATGGGGACAGCTCTGGATAGCACATCCGGAGCACTGACTGTCTTTAGTTTGGAGGCCTCATCTGGAACACTGTGTCCAGCTCTGGAGGCCAACCCTGGAAAACAGTTTCTAATTCTGAGCCCCGCATCGGGATTACTGTCTTCAGTTCTGAATGTAAAGCTGTCCTTCCTTCATCCGGGTACTTGTCTAGTTTGTGTGCATAGTGTGCAGTGTGGCAGGCCTCTGCAGGGGGTTTGTGTCTAGTGCCAGAGCCCACATCTGGAGATACATTGATTAGTCCTGGTGGGTATTCCCAAATTAGAGCCAGTCCTGGGAAGAGACGCCACAGTAGCTATTGACTTGAACAAGACCTTCACAGAGAGAGGCAAGGATGTAAGCACTGATGGTATGCAGTGGGTGGAATGAAGTTCAGGGGACAACAGAGAACTAGGCATGCCCATATGGAATAATAAAATCAATAATTGAGAGAAACATTGTTCAGCTGTAAAGCACTGCAGGCAAACGTTAACTCCAGAGGGAAACGGACGCGAGAGACAGTCTGTCTTGGAATGAGTGGGTTCAGACGGAACATTAGAAATATCTTTATAGCCGCAGAAAGGGAACAGCCTCCAACTGAAATGCGGTCACAGAAAGAGTAAACGAATCCACAAGGCCTGGGACAGGCACGACATGGGGAGGCAGCAGTGCACAGGAAGCTGGTGTAAAGCTGGGGATCATGCAGGCAGGCTGGAGGCAGGCAGGCAGGAAGGGAGAGGCTGGTTTGGCTTGGGGGGTCCTCCTTGGCTGGTAACGTCTTCTGTGTCTTTGCGAGAGCTACTGAACACGCGCCAGAGTTAGACAAGTAAGGAGTGGTGGGAGGGGGCGGGTTATGCATGTTGACCACAGCTGCCTCTGAAGAATCGTTGCAGAAAAAAAGGGCTGAAAGGACAAAAAATTGGATTCGGATGGAATGTCGCTGTGAGCGCGCGCCCCAGCAGGGGACGGGCAGAACACAAAATGGGGGGTTAGGTTTCAAGGCGCGGCGTTGCGCACTTCCAGCCTGCACAGCCTCCGTGCAGAATTCCACACCTCCCGCAGAAGTGACCCACGGAGGGCTGGGGAGCGTGGGCACCGGGCCAGGCGCGGCCGGCGTGCAATGCACGCCTGCTTGAAAGAGCAACACGCCCATCCCGGGGCCTGGTCGCTCTGCTGGGCGCGGAGAAGACAGATTTACAAACACGTGTGTTGAAATATTCCTAGTGTAGAATGCTTCCTATGCCTTTGATAATGACAGCCAGACGGTAAGGCGCTTTATGCACAGCTGCAGTGCAGCTTGCAGTAAAACTGCGACCCCCTGACTTCGGTGACCTTAGCTAAAGTCCCTATGTGTCGCTCCTTGTCCTAATACAGCTAGGTCACTGTGAGAGTGAGACCTTGCGGTATCTGTTAAACACAAGAAAAGCCACCATTTATTCGTTCCTTACTTCCTTTATAAGTGATTGTCCACCTCAAGTCTATCTATGGACACACACAAATTGTGACAAGAAGTCCTCACACACCACCAGCAGTCATGCTGCATCACAGGACTCCCCTCGCACTTCAAAAACCCCGTTTGATGAAGAGCGGGCCTACGCGTTGGAGGCACTTCTACCTCAATATTAAACCTGTGATATGAATGTTTCAAAACAATGTGGAGTTGGGGTATTGGGTCTCCTAGTCTCCATGCTAGTTTTTAACAGCAAGTGATATCTCACTTAAGTTAAAAGGTAGTTTCGAATTATCACATTGGATTTTAACATATTCATATCACCGGTTCAATCAATTAATCAATCAAAGCATTTGTAAAGCGCACTACATACCCGAGGCGGTCTCAAGGCGCTGGGGGAGGGGGGAGCTGCTACTGTTCGTAGAGCCAGGTCTTGAGAAGTCTCCTGAAGGTTGGAAGGTCTTCGGTCTGCAGCAGGCGGATGGGGAGGGTGTTCCATGTCTTGGCGGCGAGGTGGGAGAATGATCTGCCGCCGGCGGTCACTCTTCGGATGCAGGGGACGGTGGCAAGGGCGTGGTCTGCGGAGTGGAGCTGGCGGGTGGGGGTGTAGAGGCAGAGTCGGCTGTTGAGGACACTGGTCCGATGTGGAGTGCGTTGGTGAGGAGTTTGAAGGTTATCCTCTTGTTGACAGGGAGCCAGTGTAGGTCCCTCAGGCGGGGTGTAATGTGGCTGCGGAGAGGGACGTCGAGGATCAGGCATGCAGCGGTGTTCTGGATGCGTTGGAACCTCGGTAGAAGTGTCTCGTATAACGTCTAGGCCCGCTCTTCATCAAACGGGAGTCCTATGATGAAGCATGACACCTGGTGGTGTGTGAGGACATCCCGTCACAGTTTTTTGTGTGTCCATAGATAGGCTTGAGGTGGACAATCACTTTTAATGGAACAAATAAACATTTTCTCAGGTGACTTTTCTTGTGTTTAACATTTACGATTGGAGGCCAGCTCGCCCTAGAGACCCCATTGCCTCCTGTTCCCTACCGTGGAGAATATCCTAGGTTTGTGGTTTGGTGCCTTGTGGTATCTATCTGCTGTGCTCGGTGTATCTGGTTTGCGTGGTCACCCTTCACGAGAACGAGCCTTGTGGTGCTGGGCTCTGTACTGTGTCTCTGCACTGCTGAATCACTGTACAATAATCCACACATTACCTACCCTTTGGGTAGCTCTTGTCCCTAATTTTAGACCAGATCTAAAACACATACATTTTTATTACATAAAGATACTTCGGAATACCCTTTCAGTAATTGGCTAGTGATTCTGTCACTTACATTTTGATCTCAACAGGACACAGTATGGGGCACATTGTGGGTCCATGTGTCTGCCCACTTCAGCTATTGGTTCTTTTGCACTGACTAAAGGCATTTTTTTCTTATCATTGTATTGCACGTAGTGGTTACTACCCCGACCTTGGGCACTGAAGCACTCGCCTACATAGGCAGAAAGCAAGTTCGTATAGGGTGTGTGGTTGTAATGTGCTCTCTGTGCACACCTGCCTATACAAAAAGTGTACTTTAGTGCCAGGGCTGGTGGGTCATTGCCCTTTAGGAACATTTTTTTTTCTTTCCATTCTTTATTTTTCCTTTTTTTTTTTTTAATAGTCCTTGGGTGTTTAAAGTATGTCTTCAGGTTACAGTAATTCAAAAGAACCCTATTTTCCTGTAATATGCATTAAAACTATAAAGGTTTTTAATGCTTTTCTAAGCATCTCCGTCAGGTAGAAAACACTTGTATTATTTTGGTAAACTTCTACAAACATTACATGCAATATGGTTGCCACATTTAGACAGCTACAAGCCTTTTTGCATACAATAAAAATGAATAATAACTATTTCACCAGATTGACTGGCCAGACCTATTGTCTTTGCCATTGCTTGTTTTAATTCATGGAGGGATAATGAATCGTTGAGATTGCTAGGTTGGCCAAATAGTAGGACGCTGCAAAAAAATAAAATAAAAATATGATAGTTACTGCTATTGCTAAATTCTTGTTTTCGATGTGGTTAACTAGACGAAGACTTATCCGTCTGTAGTAACCCGCTTAATGTGGGTAGACTGCTCTGTCTTAGTAATAACTAGTTTTTTTACTCTGTTTTAAAGGAAATTTTTTTAGCTTCTGTATTTTATTGTTATGTTTTTACTGTCATATTATAAACCGCACGTCAACTGATTATTGCAAATATGCAAATTGAGATCTAACAATGCATTGGATGAGTTGTAAATGTTTTTTTTTCTACTGTAATGTACTTTTATGGTTCATTAACAAACCGAAATAAAGTTAAAATGATGATGATGATAAAAAAAAATAAAGCCATTCTCCTCTTTTGCCACATTTCCTTACACGTATTGTGGAAATTTTAAAAATCCAGGCAACGCTGAGCAACTGGCAAAGCCTCCCAATTCAGGAATCTGCCAACACCCTCAGTCAGTCCCTCAACAGATATTTAACCCTTCCCTGCTAGTGACCAGCCAGCTGGATGCTGGGCATATCCCCTTACGCACCTGCTGCCTAGGAGGAGGTTCCCTGCCCACTGGGGTCACCGCACTCCAAATACCAACCCTGGCCAAAAATGCATGAGACTTACTACAAGAAGTGGAACTGACTCTATATTTTCAAACTACAACATCAATTTTTAAATCTGCGCTTATCACTTTGCACCAATTGTGTTTTTATGGTTTTTGACAGTTTAAATTGAAGGTTATATTTGTCCAGTGGCAGAGTTCAATGTTGTATCCTCATGAGAGTGAATGGCATTATCCGCAGTGAAGTGAACCTGTCATTTGGGAATATTGAGATTCAGAGCTCTGAAAGAGCCCGCCTCAATCTTCTGGCATTACTGTCTTTAACTCCCAATCTCGGCTCAAGAAGAGTACCTGCCTGGCCCGCTTCTGGAGCCTTGCCTTCAAGATTACAGTATTCTACATTACAAAGGAATATATCAAATAGAGAAATAGCTACATTTGACAGTGCACCATCAACGTTTTATCTTCAGCTGGAGACCAGATTCAGAAGCAGTAGGGAAGGTTGCATTAATGTTTTTAGTCGTCGATGGAATTCCACGGGTTAAAGCCCAGATGAGGCAAGAGGGATCATTGCTGCTGGTCACAGCACCCCAATAAACGCAAGCCTGGTTTGTACCACTGGTGGAACTTTTCAGTGTTCCTTCCCCAATTTCCAATCCTTATTGATTAACCCTGTCAGGGCACTGTCACACGGAGGCTCTCAAAAGGTCCTGTACATGGACAGCATAGAGGATTTTAGGGTGGAAGAAAAAAACAAAATACTTTCTTTGAAGGCTTCATAGGCCTTAAGGACAACAAAGAGATGTGGACCAGCCTGACCTACTTGGTTTGGTTTGGATATGCAGCAAAACATCCAGCCTGTTCAAACAGATATCACACGAATCAGAAATGTTCTATCATATATGGAGCAACAGGCTATGAATTGTGAACATGCAGATCCACAATTTTTTGTTTCATAAGTATATCGCAGGGATCTTTGTAGGTAAGCATCCAGTGGTGTACTGGCCTCTATATAAACCTGCTGGACTTGTAAAACGTGCCAAACGTGTTACTAAAATCGCCAGGAAATAAGACACTGTCAGTCAAAGTCCTTTCACTGAAACAGACAATGCTTCTATGTCTGTTTTTTTCCTAGCAGGTGTGTGTTTACATCATTCCAGGAAAACACAAAGATGGTGTTCTACCTAGCTTAAGCCCTTCAGCCTACTTTGTGTGTGATTGAGTGACAGGGGTCTATGAAGAGGTAACTCGACCTTTGAAAGACATCTCAAAGTCAAAACTGTTGTATTAGATCACAGTTGTCCAAAGTCGGACCTGCAATGCCGATCCATGGCAGATTTTTTGCATATCCTAATTTAGATACATTTAATTTTCTTTAAAATATGGCATGGATCCGGCCCTCTAGTATTAATTTGAAGTACCCTGGTTTAGATCATGAAAACTCATTTCCAGTAGGTTCTTCCATTCTAGCTGGTAGTTGGGTTGAAGGGCATTCTAATCTAAAAGAAGTTGATCAATTGGGCGAGTCCACACTTCAGACTTTGCACTTTAAATCAATTAGTTATGTTACTAATTATGCACAAATCTATTAGCCCTTCAATACCCCACCACCCCTCCATTAGAAACTAATGATCTTCTGATTTATTGAACCTTCGGAGGTGTTACAGGCTGAAGCTGAAGGGAGTGCTTTCCCGTTTGTGGCAAAGATGATCGCCTCCTTCAGGATAGGTGGACCAGTCTAATGACCCCACTTTCTTGAAATATCTGATGGTTGACTGTAAGTGGTAGAAAGAAAGAGGATGTGATACCCATAGAAAGGAGCATACCCCAGGGTTGGAGATAGAGTTGAGAAGATGATAGTTATAAATTGATTATTTAATCCATATGGCATTCATGGGAAACCTAGTTTTTGTTGGTAGTTTGAAAGCAATTAAAGTTCTCCATAATTAGGGTTTTTGCATCAGAAATAAAGAAGAAGCTTACATTGAGGGGCTCAAAAAAGGCGGTTTAAAAACTATTCTTTTGAATGATTGCATTAACTTTGTTCTAGCCGACATGCATCTCGAACTGTGAGTTTAAGCTAGTGGCATTGTAAATGATAATGCCTATTATTTTTGTTTTTTAAAACATAAATAAAAGGCATTGTTATTTACAATGCCAATAGCGTAAACTCGCGTAAATGCGAAACCTATTGCAGTGCAAATGCTCCTTGAAGTTTAAAATTGAGCGCTGCCCCGCTTTAAGGACACCGCGCTTGGTTTCTTCTTTTTTTTTTTTTTGTTAACTTTAACACTGAGCGTGGTGTCCTTGAAGCGGCGCCGCGCTCAGTTTTAAAGTAAAAAAACAAAACAATGAGCGGTGAACCTGAAGCCGGCACCGCGCTGATTATGAAAGTAAAAAAGAAAACATGTTTTAAAAACACAGAGCGCGGTGTCCCAGAAGTGGATGCCACCCTCAGCATGAAAGTTAAATATAAATAAATAAATATAAATAAATAAGTAAACTCAGCCCGGTGTCCCTAAAGCGGCCGCAGCCAAAATAGCACCTGCCATTGTCCCCGTAAATGCCCATAAACAAAATGGTGCTGACACCCTAGATAAAGCCGACCGTGTAACGAGCCAGTCGTTATGGGCGGTAACAAATGGCGACAAGGCGGTAACAAGGAGGGACTAACAAGCCTCATAATGAATCAGAAGACAGCTTTTACCAAGGACAATGACACCAGCCAATGAAAAGTATGGGCGGAGAGTGGGCGAGGCTTACAAAGCACCCTCTACTACTGCATGTCTCGCAGAGCGAAGAGCGTATGCAAGCTGCCGCTAGGCTCGACCTAAAACAATGCCCTAACAATCTGGAATGCCTCTAGATGGGTAAAGCGTAACAGCCATAGCTGCAATGCCCCAGGCATCATGTTATTAGTAACAAGCCTCCTTAAACACCAGCTCATGAGTTCTGAAAATACACACATTTTCATCTTGAATACACACTTGAATTTTGATATACATACTTTTATTCAGCCAAGCAAAAGCTTCTAATGTATTAGGCTGGACTGTATGCAGGAGAGCTACTTACTGATAGCTGGAGCGTTACCAGTGGCTCACAAGCTACTCGTTGGATAAGCCTGATTTAGAGTCAGGGGAAGCAATGAGTTTTCAACAGCAGTGTCCCCAAAGGCTCTTTCGATGTAAACCCTTAACCTGGTGGCCAATCTACCAAAGGGCCGCCGGTATGCAAATGGCACTCACCCCACAGTTTTTAGGAGAGGGCGACCATTATTATTATTAAATTACATTCATATGGCGCAACAGCTACCCGGAAGTTTCCCGGCGCCTACGGACCCAAGCTGGAGGAAAAGAGTGAAAAGTCAAGCTTAGAGGTTGAATAGTCACGTTTTGAGACCTTTGCCGAATTTAGCATAATTGTGTTCATAACGAAGTGGGAGTGGAAGAGAATTCCATAAAGACGGAGCCAGGTAGGCAAAGGACCGGCCGCCCATATGTGTGAGTTTAATCCTAGGGACAGTAAACTTAGCCTGATTGGATGATCTAAGAAGGCGAGTGGGAATATACTGGTGAACTAAGGTACCAAGGTAATGAGGTGCTATACCAGCATTGATTCTGTGCATATAGCAGAGGGCTTTGAATTTGGACCGGTTTTCTATCTTGAGCCAATGTAGATCCCTGAGAGTCACTGTGATAGAGGCCATTCGCGGTAACTGACAAAGAAGTCTTGCCTCTGAGTTTTGAACCACTTGCAGCCTCCGAATCACATCCTTGTTAGAACCTAATACAAAACATTGCCGTAGTCCAAGCGGACACTATTAGAGCCTGAACCACAGTTTTTTGTGTTGATGGTGGCAAAATCCAAAGAATTTTTCTGAGCCATTCAGAATTAAAAAGCAAGTTGAGGCAACCTTGACTGCTTGCTGTAGCATAGATAGTTGAGCATCTATAATAATGCCAAGGTTGCGAACAGCCTGAGAAGGTTGTGGGAGAGCACCCATTTGCAGAGGCCAATGTTGTGGGCCCCAGAGAGCTTTGTTATTACCTAGAACTAAGGAGTTCTGTTTTACCTCCATTAGGCTTCAGCTTGTTGGCGTGCATCCATCCTGCTATGTTTTGTAGGCCTGTTTGAAGAGAGGATACCTTAGTGGTTTCTCTAGCTGATAGGGAAAAGATGAGCTGCGCATCGTCAGCGTATGAGTATATGATTAGTCCAGCTTCTTCTGCTAAGGTCGCCGGAGGACTGACATAAATGTTGAAAAGCAGAGGGCTGAGAATAGAGCATTGTGGAACTCCATGAGGGGAATCGTGGCATTACTAATTTTTTCCTACATGGGACCACCACAGATGTAAGGTGGTCCCGGTAAACTCACAGTGGTCCCTAGAGGTATAGAGAAATCTCTGTGCATTTCATGGCAATTGTGCTTTTTTATTCCTACAATTCCTGCTTTAGTCATGCTGTGCAGTTAGCGAGACAGCAGGCAAGTCCTCTGAGTGTTACACAGTTCCTGGGGTGGGCATGTTCACTGCCAGCAGGTCTCCATATTATGCAGGAGAGCCACATGCTTTTCTTGCCACCGGGTGGCATATGCATGGTCCTGAAAAGTACTGATAACTCTCGGTCACTGCATTCGGATATAAAGCTTTGTTGGGGCAAATCTCTTCAATCAACTCACATACTTACCTTGGAAACTTCTTTTGGGAACTCTGGTTCCATGTTTGCGCGCAATATTACTCCATTTCCGATTGCTCTCTCCATAAAAGTGAGAGGATATGTCTTTCATAATCCAATATACAAGGCCAGTGGAATTCAGCGATTCTGCGGCCACTGCCTTTTATGCATAGTTAAGGATTTGTGACATTTGTCACATAATTCATCATCTGCTGCAGAACCTGCAGATTTGAACAAAAATGGTTTTCTTTCTAGCTCATAGATCAAAAGTTACCAAAATGTGGCGATATGTGTTTGCACTTTAGAAGACCCTATGCAAATGTTAACTTGTCATCTTTCATGTTCTTTATTTATGTATTTGGTTGAAACACTGATACTAATGGAGGTGAATTTTTTGCCCCGACAGTATTACCACAAGTAAAAATTACAAAATAATGAAGTAATACTATCACAAAAAATGTGCTACATTATGCCGTATTATTCACTTTTTCTTGCTGCATAATTTATTTAACCCTGCCGCATACGTTGGTGCTTCCCTGACGCATAATTCCAGTGGCCCTGACAATATGTACTCTACTGCTGACACCATATCTGTAATGTTTTCCGATCCATTATGGCAGATCAACTTCCTTTATGTCACTTTTGGTCTGTCTTCATTCCCTGTTTCTCTCTATACAAGGAGCTGAAACCATCATTTAAATGTGTCACAAATGCTAGGTTAAGTGTGGCAGTCGTTTCTCCCTCGTGATTACATTGACTCCTTGTTTCCTGTTTTCCTGCCCTTGGGATACTGAATTTATTTTAGCTCCTGGAATTTTGCTCCAGCCGGATCCTGTTCTCTTGTACTCCAGTCTAGGGTTTATGATTGGCAGGTTCCTCTACTGGTTTTTCCTTGGATTTATCCTACCTGTCTAGAGTTTTTGTTCTGCCTCTTTGCTTTTACTTCCATTCAGTGTTCATTCTAATAGACAAATTTTGCTTCTGTGTAACATTCAGAAGTGTTAGGAAACACAGTGGCTACAGCAAGGAGCCAATTTTTACTTCTGGCAGACTCCAGGAGAGAAAGGGGTGCAATCGCTGCAGAAGGAGCAAACATGAGTTGCAAAGCGAGTGCCTAAAACAATGTGCCCACTCAGGCACCACAATGGCTACATTAAAGTCACAGAGATTCCCGCCATCTCCAGTAAGAATGCCCATTCTCAGCAGATGAATATGTGTGGTTGGTAGGAAAATTGAGGCATCCGCTCTAGTCACATGACCTAGTAACTGATTAACTGCATAATCGGACCGTGTTGGAAGAGTGATCGGATTTCTGTATTCATGCAATCTGTAGCAGAAGAGGTGTGTGAAATGCATTATTGCATAGAGGAGTGTGAATGTGTAGGTCGACTGCATGATGCTTCTCTGCTGTGTTGGTTGTGCATTCTGTGTGATGAATATAAGGTCGTAGTAGACTGGCAATGAAGACTTGCTGTGGTGAGCACGTTGAGACTGATGTTGTGCGCAAAGAGGGCGGATGAGTGAGCTGCGCCTCTCACCAGGCCGGGTCACCCCCTTGCTCCTCCTGCCGCCTCCTGCTCCAGCCTGCCTTGCCAGCCTTGCCAGCCTGCCTAGCCGCATTTCCCGCCGCCGCAGACGCCCCCCTGGTCCCACGAGCGGCCCAGCCACTGCAGAGCCGGCCGCTCGCCCGTTCCCGCCGCTGCTCGCCCAGGCCCCGCCCACCACCGGCCCATTGGACGAGCCGCTCCCGCCGCCCAGCTGACCCGCCCTCATGTCCCCCTTCTTAAGGGGACAGCTAGGAGTGCTCGGGAGTGACCGCTGCGCCTCTCACCAGGCCGGGTCACCCCCTTGCTCCTCCTGCCGCCTCCTGCTCCAGCCTGCCTTGCCAGCCTTGCCAGCCTGCCTAGCCGCATTTCCCGCCGCCGCAGACGCCCCCCTGGTCCCACGAGCGGCCCAGCCACTGCAGAGCCGGCCGTTCGCCCGTTCCCGCCGCTGCTCGCCCAGGCCCCGCCCACCACCGGCTCATTGGACGAGCCGCTCCCGCCGCCCAGCTGACCCGCCCTCACGTCCCCCTTCTTATGACGCCCCCAGACCGACCGCGCAGCGGACGCGCGCAGCGGGAGCACCGAATGAGCGCCGAAGGTGCGCCAAAGGTAAGCCCGTCTACGCCCGTCCGCGCCTGGACCGCGCCCAGCGCCAGGACCCCTGGCCCCCACCGCCGGAAGCCGACCAGACGAACCTATGACTCCACCGAACTCAACGCTCTCAACACCGGCCGAACCGCGGGATGCTACCGAGCCACACCGAGACGCACCCACGGACCCTTCAGCTGCCACTCCTGCAAGTTCACCTGCAACCGGACCCATGCCACACCAGCACCCACCAAGCCGAACTCCAGCAGCACCCACCTGAAGTGCATCCTGCTCAACACCCGCTCCGTCCACAGACACGCCGTCGAGCTTTGGAACCTGCTCGACACCACAGACCCAGACGTCGCCTTCCTCACGGAAACCTGGATGAACGCCTCCTCAGCGCCCGACATCGCCATCGCCATCCCGGACGGCTACAAGATCATCCGGAGGGACCGCGTCAACCAGACAGGAGGAGGCATCGCCATCATCCACAGGAACACCATCCGCATCACGACCAACACCGACGACACCCTCACACCCGCCGAACAACTGCACTTCCAGATCCACGTCAACCCCAAGACCACCCTCAGAGGCACCCTCATCTACAGACCCCCGGGACCACGCACACAATTCATCGAGGACATCGCCGACTTCGTCAGCCCGCTCACCCTCCCCTCAGCCGACTACATCCTCCTCGGAGACCTCAACTTCCACCTGGAGAACAACAACGACCGCAACACCACCACCCTGCTGGACAACCTCGCCAACCTCGGACTCAAGCAACTGGTGACCACCCCCACCCACTACGCCGGACACACACTCGACCCAATCTTCTCCTCCAGCAAGGACATCGCCTTCAGCCACGCCACGGGACTCCAATGGACGGACCACAGCTGCGTCCATTTCAGCTACAGAAGGACCGCGCTCCACCATCACCAGCAACAGGCTCCCCGCAGAAGCTGGAACAAGATCACTGCAGACCAGCTCACTACTTCCCTGAGCAAGAACCCTCCCACCAGCACAACGAACCCCAGCCAAGCGGCCACCAACCTCACGAAATGGATCAGCGACTGCGCAGACGACCTCGCCCCTCTGAAGACCCAGCCGAGCAGACCCGGCAGCAAGAAAGCCCCATGGTTTAACGACGAACTCAAGAGCTCCAAGAAGAACTGCAGAGCACTCGAGAAAACCTGGCGCAGAGACCCAACACCGGACAACATGACTGCCCTCAAGCTCGCCACCCGAAAACACCACCAGCTGATCCGCGCCACCAAGAAAACCGCATTCAAGGAACGACTGGACAACAACGCACACAACAGCAAGGAACTCTTCAACATCGTGAAAGAGCTCTCCAACCCCAACGCCGGAAACAACGACATCACCCCTTCGCAAGACCTCTGCAACTCCCTCGCCTCCTACTTCCACAACAAGATCGCGGACATACACAACAGCTTCAGCACTCAACCAACGCACGCCACGACCGAACCGCCGCCCCCCACCACCACCCTCCGCGCCTGGACCCCGATCAGCACCGAAGACACCATCCGCACGATGAACTCCATCCACTCCGGATCTCCGACCGACCCCTGCCCTCACCACGTCTTCAACAAGGCCGACGCTGTCATCGCACCCCACCTGCGGGACATCATCAACACCTCCTTCGACATCGCCACCTTCCCGGAGAGCTGGAAGCACGACGAACTCAGCGCTCTACTCAAGAAACCATCAGCAGACCCTACCGACCTCAAGAACTACCGCCCCATCTCGCTGCTCCCGTTCCCGGCCAAAGTCATCGAGAAGACCGTCAACAAGCAACTGGCCGCCTTCCTCGAGACGAACGGCTCCCTCGACCTCTCGCAGTCTGGCTTCCGGGCCAACCACAGCACCGAGACCGCCCTGATCGCAGCTACAGATGACATCCGAGCCCTGCTCGACAACGGAGAAACAGCGGCCCTCATCCTCCTGGACCTCTCCGCGGCCTTCGACACTGTCTGCCACCGCACCCTAGTACAGCGCCTCAGCAACGTCGGAATCCAGGAGAAGGCACTGGAGCGGATCACCTCCTTCCTCGCCGGAAGGACACAGAGAGTCCGCCTCCCCCCGTTCAGATCGGAGGCCACCGAAGTCATCTGCGGCGTTCCTCAAGGCTCCTCGCTCAGCCCAACTCTCTTCAACGTCTACAAGAGCCCCCTCGCAGCCATCGCACGCCAGCACAACCTGAACATCATCTCCTACGCAGACGACACCCAGCTGATCCTCTCCCTCACCAACGACCCCGCCACCGCCAGAGCCAACCTGCACGAAGGGATGACAGACGTAGCCAAATGGATGTCGAACAGCCGCCTGAAACTGAACTCGGACAAGACGGAAGTCCTCATCCTGGGATCCTCACCCTCCGCCTGGGACGACTCCTGGTGGCCCCCCGCCCTGGGCAGCGCACCCAAACCAACTGACCACGCACGCAACCTGGGCTTCATCCTGGACTCCTCCCTCTCCATGACCAGACAAGTCAACGCCGTCTCCTCGTCGTGCTTCAACATCCTGCGAATGCTACGCAAGATCTTCCGATGGATCCCCACCGAGACCAGGAAGACGGTCACCCAGGCCCTCGTCACCAGCCGTCTGGACTACGGCAACTCCCTCTACGCCGGTACCACCGCCAAACTCCAGAAGAGACTTCAGCGGATCCAGAACACCTCAGCACGACTCATCCTGGACATCCCCCGCTGCAGCCACATCTCCGGACACCTGAGAGACCTGCACTGGCTCCCGGTCAACAAGAGAATCACCTTCCGGCTCCTCACCCACGCACACAAAGCCCTACACAACCAAGGACCAGGATACCTCAACAGCCGCCTCAACTTCTACGCTCCCACGCGCCAGCTTCGATCGACCAGCCACGCCCTCGCCGCCGTCCCCCGCATCCGAAGAGCCACCACAGGAGGAAGGGCCTTCTCCTACCTGGCCGCCAAGACTTGGAACTCCCTTCCGACCCACCTCCGCCTGACCCAGGACCACCTCGCCTTCAGGAAGCAGCTCAAGACCTGGCTGTTCGAGCAGTAGCGGTCCCCCCCCCCCAGCGCCTTGAGACCCTCCGGGTGAGTCGTGCGCTATACAAATGTTCTGATTGATTGATTGATTGGCTTAGGGGCGGATTCAAAAACATGGTAAGAAGAAAAAAACAAAACTTTTTTTCTGTCTTTTACCTTAAAATAACTACACATAAAATAAGGCACTGCTTAAATGAAAAATAAATGCAACTAGTTTTTCAGTGGGAAATGCACTAACGTACATTTTGAAACCTCTATTAGTTAATGCACTGCAGAGGTCTGTGTCTGTAATCAGACAGTCGCAGAACTGAAACCTGGTTTCAGTGGAGAATAGTGACGTGTGTATGTTTATTGATGTAAGGTCCCAGTCTGTGACAGAAAGCACTGAGAATATGTAAGTCATTATTTTAAGCTTGCATTATGCAAAATGCACAAAAAGGTTTAAGATAGAAAAGTTCTTCCAAAATATAGATTTTAGTAATACCCAGACTGTACATAGTGCCTTTTGTTTACAATTGTCCTTCAAACACACACACCAAACAGCTCAGCTGGTAACTCCCTTCAAAACCACTCAAAAGAATAAATCTGTGTCATCAGGAAGTTTCAATTGATGCCATTAATGTAAGCCAATACCGGCTTCCAAGCACCTTTTACCTTTGCTGATCGACCAGTTGCGCAGTTCATTTAAATTTGAAAAATATGGGCACATCGCGACCCTCAGATTCCGCCCACTTCGACCACTGGTTGAGACCAACTCTTGTGTGAATACCTGTGCTGGATGTATATGAGCAGAGTACTATCATGCACTGTTTTATGTGAGTCAAACAGAGCATTAAAAAGCACTGCCATGCCGAAGGAGGCCGGTAAGCCCCGAGTTATGAGGCATCGAGTCATGTTCCCTTTACCTTTGATTGAGTGAAAGGTAGGCACAGGCGGCTTCTCCGTTAAGGCAGAGAAGTGTCGCCCCACTAATTAAAATGCCCCAGATGAAAAATAAAATGCTAATAGACATTACCATTTTATTTTTCATTGACTCTTCAAACCCCTGCTCCGAGCTGAGTCTCGGGAGGGGCGCAGCCCGCTGCTGACTGGCAATAGCAGAGAGGAGTGATCAGCTGGGCACTTTAAAGTGTGCATGTCTTTTTGGCCAGCCGTCTTGCGGAAGGCAGCCAAACATGCGATCTTTAAACCACTCAACCCACATGTCCAGCAAAGGCCTCCATTGCCCTTCGGAGTGTTGAGAGAGTCTGCTCCATCCAATCCTGGCGCTGCTCTCATGCAGGTTAACAGCATGAGAGCAGCGCCAGGATTGGTTAGGGGAGTTGGCTGGGCCCGAGAAGAGAAGGACACAGTTGGCTGGGCCTGAGGAGAGGACGACACCGGGAAAAAACGAGGACGTTCAACAAGGTGCGCGTTATTTCATTTTTTTTAAAATGTATTTTATGTGCATTATGCCCTATATCGCCAACATGCATTACATTACCGTATTCAAGTTAAAATTTTTAACTTTAAAACAATAATGTAATGCATGTCGACATGAACTTAGTTTATATCAATTTGCGCCCATTTCTCTGCGCCTCCAACTCTCCATAGCAGTCAGCTGCCACCGAAGGTAGGTGCCGCGGTGTCTTCCCTTGTTGACTGCTATGGTTGTCGCATGCCACCAATTACGCCTTCTATGGCCAGTTTCCATCCATTGGAAGTCAAAAGAGTCTGATATTTAAGAGGTCATCTGGCTGCCTGAACCACAGTCTCCAGTTACCAGGTACTGCCGTTCCTCTGTGCCCCCTTGTTCCCTGCCTGGCCTCCTCTCACTCTGCCTGTCTTCTGCGCCAATCCTCTTTCTAGCTTTGTGGTTAGTTCTCTAATTGTGATTAACGTGGACTATTTACCTATATAATTACAGTGTGAGAGGGCAGGGCTTCGGTTGTAATATCCGGTTTTAAAAAAAAGTGTGCAGTCGAAAAAGAAAAGAAAAATAAATGTTTTTCATAACAAGGTTCCTTTCTTTTAGCTCACACTGTGTGCTTTCAGCCCCCCTCCTGAATGCCCGCGCTGCAATAGAATCTGTCACTTCCGGTTAGCCACAATAGAAGGTATCCGATTGGTCCCCAAACCTGTTTTTCCACTGAGGGTTTACATTTTTTTTCTCCAATTGTTAAGAAGACAGATTTATTGAACTAAGCTCCGGTCCAGATACGCACTGGAACTGCGCCCTGCCGTGTTCACGCTGGAGTCTGCAGTGCGCCAGCACGCTGCCAGTGGAACATTTGAGCAAGGACCCCGCTTCCTGCCGCTGTCAGGCACAATGCTTTATTCTTGTTATTCCTGGCCCGGGCTGCAGATTTTGAGGGGAGCCAATTCTGTTTATCGGTCACTAATTAAATCTTCCGCCCTGCAGGGTCCCAGGCAAGAGGCCTGCCTGGCGCAATCTGTGAAAATAAATAAATCACCCGATCAGAACGACATCGGATCCGCCTGGGCGACCGCCTCGCCCTCACCCCCAACATTACCCCCCACCCCCCACACACACACCCATCCACCCGAACTATCAAAGTGTGAAGGGGCCGAGCTGGGACTGGTTTAGCACTGTTCATTTCCCCCACACTACCGTCACCACAGGAGTTCACTCACGGCTCGGTTTTTGGCATGGCTACTTGTTTTGGATGCTTTCTTTGTTTTCATCCACCCATGTGTTCAGAGCATGTTTTTAAACACTTATTGCCTCAGTGTTATTATGGCTCTAGGGCTATAAGGAAAGTTGCATTGGTAATCCGGTTATCAGACACCTGCGAGGAACCCGTCATCAACTTTGCAAAAGAAGAAATCACAGATTGATGAAACCAGGCTTATAAATCAGTTCTGGTGAAAAGCCATGTCACTCAGAAACCCTACTTTGATGGAAAAATGAATATAAAAATATTTTTAAAAACTAGACATTTACTGTAGCCCATAAAATACTGAAAATAAAATGTACTACTTGTGTTTTTTTAATCCAAATTCTGGTAAAGATAGCATTTTTTAAAGAAAAATATGCTTTAGCCTCTTACTACTGTAAAAAAAAAAGCAAACCAAAGAAACTGCAGACTGCAAGACAAAAAAACAAACACTGACAAAGTGAATAGGTCTGGCCTTTTAGTCTCGCCTACCGAAAGTATTCAGCTGTGCGCTGTCCAAGACCTTTTGTGGACAATACCAGTACTTTGTGCGGCCTTTGGATCAGCCCATTGGCTGGCATTCTTATCAATCTCATGGTCATGCTTCTTATTCAATGGCTTCCCCTCCTCTTCTTGTGTCAGTGCCTCCTTTGGAGTAGAGCCTTCCACTGCTGACATCAGGGAACTACTTTGATGTCTCACCTACAGACAGCCTTTGGTAGTCTACTGTCAAAGGGCTAATATCGCGCCAGCTTACACAGGCAAGATCCAATACTTGTGCTGGGCGCATGGGTTAGTTGGCAGTGATTCCAGTTTGTCTGTGTGCGTTTGTACCTGTACATATGTTGATGTTTGTGTGTGTTCATGGATGCTTGCTGCTGACCCACTAAAACTGATGTTGCCCAATATATCTCCTCCCTTTCCCTCTCTCTTGGACTGTCTTTCTCAAGGGCTCCCAGTAAAGCAGAGACGAGAGGGGCCTCCATGGCTGTGCCTCTGCTGCAGGTTACTTCATTGGTTCACTTATAAGTATTACTTCCTTTCTATTTTTTATTACAAAGCACACAACATACAGGCTTTGATATAATAGTGGTTTAAAAATACCAACCAATAAGACTGTTTTCTTTCCTGGTAAAGGGAATACAAATCGTTTCCAATGCAGATTCATGTGCATAACTGCCATGTGGCGCATATCGTGTGTGGCACGTCATATCCCTGGATATTTACCCAATAGCACTTTGCATTACGGAACTTGTAGTTTCACTTTTAATTTTGGAAGTATGTTTTAAAAATCCACTTATGTAAAGCACTCGAGGCTAAAAAGCCTGGGCTGCCTAAGGATGCCACACTTGGCATATACGCTTGGCATATATGGATGTGCCGCAGCCACCGTGCCTTCCTGGGCATGACTGATCGTATGCTTCTCTCTGGTGGATACAAAGTGACCTCATGCCCTTGGTTTCAATTACCATCAATGAAATAGTGTATTATCCTTGAGTGGTCTTATCCAAGTTTTGCAGGAGTAATTGATGCAGTCTGACTGTTCCAGTGCATGTTGCGCCTCATATTTATAATGTCAAAAAACAAAGCTATAAGTGCCAGTGTGGGAAGTAAACAACAGCCGGACAGCGTGTGCTACTAATGCCAGACATGTAACATCTCGAGACTAGAGAAAACATGCTGTGATTAAGCGAAGTATACAACCCCGGAAACACATGCCATTGGTTTATCTAGCATGTCCTTACATCCGAGCACTGTGCTGGTGTAGTCCCTTTCCTTTGTCAGTCAGTGTGTCACTGTAGGTAGCTCTTCAGTGCCCATATTAGATGCCAATTTGCAGTCCTATACAGGGGCGTAGCTAGAGCTTGTGGCGCCCGGGGCTATCCTTCAGAGTGCCGCCCCGCTGGGAGGGTGACTAATGTACTATGATGATTCTATATCATACCATACAAGCATTCACCACATAAACATTTGCTGTAAATTAGCACAACGTTATCAAAGAGAAATAATTATTGCATTTATTTGTGCAATATTGGTATTTGTATACTATTACTCAGCTTGTTCTGTGTCAAATATTTCAAAAAACATTACTTAAATGTAATTGTAAAGTCATTACATTCAGAGTGCTCTCAGTGAGAAGAGGAAGGGAAGTGCGAAGGTTGTGAAGGACCGGGTAAAGGTGGTGTGACTTTTTAAAGACATCACGTTAAAATCGAAACACGCCTTTACAATCAAAATATACAAGAGGTTCCAAAATTGCATCACACATAGGTCAAATCAATATATTCCTTAGTGTCCTATGGTGTGTTCGGATGGCGTAGTTCTACGTTTCGACCCCCAATGTACGCTAGAAGGGTTATTATTGCCTCATGTTGTGGCTGTTCCTTACTGGCTTCGTGTCAGGGTTCAGTCCTGGTATTAGGGTTCAGTCCTGGTATTAAAGCGCTGTTTGCAGCGCGGTTGTGGCCGTCAGTGCTCCTGGCTGCCTCGGTGCATCTGCTGGTGCCAGTAAGGAACAGAGCCCAAAATAATAAGGAGCACGTCAAGGCCCATCTCCAGACGGTAATGATGACGTCCGTCTAATGATGCTCTCCATAACACTTTCCTGATGAAGACCCTATCTATAAGGTCTCCAAAATGTGCATATATCATACCAGGCAAAATTCCTCATGTCGTGGCTGATAGTTCCAATCAACGATTAGCTGATGAATGTGGGTTGATCAACATGTGGATAACCCAACAACTAATGGCTGAGGAAAGCTGACCTTTTGAACCTCTCTCTGTGTGTAGATAGTAAATGCACTTGCCAGACCAGTAAAGATGTTTTTGCCAGACCTAAGAAGGTGAGGAGGGAGTGAAGAGTTGTGTTCAAAGGAGTCAGGGTGGAGAAGAGGATGAGGGAGAGGCAGTCATCCCAAGTTACACAATGTGAAATAAAATAAAAAAAGAAACCTGCAGGATAGAGAATACGACTGAGGGCCTAATTATGACTTTGGTGGTGTGGGAGCAGGCCGCCACTCCACCGCCAAAGTCGACCATTACCCACCTGCCAGATTACAAGTTTCCTCGTGGTCGGGCGGGCGGTGCAGCTCTAAGGCCCATATGTGAGCTTTAGAACTGCAGCACCGAGGGAGCGGCAAAGCTAGTTCCTGCACGGCATGGATGTGCAGTCCATTCAATGCAGGAACAGGGGTGCATGCACACGGGGGACACAACCAGGACCGGACTGGCCGTAGTTGGCACCGGGTGATTCCGCGGTGGAGGCCAGTTTTGGGCCCCTGGGGGCCATTTTTGTTACCGGGGTCGGCAATATCGGTCCGTGTAACAAAATCGCCTGAAACCGGCCCTAGTAAGCAGCACGGTCGCACCCACCCCCACACCTCCCTGGGCGGTAGAGCAGTTTGCCAGGGCCGGTTTCAGTTCCCTTTCTGGCCCTGGGCACAACATGTGCCCTCCTGCATGCACCCCATGAACACAGATGGTTTCCTGACAGCTCTCTGCTCAGAATCCGCTCATACAAGAATATCCAGATTGCCAAGTGGGAAGACTCACAGTGGCGACTTCATGCCTCTACCATTCTTGTGTCCAGTGCAATCCAATCCCGACAAACAGTAGTGGGGTCCCATAATGCCACCTCCAGATTAGCGGTGACTTTTTGTGAATAAAATGAGGGGCATAACTTTCAAAAGCACAGTTAATAAGAAACCCTGCAGTAAATTTATAGGACTTGCTCGATTGCGGACTTTTCTCTGTGAGAAAATGTGGTTATGCAATTATGTAAATATTTGTAAGATCCCCACTAGCCAGTGTTCAACCAATCACTGTAGCGTATAGTACATCTTCAGTTTTAATGATGTAAGGGCTTTTAGATCGAGAAAGGCAGCGATTGCCAAAGTGTGTCCCTCTTGTGCTTTTTCATGTGTCTGATGCAAGCGATACAATAAACGGGAGTAACCCCCATGACAGCGAGTGCCAACTCCTTAATCAGAAGAGGTTTGGGAGATATATATATATATATATATATATATATAAAACTTTTCCTCGTGATACATCCTGCTGCTAGCGGAACAAAGACGCGAGCATACCTCCAATGGTGCAAGTATTTTTTATTTCAGTCTTCTGCCATAACGCGTTTCTGCCGTACAAGCGGCCTTGATCACATATATATTTTTTAAGGGTGAGTAAGGGCATTGGGAGGAAAGGGAATTTTTAGGGTTATGAGGTGGGTTCCTATAGGAATTTTGAACCCAACTACAGCCCAAATTGCTGAATTGAATCTCAGAGGGACCTCAGCAGTGCAAAAAAGCATTCTTTTTTTATTTTTCCCACAAATTTGCGAAAATTGTGAATTTGCTGAAAAATAAGTGTGGTCTCCATGCTTGCTTTGTAAAGGGCCCTCCGGTGGGCCAAATCCCAGTTTCTATAAAATGGAGGGAGGTGAACAGGGTCGCCCCTGAGGCTCTTTGAGCCCCGGGGACCACCTCCGTGGGGCTTTTCAATAATATAGGAGGGAGGCCACATGGACCCCCTTTCACAGGCTCAGGTGAGTCCCGGGTGCTACTACCTCCCCGGGGCCGTACTTAAAAGAAATTGTGCAGGCAGGATGCGCATACCTCCCCTCTTCTCCCCCCGGATCCAGAGGACTACCACCTCTCTGGGGTTTGCTTTAATATAGCACGGGGGCCATGCTGATCCCCCACACCCTGGGGACCCTCACCTCTCCGAGGTTTTCTTGTTTTATAAGAAGGAGAGGGCTGCGCCCCCATCTCGTTCTTGGCCCCAGAGACCACCACCACCTACCCGGGTCAACCGGTGTAAATAGAAGGAGGCCGGCCCCCCTCCTGGATCCATACATGGCCCTGGGGAAAGTCACCCCCCAAGGTGGGCTTCTGCTATGTCTTGGGGCTCCCAACCCTGGGACATAGCTGTTTGCTTTTGCTTGGCAGGAGCTTTGACAACTCCTGCCATGCAAAGGCAAACACTCCGGTTCAGGGGACAAGAGCTGTCAACAAACTACAGCCTGGGGGAGCGGAGGCTTCATTTCTTCCCTGCCCACATACAAGCGGGCAGGTAAACGCATGAAACGATTGCTCCTGCACGGAGGGAGCTGCCCAGGAGGAGGAGAGCCGACTGGGATCATGGGAGCCTTGAAGTTCCCCCTGCAGTCCCGGGGAAAAGAGGCAAAATAAAGGTGTGAAACTAGCAGAATAAAAAGGTCAACAGTGAGCAGAAAGAGGCAGAGAAAAGGACAGCAATGAGGAGAGTCAAGATAGAGGTAACTAACTAGCAGAAAGAGGCAAAATAAAGGTCAGAAAGTGGCAGAATCAAGACCAGCAATGAGTAGACATACACAAAATAAAGGTCTACAACGATCAGAAAGGGGAAAAATAAAAGTCCTCAATGAGCAGAAAGGCAAAATAAAACGAGAAATAAGCAGAAAGAGGCCAAATACAGGTGAGAAATTTGAGGTAAGAGTCAGAAAGAAGGTCAGAAATGAGCAGAAAGAGGCAAAAAAAGAGGTCATAAACGAGCAGTAAGAGGCAAAATAATGTCCAGCAACGAGCAGAAAGAGGCAAAATATAGGTGAGAAACAAGCAAAGGGCCCTCCGTTGGGCCAAATCCCAGTTTCTAAAAAATGGAGGGAGGTGAACAGGGTCCCCCCTGAGGCTCTTTGAGCCTCGGGGACCACCTCCGTGGTGCTTTTCAATAATATGGGAGGGAGGCCACATGGACCCCCTTTCACAGGCTCAGGTGAGTCCCGGGTGCTACTACCTCCCCGGGCCGTACTTAAAAGAAATTGTGCAGGGAGGATGCGCATACCTCCCCTCTTCTCCCCCCGGATCCAGAGGACTACCACCTCTCTGGGGTTTGCTTTAATATAGCACGGGGGCCATGCTGATCCCCCACACCCTGGAGACCCTCACCTCTCCGAGGTTTTCTTGTTTTTATAAGAAGGAGAGAGCTGCGCCCCGTCTCGTTCTTGGCCCCAGAGACCACCACCTACCCGGGACAACCCGTGTAAATAGAAGGAGGCCGGCCCCCTCCTGGATCCATACATGGCCCTGGGGAAAGTCACCCCCCAAGGTGGGCTTCTGCTATGTCTTGGGGCTCCCAACCCTGGGACATAGCTGTTTGCTTTTGCTTGGCAGGAGCTTTGACAACTCCTGCCATGCAAAGGCAAACACTCCGGTTCAGGGGACAAGAGCTGTCAACAAACTACAGCCTGGGGGAGCGGAGGCTTCATCTCTTCCCTGCCCACATACAAGCGGGCAGGTAAACGCATGAAACGATTGCTCCTGCACGGAGGGAGCTGCCCAGGAGGAGGAGAGCCGACTGGGATCATGGGAGCCTTGAAGTTCCCCCCGCAGTCCCGGGGAAAAGAGGCAAAATAAAGGTGTGAAACTAGCAGAATAAAAAGGTCAACAGTGAGCAGAAAGAGGCAGAGAAAAGGACAGCAATGAGGAGAGTCAAGATAGAGGTAACTAACTAGCAGAAAGAGGCAAAATAAAGGTCAGAAAGTGGCAGAATCAAGACCAGCAATGAGTAGACATACACAAAATAAAGGTCTACAACGAGCAGAAAGGGGAAAAATAAAAGTCCCCAATCAGCAGAAAGGCAAAATAAAACGATAAATAAGCAGAAAGAGGCCAAATACAGGTGAGAAATTTGAGGTAAGAGTCAGAAAGAAGGTCAGAAATGAGCAGAAAGAGGCAAAAAAAGAGGTCATAAACGAGCAGAAAGAGGCAAAATAATGTCCAGCAACGAGCAGAAAGAGGCAAAATATAGGTGAGAAACAAGCAAAAAGAGGCAAAACAGAGGTTAGAAGCCAGCAGCAAAAAGCAAAATAAAGCTGCAAAAAGTGACAAAATAAAAGATCAGCAACGAGCATAAAGAGGCAAAATCCAGGTGAGAAATGAGCAGAAAGTGGCTGAATAAAGGTCAGAAGGGAGCAGAAAGAGGCGGAATGAAGGTCAGAAACTAGTAGGAAGAGGCAGAATAAAGGTCAGCAACAAGCAGAAAGAGGCAAAATAATGGTGAGAAAAGGGCAGAAAGAGGCTGAATAGAGGTCAGAAGGGAGCAGTAAGAGCCGGAATAAAGGTCAGAACAGAAAGAGGGAAAATAAAGGTCAGCAACAAGCAGAAAGAGGAAAAATAAAGGCGAGAGTTGAGCAGAAAGTGGCTGAATAAAAGTCAGAACGGAGCAGAAAGAGGCGGAATGAAGGTGAGAAACAAGCAGAAAGAGGCTGAATAAAGGTCAGAAAGGCCAAATATAGGTCAGCAACGAGCAGAAAGAGGAAAAATAAAGGTGAGAAACAAGCAGAAAGAGGCAAAATAAAGGTCAGCAACAAGTAGAAATAGAATAAATAAAGGTGAGAAATGAGCTGAAAGATGCTGAATAGAGGTCAGAAGGGAGCAAAAAAGCTGGAATAAAGGTCATAAAAGAACAGAAAGAGGCAAAATAAAGGTCAGAAGGGAGCAGAAAGAGGCGGAATGAAGGTGAGAAACAAGCAGAAAGAGGCTGAATAAAGGTCAGAAAGGCCAAATATAGGTCAGCAACGAGCAGAAAGAGGAAAAATAATGGTGAGAAACAAGCAGAAAGAGGCAAAATAAAGGTCAGCAACAAGTAGAAATAGAATAAATAAAGGTGAGAAATGAGCTGAAAGATGAAAGCTGAAAGATGCTGAATAGAGGTCAGTAGGGAGCAAAAAAAGCTGGAATAAAGGTCATAAATGAACAGAAAGAGGCAATATAAAGGTGAGAAACAAGCAGAAAGAGGCTGAATAAAGGTCAGAAAGGCCAAATATAGGTCAGCAATGAGCAGAATGAGGCAAAATAAAGGTGAGAAATGAGCAGAAAGAGGCAAAATAAAGGTCAGCAACAAGTACAAAGAGGCAAAATACAGGTGAGAAACGAGCAGAAAGAGGCTAAATAAAGGTGAGAGATGAGCAGAAACAGGCACAATCAGGGTCAGAAGGGAACAGAGAGTAGGAATAAAGGTGAGAAACAAGCAGAAAGAAGTCATATATAGGTAGAAACAAGCAGAAAGAAGTCATATATAGGTAAACAATGAGCAGAAAGAGGCAAAATAAGGGCGAGTAATTAGAAAGAGGCAGAATAATGGTTGGAAACTAGCAGAAAGAGGCACAATAGAGGTCAGAAACCAGCAGCAAGAGACACAATAAAGGTCAGAAAGTAGCAGCAAGAGGCAAAACAAAGGTCAGGAGGGAGCAAAAAGAGACAAATTAACATGCAAGATTATCAGAAAGAGCCAAAATAGAGGTTGGAAATGAGCATCAAGAGGCAAAATAGAGGGCAGGAGCAAGCAGAGAAGAGGTAGAAAAACAAGCAGAGGAGGCACACAGTCAAAAGCAGCAGAGGATAGTGGACTGCAAGCAAGCTCGACAGGAGGATTGTCACAGGGGGAGCTGCCATGAGGACCTGCTGTGCCCCCCTACTTTTTTTGCCAGGCACCCACTCACAGACTCTTGCACCCTCTCACAGACCCACTCAGAGACTCATGCATACATTAACGGACACAATCAGACCCTCATGAACCCAGTCATAGTTCCATTCAAGTACACATTCACCAACCCACTAAGAGACACACACAAACACACATTTACAGACCTATTCAGAGACTCACACACTCACTCACATACTCATTCACCCACTCACAGACCCACTCAGAGACTCACACACCCACTCATAAACCCACTCACAGATCCACGCAGGCACTCCTATACACCCTTACACAGCCTTGTACACACAGTCACTCACACCCACTCACAGATCCATGTAGCCACTCCCACCCCCACAAACCCACACACAGCCAATCATAAACCCATGCAGCCACTCACACACACTTACCTACCTATACAGTCACTCACACACCCACTATCAAAGGTTACAGTTAGGAAATAAAATATAAAATAAAGTTGAAATTCACTGGAAAAAAACAAAAGGTTACAGGGACGTTATAGTTAGGAAATAGAATTTTAAAAAGCGTAGAAATTCACTGAAAAAAACAGGGTACAGGGACGCTATAGTTGGGAAATAGAATTTGTTTTAAACTTTAGAAATTCACTGAAAAAGCAAAGGTTACAGGGACATTAAAGTTAGGCACAGATTTCACTCATACAAAACCAGTGAAATTCAGCAGTTATAGTTACTCGAGCTAACTATAGCTTACGCCCCCGCAATGCACTGCTTATGACCTCCCATATTACATCACTCATGTAAATTGTAAATGTGTTGGACTTGTAAAGCGCACAGCTGCCCGTAAGCGTCCCGGCGCTTGCTTAGGGAACCCGTCCTGGTATTCCCCTGTGAGAAACCCCGGCAGGGTGTCCACAAGGTGAAAGCCAGGCATCCCGCCGCGAGGGGCCGTAGTGGAGATTAAGCAAGCTATTGCCCAGAGTCGCAGAGTGTGACCCCGTGAGTTGAGTAGGCACCAGAGCGAGAATTGTCGAGTCCATGGAATTTTGAGCCCGAGACCCGCCGAGGCTGGGAATTGAACCCTGGTCCACGGTTGATCTCAGCTTCCGGGTCTGCCGCCTCTAACCACTGAGCCACACTTGGTACGTGGTCAGTGACATCACTCATGACATCATTGATAGATATCTGTATAGAACTGTATTGCATTGATATGACCTTTTTTTTTTGCAGAGTTTTATATAGCGCGAACTAGAACCGAACCGAATCAGTTATCAGAGCGCTTTACATAGCATCAGTTACGTTACATGAGGACACACTTTGCAGCACTGTTGGTTGTAAATACCTTCATGCCCCAGTCTTGAGGGTTCTGTCACTGACCGTTACCTGTACCCGTTTGATTAAGATCATCCCACCTCAAGGGATTGGAGTTCCACCTCAATGAGTTGCAGTTTTACCTCAAACTGTTGGAGTTCCACCATTAGTGAATGGACTTCCACAGAGGAGGGAGTACCTCAAATAGAAGTCCAATACATTTGGACAAATGTTTACTATATAGGGGAGGTGTTGGATTCCACCACAAGGGGTAGGAGTCCACCCTCAAGTGGTTAAAGGTCCACTGCCGTGCATTGTAATACCAACTATAGGGGTTGGAGTTCCATCTCAAAGGATTAGAGTTCGATCTCATTTGACTACAGCCACACCTCAAAGGACTGGAGCTCCACGTCAAGGGGTTAGTGTTTTATGTCAAGTGGCTAGAGTCCCACTTCAGGGCAGGAGGTCGAACACAAGGGTCTGCAGTTCCACTATGAGGGAAACTAGTCCCACTGCAAGAAGAAGGAGTTCCACAACAAGAGGTTGGAGTTCCTCCACTGATGCATGGATACTCTCCACAAATAGGATGGCGTTTCCCCAGACTGCAGACGGAGGGCCACTGCAACTGAACGTAGCTTTGCCATAGAGGAGGCGTGGGTGAGGTTTACCACATGGGCAGAGGTTTACATCAAATGTCGTCAGAATGGGAAATTGTGGTGCGCATGTCACCATGATGAAATGGGGTATCATATATTTAAGTATTTAAACCCTAATATTTGGCTACTATAATGAGTCCAGCTGAGCACTTAATTTAAAATCTTTTGCATAGAGTCTGTCATTTTCACTGCTGCATAGCTACTCCCAGAGAAGCCGTCTAGGAGGGAACAAAGTTTGAACAGCAGGCACGTGCAAACGTCCATGTTTACCAATAGATGGCTGGAGTTGGGGTAGGAAATGTTGTTGTTTAAGTGGTAATTACTTGCTATTTCTGGGCCTAATTACTTTTCTCCTTCTCTTACTGTGGGCAGGGTGCTAGAGGGTGTAGATCAGCTGTGATAAGTTAATTCGTTCACATTCTACCATTTGTACTTTTGCTTATTCACATTAGAAATGCAGAACTAAAAGTTCCAGGGTGCAAGCCAAATACAGGGGGGGCTAGATTGGCTTCTTGAAACTGACACAAGACAATAAAAGAACACTTCTAAAGACTAAAGAAGGAAGAATTCGACAAATCGATGCAATGTAGATATTGAAATAGTACCGTCTCCCTGAGCTGGAAGGAAGTCTCCTTGGTTTGCTAACAGTCCCAAGGTACTATCGTGACCTTAAATCGCCCTGAAATTGATACAATTGCATCATCTCTCCGGGAAAATAAGATTAACATGATCCTCAACCCTCCCGGAAATGGTTAATACCACACCAAATCTCACTGTAACTGATATACACGGAGAGTTAGTCATATAAACCATTACCCACTCGCTTTCAAAACATGAGATAGTAAAGTGTTATGGTAAGGGGGTGTACGATAAGCTGTCAGGGAGTCTGTTTTGTATGCTGCACATTTTATCACAAGTGTGAAGGGGAAACGTGCGACTTTCGTCATTAAAATAGTAGGAAGCGCACGAGTCCCTGAAGCCATGAGTTTTGGTAAGATAGTTATCCGAGAGGTCTGGGTAAAGGACTGCTCCCTCCCTCCCTCCCAGCCTGCCCTGGTGCGTCTACCGCATAAACACCTCCCGGGAGTTCACATTGCTACTGCAGAGCTGGGATTAAAAGTGCCGCACCTTTTATTCAAAATAGTACCACATTATCAGAGTAACACCGGATACAGGAATAATTCTTGAAGGGAACTGGATTTCGGCTCTGCAGAGATTTATAGAGACACTCGATTTAACACTTTCTAAACATATACACGCATCTCGCCCCCACCAACTTTCAATTCGCACCCCCCTGCAGCAGAAAGTGCTGTTGGTTGAGAGTCCACAGCTGCTCATTACGACCCCCACTCCTTCCACTACACCACATGGCGCTGCTTTACTGCAGCCCTTCCCGTTTATCATAGCTTCACGCTAAAGTAAGGGTCTGGGAGGACGTGGGACTCTGGGAAAGCCATCAACCCTTCTCTCCGCCACTGTAAGTCTTGCCATGGGAGCGGGGGCTTCGCTTCCCTGTCTCACTGCCCCATTACCTTAAGCTAATGCATAATAAAGGCCAGATGAGCGGCTTTGAGGTTTATGGCCAAGGAATTAAAGGCTGCGCATCTCACGCCTGCATGCGTGACACGGCACTAGGCTGGGTCGTCTCACCCTTCCATCAGGCCAATACATCTGCAGGTCTGTTTCTGTTTTCCAAGAATGTTACCCCGAGGTAGCTTAAGGGATCTATGGTACAATCAGACGTCGCATCTTGAAATTTAAAGAGGTTTATGAGCAGCGACCATCACTCAGTGGCGCAGAGTTTTCAAATCTGCAACTGCACGGCAATAAATCTGCAAAATCTGCATTTCCATTTACAGTCACTATCAGAATATTCACTTCATGGTCGAAGGGTGTGGGGGGGGGGGGTATTCTGCTAATAATATTTCTGGTAGAGGTCATTCTACAAACTCCGGTTTCAGTAGGTGAAGGGGGCACACATTTTGAAAACGTCACACAACTAAAGCTTCTCGTGATCAGGAGTCTCCCTAAGTTCCAGCACGCGGTCATCGCCCCAGTCCTCAAGCAGCCTGCCATTTCATATTCAGGGCGACAAATTGTCGCGTCCACTGCATGGTGACATTTCGAATGTTGGAGGCATCCTACAGAGGAGGGTACAAAGTGCTTCAACACCTTGTTAGGGGTAATAGGCACTACATAAACACCAGTACTAATACCAGAGACCCAGAGTCCTTTGCAAAGTTCTAACAAATCTCCGCTGGGCTGGAAGTGGGCCTCCGTGTTCTCAGCAGAGGAGCGACTGCCGTGGAAGGGCTGCTCATTGCCAGCGTAAGGATGCACCTGCGCCCTAAGCCATGGCCGTCTTCACCTTTCTGTGATTTTCACTGTAAATGACCAGGAGCCCTCCACATCCTCCAATCATCAACAGGCTTTGAAGGTGATGCTCTAAATGTAGAGTTCTTACTTTACAAATGCAAATATCAGATGAAAATAGCCATAGACTGGCCCCTTACCTTCCTCTTCAGCTACCTACAGGACCAAACCTGCCCTGTATCTTGGCATAAGAATGGCAGGGGCCTCAACAGGTTGAAGAGTCCCTTCTTCTGGTCAATGACAACCACTTCGTGTGAACACCTCAACGACTGAGGCACGACGTATGAGCTTTCTGCCTCCAGGACCCCTCCATTCACTGGGTTTGCAGCACTAGGCCAAGTCCATTCTTCCTGAAAGCAGACCCTGGGAGACCTTTGATACAACTCGTTCTATGAGATCTTAATAAATGTGGACGTCAAGTCCGCTTCCAACAAATGAAAGCCTTTGTGCGGCACTTCCGTCACCTACAGATTCAAAATAGGATTAGGCAGATCAAAGCCCTGCATTATTACAGTGCGTAGAGAGACATGGGGTCCTACGCCCGTTTGGCAAAAAAAAGCAAGACACATCTCCCAAGTTTTCAAATCTCTGTATTGGTTGCCAACATAACACTTCACAAAATGAGAGATTCTTTGTCACACCCACTAAGCCGCCCATGAACACAACTACCAGGCTACTCTTATCCAACCGACCACACACCCAAGATTGGCCTACCAAAACCTGCTAGACACCTGCTGAATGAAATGCAAGCCCTCTTCACCAGGCTCCTCGCTTTGGAAATCCTATCTGCCTCTACTGCCTCTACTGCCTCTTAAACCACACCATGTGAAAGTCGCGGGAGGTTTAAGGTATGCTTGTTCCTATCACACAAAGGCTGGTGAATTACTTTATAGAAACTCCTTCCCGATGTTCATCCCCACCTTCTTAGCTATTCTTTATACCTCCATTTATTCTATGGACTCTCTGTGACTTAAAAAACATGTGCCCGTTGGCAAATTATTTCCAGGTAACCCCTAAACGTTGTCAAGCTAGCTAAGGAGGGTTTGCTTTTTTAGAGGATTTCATGTTTTCTTCCTGTGTTGCATTTCTTTCTCTGAGTTTGGCTATAATGTACTTTATTATATTGTAGTGGCTTCCAGAGATGGTTCGTTTTTCTGTCAGATACAGTGGTGCGTTTTCACAGATTTATGAGTGAAGCCAGTGGGAGTTATGTTGTTGAACTTGTTTAATCTTTCGCTAAGTCGACCAGTAGCATACAGGCCACTCTTCCGTGGAGGTAATGTGGAACTGGGAACTCACGCAAGTGAAACCTTGAAACCATTCATGTAACCTTCAGCAAAACATTTCCTAGACTTCGTGAAACCTACCTGATGGGTTCGGAAGGCCTCATTCATTTAACAGGCTATAGACACCTTCGTTACAATGCCACATTATATAATCAGCATTTTAACTGCCCTGTTAATGCAGCCACGTGTACAATAAATACTTATTTGTACTAATCGCACTGGCACAACATTAACCTACATTTATTCAGATAACCTGTGTTACAATGTGCTCGGTCGGTCCTAAGCCTCACACCACCTCCCGTGAGTAAGGTCTGGACTGCTTGAGCACCGCTACCACTGGAGAGTCAAAGGCGCTGCGGAGTATTGTCTAATCCTTGCAGTCATAGCACCACAATCCTGGATCAGTAAACACCTATACAACTGCTGGGTGCCCCATACAACCTGTAGGACCTGTAAAAGAATCAGGACAGAGGTAGGCGGAGAATCCTTGTAATGTGGGGTCATGGACTCTGAGGCGGGAAACAGGAATGTTTTTCAGGGTTTACGGCTGATGTGCAGAGGATGGATAGAGATCCACTTGGATTAGAAGGAGGGGGTCATCACTACCGATGATGGTGACGGAAGCATCCAAGACTTATAGTTTGGTGGATGCAGAATCTCCACCAAAAAGCGGGGATGTCTCGTCTGTCCTATTTAGATCGTATAGGGTTTAGATGGCACAGACATAACACCTGACACTTTTTGGTAGCTGTTCCACATTCGCCAAACTCTACATCAGGCCCTTAGTTAGTTCATGGTCTGGGATTCAAATACTAGGGCCCGGAATACGAGTTGCTCGGGACTTTACAACCCTGTTTCCATAGGGTTTGGAACTCTAAGGTGCGTGTTATTTACTGCATCTGGTAATTACCCGGTGCCGGAATCTAACAGTTGAAAATTGTACGGTATTTTACTGTACCAAGGTGATTTTGGTGCAGTATGCACCCAAATCCACGTGTTAGTCCCTAAAAACGTATAACAGGTGCTATTTATCAAACCCAATAAATGTACGGGGCAATTAATAGACTAAGAACAACAATTGGTCCTGATGCACCCGTTTAAAACACCCAAAGAGGCAAACAACTCTAGAAATCTATTCAATGAGTCATCAGAAAGGTGAACACCCTTCAGCAATACACCAGAGAGAAAGACAAAAACACAACTGAATTCTAAAAACAAAATCTTTTTATATAGTCATTGTAGAATAAGCATAATCAATAAAGCATATGGCAAGAGACTGTTGTCCAAATAGAAGGTGCAGAAAAAGTGCTCATGTGCAAAGTGAATGAAGGAAAAAAAGGGAAATCAGAAAGGAAACAATTGAAAATCAAAGTAGCATAATTAATACATAAACAACACTGGTTGAAATGTTTCTTAAGATAACTAAACCAATGTTCACTTCTGAGCCCCATTTACAACACCGTTGTTGTATATTATTCTATGTTCATTTTACCGAATGATGCCGCTTGTTATAGAATACATCATCGAACTTCCGAAAGGACCAGCATAATGTATTATAGGCCATGGAATAAGGGAATTCGACGTTTTGATCCGTCTTAGGCGTTGAGGGTAGTTTAACACCTTTGCAATCGTAGTTGGTGCCTGAAAAGGCAAGGGCAATCCAATAAATTGGTGATCCGTAATATGGGAATGGACTGAATCCGTACACAAATTACGATGAAAAAGCGGTCACCGCTTTAAAGTGGAGTAATGTAGCTCCCTTAACGGCTTCAAAAGATGCAGCAAAGTAATATTCTTTAGACCCCAACCAGAGTATACCAAACCACAGTATTACCAGAGCAGTACTGCACCAGCATATACTCAACCAGAGTATTACTGCACTAGAGTATGCCAAAACCACATTAATACTATGGACAGACGAATCGCAATACTGCAGTATTATCACCAGAATACTGCACCAGAGGGTGCCAAATCCACATTATTACCAAAGGAATACTGCACCAGAGGGTGCCAAATTCATGGTACCACGGGATCCTTAAAAAACTGCAGCACAGAGTGTCAAATTCTGAGCATTACTACAGGAATACTGCACTTCTGTTAGCAATACCATTAACAAAGGAATGCTACTTTATAGTTTGCCAAATCCACTCAAGTACTAGAAGAATGATGTACTACAATGTATAAAATAAACAATATTGGAGACGGGATACTGCACCAAAGAGTACAAAACCCAAAGGGCTACCACAAATATGTGCTAATGTACTGTGAAAAATCACTGACATTACTATAGATAGGTGTGTTGCACTTTATTGAGGCAAATGTAAAAACGTTTCCAAATAAATACTGCGCTGTAATGCGCCAACGTCACACCCTATCAAAGGAATGCAGTGCCGCACTATGGTTCTGTATGGATTGTGTGCCTCAGTTTCCCATATCTAGAGCATCACTGCAGGAACACTAGTACCAGGGCGGGCTAAACCAGGGCAGTGTTATGGAAATACTGCAGTAGAGTGTCAACTCGAAAGCACTGGTACAAGAATGATGCAAAGGGTTACATCATGAGTACTGCACGGTGCCATTCCACATTACAGTAAGAATACTGCATTACAGGATGGTAACTCAGAAAACAAAAATATAATGATTGCACTGCATTGTGCCAAAGGCACCACATTATTAGCTGGTGTCCTAGAGTATTCTAAATAAAACATCACAACCAGGTCTTTTAAGTGGGATGTACAAAGTGGGTGGGATCCCGAAAATGGGCATGGCCTATATAATTATTATTATATAATTAAGGGTGTGGCTAAAAATGTACACTAAAGCTCTGTGCTTCACACAGAGTGCGACTCAACTGGTATTTTATGTCTGTGAACGCAAAAAATGCTTTCCCCAATGTATCAAACCCTATTTTGCGATTCAGTAACCTTCTACCGATTCGGTATTTGGAAGGGGCGTGTTTAGGACAACCTACCTCATTAATATTCATGAGGTGGTTCATTTGCGACCCATTAGGATTCACAGAAAGTGTTGAACACTTTATACATGCCGTTTTGCAATTTCCCAATTGCGAATTGAAAGCCTTCACAATTAAGGAATCACAAAATGCTTTCTTAATATATATGTCCCTTAAGCCCTTTTTCTCTCCACATTTTTCTGAAATCCTCCATTGGCATATCTCACACCTCATCTCCTTCCTCTTCAGCACCCTTTTTTTCACTCTCTGCAGCCTGTACTTTCTTGCATCTCCTTCACGTCACCACCCCAAACACACAACACACCCACTCGCCTGCAAGCACTACATTTCCCTTTGACTGTGCCGTGTCAATATTTTGACAACTGTTTACCCCCTCACATCAATGTGCATAGAATCATAATATGGGCACATTGCTCGGTGTGCTTTGCAGAGGCCAAGGATTGGATGCTCATGTATTCTGAACACCTTTCTGACCCCCTAACAGGCACCGAGAGGACTCGCCCTGCCTCCAGCCACAGCTCTACAGCTCTCACTTGTGCCCTTTTAAACATGTAGAGGTTCAACTCAGTTCAAAGGAGCACTGCACAAGAGTGATACAGTGCACGATGAAACATACAGTAACACAAAATCCTGGAAAAAGCAAACCCCCTTAGGGAATGCAAGGTTGAGCAAACCATGTGAAATATGGACAGGAATTAAATGGATTACCTTAACGTTTCTTACATTAAGAAATTGATCAGTGTTTGAGCCTGTGGAG
This sequence comes from Lissotriton helveticus, assembly GCF_964261635.1. Lineage (NCBI taxonomy): Eukaryota > Metazoa > Chordata > Amphibia > Caudata > Salamandridae > Lissotriton > Lissotriton helveticus. The sequence goes on along the minus strand of NC_136068.1, from coordinate 1,540,425,730 downwards.
TTATGGACATAAATATAGGGACTGAGAAGCACCCATTTCAATGTCCATTTTTAGTTACTACCAGGTCTGCGGCCTGGAGGGACCCGGGTCCCTTAAAGCACTGGTCACACCACAGAGTTACTGCACTATTCTGGAGAATAATGCTGCAGCACTAATCTGGGCCAAATCTGGAGTGCTGCCGAAACTCTGCACATGCCAAATCCTCAGATTTCGGCAGTAAATACCCCATCATTCTTTGCTGGATCTAAAATACTATTGGGGGATGGGCGTGGTCGTGGGGTTGGGGAGTGGATATTACTATGCCACGCAGCACGGCGTCTCCTCAGCCCTCTGCTTCACCTCGCTCCTCTCAATGCCCCTCCCACGAGTCTCTCCCTCTGATTGAGAGATCAGGTTCCCTCACTCACCAGACCCAGAGATATTCCTCGGTCCCACAGTGGAATTCGAGGTCTCCCAGGCTGGAGTCAGCTGCTGCCAGCACCCCCTGTACATGTCTCCATCCTCGCCCACCTCTGGGCAGCCCTTGCTATGAGCCCAGGGCGCCGGAAGGACACAGGAAGGTCCTAGAAACCCTCCTCCCCTAGCCACACTGCCCCAGAGGGCAGAGGTGGGGGCAGGATGAGGCGTGCAAGCTGTGGCCAGCTGTGTGCAGCTGCTGTCACGCCATCACTCCTGTCTCCTGCTGCCTTCACTCTATTAAAAGCAAGAAGTCTGGTTCTCTGATCATTTAAGAACTCTTAAACAAGGAGCCAGGAAATTAGAAAAAAGGTGGAGAATTTCCCATCTCCCTGAGGATAAGGAAAAATACTGGGGTGCACTATCCTCTTACCACAAAGCAATACGTTGTGCACGGAAAGCACACATTGCTACCCAAATACAGGAGGCTGGGAACTCCCCTAGAATTCTTTTTCAGATATTACAGACATTTGCTAAACCATCAGCATGTGAAGCCCCTGACATGTCATCTCAAAAGCTGTGTGACGAAATCTCCTGTTTTTTTAATAACAAAATCGATAACATTTATGCTAAAATACTATGTACAAATCAGGCCTCATCTATCAACATGACACCCTTCCCCAATCTTATAGATTCTATATTGGACCTACAACCCCTGGACAGCTTTCCCCTTATTTCACTTCAAGAAACCTCTATCCTCATAAAACGGATTAAAAGTGGAAGTCCAGAGGATGTCATCCTTGCTAGATTAATGCCCACTTTGAAGGAACACTTAAGCCCACTGATCACAGAATTAGTAAATCTGTCACTCACCTCAGGTACTGTCCCCAAGGAATGGAAGCGAGCACTCGTCAGACCCAAAAGGAAAAACACCGCCTTACCTTGGTCTGACTTGACTAACTTAAGACCCATTTCTCTGCTACCGTTCTTGGGGAAAGTTATAGAAAAACATGTCAACCGTCACCTGTCCATATACATTGAACAAGTACAAGCCCTAGATGAATCCCAATCAGGATTCCGCCCCAAATACAGTACAGAATCCACCTTGCTGTCTGTTACTGATGATCTCCACGCTTACCAGGACAAGGGCCTCTCAGTCATCTTGGTTCTATTAGATCTATCGGCAGCGTTCGACACCGTGTCTCATTCCATCTTGACTCAACGGTTGTCGAACGCTGGCCTTAAGAACAAAGCCCTTGAATGGTTAAAGAGTTTCTTAGCAGATCGCACCCAGAGAGTCACCATGGGTGCATATCGCTCGACGGAAATTGAGATTTCCAAGGGGGTGCCACAGGGCTCATGTCTGAGCCCCACGCTCTTTAATATCTATGTGGCACCCCTGGCAGGAGTGCTGCGTAGATACGGCTTTGTCCCCGTATCTTACGCAGATGATACACAGCTCCTGTTCCCCTTCAAAACTCTTTCCGCTGAGGTTAAAAACTCTTTCTCGTCTGGTATGAAAGAAGTGGCAAACTGGATGTCCAACAACTATCTCCAATGCAACGTCAGCAAAACGGAAATCATGTTATTTGGGGAAGCCAAGATACTTTGGACTCCGGATTGGTGGCCATCTGAGCTAGGAGCAGTCCCTGAACCTAAAGAGGTCGTGAAGAATTTGGGTATTCGATTTGATCACGACCTGTCACTAAAACAACATATCAGCTACATCTCAGGGATATGCTTCCATACCATTGGCTTGCTCCGCAAAATCTTTCCACTCCTACCTAATTCAATAAGAAAAACTCTCGTTCAAGCACTTATTCTGAGTCGGATCGATTATTGCAACGGTCTGCTACTCTCTGTCAACGAAGGAGGGTTAGATAAACTACAGGTTATTCAGAACACGGCAGCTCGCCTTGTTCTGAATGCCCCCCCGAGAACTGCCTCTAAACCCCTCCTTGAACAATTGCACTGGCTCCCAGTCAGACAAAGGGCAAAATTTAAAATATGCTGCCTAATTCATAAGTGTTTGAATGGACAAGGACCCGTCTATCTTGAAAGGAGATTTATCCCCTATGTTCCAGTACGATCTCTCAGATCAAGCAACAATCTCCTCCTCGTGGTCCCCCATGTCAAAAGAGCCAGACATGGAGGTAGAGCCCTGTCCACAATGGGTCCAAAGATGTGGAACAAATTACCTTTGGCTCTAAGATTATGCAAAGAGCACCTTACTTTCCGCAAACAGTTAAAAACTATCTTGTTCAAAAATGAAATTTAAACCCCATCCCTCTGTATATCTGCTGTTTTACCGGTCATAGAGCGCAGAGATACTCCTGGCGGAGTGATTCAAGCGCTATATAAACTCACAAATAAAATAATAAATAAATTACCCCTGTTTCCGATTGCCCTCACTCCATTACCCGCCTCCTACTGCCCTCACTCAGTTATCCAAATCTCCTACTGCCCTCCCTTTATTATCTGCCTCCTACTGCCCTCACTCCATTACCCGCCTCCTACTGCCCTCACTCCATTATCCGCCTCCTGCTGTCCTCACTCCATTACCCGCCTCCTACTGCCCTCACTCCATTACCCGCCTCCTACTGCCCTCACTCAGTTATCCAAATCTCCTACTGCCCTCCCTTTATTATCTGCCTCCTACTGCCCTCACTCCATTACCCGCCTCCTACTGCCCTCACTCCATTATCCGCCTCCTGCTGTCCTCACTCCATTACCCGCCTCCTACTGCCCTCACTCCATTACCCGCCTCCTACTGCCCTCACTCCATTACCCCCTACCACACTCACTCCATTTCCTGTGTCTCCTACGGCTCGCTTCTACCACGTCTCATCTTTCATTGCCTTCACTTATTTTTCCTGTCCCTAATATTCTCACTCCATTTCTCCTCATTCTGCTGCTCCTTCTATTCTCACTCCATCACTTGTTTCCTTCTGCTCGCACTCCAGTTCTCGATTTTGACTCTTTTCTCCTGTCTCTGTTGCTCTCATTTCTTTTCCTCTTCTTATTCCACTCGCACTCCATTTCTCCTGATTCTGCTGCTTAAACCAATATTCTACTTCTAGTGCCCCCCCTCTCACACCTGATTTCTATTGCAATGCTCTAACTCCATGTCTCCTGTGTCTGCTGCCCTCATCTCTACTTTTCTCACTTCGTTTCCAGTCTCCTACTAGTGTCACTCACTTTTTGCTGCCTCTACTGCCCATGCTCCATTTGTAGGTGTCTGTTTGCAAACGACCTTTTGTGGATCATACCAAAAACGTACAGTGCACTTAGAACCCGCCCACTGCTTACCATTGGTTGGCTTTATTGTCTCTCATTTGTTAGCTTCTTATCCAATGGTTTGCCTTCCTCTTCTTGTGTTTGTTCCTCCCCGGAACATAGTCTCTTTACCATCCCAATGATTGGCTGAAGTGTATCCTTCCACTGGTCACTATTTAGGGAGCTTTACTTCTTGGTTAAGTACTCCACGAGAGTTCACCTAGTGTACTTCCATCCCTGGCAAATAGCCAGCCCTCACATTCTGTATTGCTCCCTCTCTCATGTGCTTCTCCCCCACACCTATGTTGTTGCTCTCTCCCTCGAGCACTGCTTTCAGCCGCGGCCTGTGCAGGTAAGAGCAGGGGGTGGGGGGGGGGGGGGGGGGGGGGGATTTCGACAGACGACAGCGAGGGAAAATTAATTATTTATTTCAGTTTTTACTCTTTGCCGTACGTCGAAATCCCCCCACCCGGCCCACCGCCCTTACCGGCACGAGCCGTGGCTGCCTGCTTTCTCCCTCCTCCCCTTACCCAGCTTTATTTTTAATTTATCCACCCACTCCCTCCTGCTTTCCAAAATATATATATATTTTAAATCCAATTGTATAGCACTCCTTAACCCCCCTTGACGTCGAGAAAGAATGCACAAACTCCTCTTGCTTGTGCGATTATTATTTATTTCCCCTCACATTTCAGTCATGACGCGTTTCGGACGGTAAAATGACCTTGATCACACGCAGAAAAGCTTGAGGTGACACAATATAAATGTTTTTTGTATGTGTATCACGTGAACCCAATTTTATATAATTATTTTTTGGGGGGGAAGGAGAGCCCGTCTGCAAATTGCTCAAATCCCCTCCCTTAAAGAAGCGCTTTTTATGAACGTCCATACAACTAGGGCGGTCCTGGGAGATTCGGGGTTAGCATGGCAAAGGAAGCTCCTTAAATATCTGGGTCTACATTTCGGGAGGGACCTCAGAGACACCCTAGAAAACAATGAGACTGCCACCCTAAAAAAGATCAAGGACAAACTGACAGCCTGGTCACCCAAATACATAAGCTGGTGGGGAAGGGTGGAATCCATCAAGATGATGATAACACCACTAATCAACTACCTGGTAGGAATGCTTCCGCTTACACTCACAACAGACTTCCACAAACAACTAGACGCCATGATTAAGAAATTCATATGGAAGGATAAAAAGCCTAAGATAAGCCTGCACAAACTAAGACTAAGCAAAAACCTAGGCGGACTCAACATAACTAACTTCAAGATATTCCAAACCGCATGCTTAGCCAGACAAGGGGCCCATCGGCTAGCCCCTGAGGAGGAATATACACCAGTATGGTTAGAACTAGAGAGAGCCATGCTAGGAGGCCTGGACCCCATAGCATTGCTTACGGCGAAAAAACATCCAGAGGCTGACAATACCATCCTTAAAAACACTAAGGCAGCCCTATTAAAAGTAGACAAAAAAATGAACCAGAGCATATATTACACGAAATGGGAGTCCATATGGTACAACCCCAAAGTTAACAACAAGGGGAAGCCCCTAGCCAACACCACCTGGTCTGGGAAGGGCATATCCACCCCCCAACAGCTGGAAAAGAACAATACACCCCTGACCTTCGAAGTTTTAAAAAGCATCCACAACCTAACGTAGGTAGACTTCTATGTGTTCCTCAAAATCAAAGCTGCCATCACGAAAGCCAAACTGAACAAGAATACACCCTCAATCATACAATACATGAGGAACCTGAACAAGCTGGGCCACCACGCCTCCCACCTATACAAACTATTAAGTCCGACAACGTCAAAACTCAACAACAAAACAATAGGATTCTGGGAAGAGCTCCTAGGCAGACAACTAAACGAGAGGGGAAAAAGGCGCTTGTGACTGTCCACGTCCCAAAACAAAATATCACCCCAAGTTACAGACAAAGTACTGGCTGATACACAAAGCTTACTGGATGCCAGCCAGACTCGCAGAGGTAGGGGTCAGAGAAACGGACACCTGCTGGAACTGCAAGAGAGAGAGGGGAGACCTTGCTCACCTAATCTTCCACTGCACCCGAGTCAGAACCTTTTGGGCCAGAATCACAGATTTTATCACAAAGGTAGTAGGGAGGGACATACAGCCAGGCTTTGTAGGACTAGCGACGGCCTTTATGGCCCCAAAAGAGGAAGGCGACCTGATAGACCTCCTCCTCACGACAGCAGCCAAAACGATATTAGCTAACTGGAAAAACACAGGGAAAGCCACGTTCAAGGGCTGGGTTAACTGGATTACCTTCCTGAGGGGGCAGACAACATAGCAGCAACACACGCCCCCAACCACACAGCGAGAGGCGAAATGTGGACACCCCTAGACAGACACCTGGGAATGTACGAACGCCCGTGAGACAACCTGTCTCTATCTCCACCTCTTTCCTTTCCTTTCACCCTCTTCTCTTCATCTCTTTATTTCCTGGTACAAGGGTGCAACAAGATTCAACAGCATGCATATACAATCGATCGAGTGATATACGCCCACCATGTAGCCCGCCTACCCGTTGTAACCCCTACGGAGCCCGCAAGGCAACGCTACCACTGTATATATGAAAAATTTGCTAATAAAAACTGTTGAAATAAAAAAAAAAGAAATTTCATTTTTTTTAAATGTACCGATCCAGGTTGGATCAGATAAGAACATAAAAATGAAACCCATGTTATTCCATGGGCTCGCAAATGCGTGATGCCATAAGCGCACATCTATGAAATGACGTGGCCAGATCATTGAGACTTTTTTTCATGGTTTGTTTTGCCTGATGCTGCATAGAATTTACAACAACAACAAAATTGCCGATCCTACAGCTTTGGCAAACAGCACTGGCAAACAGCAGGTTCAAAATGTAAGACCCTTTGGTTTTGCCAATCGTTGTTTTTTTTATGAACTCTGTTGCTTCTCTTCTTCTTGCCTTTTTCACCTTCCTTTGCTCTTCTTCATCACTTCTTCCCTTCCTTCATTTATCTCCTCCATAATGTTCCCTCTCCTCTATCATTTGTCTTTCCTTTCCCTCGTCTCCACCTTCTCTCCCCTCTTTTCATCGCCTCCCACTCTTGCCTTCTTTCTTTCGCACCTCTCTCCGCCTCTCTGGTCCTGCCCCGCCCTGTGCTCGCCCTGTGCTCAGGCGCTGCTCACCGTGGCACGTCATGCATTGCTCATGAGCTCTCCTTGGCTGACCACCCCAGGACCTCGGCTGAACGGAACCACATTTCCTTGGCAGGGGCCAGTGCATGCTTGAAGGAAGTGCTCACATCCCTGGACCGCCTCAGACGTTTGTCAAGATCTGTGAATCACACACTGTGCCAAGAGGCCAGCCAGGCTGAAGAGGCGCACAGGCGATAAGGTCCGGGCCTCAGAGGGATGCAGGCGTCACAGAGCCATCGACGATAAGGTGCAGGCAGGGAAAGAGGGATGGACAGCACAGAGGTAGATGAGTAGGCAGTAGAGAAGTACAAAAGTACAGAAGGCAGAGAAGTGCAGGTGAAAGAGAGGTAAAGATAAGACATCGGCAAAGAAAGCAGCGAGGTAATGGCAGGGCTTTAAGTGGAATGAAAAATTGGTTTGGGGGTTCTCTTAAAGGGGCGTGGCCGATTTAATTAGGGCGTGGCTTAGAAAGTAAGCTTAAAATCTGTGCTTAGCATAGTGTGTCCCCCAACTGGTATTTTGCTGCTTCTGTTCTTGCAGATATAGAATACAACAAGTAAATTGCACCTACAACAAGCCAGGACTATTAACTTTGCCAATAATTGGTTGGTAACACCTTACATACCCTCGCGCCCACTAAGGTCCTCGGACACTGGCAATTTCACAGTGCCAAGATTTAAGTTGGCAAGAATGGGAGGTCGCTCCTTTTCTGTTTTAGGCCCGAAGTACTGAAACTCCCTCCCACTAGCACTAAAGTCAGAGACCAACCTACTCCATTTCCGTAAGGCTTTGAAGACCCTTCTGTTTAAGCGCAGTTAATTGTTGATCGCGGCCTCAAGTCAGGTGCTGCCTAGTCCTTTCTTCTACAGTCTGTCCCTGGCGCCGGGAAACCCACTGTGGGTAGCTGTGCGCGGTAAAAGCTTAAATAAATAAAATAAATAAAAATAAATTGTTAGTTGCATAAGATAAATAAGCAACAACTATGGCTTTGTTGCATATAATATTGAAAAAGCTTCAGTTCTGAAATGATGAGACTGTGAAAGTACTACACAGAGCCTCCTTGAAGTTACCTCAAAGGCAGTGAAGGCTGGCACTGCTGCAGAGTTAAGATTTATTTTTCACCCCGAGGATGAGGGCAAATGGAGAGCCCGATAGGGACCCGTCTAGGGGCCTGATTTTTAGAACTGCACCGGCAGGACTCGGCCCACTTAACCCCTTCGATGCTGATGACGGCCCCCAGCCGTCATGCGTCACGGGGCTCGTGTGCTGATGACGGCTGGGGGCCATCATAAACCCACCCACTTCGAAAAACGCCGCACAGGCGCAGAATCGCGGCCGCGCCCAAGGGGTTAAAGCCCTGGGTAAAGGTGGCAAGGACATAAAGACAGTTAGGGGCAAAGGTGGATTAGAAATTTAGGCGGACGTTCATGGAGGAGAGATACAGTCTATGGAATAGACACTGGTGGCCCTCTGAGCCCAAGAGGTACTTTTTCTTGCTCAGAAGCTTTTTGGTGCCAGGTGAGGTAACTAGTTATCTTTCATTATGGTAGGGGGAATAAATCATTATCCCTGACTGCTCGTCAAGCAGAACTGTATTCACAGGTGGAATTCTCCTCTGCTTAGTTATAAGCAGGAACTGGAATTATGCGGCGAGGGAGGACCAAATTATGCAGCAGGGTCGAGTAAATTATGTGGCAAGAAAAGGCAAATTATGCAGCATAATGTGGCACATTTTGTAATAGCATCTCTTTGTTATTTCATCATTTTAAAACTGGGTAACACTGTTTGGGCTTTGGCTGCACCTCATTAGTAACATTTTAATACCCAAATACAGCAATATGCAACAAAAAGGTGACAAGTCCAGTTTTGCAAACCGTCTTTCACTGTGTGGCAACACGTCGCTGCATTTTTAGTCCCTTTTGAACCATTTAATCTAGAAATATATATATTTTTTTTATCTGCAGATTATGCAGCAGATGATGGATTATGTGACGAATGCAGCAAATTTATAATTATGCAAAAATCGCCTTGCACAATTGCATAATTCCAGTGGCTCTGGTTATAAGTGGTCTGCATCAGGGCCGGACTGGGAATCAAAACCGGCCCTGGCAAAGTTCTCGGCCAGCACTCACCCTCTCCTGGGGGTTGGGGGTGCCACCGAGCTCTTTGCCGGGGTCGGTTTTCGGCCGATTTTGTTACAGGGCCGATTTTGCAGCCCAAAACCGGCCCCCACCCGTGCGGCGCACCGGGGTACTGCCCGGTGCCCACTATGGCCAGTCCGGCCCTGGTCTGCATACCCACAGCTGCGTGTTCCAAGTGCGGAAACACCAGAAACAATTTTATCAGCCAATAAACCAAACAGGTGATATCACCTTTGGCATGGGATGCACTGCGGCCCGGCCATCTATGAGAGCATGGGGGGGCATGTGATGCCCACCCAACCAGGCAACTCCCTCCCCTTCCCTCGACTTCGCTTCTTCCCTCTCCATGTGGTGCCTTCTTCGCAGACATTCACCACCTGCTCGAAGCACGTGGGTAAGGTCGGCGTTAAACCCCCAGGCGACTGGGAATTCCCAATTCCGAGGGTTTTATCTTGTAATAGATATATCTGCTGCGGTACTAGGCAGTACAGAAATTCCGGTCACCCAGAAGCTCCAACTTATAACCGCCTAACTTGTAATCACAGGAAGCCTTTAGAAGTGGGCAAGCCAACACATTAACGGAGAGAGCCGAGCCAATGGTCTGGCTCGGCTCTAAGAGCCTGTGCACGAGCCGAGCCATGAAAATCATTGCTTTATAAATCATGCAACAAAAGTCATGAAAACCATAATACAGTAGTTTCATTTTTTTTTTCTTTTAAAGTATTTCTCTAACATGTGGGAGTATTCTACCTTAGTACATCAGTTTGTGTCACACTGTATTGAAGGAAATTTATTGAAAGAAATCTTTTTTAAACATGATTTAAAAAACATTTTCCTTCTTTAAATAGTAGATAAGTACTTTGTCTTTCATTCTTGGTGCAGGACGTTGGGACTAAAAATCTCAGAATTCAATTAAAAATCTTGGAGCGAAAGATCAAGTCGCCCATGGACCTGGGACACTTGGCAGGACTTCACACCGAGCAGACGCCACGTGAAAGCTCGGCTCGTTTAGGGCTCGGGGTCCAAGAGGATCTCGAGCAGAGCCAAGCATCTGGCTCAAGCCTGGCTTGAGCTTCTACTGGCGCGTCCACCTTTTTTAAAATATTCAAGCTCCTTCAGAGTCTGGTCCGTAGAGGACCTCTCTGCTGGCTCTGATGGTGGCTCCTAGCCCAAATGTCTGTTGAGTTGATGGATGTGTAGACTAGGAGACATCCTAATGCTGGGCCAGGGATGCCGAGGAATAGACAAGGAAAAATTACTATGCAGCCTGATTTCAGTATGGATACCTTTTATGAGAGGCCATCTCTGCTTAAAAAAACCAAGTGCTGACAAAGCCAGTAGCACTGGCTTATGTATGGTGCATGTACAGAGACAATAGTCTCTTCTAATAATTTCTCCTAGAACACCCAGTGCATTTCCCCCCCCCCCCCATCTATGCATTCTGTATAGATCTTACCCTTTAATTCCATCCCGGAATGCAAATCTTATGTTGCAAATACTAATACCTTCCTCGCTCCTAAACACACTCATACCCTGCCCGGACTCCCCATATCCATACCAATACACCAAAAACTCAATAAACATCCCCGCTACCTGTCACCGTTTCTGATCCCGTGTTCTGCATCCATCTATATCATCTCCTGCTTGTCACCTCCCACTTTTAACCTCAACTCCTCTCTTACCTCCTTTCTTTCCCCATACACGTCACCTTATACCAGCTCCTCTAAATCTATCTGCATCCTCCTCCTCTCCTCTCTAAAACAATGTATATTACTTATTGAGCTTACTTGCATCATATAATGACTAGAACTTACCTTCCTTTCCTCTTCATTTTTCACCCACTACTTGATCCACTTCACACTCCCATCTCCCACTCCAATCTGTTCACTTCATCTCATGTACACTTATTAATGCTAGACCAATGATTATGCATCATCTGAGATTTTCTGAACATGGTTATCTTATGATCATCCTCTTATTCCATAATAAAGCATCCCATTGGCTATGAAATACTAAACAAATCATCCATCAAGAAAGGCTGTTGGAGGTCTAGCCATCGTCCACAAAGCCACACTTCAGACAAATGGGGAGAGGACTATACAGGACCTGAAACTGAACCTCCACTTGTCCAATGCACACCATCGCCAACATATATATGTGAATTTCTCCCGATCTGTAGAAACCCACCAAATACCCCAGCATTTGTGGAGTCCTTCCTGGACTTCATTGCAGAGACAATGTTAAAGCCTTCAAACCAGTGCATTTTTGAAAACTTCAAGACATGGTTTGACAAACAACATATAGATCAAAATATCTACCATCTGGCCTAGAACTGAATAACTTTCTGCAACGGATCTCTAAGCCTACTAATAAAGCTAGACTTATGCTTGACGCAATATTAGCCTCTCATAGCATTACCTCCTTAACTGAGGAATGTCTCATTGATTGACCATCTTGGGATTCTATTCAAAAGTGCCATTTCGTTGTCACTGAAAACCAGGAACCCTATAAACCACCCAGAGAGTCACAACACGAAATAAACTAGATAAATCCTCTGTTTGCTTTCAACTACCTACTTGCTAAATCACCAACCAAACAGGCAGAGTTCAATAATTCCAGTGTCTAATTTGTGCGGATGTATGTCGTTTCAACGCATGCTTTTACCAACGCGGGGATTACAACGCAAGTCGTTACAACGACTTGCGTTGGGGGGCGCTGGATAGTGGAATAGTTTAATTTTCTATTCCAACTCCAGTTCCCGTGGATAGTAGGCAAGGTGTTGGATAGAAAATTAAACTATTTCCTATCCAACAGCGCCCTCCAGCGAAAGTCGTTGTAACGACTTTCGTTGTAATTCCTGCGTTGTAATGGTAGTGTGGGGTAAAAGTTTCGTTGTAAACGATGTTCCCCAATTTGTGCAGGTGGTTGCTAGAGGGAGCCACCAGCAATCATTTAGGCGGACCAGGACTTATTTTTCATCATTGGACGTTTCATGAAAGACGGAAAATCCATCACAAAGGCACCAAACAGGAACATGCAAGCATGAGATATGCGGGAGGGAGTGTCTGGCAGTGGATTAAAGAGACCTGAGGTGGATTCAGGACAATGCAGCCTTGGAGCTCAGCAGCAATCATTCTTGTCCAGTTTAAGCACTGAATAATTCTACTTTGGTCTGGTAATCATCTTTCATATATCACTGAAAAGGCCATAGGTGGAATGCTTGCAAAAAATCTAACCACTGGCGACCATTGTTTGCATCCACTGTGGCGTGCTAGAGAAAGGCCCACCTTATGCAAATTGGTACCGACCCTTCTTCTCATGAGAACAGTCCTCTCTAGAAGGGAACACAAGCAATGTTGGTCTGGTTTTAGTCAGTGAGATACAAGTTGGATTATATGGCACAGTCAGCAAAGGATCCATGAGTGGGCATACCCATGGCCATTTAGGGCATTGCATATATCAACAAAACTCAAAAAGGTCCAGAGGAGATTTAAAGGCCAGCAGGGGTTATCTCCCCAGTTAAGAACCAAAAACACAAAAGAAACCTTGGGTCTAGACATTGGAAGAATGCTAATGGGATCCCCTTTAAAGGACAGTTTCCCTCACTCATTGCATGTTTCTTCATAGGGTAACCTCCTCGCAAGGGAGGAGCTCAGGGATGTTTAAGTGTGTCTGACAGAGGTATACTAATTTGCTGAAGTGAAATTGGTGTGGTGAGGGACTCAAAACCAAAATGAATGGGAGTTAAAACTAGTTCAGGGGTATGTAATAAGTTTTATTCAGGTGTCCCCAGACCAGAATTAAATAGAGGCTATAACAAGTTATAGCCTATTTTTAATCCTGGTCTGGGGACGCCTGTTTCATTGCATATATCACACAAAAGGTGATGGGAGGAATGATTGCAAAAAGTCTAACCACTGGCAATCGCTCAGAGCAGCAATGCAACTCGTCGTTTTTCACCCACTGTGCAACTACATACAAAGGCTTGCCTTATGCAAATTAGTACTGACCCTGCTCCTCATGGGAACAGTTCATCTTGCACTGCTGATTTTAAACTGGATTTGCAGATGGTTGGGTGTACTCGGTGATGCCATGTTGTGCAAAACAACTACGGGGTGGAATACTATCCCGAGCGAATGCCACGAGTGACAAATTGCAAGCATTCCTCCCATCACCTTTTGCATGTTTAACGGTCTTCGATAACCTGATCCATCGCAGCAAACACACTTCATAGGAGATTCATATACCCGATTCCTAAAGTAATGTTACTAAAATCGAATTGGTCGATACTGGCTGTCTCTGGAAGAAACCTTAAAGCAATAATAACAAACTTGCACTCCAGCGTCATTAAAATATCTATATACACACTGTCAAAACCCGCCAAAAGATTCCACCGCTTCTGCCCCAGAAACTACTAGCCAATCAAGGTACCTAAAATTATTAATACATTTTCAAATCCTGAATGCATCGATATAAAGTAACTGTCTACCTAATAACCATCTGTTCCTGACTCTGGCCGGCCACTTCAATACAAAAGCCAAATCACTGAAAAAATATCTTGAGAAAAAATGAGAATAACAACCCCCAACCAAAACAGTAACTCATTCAATAAATTAAGCTGCAAAGTTACTTCACCAATACCACAAAAGCCTGCAGCTTCCAGCCATGTCCTCCTCATATATTCAAGGACATTGTACTTGTTCTCATCCCATCCACACCCATCATCAATCACCCCTTGGTGACAGGAACCTTCTCACGTGAAATCAAAACTTTTTAAGTAAAACGCATTGTCAGGAAGAAGGCTTTGATGCTACAGGTCCTGCTACCTACCAACCAATATCTAATGGCCCCGTTTTAGACAAACTCTCCAAAACGCCGGCTTCTTAACCAAGGTCTTCATTCATGGAAGAAAAGGGCCTTCTTTTGGACTATTAAACTGAATTGTCTCTTGAATGTGGTGCTGAAGCAGCACTGATGCCAAATGGATTCGTGGCACTCTTACTTCACCTTTAAGTTGGCTTTACCATGAGTCATCATCATATGTGCTCATACAGACTTGACAACCAAGGGACTATACTTGTGCTAAAATGTGTTGCCTCTTCCCTCACTGGCAGATCTATCATCAACGCACTTCCGCCCTTCCCTTCTGCCCATCCAACTCGTCAGGTGACGTGGCCTAACCCCAGACCATTTCTTCTCTTTTTTTCAAGGTTTACCTCTACCCTACTCCTGAGCATATCACATCATTTAATGTGCCACAACAAAGCAACAACGGGCAGGAAACCCCATTAAATTATGACTGCTGTGCAATCAAACAATGCCTACAAGCAACTGACCCCTGAATATTACAGTACCACTTCAACCTAAGTACCTCAAACACTATGACACTAGTATGTGGTAAATGGACCAACTCTCACCCTTCAACATATGTCCACACGAAATGTATCCATCACTAACCCACCAAATCAAATTGAGATATTTAGAGGCGATTATGTACACCAATCTCTTGCTTACACCTCAAGTTAATCAAGTCTCCAAACAAAGTTTTGACTTGATGAGACGTGACAAGAAATCTGTTTTGATTTTTCCCATAGCTGTCTTCTCTCAAATGGGACAAGGCACCATTTTCTTAGTACTTTCCCATCTTGATTAAACAAATGGACTATACCATGGACCACCTCTGTTAATATTTGAAAAAGTACAGATAATTCAGAATGCGGGTGCGAGACAGCTTCTCAACCTACTGGACCCACATCACACAGGTGTCAGGATTCAACGAAGAAGGTCCGAAGGCTGGAAGAAAGTTTACGCAATGGAAGACCTGGAACGCATTGAAGACCAGTTTATGGAGGCTTGGGCGGAGTAGGAGGAAGAGGAGGGTCTTGAGAAGCATATGGAGAATCAGGTCAATTAGAATAGCAAGATCAAAGGGGCAAAATCTGGGTCTTTCCATCCACCCAATTACAGGCTGCAGATGAACATCTATTATTGATAGAAAGGTGTGTTAATGAATCTATTCTCATACTCTTCTCAACACCTATGTGCAGCAACGTGCACTGTACCGTGTTTAAAGCCAGTCTCTGAAGATCATGCTCCTCTCACAAATCCTGCAACATGGGACCTACTATGTCCCGCTTCCAAGAAAGTGCACCTAGGATTTTGATGCACTTTGGATGTGGGATTTTCATGGGTATAAAGCGCTATACACATTTTACAATACAATTCCTTCAGGCTTTGGCATAGGTCATACATACAAAGCAAGAAAATTACAGTCACATGCACACACAAACAAGCAAATCTACAAGTACCAGAGATACATACAGACAGACACCACTAAACCAGTGTGTACTAATACTCACAGAGCACGAGACGTAAAGCCACACAGACTAACTGACATAAAAGTTCCCATGCATCTACACTAAAACAGTCTCTCAAACACATATAATACACATACAGACCCACATACAGTCCTACCCAACATCCAGACAGCACACATCTTCAGAGAGGGGTCGGACAGATAGAGGGATGAATCCACAGATTAATAAACATATAGATGTCTAGTCGATGCTGGGGAGATTGGGCACCTTGGTACTTAGAACTCTATTCATGAAAGACTGGAAAGTTCATGCAGAGTGGTAGGCTTCCAGCTAAAAGGGCTTCTACGTTTTTTTCTATTCACAAACATTTCTAAATGATTGCTGGACAGCTGCACCACACACAGGTTTCCAGGCAAGCTTCTTGGAATTCATGTGACTTTCTCAAAACTCCCATCTGCCCTGTGTGGAGTGCTCCACAGCTGAGAACTCTGCACTGGAAGAATAGCGGCCACATGTGCAAATGAACTTTTCCCTACTCTGGTACCAAGCATTAGCTCCATTCAAATAGCCTGGCCCCCCACACCCCAGCATCTACTTAAATACATAGTGGCTGTATTACGTCTTGTCTAGTTCACTACATTTCTTTCGACCAGAGCCACCACTGAAAACTTTAGATGCAATCTGAGAACTCACAAGTTACACGCCACCCTGAAGCAGAACTCTTGCAATCCTTTCTCATTGCTACGCTTGGAATTCCAGAGTTCCTTACTCATAGCATACCTCTGTCCCAGGTCTTTGCAGCGAAGGCCTGGCACTTCCGTTCACAGCCTCTTAAAGATAAAGACACGCTTCAGTGTTTGAGGGACGACTTCCTGTGTGCCGAGGTTTAAGTGATATTTGTATGTCTTCCTTTAGCTTTCTGCGTCTCCAAAAGGAGCTAGGAATAACAGACAGCAAAAGATTTTCATTACTCACCACAACGACATGGATTCATTTGGCGGACACCAAGGAGCCACAGTGGCGGCACTGCAGATGTTCCTAAGGGAGGTCCACTGGAACTCTGCCAAAGGAACGGGAATGCTGAAGAGCCCCAGAGAAAGAGCCCAGTCCGCTCATAGAGAAAGTGCATTCGTTTGTGGTCTTGATCAGCTGACTGGGGTCTACCATTGCAGTGTCTTCCGGGGTCTACCGTCAGAGTGATGCAGGTTTTTGGTGGGGGGGATCGTCTGCAGTGCCGCCACTGTGTCTACCATGGTCCACCGTCAGTGGTACAGGTTTGTGGTGGGTGGTTCCTCTGCAGTGCCATTGCGGTGTCTTGCGGTGATTCCCAGGGTCCACCGTCAGTGGCAGAGGTTTGTGGTGAGTGGTTCCTCTGCAGTGCCGCCACTGTGTCTACCATGGTCCACCGTCAGTGGTACAGGTTTGTGGTGGGTGGTTCCTCTGCAGTGCCGTTGCGGTGTCTTGCGGTGATTCCCAGGGTCCACCGTCGGAGATGCAGGTTTGTGGTGAGTGGTTCCTCTGCAGTGCCGCTGTGGTGTCTCCCAGGGTCCACCGTCAGTGGCAGAGGTTTGTAGTGAGTGGTTCCTCTGCAGTGCCGCCACTGTGTCTACCATGGTCCACCGTCAGTGGTACAGGTTTGTGGTGGGTGGTTCGTCTGCAGTGCCGCTGCGGTGTCTTGCTGTGTTTCCCAGGGTCCACCGTCAGTGGCAGAGGTTTGTGGTGGGTGGTTCCTCTGCAGTGCCGTTGCGGTGTCTTGCAGTGTTTCCCAGGGTCCACCGTCAGTGGCAGAGGTTTGTGGTGAGTGGTTCCTCTGCAGTGCCGCCACTGTGTCTACCATGGTCCACCATCAGTGGTACAGGTTTATGGTGGGTGGTTCCTCTGCAGTGCCGTTGCGGTGTCTTGCGGTGATTCCCAGGGTCCACCGTCGGAGATGCAGGTTTGTGGTGAGTGGTTCCTCTGCAGTCCCGCTGTGGTGTCTCCCAGGGTCCACCGTCAGTGATGCAGGTCTGTGGTGGGTGGTTCCTCTGCAGTGGGGCTGTGATGTCTCCCAGGGTCCTCCGTCAGTGGCAGAGGTTTGTGGTGAGTGGTTCCTCTGCAGTGCCGCCACTGTGTCTACCATGGTCCACCGTCAGTGGTACAGGTTTGTGGTGGGTGGTTCCTCTGCAGTGCCGCTGCGGTGTCTTGCTGTGTTTCCCAGGGTCCACCGTCAGTGGCAGATGTTTGTGGTGAGTGGTTCCTCTGCAGTGCCGCTGCGGTGTCTTGGGGTGTTTCCCAGGGTCCACCGTCAGTGGCAGAGGTTTGTGGTGAGTGGTTCCTCTGCAGTGCCGCTGCGGTGTCTTGGGGTGTTTCCCAGGGTCCACTGTCAGTGGCAGAGGTTTGTGGCGAGTGGTTCCTCTGCAGTGCCGCTGCGGTGTCTCCCAGGGTCCACCGTCAGTGGCAGAGGTTTGTGGAGAGTGGTTCCTCTGCTGCGCCGCTGCGGTGTTTCCCAGGGTCCACCGTCAGTGGCAGAGGTTTGTGGTGAGTGGTTCCTCTGCAGTGCCGCTGCGGTGTCTTGGGGTGTTTCCCAGGGTCCACCGTCAGTGGCAGAGGTTTGTGGAGAGTGGTTCCTCTGCTGTGCCGCTGCGGTGTTTCCCAGGGTCCACCGTCATTGGCAGAGGTTTGTGGTGAGTGGTTCCTCTGCAGTGCCGCTGCGGTGTCTCCCAGGGTCCACCATCAGTGGCAGAGGTTTGTGGTGAGTGGTTCCTCTGCAGTGCCGCTGCGGTGTCTCCCAGGGTCCACCATCAGTGGCAGAGGTTTGTGGTGAGTGGTTCCTCTGCAGTGCCGCTGCGGTGTCTCCCAGGGTCCACCATCAGTGGCAGAGGTTTGTGGTGAGTGGTTCCTCTGCAGTGCCGCTGCGGTGTCTCCCAGGGTCCACCATCAGTGGCAGAGGTTTGTGGTGAGTGGTTCCTCTGCAGTGCCGCTGCGGTGTCTCCCAGGGTCCACCATCAGTGGCAGAGGTTTGTGGCAAGTGGTTCCTCTGCAGTGTCACTACTTTTACCTAGAATCTTCATTGCTTCATATCCATGTCTTTGGTGTCTCTGCCTCCCACTCACTCCTTTCACCCAAACCATAGGATCTTTCTCTCCATCTCTCTTTTCCTTCCCAAGACTCCTGCTTTAATTGCCCCCCGCCGACCTGTGCCTTCATCCCATCCCCACCCACCTTCACTTACCTGTTTCCCAATCTGTTCCCATCCCACAGACATTCAGATTAATTCCCTCTATTTGCCCTCCCCCCCCCCCCCCCCGCCCACCCAGCCCTGTAAAGCCTGTATGAGGAGGCAATCCCTGTCTTTTACATGGCAAGCATCGGATACTTATTTCTCGCTGACCTGTTTTCTGTTCCTATTTAGACCCACAGGCATCTCTCTCTCAGCCTCAGTTTCTGTTCCCAATTCACAAACATTTCTCCCTGCCGTCCCTGAATGCGTCTCTGTGTCGCAGTCTCTCTTCCAATCCAGGCATAGGTCTTTGCCCCCGCAATACTCGTGCCTCTGTGCCCCTCCTCTTTTCAAAGACACGTCTCTGTCATTCCCCTTTCCATCTCTCTGGCTCTGTTCTCATCCAACAGACATATGCCCTGCCTTGGGGCTATCCAGGCTCTGCTCCCCTACAGCTGACACATCTGCCCCCACTACCCATCTATGTCCCCTACAGCAGACACCTCTTCCCTCACTACCCGTCCCACTCCCCTTACAGCAGACACCTCTTACTTCCCTACCCATCCTCGTTCCCTTACAGCAGACTCCTCTTACTTCCCTACCCATCCTCGTTCCCTTACAGCAGACTCCTCTTACTTCCCTACCCATCCTCGTTCCCTTACAGCAGACTCCTCTTCCTCCCCAGTACCCATCTCTGCTGCCTTACAGCAGACTCCCCTTCCTCCCCAGTACCCATCTCTGCTGCCTTACAGCAGACTCCTCTTCCTCCCCAGTACCCATCTCTGCTGCCTTACAGCAGACTCCCCTTCCTCCCCAGTACCCATCTCTGCTGCCTTACAGCAGACTCCCCTTCCTCCCCAGTACCCATCTCTGCTGCCTTACAGCAGACTCCCCTTCCTCCCCAGTACCCATCTCTGCTGCCTTACAGCAGACTCCTCTTCCTCCCCAGTACCCATCTCTGCTGCCTTACAGCAGACTCCCCTTCCTCCCCAGTACCCATCTCTGCTGCCTTACAGCAGACTCCTCTTCCTCCCCAGTACCCATCTCTGCTGCCTTACAGCAGACTCCCCTTCCTCCCCAGTACCCATCTCTGCTGCCTTACAGCAGACTCCTCTTCTTAGGGCCGGCTTGAGGGCCGTGCGATTGGTGCCACTGCACCGGGCGCGGACTTTGGGGTGGGCGCAGTTTTTTCAAGTACAATACGGTAATAAAAGCACCTGCAGCTGTGTTCCTGGCCTCCAGCAATTTTCAGACAACCATAAAAATTTCGAGATAACTCTGGTGATTGATGGACCTGCTGCAGAGAGCTCAGACTTTTGTCTAGTGAAAGTTTTGACTCATCATAAAGTAGTGCAGGAGGAAAATGCCTATAACGTACGTGCACGTAATGTAAATAGGTCAGTGCATTACTACTTCTGTCACAGAAACCCATTTCTTACTTGCAGTTTAAAAGTTTAAATCCTAATATAGAACAGTGAGCTATTAACTATCATTAAAGAGCTGTATTCACACTGCAAGTCGATACAGATTACAGCGTTATGATTCCCCCCCCCCCGTTTTTTTTATCCCAATGTTGCAAAAAAGGTTCATTTGGTCAGAAATCAGTGCTTATTTGTAAAGCCAACCCCAAAACATCGTGTTACGTTTGAAATTCTGCGTTTGAGTTATGATTTATTGTCTCAGTAATGTGTACGACTGGTGATATTAAAAAAATTCATGAGAGAAAGTGGTTATTAAGAGTGGCTATTGGGAAAATCATAAGAGAAAGAGTGGTTATGGCGATTTGAGGGGCACTGTTAAAGGGTGGTAGTGAGGGAATCCATGGAGGTCATGGGGTCGCCAACAAACGTGGCACCGAGCATCACCAGCGCTAAAGCCGGCCCTGCTTACTACCCGTCTCTGATATCTCAGACAGACGTCTGTGCCTTGCCTTACCTGCGCCCCTATCTCTGTTCCCACTCCAGACACCATGTCTAATGCGCTGCCTGTGCCCTGCCTTATCACCGCCCTCGGAGGTCTCTCCCTCTCACCCTCCCCCGGCCCCCCCACACCCCTTATAATGCAGGCATCCCATTCCCACCCACCACCCGTCCTCATATGTACCAGAAAGCTGGCCATCTGTAAAATCTCATCTCGACTGGCACTGTGGGAGTGGAGAGCTGGTGAAGTTGAAAGGTCGACAATTACCAACCCCCGGATAGTGGCCGCAAAGGGTCAAACCGCTTGGTTCTCCCAGTAAACAAAGATTTACAGTGGGACGGAGCATAAAAGACAACTGTTCTTGGACCCCGCCGCCCCCGTCTGGTGAATATTCACGGGCCACTCCTGACGTCCCGTTCAGCTGTACATTCCAGACAACACCCAGCGAAGGCATCACAGGCGCAGGCATTGGTGCCCACGCCTGCGAGGGCTGCCATAGCTCGCGTGCCCTAGGAAAGCCCAACGAGGCCGTTTACGTACACGAATGACCCCTCTCTGACACGGGTGGGGGACCTCAGGAAACAAAAGGGCCTCTGAACTCACTATGCCTCGCTTCGCCTTCACACAATGGCCTCCCAAACGGACTGCCAACATGACCTACGGAGGGGAAATCAGGACAATTCATAGAGTGCCAGGACCTGCAGGCAAAGCCAATCACATATCAAGTTGCGTGAGATGTGACGGAGTCTGGGGCCCAACGTCATTTCGATGGCAACAGCCTTTCGTTAAATGTACCAAGTTTTTCACTAGAGTAATTCGCCTTTGGACGCTTCCAACTGACTGTGCCCACCATGGCATGGCCAAGAAAGAGCACAACGAAAGTGGAGGCAGGGTTTCTATGGCTGGGCCTTCTCAGTGCAGAGGCTCAGTCTTCTGCACAAAATGTCGGCTGGGGAACTCACAAAACGAGATTTCTAACCCGTGCTTATCTATTCACCAAACTGTGGGATCACAGTGTCTCCTCGTGCCGCAATCCCCTCACCTGCAAACAGTGAGTGTGCTTGAAACAGGGCAGACACCACTATGGAACCCTACATACAAAATGGCCTTTTCCGGACCAGCAAGAGCAATAGCCAGCAAGTGGAATTTGTTGAAAGTGTTTAATTGGGGCATAGTGTTGTCGCAGTGCTGTGGGCGGGACAGAGGCCGTAACACGTTATTGCTGGCCACCACTGGGCGTTGTATATAAAATTAGAGGCGAGTTAAAAGAAAGCTTTGAGTGCAGCATGCAGTGTTGCACCAAGACGGCAGCACAGGCGTATCGTGTGTCTTCCAAGTAACCAGCATGGTTTGCAGTCATTATAAACATCCACTTAAACTGTGAGCATCAATCCGCTCTGGTATCTTATCTACATGTAGCTTTTAAGACTATTTTCAGAAATCCTGGATTAAATAAGGGTTGCAATTTGTGAAGCATCGCGTTGTACCGCAGTCCCATGCTTAGGCCGAGTAGGGTTGGGTGGTGGATTTGCTCTGTTCGCAGAGTTTCTCACTCTGTGGAGCGTGCTGAGTTCCGAAAAACAACACAGGCGGTCGCGGATGGTCCCCACAGCTCCCGTTGAGGAAGCTGCCGCTCAAGTAGAACTTCTACTCGAGCGGCAAACAGAAGCAGCGCCCTCTTGAGCTGCGCATGGTGCAGTTCGTGTGGATTATACAGCGTGGGACAATCAGCCAGCACTAAAAATCAGCATGAAAGGCGCAATCTAACGCACCCATCCGCTTGCAAAAGTCCGCGTAGCACGGCAGAGTTTTTTGGTGACTTCGCGGAGTTCCGCTAACTCCGCACAGGCCTAAGGGTAGAGTCTGGAGCCCAAGTTGGAAGTGTATGGGCAGGCCAACTCTATATTCAACCAGTTCAATCGATAGGTGCCCCCCATTCCCTAATCAACCAAAGATTTCCATAGATACACCCCTGCTACCAATGCAATCCACTCACGCAGTGCAGTTCAGAGGTACACCCCACGCCCTACTCAAGTAGTATAGTTCATAGGTACACCTGCTCAATGC
This sequence comes from Lissotriton helveticus, assembly GCF_964261635.1. Taxonomy (NCBI): domain Eukaryota; kingdom Metazoa; phylum Chordata; class Amphibia; order Caudata; family Salamandridae; genus Lissotriton; species Lissotriton helveticus. The sequence goes on along the minus strand of NC_136068.1, from coordinate 1,540,403,224 downwards.
ATGCAATCTATAGGTGCATCTGTTCTCTATTAATCAACAATCCGTACCCAACCAATGCACTCAACAGGGAGATATATTTCCATAGATGCACCCACTCCATCCCTAAACAATCCATAGGTGTACCCTTTCTCTCCTCAATCAATTGATAAGTGCACCCCATTCCACACTCAACCGATGCAACCCATAGGTGCAGCACGTGGCCTAATCAGCCAAAACTATTAAAAGGTGCCCCCTCGTCATCCACCAAAGCTTGTCATAGGGCACCCATCCCCTGCTCAAACAATGCAGCCCACAGGGGCACCCACTCCTTAGTCTACCGCCCCACTCATCATCCAGCCGTGCGACGCAAGCCGTAGTTTTATCACAATCCTGTCAACCAAAACAGTGCATCACACTTGTGACAATCAGTACACTGGGTGTACCGCCTCCCCACTCAATCATGTCAAGTCAAGGATTTGAAAGGCGCTATAAACTCCGGGTAGCAAGGAATGGAAAATGGCAGTGTTAAAACCAGTGTTCAAACAAGCTTTGGCAAAGCCAATAGGTCTCGCCCATCAAAGAACTATTGGCTCTCTAATGCGCATTAGCCATGTTGTACAGCAGCGTGGCTGCTTTTCAGCATTGCTAAAAGTTAGTGCCGCAGAGGAGAGTGGCATGGAGTGTCATAGAGGTTCGCAGAGTGGAATGGTGAGGAGTAGAGTGTTGTGGAGTGGCGGAGAGTGTTGTGTATTGGACTGGCATAGTGTGTAGTTGTGTAGAGTGTCATACACTGGAGTGACGCAGTAGGGTGGACTTGTGTGGAGTGCACTGGCATGCAGTGTTGCAGAGTATAGAGTTCAGTGGCATTGAATTGAGTGGTGTATAATGCAGCATCGTAGAATGCAGTGGTGTAGATTAGAGTGGTGCATAGTGGAGTGCAGTAGTGTAGAGTTCAGTGACGCAGAGTGCAGTGGTGCAGAGTAGAGTGGCACAGAGTGTATTGGCATAGAGTAGAGTGGTACAGGGTAAAGTAGAGAGGTGTAGAATGCAGTGGCACAGAGTGGAGTGGTGCAGAGTGGCGTCAAGTGGTGTAAAGTGGAGTGGCGTAGAGTAGAGTGCAATGGTGTGGAGTGGTGCAGAGTGGAGTGGTGCAGAGTGGCGTCAAGTGGTGTAAAGTGAAGTGGCGTAGAGTGCAATGGTGTGGAGTGGTGCAGAGCGGAGTGGCGAGGAGTGGAGTATTCATTGTGTGGTAGCACATGGCCATTACAGACAACACATTTTCAATTGAAATGACCATTACATTTGCACAGACATATAGTTTTACCAATAAAACTATACAGTGCACAGACAAAAATGTGTGGAAATTGCATCACCTTGTGTAATGATTTGTTATGATCATATTAAAGGATTTGTTTCCAACACACTTCAGAAATAACAACAAATATGCTTCATATGTTTTCCTAATTCTAATATACTCTGAAATACTTACAGTTCATTAAAATGTTGTCATGTGCTGGAAAAAAACACTTTCCAACCCCCTGTATCCAGCAAGATTTTCACATAAATCCTCTCACTTTAAAATCAAAGAAAGAAAAGTAAACAAGAACAAGCCCCTCAGAAGACAGCGCCTGACATTTGACCTTGCAAGATAAGTACAAGATGTACAGGCCTGTTTACAGAAAGGGAGCCCTCCAAGGATACTGGCAATATCAAGGGAAGTTATGAACTCAAGCTGGACAGCCGAAGACAAATAAAGCCAGCAAATGGAAAGCAAGAAAACTTGAATTATAAACCACAAAGCCAATGGAGGAGTGTGGCTCACTGATTAGAGTGGCAGACCCTGATGCAGAGGTCTGGCCCGGGACCAGGGTTCAATTCCCGACGCGGCAGGGTCCTGAGCCCAAAATGTCCACGGACTCGATAATTCTCGCCTCGGTGCCTATTCTAATCATGGGGTCCCACGCTGCAACTCTGGGCAATAGTTGCTTAATCTCCACTTCGGCGGCCCACCCGCTGCGGGATGCCTGGCTTTCACCCTGGGGATACCCAGTAGGGGTTATCTCACAGGGAAAAAGCCAGGAGGGGTTCCCAAGGCAAGCGCCTTGATGCCTTCGGGTGATACGTGCGCTATATAAGTCGCAATTCATTTACATTTACAATGGTAATCAACGGGAGGAATGCATTCCTAGGTCAGCTTTCTGAATGTCCCCAAGAGGTCTTTAGCAAACCAGACAGCTGCGCTGTCTGGTAGACTTGGACTGAAAAACAGCTCTGAAAACGTATGATACGAGTACCTTCCGCTCCATGCCCCCACTGTTGAATATGGGGAAAATACGGATTTAGTCCATTTTAGTAATTTTCCAAAGGCAAAAGACTCTTCTAATGCGTTTCAAATGTGCACCCTACTTAACCATCCCAGTCTAATAGGGGCAGATGACTCCCTACTCCACCAGTGCACTTCCTAGGTGCTCCACATCTCAGCTCAACCAATGTTATTCAAGGATGCTCCGGTTAACCCAGCCTCCCGGTCTGTAAACTGTCCTTAAGCGCAAGACACTGCTCCTAACAAGAACAACAAAGCAGAGAGTGGTGATCCACCCAGCAAAAGGTATGGCGAGTTACAGACCTCCTGCCCACCAGCACCAGCTTCTCACCCTACCCGCCTATGCTAACTTCTCACAAGGCCCCCCAATGGAAGCTCATCATGCTACTCACTGTTCTAACTTCTCACACTGCCCTCTCCCCCCCCTCTACCCCGGGGGGGGGGGGGGCAGCTGCTCACACTACTCACCTGGTCTGACTTCCAACACACTACTCAGTGTTTGAACATCTCACAGTGTACACTAGTGACAGCTTCTCACACCACCCAGCAGTGCCAGCTTCTCACACTATCAGTAATACTACCTTGTCACAAAGCTAACCAGTTAAAAATCCCACACTGCCTACCAGTGCAAGCTTCTCACACAGCTCACCAGTGCCACTCTCACTGCCCTCCAGTGACTTCTCCTCAAGCTGCCATGGGCAGCTTCTCACAATGCCCGCTGGTGACTTCTCACACTCTTGGGCAGTGTCAGCTTCTCACACTGTACACCATGGTGGCCCTCATGTCAACCCAGTGTCAGCTTCTCATACTGTGCACCGCTACCCGCCTCTCATGCAAACCCAGTGTCAGCTTCTCACACTTTGCACTAATACCGGCCTCTCGTGCAAACCACCAGTGTCAGCTTCTCACACTGTGCACTAATACTGGCCTCTCATGCAAACCACCAGTATCAGCTTTTCACACTATGCACCAATACCGGCCTCTCATGCAAACCCAGTGTCAGCTTCTCACACTTTGCACTAATACCGGCCTCTCGTGCAAACCACCAGTGTCAGCTTCTCACACTGTGCACTAATACTGGCCTCTCATGCAAACCACCAGTATCAGCTTTTCACACTATGCACCAATACCGGCCTCTCATGCAAACCCAGTGTCAGCTTCTCACACTTTGCACTAATACTGGCCTCTCATGCAAACCCAGTGTCAGCTTCTCACATTGTGCACCAATACAGGCCCCTCATGTGTCAGCTTCTCACACTTTGCACTAATACCGGCCTCTCAATGCAAACCACCAGTGTCAGCTTCTCACACTGTGTGCTAATACCGGCCTCTCATGCAAACCCAGTGTCAGTTTCTCACACTGTGCACCAATACCGGCCTCTAGCGCAAACCACCAGTGCCAGCTTTTCACACTGTGCACTAATACGGTCTCTCATGCAAACCACCAGTGTCCGCTACTCACACTGGGCACCAATACCGGCCTCACATGCTAACCTCCAGTGTCAGTTTTTCACACTGTGCACCAATACCGGCCTCACATGCTAACCATCAGTGTCAGCTTCTCAAACTGGGCACCAATATTAGCCTTTCATACACCAGTGTCAGCTTCTCACACTGTGCACCAATACCGGCCTCTCGTGCAAACCACCAGTGCAAGCTTTTCACACTGTGCACCAATACCGGCCCTTCATGCAAACTACCAGTGTCAGCTTCTCACACTGTGCACTAATACTGGCCCCTCATCCAAACCCAGTGTCTGCTTCTCACACTGTGCACCAATACCTGCTCCTCATGCCTACCACCAGTGTCAGCTTCTCCCATTGTGCACCAAACCGTCCCCCCATTGCTACCACCAGTGTCAGCTTCTCACACTGTGCACCAATACCGGCCTCACACGCTAACCACCAGTGTCAGCTTCTCACACTGTGTTCTAATACCGGCCTCTCATGCAAACCCAGTGTCAGCTTCTCACACTGTGCACCACCACTGGCCTCTTATGCAAACCCAGTGTCAGCTTCTCACACTGTGCACCAATACCAGCCTCTCGTGCAAACCACCAGTGCCAGCTTTTCACACTGTGCACCAATACCGGCTCTTCATGCAAACTACCAATGTCAGCTTCTCACACTGTGCACTAATACTGGCCCCTCATCCAAACCCAGTGTCTGCTTCTCACACTGTGCACCAATATCGGCTCCTCATGCCTACCACCAGTGTCAGCTTCTCACACTGTGCACCAATACCGTCCACTCATAGCTACCACCAGTGTCAGCTTCTTACACTGTGCACCAATACCGTCTCCTCATAGCTACCATCAGTGTCAGCTTTTCACACTGTGCACCAATACCGTCCCCTCATAGCTACCACCAGTGTCAGCTTCTTACACTGTGCACCAATACCGTCTCCTCATAGCTACCATCAGTGTCCAGTGTCAGCTTCTTACACTGTGCACCAATACCGTCTCCTCATAGCTACCATCAGTGTCAGCTTCTCACACTGTGCACCAATACCGTCTCCTCATAGCTACCATCAGTGTCAGCTTTTCACACTGTGCACCAATACCGTCCCCTCATAGCTACCACCAGTGTCAGCTTCTTACACTGTGCACCAATACCGTCTCCTCATAGCTACCATCAGTGTCAGCTTCTCACACTGTGCACCAATACCGTCCCCTCATAGCTACCACCAGTATCAGCTTCTCACACTGTGCAGCAATATCGGTCTCCTGTGCAAACCACCAGTGTCAACTTTTCACACTGTGCACCAATACCGTCCCCTCATAGCTACCACCAGTGTCAGCTTCTTACACTGTGCACCAATACCGTCTCCTCATAGCTACCATCAGTGTCAGCTTCTCACACTGTGCACCAATACCGTCCCCTCATAGCTACCACCAGTATCAGCTTCTCACACTGTGCAGCAATATCGGTCTCCTGTGCAAACCACCAGTGCCAGCTTTTCACACTGTGCACCAATATTGGCCTTTCATACAACAGTGTAAGCTTCTCACACTGTGCAGCAATATCGGTCTCCTGTGCAAACCACCAGTGTCAACTTTTCACACTGTGCACCAATACCGTCCCCTCATAGCTACCACCAGTGTCAGCTTCTTACACTGTGCACCAATACCGTCTCCTCATAGCTACCATCAGTGTCAGCTTCTCACACTGTGCACCAATACCGTCCCCTCATAGCTACCACCAGTATCAGCTTCTCACACTGTGCAGCAATATCGGTCTCCTGTGCAAACCACCAGTGCCAGCTTTTCACACTGTGCACCAATATTGGCCTTTCATACAACAGTGTAAGCTTCTCACACTGTGCAGCAATATCGGTCTCCTGTGCAAACCACCAGTGTCAACTTTTCACACTGTGCACCAATACCGTCCCCTCATAGCTACCACCAGTGTCAGCTTCTTACACTGTGCACCAATACCGTCTCCTCATAGCTACCATCAGTGTCAGCTTCTCACACTGTGCACCAATACCGTCCCCTCATAGCTACCACCAGTATCAGCTTCTCACACTGTGCAGCAATATCGGTCTCCTGTGCAAACCACCAGTGCCAGCTTTTCACACTGTGCACCAATATTGGCCTTTCATACAACAGTGTAAGCTTCTCACACTGTGCACCAATATCGGCCTCCTGTGCAAACCACCAGTGCCAGCTTTTCACACTGTGCACCAATATTAGCCACTCGTACACCAGTGTCAGCTTCTCACACTGTGCACCAATACTGTCCTCTTGTGCAAAAGTAAGGATTTTTACAGATTTGGCAGAAACAAAACCCAACATTAACAATTTCATCGACGACCTGAGAGGTGAAAGTATTGGTAGGGGTAAGAAGGTAAGCAGGTCAGAAGGTAAGCAATGCAGCAAATGAACACATGGCCTGTGTGTGGGTGGTGAGGATGTAAAGTAAGAGGGGGGAACGTGTGCGAGTGTGTAAGTCTTGGTTGAGGTCTGCAGCGCGTTTATAGATTTCTTTATATGTTCTTTAGTAACATTGTTACGGTTTTATTGAACCAAACAGTAAACTTTGATTGACTGAATACAATTAAAAAGGAAACAAGGGTGACATCTGTGCCGAAGAGAACATGGTGGAAAATTGCATCAAAAACACACTCGAGAGAATATCAGGACGCAAGAAAGAGGGTGATCCCAAAGCAGAATCCATCATACCAATCTCTTTATCACATCCCAAAATGAATAAGAAAAGTCTGACCTCTAATAACCCCTCCCAGTCATACGCAGACATCCAATCCCAAAACTGTGCCCCCGCCTTAAAAACAGAGAGCATCGTAGAGTGAGGGTGTAAGACATGTAGCCGGAGTGTTGGCTATGCGGTATATGTAATCTGCGTACACGAGAGATAGCGCTGCTGTTTAGAGAGCGCACGCGGCACACCGACACAGGTCTCCCATTGTGCCGCCGTCAGGTGGCGACCCTTGCTCGGCTGTTAGAAGCGTGAGCTCATACGGTACGTACTGTGAGTGGCAGCTCTGCTGTCTGACATGCGAGGTGTGCATTACCTACCGCTCTCCGAGTCACCTAATGCCTATGTACTCTTCAAGGTAGCTCGTTTTTGACGTTTGCCCCTTTGTGATTGATTGGTGGTCAAGCGAAGGATAGCTCTCCGAGTATGAAGACCGTAAAAGTGTGTCCGTCTGAAAGATAGCTCTGCTGTGAAGACTGCGTGATGATATGAGTCAGTGCCGCCCTGTGTGAAGCTTGTGTTGTCTGGTTTGTGAACGCTATGGTGGCAGTTCTGATACCCCGTACCTCACTCACACTGCGTGAGGTGTCACTCAGAGGGATAGCTCTGCTGTGAATGAGAATAGTATGATTTGTGAAAGGTAACGTGATAACACTGCCGGCCCGGCCCGGCCCTCGCGCGGTGTGAGGTGTTGTCAGAGGGCTAGCTCTGATGTGTACAAGTGGAATGTGTCAGCCTGAAGCCTAGCTCTCCAGTCGGAGGGATGTGACAAACCTATTGTCAAGGCGGGGACGAGGGTGTGTGAGTTCATGATACCTCCCGGCCATGTGCCCTGCTGGGGCCGGAAGAGCAGAGCGGCCTCCCGTGCAGCCCCCGCCCCCTGCTCTTCCCCAGGGCTCCCTCACACACAGAGCCGGCTTTGAATATGCACCAAACGGCCCAGGTGTGAGAGTTTTGAACAGGCAAATGTGGCGAGGAGGCGGGGCCTCCCAGCGGGACACACACTGCAGAGGAGCCATGCGTACCCCTCGGACTCACAGCTTCCCAAGCCCCCACAACTGCGTCACCGAGGGCACGCCGATCTAGAGTTAAAACACCAAAAGTTACCCCAAACAGCTCGGTTCTCGCAGTCCGAGGCACTGCGGTCCCGCCCCCGGCCCCTCCCCCAGGTGCCCAGACTTTAGCTGCTGCAGGAGTTAGAAACTTCGGAGCATGTGTCTCAGTGCAGGCGCTTACCTTGCGTGACTTGGAAAGCTCTCGGTCTCCTTGCTCCGTCAGAGCCCGTCCATCGAGCCCTCCCTTCCCAGGGGTGTCCTGTCCTCCTCCAGGGGTGCTCTGTCCTTCCCTGGACTCTGCTCTCTCCCGTGCCAGGCTCTTTGTCTCGCGGGCTCCCGGGTCGCTCCTTATCTCGGGTGCTCTCCCGGCCTCCTCTTCCTGCCTCTGTTTCCCTCACACGTCCAGCTCCACTTCACAAATCTCAGCCCTGCCTCCCGCGTCCCCCGCTGTCTGCTTTTCTCACCCTGTCCCACCTCGCCCCCTCCTTCCTATCTGTCTCTGCCCCTCCTTTATTTTCGATGTCCTTACCCCTCTCTTCACTGTCTGTCTGTCTCGCCCGCTTCCCTTTCTCTGCTCCTGTCTCCTTCCTAGTACTTAGCCACTTCCCCTCACCTTGCTCTCAGTTTTCTCTCTCCCCAAGCTCTTAACTCGTTCCCACTTGTCAGTCCTCACGCCACGTCCTATCTGTTGCTTTCTCCCTTTGGTGTAATTACCATCTTCATTCTTTTCTACTTTCGCCCTCCCGTTTATTCCTTGTCACTCACTGTCACTTTTATTCCTTGTTACCCAGGCTCTTTCCACTTTCTTATCTTCACATCTGCCCCTGGCTCCCACTAGACACCTGTGTTTCCCTCTGTTTACCCGTCTCTCCTACTTTCCTCTATCATCTCACTTCCTTTCACTCTCCCTCCTCTACCTCTTTGTCCTCTGACTCGTTCTGTCTCTTCTGCCTTTCTTCCCACTTCTTTGTCTCTCTGCTCTTCTTGTCTCCGGCCTCTTCTCTCTTCCTCACTTCATGCCTCTCCCCTCTGTAACTCCTTCTTCCTCTCTGCTTCGTCCCCTCGTTTCCTCTGCCTCTCCCCCCGCCCTGTTTCGGAGTCTCACTTACACCCTCTCCATGAGTGTCTGACTGAGCCCTGCCTTCCAGCGCAGCCCGGGCTGAAAATACAAGGATTGGGTTTCTCCTCTGCTGCCCACTCCCCCTGTCCACCCCAGGCGTGTCTGAGAGAGAGGGAGAGCGCGGCCCGAGCCGAGGGGAGGGAGGGGGCGGAATGCGCTGTGTGAGAGTGATTCACCTCGCGGAGGTGGGGCGCCGAGAACAATGCAGGCCTCCCGGCGCAGGCAGCCGGGATCATCCGGGAGCTCAGGGCACCGCGCCTCCTGCCTCGACCCCCCATCGAGCAGGCACTTACTGAGCGGGAAAACAATGCGCAGGAGTCGCAGGCATTGTGAGGGTGAGACAGGGGAGGGGGGCTGCACACAACACAATCCGACCAGCTGAACGGGACAAACAACAGCAGCGCCAGAGTGAATTATTTAGAAGTGGCTCATGTGATTACACTGGAACCTGTGCGCCTCGGGCGCAGCTCTATGCGCTACCCATTGCTACATACAGAAGGGGGTGGAGCTGCATAGATTACCGGGCTCCTGTTGTTTCAGCTGGCCGATCAGTGCTTGGGATGAAGCCACTGGTTCTGTAGACTCGCAAGCCCTCTGTGTGTTCTGGGGCCCAGAAGTGAGTATAGGGGAACGAACGCCTGGTTAGTCTGAGACAGGGGCAGTGCCAGTCACCTGGGACGCATGCATGCTGCCGGACCCAGCCTGTTGCATGTCCAGGCGCTCGCCTTAGTGTCCAGCCCCCCCCTTTTCCCTGTCCCCCACACTACAAGACTTCGATGTGCTGCTCCGAGGTAATTTTGTCGCATTTAGTTACCGATCGTTACACCATCGCTGCAGGAAGGTGGTGCCCTGTCTTGACCGCCCTTTATGCGAAGACTGTCACCCGGATCCTACAGCAATTCGAACCCCATGAATTCCTGCCATTGGTGCAGCAGGTGCAGTAGCACCAGAGCCCGGAGGGGCCCACTGATAATTGCTGTGTATTACGATGCAAACATCATTTCAATGCACCACTGTCCTTGCTCGCACCAGGGCCCGTGGGACCCTAGCTGCGCTACTGCTTATAGACACACCCCCTCCGGAATACACGCACTTTCCACGACCGCCTCTACTGCTGATGGGTTTAAAGGTCTCGTTGAATCTCGCATTTTCATTTTCTCTCCCGGGACATACCAGCCGTTTCATCCCAGGCATGGCTGGCCTCTGCTTCAAACATAGTCGGTAGTTTGAGCCCCGCCCGTGTGAAAGTGACTCCTTTCTTTTCCACAAGAATTGAATACCGCAGCCTATACGTTTAGTAGCACTTTTAAGATGGCACACTGGATTCAGGCACCTGCTGCAGAGATCTGCGTATGTCCAGGAACTCCCAGGGTGTAGCGCTGACAGGCTAGCTCACGTTAGGGCACATAACGCAGAGAGCAGCATGTAATGTGCTAGTCAAAGGGCCGAATCATTACAAAACATCTTAGGGAGTTAATGTGCCTGCTGCAGAGCACTGTGTGTAACATGCAGCTCGCATGTTCACTTATTAGCAAGACAGCACAGTGGGTCTCAGCTCGTGCAGCAAAACTACTTGGATACCCTACAGGTTGCAAAGTTAGAGCCTGAGGGAAAGTTTAGTGGAGTATTTGCTGGATGCAAACATCTTTAAGTAGCCAGAAAGGGTCAAGACTGAATCCGTGCAGGGTTAACTAAAACGCTCTTTTTTCTGATGTCAATAAAATTAGGCCATTGATTTGGGTGGTAACATAAGCTTATTATTAAGTTCCAATATAATTTCGTATTTTATTAGTATAATTATGCTCACATATTACATGAAAGTTCTTATAATGTGCATTAAGTAGGCATGGCATTTCTTTGCCTCTGTTGAAGATAGGATATAACATTTAGCATCAAGTGCTTGCTGCTGTCTGTCCTTGTTCTTCTGATGTCTTCAAACACACTTTCTTCACTTTTTCTTTAGAAAGCATTTGTTTGCTAGGGTTCGGCTGTGCTGACTTTTGAGGCCTACTCAAGGCACAACTGTAGGAAAGGAGGATCTGTTTTTATGCCCCCCACCCCACTTTTTTCTGGTGCCATTCTGTTTTCTGCCTAGTCTGACTGCGATCCTGCTAATCGGGACCCCAGTCACTGTGCTCGCTTCCTAAATTGGACTATGGTAAGTACTTTGGTACCGTCCTAATTGGCTGCTGGTGTACCCTTTTAAGTCCCTAGTATATGGTACTGAGGTACCCAGGGCATAGGTACATGAGGGGTCTCCCATGTATTATGCCACCCATGAAAGACCACTCAAACTGTGACTACATGCCTGCCATTGCAGTCTGTGTGAGCTGGTGCTAGCACCACTCACAACAGACGTGTTTCCTTCTAAAAAAGACTTGATGAGTTGAACAAGGAACAGAATGAGTTTAAAGAAAATTTGGCTCAATCCAAGTCACAAAAGCTACAGAAAGATCTGAAACGTTGGTCATATGCAAATACCTACCCCTACTCCTGCCCAGAGTACGTACCGTCAACAGGTTCTGGGTCCAATTCAGATTCCTCTGCGGATTCCAATACAAGTGGTTCAAGCACTGACAGTATGAACAAAAGAGGAAGAGGGAGGGGTCGTGGTAGAGGAAGGGGATACCAACCTCCACAGCAACAGTACCCGTTTCAAGGCTGGCAGTCTCCTTTCCCACAACAAGGAATGGGACCATATCACCAAGCTGGTTTTCAACCCCCCTTTCCTCCAATGATGGGCTGGAACCCACATGTTGTGCCACATCCACAGTTCAACCAACCCCCCTTTGCACCTCCTTTTTTAGACAGAGGCAGACGGGGCAGGGGGAGACAGAAGAACAACACCCAGGTTCACTGGGAACAACCCGAGGTGGTCGGGGACAACACCCGGAGCAAAGCGGGGGATCAGAGGCCAGGCCCAAGCAACACGAAACCTTAATTACGAATTTGTCTTCATATAATCTTACGGTCGCTGAGAAAGGAGTTCTCGAGAAAGGCTTAGGTTTTATACCTACACCTCGACTTGATAGATTTAAGTTGCAATGTGAATTGAATGGTTTCTTCAGAAAATTGTGACTGAAGAGCTTCTTTGAAAACAGGGAGAAGGAGGAGCCTGATGTGATCAAAAGTGATACCGATTTCAGATTAAAATCATCTTTCACATCACCATTTCACACTGTCCCTCCAGAAATACTTGCATTCGAGCAAGCTGTTTTTCAAGAAGTAGAACAACTACAGGAGCCTGTTCCCTACAAAAATATGACCACGGCTGAGTTTCAAGCCATACAAACTTTGAGGGACAACAATGGTATAATTATCAAGAGTGCGGACAAAGGTGGAGGGTTGGTGATTCTAAACAAGTCAGATTACGCTACAGAATGTAGACGCTTACTGAACAACACCACCAACTACGTCCCGTTAACAGGAGATCCAACCAATGATTTGAGGGAAGAGATCTGCGAATTGGTGTCTGCGGCAGAGTGTGATGGACCCATCTCTAAAAAAGAAGCAGATTTCTTGACAACATCTGAAGGAAAGATGCCTTATTTTTATATACTACCCAAAACACATAAAAATGTGCTCCCGCCACCTGGACGACCCATTGTCTCAGGGATTGGTTCGCTCCTTGAACCGCTCTCAAAATACTGTGACTTTTTCTTAAGACCTATCATTCAATCCACAAGCACCTATTTGAAAGACACAAAGAGTCTTCTACAATTACTCAGAATGACAAAGATGCCAGCTGAACCCTGTTTCCTTGTCACCATGGACATCGAAAGCCTCTATACCTGCATCCCACAGGATGAAACCATCAGGGTATTAAGGGAGGCTTTGGAAAGATCACCATGGAATTTTGAAACAACTCGTGCCTTTGTGGGAGACTGCGCCACTTTGGCACTAAAAAGGAACCATTTCGAATACGAGGGTAAGATCTACCTCCAAGTGACTGGCACCTCAATGGGCAGGACTTTTGCCCCCTCGGTGGCAGGACTGTATGTGTTCAACTTTGAGAGCAATCACATTCTTAATCCCATTAATCCTTTTTCAACTAACATCATCGTGTGGCAACGATTCATCGACGACGTGTTCATGATTTGGCAAGGCGAGGAGACTCGTCTTTTCCAATTCTTTGATTGGGTGAATACATGTGATCAACATCTCAAATTCACACATGAACACTCCCCTGAGTCAATTACATTTCTGGATGTTACCATCAACAGGCAGGAGGACCTGTTGGAGACAAAAACCTATTATAAACCTACGACCAAGAACAATTTACTGCATTTCAAGAGCTACCACCCCGTGCCCTACGGGAGAATCTCCCGTACGGACAATTTCTTCGGATACGCCGAAATTGCAGTAGCCTTGTTGATTACAAGCAACAGGCAGGGGACTTAACAACTAAACTGGAACTCGGAGGTTACCCAAAAGGTGTCATTAGTAAAAGCAAAAAAAGAGCAAGAAACCAGCAGCGAGATACCCTCTTGGATGATCATCCCAAGATTACCAACAGCGTAATCCCTTTAACATGCGTAACTACTTACAATTCATTATCGAATGCTGTCAGCAAATGCATATAAAAAAACTGGAATATCGTCAACAGTCATAAGTTCAAATGGGAGAAACCCCTTTTTTCATATAAAAGAGCGGCAAGTCTAAAGGACTCCTTGGTCCATACTCGTCCCAGGAAGCTGACAGCTGTTAAACAACAAGCATCAATATTGAATGCATGGGGCATGCCTGCGGTAACTGGGCACTTCCCCTGTGGGAATTGTAATGTCTGCCACCTGACATGCCATACTAAAACCCTGAATCTGAGGAATGGTACGCAATGGGAACAACGCCACCATACAAACTGTAACACCAGTAATGTTGTTTACCTAGTTACATGTCCCTGCAATCTACAGTATGTGGGCATGACCACCAGGCGTATTAAGATCAGGATAGGTGAGCATCGCAGTAATATTCGTTGCCACAGAACTGCAACTAAAATGACAGCACATTTCTTGGAGAAAAATCACACTGCCAATGATGTACACTGGACGATTATTGAACATCTGGAAGCAGCCTCTGAATCAGTGCTATTCGAAAAGGAGCAACGCTGGGTATATCGTTTGGCCACAAACTCAGAAGGACTTAACGATGACATACCCTGGGGTTCAATCCTGCGACGTTAACTGCCCCCATACTCCTACTGCCTGATACTGACGCATGATGAACTTTATCTTGATACTCATAATATCTGAACTCCCATGAAAGCCCGGCATCAAGGCACCCTCAGACCCTGAATCCCCTTTGTAGATTTAGTCTTTCTAAAAAACTCTAGATCTAAACTCTAAAATAATCATACTATGATCATTGGGACATTCCTTCACTTCCTAAGGATATAACTTTTATTTTTCATCTTTTTAAGAATTATCCTAAGTAGTGCAAGATCACGAGACCCATTTACCTATATTGGTAAAATTAAATTGTTTGACACCATTATTCGATTAGGGTTCCCTCAGGGGATTCGAACCCTAACATTACGGAGGGTAATGAGCCACTGCCCCTTTAAATTTTAGTAGAACAAGGAGCACGTGATCCGGGCTCCAGCCGACAGAAATACGCGACCCCAGCTTTTGGCAAATCACTTCCGGGCTGACGGCAGCCATGAGTGTAGGTGCCAGGTGGGGAGTCGCGTTTGTCCGAGTAAGTAAATGCTTGCCGCTTTTGTCTGAGTAAGTAAATGCTTGCCGCTTTACAAAACCGAGCGGTTCCTAAGATACTTCGGTAAAGTGAGAGACTAATGGCTATAATTTTTCCTGGTGCAGATCTGACATCGCGTGAAGGTATTCCCGCGCTGTCAGTTTCCAAGGAGTAATTATCTCCCGGTCATTACATGAGTGTGCCTGCTTATACCATTACAACGATCGTGGACCTCTGGTTTTTTATATGCTATTGGTAGTTCAACTATAGATGGTTCTTTCTTTAATTTCATTGCTCTACTTGTTTTTAGAATAGGCAGTTCAGTCTAAATTAATTTTGATCGATACACTGCCTGCGTACAATGTAACACTACTGGAACCAGATAATAGTGTTTTGGTTTCTTCCTCTGAATATATCAATAAGAGATATTACTTACCTCTCCAAAAACATTGGAGTGTTTATGTTACCAAACACCAGACTATTGGCAACAAGCATAATGCAATACAAGAATAATCAACGGCTATATGTTTATGTATGTCATTATATGTGATGGTGTTTTGTCCTCCCATTTCCCTACAGGATTTTTACGCTCCTGTGATACTCAGTGAGCTGCCACGGACAAGAACCGTGAGTTAACAAAGAATTTTTTTCTAATTTTTCACATATAGAGCCTCACGGGAGGGTGCGCCTTAGTGAGCACACACCACCGGTGGCCTCTCTTTCTACTTTTAGGTCCTGACGAATGCTGAGCGAATACGCATACAGAACAGCAGAAACATGTTGACCACTGATCAAAGGACACAGGTGTTCCTAAATTAGAACCTAGTCGGTCCGCCTTCACTGTTTTTAATAATACGGATTGACCTATATTAAAATATTTTTGGGTTTCAACCTTGTATTTTTTAACTTACACTCACAGTTAATTCCACAATTCATTTAGAGCACTGTTGCACTCAACACATCCAGCTCCGCTGTAACACAGGCGTTGTAGCACGCTGGGGAGGCATTCGGCCACCCCAGCGGGGACCCAATGATGAAGCATGTCACCAACTAGTGGTGAGTGAGGGTCCTTTTACAAAGAAAGAATCTTTTCTTCCAATAGGCATCTTTGGTTCATGGGGCGTGTTATAATTTGTATTTTTTATGAAACTAGAGACTAGCTCAGTCACTCTAGTGTTTTCAAAGTCACTCCTTAGTTGTTTAGTAAATAAGTTGTGGGGTATAGGAGTGTCTACTCTAACCCTTCCTCTCTTGTTGTTTCTTGGGTCCTTCTATTTGAGGTCACTACACTTAAAACCTATAAGTCACTCCTAAGGTAGGTCTTTCAATCTTGAAGGTAGGGTGCTTGGTTATAATTGTGAGATTGCCCTACATGAGCAGGACACCCCCTACAAACCCAGGAGTCGATTCTAAGTGCAGTCCGCCATTTTATACATATAGTGGACATCAAGTCAATTACAAGATGTCTAACTATACATTGGCTGCACCAAAACCGGTCATGTTTGGTATCAAACATGTTGGAATCCTACCCCAAATTCGTTTCCAGTGTTGGATCCAGGATTTATTTATTTATTAGAAACAATCGGATGATTCCTTGACTTGATGGCGGAAGGGCCCTGTATCTGGAGAGTTGAGTCACATGAGCGGAGCGGTACACGGAGCAGAGCAATAGCGGCAGGGGTGCGGCGTGAGCTGCTGCGGTACTGGGAGCCACAGTACTGAGAGCCACGGTACCGGGACTGAGCCACTAGAGTACGTGTCTTCGCCGACAAACGCCAATAAACACCGGCAAGCACACCCGGAGCCGGAGCTGAAAACTGTAATGTTGATAGACTGCACGGTTGCGGTCTAGTTTATTGCGCACTTAGGCGTGCGCATACGTGGTGGCGTACAGACGCCACGTATCGTATAAAATAAAGGAGGCGTGGCCCAGTAGTTAGTTGGGACCACGCGGATACTCGAACTGGTGTCCGTGTCAGTTAATGAGCTGCGCGATCTGCCCATGCACCCGACACAGGCTAGAACCTGACAATGGCGACGAGGGAGTGAACGGCCCCACGCTGTGTTTCTCCCGACGCTCCGGCCTGCAATCCCTGAGCACCGATGCCAGCCCGGCCCCCAGGTCATCAAGCTCCTTCGGCCTGGCTGAGGCCCGTGTCCCGACCTCGGCAGTCACAGGCCTGGGCGCGCGGTGACGGCTTCGCTAGGGGCTAGTTAGCGCTGCATGTGCGCACGCTGTTGGGCGGATGCCCCAGACACGCCCCTCGCCTGCCTGGCCGGTAGGGGTGAGTGCACCTACATCCCATGCGGTCCTGGGAGGTCGCTAGGCCACACATCGTGCCTCCATGTGCCCTTGCCACCGAGGGTAGCCCCGCCTGCCGCAGACATCACAGCGGTAGATCGTGCCACGATGACGGCCATTCCTCCAATTGAGCCGTTTGTAGTGGACGGAGCGTCCGCTTCCCTGGCACCCAAATGGAAAGATTGGACTGAGCGACTACAGTTCTACTGTGAGGGTGCAGGAACGGCTAGAGAACGGTGCAGAGCGCTCCTCCTCCACCTCGGGGGTAAGGACATCCACAGAATTTACAAGACTCTAGAGGAGGCCACGCCACATACTTACGTCACCCTCCTTACTGCGCTCAACGCGTATTTCGAGCCTATGGCCAGCAAGGATTACGAAAGATTCATATTTCGGCAGGCCCGCCAGGAGGCAGGAGAATCCCTAGACGCCTTCCACGGGAGACTGAGGGAGCTCGCCAGCACCTGTGGCTTCAGGGATGAACAAGAGGAAATACGCGGCCAGATCATTCAGAACTGCTACTCCTCCGACTTGCGAGTCAAAATTCTCCAGGAAGATGGGAAACCTCTGGCCGACATCCTGAAACTAGGCCGCTCCAAAGAATTATCGCGTGCAAGAGCATCGCACATGGAGGCGGCACTACATAGGCCAGTGAAGGTCGAACAAGTCAACGTGGCAGAACAGGTGAATGTTGTCCGACCAAAACAAAGGCAATTCGGAAACAAGAAGCCACAAGATCGGCGAAAAGACTGCGGGTACTGCGGAGGAGTGCCTCACCGTGCGAAAGACTGTCCTGCGAATGGCAAGAAATGTGGCACATGCGGACGGATGAACCATTTCGCCTCAGTCTGCAGATCCTCGAAACAAAGACCAGAAGCAGCACACGCCATCCGAGAAAGCCCGGAGAGCGAAGACATGGATGATGACTCCAATGACTATCCTGTCCACTACGTCTTTGCCATCAACCAGCCAGCCAAGAAGAAGAGACACCTCCCGAAGTGTCGTATACGATTGAACCAACAAGAGGTGAGAGCCACCATCGACACGGGGGCCTCGATGGAACTCATGGCGGCCGACGTCTACCATCAACTGCGAGACAAGCCAATCTTGAAGACGGCGAAAATCCGTGTCTTTGCCTACGGACAGAAAACCCCGATCCCACTCATCGGGTGCTTCCAAACTGAAATCCGTCACCTGGATCGGAAGGTCCCCACAACTGTCTACGTGACGAAGGAGGGGAGTGGCATGCTCCTCAGTGGACGAACGGCGGAGGAACTCCAGCTAATCTTCTACGCGATGGCTGTACTGGAGGATGAACTGGATGCAATCCTCGACGAATTTGAAGCCACTTTTCGAGGCATTGGATGCCTCAAGGGGAAGGAGGTGTCGCTACACATAGATCCTTCCATCCAGCCAGTCGCCCTTAGACACCGAAAGATAGCCTTCCACCTCAGGAAGATAGTGGAGGAGGAACTCGAAGACCTCGAGAGGCAGGGCATAATTGAGAAAGTCGAAGGGCCCACACCCTGGGTATCACCGATTGTGGTGGCACGGAAGCCCAAGCAGCCAGGCCAGGTACGCATATGCGTGGACATGCGCCTGCCCAACGCAGCAGTCAAGCGGGAACGTCATTTGACACCGACCATTGACGATATCTTGGGCGAACTAAATGGCGCCAAATGGTTTTCCAAGATGGACCTCCGCTCCGGCTACCACCAGCTGCCCCTGCACCCCGATTCCAGGTACATCACCACTTTCTCTACCCATGTGGGACTCAGACGTTATCGGCTCCTCAACTTCGGCATATCCAGCGCGGCTGAGGTTTTTCAAAATACGATCCGAGAAGTACTGAGCGGACTTCCAGGAGTATTAAACGTCAGTGACGACCTGCTTATATACGCACAATCTGTGGAAGAGCATCACCAGCGGTTGAGGGGAGTACTGCAAAGAATTAAAGACTCCGGCCTCACACTACACAAAGAGAAGTGCCAATTTCTACAAAATAAAATGACCGAGACTGAGCAACGGTACTGTCAGATTGAGAAGAAGGCCATAGCGATCCATTGGGCGTGTAGACATTTCCACATGTATGTGTACGGACATCCATTCACCGTCTCCACGGACCACAAGCCCCTGATTCCACTATTCCGAGGGTCAGTCTCCAAACCACCCCCCAGGATAGAAAAGTGGATCCTGCAACTACAGGAGTATGACTACCGGCTGGAGTTCAAACCAGGGGCTACCAACCCAGCAGACTATCTCTCCAGACACCCCCGGGCAGCCACCAGCGGGGAAAAGGAGGATGCTGAAGATACAGAAGCATATGTGAAGGCGGTAGTCGAGAGGTCAAGGCCCTTGCCCATGAGTTTGGACATGATCATCGAGGCAACCAAAAATGACGAGATCTCCCAACTCATAGCGTGCGCCATACGCACCAACGACTGGAGGACCCTCCAAACATCGTTGAACAAAAGAACACCTCCAGCAAAAAGAGCACTGGAAACACTATTGAAGGTCAAGGAAGAACTATCAGTGGACAATCAAGGGTGTTTATTAAGAGGACCCCGAATTGTAATGCCTTCAAGCCTCACCCACCAAGCTATCACTCTCGCTCACCGAGGACACCAGGGAGTGGTAAAGACCAAGAGCAGGCTTCGCGCAAAAGTGTGGTTTCCAGACTTGGACTCCCAGGTGGAACGAGCCGTCAAAGACTGTCAATGGTGCCAAGCCGCCGGACCCCCAGACAGCCCGCCCCCGGTCATCACCGAAGACGACCCGCGGAAACCTTGGGAGCATGTGAGTGCCGATTTTGGCCATCTGCCAGATGGGAGACATATGCTGGTCATTATGGATGATTTCACGAAATATCCGGAAGTGGAAATTGTGACGACGCTCACCGCCAAGGAGGTCATAGCTAAGTTTGAAAAGGCCATCGCCACACATGGCATCTTTGAACGGGTCAAGACCGACAACGGGCCACCTTTTCAAGGACAAGAGTTTGCGGACTATCTGGCAGAGTGGGGAATACAACACAGGAAGGTGACACTCCGGTGGCCGCAAGCCAATGGAGAGGTGGAAAGATTTATGCGCACCCTAAACAAAATCATCCGGATTGCCCATGCTGAACGAGTCCCATTGGAAAAGGAAATATACTCGTTTCTCAGGGAGTACCGGCTTACACCGCATCGCACCACGGAGGCTGCCCCCGGCCCATCCGCAATGGGACGTATAGTCCGTGACACCATCCCCAGTCACCACACCTGGACTCCCAACAAGGCAAACTCGCGGAGAACATGGTCCAACAGGAAGAGGTCGAATGATTACGCCAGCTTTTGGAGGAGAGCCAAAGAATCATCTATAGATGAGAACGACCGAGTCTACGTAACGGACAGGTACCCGGGGAGTAAGTTCAGACTCCCTTATGAGCCACGGCCGTGGACCGTCACAAGCCGAAAAGGGACAATGATAACAGCTCAGCGAGGAGGAGAGACAGTCACTCGCAATGTTTCGTTCTCTAAAAAAGCGGCAAATCCGACAGAAGACCAGCCCGACCCAGAAAGTCATCAGGAATCACCCGACCGACCCGACGCACGCCGGAACATCCCAGACAGTGCCGGCAGTGACAGAAGCGACAGCCCTGCAGAGGGGCCACGAACCTCAGAGACACCTAAAGCTGCAAGTTCTCAGAGCCCCCTGGGGTCCCAGGCGATCATGCCTCCCAGTAACGAGCCACCCAGGAGAGTGCTATTCCGTGGGGAAGCGGCAGGCTACGGACTTAGAAGAAACCCAGCCCCTTCCTCGCAGCTGGCGGACTATGCGGTCGGCTGAATCTGAGCGGCTGAATCCAGAGACTGGTAACTGGCCGGATTGCCGTGAACTTTTTGTGTTACTGTTTATTCCAATACATGAGTGCCTCTGTATCCCAGTGATTTTGATTCTCAATTAAAGGTTGAAAGGAATGTAATGTTGATGGACTGCACGGTTGCGGTCTAGTTTATCGCGCACGTAGGCGTGCGCATACGCGGCGGCGTACCGATGCCGCGTATCGTATAAAATAAAGGAGGCGTGGCCCAGTAGTTAGTTGGGACCACGCGGATACTCGAACTGGTGTCCGTGTCAGTTAATGAGCTGCGCGATCTGCCCATGCGCCCGACACAGGCTAGAACCTGACAAAAACTACAGTAGCTGCGTGTGCCCCCCAATGCAGGTACCGCGAGCGGCGGCTGGGTGTGGTGGTTAGCCACGGGCTGTCCTCTAGCAGCGGGAGTGGCGGCCGGGTGTTCCTATCCCACGAGCCGCGTGTGCCCCCATCGCGGGAAATGCCTTTGGCAGCTGAGCCCTATATTTCTGTAGACTTCTGTGGATACAGCACGGATCTGTCCACAGATTACCTTGTTGCTGCATTTGGTGCATTTGGACCTGTTGATGGTCGTGTGGATGGTGATTGCCAGCTATTTAACAAGCTATGGTAGTGAGCCAGTTCTGTTTGCGGAACGTTGTCTTTTAAATTACCTTCCTACCTGCTGCCGCGGAGGGCTGCTCTTTTGTGCGTTTCCCAACCTGCTGCCACAGAGGATTGTTTCGAGTCCTGAGGGGGCTGCTGCACTCCTGAGGCTACGTCGAGTACGTCGAGTGCCGCCGAGAGCCACCTTTGTCTCCAGTGCCTGGGGACTACACCATCCAGCACCCCTTGTGGTAGTAGTGCTGCCACACACACACAACGGGCCACGTGCACCTGGAGGTGTTTAAAGAGGTGTTTAAAGAGGGGCCAGGGCCAGTGCCAGGGCTCCCGCAGCGCAGCGGGTCAAGGCTGGGTCCCCCCTCCAAATTCTAACCCAGGACTTTGAGTAAGCTATTATTGAGACTGTTAGGGATTGAAGGGGTGTGCGCCAATTTGCCTAACTTGCTTAAGAAACAAACAAATAGACTCCCATTTTGTATTGTACTGTACTGTACCGTTTCTTGATTGGGAATGAGCAAGAACGCACGCTAAGGGGTGGTGGAGGCCTTTCTCAGCCGAGCGGAATCAGTGCTTATGCACGAAATTCAAATGACGGAAAGGCAACTTTCATTGGACCCCCTGAATCCACTTACAGGACAAACTGTTTCCAAAGATTGTAACACTGGTCCAACTACACGCCCAAATTTATCACAAATCATTATAGATGGCTCCCAGTTAGGCCACTCAGACGTGGATAATGAAGCCAGCAGATCTTCTAACCCTGTTGTTAATACTATTAATGTTTGTACCAGACAGAAAAAACTAGCAGTTGCTTCTGGAAATAATGGCCAGACAAAGAAAAGGAAAGCGCGGAGTGCCCCAAAAGCCAGTCTGCAAGCCGCAAAAGTAGCTAAGAATAAGAGTGTGGCCTTAGAGAGGGGTGGGGTTTCAGTTCCAACAGCTGAGAAGGAGAAGGAACAGGATGGGGTGGATTTAGAGGGAACTGATAGTGACGAGACTGGTTTGCGAAAATTGGAGGCCAATGATGTGTTCCTTAACCAGCTGGAAGAAACATTTATGGCCTTAATTAATCCCCTTATGTCCAGACTAATGATAATAGAACAGAGATTAGCCAAAATAGAGGACCTTTTGGTGAAAGATCCTGCAAATTGCATCGGGAGCTGCCCTACAAAAACAATGGAGCCCAATAGGGCAGAAAACACCTCTAGGCCACAACACCAGGCAGAAGTATATACACACATCTTCTAACCCCCACCTTAGTGCGTCCTCTGATTCAGTCTGTGCCAGTAATATCAGTACCTAATGCTTTGCATACATGTATGCAAGCACCAAATGGCCTTGTGAGAAGAAGGGCAGGGGATAGATCGAAGGGGGCCTTTCTCGACCTTCCACCAGATGCTACACCGTATACTATAATACTGGCCAATGTTCCGAGCCTGAAACCACAAGAGGAGGAACATTGGTCGTCATTAAAGAATAAGGCCATTCACTATTTAAATTTAAAAACTGGGCTTGGAGATCACTTATTTAACAACTTCATGATGGTCAGAAGGGTTGCCTGGGTGGGAAATTCTGAAAAGGAGTTGGCTGGGGATAATGTGGTCCTAAGCTTTAGGACACCGAACTTGGTTAGATGTATATTGGAAAGGGCAGCCCCTCTTATAATACGGAACGATGTTATAAATGTCCTCCCCCTGGGGTTCTTTTATCAAGCTAACGTATTACCTAAAGGAGGAACACATAGGAACTCGGGATGGTCGCAGGGCCCAAACATCTGCGGAGTGCCAACTCATAACAGATATGAGGCACTGAGCACACTAGAGCAGAATGATTGACTGGGTCTGCTACCTAGACATCCTATTCCTGTACATTTAGCTACAAGGGATAAGGGAGAGTCTGTTTTAAACCATAATAGCCTTGGGGGCTTTACGCTGCTAAAAACTATCACACAAGATGATTTAAGTGCCAGATCTATCGTTATTGAGCAAAGCGCAAGGCTTTCTAAGACACACTTAGAAGTAAATAACCCTCTCTCTGCGGAATCTGATATTTGCGCTACCGATGGGGGCAGTAGGGTGCCGATTATTGGAAATCATTATTGTACCACAAGTACTAACATGGGAAATGGCAACTCGAAAACAAATGTGAGAAAGGTCTTATGTACAGATACCTGTGAAAGAGAGATAGAGGAAGTACCCGAGTATGATTATAGTGAAAGAGAGGTAGAGGAAGCACCTGAGCAGGATTACAGTGCTCGACCTGTTAACCCCATGCTGGCAGATTCTGAGCAACGATTGAGTAATACCCTAAAAATTACGAAATAGAATATAGCTGGCATCAAAAATAAGATCAATGATGCCAACTGGCAAAATACACTTAAGGGACTGGGGGTTGTCTTATTACAAGAAACCTGGTGCACTGAAACACTTTGTATAAACGGGTATCAAAGCATTTGCACAAGTGCAATACCATCCAGAAAGGGAAGGGCGAATGGAGGCTTAGCAACTTTAATTCCAGTAGACTCCCCCTGACCGTAGGGAAAACGTTCACTGATTCACAATATTATCAGTTATTAAAATTAACTTCTAATGAAAATAATATTTTTGTTATT
This sequence comes from Lissotriton helveticus, assembly GCF_964261635.1. Lineage (NCBI taxonomy): Eukaryota > Metazoa > Chordata > Amphibia > Caudata > Salamandridae > Lissotriton > Lissotriton helveticus. Next base: position 1,540,379,464 of record NC_136068.1, on the reverse strand, counting down.
ATAAACTTCTATAATAATGTTTTTGACAATTCAAGGAGCGCTGTAATTGATTCACTAGAAAGGGATTTAGATTGTTTCATGAAGGGAACTGTAGGGTCTTATGTTTTAATTTGGGCCGGGGATTTTAACTGTGTTACATGTGATACTGAAGCTGGTGAGGTATGTGGGTATTGTGACCATTCTGTCGAAAAGATCGTACACTTTAAACATGACAGATATGGGGAAGCGATTAACAATCTAATACACAAATGTGATTTATCAATCTTAGAGCCAATTACCTTAGAGGGCGAAGAAAACCTGCATACCTTCGTGGGAATGAGGTCATCCTCAAATATAGACCACATTATAATATCATCTAATGGCAATGAAATGGCCAAGGAAGCCCTGATAAATATTAGCTTGTTCAGTGACCATCACTACATAAGTTTGATTTTAGAGATACATTTGTCAATTAAACAGAGGGGTAAGGATGGAGATGGTGATATTGCAACTCAAGGTAATAATGGTGTCTCTACAAAATGGACAGGCGTTAACCCTTCCACATTTATGGAAACCCTCAAAGGCAAAATACCAAAAGAATTAGAAATTTGTTTGGACGGTTCATCTATACATACTGCGGTTATTAATGCTTTCTCTAACATCACCGTAGCAATTGTAGGTGATTTAAAGTCTAAAAGAAGAAAAACCACATAGTCCAATACAAAGATGGTTTAATCATGAGTGCACAAGAACAAATGGGGAATTGAAATTTGTGCTCAAATAAAAAGACCTACAAAAAATAAATGCCTCCAGGAGAGAGTATAAAAAGACATTGGAAATAAGAAAAAGGGAGATCTGTGATGAGGCTTGGGAAAGCCTAAACCGGGCAGCAGAGCTGAAAGACCCAACTCTCTTCTGGAAGATAGTCAACCACCCATACTTTAAAGATAATAATGCAGTCAGTATTGATACCGTGGTACCATCAGAAGATTGGGTGTCACATTTTAAGAGTATTTTTAATCCAGATGACATAAACATAGACTGGAAAAATAATAATTGCATTAGGGTAAATCCAGTCATAACACTGTCAGTCACACCAGAGGAAGTGAAACTTGCACTCCAGAAAATTGCAAGCGGGAAAGCAGCAGGCCCAGACGGTGTGCCGATAGATGTTTTTAAGTATGATCTGGATTTCTGAACACCGATATTAGTGACAGTTTTTAATGCCGCCTTGGGAGGAGCCTTGCCAATTACATGGGTTGAAAGTATAATCTTCCCTATATTTAAACAAGCATTTGCAATGCAATAGGTCTCGCATTAGGAAAGTTTGAGCTATTGGTATTGTAAATGACACATTTTTTATTTCTGTTTTGTTTTTGAAAATAGCAAAATTAATAGCTTTGCCATTTACAATGCCAATAGTTATAACTTTTGCAAATGTGACACCTATAGCATTTGTAATGCAATATGTGTTGTAACTATTAATGAAATCATGAAAGCATGTATGGTTCCAGCCTCACTGCTAGGGGACGATGAACCATCCCCAGCCGGCGGCTTCTCCATGCAAGAGGGAACCACAACACTCATTCCAAACAACGCCCCCTGCTTCTGCTTCTGTAGTGCTCAGTGTCCAGGTCGTAAGAGTCTGCTTTAGGGTGTGATGTGCAGAACTTTTAGGTACACGGCCATGTTAGTTCAGCAAATGCAGTAGACAAGAAGTGAATAAAAGGGACCTGCACCTTCCGAAAGGCCTCTCATTCCTGATCTACAGACATAGACAACGTGTCCGTGGGCGTTTATTTGCTCCCGGATTCCATAGGGCAGTCTTTCTGTCCAGGGTTTTTTGTCCATGCTCCACAAAGACAGTATATTCTGATGCGGCGCACGCTGCACTGACACCATTGTTGGCACCTCACAGATTAGAGTGGAAATGTTTGTTGCTTTGGGAGGCCATCAGTGTACACACTGGAAGCGTAGGCGCTGCACCTCACAAACAGCATCTATGTCGTCAAATGCACTTTTCCACCAGTACCAGGAGTGTTTGGGACATTTCCAAAGGAGGCGAAAAACAGCTGGGTGTTTCCGCAGACACCTCAAGAACACTGTTGCACTCCTGTGATCTCCCGTGTGCCCCAGTATTCAACCGAGCCATGCTCACATACCAATTCAAGGTGATTTTCACCACTGTAGGCAGGGCACAAGTTCTAAAACAAGAGATCAGCGAGTCATGAGCCAGGAACTTAAGCATAGAAACGAAATATATAGCTGTGGCAGAGCTAGACTATACCTCGGGCACTGCAGCAAGTCTATACACTCGACCGGAAAGAGAAACAGGTGTGCACATTCGTGCATGATTTAACATGGGCACCACGCAGGCAGCCAACAGGCGTAGAAAACATTTGCCATACCTCACACCACGCCTACCAGTTCCAACTGGCATAGGTTTCGCTCTGGCACACCTCAGGACTGATACATTGCCTGCCAATCCGGGCGGAGGGAGGTGGACAAGGGTACAACTGTGTGTGACGGATTTCTTCTTACTGCACATGGCTAACACAAACCCAGACGGAAATATTAAACTGGAACACAACACAACGCACGCACACAATGGTGCAAACATGCCACAGTAAACTCCGTCTTACCTGAAAAGGAGGAGGTGCATGGCAGCCTCGGGGGCAGAGCGGGTTTGTCCGTGGCTGCCCATGATAGAAGAAGAGCCCCTTCTCCTGCGACAGACCCCGGCACAGCCTCTATCCTGCCTCCAATAACGGGAACTACTGGTTCCCATTCACAGAAGGAAGCGGGCCGCGCGCGACCGTCACGTGACTTGGGGGCGCGCCCACGGGCGAAGACAGCAGCAGCCGGAGAAGGGCTGCGCGCGAGCCGGGGGATTTTTATTTATTTATTTATTTTATTTATGCATTTTTATATAGCGCGGACTTTACCCGAAGGCGTCAGAGCGCTTCACATTAGGAACATAAATGAAACATAATGAGAAACATTAAAAAAAAAACGGAAGTCAGGCACTTTTGCCTGAGACGGGGGCGGGGCCTGCAATCCAGCAGGAAGTCCCGCCCGCCGCCACAGCCGCCGCCGCCGCCGAGGAAGAAGTGGAGCGATGAGACACTGAACACGCCGAAAAGAGCCCGGTAAGTGGTGGGGATGGGGGTCACGCGCGTGTGTATGTGTCTGGAGTGTGTGTGTGTGACTGTGGGGGAGGGGGGTGTGTGTGAGCGAGTGTCTGCCGTGTGCCTGCGCTCGCCTGTGTGTGCGCATGCAGGGGGGGGGGGCTGCCTATATGTGAAGCGCTCTGATACCTGATTCGGTTCGGGGCTGGGAAATAAAAAAAAAAAAGCAAGCCTGTTCATTTCAAGCTACCCTCAGCCAGCCTCGGAAAAAACGAAAGTAATACAAAAGCGAAACTGACACTGCCACTGCAGACAATGCTGCGCGCTCCCGAGGTGAAATCCGGCACTGAAAACGCTCGTAACACTTTGGTGTCCACTCTCCTAAAAACGGATCACATTAGTTGTCGAGCTGACAGCATTCATGCTTCGCATGAATGCTAACGTCAGCTCGACCTAAAAAGGGGACAGGGGAAAGGCAAATTGCTACCGCCCAATATCCCTTCTAGATTCCTCTTCTAAGATCAAGGGCCGAATTATGTGAGAAAGGCTAGAAGACTGGGCCAGTGAAAATGATATCTTAACAGTGGCACAGTATGGTTTCAGAAGGGGTATTGGGACGGTGGAGCAATGCTTAAATTTAGATTTGTTAATCGGGAAGTATACATTAGCCAAGGAAGGTACCCTCCACTCATGCTTCGTACATTTGGCTAGTGCCTTTGATCTAGACAACCATAAAAAATTATGGCAAATTTTAATAGGGCTTGGTGCTCCCCTAGAAATAATCCTTTTATATCACAAATTTACACCTATTTAACCTCAAGGGTACGGTAAGGAAAATCTGGGGAATGCACGCTTGACTTTGCAGTAAAGCGTGGCATGAGACAGGGATGTGTATTGGCCCCCCCTTTTATTTTCCTTATACATAAACAATTTGGACCCGTTTTTACAAGAACTTGCTGTAGATGCCCCAAAAGTCCGAATACGCCCCACCCCTTTGTTATTATACGCAGATGATGCAGTTCTAATGTCCAGAACTTCAAACGGCCTACAATGCCTAATAGAACATTTCTCCCAATACATGACTAATATAGATTTACAGTTGAACTTAAAAAAAACATTTGTGATGTCATGTGGGGGAAAGAAACAAAACCGTAGACAGCACCATGTGGGTGGGGTCCCCATACCTAGAGCCCTGACCTTTTCATACTTAGGTTTGTTATTTTGCAATAATGGTACATGGAATTCGCATATTGAATTATGTATAATGAAATTTTTAAAAACGACTGAGGGAATTCTTAGGTTTGCAGCAAAACTTGGGAATAAACACCTACAAGAAATGTTAAACTTGTATAGAACCAAGTGTGTTACAGCAGTTAATTATGGAGCCACCATATGGGGAAGAGCAAACACGACAATTCTTCAAACTAATGAAAATACGTTTTTTAAAACAATTCTGCCAGTCCCTAGTGCGTCTGCAAACATGATCGTTCACAAAGATTTGTCTGTCCCATATTTAAGTGATACACTCAATATAGCTGCTCTTCCACTTTGGCATGGTCTATGGACAAAGTAAGAAACAACATTTTCTAGGACCTAATCAAAGACTGTCAAGCGTTACATCATAGCATGAAAATTCCATGGTTGTGTCACATTTCTAAACTTTTGATTAAATGTGAAATATGCATAGACAATCCAACAAGCATACAAGAATATAGTAAAAGTGACTTGAAATTGAGATATCTTACTGCTACAGAACATGATAGGGATAGGACGAATAAGCAAAAGAAGACAGTAGCAGCCTATTGTGAAAACCCATGCATGAGCGGTACTCAGTTATATCTTATCTTGGTCCAGAATGTCCAGCATCGTTTTTATTTGACCAGGCTAAGGTTGAGCACTTTACATTATTTAACTGCGTTTCCAAGAACTGAGAAATGGCACAGAACTTTGCCCCCTTGCCCATGTGATGGAAAAACCTCTCAGTATACTTTGCACTTTACTCTCTTTTGCCCTTTTAATATGGATATCCGAAAAACTGTATTGAAACCACTATTTTAAAAAAATATGCTTTTTAATTACAAGGATACGTTTAATTTTTTTATGTAGCTTGGACACCATGAAAATTATAAGCTTTGTAATCTGTTACATCCAAAAAGAAACCAGGAAAAGAAAAGATTAGGCATTTTTGGATGTTCTGTTGTATGAAAAAGATGAGTAATACCATTACTTAATCGCATTCTTTTGCACTGAACGCACTTGCACTTTATGGTACGGATTATTGGTAGATTGTATTTTTAGGATTTTTGAAAAATGGACTTGTCATTTTATTGTGTCATTATTTCCATGTATTTTAAATTTGTACATATCTTATAATAATCATTTTCCCCTTGTGAAATATGTTGAGAATGTATTTTCTCTTTGATATATGTGTGTTAGTATGCTTTTATGGTGCTTGCCTTGTTGTCACTGAATAAAGCTGTTTTGATTTGATTAGAAACAAGACTGAACCCTTCCACTGCCTCCTTCAAAAAAGAAGTGAAAGCCATTCTCATGGCTAAATTCACGTGAATTATTGACTTATTACTGTATGTTAATTACTAGTCTGTATTATTGAGCACCGTATTTTGCTTACCATTTTATATTATTGAGTGCCTTATATCTGAATCACCTATAATTGTATTTTTAGGATCATTGTAATGAGGGGGCTCCCCTGTATTCCCGGTACCAGTCTTTCAGGGTCTAACAGCAAGCTAGTGCTGCTGTCGACCACAGACACAATTTTGCCCTCCTGCTGCTGAGCTGAGCTCGAGCAGGGGAAGGTAGAGCAATAGGTTACCTGTCACAGGGAAGTGTGACCACCTCCCAGACAGGACTTAGTGTTTTGGGCTGTGGTGGGGGCTCTTGCTGGCACCACCAGACTGCTATGAAGGGCACATTGGGTGCCCTCCTTGCATACTCCAGTTTGAACCAGTTCAGGGAGCTGTTGGCTCCAGCTCTGGCGTGTAACTGGAGAAAGGACATGGAAGTATCCATCCCTCTGTCCAGTCCCTCCCCTGAATCATCCCAACCTTCTCCTTTGGGTACTTAAGGGCTTACCTGTGAGTGGCTTTTCATATTCATCGCGGGACAAGATTTGGATCCGAAACCACTTCATGTTCAACCGTCTGGGCACTTTGGAAACCGAGAATGCATCTGGAAAACTCCTACTGCTACTGGTATTATCGTCCTACAAGTCTTCCTCATCGTCTGTGCCTGTGCTTCTTCAGGTTCTTCTCCAGGCCTGTGGGCATCAAAGACACCCGAAGGAATCTCGCTTGGAGTGAAGAAGTCAATCCCCTTTATCTGCAGGCATCACAACTAAGCTGACCGGTTTGCTGATCCTGAACTCCCATGGACTCCGAAAGGTTCTGCAACTCCCTTGAGGCCTACACTGTTTTCACAGCAAGTTTGAAGCCGGTATCCCTCGTCGGAACCGCTGGAGCAGTACTTCTGTGCACCGTGTCGAAGTGCTATTGCCAAGGCTTGTTGACTCTTCTCCAGAGATCTTTGGGCTCCAAGAAGCTCCTGCAACTCTTGGTACCAAGATCTTTATCCTCACTGCATCCTCTGCACCGTGTGCCTGAATCCTTGGTGAGCTGCTCGAGGTCCTCTTGCGACTCCTGTGCCTTTGGCCTGTGGGTTCTCTTGAGGGTCTTCTTTGGGTGCATTGGGCTCTCTTGCTTGTTCGGGGCCTGGTCTGACTCTCATTCAATTGGTGAGTCCCGTTGACCTTGCTGGTCTCAACACTGCACCTTCTTTGGTTTCCTCGTGTGTTGTTGCTGCAAAGGCTTAATGTTGCTCCCGCTGGACACCGACCTCCTGGTTCTCGACCTCCGATGTGGATCAGCTCATGAACGGCTCCTGGTCTTCCACAGCGTCGTCTGGTCCTCACAGCTTCAGGGACAAGGTCACCATCAACTCTCCTGCAATCAGTGGTCATTGGTCTAGTCTCCTGGTCAATACAGAGTGGTATATACACGGTTCCCTCTCCTTGCAGGTACTATTCTTCAAGAATCCACCCATGGACTCCACTGGACTCGTTCACCTTCTTCGCCAGCGGCATCTGTACTGAAGTTCTCCATTGTGTCTACGGTGGTTTTCCGACGTCCCTTCGCACCTTTGCACCTGGCTTCCCTGGTGTAGGTATCCTAGTTCCTGGGGTATCCACGAGGGGGGTGACTCTCCACCCATCCATCCTTCACGGAGATTCTTCAGGGTCTTCTTGGAAGGGTCCTTCTTCTTCAAAACTGCAACTGCGACCTCCCCATTGACTTGCATTCAGTACACACACCTGTGTTTACACTCTACTTACAGCCTCCATGGGGTTCCTGGGTACTTACCATGGTTGGTTCCTTGGGTCCCCGGCTCCTCTAAGTCTTCTGGAACCAGTCTCGACTTCGGTCGCAATTCGCATTCCACTTTATTAGTATGTGGTTTGGTCTCCCCCTGGATACCATTGTGTATTTGTGCTACTTACCTGTTCTCCATGTTGAAATATTGTGTGTATTATGTTTATATCTCCGGATAGGAGATATACCAATATGTTAGTGAGTGTTTATAATTAATAACTATTTTTATAACTACACTGTATGGTTCTTTTTCATTTAACCTACACTATATGATTAGTACTTGTAAAATAAACTGCTTTACACTCCTTCTCGACTAAGCCTGAAGGCTGTTCTCCACAACTACCACTTAGAGAACTTTCTAAGGTTGTCTAACACCACTAAAATTACCATAAGGGTTGTCTGGAATAGTGCAGGGTGCTTCACTTAAATAAGTGTGCACCATATACTAAGCCAGCCTCCTACAACAACTCTTACAAAAGGCTTGACTGAGTGAACCTTTAAGTGATGCAGCCACAGCATGCCTGAAGGTCCTGCTTTCAATACTCCTAGAACGTGGTACAGTGTATTTTCCACCTCTCTTCAGCTTTTTCAAAGTTTCCACTTCTTGTGCCCCCCTTGCCTAATTAAAAGCCACACTTAGAGGGTAAAATCCAGTTGACTGCAATGCAAATATTGTCTGTCTGGTCAACATTTAGATAGATGACAACATTACTGATTTGAATTCATGTGAGTGACTCTGTAGTACCTGTTCAGATACATCCCTACACCCCTCCCACTCTACAAGAAACACACAGTGTTATGATGCCTTATAGAAGCTGTCCAGACACATTAGAAACTTGTTCTCTGATTTCCATAAATAAGTCCTCTCTTCAGTGCCTACCCATTTGCAATTGCCTCAGGGTTTCTGGCCTCACTCCCTAGTTAATATTTGTGCGAACTCTCTGTAAGGGCTGAAAGTATCGGGTTTGTAGATCAGCACATGGGAAAATGATTCCCAGCTTTGGTCTAAAACCACTGAAGGCCACAGAGCCGCTCTGTGAAATGTAACCATAACCTAGCCTTTAAGAAATCTTGAACTATTAATGGACGCGTTGAAGCATCAAGAAGACCAAGACTATTGTCATAAGGTTCCAAAAGACATCATGTGTCTCCAGAACTTCTCCACTTCCACTTTTTCGTATCCACAATGGTGGGTCCCCGTCCCAGAAGAAGTACAAAGAGGCATCTCCTCTTTAATCTTCTTTATTCATAGTCACAGGTATCTGCAGCGAGGGTGCTTACGTGTCCTGTCTCTTTGATAGTGTGTCTGACCCTCTATATTCTGCTCCACACCTTGCTGACCGGAAGCATTGTCAGGTGTCCTGTGCAGTGGCCAGAGTGTGTGAGGTCCTAGTGCCCTGCCACATTCCATCACTGCGACCCACTTCATGGTGCTTTCTCTTCATCGTGACCCTAGAAAGAGGAGTTCTTGCCTCAAAGTCTTGATTGAACTCTCGGACACCTTTGATCACTTCACCCATGAAGCTCAATAGATTTTACTCCACAATATTATGATGTTCTTCTGTTTCCCCAAATGACACCCCATGTCCAGTGGGGCACCCACAGATCACAGCCATCACAAGATAACCCTGGATCTATTTGTTACCCCCATGGCCTTCAAGCTATTCATATAACAACTTAAAGTCCTCTTGGCTACATACACAATTAATAATACCATCTAATCCTATGACAGATAACTACATGACCAGCTGCATCACCTACAGTGATGGTCTTTAAACATCTTAGTGTTGAGACACTCTTTGTAAAAAAATCATTGTGCTGGAGCCCCCCAGAATGACTAACACGTCTCACGGTTGTTCTATAAAATGTTCAGTACTGCACGGAAGTTAAAGAATGTTATGCAGCATGAACACACACTTTGCAACAATTGGATTTGTGGTTGTGATTCAAACTCGCGCACTAGATATATGGAGGGCAAAACAAAGCAAGGCAAACGTTTCACACCAGAACATTCCAGACGCCATCTTTTTTTCATAGGCAAAATTCTAGGTGTGAATTTTAGAAAATGTAGTAATCAATAGAGCAAAAACGTGGAAGGGTCTGGAGACAACATCAAATACATTTTGACAATTGTGATGTTCATTCTGTCACATTATCATACCTTCTAGGCAATCTGTACCTAGTTTACACGTGATGCATCTGTACAGTCCTGGCTTTTTAAGTGAGAAACACTTTGCAAGCTGGGATCAGCCCACCCTTACAATGGTAAATACGAATCTGCAAGTTTCAAAATGCAATGAACTGTAGGATAAAAGGACTGTCCACAGATATTTCACTACAAATGGGGCCACAGTGCATCTCTGACATATTTAGCAATTCAAGCATTGCTTTAATGTTCAGTTATCCCTTTTTAACGTGGGTGAAACATATTTGCCAAAATGCTATTGGCAGGCTTGTCGCACTACAAGTGTCGCCATTATGATTCTTTTTACAGAAATTAGGTGGTGACGTTATTTGGAGCCCCCTTCCTTTGACACCTGCCCCCAGCCTGATGATGGCTGACAAGAGTTACAAGTCAAGTCAAAACCACTTTAATTGATTAATTAAAATCATAAAAGGTACACAGTCAAATCACATAGTTCATAAATACAATTGAAATATTACAAATATTAGAATTGCAGAATATTGAAATCCATAAAATACAATTTAAAAAAGACGGGGATATATCATACAATCATATTTAAGCGACTTAATTTTTTCAACCTTCCAGCTGCTACAAAATAACTTGCAATGTTAAAAATATTCCAGGGGTTATCCAGCAATTGTAAATACAGTAAAGCAGGCTTAGCCTGTAGAAACCCCTTCCCCTTTAATAGTGGTATTTTAAATTTGGCTCTGATTTCACAGTAGTAGTCGCAAAAAAGTGTAAAGTGCATTGTGTCTTGTATTGAACTACTGTCACAGTTACAGGGTACACTATCCTCAGAGTTACTCCATCCTTCAAAGGATCCCAGAAAAAAATGAATCAGGTTAAAACGAAATTTAGTTAGCAACCAGTGATGATATGGCCTTGTTACTAACTTTAAGTAGGGCTCAATAGATGGCGAAGTAACCAGTAAAAAATGATCCCTAACAAGAGGTTTTTTTAGTTCCTCTCCCTCCCAATCCTGGGACCTTTGGGACAGGAATTGCTCTTTGACCCACTTGATATCCCCTCTCACAATACCCTCAAGAGTTACAGATTGCCCACTACAGACTGGCTCACCTCCACTCTTTCTTTAAACAAAGTCAATCTGCTGTTTTTTGGCATGCTTGCCTGTGCTCCCCAGGTGCATTTTAAAAAACGTACGCGGCCACAACCTGGCGCCCCCCCCCCCTACATCAATTCAGGGGCCCCAACTGGAACCCATGCTGCAGTATGAAGACCTATGATCTTGATGCCAGTGTAGCATGCAAAGCGAAGATCTGCTAGAGTAGAAATCAACTAAATGGAGACGACTAGAAGACATACCTTCTCAATTCACACACCCATCTGGAACAATAACCACTGCCGCACAAACTCACGCATCTGCTTCAGAAAGGAACTAAAAGCTAACCTTTTCAAGGAGCACCTCATCTGTACCTATAATGAAACACACCAGCTCCTTAGCCCTTCAGTACCAAAGTATGCACAACTGCACTTCCTACCTGTAGTGGTTTCTTCATGAGGGCGGGAGCATCGCCCCACGCCCGCTGCGGGTCGTGCTAAGGGTTAAAAATAAAATGGCAATTAAATAATTTGTTTGTCATTTTATTTTAAACACTTAGGGCCAGATGTATGCAGAGAAAGTTTTACGTTTCCCTAATTGCGAATTCTTGTGATTCGCAATTAGGAAATCAAAAAACGGCACGTATGAAAGTGTTTTGAACACTTTCTGTGATTCCCATCGGTTCGCCAATGACCTACTTCATGAAATTAATGAGGTAGGTCGCAATTTGCAACTGCTAATCGCAAAATTAGGATTTGCAAAAATCACAGCGATGGTGGCCTGCTGAGGTCAGCAGACCACCACGTCTGTGATTGCTTTTAAATAAAGCAATCTTTTTGTTGTTGTTGTTAAAGCAGCCCTTTTCTCTTAAAGGAAAACGGAATGCTTTATAAAAAGAAAAATTTAATATTTTCTTTTCATTTTATAAGAGTAGACAGTGGTCCATGGGACCTCTGCCTACACTGATTTTTTTTAATTTATTTTTTTATAGACATTCACAAAGGGGAAGGAGTCCCTTGGGGACCTCTTCCCATTTGCAAATGGGTCACCACCTACTTAAAGTAGATGGTAAAATGTGAATGTTTTGCGACGTCATTTCGGTTGCAAAACATTCATCCATACCGATGTGATTCGATTTTAGGAAGGGACGCCCTAAATATGCCCCTTCCAAATACCGAATCGAAAACCCAAATTGCGATTCAGTAACAGGTTACAAAATCGCAGTTTGGGTTTGATACATGTGAATATCCTTTTTTTGCATCCGCAAAGAGGCCGATTCTGTGAATCGGCACGTTTGCCACCTCAAAAAGGATGCATACAAGTGGCCCTTAGAGCGTCTCACAGCAGCCACCAACCTGCCCCCCAAGCCAGGAGAAATAGTGGGGTATCCTCTGCTGACAATTGGCAGCACGGAGGACTGGTCAGACAATCCAAAGTATGCATGTCCGTTTGGCTGAATTTCTCACACCCGCCAAAAGTGACATGCACACTTTGCAGCTCACCACTCAGCTGTCTTAGACAGCTGGGTGGAGAGCAAACACAGGCCTCCAGGGCCTAAAGGAGCGTTGGTGCAACCAACTCTATCCAATCTTTGTGCTCTTCCCATGCTAGTTAACAGCATGAGAACAGTGTTTGGATTGACTGCAGGAGAACAAAGAGGGGAACACACCATAACCTGTGAGTAAGTACAATTTACTTTTTATATATTAAATGTGTAATGCATATATTTTAGTTTATGTTTAATTTGGGGGTTTTTGGAGGGAAGGGTTGTTTTGCATTGAATTTTGGACGGGGGGTTGTATAATTTTGTTTTTTTGAAAGTTTTTTTTTAAAGGGATGGGGCACTTTGCTCACCCCATCCACTTTCAAAGAGTACCAGCTGCCCCTGCTTCCTAGCCTTCACCCAACCTGCTTTTGGTACATGATCTTGAATCGTTGCCTACCCTCTGTAATATGTACCATGCTGCTTGATTGCGAGGTTTGCATAATGCACATTCCAATACAAAAACAAATGTGATTGAAACCTTACTGGTAAGGAATTCAATAACTTGGCTAAAGCTTCTCTGCAACTATAGACCACAATCCATCCTTCTCTACTTAACAAGATCTAGGACGTAGAGGTTGCAAAACATATTCAAGTGTTTGTAGGAGATCAGTTATTATTGTTCAGTAGACAATCAGGTATCAGACACTTTAGAGGCAGGAGGTGAACCTGACTGATACATGTGGGACCTTCTACTACTTAAGATCAATGCACTCAAGCAGTCTTGGTGTTACCCGAACTACCCATTGCTCCATTACCCACAATGCCTTTCTGGGTGGCTGAAAATAGGGTACATGATGCTACACACTACCAAAGGCTCTGGCTTATCACTCGAACGTCTCAATGCCCTTGGTTTTTAAGTGACCCTTGATGAGATTGTCTTTCAACACAAAATTTAGTTTCATGTTTAAATTGATGTCACACACACACATCTTCCCTTGTTGCTGAAAAATGCAGAAACATCACTGAGTGTCTGAGAAATATTGTCTTTGGGTTGAGATATATTTCCCTCTGTCTCACTGGGTCATAATTAGGACTGGATGGGGAAGATTTTGCCAAACTTTCAATCCCATTCAAATAGTTTATAGCCCGGGGATAGCCTTAATTTGCCCTACAGTCAATGTTGCAACCAGCAATACAAATTGACAATTGATAGTACTTGGGGGAGTACAACCACTTACCTAAATTAACCAGAGATCTGGTGTTATCCTGCCTAGCATACTGAACAGTAGATTAGAAATCTATATTCGAATATTCAAAGCCAAAACTCTAGGCTTTGCCTGAATGTTCGGAAAGCAAACACATCACTAACACTCCAAAATCTCTGCACTTATTTTAGGATCAAATGTAAAATGCTGTGCTCAGCTTAACAAGACACAGGGCGAAAATATTACTTTAGATACCAACCCCCACTGCGGTTTCCTTCAACTCCTTGTTAGTTACACCCAGCTGCTTCACAACTGTTCATCGAGCCAAATTCAACCTAAATGATGAAGGGAAAATCCATCTTGCGTAAGCCATTGTTGTATGGAATTCAGTGTACCCACAATTGCTAGTGTTGTCCAAATTGGCACCCTTCAAGAGGAATTTGAAGAGGGCTCTCTGTTTAGTGAAACCTTCACTAATAAATCTGGTCAACAGTTTCTACTTGAGTGTAGAAAAAAAAAAAAAGACATGCATTTTCCCGCAACAAACTAGGAATTTCTGCTAGATTACCTGCTTTCGCCTATCATGCCGGTCAAGGAATAGTCTGTGCAGATTCTCCAAGCCAGGTGGTGAAGGAGAGTCCTGATTTTATTAAAGGCAAGTATTATGCAGTCTCTCTTCTTACTGTTTATATTCACAGCATTTAAAATCAACACTACTCCCCTAAATCTGTTCTTTCAGACAGAAAATGACTGCTAAGAAACAATCAACCTATTAGTATAAATAGGGTAGTCCACATGCAACTTCCTCCTTTCTTGATGCATCCATAAAGTGTATAAGCCACATGTGAAATTAAATAGCAAAAACAATCCAAAATCTGAGTATTAGCCACAGCATCTTCCTCTGTCCTTGATGAATTTCAGCTTCAAATACTGTCGGGTTCTAAAGGAGTAGTTGTCTCCTGGCTTCTTCGATTTTATCATTTCAACTTGAGGCCTGGTTGGTTGTAACTGACACTAAGAATAACCTGCTCAAACGCTTGTAACTGACACTAAGAAAACCCTTGCTCAAACGCTCCGCCCATCATCCCCTTTTGTATCGCTTTATTCGCCCTAAGTGTGGCAGGGTATGCTCAGACGCGAGTCCCTTGCTCACTTGGCCACTGGATTCAAGATAGCCTGGCTGATGAGGATTATGAATCGAAACCGGTCCCAGGATGATTGTTTCCGGTCCAGGGAAGACATGGCTTGGCAGTTCAGGCTGGACTGTTCCCATGAGGCACAGGGTCAGACTGATTTGCATATGGCCATGTCTGAACTGGGGTGGCTGAGTGAGCTAAAGAATGGTGATGGATTAAACCCAGATCAGTTGACTGGGGGTGAGTGTTTGATTTGCTCAAACGCTCCGTCCATCATCCCCTTTTGTATCACTAAGAATAACCCTGAAAAATAAAATACATTAACATCACCTTTTGCATTACAACAGACACATTCAGATTAAGTGATTTGCCCAGAATCGCAGGATGCTTCAGCCTCCCACTAGACTCGAACCGGTTTCTCCAGCTTTAAGGTCGGCCACCCAGCCATTAAACTGCATCCCCACTTCAAATTATTTTTCAACCTAGCCCCAGGCTATAATTCTTTTGAGGCAAAGCCCCCCAAAGCTGAATGTGCCCAAAAAATGTGCTGATCTACTTCTGCCAGTGTCATTACCCCTTTAACTGATTTACTTTAAGTAGTTCAGGTTACTGGAGCAAATAGCTTACGCAAAGCTAATAACTGCCAGGCAAATGTTCTTACATCTTTAGTCACCTGCACATAGTTTTAAGACACATTACTACACACAGCTTTAGGTGGAAAGGAAGAAATGGGAACTCCACATGATAGAGGCATTCCTGGTTCGCCTGGTAATGCTAAATTGAACTCCCACTGCAGAAAACTGCATAGCAGAGATATCCAAAGCCCTAACATCGGACGCCCACCTGAAAGATACCAAACACAACAGAGTCACTAGCAGAGTAGATAATGACTTGAAAGATAAACAGCCATTGTCACCCCATGATTCAAATAAGGCTGCAACCAACTTAACACCCCACATAGTAAAATATCTGGGCTTATTGGGGTTCATATATCTTATTCCCTTGAATAATAAGCACACCAAAGTATGTGTTCCCACAACCTAACCAGCCACCCTTTGATGTCCTGCGCATATTGCTGATCTATGACATTAACTGTCCTGTAGAACTTCTGCCCAGCTGTCAAAGATACCAAGAAATGTAACACTTACATGACATCTGCAGAAACTGAATCCACACTCCATCCATCACTTTCCCACTGTTCCCAGCCTGACTTGTAGGCCTTGACTGTGCCCTGGGCACAGGAGGCCATGATGTCTGCTTAGGTTGCTTTTGAAAATATTTGCACATCTATGAGTGTCATGTGAGGTTCGATACTATTAGGTTCAACTTGCCTTGTAGGTGACGACTGTGATTCTGCCCATAAGGGCTATTCAGAATCTGCAGGATAGACCGCTCATAACTCCAACAGAGCGGGGTGCCAACGGTGGCTCCTCCTCAGCATTGTGACCTATGCTAATTGTCGGCCTACCTGAGCCAAACATCTGAAAATCCTAGCGAATGGCAGAAATGTATAATTCATTTTCTTATACCAATCCTGGAGAAAAGCATCTGTTGTCAAAGCGTCTATATCTGGTTTCCAGCTGAAGATGTTTTCCATCTGCGCTATCAGTCTGGAAGCAAAGAGATCTACATTGAACAACTCAGAGACTTTGTCTAACTCCTTGAAAACGTGGTCATCTAGCCTCCACTCACTGCTGTTCAGTGAATACCAGCCCGCTACCATGTTGGATACTTGCAGTGGATAATCTGCTTACAAAGAAATGTCCTGCTGGAAACAAAACTCTCACAGAGCTTTGACCAACTCTGCTAATGGCTTTGATCTTATCCACCGTAACTTGTTGATATACCTGACTGCAGTCATACTCTCTATAAAAAAAGAGGGCCAAGCATCTTATTTTGTCTTTTTCTAGACTGGATTGCAAAAGAGCCTACAGTAGCTCTAACCAGTTAATGTGCATTGAGGACTCCTACCTCAAACATCTTCTTGTAATTGAGAAGGTGGCACACATGAACCTCTTCCCGAGAGACTTCCATCTGATTCTAATGCTAGATCTGGGTGCGTAGGAAAGACACCCCAACTGTTCCAGGTGTCTTTACGGCCTAACCACCAACCCACTTCTCTTGCCTCCCGGTCCAAAGGAATCATCTGAAAGTAAGTCTGAGCTCCTTTCAAATGTCCTACCTTTAATCTCTGCAACAACCTGTGTTGGACAGGCCCTTCAAAATGTGCTTAAATGAATGAGGGAAGGAGATCCAGCAAACTTACTAGGGTGTCTAAGGGAAATCTGAGAAAGTACAAGTGTGTCCCTTAACTCCCTTCAATCTGGGCGCATTAACACTTCCTTTTCTGAGTCCACCAAGAACCACAAAAAACCTTCTTATTTATTATAACAGTAAGAATGCATCCTTCAAATCTAGGCACATCATCCAATCCCCTGGAAGAAAAATACCTTGCAAACAAATTTCCATTTCCATTTTCCATTCCTGTGTAACTTCATTGGTACGGGGAGTTTGACCTGAAATGGAGAAGCTTAAAAATGGATGTGAAATCCCTTAACTGTTTCAACACTCAAGGGTCTTTGGAAATAAGTTGCATTCCTGTACAACAAATGGCCAACCTTCACCAGGGAGAAGGGTCTAAGCTGATTCCACCTCTCCATCTTTGCGACAAGAACATCAGCCTGGAGTATCGAAATTGGTGGCAGCAGTAGGTTCTGAAGAAGCTTGACCTGCCAGCGAAGAGACCCCTGTATCCGCCAGCCATGGGGGAAACACATCCAAATACCTTCATCAGGGAGAAATGTGCCTTATCCAATGATGAAAAATCCCGCACATAGCAGCCAATATCCTTTATAAATTTCTCCCAAAGAGAGACCCATGCGTAGTCAAACCAACCTCTGACCCTGCTAATTCCCCCAATTTTGGGTCTATCATTAATAGAAGTCCTTTGCGCCTCTCACCGGACAATCTTGCCTTCATATTGCCATGAAAACAAATGGCCCTCTGGGCCCACTTAGATATTGTCTCAGGGTCTATCGATTCCCCTACATTTTATGCTTGCTGGGCTGAACAAAGAATTCCAGATAGAGTGCCCAGAGTATCCAATACCTTGTCTCTGCAAGAAGAACAAACTCTGTCTACCCCTTTTTCTTTGCTCCCTCTACTCAGAAAGGTGGTAACCTTATTCCAGAGTTAGGGCTGCTTTTTTCAAAATACTGAGCAGAAAGGTATTCTGCTCTTATTGTGGCCTCTAAATGACCATTCACAAATGGCGAAGAAGCCATTTTGCAGAATTAGGGTGCTGGAGGAACCCTGGATCGAACATTGGGTTACCCTCTGCATCCAGAATTACTGTAGTTTATTCACCTTTGCTTTTTTGTTACATTTACACCATCCTCATAGTATGCATCATCATAATAAAGGTCATCCATACATAAATCACTTGTGTCTCCAAATGGGCTTTTAACTTGACTGCCAATTGTTTTCATATTACAATTAAACCACAAGGACTTCACGTCCATTCCATCTTGCATGATTGCACCCCCACCAATTTCTTCTCATGTGTGTTATCTTGCACCATAATGTATTTGTTCTTTCTTTCCCCCCCCCCCCAGCTGACATGGTCAAGGAAATAAATATAGCAAAAAGGGGGAATTGCAGCATGGGATTTCATGCACCACAGCCTGAAATAGTCACTACAAATAACAGTAGCAGCAACTGTTGCCCACCAAATGCGATGCAGTGCGCGCAACAAAATTTGTTTTATTTATTTATATGTTTACTTACCTGTATTTGGCTGTATTCTGTAGTTTACTACCCCCCACCCTTCGCCTCTCCCACCCCATGTCACCGCCCGGCAGCACTCCCACCACCGACTGCTACTGTTTCCCACCTCAATGGTCAGCTGCACATTGACCTGTTGAAAAGTCAGTCCATAACGCACCTGATGCCCAGGCTGCTGGCGCAGGACGCCTCTTAGTTTCCATCTTGAACAATTACCAAATAAAGAGACGGGCGCTGGAAGCAGGAAGACAAGAATAGAGTTTTATTTCTCATGAGGAGAGCCTGTCATTTCGGACACTCGCATAGTGTCTTCAGGAGGTGCTCTAACAAGTTCTCTGAGGCTTCGTCTTTTATACACATGTTTATGATGCACAAACATTCCTTATTACAATAAAGACGCTTTGAAGTAGAAAAAGGCATGCTTGGAATCCCAGCTTCAGGCCTATTCCCATACCAGTCGCTCAGATGTCATCCTCCCCTCCTGAATGTAACAAGAGAGATTGTGATCTCTCAGCCGGACATTCCTACAGGACACGAGGGCAGGAGGGGATGATCAGGTCAAAGGTTGGTCAGGTGATAAGGTCGGACACTTCGGTTGGTGTACCACGGTTTTGTTATGCTGGGCAGTATTCTGTAAGCAGGGAAAAGGGGGATGTACATCCACGAGGCTTGGTCTTAGGACTTGGGACCGGGTCGAGAGGCCAAGCGCAGCCGGGGGGGGGGGGGGGGGGTTGTCAGCTGAGGGGAAGGGTGTTCTTGGGAGGAAATGGGGGTGTGTGGGTCAAGCAGGAGTGCTATTTTTAGAGCAGGGTCACGCAGAGGGAGAGGGTCTCGTGGCTGATGCATGAGCAGTGCGCGCGGGGAGGGGTGCCGGGGACAGATGGGCAGAGAGGCCATGGTGTCTAAAATGGCTGTCGTGTACGTGTGTGCATGGGTCTATGCTGGCGGGATAACACAGTCGGTGTTTAGCGATATCCGTTCTGCTTACAACAAGGGGTACAGTGAACACAAATGAACGCCGCTTATGTACATATACATTGCCATTTTCAACAGTCGCCGCTTTTTTACATAAGCTAGTTCAGTTCTAACCAGTCGATACGATTGGCGGAATGCGGTACATATGATTTTTCATTTGTTGGGTTATTCATACAAGTCTAGAGATCGGCATAATACTTAGTTGGAGTCAATCAGAAAAAATGTTCCGAAACATTATAGAATCAAGTTCAGACTTTCTCTCCGGTGACATCAACACACAGTAAAAGTACTCTGATACCTTCGGGTCTTATCAGTGCAATAAGAAACTTTTGGAAAACTAGATACGTGAGTGACCGATGAAACATTTTAGAAAGCAATACAAAAATGGTTGAGGGAGGAATTCAATTCGATACAAGCACTTAGTCAAGGGGTGGGTAGAAAGTTCAGGAAGGGGGGTTTTCGTCACAATGTCTTTTTAACAGAGTCCGTCTTCTTTTGTTGGCGCTGTTGAGCACCGGCGGTGGAGCTATAGGTCCAGCTCGTATTCATCCTTACGCGTTGCAGGGTGCGATCAGTCCTCTGCTGTTAGATCACAGTCCTGTTTCCTAACTGATCTTCTTAGGGGTGCCTCATGCTGGGCACCTGCGAGTCTTTCTTCTTTTGTGGCAAAAACCTTATTCTATAGTCAAAAGTTATGCTAAAAGGGTGATGTTGTTGAATAATCAAGGGAAGAGAGGGCGGAGTGGGATCAGATCTTTGAGCACACCAAGGGACCACAAGGAGCAAAGGATGGCGAGCAGGCAGGCCCATCAGTCGGGCTAAGAGGGACGGGGACTTCAGGCACGAGTGGGTCAGCAAATCGAGGGCTTCAAGGCGGCCCTTTATTCCTTCATCTGCCGAGTTTGAGAGTGGTGCCTCGTCCCGCGTCTCGTTGCTCTGTGGCTCCACCTTTGGCTGAGGTCACACGTGCTCCATGATCTGTGGCCAGGCTGTGCGTCACGTCCAGCTCCTCTCCTCCGGTGATTGTATCTTTGAATGGGTACAAAACAAGTTTTAGAAAAACTGGCAGGAGAAGACATTTATACATCTCAATTCCGTCCCCAATCCTATGTGGGTGGGTGATAAGTTCAACGGTCACAGTCAGAAGTCATCACTTATGGAGTATGTAGGAGGGCATTACCATTGAATTCATAAACCTGTTTGGCGTTCATTCGTGACGTATGTGGAGAGAAATTGGACCTTTATACACAGTGTATTATATCAAACTCAAAATCGAGTCCTTATGTAGAGACTCGCCCTTTTTCTTTTTAACCCAAGTATCGACAATCTTACATTTCCCTTCGGGGTCGGCTAACTCTTGCAAGCAGGAGCGTTATCGTCAGGAAGAAGGAGGAGGGGGGGCAGATGTTAGACATGCCTTTCTTGGGGAATGACCGTTAATCAAGGTCATCAATTATGCTTCGAGGGTAGCTGACATGAAGCTGGGGTTAATCGGGGGAAGCGGGGACGCTTTGGACAGGGAGCTGGGGTCAATCGGGAGAATTCGGGGGGGCACTTTGGACATCCGCACTTAAGTGCAGAGGGGCGAGGTAATCTGTGCATTGGGAATTGTATTTCTAGCGAACTGAAAAACAGAAGGCAATTGACGTTATAGTCCCCCTATAAAAAGCCAGATTAGGGGACATCAGTCGTCCTACCTGTCCTTTCCTTCATTACCAACTCGGGTTCTATTGTTTTGCAGAAAGGAGAGGTAGTAATATGGCAAGTCACAATCGCTTTAGTTCCTGTTAATTTTGCCGAACACCTTTGTGTTCGAGGAGACCCAATTACGTTGGTGCCGGGGGGGCACAACGCTACCATACAAGGGAGGAGGGACCGGGGGGGGGGGAGGTGTACAATAATGGGTCATTCAGTGCTTGCAACAACACAGAACAACAGGGGTTAAGTAATACGGAAACACAGGCAGAGGGATGACGTAGATCCATACATTACGTACACACATATTCAGGTGAGGGAGACAGTACATGTATTATATACAAAAATCCAAGACAAGACATATAACCGTTATTGGCCATAATGATCTCTTCCTGTATGCTGCGCATCCTTAGCATCCTAAGCTCTTTTTACCCTTTTCTTCCCTTTTATTGTCGGCTGCCTTTACTGGTCTTTATGGTTTTACACACTTATGCCTTTGGCAACCGGTCAAGAACTAACCTGGTCGGGCTAATGTGTTTCCAGGCTGAGGCAACAGTGGGTGTCAGTTTGGGAGAACAATAGGGCAGCTCTGATTTTCCTGTGAGGGTGTGGAAAGGATGTAGTAATTTCTAAACACTGACAACATTCCTAGTCCTCCAAACGGAGGGTACTAGAGTAAACCTCACCTCAGAATATTCTTTTAAACTTTCCCTATTTAGTTAAGTGTAGAATGCTTAATCATAAGTGCACGTCATTTTTGGTTGTATTATTCGGGGTGCCAAGCGAAGTCACATTTTGTATATTTTTATTTTTTTTTCGTTTCAGGCTGTCCTTTCAAGCGCTAAGTTCAGGGTATTGTTCGCTCATCGTGTGTAGGTACCATAATCGAACGCCTTTTTCCCATCTCTTCGTCCGCTAGATCACCATTTTCTTTTTCGTATTTTAATCGACGTTTCAATGTGACCTGCAGAAAGAGGGAAAAGAAGGGAGCGGGGGCAGCATTTAAAAAACACATCAGCGCGCATAAACCCGAAAAGGCTTTTACTTACTACATACTCGGCCTATCTCCACGGAACGCAGTCCTTGCCAACTCGGCATTTAAGCCCAGATGGACCTTTTAGTGTAGGAGAGATGATTATCGGAAGCCGATGGATAGCATAGGTCACCCAAGTGTGGTATTACGGATCGTATGTAGGGAGGCCAGGTGGCACTCCTTCGGGGCGACTTAGGGGTATTTTTAGCACAATTTTCCTGATACAGGTAGCATATTAAGTATAGGCTGAATTCCAGGGTCTTTTAGCGGTTGCTTTAGGCTGTACAAAAATGTGCAAAGTACATACAACAAAAACCTGGACCACTCATATTTGCAATATTTCTGCGTACTATACTTTTATAACCCTTAACTAATCGAGCTGAGCCATTTCACCTGTAATTCAGTTATATCGGAAACAGTGGTCATTTATTCGAAACTTACCAATTTACAGGTGACAACTATGTACGTTTTTTCTCCAAAAATCTTTAATAAAAAATGTCGGTGCATAAATACGGGCCTACAACCCCGTGGGCCGGCCAGAACTGTACAGGTGGGGATACTTATTAGTGGAAAACCTAATGGAGTCGGCGGTCGTTGATTTCATTAAAAAAAAGTGCGACAAGTGCAAAAAAATCATATCGAAACTTCAGTGTGAGCAAGTATCATAAGTGTTGAAATTTGAACTTTCAATAATCATGATGCGCCAAACTTAACAACAATTCATTGTCCGAAGGTTCAATCAGCACCCATCTCACTTCAATTCATTGTCCAAACACATAATCAGTACCCATCCCATATCAATTCATTGTGTTTAAAAACTGTATACATATTTCATGACATCAAGGCTGAGCAATCGGGGTACAACAAAGAGTTGAAAGTTTCATTTGTACCAGCGCCATTTTGGGTGCAGCCAGTCAGATCCAGGCATAGTCAAAACCTCTACCAACTCGTGGTTGGCCCAGAGCCTCTTTCGGCAGTCCAAAAAGGTTCCGTTAAAGGGCAACAGAAAGGATCGGCAGTATGAACCATCAGTCAAAAGGGGGAGGGAGGCAACAATTGTTTCCTACCGGGTCATACTGGGTTTTCACCGGAACTGATCCGAACTGTAGTCTGCAGGATTTTAGTCATTCAAATTGAGGCTGGCGTCAGCATGGGAGCGCCGACGTCCTGCGGCTATATTTTCATCGTTCCGCGGGCAATCATGGCAGTCATTCCCCATCGGGGGTATCTGCGGGAGTCGGGGACCCCCGCGGCTCCTATAGAATCTTCAAGGTCGAGGAGAACTTTTATGATGGTGGGACTCGTTTCTTAATCAACAAGCAACCAGGCCATTCCTTCATGCTGGGCCCGCTCTTGCAGGGTCGACCGCCATTTTGAGAGTTCGGCAGCTACCGGCAATCGCGGGGTCAAATGAGCAGACGGGCTTCAACCTGTCGGGCGAGGCGTCGCAGCACCGCCACAGTGGACGAGACCCTGCTGGGTGAGTGGAGCGTCGCTGCACCGTAAGAGTGGACGAACCCTTTGCCGGGTGCGAGGAGCGTTGGGGGTGGAGCTGGGGAGCCTTCACCTGGGGAGGTGGGAGAGGCTCGTTCGCGCCGCCTCTCCTTCCCGGTGCACCCCACGGCGTCTCGCTTGACATTTGTTATGGCCGGACCAGGCGATGAGGACGAGGGGGGGGTCGGAGGCATGTGCAAGACATCCCCCCCTCAGTGTTGTCGCAGCCATTATTGAAGAAGTGGGGACGCCTGGCACGTTTCGGGCCGGGCCTACAGCCGATGGCGGCCGGACGCTTCTTCACCCCGGCCCCAGGAACGGGGCCCTTGGTTCATCAGGGGGACAGGTCTTGGCGCGTGGTGCCGCCTTCGGGCTATTCGCGTAGTGGTCCCTCCACCCCAGGCCGCCCCTGACGGTTTTTGTAGACTTTAAAACGCCCAAAAACTACTAGAAAGTAGCCCAAAGTAGCCCAACATTGCTACTTTGGGGAAGGACTGGAACGGCGTCAGGCAGACGGCGAAATGCATTGTGGGTTTCGTTTGTTGTTGCAGCCGTTTGTCATGTAAATAGTTGCTTTGAATGTTTTTTTTGTTTAAAAAAATAAAACGTGTTCACCTGTTACTTCGCTATAGTGTTGTATATTTTCTATTATTCGCCTAAGGTTTGTCGTTAATTGGGCGGGGTGGGTGGTGGAGCCAAGCTGTCTCGAAGTCATAGCGTTGAGTTCGGCTTTCCTCACCAGTTTCATATTTCCTGAGGGGTTGTTCCCTATGTTTCTATTTCAGCGAGGTTGAAAAAGAGATCTCGTCAGCGGCCTACTGATTTCACTCGATTCCTTTTCTTTTCCCTAACGATTTTTATATATACATATTTTTTTATTTTTATTTTTTCTCTTATTTGCTAGCACGATACAGCGGCTAATCCGCATTTTTTTTATATTTGTCCTTTTGTATTAGGGGTGCCCTCCTGGCCGAGCCAGATGACCTACCTCTAATAAATGGTCCGGGTGGAACTGGTTTACCAATCAGTGGGGAGTAGATAGGCATGACAGATTACAACGGGGGACAAAGGTCCGCATTACCTACCCTTCATTACTTGCAAAGACTAGACAGAACATTTCTATTCCACGTTATTTGCAAACAGAGAATGCCTCAAAAGAACTATTCCTTGAACAATAAATGTCCAGACAATCAATCAATCAGTGGGGAGAAAAACAGGCATGACGGATTACAACGGGGACAAAAGTCTGCATTACCTATCCTTCACTATCTGCAAAGGGGGTGGCAGAATATTTCTATTCCTCCCTGTTTGTAGACAGGGAATATCTCAAAGAGCAATAATCGATAAAAATCGATAACAAACAATCAATGGGGAGAAAGATAGGCATGACGGATTACAACGGGGACAAAAGTCTGCATTACCTACCCTTCACTATCTGCAAAGGGAGACAGAATATTCCTATTCTTCCCCGTTTGTAGACAGCGAATGTCTCAAAGAGCAACAGAGCAATCAATCAATCAGTGGGGAGAAAAATAGGCATGACGGATTACAACGGGGGACAAAAGTCCGCATTACCTATCCTTCACTATTTGCAAAGAGAGAGGAACATTCCTATTCGTCGCTGTTTGCAAACAGAGAATGTCTCAAAGAGAACCAATACTTCAAGTAGCAACCGAGGCTAAATGAACCAATCAATGAACAATACCAGTATTTTAAATACTGATTCCAAAACAATCAATCAATCAATCAATCAGATGGATAATGCCATCCTACCAATCGGACGTAAAGACGTCCTACTTAACCTTACCCGGACCGGACCATGTGGGCAATTCTTCGCCTTCCTTTTTCCAGCGCCCCATCGTTCTCTTTCTCCATGTTTTTACCGCAGCATTCCTGTGGGATTCCAGTCAGGACAGTAGGTCACTTGAGAGAGGTCCATTCAGAATTGGTGAAGTTCATTCAATCGGCAGCCGGACGAGGGCCCTCTCAAGGCAGGTATACTCCAATCGTTTAGATGTTCACCCCATCGTCTGGACCTCTCTTACCGGACCTTATGTCGCTGATGGACCCCGCTTTGGGGCGCCAATTGTTGAAAAGTCAGTCCATAACGCACCTGATGCCCAGGCTGCTGGCGCAGGACGCCTCTTAGTTTCCATCTTGAACAATTACCAAATAAAGAGACGGGCGCTGGAAGCAGGAAGACAAGAATAGAGTTTTATTTCTCATGAGGAGAGCCTGTCATTTCGGACACTCGCATAGTGTCTTCAGGAGGTGCTCTAACAAGTTCTCTGAGGCTTCGTCTTTTATACACATGTTTATGATGCACAAACATTCCTTATTACAATAAAGACGCTTTGAAGTAGAAAAAGGCATGCTTGGAATCCCAGCTTCAGGCCTATTCCCATACCAGTCGCTCAGATGTCATCCTCCCCTCCTGAATGTAACAAGAGAGATTGTGATCTCTCAGCCGGACATTCCTACAGGACACGAGGGCAGGAGGGGATGATCAGGTCAAAGGTTGGTCAGGTGATAAGGTCGGACACTTCGGTTGGTGTATCACGGTTTTGTTATGCTGGGCAGGGAAAAGGGGGATGTACATCCACGAGGCTTGGTCTTAGGACTTGGGACCGGGTCGAGAGGCCAAGCGCAGCCGGGGGGGGGGGGTTGTCAGCTGAGGGGAAGGGTGTTCTTGGGAGGAAATGGGGGGTGTGGGTCAAGCAGGAGTGCTATTTCTAGAGCAGGGTCACGCAGAGGGAGAGGGTCTCGTGGCTGATGCATGAGCAGTGCGCGCGGGGAGGGGTGCCGGGGACAGATGGGCAGAGAGGCCATGGTGTCTAAAATGGCTGTCGTGTACGTGTGTGCATGGGTCTATGCTGGCGGGATAACACAGTCAGTGTTTAGCGATATCCGTTCTGCTTACAACAAGGGGTACAGTGAACACAAATGAACGCCGCTTATGTACATATACATTGCCATTTTCAACAGACCATACATTAACACACATATTTACACAGAACTGGAGGCAAAAGTCAAGGTTGACAAAAACCACATTCAATAAAATGGGAAGTTGTGAGTCCTGGATGTTGATGCCGAATTTTTCTTTATTGTATATTCTCAAAAAAGTGCAGCCAATGTGTTTCACCTTACAAAAGGCTTCATCAGGACTGCAAATACAAATGTGTCAAATATTTAAAAGTATAAACTTGACACATAAACTACTGCTATTTTATAAAAACATGCTAACTAAACAAGAATTTCAAATGTAATGTCCCGCATAAACAAACCAGAGATGTGAGTGATTTACACCAAACGGTCAGAAGAGTCAGAAAGCTTCAGAACTAATTCTATCTCATCACAATGTCATGATTCCTCTTTAAGGAAATAAGCTGTTCGAGCCAATGTATCTGTAACCTCAGATACGTGAAAACTCCAGAAGGGAAGAAAACCACAAGTGCAGAAAAGAGAGAGAAAATGTGAAAAAGTAATTTAATATACACACACGTGTGAACACAGATCATAAAATTTAAAATAGAGAACTATTCTTTAGAGAGCAATCAGTGATCTGGACCTAGATTGGTCCCCATGTTAATGTTCATGCACCACGTAAAAAGAAAAAGATCAAAGGATCGACTATATAATAGGGTCTTTTACCTCAGTATTTAATCCACTATGGACATGAGACACCTTAAAGTAACCAAGGTCGTAATTGTAGCCTAAAGGTTCTGGGTTATTATTCTTCCCAGTGTCTATCTGAAAAATGGGTTAAATCAATATATATCGCAATGGCGGTTGCCAGGTAGCTGCTGCTTCAATGATGGCAATCATGTCACGTACCAATAAAGTGTGAGTGGGTCTGGAAAATGAAGCAGGTTAGAAATAGTGAACGGTTGTTTGTAATATGAAATGGGGGATTAGGAAATTTGAAAAAATATGGGAATCATATTTCGACTAAATACTAAAGAGTGTAACATTTTAATGTACTGTTAAAATGATGACGTGCTATCAGAAACTTCATATGTTGTTATATGTTATATTTGTATACTTTACTGCACTTTTTAATGCACTACAGACAATTTAGTCACTCTTAAAAAGAATGTTGGTACTGTATTTGGTCTTTTATGATGAAATACTATCATTTCAGCAGTAAGAGCTTCTGGTAGTATTTCATCATAAAAGACCAAATAAAGTACCAACTTTCTTTTTAGGAATGACTAAAGTGTCTGTAGTGCATTAAAGTGCAATAAAATATACAAATATATCAACATATGAATCTTCTGATGGTGTTTCATCATATTATCCGTCCATCCATAGTAACTTTGGACTAAAAATCATAAGAGACCAGATACAGTACCAATTCTTATTTTAAGAGTAATTAAAGTGTCTATAATGCATTAAAGTGCAAATTGGAATAGAGAATACAGATATTTCAGCAGAAAGAGATTCTATCTGTATACTGAGATATTGTTTAACACAATGTGTTAGTATTTGATAATGAGGTTTTCCTGCAGAAGTAAGGCACGGCCATGGGCACCTCCTTCATTCACACCTACTGTAATTTATTCATGGGGTGGTGGGAGAAGGAGGTGGCCTGGCCAGAAGAAAATGACAGATAAATGAACCATGTGAAATTATGGATCAGATTTATTGACAATCTCTTCTTAATACGGCATGGCGAGGAAGAGATTTTAAAGATGTTTTTGGATGAGTTAAATAAGGATGATCCCAATATCCAATTAACATGTATTTGGAATAAAATGAATCCTAGATGTGGCCCTGTATATAGAGAACAATGCTCTGCACAATAAAATATAAAAAAAGGCAACTGCACCTAATTCTCTATTACATGGAAATAATGGGCCTCCTAAGATTCTAAAATTAAGTATTCCATATAGTCAGCTTCTGCAAGCAACAAGAATCTGCTCATCAGATGATGATTTTAGGATGAGTCAGAACTAGTGAAGTCTAGATTCCTTATGAAGGGATACCCAAAAAGCATGCTGCTTAATGCTTATGATGGAGGAAAACCCAGGAAAAGCAAATATTTACTGTTTCAATCAGATAGGACCAAGGAGTACAATGGTATTTTCAGGTTCTTTATAGATTACACTATGAATTAATAAATGATGTGAGGACTGTGGTCAATGAATTGGAATATTGTAATGTGCAATGTCCATGTTAAAGAATATGTTTTATCTCACTTGCATAGAATCTACAGAACAGTAGATTTGGGAGACTTTCTAACATCAAGATTCCTATATCCAAGAAAATAACAAACCACATGGTTAAATGAAAAAAATGTGAGGTTCTAGAAATGTGGGACCTGTAAGGCATGTAAAAGTGGACAGGATATGAAGCACTATACCACAATCGAAGCGAAAAAGATATTGCTAAAAGAAAAAATTACCTGTAACTCAGGGTTTGTGGTTTATGTCCTGGAATGTAATTGCAGAAACAATATGTGGGAAGTAAAACTAAAAATATGAAAACACGTATTCTACAACATTTGAGAGCAATAAAGAAATGGGACAACAGTTATCCCGTAGCCTAAAATGTTTGTGGCAAACATCAAGGACACCCTAGCTGTCTGAGATATTATGGTATTAAACATGTGACAGTAGACCCAAGAGGAGGGGATCAGGAATCCCAAATAAGAAAACAAGAGTCCTCCCTTATACTATTGTTGGAGACTGAACACTAATGGGGACACGACTTGGCTGTATGACTGCATGTACAACTATGGATTTAATACCTGAATAGTGGAACTGATATCTATTCCCCAAGCAATAAATTGATATAAATGAGATAAATGCGTACTCTTACTATGGAATACATTACAATGTACACTTATCAGAAGCTTGATTTCATGATGTTGCATTATGAACCGTCGGCATATTTTGATATAACAGAAAACAATGTTGCACGATCATATGATGGTTATTCAGTACAGAGATGTGGGTAATAGGGATGGTTGGAGCCTCAAACACTGGTAAACATCACACTGCTAATAAAGACTGCATGGCCTCCCCTGGAATTCGACCCCAATGCTCTAGTGTCTATTTACTCATGATAATTGATTGTTGATTGTTTCTCTTACTTTCTGCAATTTTTAAGGACTCTTTTTTTTAACACTATATGAACTTGATTGAATTGTCACTTTAAGTTTTTTACGAACTATGGATCACAATAAGATTTATTGCCACCAATCCAAGCAGGCACCTTAGCATAGCAAGTACCCCTTATAGCATGACAACAAATCATTGATTGATCAATTGTGGTTGAATTTATATTGAGATAACACATCAATTTTCAGTGGCAATTTGAGATGGGTCCTGTTGTAGTCCCCCACCAAAGATGCTCTATAAACAGATGAGGGATGATGATAGTGTGGTATAAATCTCAGATAGGATCACATTTTAGATCTGGTGCTGTATTACATATACAGCACACTTTCTCTCTATGCACTGCGGAACACCTTTAAATAGGTGCACCTTGCTCAAACAGGGAGAGCGCACTGTATTATAATGAATGTGCTGCCCCAGGGCAGCAGCAAACTTATGCTGCCTTGGGGGCAGAGCGTTCAAGTGAAATACGGCTGCTTCAAAGCTGCTCTGTGTTTCACTGTGTAGGCGACACATGCTTGCACTTTCAAGAAGAGAGGGAGATCAGTAAATGACTGCATCCACCTGCAAACCTGCAAGGGGATGTCAAGGGGGTGTGCCTTGAGGAGACACACTAAAAGTGTGCCACCTTTGTGGCACACTTTCAGTGCACCTCTTAAAAGCATGTTTGCCTCTGTCTATATTAGGGCACAGAGGCAAAGTGATTTCTTCATTTGCATGGGAACAACGCCCCCATGTAAATGAGGGAACGCCCTCTAATGATAGCGCTGGCACTATATGTGTGCTAGCATTATCTGTATTACAGAGTGACCCGCACAAGTGTCTGTAATACCAAAGTGCCCCGAGTGCGCCAAAAGTGGGCGCACATGTCTGTAGCAATCCCGGAGCACCCTGTGTAATATGTCCCCTGGAGGTATAGATTTGACTCCATCAATCTGGATGGGATCAGATACAATCTTGAGGGAATATGCATCTTAATTCATTCAATGGTAAATGGCGTTCAGGTACTTGTAAGGAATGTCCATTTTGCCCGTCCCAGTCAGAATCGATGGCTCACATCCTACTTGTTTGTCCGGTTTATATAAAATTGAGGCGCACATGGTTGAAGCCCATCTGTATGATGATGGGGATCACTACTGGCACTGAAGCATTAAGGATATTAAAAACAGATAGTAGGGAATCAACTTTAATTCGGTTGATACATTTTTACATGGAATGTGGATGACCCGTGCCCATAGGCTGAGTAAGTTACAATTGTCAGTACATATACTAGGCCTCTAAAAAGAAATTATATTCCTTAATCTGGTTTTAAAGCAAATTCTGGTTTTTTATAGTATCATGGCCTGGGATTTTGGTACTTTTATTGTGTTTTAGACTAATTTATTGTATTTTATGATGGAGTATTAATTAACTTTTTATAAATAAGGTATTTTTCTATTATAATGAGAATGGAATGCTATGTTATTATTGTTTTAAATGTAAATGTCTTTCATGATCATGTATCGAAATAATAAAGACTTTTTTAAATTTGAATTTGCATCTGCAATTTTATTGAACTAATCCTTGACTATAAATATAAAAATTATACATTTTACAATTGATATGTAAGGTAAATTAGCATTTTATTTAATTTCTAGTCAAGACTGCAGGAAATAGTTTGGAAGTACATTGTGATTCCACAATTACTGTGTGGGCCACACATTAAATTAAGGGGAGGATCCACGGTCACTTTATGGGATTACAAATTGTTATCTACCTTATGCACTGACACTTTATAAAATATACCAACATATAAGTTGACGCGTTAAACAGAGAGTTTATGAGAATTAAGTAATCTTGAATGGAATTAATCATGAACCTTTAAGAACTGCTGTCATTTATCTTGGTGCAGTGCCAAGTTGAAGGAAATTTGCA
The DNA here is from genome assembly GCF_964261635.1 of Lissotriton helveticus. NCBI lineage: Eukaryota > Metazoa > Chordata > Amphibia > Caudata > Salamandridae > Lissotriton > Lissotriton helveticus. The sequence goes on along the minus strand of NC_136068.1, from coordinate 1,540,347,881 downwards.
CAGTCACTTTAGTTCTCTGTTGTCCCCTGAACTTCATTCCACCCACTGCATACCATCAGTGCTTACATCCTTGCCTCTCTCTGTGAAGGCTTGTTCAAGTCAATGGCTACTGTGGCGTCTCTTCCCAGGACTGGCTCTAATTTGGGAATACCCACCAGGACTAATCAATGTATCTCCAGATGTGGGCTCTGGCACTAGACACAAACCCCCTGCAGAGGCCTGCCACACTGCACACTATGCAAACAAACTAGACAAGTACCCGGATGAAGGAAGGACAGCTTTACATTCAGAACTGAAGACAGTAATCCCGATGCGGGGCTCAGAATTAGAAACTGTTTTCCAGGGTTGGCCTCCAGAGCTGGACACAGTGTTCCAGATGAGGCCTCCAAACTAAAGACAGTCAGTGCTCCGGATGTGCTATCCAGAGCTGTCCCCATTCTCCTGAAGGATTACACGAAGCAAAGAGAAGCCGGCCCTGGCTCAAGGCGGAGAACAGAATCTATGTTCAATGCCTTAATATCCTTCACTGTAGACCCTCGGTAATAGCGCCACTGAACGTTCTGTTCCCTGCCGCCACCAGGAGCTGGTTTGTTTGTGCCCACCTCCCTTTTATTTACCACACGGGGTGTAAGAGGGCCATAAGCCGGGGCACCTAGGGGTTGAAGATTATTTCTTGGCGTAAACTCTTTCTGTCAACCTACCTGGTTTTTGCCCACCCCCTTCTATCTCTTCTATCTACCACACCGCATGTTATAAGAGGGCCATAAACTGGGGCACCTAAGGGTGAAGGTTATTGGCGTAAAGTCTTGCTGTCACCAGACCTGGTTTGTGCCCACCCCTTTCTATCTACCACACCGCATGGTAATGGATGGTCATAAGCCAGGGCGCCTAGTGGCTAAGGTTATTCCTTGATGTAAAGTTCTACTGCGAACACACCCCGTTTGTTGCCCCCACTCCCTTCTGTTTGCTTCCCAGGACGGGTAGGAGGAGGGTAACATGAGCGTAAGCTGGTGGACGTATGGGTAAGATGTTATTCCTTGACGTAAAGTTCTACTGCGAACAGACCCCGTTTGTTGCTCCCACTTCCCTTCAATCTAACACCCAAAGTGGGTACGAGGACCCTCAGTTGAGCACCTAGAAGTGGACATCATGTCCGGCTGTCTATACATCTGGTTTGTCATGGCCATCCCCCATGTATTTGCAACCCGTGGACAAAGCGGACCGTTAACCAAACTTGGGGTGGAACGTAACCCCAGCAGAGACGAGGGTAGAGCTCTCGTCCAACAAGTTGAATTTAAATTGCATTTATATATCGCATACTACCCCTGGCAAGGTATTGGGGTGCTTCATGGCAAGTAGCACGCTACTGGCAACCCAAAGTTAGTGGTCAATCAATTGGTTATTAGGATTATTCTTGTGTTCATGTCTGGCACATTCATCCCTAACGTGTAATTATTAGAGGGGGCTATGTGAGAAGCAAATGATGGGTGGAATTAATGGATATTGTTCGTTTGCAGAGATATTGTTTCAAAGAAAGAGAGATTAAGACGTGATTTAGAGTATTCTATATACAAAGAGGCGTGCAGAAGGTAGAAGGGAAGGAGAGGGCTTTTCATAAATAATGAAGGGAAACTTTGAAGGTATAAGTCAAAGTGAACTTTCTATGCAGAATTTTAGGAATATAGCAGGTGGAGATTTTTTGCGACATCATTCAAAATTGGGATGTAAACCTGTAGAAAGAATCAAGTTAAAAATTGTACTCTAAAGGAATGTGGCTTATAGCCGTTGTTGGAAAGGCGACCCCAGGGGAGACAGAAGATGTCTGACTGCCCGCCCCGAGACTCACCTCTCTCTATGGAATAGGCCGAGCGCCGTAGGGAGGCCTCCTTGGCGAGGCTCCTCTCCTACAATCGTACCAGCTGAGCAATCACACTACTACAGACGGACACCACACGACGGAGTATTCACAAGTATCTTTATATAAGAAATGAAGGCACGTTTTTAGCAGGTTAGCAGGTAGGGATCGGGGGATCCATAAAGTCGTGGTTTCGGGAATAATAGGGTAGCGGGACAGTCTTGGCACCAACTAGTGCGTGGATAGTTCAAGGGGTCAGGCCGCGACAGCGTCGGCAGGGCCTCGAAGGTGGTTCAGCTTGGTCAGGCCGCGACAGCGTCAGCAGGGCCTCGAAGATGGTTCAGCTCGGTCAGGCCGCGACAGCGTCAGCAGGGCCTCAAAGATGGTTCAGCTCGGTCAGGCCGCGACAGCGTCAGCAGGGCCTCGAAGGTGGTTCAGCTTGGTCAGGCCGCGACAGCGTCAGCAGGGCCTCGAAGGTGGTTCAGCTCGGTCAGGCCGCGACAGCGTCAGCAGGGCCTCGAAGGTGGTTCAGCTTGGTCAGGCCGCAACAGCGTCAGCAGGGCCTCGAAGATGGTTCAGCTTGGTCAGGCCGCGACAGCGTCAGCAGGGCCTCGAAGATGGTTCAGCTCGGTCAGGCCGCGACAGCGTCAGCAGGGCCTCGAAGGTGGTTCAGCTTGGTCAGGCCGCGACAGCGTCAGCAGGGCCTCGACTCCAAGATACAACTGGAGTCCTAATCCAGGGCTGGCCCAGATATAGGACTGGAGTCCTTTGATGTCCGGACCCTGGGGGTCCGAGGGGCCGGGATGAAGGTGTCCAGACACCCAGCATGGGGGTGGAGCCAGGGCCCAGGGAGGCTGGAGGGCGATCGACACCAGGCGTCCGGGGATGGCTGGAGGCCCATCGAAACTCCCCTCCTCCGGGATCCGCCAAGTGGCCACTCTACCACCTGGGAGGATCTTGGTGCCTCGATGTCGGGGCTTCGCTGGGGCCGGGGCCAGGGATGGCTGCGGCCACGTGCTCGGGACGTGATGGGCCCAAGATGGAGTCGGGCCGTAAATGGTGGCCTGGCATGATCGCCAGACCGGCAGTGTTGGCGAGCAGGGTCCGCTGGAGTCCCAGGGGGGGAGAGCCGTGGGTTGCCAGGGGGGCTGCTCTCGTCGATGGTTCGTGTTCAGGGGGGTCGACGGCGGGTCGACGGAGGCCGATGTCGTCCCTGGCCCGCCATGCGGGAGGGGTAGGACCACGCCACGAGGCCGGGTCCAACAGCCGTCTTTCTCAAAATACTAACTTTCAAGAGGTGGCAGATACTTGCTTTGCCACAAAATGTAACGCCAGTGCTTGTTGGGCCCCCTTTATGAGCAACCGTCCCTCAGCGTGACATTTAAGCACATCTCAGTATCCATAGTTACCACTTGAACACCACTGAGAAAGCTCTTGAGCACATCACCCACTGTAGATGGGGTATACATACTTGCAAACCCGGATAGGACTCCTGCGTGCGCCTAGTACAGCAGTACTGTCAGTACTATGAAGGTTACAGTATGCTTTGCTTGCACATAAATGTATGTTATGTAAACACCCGTCTACCTAATATACAACAAAGCAGCTGTAAACACATTGCAGCAGCCATCATTAGTAAATGCAGTGCATGTTTTCTGACCCATTCATTCACTGGCTCGGAAGGTGCTCTGCCCTGCACCCCCTAAAGTGCACCAGGACCCCCAAAACTCACACCAGGTCCACAAAGGGATGTGTCTGAGATCACCACGACCCTCCAGCATCCACCATGTGTCCTAGCTCAAACCAGCCTTCAAAACCATGATTTTTCCCTTGACCTTGTCTCTTGGACTTCGGTCCTTTGAGTGTCGGCTGAACTGTAGCTCAGCATCTCCAGGGGCGTAGCTCCAGGGGCTATTTGGGGGTTACACCCCTAACGCATTTTGTGATTAATAGTTGGGTACAGGTGCTTTCAGTCGGATATGGTTGAGGTGTCCATCGGATTTCACCCGAAAAATGTTTTTGGGGTTCCTGAATAGCGTGCGTCAATAACCGCTATACAAATACAAACCTTTGTCCTCCTCTATCCTTCTGCTATCATTCCAAATCCAAATAACTGACTAACCTATCCACCACTTAAAATGTACTTGCATGTTTCACTATACTAATTCAACGCTAATCCTCTATGGGTACCGGAGTAGCGTGCTACCCGCCGAAAAAGCGCTTCGACGCCTCGTCAGGGGTAGTAAGCGCTATATAAATGCAATTTACAATTACAATTACGAATGTTAAATTGTTATGCATGATGTATTTTCCATTTAATGGCGTAGTGCAATACTGACTGCTAACATATACATTTTTAAATGTTTATGCACAATGCCAGGTCACTTTACTGGTGTAGTGCAAGAATGATTGTTAATCTATAAATTGTAATAATGGATATTAAATCTTTAAATGTTGTTGCTAATGGAGCATAATTAAATATTTACAACTGTCATTGAGGACGTTAGTGGTAAAATGGAGGAAATATGTAAGGTGTACATTCACGATCCTGATCCAGGAGAAGAGTTGTAAGATGACAAAATAATGGCTACAAATCCCCAATTGAGTTGTGCATTGTTCATGTGAAGTGGGTCTAGTTGTTTAAATGTTAACAGCAACAAGGAACTAGTATTCGAAGCCCTTATAGGAGAGGTGAAGGAGGTGCGAATATGATACAGTAGAAGCCGACAGCCAAAATGCGTCAGCCATGTTATTGCATGTGTCTGCGTTGTAGCCAACAATAAATTGGTGAATTATTTTCCTCTGGAGTGCTCTGTGGCTCCTTATTATCGGACTAGTAGGAATTGTTGTAGACATTTATATATAAGTATTCATGTTTTGTTTTTAAAAATATACAAAAGATAATACTTCAGAAAACAAAATTTCTGGGCTTAGTCTTGAACTCCCAGCCACAGCAGCAGCTCCTCCGCGATGGCGGAGGATTGTTACCCAACTGGCTCAGAGCCAGCAGCTGAAAAAGTAAACAATATTTTATCATTGTTTTATTTTTCAGCTACTGGCTGACCCAGCGTCTGTAGGGAGGGGCAGGCTGGGCCATTAGAGGGAGGAAGAATGAAGCGATATGTGCCCTTCTAAGTGCGCATTTCTGTTTGACCGGCCATCTTAGGCTTGCCAAACAGACATGCACACTTAGATTTCTCTAACATACAGCCGGGTGGAGAAACGACACAGACTCCATGTGCTGAGTGGAGTGTCAAAGCAGCCCCCTCCAGCCAATCCCGGTGCTGTTCTCATAGTATGAGAGCAACATCTGGATTGTATGGGGAGTCTGTCCCAGGGAGCAGCAGGAGAATGGAGGAGCACCGAAACGCAAGGTGGCCGCAGGATCAGGTACGTTTTATTTTTGTTAATTCAAACTCCTCCTCCCTTACCGCTGCTGCCCTGCCGCCCCACCACTGCATATTCGCAGCAGCCGTGACTGCCCAGCCATAGAAACACAAACAGGGGTGTACTGAAATTAACACAGCTGGCAGGACCTCACTACGCACAGGGAATACGCATCATCACTATAAAGTGTTCTTTTCAGTATTTGAACAGTATTGAGAAGATCTTTAAGTCAATCATCTGACTGATGAGATGGTCAGTGAGTTCAATTCCTGCTGTTTAAGTCTATGCTGAAATCTGGAGGCCATTTGTCCGAATCCCGCTAAAGCAACTCAGCATTTCATTCTTCTGAATCCGGTAAGGTATGATTAAATCAGACAGTTGTAACATCTGTTAGTTACAGGCCTAGAAATGGGACAGGTGCAGTCTGATGCACTATATAAAAGTTGGGGGGGCACTGTTGTCATTATTGAACACTTGAATGCAAGGTTTACAGGACAATCAATACCTTTAACATGGCCTAGAAGTGGACCTTTTTGGAGCATACCTGATCATGCCATTTCCTCAGGCATCCTTGGTAAGAATGGATTTATCTTTTTAAATATTCTGAAAAGGAGCAAAATGAAGACAACCTAACAAACTTCTCTCAAGTGACTGACCTGTGCAAAACACAACCATATTAGAGCATTGACATCACTAATAGGTTAAACATTTTTTATGGAATGAATATTATCATCATTTTACTCAATACCATGGAAGCTGGTAAAGCTTATGACTCAAAAGTAGTCCTTGTATTAACTTACAGGGCACTAATGTGGGGCACTGGTATTGAAAAGCTCTCGTAACTGTGGAATTCAACACCGATGGAGTTCACAGGGCTATCAGTCAGTCGAACATAAAGTTGGGGGAAGGCTCTTATTGACATTCTCACTTGCTATTTTACTTTGAAAATGACCCTACTAAATACCACAACCACAATAATCTACATTGACACGGGTAAACAATGTAAAATGTGTAATAATAAATGTATTAGCAGCTTGTTGCGTTGAATAGCTGAGTCTGTTAAAAATATGATGTAATTTCTGGATCTTGCGACGGCACTCCCTAGCGTTGAAAAAAGACACAATTGTAGAATAAATAAGATTGCATTGCACAGACAGCAGCTTTCATATTCTTGCCTTTCAAATTGACAAGTATCTATATCAACTGATTAAATTTTACATATATGTAAAACATTCTTCTATTCTTACATATATGTGTGTGTGTGAATATATATATATACACACACACACACACACATATATCAGTTAATCAGTTGATATGATTATATTATTTTTTTTTTTTAAATAGAACCCTTTACTTAGTTGCTATAGACTTTAATCAGTTGATATAGATACTTGTCAACTTGACAGGCCAGGACATGAAAGCTGTTGACTGTGAGAAACATATCTGCCTTCCTGTCTGACTTTATTTCTTAAAAACAAAAAAATACAGAGAATAGAACCTTCTTAGTGTTTCCCCATGCTCTTAGCCACATAAAAGGAGCTAGGATTTGTATTCCACTTATAATTGTTTTCTCTTGACTATTTAGCTGGACGCTTAGATTTATGTTGTACATGTGACACAATGCTTGGTGGTGTTCTCCTGACTGTGGGGAGCCACGCGTACTTTTTGCCCGATCCTGCTAATAAAATTGTTGTGAAAAAAAAAAAAGGAGCTAGGATTTATTAATGAAGGTTAAACAGCTGCAGATGTGCACATATGCTTGTACTAAAATGGAACTGTTTTCAGGTGAGCGCTTTGCTATATTGTATTCGGCTACTTAACGCATGAGCAGCCTCCAGATATCGGCGTTTACTAGTCAAATAAATGTGCAACTATACAAGTTGCAACTTGTTCTTCCATCCATCAAATAATTAATATGGATCAATACAATTAAGACGGGAGAGAATGAGGGCGGATAAATATAGAAAGAAATGTCAAAAAGTAAATACTATAAAACTGGAAGCGCTATTTATGATACACAAACAAATCTTTCTGTGTTTTTTTAGGTTTATCAATTTACATATATTTGAAGTGGTTCCATCGTGAGAGTCTAAGCATAGGATTGATTTTTTTAATTCGGAATTTGGAGTTCGATTCAGTCGATAGTTTACTGCTTGAGTGCGTTTTTAAAGTTCTGAAAAGACAAAGTGTGTCATCTATTTGCCTGTTGGAAATAATGATGTTGTCACTCTCATGACTTTATAGATAATGTACCGGGGGATGGGGGAGGCTGCAGGAATGAAGGAAATATACCTTAAAAAAATATTAAGTAACTATTTTGTAAAGGTTATTTCTATGTTTTAGGTCTCACCTACCACACAGGGCAAGCTGCCTGACTGTAAAAGACCTTTTGTGCATTATCAAAAACCACAATGTGCATACTGCCTGTCTATTGCTTACCATTGGTTGGCTTTAGTGTCACTCTCATTTTGCTTGTCTTATTTGATGGTTTGTCTTCCTCTTCGTGTATTTGTTACTTCCCTGGAGCATACCCTCTATACTGTGCTTTTGATTGGCGGATTTGAATCTTCTACAGCTCACCTTTAAGGAACTTTTTATTTATTTTTGGTTAAGCACCCCATGAAAGTATTTTCCAGCTCTCTCCCTAGTGTACTTCTCCCCCTGCAACATACCCACTCCGCACTCCTTGTTGGTCTCTCTCTCATGCGCGTCTCAGCCTGCCAACCTCAACCTACACCGTACTCTCCATTGCTTTTACCCTTATGCCCTTCTCTATGCCCCCGTGTTGCTCTCCCCCTCATTTGCTGCTTTTCCCCTCTACCCACTCCCCTTACTTCCCCCTCCCACATTTCCACCACCCTCCCCACGTTCGCAGCCCATCTTTTTAAATTTAAATTTTTTTTGTAGGGCCAGGCAGGAAATTGCTTACTAAAAGCAATTTGTTCGAGTGAATTTTTATTTTTAATTTACCAGTCCACCTCATTTTTTAGGCACTTGCATGATAACGCATACATATGCATATGTCATCATGCATGCGTGCGCCAAAAATTGTGCCTGTTTGCGGCCAATGCTGCACACCATTGGCAAACAGCACTGGAAAGCCAACAAGTCCAATGTGTGGTTAAACGGTGTACACATGTTTATTAAAATAATATATAGAGCAACTTTATACAATCCAGAAAAGTGTTCAAACACCCATCTTTATAAGTATTTCACCCAAGTCTCCTAGAGGTAAGAGGATGCCTGCTATAAGTTATTCATTTTTGTTAATTTCTGAAAGTTATGTAAAAATGGTATGCTACACAAAACTTTAAATAAGAACATACTGTTCCAAAAAAGACTACACAATATGCAGTCTTTCCACCAGCAGCCCGGGGAGGAAAGATGCAAAAAATTTTAGTGTGTCTAGACTGCAGGAAAAGGAAGGTGGGATGTATATGCCCCAGACAAGCACACTGCTTCTCGGGGTCATTTTCGGTAGAAGAATGTTCTATAAATGATTGATTCATGATTGCCTTATGTAAAGCACACCCAGGATGGCTCTGATTGTAGTACTTCAGATCTGATGTGACACGCTTTCTAAACAACAAAAATAAAAAACTATCTATCTCTATACCCAGTTCTGATACAGTAAATAGCTCTAATATACTATAGCATACCGAGCTGGTGTTGGAGGATAGTGGGGCCGGGTAACGGGCACACTCCTGGCAGCGGTCTTGAAAATGTCATTTGTCTATTACAGGATGTCTTGAACACTAACGTTTTCTAATTTGTGAAGTGTTAGACTGCGACACAGTAAAAGTCAACCAATGAAATGTGATTCTTCTGTGGAAAGAAAGGTACTCGAGCCTCTGGTTATGTAACTTATTAATTAATATGTTGAACTGTAGGTTTGTGACCTCTTAGACTGAATCAAAGCAAATCAAAACAGAGCCAAAGTTGAAAGTAGAACGGCAAGCAACAAACAAAGCAGGGGGGCACAAAGACTTTACTCAGTCCTTTTTACCTTATCATCCAAGAATTATCAACCATCCCCTCATTAGAACACTACGCATAATAATCCTCATCACAATCCCGAATTTACCGATCGAAAACCTTCCAAAAGAACCTTAGTCCTCACTTGCCTGCAGTGTATTCTCCACAAATGCATGTGTTCTTAATGCCAAACTCCTGCATTAACCTAGACTGCAGCTTTGCTATCTTCTTCCTAATGGAGACCTTCTTCAACTAGAAAGCTCCTTTCATAGGTTATTCCATTCCGCTACCTCCGTTTAGCATGGGTTGCAGAAAAACCTAAGAACACACCCACTGCCAAATACTCACAGGACAACATACTAATGACAGTGTACATGTTTTCTTGGGAAATGCAGTTTTGTATTTTTTAAGTGTATTTATTGGCTGCTGTCAGTTTTTCAGTAAAGATTGAGAAGCCTAATCCTCGCCTCGGAGTCCTTAATAGAATTGAAAGTGCTTGGCACATGAGCTGGAAAACGTTTTATTCCTTCCCACAACACTAGCTTTTATTTTGATTTGACTTTTAAGAAGCTTGTTTATAATGTTTTAGGGATTTCTTCCTCATTGCAAGAGCTACTATGATTTGTATCTATGTGCCTGTTTCCAATTTATATAGGACTCTGTTGCTTTGTTCTCTATGGTGTGATGATCTTGTAATGCCTTGTAAGGAATTTTCCATTCTAAAAAAGATGTTAAAATTATCTTAATTAATTGCATTGCATTGTTTATGTAGATGTCCCAGTTGCCATCGTTCTGCACTCTTTGAGGTATGCATAAGGACTTTTAACAGAGCAATTGGTAGAGGGTTCTCCAAGGATGGTTTTGTGCAGATGGAACAGAAATGGGATAACTGCTAAGCAGTTGAAGGTGATGGACGAATGCACTGTAGCTCAGGAGATGAGTACTTTTAAGCTTTCCTTTATTCCTTTTAGTTTACAGGGCTTGAGAAGGTAGATTGTAAAGTAGCAAATATGTGTTTTGTTCCAGGTTCTCTTAATTAGATGTCCCTCTGGCGTCTGTCTTTGCTTGTCGATTTTTAGTCTTATAAGCTCCACACTGAACTTTGAGGTGTGGGTTTGACTTGTCCATAGAAAGATGTTGTGTCACTCTTGGCTCCGCAGTCATGTTCTACACAAGACCTTTATCCTCTCTGGCTTCCAGCGTGAGAAGGGATTTGTAGAAGAAATGCCAAAGAACGCATTGGATCCATGTGGAGATCCTGTTCAGTCTTCACATGGTATCTGAATGATACAACAGGTCCAACATTGTATCAGTTCTTCAGAGTTGGGTTACTTGTTTCTTTCGTCACCCACTTGGGTTCGGTTAGGCTTCCCTGAATTTGGGCCCTGTGTGAATCACCTTAGTGATGGACAGAAATAGGGAGTTTGGATAGTGGCAACCTGACCTGTTCTTTGGGCTGTCAGTTTGTAGCATTTCAGTATGTCTTTCCTGTCTGAGGTTTCTTCAGTGCGCTCCAGGGTCAACTTCTGGTTGTTCATTGAAGTCTGGCTCCCTTATATTATAGTGCATTTGAATGAATCAGTCAGTGTGTTCGAATCCACTCTGGATCAGGTAAGATTTTCTGATGTGGACTGAAAAATCTTGATTTTTGGGGTTTTGCTATCTGCGTCCCCTCTTCTTCCCCTCATCTTCAAATGAGTCTCAGACTTAAGCCTGTTTTGCACTACAGGATCCATTAACTGATGCGCTCTACCTCGTGAAGGCGATGCGGAGTGAAACTGGCTCCTGAGCACGGTTTAGTGTGAGGAGCGGGGGTTATTTCATTGGGCTTGTTGTCTGCTTGTGGGTTAAGCTTCAGGCACAGTAGGCATGAGCTGCAGAGGCTATTATAGTGTAGGGCTGTATATATTGTTCTGTGTCGCCATATTTTCCTTCACATGTACAACAGTTAATGTATGTTGTCTGGTGCTGATTCTCCCTCTTCACCGGATATGGAGGTAAATGGACATTCTGCAGTTTTCTGTTGTTGCAAAAAAATCCACTGATTGACGCCGATGACTAAAAGAGAACACAGCTAGAAGAACATGTAGAAATGATCAGTCTCTGACTTTTAATAGGGCTTGTTTTCCAGTTGTCTGCTGAGGAACCATGGGCGGATTACCAGATATAAACCCTTTCCCTTCTAAGCTCTATTTATTTTGTCTTCCGACGTTCTTGAAATGTTTTCTTGTAACTGATGTAACTTGTAACGGATGTAATTTTGTAATTTTGTGGAACCTTATGTAAAGCGCTCTGACATCTCCGGGTCTAGCCAGCGCTATATAAAACTCAAATAAATAAAAATAGATTATAATGCAATGCTTAGTTTGGAGAATGCCCAGGTGTTAAATGGGAACTGCAGGAGAAAATATTTTTACTGCCCCGCCTCCATACTTTTGTCAACCCGTTGGGATGATGGACATTATAAAGTGCTTTGCACAGATCTACTAACCACCTTATTTGTCTAGTTTAGGCATGCCCCATCAGGGTTCTAAGCAAGAATAGTCAAAAATATCCCACAAGAAGCAGACCAGTACAGTCGATGCTCCCCACCAACCAGAGTGCAATGGGGTCCCCTCTATACATGAATACAATCCCACCTTCTAAGATCCCACTCCAGCCCATTAAGACTCCCAAACCATCCTCTCAGGACAGTGCCCCATCTTCAATTGATCAGAACTCTGTCCATCCTGTTACAAAACTCCACAGAAATCTTCTAACAACATGTGAAGACCAGCCAGGAGCCAATCACAAATTACAGGAGTCCCATCATCTGATTAGTGGCCCAAAACAGTCGTCCAATGTACCCTCAACTTCTAGAAGTCTACACCATCCTACCTCAAACCCACCACAACCATTCAGTGTTCTCCTGTCTCAAGAGGCTCAAACATCCCACAGAAAACACACCACAACCCTCCAATGTCCCACTAGCCTCCAGATGTCCTCAGTCCCTACCAAGAACACACCACAACCCCCCAGCACTACAACCAGCCTCCTGAGGTCCACACCATTCAACTTAGCACAACCCTCCAATGGATTTTCTAACCATGCAAAGACTAGCATTATCCCATAAGGAGCCCACTACAATCCTTCAATGGTCTGCCCTAGGCTACGGAGGTCCACTGTATCCCAATTTAAGCCCACCCTAAAGTCCCTGTATTCTGTCCAAGCCCACAAAGCCACAAGCCATCACATCTGGCAGGAAGACCAACAGAATAACAGAAGCCCACCACAATTCTTCAGTGACCGGCAGCCACCACAGAGGCTCACCCACTATCCCACCAGTAGTCCAACGTACCACTTCAGTAGTCTGCCCAAGCCCTGAGAGCCTCATTCCATCTCACCAGTATTATTTCGCAAACCTCCAATGGTCTCCTCCACCCTCATGGAAGCCAACAGCATCCCAACAGTATATCCACACAATACTTCAATAATACTTGTCTTCCTCAGCCTGCATAGGCCCCTCTCTTCACACCAAGAGCCCAGGATAATCCTTCAATGGTCTGCTCCAGTCAGCAGAGGAAAATAGCATTCCACCAGTGACCGGCCACAACACTTTAAAGGTCGACTGCAAAACACAAAGGTCCATTCCTTCCCAATATAAGCTCACCTCAAATCTCCAAAGGCCTTTCCTGGCCAGTAGTAGCCCTCTGTTATCCACAGGAAGCTGGGGTGTCTAGAGATGGCATTGATGACGGCATCCCTATGATGGCAATTTGGCTCTCCAGTTCCCGCGACCCAGTTCGAGATCTTCCAATGAACCTTGAGTAGTGTGCTGACCGCAGAGCTTCGATCAACACTGCCGATGCCGATGCCCGGTGGAACTGTTTAGGCAGCTATAGAGGAGATTGGCTCTGGCCCTTCCCCTCAGCCGTCACCTACCCAGCCGGACATCGGACATGGTTTGTCCTTGTCTCTCCGCTGTGTTTTTCTTAACATTCCGACCTGACATCACTAGGATGTTATCCACATTCCACCCCAGCCATTTTATTTATTTATTTATTTTATTTATATGCAGAGTTTTATATAGCGCTGGCTAGACCCGAAGGTATCAGAGCGCTTTACATGAAAATCAACAATGTAACAGAAAAAGATCAACAATTACAAAATACATCAAAAAAAGGTAATACATTAGGAGAGGAGAGAAAGGAGAGAGGAAAGTACTGAAGGAGGCAGGGGAGGTGAGAAAGGGAGGATAAGGGGAGAGACAAAAGGAAATCTGTCTAAGGAACAACTGGGTAGGTGACGACCAAGGAGGGAATCCACGGCCCATCTCCCCTATAGCTAAACCAGGTAGCTCCATCGGGCATCAGTCAAAATAGTTCAGTCTCAGTACATTGAGCGAGGAGGGAAGGAGAGACAAAGATAGAGGGAGAATGTGGGAAGAGACGACAGGAGAGACAAAAGGAAGTCTGTCTAAAGACCGACTGGGTAGGTGACGTCCAAGGAGGGAAATCCCCGACCTGTCTCCCCTGTAGCTAAACCAGGTAGCTCCATCGGGCATCAATGGCTAGGTCTCAAATTGACAAGGGAAAATTCACAGATAGACAGGGTGGGGGCTAAGGGCCAGGACAAGTGAGGGCAAGGGTCAGTAGCAGGAAAGTGGAGAAGAGTATAGCGGGTAGGGAGTAGGGGGAGGAGTGAGTATACATGAAAGGTCAGGAGATAGCATTAATCCTAAAACCTGCGAGAGTATGCAGTGACTATCTTGTTTACTATAGCACCTTTTTGTATATATATATATATATGCAGCTGATGGGAGAAAAACTACAGTTTAAATCAATTTCAAGAGCCCTGAATTACTTCAAAATAAAGTCAATGTACAACAGCAGATCTGCAGGAGGATGGGGGACACCAGATTAGCAGGAGAGCGCAGGTCCCCGATGGATATCCCTGAGTCTGTAGCCATTACAAAATGGCTGCCAGTTGAAAGTGGAAGCAACCTAGTTTCGAAATTGCCTGTGAGAAAGTGGCTGAGGTAGATTTCCAGAGTCAAAGTCAGGAGCAGTGGTCTAGCACGAAATGTGCTGTGATTGAGCGATTGAACAAAAACAAAATCACATGATGTCAGTCCAAGATTTCCCATTGCCAGAGCCAGTTCAAACCATCTGCAAGTAATGCGGGGAGCTGATCGGGTGATCAGAGCAGAGCTGGGCTGGTCTCGGGGCCTCAAAGAGGAGCTACGGGCATAGTTATGCGCGCATCGATAGGCTCACCTTAGGTCCGGTGTGGTGTCAGGTGGGGGATGCATCTGAGAGAGCGCCGGGCCGAGTGGAGAGGGTAACCAGGCTGTCGAGCGCTACAAGGCTGAGGTTATCGTGGCCAAGTACCGTGGCAGGATGTCGGGATGTCCCAGCAGCTCGTTGAAGGCGCGCCCAGGGATTAAACCTCCGTCCTGAGGCCCGCTGATGAAAAAGGCGAATCAAGCGAAGGGGGTCCTCGCAGGGAATGGCGCACTGCAGCGCGCAGCCAACTTCCAATGCGGCTCTCGATGGATCCGAGAGGGCTTGCTCGATCGCGCCTGTCCCAACCCATCCCCGGTTTGGTTGCGACTGCACGGACTGCATCATAAGGGGTGCGAGGGCCGCATAGTGTGGCCGGGCCCGGCGCTACTAATGTTATCGCAGTATAACCGCAGTATCTGTTGTAGCGCTTGGGGCATATGCAGTGTTAAGGCACAATGGAAGTACAGTCTCCAACAAACAACCTCCTCAAGACAAGATTGCATACAGCCTATTACAGTCTTACCCACCGCCGATTACGAGTCCGATATCTGTGTGAGGATGATAGATGCCTTCGTAGCCTGAGAAGATAAAGCGCAAGATAGGCAGTGCAAAATCCTTGGCGTTTCTGCGTGTCCAGTCAGTGCACTCACCGCGATCGCGTAATGGTGGTCAGAGCGTCTACGCAAATTTGTTTTTCTTATTTCACAGTGCAGTCGCTAGCCAAGAGTACAGGCAAGTCGACGTGTGAGCAGGTGCGAGGAACTCGGGGGTTCTGTTCTGGTACTGTTGTGGGGTACAGATTGCTCTTCAGAGTTCGCCTCCGCTTCTCATGCTGACATTTTAGCTGCCAGACGGTAAGCTCCGCTGTACGTTATTGAAGTGCTCAACGCTGCACTTCTATTGTGCACCTTCGCATTGTATGGTTAGCACTTGTTGAGAAAATGTTCAGGAAAAGTGCTTACTGTAGTCCATGTAGCTGTTTGGTTCATGTGCATCTTTTACCGATCTCAGTCGTCGATCGCCGCCATTTTACTCGCACTTGCTCACGGAGTTCCAACAACGTGAATATTTACTGGCAATGAAGGCATTGTAAGTTGTCATGTTGAGAACATCTTGTGCCGCTTTAGTTTCGATTTTAGAATCCGTAGCTTGGATGCCGCAATGTGCGATATTTTTGCCGATATTTAATTTAGTTGCTGCTCCGGCCGTCCATTGCTGCGACTCTACTGTAGCCTTCCAGTTGGACATAGCAAAACCTGCTTACAAAACAACGTGGAAGGCGAATCGTACAGTTCAATTATTAAGAGGGAGATGAGAGTAGGATAAAAAGAATACAATCCTTAAAAATCAATCTTAAACTAGACACTTAGAATGTACGATGACGATTCTAGCTAATCCAGTTCAGCTACAACTACTAATAGCGTTTCCTAAAAGCAATTGCAACTTTAATAAAGTTGGAAACTCCAATGCATATATCAGCTATAGCCAGAGAATGCAAATAATTAATACCATCAATATAAAAACATAGCCTAATTTCTTTTAAAATCTGGACTAAAGATTTTCTCCTAGGTTCTTTGTAAACAGTGCAAAATAGCAGAAAGTGTGATGTGCTTTGGGCTGTTAAATTGTCAAAAGGGCAGGGCACCAAGTTGTCTACCCACCCAGTTTGTTTCGGGAATGCTACAAGGAAATGCATGGTCAATAAACGGAATCTTGTTAAATAAAAACATATCTGGATATTTACAGTGAACATTAAATAAAATTGTTGCTGAGCGGAGAATAATCAAAGAGGGCCTGTTACCTCAGGTTGAGAACAGCGAGTGTTTGCCCCTGTGGAATGCACCTCTTTTATGATCTTTTTTGCATTCTCATGGATACTGGCTGGACAATCAAAATAATGTCCAAGGCCTAACTTATAAAGGCTATCCCTGACAAATCGAAGCCAAGGAAAGGTTAGTGCACCATCGAGATTAAGGCAATCGTTTATAATCTCTCTGGAGAATGCCAGCTCTTCCGATAACCAAATTTTGGCCCATAAAAGTAAGGGGGCAATATTTATACAATCTTCTACAAAGTCAAGCCCCAAATCCTAACAACAAAAGCTTGTGGTGCACTATTTGGAATCATCAGTAGCCTTTTTATAAATGTATTTTCCATGATTTGCAACTGGGGGCTGTTATGATACCCCTATAAGCCTGCACCATATTTTACCACATGTACGTATTTGGCTTTATAGAGTGTAACTAGCTCGGTCACCGGTTTATGCCCTAATTTGGAGGCAAAACGGAAAAGTCCCTCAACCACCCTTCCTACGTTGTGCATCCTTGTAGTGACAAGCGGATCCAATCCAGTTTATTGTTACAAAAAAAAATAGATAATTAAAAAAATTTATTTTAACAATCTTGCCCTAGCCAGTTGTAGCCCTAATAATAATAATCCACATTTGTAAAGCGTGAACAATCACCCGTAAGGGTCTCTAGGCGCTGGGGGTCGCCGGGAAGATCAAGCAAGCTATTGCCCAGAGTCACATGGTGCTGGGTTAATCTGCCGCCGGCACCGGGGATCGAACCGTGATCCCCAGATTCCGGAGTCAGTCGCCCTGGCCCCGGCGCGCCCTCTGTTATCCGCAGGGAGCTGGGGTATCTAGAGATGGCAATGAAGTTGGTATCCATATGATGGCAGGGGTGGAATGTGGATAACATCCTCATGATGTCAGGTAGGAATGTTAGGACTTGCGAGAATCTTGTGGAGAATAGAGAGCCAGTTTACTTGCTTGTATAGGCTGTGTTTGTTACCCTTTACTTGATTTATTATTCAGTAAATCTAATCCTTGGATTTAACTTTTGTTGGTGTCTTCAACTCGAAATTGGTGACGAGTGGGTACCCTAACCTGGACCTCAACAACCACAGCTCAACCAGAAATCAACTTAGAGATCATGTTTATTACTGTACTCCATCTAATGGATCAACTACCTCCTATGGTGTCAGATTGAGTAAAAGTACTGTGTTAACTGTTTCTTGCCCTGACCTATTGTTCAAGACCTTTAGACCCCTTTTATGCTCAATTTGCACATTTAAGGCTATAACGGAAGTTCACACTCTGAGCACAACTTCCATACAAGACTAGGACCTTTGTGGGCAGCATCACAAATGCGTGAGGACTGCATCTGTCACCGTGCGACAATTCAGAGTTAGATCAAAACCTTTGTGGGCAGCATCACAAGCATGTGAGGGCAGCTTCTGTCACCTAGTGACAACTTAGTGTTAATTGTCAGAGAGCGCGATTGCATTCTCCGTCATACACATTATGGCCTGTGAAACCCATCTTCTCTACTGTGTGCTGACCCCGCGGCACGTTAAAAACCATGAAGTGCCGGTGACCATTAGCATATAGCAGCATTTTACATCACCCAGAGCTTCCGCACTGTTTGCAAACTCATTGGCTCCATTTTCTCACTGGAAGATTCTTCTTCATGGGTACAGTTTTCTGCAGTATATCAAAGGATTCACTTGGGTATCATTTCGAATACTGGCGAACATGGTCATTCTTTTATTTATGGTTTGTTTTGGTCATTTGCAGGTGTTTTATAAAAATATTTTGATATATCTACTGGGTTTTTCTTATACTGAGTGTACTGCTTCAGTTTAAAATGCAAGGAGTTGGTGCTCCTCCTTTCTTCTTATCATCGCCAGCCATTGAGTGTTCAAAATTGAAGGTTTTCATGCATTGCTCAAGGGTATGCAGCCCGTAATTGAGTGTGTAGAGAAAAACATTTCTTTTAATGCATTGTTTGGGTCCAGTGGGGTCAAAAGGTATATAAGCATTTGCCTGATATATCTAATGATGAGACGTAAGGTTTAAATTCGTTTGATTTGTGTATTCAAAAATTGGATGTGCATTATCTTCCCGAGGTGAGTGTTGTTTTGGAAAGGTATCACTTTGGGAAGAGGATTCCGAGGGGAGGTGAATTTCTCTTTGCACAAGCTAGCTTCCACTTGTAATTTTGGTGCCTCTTTTAAATAAAGGCTCCGTGACCAGTTCATGCTGGTGTGTTCTATTGATAAAGTCAAAGAAAATCTACGGTAGAAAGCCGTAACCAAAATTTGATGGATGTCAATTTCCAAAATGTATGAACAGTCAATGGATTGTGTGGAGACAATAAAAAAGGATAAGGTTTCAGTGGAGAAAGTGGATTGAGATAAGGTTCATCTGAACAAACCTGGGAATAAGAAGGATGCTACAAGGAATGAAGATGCTAAGGTGTACAAAAAAAGTATGATAAAATGTTTTTGTTATGGGAAGGCCACTTGTGGCCAACTTCAAGGACTGCCCAGGGCAGAGAGGATGGTGCAAAAAAATATTATGAGAAGGGTCAGTTCATAAATCGCTGTAGAGGTCACTGTTAAAAACAAATCTGAGAGATTAGCTTTGAATCTTACAGTGAATGTGAAGAAGTGGTGTTACCATCAGATAAGGTGGAAATGAAGGTCCAATTGAGGAGGTGTTAGTGGGAGGTATGCCTCTGAAGATGGTATTCGAGAAAGGGGCTAAAACCAGCTTAATTCCCAAGAGTATCTTTGATTCCAAATTGAGAAACAAGGTCAAATTCTTAAAGCCTGATAGTAAAACAAAAGGTTATGGGGAAAACCCATAGAATTGTTATGATGTTTTCTAGGGAGTCTGGAGTTTTTGAGCTGGCTTCCAGCTGGGATAAATGTACATCTCCATAAAGGAAGATTCAAATATAAGTTGCTTCCATCAGAGGGATTTCAAAATATCAAAACATTTGTACTTGTGTAGCATAGCTTTTCACCCCTAAGGGTATCCATGCACTGTGCTGCAGGTATCAGTTGAAGTAGCAGGTCTTGACTCCCTTCCTGAAGTAGGTCTGAGAAGGTGTGGTGTGGAGATGGCGGGGGAGAGTGTTCCATGATTTGTCGGCAAGGTGGAAGAAGTGCGTCCTGTAGAGCACTCGCGGTAGATGCGTAGTATCTGTGTGACGGTGAGAAGTGCAGAGCGGAGGTTCCTGGGAGGTCGGTGGAAATACAGGCGGTAGATCATGTATATATGGATCACAATGAATCTCCTTCTGTATAGCTAAATGAGGTTATGGATGATAAGGCGAGTGGGATGAAAGAGAACAATGGAAGTAATGTTGAGAGGTATGTGAAGGATTTTCCCAAAGTGTTTAGAAAAGCTCTAGGTTGTTTAAAAAAATGATGTGCATCTCATAAAACTCAACCTAAATTCTGTGTCTAAAGAGTGCAAAGTCAGGTTTGTGCCGTGAATGGTGAAGGAGGATATGGCCAAAGGAATGAACAAACTAAAAGCTAATGGCATCATAGATGAAATTGAAGCATTTGAATGGTTGGTTCTAGTGGTGATGGCACGCAAAGCAAATGGTGAAGCAAGGTTGTGCGTGGACTTCAGAGAGCTAAATAAAAGTGAGATAGTAGACCACTACCCTCCTTTCAACATTAATGAGATGTGGTCGCAGGGGGGTGTCAAGTATTTCTCGTCGCTGGATCTCACTTCAGCGAACCATCAGGTGAAGTTACACCTTTTATCACAGGATTTGACTTTGTTTGTGATTCCCTTTTTCCCTTTCAAATTTGTTAGGATGCCGCTTCGGTATTTCAAAGGGCGATGGAAAGTGCCTTGAAAGTATTGCAAGGTGTCAAAATATATCAAGGTGACATAATGCTGTATGGAAATACTGTTGAGAAACACGAAGTGAGGGTGCAAGCTGTATTGCAAATAATTGAGGTTAGTGGTTTAACACTGAAATGTACATAAAATTGAATATTTGAGACATTCAGTCTCAGGAAAAGGCATACAACCGAAACGTAATTTGGTGGACGCCAGTCCATCTAATAAAGAGGAACTGATGACATTTCTGGGCATGGCAGAGTAACATAGCAGGTTTATTTTGAACTTTGGTAAAAAAAGTAAAAATATGAGGGATTTATTGAGGAAAGGAAAGGAGTTTCAATGGAGCAAAAAGTGTGAACATGAGAATGTGGATCTGACATTTGTTTGCAAAAAGCCCCATATCTAAGATGTTTTGAACTTGGTCAAAGGACCATTTTAATGACAGACCCTAATTGAAAAGGTTTTGGTGGGGGTGCTGTAGCAAGAGATCAATGGTCAGGAGAGAGACATATTATTTGTTTCAAGAGCACTGAAGGGCTCACAGTTGAGATACTCAGTAACTGAAAAAGAGGCCCTAGCTATATAACAGGCTGTGAGAAAATGGAGACAATTTTTATGGGGAAGACATTTTGAAATACAAACAGATCACAAGTCTTTGAGGGAGATCTTCACCAGCAAAAGGTTTGACAGTATTTCTACAAGGATTTGCAAATGGATAGTTGCACTCCAGGAATTAGATTTTTTGTATGTTCTGAGTGTCAAGAACTCAATTGCTGATTGTTTTTCCAGATTGTGTTGTGATAAAGGTGAGGAATTATCTTGGGACAGTACTACTCTAGAAGATATTCAACAGGAGGATGATTTGAAGGTGTGTGAGATCACTAATTGAGTTATCCAGGGAAAGGAATAGTTGAAAGGGACATACGCATAATCCATTTCACAGAAAGTAATGCGCATGTTAGGATATTGGTGCACGAAAGGTGATTGTGAGGAAGGAGTCAAAGCATTGTGGGATATGAAAAACTGAGCTGAGTATGAATTATGGTTTTTTTGTGAGGTAGCAGACTGTCTGAGGGGAATGAATAGTTTAAAAAAAAGCACACAAGAGTTACTCAAATATCTCAAAGACTAGAAAGAGTGAGAGGAGATTATTGGTGGCCGGAAATGGACCTTATGGTGGAATGAAGTGTGAGAGAATGCTGTGAGTGTGCGAGCAGTGATTGCATTTTAAAGCATCCCATGCAACTCATGGTCTTACGTAAATTGCATTGCAAGCAGGGGAAGAGATTGCATTGGATATAGTGGGGCCTATCAACATTTCGAGTGTGGATCATTATATCCTGAGTTGCATCAATATGTATTCCAGATGGACACAAGTTAAAATAGTTAATCCTGTAACAACTAGAGATACTACCTTGTTTCTTGAAGAAATGTTTGAGAGAGAGACGCTACATACCGACAATAGAGTTCAGTTGACCTCAAGGCAAATGAAGGCTTTATTAGTTCACAATGTCATAAGTTATAAGCCACAGAAAATTGGCTCTCTATCACTACAAAGCAAATGGAATGATAGAGCGATTACAGTCTCCCGAGCGGTGTGATCCGCAAAGGCATTGCCTGCTTCTATTTTATTGGTCACTTTCTAGTGTTCGCTACATTTAACAATTGCCACTATCTTAGGATAGGTCAAGGCAGTAAGGAGATTATGTAATAATTCCCTATGCACTAATTGTGTCCCATATGAAGTGAGAAAGCCTCTTTCTTTCCAAAGCTGGCCAAAGCTATTTACCATGCCAAAGGCGTATTGGCTATCAGTGTAAATGTTAATAAGCAAATCTGTACTAAGCTCACATGCTCTTGTCAGTGCTATCAACTCGGTTGCTTGAGCTGACTTCTGTGGGATGCGAGCTGTCTCAACTACTGTCTGAAGTGTTGTAATTGCATAAGCAGCAGATATAGTGCCATCAGGCAACTTCAGGCAAGACCCATCAACCCACAATTCCCCATCAACGTTAGAAAGAGGTGTATCTTGTTGGTCAACACGACCCTTTGTTTGTTCTTCAGTAAGAGATATACAGTCATGTAACTCTTGCGACTGAGACTGAGTACCTGGAAGTGGCAATATTGTAGCAGGATTCAGAGTCAAACATCTTTTCAAAGTGAAATGAGGGACCAAAAGTGTCAAATACTGTGTTTTCATTTGATTTAGCAAGGCATCGACTGAATGCGGTACTAACACAAACAATCTATGTGACATGACTATTTCCTCACTCTGACTTATAGGCACAGCTGCTGCCGCCACCACTCGTAAACAACCAGGCAGCGAGCTGGCAACTGGATCAAGGACAGCTGAGAAATATGGACATGGACGTTGTTTATCACCGTGTGTCTGTGTTAAAACCGAGAGGGCACAACCTTCCCTCTCGTGTATATAGAGTGTGAAAGTCTTAGTGTACTCTGGAGTTCCTAATACTGGTGCAGAACAAGGAGCTTGACGTAGCTGTTGAAAGAAAGGCATTCTGGCATTCAGTAGTCCATGAGAGAGGCATGGGAATGTCTTTAGTCAAAATGGCCGACAAGGGTTTAATAATATACGAAAAGCTAGGGATCCACTGCCTACCGAAAGAAGTAAGATCACTCAGTGCATGGACATCCTTCGGAGTACGGGGCACAGGAGTGTCTAAAATGGTCTGAATGCGATCTGGTGTGAGTGCACTTCCCTCCTTAGACATAAGGTGACCTAAATAGGTAACCTGCTGTCTACAAAATTGCAATTTCTTCAGAGAGACTTTGTGATGATATGAGGCAAGAAATGATAACAAGGACAGTGTTTCTTCTTTACACTGTTCAGGGGTATCGGCAGCCAACAAGATTTCATTGACATATTGAATAAGAGCCACCCCTTTCGTTACAGGAAAAGAATCAAGCTGCCTTTTCAATGCCTGGCTATAAATGCTAGGACTCTCTGTATACCCTTGTGGAGCTCTACAGAATCTGTATGATCTATTATTCAAAGTGAAGCCGAACAAATATTGGCTGTCAGGATGAATAGGTATTGAAAAAAATGCATTCTTTTAATCAATGACACTAAATGTAGTGGCAGTAGGAGGAGCCATAGTAAGAAGTGTTGTGATGTCAGAGACTACCGGGTATTGGGTCACAACAATTTTGTTAACCTCTCGTAAATCAATAATGAACTGTAAATTTTATTATCAGTGTCTCTTTTCAAAATAGGAAGGATATTACAAATGTTATAAGGGACTTCTTCTACAACCTCCACTTTGATCAAATCCTGAACAATGTGCGTCAAAGCTTGTTCGCCTTTCCGAGATATTTTATATTGGGGCAATCGAGGCAATGAAGCACCTTCCTTCACCTGAATATGTACTGGTGGGATAACCATTTGTCCCACATCGGTATCTGATGTAGCCCATAAAGTACTAGGTAAGGATGCCAGAGAGATATATTTTTTAATGGGACAAGACCTCTCAACCATTGGATAGTTGTCATTTAAAATAACACACACACCTTCTGGGGAACAACGTATTGCAGCACGAAAATATTTGAGCATAATGATACCCAAAATATTATCCTGCGTGTTCGAGGAAAGCAAAAATGGACATTCTGCAGTGAATTTATCAAGACTAAATGCAAGTGGCTGTGACAGTGGGCTAGATGTAGGTGTTCCATCGAATCCTATTGATGTTATCATTGCATCAGACAAGGGAACCCTAGGAACCAATTTTTTAGACAAAGCTTTACGAGTAGCTCCTGTATCATCCAGAAACCGATCAGTAGAGCTCAAAACATTTGCATCAACATAAGGACCTTTCTGATCTACTTGGACCTCAACCGGTTCCTTACCCCATCCTAGGCATTCCTTTGCATAATCAGAATCCCCAAGACCATCAGCCAAATAATCTGACATTTGATATTGATTCCGTCTGTCAAAAGTATTAGAATAATTTGGTCCATGTTCAACTGCCTCAAACCTGGGACGATTTACTATTCCTCCCCTTTGTCCTGAATTCCCTGGGCGTCTTCTCATGCTTCCTCTACCCCGTTGATACTGCTGACCTTGCAAAAGGGGGCACTCAGAACGCCAATGTCCAATCTCTTTACAATAAGCACACTAATCAGAAGACAATATTGCTCGAGAGAAAGTGGGTACACCAGGGGTATATACTGCACGTCCGCCTCCTCCACCACTTCTGAACGGTGAACTATATACTTGAGCCAACATAACTTTTGTCTTTAAATCGTTTACCTTCTTATCCTCTTTGCCCTTTGCTTCTAATTCCTGATGCTCATAATACTGGGCCATAGTCAAAAGGGAGACCGGGGAAGACGTAGTCCACGAACTCTCACTGGCCTTGAGGTGACTAGCTATTTCTAGCAACATGTTAGTGACAAATTTGTCGACGAACAAATGCTTACCCGTGTCATCTATCAATGACTGCCCACTAAAGTCATGGAATGTCTCTTCAAATCGTGTAAAGAAATCAGAAACTGACTCATCCACTTTCTGTTTACAAGATGCTAACGTTGTCCAATCTATTTTCTTGGGGGTTTGAGAGTTTTTAACTTAGTCATGATAGCTTTGGGAAGATCTAATATCTCCTGTTGTGGTTTCTGTGCAGGTTCTCTAGCCCCATCTATTTCTTCTAAATACATTATCATCTATTTTCCGAATTGTTCTCCACATATCAGGGGGCAAAATAAGTAAAAAAAACATATCAATATCGGGCAGGGTCATAGTGCAGGAGCTAATGACTCCTTCCACTACTTCATAGAAAGCAGCCGGATTTTTCCACATATCAGGCAAAGCAGCCTTAAGAGCCATACCGTTTGCTCTACTCCAAGGAGTATAGACCCAATTATAGACAAAATATCCCTTTGCATCATCTGAATCTTTTTCGGCACTTGTTCGGGCACCCTTTGAAGGAACATATAAAGGCACAGCTTCACGCATCGGTCTCACAGCAACTACAATATCACTATGGTCATTGTCTGTCCCCAAAACTTCTTCTTTTTGCACTGGGGTCTGAACTGTTTGTGCAGTTTTAACGTTATCAGCTGGTTTTTGCTCTGCTTTTAAACGTTGTGTATCATGTCTTAATTTAACTACTCACCTAATTAGATCAGGTATATTTGAAAAAAGGAAAGCTCCATCACTTAATTGTTTATAATGAAAATTAATATCATTGGGCTCTAAGGTTTTAGAAACGTTTCCAAAAGCAAGTATTACCTCCCAGGTAAACTTCTCTGTAAAATATAACTGTTATAAATCCTTCCACTGCTGAACCATTGCTACAAGTTCTGGAGCAGAAGTAGTCCCACGAGCTTCTTTGCGGGCAGTGGGTCTGATAGTGGCTTTTTCATCAACAGTCAAAGTAGAGCGAGTTTGCCACCCATCTTGCTTATCTGTGTCTTTCTCGTCTGAAGAAAGATGTTCTTCATTGGAAAGATCATCCTCAGGGGCAGAGGGAAATTTATACGGAGGGGGAGGTCGATCTAACAAGATGAAATTATCCTGAGGTTTATTAAGTATGGGATAAATGGGGCGCCTAAAAGAGTACTGGCCAGTTACCTCTAAATGTCGCTCCTTTTCCTCTTTTTCTTTTATTGCCTTCATCTCTTTATTTTTTAATTCCAACACTTTTTGATAGATTGTTTTACTCTGTTCTTTTTCTACTATAGCTTCTTCTTTCCTCACTCTCTCTTGCACTTCTTTCTCCCACATTCGTACACAATCAAACATATCTTGTCGACTTTCACTTTTAAACAAACACTGCTCTACATATTGAATCTTTTTAAAGTCAAATGACCCATTTACTGGCCATTGGAGATCAGGATCCGTTTTTGTATATTTGTTCCACAGTGTACTATACATTATGGAAGAAATACCGTATTTAATGTACATATGTCTATTAGGTGTCCCCTCTGGGGGAGCCAGCTGACTTCTGTCTAAATCCATTTTGGTACCTCCAAGACAGCAACACAGCCTACGGAGGTTGCTGGAAACAGGCATGCTACCAAGTTTTTGTAAAATATTACTTTCCTAAAATATTTAAAAGTAGAAAAAAATCACCACATTACCTGCCTTTATCTTTTTGCAAAAAATAAATCAAACAAACAAAACCAGAATCTTCGCCAAGCAAATCAAGAGTGCCGCTACAGCGACCTTACCAAACAAAAGTTTCCAACTGCCAATCTCTTGGTCGACCTAATGGTCACTGCAAAAATGTACGCCAAAAGATACCTCAGTCGGAACCGACCACCACCTGGAAGGTCACATCAAGAAAACCGTAAAAATCCCTTTGGCTGCAAAGACAAGGGTCTCCTCATGCAAGATGTCTCCTCAGCAATATTCCACTCTTCCATCAAGACCACTCCTTTGGACGGCCGCGCCTATGATGAGGACCCACGTGTCGGGCGCTAAGTGTGGAACTGTGCCTTTTAATGGGCACACCGGTGCAGGGTTCACCCTTATCTTATCCACGGGTTCGTAGACCAACAAAATAGAGATTAGCACTGAAGCTGGAATTCAAACAACAAGTTTATTAAACACTCATGTGTGATACTACGTCCATACAACACCCTCAAGTGTACCAGGAGATAGTACATTGAATACACAGACTATGGTGCGTATATACAGACTTTGTTGCAGAGTAAGAATGTAGTTACAAATAGAAGGTACAGGCCTACACAGAAATAGTTACAGCCAGACTTGGACAGATGAGTAATCACTTAGTCAGCAAAAAAGACGTGCAACAGAACTGTTCACAGCAGCACAAAATATCTGACAGTTACATCTTTAACAGGTGCTTTTCAGCAGCTACAGGCCTTTGCTCAGCACATGCATAGCTTTGGGTCAGTACAGAAGGTGTTAACTAAAGTTGATGACTCAAGCAGAATAGAAGGGCAAGCAGCAGTGAAGACAGAAGAATTACATAGCTAACAAAATGTATGCCACAAACAAGATGGCTGCAGCTTATCCTAAAAGAAATTATTTTCGATTTCCACAACTTAATGTATAAAATCTTTGATGTTTGGTATATTTTTCCCATATATCAAATTATATATTTTGCTTTATCTTGCAAATAGTTTCATGTTTGTTTGTTGTAAGGAAGAAGGTGTATGGTATCTAGAGATTGCATCCCTATGATATCAGGGGCGGACTGTGGGTGACACCCGATGTCAGGTCAGAATGTTAGGACCTGAGAGAATCTTATGGAGAGGAGAGAGACCGTTAACCTGGATGATTGGCTGGGGTCTTTACCCTGTACTTGATTTATTGTTCAATAAATCTAATCCTTAGAGTTTACCTTTGTCGGTGTCTTCAACTTCAAAGAAGCCCACCATAACCCCTCAGTACTAACACTCCATTGCTCTGGTGTCTGCTATGTTCAATCTAGAGACTGATACAAACCTTCCCAGAATCCAATCCCAGCTCACAGTAGCACACAGTCCCCCCCCCTCTTAGTCTGAGAGGGTCTGATGACTCTGATCTGTGTTTGATCTCATGGCCACAGTTTCCAAATACCTGTGGGTCCACTCATCATTACATTCTTCTGAGATGAATAAAACGAGTATCCTTTGGTTGGCTAACAATAAACAGTTGTCATTTAGCAGCAATATGCTATTCTGGGTGAATGTGAACTTTACAGATACACGTCATGTTATGGACTTATCCAACCCTTACCTTAGAGAAGCCCACCAGAACATGTCAACAACACAGCCCAGTCTGAAATGGCTGTCTGCACACAGTTGCCAGCAGTCCCCTCCAGCTCACCAGGAACCCACACAAGCCCTCCAGAAGTGGAGCCCATCCCAGTGCACAGGGAGCCACGCTCAGGACTTCAAGAGCCCACCCTGCTGGTTCAGTAGGGAAGCCAGGGCGCCTGCATGCTGTCATTTGGGCCTCGGAACGGAAGGTGGAGCAAAGAATGAATGTCTTAGTTTCTTGTTGCCTATGAACCTGTGGGTGGGAACCTAAAGCGGTGTGGGGTAAGTTGGGCCGGTGTGGCGTATGAAGAAAGAAAGGAGATATTTCCTTTTCTTGGCTCTCTCTTGCTTGCTTGTCTCACCAATATGTACCACCAGACTGTAGCTACCGAGGAACCACGTTGGTGAACCCCATTGCACATTTCATCATTTTCAAAACCAAAATGCTTTTCAAAATATGTTGTATTGCTTCCACGAAACATCAGAGCAAGGAAAGCTGGATGGCTCCAACCCCCTATTTAACATTTCTTGCAGATGAAGTCAGTCTAAAAACAGAGAAAAATGCCATTTCCCGCGTCCCAGCCATGTCCCTTAAAGAGCAGACCCATAACATAGATAAGTTCTTGTTATTTTGTATCTCTGATGAAGAACAGATGTGAATGGAAACTATTAGTATTTCCCCATTACAGAGACTCTGGGTGCCTGTCACATCCTCAGGGTCACACAGTGCTCCATCCAGGCTGCTGCTGAGGGGTGCTGCCTCCCCCCTATAGGAGACAGCAGCATCTTTCTGCAACTATCCCATCTACCCATGTCTCTAAACCCTCACCAGGAGAACCATTTTTGAAAGAGGATAAGTGCTAGGGGACATTTTTCACTGCTTAGTCTGCCAAGGTATATTTATTCTAGGTCAGGATGGTAGACCAATTTTGTTCGCATCTTGTTTCTAATAGGAGTCTTTAGAAGCTGCCTCCTGGACATTGCCATGTAATCAGACAGTGTATACACCTCTGATTACATTCATCAACAGGTTAACACCATAATCGTCCTAAGAGGAGACTCGGTGGGTAACATAAAATATGCAATCACAAGAACATAATTATTAAATGCACTGAGAAGGCTAGTGCAGCGGCAATGGAGCTAAAAATAGTAAACATAAATCAAAAACAGGTGGGTTAATATGAAGGGGAAACTAGAGCTAAGTTTCCAAAGGTAAATACCTGCTTGAAGTGTTTGTATTACGCCTTTTCCCCCGTACACCCTGAACTTTACTGGCCTCCAGTCACCAAGAGAATCACCTTCCAGTGTCCATGTGTTTGCCGTCAGGCCATTGGTGTAGCTGGTGCTGTTTTCCTTCAGTCACGTTTTACTATTGACAGTCTTTCTTGTTAATCTCCAGCACCCCCGCACCCACCCACCCCCAACACATTGGAACTTTCTCCTTTCTTACACCTAAAATCTGGAGCACTTTACATCTCTGGCTCCACGCTCTCAAAATCATCAGCAACTCTTTCAAAAAACTCTGAAGACCTTTCTGTTTGTACCTACAGGTCACTATCATACTTGATAAATCCACCATTCATTCATTCATTCATTCATCTATTCAGTTATTTGGATATAAATGAAAGATTCAAAATGAGCAGAATTAAAGCCATGGGCCCCTGAGTGCAGATCTGTATTAAATTCAGTGTTACTAATAAGCAGGTCCGGACTGGTCATAGCAGGCACCAGGCATTTCCCTGGTGGGCCAACAGGATGGGGGCCAGTTTTGGGCACCTGGGGGGCCCCTTTTTTGGAAATAGCACCCCGAAACCGGCTCTAGAAAACAGCTCGGCCCCACGGGGCGGGGGGTGGAGGGGAGGGGTGGAGGGGGTGTTGGCAGAGCAGTTTGCCAGGGCCGGTTTTAGTTCCCTGTCCAGCCCTGCTTAATAAGCTTTAGCTTGCACTGATAAAAATGGATTGTGCTTCAAGGATATGGCTACATGCTATTGTTACCATTATATTATATGTTAAAGTTCTCCACTGGATGTCAGTGGCAAGGAGTATGTAATTCAAGGCTCTATGCGTCGTCCACCAGGCAATCTATGGACGTGGGCCAATCTTCTTTTGACTCATACTTCACAATTGCTAAAGAAAAATCCTCAGATCTAGATAGGCCCCACTTCTGAACATTCCTTCATTCAAGAAATTCTGGCATTGGTGATACTTCTTTCTTAGTACGGACTCCAAGATCTGTAACTCTCTCCCGGCAGGAACAAAGGTACAATGGACCCACCCCACATTTTGGAGAGCAGTAGAACTTGGGGCTTCATTTACAACCCTGTTGCTGAGCGGTTTTCTCACTTTTTTTTAACGCTGCGGTGGCGCAATCAGTGTGACACACTACTCCTTATCTGCAAACCCATGCATTGTGTCCAATGCATCAGTTTGTCGAGGCCTGCTTCACATTATACTGGCACCAGGTATAATGTATGCAGAGTAGGCGTCCCCCGCGAAACGCCACGTATAAGTGCGGCAGTGAAATTTACAACATTTCACTGCGTCACTCTTCGGCTTGACTGCCTCACAATCTCTATATCTGCTCAGACCAGGCATAAGAATTGATGTAGGGCTTTTACTATGGGATTCGCCTACATGTTTTGACGCATTGCTGGAGTTGCTCCAGTTTTATGACCAACTCCAGCAATGCATCACTTTTGCGCCAACAGATGCATCAGAATTTCTTACGCATCTGTTAATCCTTGCGCTATGGAACCCTGCATTATAAATACAGCGCATCAATGGTGTCACAAGGGCATTTGACGCAGGCTCAAAGAAACTGACTCATTAATGGGTATGCATCAGTTTCTTGTACATGAGGTCTTTGGTTGTTCCAAAACACCTCACCGACACTCCAAGCATATGTTGAACTAGAGAAAGAAAAGATGGTATGTGTTCTCAAGTGGCTCTCTCTGCCTCACGTGATGGTATGTGTTCTCAAGTGGCTCTCTCTGCCTCACGTCCTTCTGCTTCAGTTCGTGCCTAAGCGCCTCTTCAAGTTTGCCACAACACAACTAGAGAACCACTCTGAACCCCAAACATGGCACTAAGCAACGAATGAGAATTGGAACACTTTGTTGTCTTCTCAGGCTTATGAATACCTATACCAAATTTCATACCTTCCAACTCACAAGGTGGCACCGTGTGACACACGATATCGGCTCCCATCAAACGGTCTCCCGGTGAGGAGCAGATATCACACAACGGCAGGGAAAACAATCTGAAAATCACTGGAAATTGTGGCTTTCCAGCTTGTTTTCCGAGGCTTTGAACTGCCAACGTCCATTAAGGGGATGTCGGCACCAGCCTTGGCAAGCTTATTTTCTTTTTTGGAAGGAGGAGACTTAGGGGAAGGGTTAGGTACAAAAGTGCCTCATACATACTTCTCGGCACAAGGCCCCACCCCTTCAATGCCCCGCCCCCTCCTCACACTGTGAGATTGTTATTTAAGGTGGCAAGTATGAATTTACCAGTACAATACAATTAAGGCTTCTGGTTTTATTGTATTGACTTTTTAGACATTTCCATCTGCAATGATCCATATTTCATTTTTGCTCTATCTGTGTTTGTTTTGTGGAAAGATTAACTTGAATCTAGCTTATTTTCACTCTAATACAACCAAGAAAGCAACGATTGCAATTGAATGCCTCAAGTTTGCAGTGTTATAGGAAGCCATATATAGTGCAATACTCATACGCAATACACTCAAAAGACATAAGGATTTGTCAGTGCAGATCTAGACAGGGCGGGCTGCTACTTTCACTACCACTGACATGACGTCCACTGGAATCCGTTGTGAGGACCCCGCACCGCTGCAATTTTTGCCAACACTAGAACCTGACCAAAGGTGGATACATATTCCTCTCGGGGTACATAAATTTCTCACAAAACTTGACTACTTCTTTGTCTTCTTCATGCAACGTGACTAAATAACAAAAGCGCACTCCATACACGGAGAAGTGTGGCTCACTGGTTAGAGGAGGCAGACCTGGAAGCAGAGGTCAGCCCGGGACCAGGGTTCAGTTCCTGGCTCGGCGGGGTCTTGAGTCCTAAAATGTCCGTGGACTCGACAATTCTCGCTCCGGTGCCTAATCGATTCATGGGTTCACACTCTGCGACTCTGGGCAATAGATTGTTTAATCTCCACAACGGCCCTCGCGGCGGGATGCCTGGCTTTCACCTTGCGGATACCCTGCCGGGGTATCTCACAGGGGAATACCAGGACGGGTTCCCTAAGCAAGCGCTTAGAAACCAGTGGTGATTTGCGCTATACAAATCCATGTACATTTACATTTACACGGGACTCTCAGACCATGCCCATTAAAAAACTCCACATTATGGGAAATGGCCCTGACCTCCCTTTACTTTGGAAATTAGGCTCATGGTAGCTAACTAAGAAACCCTTAAAAGAAGCACTTAGGGCATCATCAACCCATACTTCCGGCACAATACGGTCTCAGTGGAGTCGCCAGGAATCCTACGGGGCACCTACTGAGCAGTGGTGATGGGGATGCATAATTTCCAAAATAGCATTTAAGGAACTTGAAAAACTGCACACTGTTGAAACCCTTGATGGGGAGGTAGCAGGCAGTGAGTGTGATTGTCCATCAATCCTTCTCAAAGTTAAAACAGCTCCATTGGATCTGAAGCAGACCCTACCTGACACAGCAAAGAACATTTAGCAGGCTTTGCAGAGTAGGAAAATTGCTGCAGTGCCTTAGTCAGAGGGAGGATATTAGTAAACACATTGCACACATATGAATAGGGTCTTCTGTAGTACATCTGAAGCAACGGTAGAGCAGTTAGCAAATACTATATATCCCTTTACACTGACTCCCTCTCTGTAACACCATATATTATTCAGGACTACATATCCACTAACAATTGCCCAGGACTTACACCAGTTCTGAGCATGGCACTACTTGAACCCCTCACCGCTGAAATCATAACACCAGCCATTTCCCTACTGGCAACAAATAAATCCCCTGGCCCAAGCACTTTTCCAGTGGAGATCTTTAGATGCCGAACAGACATACTTGGCAGCCCTCCTCGGCCTCTATACCAAAGCCGAAGAAGCTGGCTCCATCCCACACGAAGGAGGAATCACATACCGGCCTGTATTGAAGCCCGGCAATTTGGTGCACCTCTGCATGTCATACAGAGTGATCTCAAGAACTAAAATATTGGCCAAAATTGTGACCATGAGATTGCTTACCATAGTGAGGGACTGGGTACACATTGACCAGAATGGATTCATGCCACACTGCTCACCAGGTCCAATATCCGCAGACTATAGAATGCCATCTCGTTGGCCATCCGTTTGTGCTATTCTCTAGCCCTATTTATGGTTGATTTACAGAAGGCAGTCAACAGTATATCATGGCCTTACTTACTTGCTATCCAGCAGCATCTCGGTTTCGGTGCCACATAGCTGTCTTATATTAAGATATTATACAAGTCACTCTTGGCCGAAGTTGGATGAACTTTTTTCCCGCCCTTTCAGCTACAGAGGGGCACATTCGCGTAGACAAGATGACAGCCTGAAGGGATTTTGGTGGCCAGATACTCACAAGAAGAGACTCTTCCTCTATGCTGATGACCTCCTGATATTTGTAGGTATGCCACACATTCCCAGGTCTATAGTTGTGATGATCTTAGACTTTTTTCGGGGGTTCTCAGGCTTTCATTACCTAGGGGTACGTCACCAATACTGCTGTTAGTGTGCAGACAGCGAAAATAAGACCTCTACTTACAGCCATCCTACAAGACATGCAACAGTGGCCCACTCTACCGCTCTCATTACGCATTGTATTTACGTTTTTAAAACTTTGATTGTCATTTTTCCATTGTATTTTAAAATATACCAAGCATACCTCTTTTACTGATCTCGAGGCAGAAGCCCATTTGCACTTAGCGCACAGCCGATTTAGACGCTGTCACGCTCACAGCTACTCTAGCGGCCGCCATCGCCGCCGTGCTCGCTGGCCACGCCCCCCCGAGGCCACGCCCCCCTCGCCCTGCTTAAAAGGCGCTGACTACAAGCGTCCTTAGAGACCTTTGATCCCACTCCTGAGGCGGAAGCCGGGAGCTGGCGGTACGCATTGTATTTACGTTTTTAAAACTTTGATTGTCATTTTTCCATTGTATTTTAAAATATACCAAGTATACCTCTTTTACTGATCTCGAGGCAGAAGCCCATTTGCACTTAGCGCACAGCCGATTGAGACGCTGTCACGCGCACAGCTACTCTAGCGGCCGCCATCGCCGCCGGGCTCGCTGGCCACGCCCCCCCCGCGAGGCCACGCCCCCCTCACCCTGCTTAAAAGGCGCTGACTACAAGCGTCCTCAGAGACCTTTGATCCCACTCCTGAGGCGGAAGCCGGGAGCTGGCGGTACGCATTGTATTTACGTTTTTAAAACTTTGATTGTCATTTTTCCATTGTATTTTAAAATATACCAAGCATACCTCTTTTACTGATCTCGAGGCAGAAGCCCATTTGCACTTAGCGCACAGCCGATTTAGACGCTGTCATGCTCACAGCTACTCTAGCGGCCGCCATCGCCGCCGGGCTCGCTGGCCACGCCCCCCGAGGCCACGCCCCCCTCGCCCTGCTTAAAAGGCGCTGACTACAAGCGTCCTTAGAGACCTTTGATCCCACTCCTGAGGCGGAAGCCGGGAGCTGGCGGTACGCATTGTATTTACGTTTTTAAAACTTTGATTGTCATTTTTCCATTGTATTTTAAAATATACCAAGCATACCTCTTTTACTGATCTCGAGGCAGAAGCCCATTTGCACTTAGCGCACAGCCGATTTAGACGCTGTCACGCTCACAGCTACTCTAGTGGCCGCCATCGCCGCCGGGCTCACTGGCCACGCCCCCCGAGGCCACGCCCCCCTCGCCCTGCTTAAAAGGCGCTGACTACAAGCGTCCTTAGAGACCTTTGATCCCACTCCTGAGGCGGAAGCCGGGAGCTGGCGGTACGCATTGTATTTACGTTTTTAAAACTTTGATTGTCATTTTTCCATTGTATTTTAAAATATACCAAGCATACCTCTTTTACTGATCTCGAGGCAGAAGCCCATTTGCACTTAGCGCACAGCCGATTTAGACGCTGTCACGCTCACAGCTACTCTAGCGGCCGCCATCGCCGCCAGGCTCGCTGGCCACGCCCCCCCCCCGAGGCCACACACCCCCTCCGTTAAATATGTGCATGGACAGGAAGCGCAGCGGACGAGCGCAGCGGACGAGCGCAGCGGGAGCGCCGTTTGCGCGCCAAAGGCGCGCCTAAGGCAAGCCCGTCTGCGCCCGTCCACGCCAAGAACGCGCCAGGCGCAGGAAGCTCAGGTCAAGACCCCTCCACTATAAGGTACCAGCCTGACTTTTTTCATAGTCTACGCATAGAAAATAGCTGTACCTGCAAGGTAGAAATGAGCAACATCAAAGGGCCCTTTAGCTGCAAGCTCTGTAGGTGGAGCTCTGCAGGGTCCCCAGCCACGACGAAGACCTCCCCAGACGACTTGGTCGACATATTGTCGCACTTTAAAGGAGGGCTGATCAACGCTCGCTCCATGTGCAACCACCGCCAAGACATTAAAGATCTTATCCTCGATTTAGATCTTGACTGCCTCCTCATTACCGAAACCTGGCTTACTGATAACAGTAATCCAGACCTAGCCATCGCCCTCCCACAAGGCTATACCATTTTCAGGCAGGACAGGCTGAAGGGGAGAGGTGGGGGAGTGGCATTGGTGTTAAGAAACCACCTTAAATGCCATACATTCAACCTAGACCCCCTCAAAGGCATAGAAGGACTCGGATTTTCCATTAAACTAAACGAGACCTCCTCCTTCTCAGGAGGATTAATTTACCGCCCCCCGGGCAGTGCAACAAGATTCCTTGATTCTCTCAGTGACTTTTTAGGTCAGTTCCTCATTCGTTACCCATACTTTACTCTCCTATGGGACCTTAACCTGCACCTCGACTCCATAGCAGACCCTCAGGCTCTTAATTTCCATCAGACCCTGGAAATTTTCAATCTTCAACAACTGATCAAACAGCCCACGCATCAAGCTGGACACATACTTGATGGGGTATGTACGAACTTTCCCCTCCTAGAAACCCAATCTCCAGTACCCCTTATCTGGACCGACCATAGTCTGATCCCATTCTGCATCAAAGCCCCACGCCCCCAGATCTCTATCATATCCAAGCCTCCTCTTGATAACCATGTTAACTGGAAAAAGGTAGAGGAAAATTTTAAGCTTACTCCTATCATCCAGACTCAGACCCCCAGTCTGACGGGAATTGTAGATCACGACTCAGAACTCTTCCAAAACTGGATACAACACGAGATTAAAATACGTGCACTACCCAAACGCCCCCGAGGAAGGGAGAAAAGATGCAAAACTAATGCCCCCTGGTTTACTCCAGACTTAGCTAAAATCCATCTGTTATGTAAAAAAGGTGAACGCAACTGGCGCAAAACTTACAATTCGGCAGACAGAAACTCCTACATCCAGCTGAGGAAGGCCTATCATACCAACATAAAAACTGCCAAGAAAGATTTCTATAACAACGCTATCAAAGAAGCCAAACAAAAACAAAAGACTTTGTTTTCAATAGTTAAAACCTTTACCCATCCTAGAGCACTTCAGCCTGAAATACCCCCATCCCAAGAATTCTACAATCAAATAGCGGACTTCTTTGAGGAGAAAATTGACTCAATACAGAAAATTTTTCCCACACAGCTAACCCCACTTCCCGCTACCCCCTCCAAACAGGGAGAAAACTCCATTGGATTTTTGAAAACTTTCACTCCGGTCAGTTTAGCCCAAACTCGTGAAGTAATCCTAGCATGTAAATCAGGCGCACCCTCAGACTCCTGCCCTCCTAGAATCCTACATCAGCTAATTGATGTGGTGAATCCTATTATAAATAAGATCGTAAACTCCTCCCTCAACACAGCCACTGTGCCACGAAAATGGAAACAAGGTATTGTAAAACCACTGATGAAAAAACATAATAAATCACCCTCAGACCTCTCCAATCTACGCCCAATATCACTCCTTCCGGTCTTGGGTAAAATCACCGAACAACTGGTTTACAGAGAATTAAAAAGCCACATAGAAACCTCCAACATCCTCCACCCCCAACAATCAGGGTTTCGCCCTCATCACTTCACAGAAACAGCACTAATTGGACTGACAGACTCCATAAAGCTGCTCCAGGACCAAAGAAAGAACTCCGTGCTGATTCTACTGGACCTCACAGCGGCGTTCGATACCATCTCCCATTCTATACTGCTAGGCAGACTAAAGGACATAGGTATCTCAGACGTGGCTCTCGCGTGGATAACATCCTTCCTAACAGACAGATCCCAAACCATTGCCTTGGGCCCCTTCCTTTCCAAAGAAAAGAAAGTCCGCTCTGGAGTCCCTCAGGGATCCATTCTGAGTCCTCTACTTTTTAATGTTTACCTAATCCCACTCATCTCTCTGATTGAATCATTTGGCATACTAGTTACTTCATACGCCGATGACACCCAACTCATCGTGCCGCTAGAGGACAACTCTATAAATGCCGAACTGAATCTCAAAAACTGTCTAAAGGAAGTTTTCCTCTGGATGGAAGTAAATCACCTCAAATGTAACGCCAGCAAGACCGAAATCCTCCCAATGGGAAAAAATGTCAATTTCTGTCCCAGCCGTTGGTGGCCAGAGGGCTCCACCGCTCCTCCCCAGACCGTTACGACAGCAAGGAATCTTGGAGTCCTGTTCGACACTGAGCTGTCCTTTGACCAACACGTCAGGAAGGTTGCCGGATGCTGCTTCGGCATCATTAAATCCCTTAAAAAATTCTTCGACTTCCTGCCCACGGACTCAAGAAAGACGGTAGCAGTGGCTCTAATACTCGCCCGCTTAGACTACTGCAATAGTCTGATGGCAGGAGTCAAAAAATCTACACTAAAAAAACTGCAAAGTGTACAATATTCAGCAGCCAGATTAGTTCTAAAATTGCCCAGGAAATCCTCTGCATCTGATGCCATAAAAACTCTTCATTGGCTACCTTTGCACAAAAGAATACTCTTTAAAATTCTAACCATCGCCTTTCGGGCATTCCACTCCACAGGCCCTAAATACCTCACCAGGCGCTACCCTCACTACAACCCTCCCAGGACTCTACGTTCTTCTAACGACAACCAAATAAAGATAGATAGGTTCAACCTCAAAACCAAAGGGGGCAAAACTTGACTTATCTGTCCTCCAAAGCCTGGAACTCCATGCCTAAAACCCTCAGATCCCAAACTCTAGAATCCAATTTCAGGAAGCAACTGAAAACCTAGATGTTTAATCTTCCAGATGACTATGTCATAGCCGCCATCTAATTCTGCTTACGTAAATGACTGCATACCCCCAGAAACAGCGCCAGGATGCTCCTTCCGGAGCGACCGTTGCGCTCTACAAATACAATCACAAATCACACAAATCATTGATGGGACATGTGGCTCTACTTAAGGTGAATGTCCTTCCCAAAATCTTGTATCAGAATCAACAGCCAGTACCACAGGGGTGGAATCCTTGGAAGAACTTCGGCTGAATTCACCCCTTTGGAGGCTAAACTTACCATGTCCCATTTGCCCGACCATGGCCAAGTCTCCACCAAATACAAAACGCTAGTTCTAAACACTCCAGACTCCTTCCCTGACCTGAACAGTAAACGGGAAGAGGATCTTGGTTCTCTCGACAACTTTGAGTGGACAATGCCACGGATGGCTCCCTGAGAGGTTGCAGTTTTGGCAGGATTTACACTCAATTTGAATACCTCCACCACATCTACCTGACTCCAAACCACCTGTAGCATACAAATGAAATCCTTACTCCGAACTTCATTCGCTGTATAACATCAAGAAAATTCCTTCGGACGACCTGGGGCTGAGGTGCGCTTCGCTACTTTTGGGACTATGTCCGGGAGACGCTGGACACCACAATGGGCAGGCCTCTCTATTTGACACTCAAGATGGTCTTGCTGAGAGGGGTGTGGCTTGGCGCCGAAGGGATATGGCGGCACACTGGTGAAGCCCTCCGGCGCATCTCGGAGATTTCACACTTTCCGACAACCTTGTGAAACGCTGATGACGACCGCGGACGCTTGAAGGTTTGCTGAACATCATGTGACCCTTGGCGCCTCCATTTGCTGTTTGTAAGCAGTTTTATTCACAGAAGTGAGTTCCTTAGTGGCAATGTATTTTCACAGCCGCCATTTTATGTTTTTTACCGCGATCACAGAGTTTCCACAAATGAAGCCACAATTCTCACTAAACGTCTTCGTTTATACCCAGCATGCCTAGGATGATGGAAAATTGTTTGGTTTCCCCTTTGAACCTTGGATTTTAATGCTGCATATCGCTTTCAGTACCTTGCTGGGGGATCTGTGAGGAAATGTGTATGGCGGCCATTTTATGACTTTTAGCAAGCCCTCATAACAAGCCTTTTTTTTTCTCTCTCACACTATTACTTTGAAGCGGGCACGAAGTGTGACTTAATAACCTCCTTTGCTCCTATAATAAAGACTAACATATTCAAATCTTTACAGTCATTTTGATGCAATAGCGAAACGCTTCTTTTTTTTCCTTGCTTAATTTTCCGTCTATCTGCATCAGGAGGAAGTGCTCAGATAGCACTTTATGGGCAGAAGAAAGGCATCTCATCCTTTACCATCTAAGAAGCATATTTTTATTAAAAAACTCAAAGATTTTCACTGAGTTTACAAAGTTGGAGGACTCTCTATTATCTACGCCTGAAAGTTCAAAGATAACAATGGATCCTTCCTCCGGAAAATGTCTAAAAAAAGATCCTCCCTCGCCACCTAAGTCAGTCTCGCCTGTGTCTATGGAACTGTTGCTAAAGGAAATCAGGGCTCTTCGACCCTTCATGGAAGAGACTAATTCCAAGCTGCAAATCTTAACGGATAACTGGTCTCAACTTGATACGAGGGTCTCTGCAGTTGAACACACCGTTTCTTCCTTAAAAGAAACATGTGCTAATGTGTCTCAACTACATTCTCAAGTCTCTATGCTTCAAAAGTAGGTTGAGGATCTTGAAAATCGTAATAGATGGAACAACTTGCATATCTACGGCCTGGGAGAAGGACTTGAAGGGTCAGACTCACTTACCTTTTTTTAATCATTCCTCCCTAAACTACTTCATATGCCAGAAGGAACTATGCTTAACATTCAGCGAGCACACAGGCTGGGGCGTCCTCCATCTCATGCATCACCTTCACAAAGACCAAGAGGAATTATCTTATACTTCTTGGAATATACAGACTTGTTAGAAGTATTATCAGCGGTCAAAGCTTCTTCAAGAATTACATGGTCAGGCTCAACTTTATTTTTTGCACAAGACTATGCTAAAGCTACTGCCAATA
Organism: Lissotriton helveticus; assembly: GCF_964261635.1. Taxonomy (NCBI): domain Eukaryota; kingdom Metazoa; phylum Chordata; class Amphibia; order Caudata; family Salamandridae; genus Lissotriton; species Lissotriton helveticus. The sequence continues at coordinate 1,540,307,548 of NC_136068.1, read as the reverse complement.
GGCGTAAGGCTTTTCTCAACATGAGAGCTGATCTCCGCTCCATGGGAGCTCGATACAGCCTTCTTCACCCGTGTCCCTTCAAAGTTACATAAAACAATAGAACAACAACGTATGAAGATCCAATACGTCTACAAAGTTTCATAAACTCTGTAAAACTGATGTTATGGAGTCCTCAGGGCCTTCTTCTTCATTTAACGCTTGACTTTGTGTTTTTTCCCTCACAGGTTGTTCAGGTCTTGTTTTTCTTCTTCATAGTATCTTGTCACTTAAGAAGTGATTTTCTTTAGTTTTTGATAAGATTGTTGATCTTACCAGGGTTCATATTATGTCAATTTGTCAATGTTATCTCTAGTTTCTCTTGTTATCGTTTATTCCAATATTTATCCTAATTTTTATCTTTTGTTGTCTCCACAGATTTAATACCCCTGTTATGTGGTTTCTCCCCGATCCTCCGTTTGGTTGATCCAGGATATGTTGTCTGTTCCATGTGGTTCCATCCCCCTTCCCGTGTCTCCCTGAGTCTTCTTTTTGTAGGTATGTTATTTTTCGGCTTTTCTTTTTTCTTTTTGCTCCTGGGCTTTCTTCTCTTCTCTTTTCCAAATACTATTTTTAATTTCTTTTTAGGTGTCACTGATTCCCTTACTCCCTATGTCTTTTCTCATCTCGCTCCTTCTCCCCCCCTAGTTCTTTTCAATACTGATATTACTACTCTCCAGCTTTCATTGTCAAGTTTCACTGTCATCACTCTTCTACTTTCTACCATATTTCTTTCCCACCACATTTCTAACTTTATATCTTTTTATTTTATTGTTATTTCATATCAGTTATACTGTTCGTTCATATCAATTTCCATATCTATATCTATTCCTATCTCAGTCTTTGTGATTATACATAGGATGTTCACCTTCTCCTATATCCTCTACTATTTTTTCATTGAATTGGATTAATGGTGTTTAATTTCTTCATTCATTATTCTTTTTAATATGTCATGCCACTGAAATTAGTATCTTGGAACGTTAGGGGAATAAACTCTCCCATTAAAAGACAAAGAGACTTAACCCACTTAGCTAAATTAGGTGCATATATAATATTTCTCCAAGAAACTCATCTCATGAAGGGTGAATCATTAAAAATGAAAAAAGGTTGGGTGGGGGAAATCTTCTTTTCTAAAGGAGATGGTAAACGTAATTGAGTCATGGTACTTTGTCGTAAATCGCTCCATGTCAAATTTATTACACAAGAATCTGACACAGAAGGTCGCTGGCTTAATGTTAAATTGTTGTTGAAGGATGTTCCAGTCTCTTTTTTTAATGTTTATTCTCCTACTGGTGGCGACTCCTCTTTTTAGTCCTCACTAAGTAAGCAAATCACTTTTTGCATGGGAGACAATTTTATACTAGCGGGTGATTGTAACCAAATTTTTGACCCATTTATAGATCGAAATTCTAAAGCTTCATATATCCCTAACAAATCGCACAAATCTTTTACCCATGCTATTACTCACCAAAAACTTCTAGATGCTTGGAGATTATGTAATCCAGCCACAAGAGCACATACCTTTTATTTCCCGGTCCATCAATCGCAATCACGAATTGATTATTTTTTTGTATCACATAATCTGTCGCAAACACTTATAAGTGCAGAAATAGGATCCATACTATTGTTGGACCATGCCCCTATTTCAATCTGCCTCGACATCGTACCCACAGTCAGTGCTCCCAGAAGATGGCGCTTTAATAATACTTTTGGATCCATCATTTTTCCCTTCTTTTACTAGCTTTTTTAATGAATATTTTTCAATAAACCAAACTGACTCTCTATCCTTCTCAATTATTTGGGATGCCTTCAAATCCTCAGCATAAATTGTCATAAGTTATGTTGCTAGGAAGCGAATTATCGAACACAAGCGCATTCAAACTCTTTTCCAAGATATAAAGAGATTAGAGCATTCTTTTTATACATCTAATTCAAAAGCTGTTTTAAATTATCTCATAAAAGCAAAATTGCAGGATAACAAAGAATCAACAGATAATTCCTCATTATATTTGCTGAAATCTAGTGCAAAATGTTATGGCAGTAAAAACAAAGCAGGGAACATTTTGGCTAACTATTTGAAAACTAGGAACAATAAGTTAAACATTGAATCCATTTTGGTGAACAATCTGTTTTATAATTTAAGGATGAAGAAATTCTGAACAAATTTTCCTGTTTTATTAAGTCATTGTAATCCTCAGAAACAAACCCCACAGACTTCATGTTGTCACACTTCTTTTCCACAATACAAAGATCTCAGCAGACCTCCCCTGATTAGGCACCCCTGGAATCTGACATAACACAACAGGAACTTTTAGATGCTCTCCAACACCTCAAAAAAGATAAAGCACCTGGACCAGATGCCTTTACTGTGGATTTTTTTTTCACATTTCCAAATTATTATTACCCAAACTGCATCTCCTGATTGATTCTATTTGTTCTCTGGAAAAATCTGTTGGCTCCTTTTCAGAAGCGCACATTTGTCTCATACCCAAGGAAGGCAAAGACCAAAGTATTGTAAAAATTTTAGACCTATATCCCTTGTTAATATAGATTATAAAAAAAAATCCAAAGCATTGGCCCTTAGGTAAGGAACAATCTGGCTTTGTTAAAGAACGGGTAATCACAGACAATAGTCCACATAGAGTCCACATTTTGTAAAGCGCACAATCACCCGTAAGGGTCTCTAGGCGCTGGGGGGCCGTCGGGAAGATAAAGCGAGCTATTGCCCAGAGTCACATGGTGCTGGGCTGACCTGCCGCCGGAGCCGGGGATCGAACCGTGGTCCCCAGATTCCAGCGTCAGTCGCCCTGGCCGCGGCGCCACACCTCTTCCACTACTCCAATCCAATCCAATACACAACTCTTCTTCAATATCCTATTTAAAGCTTCACATCTAAAACAACCCCTTATAGCAATAGCACTAGACGTGGAAAAAGAGTTTGATAGAGTTGAGTGGCGTTAACTATTTTATACCCTTAAATGGTTTGGTTTCAGTCCTAAATTTATATCTCTAATTCCCTATTATATTCTAATCTGCGTGCTGCTGTGGGCGCCAAAGGTCTAATATCATAGTTTTTTTACCTTGGTAGTGCAGTGCGTCAGGCATGCCCTTTATCCCCTTTTCTCTTCAACTTAGCCCCTTGAACCTTTTATTTCAAAAATCCGTCAAAACACACTTATACATGGTTTCGAAACACCTACATCTCATGCCAAACTTGCGGCATATGCAGACAACATTTTGCTTTTTATCTCAAACCCTAGTGACTCTATTCCCGCCTTCTTAGCAGAGGTTCAATCCTTTTCCTTAATCTCTGGGTACAAATTAAACAATGATAAATGCGATATTCTACCCCTGACTAACAACTCTTTTAAAGCAGACTTCATATCAATCAATTTCACATGGATGTCCAATCATATTAAATATCTAGGATTACACTTCACGCCTACAATTCCAGGTACAGTGACGCTATGCTTCAATAAATGCACTCAGAAAATTTCGGAGCTTACATCTAAATGGCATCCCCTCTATTTATCCTGGTGGGGTCGCCTTGATACTATAAAGATGATGCTTTCCCCCATAGTGTTATACACAATTTCCAATATTCCAGTTCCTATATCTACTAAATTATTTTAATCTGTTAATTCCATACTCTCTTCCTTTCTATGGAATAATAAGAAACCCCGTATGTCTGTCTCCAAACGAATCCGTCCCAAAGCTGAAGGGGGAGTTAACTTTCCCAATTTTTCCGCTTATCAAAAAGCATTTTTGTTACGTCAAGCGTTATATTGGTTATTGGATTCCACAGTAGAATGCCCTTTATGGACATTAGTTGAAAATTCATTTTTATCTCCTTTTTCTTTTCAAGAATACATATCCTTTTCCTGTAAACCTCAAACCCTTTCCACTCATCTACTTAAGCTTACCTCCAAACTCCTTGACCCGCTTTACCCCTCAACACATAAGACTCTTGATTCTTTCCTTGATTCAACTATATGTCACAACAAGACTTTGTTGATACGCAATAAACCCTTTTATTGGAAAACTTGGAGACAAAAAGGTTTAATATGGATTTACCAATTATTCTCAAATTCAGAATTTATTTCCTTTTCCTCACTTAGACAATTATATGATCTGCCCGCCTCATTTATTTCCAAATACTACATTCTTAGGAAAGCTGTGCTTGACACAAGCACTCAATTAGCTAACACATCCTCCATGGCTCATACATGCGATTCATCTATAGACTTAGCCACTTTACTACGCACTCTGCCTAAAGCATCTACTAAGTACATTTTCCTGCAATCTTCTGATGAAAGTAGGCAAAACTCGAAGACAGAGATTGCCTGGGAAAAAGATTTTAACACATCTTGGTCTCCTTCCATGTGGAGCAATATCTGGACCAAGATATGTAAATCTTCAAGAGCAGCCAGTCTAACGCAAGTACTGTTTTACATATATAACAGGCTTTTATTATCCCCGAATACTCTGAATAAAAGATTCCCCAATGTACCAGACACTTGTTGGACTTGTACATCTCCAAACGCTGACTTGTTCCATATGTTATTTTCATGTTCACTAGTGCATAATTTTTGGAGACGCGTATGGTCTCAAATTAATTCAATTTTTGGCACTAGCATCACCTTTTCTGTTATTAATATCTTTTTAGGAAGTCTCTCACTAATCCGGAGCAAGTATACATTCAATGTCAAAATTATCGATCTATTAATAGCAGTTGCCTTTCAGCAAACAACAAGAAATTGGAAAGATTTCTCAAAACTTTCTTACAAAGCCTGGCCGTACGATATCTGCCATAATCATAGACTGGATACCTTCCTCACCTACCCCACACATTTGGCTACAAAACGCATTCAGTTATGGTCACCTGTTACAACGTGTTTTGATACGTGTGCCAAACAAATCCCTTCATTATACCCTTCCCAACAAGAAGTACTCAAACCCCCATGAACTCCCCAGATGTTCCTCAAAATTCTACCTAATTATTTATTTTATTAATCCTTACCGTCTCATTGTTATTATTTCTATTAACTAATCCTATTCATGTATTATTGCTGGAGTAAATATGTGATGTATTGATTTATGAGTAATAATATGTAGTATACATTGACACCTTTATACTTTCAATAAAATTCTTTTGAAACATAAAAAAGATGGTCTTGCTGAGCAAAGTGGAAGATGAAGGATACGCACACGCAGAAAGGATGCTGCTTAGATTGGGTCTTGTAATTACTAAGCAAGACATTGCTCAGCATTGGAGACAGACAGATCCTACAACAGGTTCAGAGTGGAGAGCATGTATGGACTTGTCCTGCATTCATGAAAAGCTGGTTTATGAGGCCCCATGTTCACTGCCGGACTGGGAACCCAAAGCAGCCCTGGCAATTTTGTCAGACCCGCCCCTAACCTCAAGGGGGGCAGGAGGGGGCAAGTGTGAAGCACTGCTGCTGAACAAAACCTGCCCCCAGGACTACTGCTTTTGTTACCTGGAGGCCGATATTGCAGCATTGCTGTAAAACCGGCCCCCAGTAACATAACTGCCCCCACCAATCCAAAAGTGGCCCCACCTTTCCAGCCTCCTGGGCAAACGCCTGATACCCACTACGGTCAGTGTGGCCCTGCCGGTGTTGTCTTCAGAAGCATTCTAGAGTATGGGCCGGTTGGATGAGGTACAGAGAAGGCTTATTATATGTGAAATATAATGTAATTATGATGTATGATAGACCAAGGATTATAATCCGCTCTAAGGGGTGACTGATGCAGCAATGACAATACAGCATCATACGATTCTTCTCTTTACCATTCTATCTGTGACAACGGCATTTACAAAAACAGGCGAACTGTGGTTATGTACTGTTTATGTTTCTAAATTTCAAAATTCAATAAAAAGGATAGTAAAAAAAACCATGAGCATTTCAGTAAACATGCACATCTGCAATTGTTTGAAGCTTCATTTGGAAAACATGCCCCACCCTTTTTCTTACTCCCCTGTATGCCAGTCTATACAGCTAAAACTGTTGTCCTTATTATGTCATGTTTAAAAACAAATCAAAATAGGGAAAGAGATGGCTTTCTGCCTTTATTTATCTGTAAAAATCAGTAGAAATTTTAAACAATGGGTCATATTTCGAAGGGAATGGCAGAGCATGGTGTTGAGCACAAAATGCTAACGCCACGCTCTGCAATTCCAAAAACGCAGAGATGAGCCGAATTTACAAAGATAAGGCACACCCCTGCATTTTCTCTAGTGCTCAGGCTAAATTAAGCTGCCTAGGGCCAACGCAGGCACCCTTGCACCATAGTGCAAGGGTGCCTGCTTTGAGGGAATGTTTGTTTATGTGCAGGAGGGGACACCTTCCTGCACACATTGAAAAAGCAAAAACGAGGAGAAATAAAGCATTTGTCCTTGTTTCGGCATGTCAAGACCAGGTTTTCCCTGGTCTTCATTTTGGCACTGCACAACCCTTGTAATTAGGGGGCAGTGTCAAAATTAATGGGTGTTGTGGCGGAACGCCCACTTCAACACCCATTGCCCACCCCTTTCACGCTAAGTATAGTTTGAAAGGGTGCCTTATTTACAAGGCAGCATTAAGCCACAATAAGTGACTTAACGCCACCTTGTAAATAAGGCGAAGCTCCTATCGCCACAGCAATGTTGCTAAACATGACGTTCCTGTGGTGATAGGGGCTTGTAAATATGCCCCAATGAGTCTTAAATACAGCACTCCCAGTGCTTCCCACAAAGACTAAACTGTATAATCATACTCTTCCAACCACAAAACAATGCCGTCTCTTACCCAACCTCCCAGGAGAACACATCAAGGACATAACAAAAGCATGAAGCCCTACACAAGACAGTAATTTAAATCAAAGGGTTACTTACATTTCTCCCATCCTGGAGGCTCTCCACTGATTCTCAATTCCAAGATGACATTGGTTGAAGCTATTATGCTTAACTCACAGAGCGGTAAACAGCAAAGGACCAACATTCCTTCAATCAAAACTCGCCAAATATTTCAAACATAGGAAAATAGGTTCCAGGCTGGCACAGAGTCAAACAATTCTAATTTACACAAATACCTCTGGTTGCACTATTTTTTACATTAAAGCCGGTAAATTATAGAATTCCCTACGTGAACATTTTAGAGCCACTGAGAATCACCTAGAGTTCAGAAGAATGGCTAAAAGTTGGTTATTCCCAATGTGATCCATGCGTGAATCTGTTCAGTCTTGTTCGCGGAGATGAGTGCCAGCACAAACTCACTGTCTTCAAACCGATGGCTCAGCATTACTCTATAATGATCAAGCAGGACCAGTTCAGTCCACTCTGTAAACATTCCTTTTCTAAGATCTGGGGAGAACCAGATCAGTCATTGCTTTGTGCAAGTTTCCATTTAAGTTTGCATTGCAGGGCAGGCGTTTGTCTACATCATTTTACAGAACTCGGTGCAGCCTGCCCTCTCTCTGAATAAGAACTTGGAAGCCTCAATAGGCACTGGGATGCCTCACATGTGGGTAGAAGGCTCCTTACAAACTCTACAGTGCAGTATGCTAGCCCACATGCAAATAATGCTGCTTCTTTCTACAGTTTTACATCTTCAGATTGCATGCCATCTCTAAAAGCCTATATTCCTAAAACTGTGCACACAAAAATTACTTTGACTAGTGACTCTTTAAGTCTAGCGACTCTTTTCTCTCCTTCCCTACTATCGAATGAGCCTCATCCCTTCCCTCCGTCCTCTGCATGCCTTACTGTCTCTGAGTGTAGCCTACACTAAGCCACATACTGACTGGACACTCTCTAGTATTATATTTATGCAAAGTGCCTGCAATTCACCGCACAGAACACAACCTCCTTCTTTGAAACGATATCCCGGCAACCTAACAATACCTAATCTCTTGTCACCTATCCATTCACCCCACCAACCATTACATGAACCCACATACTCTCTGCTAACAATCTCCTATTAACAAACTTCTATTAATTTAATCGATCACAAGTGCATGGATGGGTTCCTTGAGAGCACAAGACTAATCCCAATAACAAGCAATAACCAACAATAACCAATGAATTGACCATTGACCTTGGGTCCCCAACTAGTAGCTACCCACTGAAAGCACTTTCACCCCTTGTCATGGGTAGTAATCAGGGCTTTAAGTGGGATGAAAAAAACTGGGGGGGAGGGTCTCTCAAAGGGGCGTGGCCGATCTAATTAAAGGCGTGGCATAAAATAAATAAAAAAATCTGTGTTTAGCATAGTGTGTTGTGGTATTTTGCAGCTTCTGTCAGTGCATTCAGATATACAATACAACAAGGAGCATTACACCTCCAACAAGCCAGGACTATAAGCTTTGTCAATGGTTTCAAGTTTAGTTTCAAGTTTATTTATTTATGATTTTGGAACTCTGACGAGATCCACATAATAGACTAACAAAACAAATATATTTACATACAATCATCGATAAAATACAAGAAAGATATACATATCAGACCGACTAATATATTGCTAAGAAACTTTTTAAAAAGTTAAACAGTTTATAACAAAACATTTCATTAGGAGGGTTGTAAATAGCCTCTCGAAAAGAAGTGGCGGAGAGGATACTTAATTGAAAACAGATTGGTCTCAGCCACTTACGCCTATGTGAAAGAAGGGCCGGGCACACAAACAACACATGGGTAACATCCTGAATTGGACTATTACAGAGATTGCACATCGCTGGGGAGCCATACCATCTAGACAATAGATTATTTAAGGGGAGTAGATCCTGCCTCAATAAAAACAGAAATCGCCATACACCATGAGGGAGATTCCAGGATACGTATGCTTGAGCTTTTTTCATTAGGCAAGCATCAATGATCGGAGAGGCACCCTTCTTCAGAATACAAGCTTCCCTATCGATTAAAAAGCTTAGATTCCAAGAAGCCACCTTCAAGATGGACTTCAGCTGATATGCAGATAGGGAAAAGAGGGTCGATTCATCAAGTTGCAAAAGATCAACCGCAGTTAGCGAGTGTTCTTTAAAAGTTCCTAACAACTCAATTTGAATAAGGTGTCTTAATGTACCCGGTTCCCCCCTAGCAAGGCTAGAGACCCAACGCACAATCCCAGCTAGGCCCTGAGCCCAACTACTGCGCAGACCAAATTCCAGCCTAATAGCGGCTGTTGAACATGCTGTATTAACCGTGGTTAGACAGCGCAAAATTTTGCCTTCCGTAGAGTCTAAAAAGCCACAATTTTTTATATCGAGTAGTTCAATGCCATAGAGCAATAAAGCTGGGATTTTGGCACGAAAAACCTCTAGTAAAATAGCAAAATGTCTTCTACCTGTAGCTTTGTAGAGAGAGAAGAGACTTTTACCCTGGACGATTGCTTTCCGGGTATTGTTTGCCATATGGGCCTTTTCACTTAAATTGCCATCTATAATTTTCCCATAGAAGAGATAGGATTTTACTACTTCCAATCTCTGACCACCTACAGTCCAGAAGAAGCTGGCAAATTTCGACTTTTTCCTTCCCGTCATGCACATAACTTTACTTTTTGAGATATTTATCTTCAAGTAATGTTCCTCCGCATAGTCATGAAGTGCATGAAGACGGTTATTTAATCCTTTAGGTGTTAGATCCAGAATTAATATATCGTCTGCATACATCAAACAGACAATCGGTTTACCCCCCAAAACAGGAGCAATTCCTTCACTTAGGGACAAAGCATGAGGGAGATCAGCTATATAGAGGGAAAATAATATAGGGGCCAATAAACAGCCTTGTTTTAACCCATTGGCTGTAGGTATTATTCGTGAGAGTCCCCTTTCCCCACCTAACAAAACTCTACACCAGGTATCAGTATGCAATGCTCGGATCAACTCCAAGAGAGTAGATCGCATGCCTAAATTTGATAATTTCCTCCACAGCAGAGATCGGTCTACTTTATCAAATGCTGTGGAGAAGTCTATGAAAGCCCCATAGACTCTCCCTCCTCGGAGCTTAATATATTTTTCTGTTATGATTTGCAATGCCGTCAAATTGTCCATGGTGCCTTGCTTTTGCCTAAAACCAGTCTGCTCAAAAGGCAAGATTTTTTCTTCTGACACCCAGTCATTAATTGACTTAAGAAGACATTTTGTAAAAACTTTGCCTATGGCATTCAAAAGGGCAATTTGACGATAATTATGTGGAGCATCGCGGACTCCCTTCTTATGTAAGGGAATCAATATGCTCCCCCTCCACGAGGGAAGAACAGTTTTTCGAGAAAAACAGAAATTAAAAACTGGAAAAAGGATTTTACTCCACATCTCACTATTTTGTTTTATAACTGAAATCGGAAGTTCATCCGGACCCATTGCTCCGGAGGAGCGCAAACCCTTAATAGCCAGTTCAATGTCCTTTTCGGTCGGAGGGCCATATGGGGAACTATCTACATGTGCAATAACAAAATCAGACACCAATCCATTGCTCGCATATAAACTCTCAATATACCCAACCCAAATTTGTTCTTCAATTGGAATTGGCAGTGGCCTAGATCTTACTCCACAGCCCTCCCCAATCAGTGACCAAAATACTCTAGCTTGACCCTTATGTGCCGCTTCCCGTAGATTAATCCATAAGGAGTCCTCATTCTCGCTTTTCAATTTAGCCTTTACCCTACTCCTCCTTCTTCTTAAAAGAATTATTTTGTGGTATCTTTCCAGGGAGTAGGTTAGGTATTGTTCCCTTACTAGTTTATTTATTTCAATATTAAGATACCGAAGGCGGCAAGGAATTATTTTTAACTTTTCTTTAGGGCGAGATTTTTTTGCAGTGGAAATTACCTCTTTGATAAAATCAGTGAAACATAATAATTCGGAACCTTTCCAATGAATCAAATTCTCCACCACAACCTCTAGAATACTCATTATTCCTTTGATAGCTTTAAAGTTCCAATAGCATCTCCCAGAGTTGTCTCCAAAATTTACCAATTCACTATCTATAGACCACGAATCCGTCAAAGGGGGATTTATGTTTACGGAGATAGACAGTACCTTGTGGTCGCTTAATACTGTGTTGGAAACCAACAGATATTTCAGGAGAAAGAAGGAGGAACTTCCCACAACCACATAATCAAGAATAGACTCATTGGTATTAGACTTATGAGTGAAATTTGCTGGAGTTTCCGAGGGAAGCCTTCCATTTACTATGATGCTATCAACCTCTACCAATTCCTCCAGAAATATTTTCCCTCTCTTATTGGTCTTAATATTACCTGGGAAAAGGGCTTGGGGTATCTGTAGAGAGTCCTCCTTATACTTATTTCTGAATCGCTCTAAACTACAGTTTGAAATTTTGCAATTAAAGTCCCCTAACAAGATAATATGGGGAGGGAATTCCAAATCGAGGAGGTACTTTATGTGGGAAAAGACCTTCTTAAGGCCTGCATTAAAACTTACGTCTGGAGGTATATAAGCATTTATTATTACAATTGATTTTCGCGAATTGCCTATAATAATATTGGACAATGTAATTGCCTGGAAAAGATTTACTGGAATCTAAGTGATGAGCAAAATTCCATCTAATCCTATTGGAAAGCAAACAGCCAACTCCGCCCTTCGCATGGCCTCTCCTAGAAGGGATAGCTTTACCCTCCAACAAGTAATAGTCCTAGCCCGCATAAAATTTCTCATCACACCAAGTCTCCTGGAGACAAATCACATCAGCTTCCAATGAGTGCAGATATGGTAATTTATCTGGGCTATTATTTATTCCAGCCGCGTTCCACAATATTATTTTTAACTCAGTGTTAAAGATAGGGATGAGGTTTAGAATTTAGCAGAGGTTTGCTTGACAGGACACCGGGCAACCAATTCCATTTAAGACTTTCTTCTACCGAATTCATTTGGCAGGGGAGGAGATTTTTGTATGTCACAAGTCGTGCATTTTTTGAAATACATATTTTCAACTCATCGGGTTTAGAGGACCTATCTAAACTGCTTAAAACTGTGGTAGAAATAAAGGCAAGTTGACAGGTCTTCCATCCCGAGGAGCCACAAAAAAGGGAATAACATCAATCCCCCTACTTTGTAAACCTTCAGACCACTGCATAGTGATTTACAACGAGTTTAGAATAAAATGTAACCCTTGTTATCTTCCCAACCTCTGATTTCAAAATAGAGACTACATCTATATCGTTAGTTTGAATAAGGTTCAAACTTTCTATCTCCCGAAAACAGTTAAGAAGTGAAGATCTATTTAGTGTAAGATCCATGTCAAACAGAGGTATGAAATCTAAATAAAAAGTGTCTATACTTTCCTTTACAGAAGCAGTTTTTGGCTGAGAAAGGATTACATTTCCCTTATCAGACACATCCCTTAACCCCTTGGTAGTCCCCTCACTTCCAATCGTATCAGCAAAAGACTTAACTATGAGGTCAGGGGCCAAGAACTGGATATTGGAGAGCAAAATCTGCTCAGCGATTGTTATTTGTATAAAATAAATAAACAACAACTATAGCTTCGTTGTATATAATATTGAAAATGCTTCCGTTCTGAAATGATACGTGTGTGAAAGTACTATACCGAGTCTCTTTGAAGGTACTTCAAAGGCAGTGAAGGCTGTCACTGCTGCACAGTTAAAATGTGTTTTTACTCTCATGGTGAAGGCAAAAATAGGGAGCCCGATATGGTATCTGCAGAACCCGGCCCATTTAAAGCTCAGTAGAAATCTTCAAGTTTCCCCATTTGACAAAAGTGTGTGTTTCTGGAGAAATCCCTTCATTACAACTATTCCTCTGAATTATCTACCAAAATTGATAGGGCCCGGAGACAGGTGAAACGTGGTATTAAGCACAGAATAAAAGGCAGGTCATCAACACGATGTTTCGCGAATGTGCACGTTCTTTCTTCATATTTACTATCAGCTGTAGGAAGGAAAGTATATACCATCCAAGTGTTATATTTTATTTCAAAACGGTTGTTTCTTTTTTACGTATTAGCAGCTCGGCAACGAGGGGACGAGGCGGGGCGAAGGAAGCTGCAATTTCCCGAATTGCAAATTGATGTTGACGGAACTCGGAATCACAAAGGACTGCAGCCTGCAGTGCACAGAGGGGAGAGGAGGCTGTGATCCTCGGCAATAGAGAGGCGCACATCAAAGGCATCCTACTCTTGTGTCTGCCGAGCTTTCAAGATTTCGAGTTCCGCGCCCAGTCGCTCTTCCGGTATTTCTTGCATTCTGGAAATTGTAGTCCGGAAATTACAATGTAATATGGGCAGGACTGAAAACTGTAGAATGCAAGGTAAAACTCCTGCGCTAGAGATGCTTCTCACGCATGGGCCTGGGAGTCCAGAGGCCTCTGTGTCTGTGCACAGTGCAAACACATCGCTGCCAGGTTCACAAGATCCATGCAGGCTGAGCTGCTCCAGTCCGGGTTTATTCTTCGAATGTTGGGACTTGTAGTCTGGGTTTCATAAGTGAATAAATACGACAACAAGTTCCAGAATTCAAAGCAAAATCCTGGACTAGAACAGCTTGTTACTTATGCACCTGGGAAACCAGCCAGAGCTTCAAATACGGTGCAGTAGCAAAGGAATCAAAAGCCAGCATGATGAGCCAAGGATTCTAAATCAAGACTTGATTCCATGTTCGTGAAAACTAAACATTTACTTCCGGTCTTCTGTGTAGCGCCAAGATGCCTTTTGTTGAAAATTAGTACGTTTTGGTGAACATTATCCGCGCCATCTTGCCTCTTCCCCTGATGCCACACTTTTGTCGTGCGCACCCGCCATTTTAAGACGCCCCGATCAGAACGAACCCTTTTGCATGCCGCTGGCCCCTGACATAGCCCTTCGCCTTCACTAAGCCTGCACGCTGACCACCCCCCCTGCTTGCACCTGCCTTGAATCATAAACCCCTCTTCGGCGCTGCTCTGCCCCAGGCCCTCATCCTGTTCCCGGCGCGACACCTCCCTTCTTCCCTTTCATGATCCCCGGCCCTTAGATGCAAACCCCCTTTTCCCCGTGTGCCCGTTTGTCTTCCCCGTTCCCAGGCCGACACCCAGCTCTGCCGATACTATCCCTTGCCCCTCCCCGTACAATAGAAAGCTTCCCTCCTCAAAGGACCCCCGAGTTGATCAAAGCCCCCCCACCCCATGAGATCCGATCGAACCCCGCATTCCATGAATTGGCGGAATATCCAGCTGCGCGATAGTCATCACCTGCTGTGACCAGGGTGGGGATTTCTACTGTAGATATGTGTGGGAACGGGCCCGAAGGGGGATTCCTGGAATGTCTTTTCGTACATCAAAGCTTTATCATATGTATGTAAACTGTAATAAAAACCACAAACACTGTATATAAGGGGCCATGCCCCAAAACGTAAGTTAGAGCACCTCAGAACGATACCTTCTGTCCGTTTTGCTGTGTTCTCCTCCGGAGAGAATAAAAACCTTGTTTCCTGCTTTCCAGTCTCCAGCGCCTGCCTCTTCATTGATTAAATAACTAGAGGGTCACAGAGGCAATACCGCCGGGCAAATATCGATTGTCCCCGACCCGACTCAGGTTTCAACAATTGGCGTCCCAAGCGTGGGGCCCATCAGCGACTCGTGGATCCAGTGGGAGAGGTCCCGACGACAGAGTGAACGACTGCAACGATCGGGAGAGCTCTTGCCCAATAGACCCTCGTCTGGCAGCCGATCATCCGAACTTCACTAGTTCCGAACAGACCTCTCTCGAGTGATCTACGGTCCTGACTGGGGACCATTAGGAGTGCCGTGAGAATTACGAGAAAAAGAGGACGATCGGGCGCTGGATTCGGAAGACAAGAAACTGTCCACATGGTCCGGGTAAGGTCGTGTAATCACGACAAGGTGCGAAATGATTGCTTGATTGTTTGATTGCTTGATTATTTATAAAATACTAGTATTACTCTTTGTTTGACCTAATTGGAGATTCACTGTCTGCACACGGAGAAACAGTAGGCTCCTTCTCTTTTGCAAACGGTGAAGGATAGGTAACGTAACCGTCGCGCCTATCTTTCTCCCCCACTGACTCTATTATTTCTCAACAGTTTTTGGGAGACTCCCCACTCCCTCACTGATTAACTGGGTTCTTTAACCCCGAACTACTGTTCACAGATTGTCTTCTGGAGATTCTCTGTCTGCAAACCGGAAACAACAGCTTCCTCTTTGCGGTTAGTGAAAGGGTAGAGGACGCAGACTTTTGCGCCCTACTTACTCTCCCCATTGTCCTTTTTCTATCCTATTTATTTATTTATTAATTGCTTGATTGTTCCGCGTTCTTGGTTACTCTTTTTTATTTTTGTTCATGAGGTATTCACTGCCTGCAAACAACGTAGAATAGGAATATTCTGTCTAGTCTTTGCACCTAGTGATAAGATAGGCACTGCTGACTTATTAGTCCCTCGTTACGAGCCGTCATGTCTGTCTTCTCCCCATTGATTGATAATTGGTTCAGCCCGGACCGTGTATTAGAGGTGGACCATATAGCTCCACTAGAAGGCACCCCTAATAAGGACATGTTCATAAACTATGGATTAGTTACCATAGCCTATAATAAATTGTGGCACAGGTATACCAAAGAAAGTCAAGACAAACAGTGGCCACTGGCAGGATCCTTTGACCTTGATAAAATAGAAACGTTAGAAATAGCCCTTCGAAATAATAAGACAACGCCTATTATGCTCGACAGTCTCGGTATGTGGCGCAGAGAGGCTATGCAACGACAGAGAAAAGACGAGGACAAACCAAGTAGAGAAATATACCGACAGGACAACCCCAGGACACCGCTACCCACAACTTATCCCCCGACACTATGCAAAAGACGACCAGACTTAGGGCCAGACCAATGCGCTTTTTGTAGATATGTCGGACACTGGAAAGCCCAATGCCCGACTCTACTGAGCGTGAGTAAAGGCAAAGGGCCGACAGGAACGACAGACCGGCAGTACGAGAAAAAGCGCGAGACAAAGAAGAACCCGACTTACATAGGCAGACCAGATAGAACCACCACGTTTGATTATGCCCGATGGCACAGATTTCGCCAGGACAATTTCAGCGGCATGCTCAAGTTCTCCTAGGTCGGGCAACGTCAAGACGGGAACCCAGCCTCGCTTTAAAATTCACAGACGGAAAGAGATAATCATGACCAATAACTGTTTTATATTCGTCTTGGGTCTTTGTATGTCGTACTTGTACTGTCCCCCGTCTGAGTTTGTGTGTATGTAATGTACGAATCTGCGTCATCCCTCTACACGTGTTTCCGTGTTACTCGACCTCTGTTAGCAGAAACTTAGCATAAAAGCAACCTGGAAAGAAAGAAATGGCAAAACAAAATCCGTAGATCATTGATGAACTTGAACTTTTAATTTAGCACAACAAACAAGGAATAATAACGGTAAAACTGTAGAAAATGAAAGTCAAACAGAACATTCACCCCCCCCCCCATTCTGGAACCTTCCAAGGTAGGGCAGGGTTACGGCTACGCCCAACCAGCGACAACCCATATAAGGCGGGCCCCGCTGCCAACTCTTGGTCAGGAAATCTTAACGTATGGGGGAGCCGGAGGAGAGGCAGGAGCCAGCAGCCTGGGCAGTTGTAGGTAGTCCCGCCACATGTCTCCTCAGCCAGCCGCAACGGGCCTGGATAGACTTAAGTAGTCCCGCCACATGTCCAGAGAAGAACGAGGCACCTCTTTCTTTTCCCTTCCGTAACAGCCGCAGCAGCTCTGGACGGCGGGATGTCCTGCACGTACCTCCACAACAATTTGTCCAAGTTGGGCTGGGAGGGAGAGGCGACGCGGACGAGCCTCTCCCACCTCCACCGATAGGAGGTCTCCCAGCCCCCGGCCCGACGCCGAACACCCCCAGTCAGGCGATGGTGCCAATACTTCCACAGCACCGAACACACCATGGTGGCACCCCAGTACTTGCGCAGCACCGAACGTGCAATGGTGGCCATATTTTCGGAACACCGAACCAGCAATGACTGCACTGATACTCGTGCCGCGCCGAATGCGCGCCACAGGTGGCCATACTCCCACAGCACTGAGCACAAGACTTGGGGAACACCGGATGTGGAGAGACCTTCATGCGGGGCGATGAAAAAGAACAGCATGGAGTGCACCGGGAGAAGGAGACGGCGCGAACGAGTCTCCCTCGCCCCCCCCAGGTGGGGGCATCACAGCTGCACCCCAGCTGAACGTCCCGCTTTCACACAACAGGGACCTCTTCCTTTCACTCCAAAGGATCTCTCCCACTCTTGCAAAACTCGACGAGAGTGGCCCCTGTAGGGCCTCAAAATGGCGTCTGGGTCCGCTGGAAGGCGGGCCCCGGCCACTAGAGTAACTTTGACCAGCAATATAACTCAAACATTTGCCCGCTGGGGCACGAGCCCCCCATCTCCGACAGCATCTCCGCAGCCTTGAAGATCCTACAAAGGTCCCCGGCGGAACCTTCGGCCTCTGCAGGTTTCCGGTAAGGGACGGCTGCCTTGATCGCCAACGAAATAAACGTGACATTGCCACTCCCTCTGTTAGCATGAATTCTAGAACTGCCGAAAAGGACTCTGGTCCAACTGCCAGTAATGGGAACATTTCCCCCTGATGCTGCCTCCGGACTGAGCCGGCCCCGCCCAAGATGGCGCTGGTATCCATCGGAACTTACGAACACCTCGTGGTGTTCCTTCGCACTAATATAAACTTGATGTTCTGAGACTTTATATGATCCTTTGTACACTTGGCTAGAAAAGACAAGGAGAGCTCACTCGACGAACAGTATGAAAGGATCGCGTTACAAATGCTGATTACAAATGTACAATGTATTATATTTTTTTATAGCTGATGTATAACCTCATCTATGACGCACACATACGGTATACATATAGGAAATCTGATTGCAACTATTATGATTATGCTTCTAAATTATGAAAATAAATGCCCCCCCCCGAACCCCCAGCCAATTAATAGACGTTTTAGTTTCTTACAAATGAATGAATAAAACTTTCCGATGTTTTTATTGCTGCAAACGACACCCCCCACTGTACGCACTTTAGCCATTGCCACGACCGGCCAAATACGACCGCACCCTCATAATCCACGTGCTGAAATGATTTTGCAAAAGAAAGTTTTTTTGAAACTATGGACGGGTATTGCATGCTTTATTTTAAAAATGTGGGATCGGTGGGAAAGTTCTTTTCTGTGCACCCTACTCTGCTCTCTCTTTAAGGTTAAAAGAAGATGGTTGCCCAGCCCTGGAGGACGGGTCGGATCGACAACACGACACCCCGCCTTCAAAAGTACGCGACTGACCCATGAACTCTCGCGTAGAGGAAGGCCTTGACTTCCAAGGATGGGTAAAACGAACGGTGTAAATGAGGGAATGTTAAAGGAGGGTAAAATGAAATGGTGTAAATGTTATAAAGTACAACGTTCCAAGGTATCAGGGAACGGAGCTGACCCAAGAACCGAAGAACCTTAGAACGCCACAGCGTTGAAAGAGGTTTAAGGATCCCGATAGTGAGATACATCCTTTTGACTAGATACCTCGTACTAGGCACCTCTGGTTTCCTTTTTACGTTTTCCCCGCACACGACCTATAAGGGCACACTGCCCCCCCCCCCCCCCTGACTCCAGAAACCATATCCCCGGGGACTCTGCCCCGAGGAGGGAAGACGAGTAAGAGGTGAGTAAAAAGGACTCTTGAATACATGTATTTAAATATGCGCGAATGCTGTCTCCCCCACCCCCTTTTTCCTTCCCTCTGCAGGTTACATCAGAGATTACAGCCGAGGTGTGGCGAAGATCCGAAGCCTTGCCATGTCTAATACACGGAGCAGACTAGCACCGCAAGGTGGTGCCTAAGCACGCCTGCAAACTACTCACGTATCGAACAAACCCGAAAAATTAGCACAACCTGATAAAAAGTGATCACCCTTAAACCAGACCGGACGAATGAACCCATGTCACATATGATGCGAAACTATGAGAGAATGTGTGTGTGTGACTGAGGCGTTGACCCAACTGGTCGAAGGACCGAGAATGCGAGAAAGTGCGACAAAATGGTACCTCCTTTCTTCTTTCCTTTTTCTCAAGGCGCGTCCCCTCTACCCTGTTTAATGCTCAAACTGCATGATTACAAGATTCTAACGCAGACCCATGAATGCCCTTTACTGTGTAATGCACTAAATAGCCTTTCTTGAATACACTGCCACCCTCTCTGTTGCACGTGTACTATTTAGCCTGCCGTTGCGCTCTCTCTCTCTCTCTCTCTCTCTCTCTCTCTCTCTCTCTCTCTCTCTCTCTCCCTCTATTTTTGCACTCCCACTCTTCCGAGTGATTAGCCCCGAAATTGGCAGACTGCCCCCCCTAGCACACCACCTAATTGGCTTCAAATACCGTCAGTATTTGCACAAAAAAAAAAAAAAAAAAAAAACTTGTCTTTAATACAATCACCCCGAGACCGCGTCATTACCTCTCCTTTTCCGCTAGAAGTCAATGAACCGAGGTTGGGCCGTAAGGGAAAGGACAGGAAAGACGACAGAGGTTCCCTAATCTGGCCCGTAATAAGGGAACTACATGTCAACGGCTCCTATGGTATAAGAAAGGACCTCAGAATACGCGACCCTCCCCACCCCGACTTGTCGCAATACCCAAACAGGAAAAATGATCACCCCTGTTACATCCCCTGTATCAGCCGCCCAAAAACGGGAGTTATGAAACTACCCCTCATTTCCGGTTGTGAGAGATGGGTCGATTTACGCCCTTACCACAAGTTTCTATGTCCCTAGTCGTCTCCCACAAAACCCCTGTCTTTTCTGATTAAGTACTCAGGCCGTAGGAAGTTACGTAGGACCCAGAATGATGTTTTACAAGGTTAACTGACTAGTCCAAGGTGAATCATCGAAATGAACCCCGTAGTAGTTGAAAAGCAGGATGCATCGATAGAAAAGAAATGTTTAGCCATGTTCGTCTCTCAGCAAAATGCCTGTGTAGTACCATGTTGACAACTCACAGTACCCTTTGTAAATGTAAAACTCTAGAGAACGGCATATCTTTGCCAGGTTCGTCTCACGAAGGTGGGTCACCATCAGATGAACTGTCGTGACTGTAATAAATAATTATGAAGGAAAGTCATAGTAGATCCAACAGGCCCGTCACCGGTCATTCATATGCCAGTTGTGAACACTAATATAACGGGCATTTTCATTCTTTGCCTGGAGCTGGGAGAGAAATAGACTTTTTGATTATCTTCATCTGCAAATTCTCTAAAGACTGTCTTTTCAAACTTGTTTAAGGGTACTGCTGTTGGAGGAGAGAAGGACCGGATGTGGGAGCACGAGGCCTGACTGCAGACTAAGGAACACCTGCGACATTAGCCAAGGCGAGACCACGACAGAAAAGAGCTGCAGGACGAGGCACTGTTTTCGACAACATGAGAAGAAAGGGCCGACCTGATGCCCCTGCTCGATGTCCAGTGTTTGCCGACAAGTCCCCGCTCTCTGAATTCGGTCACACGCCCGCCTATCTGAAGTCTCTCGTTCCCCTAGTCTGTTCCTAATTTGGCCTTGCTCCATCCCCCTTTTTCTCCGACCTACCCTATGGACTGTTTTGTACGCTCTTCTTCCATCTGAACTTTCTGACAATCACCTCAAAGGACACAGGGCGAAAGGGACCTTTCCGACCAGAAACGCGAGGAAAGGGTCGTGCCCTGCAACGCAGAACTTAGAATAGAGCTGGACCCGTAGGTCCATCGCCGGTGCTCCACAGCACCAACGAAAGACCACAAAGAATAATGAGAACTCGTTAACTTCGAACATTTGACATCCTCAATCACCGTTTCTGCTATGCCTCATTTCTCTCCCAGCCGCCATTGTATTGATCCTGCTCCAATCCGAATCTGAGATATGTAATAACCTGCCAGTTCACGTTATGATATGTACTTGCTGCTCTCGCTACAGAACCGTTTTTTGTATTACATTCCTATGACTTTCCTGCTGAACAAGTTTATCAAAGTTTATCCAATAGGTCCAGCTCCTAAAAACTAGAAATCTCAAAATGTATTGTTTACAACTCTTTCATCTAGGGTTCCTACCGTTTTCTTTCTCATGCCCACCGCAATAGAACCAAGTAGAAAATGAACCAGCAAGATGTCTTGAATATGTTAAAGGGAGGACTGTTGAAAATTAGTACGTTTTGGTGAACATTATCCGCGCCATCTTGCCTCTTCCCCTGATGCTACACTTTTGTCGTGCGCACCCGCCATTTTAAGACGCCCCGATCAGAACGAACCCTTTTGCATGCCGCTGGCCCCTGACATAGCCCTTCGCCTTCACTAAGCCTGCACGCTGACCACCCCCCCTGCTTGCACCTGCCTTGAATCATAAACCCCTCTTCGGCGCTGCTCTGCCCCAGGCCCTCATCCTGTTCCCGGCGCGACACCTCCCTTCTTCCCTTTCATGATCCCCGGCCCTTAGATGCAAACCCCCTTTTCCCCGTTTGTCTTCCCCGTTCCCAGGCCGACACCCAGCTCTGCCGATACTATCCCTTGCCCCTCCCCGTACAATAGAAAGCTTCCCTCCTCAAAGGACCCCCGAGTTGATCAAAGCCCCCCCACCCCATGAGATCCGATCGAACCCCGCATTCCATGAATTGGCGGAATATCCAGCTGCGCGATAGTCATCACCTGCTGTGACCAGGGTGGGGATTTCTACTGTAGATATGTGTGGGAACGGGCCCGAAGGGGGATTCCTGGAATGTCTTTTCGTACATCAAAGCTTTATCATATGTATGTAAACTGTAATAAAAACCACAAACACTGTATATAAGGGGCCATGCCCCAAAACGTAAGTTAGAGCACCTCAGAACGATACCTTCTGTCCGTTTTGCTGTGTTCTCCTCCGGAGAGAATAAAAACCTTGTTTCCTGCTTTCCAGTCTCCAGCGCCTGCCTCTTCATTGATTAAATAACTAGAGGGTCACAGAGGCAATACCGCCGGGCAAATATCGATTGTCCCCGACCCGACTCAGGTTTCAACACTTTCTGTGGTAACGGTTTCTGAGCCTCATAATTAGACCCTGCGCAAACATAGAACTGGTAAAGACGACAGAGGAAATACGATGGTACAGAGAAGCTCGACAGGTTTATAATTGGACCAAAAGTGTATATGTCATTATGTAGGGCTTTAAGTGGGATGACAAAACTGGGGGGGAATCTCCCAAAGGGGCGTGGTCAATTTAATTAGGGCGTGGCTTAAAACACGTACGCTAAAAATCTGTGTTTAGCACAGTGTGCCACCTGAATTGTATTTTGCTGTTCCTGTCATTGCGTCCAGATATATGATACAACAAGTCACGCCATAACTACAAGTCAGTGTCAATGGTTGCTAGTTGCATATGATAAATAAGCAGCAACTATGGCTTGTATATAATATTGAATACACTTCCATTTAAAGCCCTGGTGAACCACAGCAATGTTGCGCTCCTGAGTTTCAAAAAGAGAAGGAAAATCCAGAGAGAAAATGACTCTCTAGAGGATTTCCCTTCCTCTACAACGCACACCACGCGTACATCTATGTGTCTGCTGTCACTGTTAGTCCCCGGAAAAAAAACGGACCGCCTTAGACAGGTCACAAAACAGACCCGATAGAGACCTGTTTCGAGGCCCCCTTAAAAAAACTGCCAGTGCTCAGACCCGGTGAGACCCGGCCCACTTAAAGCCCTGTCATTATGCCCACGGATGTATTCCCACTGAGTATATCTTAATAGGAAGTAAGTGGCCTCAAAAAAGGCCACCAGGCACCCTCTGTAAAGTTACTAGATGACACAATTCCACCAGGTACACCATGCTCCATTCCAGGGACTTCCTGTCACATATCATTACTTTCAGGTATGTTAATCCAATTGGTTCTGTTGAAATTATTATGGAGTACAAATCCCAGCACTCCATCATTCAAGACAAGCACAGAACTTTAAATGCTATCATGGAGTCGCGCGCTAACCTCACCACTGTGTCCATTTCTATGTATATTGCAGCACCTATTGACCTGGCTTGAGAGTGAAGCAGTCTGCAGACCTATTGTTAACATTTTTTTAACATACTAATGTTTAAAAAAAATAATATACACAGAGTGTGCTTTGACTCCACCAAGAAGACTGTTTTTCTTTCACCTCAAGAGAAGGGTAGTTTTTATTCTGCTTCCTGTGGAGTGCTTAAATTGCAATTCACGGGGCACTATTTTACATCTCAGAAGTAAACTGAATCACTGCAGATTACATTATCTCTGTGTATAAGAAAGACATTTCCATTTGCTTTGTTTTAAATATCTATTTTTTAAATACTTTAGACTTTTTTTTTCAAATATCTTAAGACTCGAAAATGCAAGCAGGTACTTTAGAAGCGTTTTGGGGGTCTGATACTTTTATCATACTGGTTCGATGCTGCCTGCTACTTTTGCATACTGCACAGCAGAAATGTAAGTTTGCCCAAGCTAGGGTGTGAACAGTTCAGTTTTGTAGTTTCAACAAAGATGAGCCTTTTGCATCACTAAGGGCAAACTGTGGATTGGTTTTACAGGGCTGGTAAGCCTGGATGTCAATTCACCAAAATGCCAGGGGTAGCGGAAGTGACATCGTACGCTATTTGACCTTTACTTTGACTCACATATGCATGCTTACACAAACAAACACATTCCCACACTCTTGTTCACATAAACACGCTGTCACCCACAAGCATGCATACAACATACATTATACAGCATATTTTACTTGCCTTAGCTTCCATATAGGGTCATATTATCTTTAATGTACTCCATTTTTGTTATACTAATAGTGAATAATAATATTCACTATTTGTATAATTAAAAAAAAAATGACAGAAACCAGGCAAGTAGAGCTTCAACCAGAGTTCATTAAGAAGAGCTGCCCCTGGGTTCCAGGCACTGATTTTACCACCTCTGAGATCAGGCATCTCACAGGCAGTGCCAGTGGTAGCAAGGGGCAAGCCAGGGGTCCCAACTGTGACCCCTGTTGACCCCTAAATGATGTCCATGATAGTATGATGCAGTGTATATTTCATATTTTCTGCTGCACCAAAAGAGTAATGCCCCTTGCTGTGTATCATGCTTCAGTGCACACTGGTGTACTCACTTGTAAGAAAGTGCCCTCTTTTTAGGTTTCGCCTGGAGAACGGAGCGTAAGCTCCGCCTCCAGGAGAAATCTCTTGATTTCAGTAAGGACTCTGGAATACGCCCCCCTGTCCCATTGGCTAGCTCCATAAATGGAGGCTAGCCATTGGAACAGAGATCTGTCCGTCATTCATGGACCAGATTCGGGGGCGTTCCCGAGATTTTTTCCATGGGCGTTCCCTCTGTGTAGTCATCGGGCGGTGGGCGGGGTTTCTTTTTTTGTGTACTCCGTGTTTGCTTTTGTCATTCGAGGCCGACCGCCGCCGGAAGAAGTCTTCCTCTGGTAAGTGCTTGCTGCGTCTGTAGTGGGGGCCAGCGTCTCATGTCGTCTGTGCCGTTCCGCCCCCCCTGTCCGTGCGCCGTTCCCGCCCCCTCCCCGTGTGTCCGTTCCGCCCCCCTCCCCGTGTGCCCGTTCCCGCCCCCCTCCCCTTTCACTCTCCGTTGCTTGTTCTCTCGTCGCAACCGGCCACATCCTGGAGGCCTCGGGGCGGCGGGGAGCAGGCCGCGGGTGGATCCGGGGCCTCTCGTGGGCCTGCGCGCCGCACGCTGCCAAGCCATATGCGCCGCGAGGCAGACTGGGCCTGCTTTGTTCCTGCGGGAAAGATTGTAAACGAGACACTGCGCCGGCTACCGCGCGCTCCTCCCACCATTCGCGGGATGGGCTTGTTTAAGTTAGCCTGTAACTGCCTGAAGACTGTGTCATGCTATGTTTTTCCCCGTGGGGTAGGAGCTCCTCGCACAGCGTACGATGGCCCCTCCTCCCACCACTCGCGGGATGGGCTTGTTTTTGCTGGTGGTTGCTTCGGGAGTCATTACAGCTGCTGGTTCTCACTTTCGCCGTCTCCGCCCTTCCTCTGATGTGTTGTCTTAGCTCTCGTGTTCCAAGTCCCGCAGCTTGTGTTTTTGGCGCAAAGTTGACTTTCTATTAAAAGATTTGGAAAACATCGTGGGCCCGTCCAGGTCTGCTTTGGAGCACGTTTTGAGCTCAGGTGTGTTTATTTCTCCTGTCGCCACCTAAATTTGCTAGAGCAACAGTCAGATTTATTTTCGTGCCACAATAAAGCACGCATACTCTTGTCAGAGCAAAGTGATTTAAAGAGAGGTTCCATTGAATTCAGTGCCGGTCAGTCTTAAGGTGGGTGGCGTGTTACCACATTGCAGTCAGTCGAGGTGAGCCATTCCTGATGGATGAAGGTCTGCTACCTTGGAGATTTGCAATGTGCTGTTGCATTCACATAGCGCTTCATACCTCCGGCGATACGCCAAAGCGCTTAGTGATGGAAGGGTGATCACATTGAAGTGAACGGGGTGAACTGTTCTGAAGAGGCTGGTTCCATTAAAGCCAGTTGAGGTTACCACGATTCGCGCACCCAGCACTAGCACCTTTACCCCTAAATGCGCCCTCCAAGACTCATTGTGTTTACTTGGTCCGCTTTTGTGCATAGCATGACCCGCGGAGCTGCGACTGCGTTTCAGCACATACACATGAAAAGAAAGGGCGATCTTGCGATGTGTTTGAACGCTCGGAAGTGTGTAGAATGTACCATTTCCAAGAGGGTGACATTGGTTGGCAGAGCGAGCGATTGCTCTGAGTTCGAGGGATGTGAAACGCCGCAGGGAAGATTATGTACCCACCTGCCAAGAAACCGTGCATTTTTTGTAAATCAAACAATCGCTCCTTAATCATCTCCCACTCCCGGATTTGGCAGATATTGGCATATAAAGCAAAGTGGTTTGACATCTGTTGCGTATGCTGGGAGGTTTCATCTTAATAACAATGACGTGCTCCAAGCCAAAGTGTCCGGCAAGTTGTACATCCTGAGGGTGTGGCTTACCCCCTGTCTTTAAAAGTGTCATGCGTCCTAATGTCAGATGTCTCTGCTTGAAGTCAATTAGTTGAGATGCCTCCTACATAGAGGCGCGTGCCTGTGTCTCAGTGGGTTATCTGCCGCCGCCAGCACTCTGCACCTGCACTTCTTTCATTTGGAAGGGATTGCACCGGCACTTCTCAGCACTGCTCCCATGCTATTAAAGGGGGAGTAACATCACTTCTCAGGAGCAAACGTGCTCAAGGATAAGGAGCACTTACACTAATATATTTCCTTTTCAAGCACTGGTCTCCACTGTTTAGTGTATGGTTGCATTTGTATACGCTTACTACCCCTGTGTGGGGCAAGACACACCAACACGGATAGCTGGCTACACTCCACAGGCTGCATGGTTAAAAGGTTGTAGTTTTTGTTCTGAGCCTAGTTGGGAAGTGCTTTCATATTGTGCAACATGACCACCAAAGTGCAGTTATCGAGTTACGGGACTGAGTGCTTGGCGGTGTTACAGTACTCAGCGCTTGGCAGTGTGATGCGGTATGTGATGGATAAGATGTGTAAATTACAAGTGTAATTATGAATACAACATGCAGGCAGCTACACAGCACCAGCCTAGCCTCAGGGGCTGCGGAATGCTGCGCACACGTGCACCAAGTAAGGGAGGCATTGAATACAGGTCATAGAACTTTGGAGCAGGGGTGCATGTTTCTGATACGTTCTTGGTGCCATGATGGCATTGGAGATGTAAAAAGACACAAACCGCAACATGCCAAGACACTGCAAAAATGGGGAGGCGTGCATTTTTTGTTTTTTACTTTAATCGGGGTACCTGGTGGAAAGTTCAATAGCCCAATTGCAAATGTTTTTTACTTCATTCATTTGTTATATTATCGGGTTTCCACATTCACTGAACTTCTACTGAAAAAAACAGCTGTCTCGGAACTTGTTTTTGGTGTGTAATGCTGAAAATACGTTTCACCAAATATGTTTTAAATTTTATCAGTAGAATTCTTATTGGCTTTTTTTCCATTGGTACATCTAGAGAACAACTTCCCCAAAACACACATGCTGCCATTCCACTGGGTCATGTAGAGACCTTTTGTAACAGGTGAACAAGATTTGACTGTATTTGAGAGCAGAATTTTAAATTTGTTGAGAAATGTCAGAAGCGGGTCTGAAAGGGAAGTTTCCACTTTTTATACAGGGAGTTTTGTGTAAGGTAAGTGGCACCGAGAGATTTAGGATGCTTCTCTGTGTGCCGCACTCTAAAATAAAATGCAGGGTTCAGACCTTTATCTCACCCCCCGTCTATCCCCCCTTCACCCGCACCAGTGCTTCGTGCAGCATGTGACCCGCACCCACATTCCAGCTGCACCCCTCCTTCCCCTGCAGTGCCCTCCAGCGACTCACCCAGTGTCTTGACAGCTCTGTTTTGGAAGCAAATCGCTCTTAATATATGCCAGACGTAATACTCTGGTTAATCCAAGAGAGAGCAGCCCCGCTTAGCTCCTCTTTGAATATTAAGGTGCGGTGAAGGATGCTGGCAAGCAGGGACCTGTGTGTGTGTGTGTGTGTGTGTGGCTCTGTGTGTGTGTGTGTGTGTGCAAATGCAATAGGTCTTGCATTTGCGAGAGCTAAAGCTATTGGCATTTTAAATGACAATGCCATTTATTTAGCTGTTTTCAAAACCAACCCATCAATAAAAAGTTTGTCATTTACAATGCCAATAGCTCTAACTTTTACAAAGGCGAGACCGTTGCATTGTAAATGCTTGTTGTAAGGTTACCCCCACTTTTTGCCAAACTGCTGATGTACTTTGACTGAGTGTGCCCTGGGTTCCTGCAAAACAGGTACCCAGGGCCTATGATCTTTCCCTAAACTGCATTAAAGACGAAACCCAATTGGCACTCTTTGGCCATAGGTCAGTCCCTTGTAAATGGTACCACGGGTACCAAGGGCCCTGTGGCCTTGGAAGGCCTCCAAGGGCTGCAGCACTTATTGTACCACCCTTAGAGGCCCTGTACCTTTACAGACACACTGCCATTGCAGGGTGCATGTTTTGGCACAGAACAAAGTGAAGAGTCGACATGGCACACATCCCTGTGTGCCATGTCACAGGTAAGGGTAAGGGTACAGGTACTAAGGGTACAGGTGCACGAGCTCTGTACCCCTACAGTTTCTAAGCCAATTCGTAGACATTATAAGTGCAGTATTGCTATTAAGAGTATATGGTGCTGGGAGTTTGTCATTATGAACTCAACAGCATTATGATGGCTTTACTGAAAACTGGGAAGTTTGGTATAAAACTTTTCAGCACATTAAACCCACACTGAAGCCAGTGGGATTTAATGAAAAATGCACTCAAAGGGCATCTTAGAGATTCTCCCTGAAAAACGACCTAACATTAGTGTCCAGGCTGAGTGGCTGCTTGCCAGCTGTTACCACCAGACATGTTTCTGGACCCCTGGGTCGAGAGCCTGCTGCTCTCTGGGGTCTGAAACAATGCGCATCCTGGGACGAGGTGCCAAACCTCCTCCCTAGGATGGGCAGGGTCCACGAAGGGGAAGCTTCCAGCAACTGGCTCCCACTGGTTCTGACCCCCACTTTGGGCGGGAGAATGGGTAGGAAAACCAAGTGAGGAAGGGAGGTGTGCCCACCTTTGCCAACCCCACCCCTCAGGTGGGGGAGCTGAGGTGAAGCACAACTCTCAGTCCCCGTTATTTTGCAGATGGGGGGACCCAGCCAACCAGAGTGAGGCATTTGCCCCCCTTTCACTGGAGGGTGGCATAATAGGGGGTGTACCCACCCCAAGGAAGGGACCCATTGGTCCCAACCTTTACTTACCTGTAACGTCACTAAATCTAGTATTTAGGGGCTCTCCTGAACCTTGCTTCCTCAGACAAGAATCGACAAGAAGAAGAAGGATCGAAGAAGCCATGCTGAACTAAGAAGAGGAGGAACCCACTGACTTAGCCCCAGCCCTACCAGCCTGTCCCCACCTCGAACCTGCTCCAGCGAAATTCCTGTGTGTTCTGTTGCCATCAACCTCAAGAACCCTGAGGACCTGCCCTGCCCTCCAATACAAAGACTTTGTCTTCCGTGAGTACCGGATTTGCTCACCCACAGACTCAGGCCCCAGCAAAAACTATAAGTCTGCACCACTCTGCACCCTAAGCCCACAGCCTGAGTTTGAGTGACCCAACACCACGAGTGGGTCTCTCCGGTGATCCTGATCTAAGTTCTGGTGATCTCTGAACTGCCTCGAATCTCCAAGCGAAGCCTGCAGACCAGTTCTGCAGGATCCTTTCTATCCGCGACCGGAGCTGGTAAGAATGTTCAGATGCCTAAAGACACCCCTGCACCCAAAGTCCCACAGCTTTGGGTGGCCCAACCGACGGTGTCCCAGCATTCCCAGGCATCCCAACTTACCTCTCCAACCGGTGGTCAGCTCCAGAAGATCTTCGTCCCCAAGTCTGCAGTCTTTGTTGCAACCGGAGAATCCCCATTGAAAACAACATGGCACCTGACGCCAAAACAGCACCCTGCCCCCAGCCACTCCTTCCCCACTGTGGGTGTACTTTGGGTTCTATCTTGCATCCCTCTTTGCTCTAAGCCTACTAGCAGGAGCTTTGCTCCCACAACCTTGTGGCCTGCTCACGAGCAGCCACCAACCAAAGGCCCTCTTTCCCCCATTGGATAACATTGGGCCTCAGCACTCTGCACCCGGCTGCCCTAGTGCTGCTGAGTGTGCTTTGAGAGTGCATCCTTGACCCTGGGTGAACCCTGGTTCTAACCTCAGAATACCAACTCCCTCAAACTTTTACTTAGCTGCAAACCGTTCACTGCATTTATCTCCATATGAATAAATTGACTGTTTTTCCTTGAAAATTGTTTTAAGTGTGGAGTTAGTTTGTATGGAACATTGAATAACTGTCTATGTACTAAAAGTGAATTACTTACCTTTTATCTAGGAGATGTCTCAGTATGATATCTTGGCATATGACACTGATTAGCAAAATTAATCTGAAAAGTAATCTAAAAAGTAACTTTCATAGTAATATGAAAAGTAACTGAAAAGTAATGTCGAAACAGTGACTTACCTGTAACTCAATCAAGTGCATTTGAGCCTAAATTCAATTGTAAACACTGCATATGATTTTGCAAAACATGCATTTTACTTACCTGCACCAGGCTTGGCCTGGTTCTAAGAAATAAAATAATATTTTTGATACAAACAAATTGGTCTGAGTTCAGTCTTTGAGTGTGCGACATAATTTGCTGCTTGGGTGTGTACAACAAATGCTTAACACTACCCTCTGATAAAGCCTTACTGCTCGCCCACACTACCACAAATAGAGAGTAAGGAGCTATCTACTTTTACCACTGCCTACCTTGGGGTTCCACTGGACTCTGTGCACACTATACCTCACTTTGGTATAGTATATACAGAGACAGCTTCCTACATCACTTCACAGTGATCTGTGTTTAAAATCATTACTGCACACTGGTGTGCTCACTTTACAGTGATCTGTGTTTAGGATCATCAGTGCACATTGGTGTGCTCACTTCAAAGTGATCTGTGTTTAAAATCATCAGTGCACACCGGTGTGCTCACTTCACAGTGATCTGTGTTTAAAATCATCATTGCACACCGGTGTGCTCACTTCACAGTGATCTGTGTTTAGCAGTAGTGGCTGCTCAATGGAGTGCTGCGGGGAGGTGAGGCGGGGGAGGGTCAAGGTGGGGATTAGTAAACTCCGGCATACGGCCCAACGGAGGTAAGTAAATACATAAATAAATAAAACAAATTACATTGCGCATGCTGCATTGCCATTTGGCGTTGCAGCGTGCCCAATGTCATTCATGTTATTTATTTATTTACTTATCTCTGTTCGACCGTCCGGAGTTACCTAACCCCACTCGGACTCTCCCCCACCCCGCAGCACTCTCTCGAGGAATTCCTACTGGTGTTTAGGATCATCAATGCACACTGGCGTTCTCACTTCACAGTAAACTGTGTTTAGAATCATCAATGCACACTGGCGTTCAGTGCACTAAACGATCTATTTTTAGAATCATCAGTGCACACTGATGTACTCACTTCACAGTGATCTGTGCTTAGAATCATCAACGTTGCCCCATCCATTTTCCGAAGTCTGAATGAATGTTTAGGACTGGGACTTTGCCTGCACGTACTCCACTATCAACATGACTATCACACCATATATCCTTCACATGCAAGGTTAATATTCTACATACACCACAACCTACACTACACCACATCCCTATCACTAAAAGGCCATCTACGCCTTATATCCTACTTCACCATATGCACCCCACACCCAGGCTTAAATCTACACTTCCCCAGTACCTTTTATCATCTCTTACAGGTAACACTCCCACCCTACACCCACTTCACCATTTACACCTAACTTGTACTGCACTACATACAGTCCATAACACCTACCCCTAACATCGTTCGCTCCAGCGTTTCACCGGCACCCTAATCCATCTACACCCCGCTCATCTACCCTAAGCCATGCTCCACCTGCATCATATACTGCTTCCACTCAGCACCTTATTGACCATACAACATACACACATCTACAGTCTACTCCACACCATTTTCATCACTTACACCCTACAGGATATTCAACACACAACAACTATACCACCACCAGCATTCTTTATACCCATGGGCACCCTTAACTGTCTCCTACAACCCATACCACAGATACTCATACTACCTGAAATTCACAATGACTAGAATTAAGGAAAGTATTAAAGACATTGCTGTTCTCAGACATCCTGAGCACCTCAGATTCATTCTAGACCTGAAAATCCTCACAACAGATCAGCTGGTCACCCATACAATGATAGACATGGTTAACAAAATATGGGACTGTGTCTCCTATTTGATTTATGTTACAGCTAAAAGTTCTCCGCACAGCTTTAGGAACAACATGTGCAAGGGGAGAGGAGTTGGCCTAACGGCTAGGGCGATCGACCTTGAATCTGGGGAACTGGGTTTGAGTCTCGGGGAATGACGCTGAACATCCTGTGATTCTGGGCAAATCACTTAATCTACCCATGCCTAACACAAATGAATGTCCCCATGTAACACAACTGGTGCTATGTAAAGTGCTCTGATACCCGATACCGGGTCAAGTTTGCGTTATATAAAACTGTAAAAAAAAAAAAAATCCTCCAGGTCTGATACACATCAACTTCAGCTGTGTAGGCACCATTATGAACCCACACTATAATAAATAAGCATAGCGAATGGAGCAGCTTCCTCCCTGCCCAACATGATGTGCTGCAAGGGTTCCACAATGGTACGAAGTGCTATAGAAATGCTACTACAATCCAATATGACGAATCCAACCCTACACATATGTTGGGAAACTATCAGTGGAATGTCTCTCTTCAGATCTGCCACTTCTCTAATTTTGGGGAATTTAAATGGGCATTAAAAACTAACTTGTGTTAGCTTTTGTGAATCTTTATCTCTTCTACTGTTCCTTAGAGGTCCTGAGGAGTAAGATTTTCTTTTGGCGCATATGAGCAGAATAAGTTAATAAATATATTCCTACAGCATACCCTTCATTCCTCGGCACACATTTATACCACTACCTTCACTTATTTCTCTAAAATGGATCATGAAAGCAGCAGTTCTGTTGTTACATTTATTTACCTGTGTCAGTGGTCCCCAACGGATAGCTCTTGAGCAACATGTTGCTTATGGCACCATAAAGTGTTGCTTGTTGACAAAAAAGGCAACTTTGCCTATTTTGTCAGTACTACTCTGGGCAAGCCTTTGTGTACTTTCAGGTAGGATGCTGAAGAGGCTGATTTGGTTTGGTTTTGTCTCTCCAGATACTCTTCTGACACTTGTTTCCTGGGTGACGGACCAGAAGAAGAATAAAGGTTTCAAGATCCCAGGGAAAATCCTTAATGCTGCGTGGCCATCTCTAAAAGGAGGATGTACGTGTTCTGCTGAAGTCACCCCTGGAGTCAAGAGCAGAAGCCATCAAGTGGCTGCTCCTGAGCAAAACCATCTTTTAAGAGGATAGGATAGAGAAAGGCAGAGGCAGATTGTCTCTGCCCCTCCTACCCTCTAGATTTTAGCACTGGACCTGCCACAGCTGTGTCTGCCTTACCAGTGCTTATACCTTCTCCTTTGGGAGCAGACCAGTGAGTGGAACTCAGGGTTTGATAAACACCACCGCAGGCCTGACCCCAGTGAAGTGACTGTATTGATTTTGCACTCCTAGAATTTGCACTTCTGTTGTGGGCTTGGACCTGCTAACCAGCCTGTCACAGGTGCACCTCTAGTACAAAGTGCATTGCTTCACCTATTGAAGCACCTGCTATAGTGGGACAGGCCTTACTGCCTGTTGGGGTCACAAGCAGACACTAGGGAACAATTGTCTATGAATATCTAGCCAATTCTAAGGCAATATTGAAGTGCAGTCCACCCTGCCCATTTCAGCTAGACTAGTTACGGCATTGTAAAGCAGGATATGTTTCTAAATTATTCAAGGGAAATGTGCTGCTTACAAAGTGATATTGTCTGACATCTCTGCCCACCACTCAGAAGGATATACTTATTCTACTCCTTGGTTTGAAACTCAAAAATGGTGGTTCCAGCAAGTGAATTTTGTGGCACCGTGCTTGCTGCTGTTGTTGGTTGTTCTTGGGTACCTGCGATGTTCTATGCTGACTTTCAAAGACATTAGTTTAACTGGAAAGGCTGTGGATGAGATGCCTGCTAAAGAAGCAGCTGAGATTACTTATGCATTCTTATGTTTTCCTTGGATTTTCAAACTACCAGTGAGTAGAGGATCTACTGGCATCAATATGTGCGATACAAAAGATATACCAAAAATTCAACTCCATTTTAACCATCTGGTATTAAGAAGCGCAATCCGGCAAATCGTCACAGGCGTTCTGGCATTTCTGCTCAATTTACTGTTGGACTTTAGTTGTTCTTTTGTCTTTATTAAAAGTGGGAGGTGTGTGGCACCCTGTCAAGGATCCATCACTGCACATTCTTCTTCCATGCTCTAAACGGACTTTTGAAATCTGCCAGTTTACCTGGGAAGGCTGCGGAGGGGGTGCCTTATAAAGAAGTAGATTAATCATACCTCTGCAGGCTCTGGGATTGCTTGGACTTTCACACATTTTCTTACAGGGCCATTATGGAATTAGCAAATTGAGTGCAGCAAGGTCATTGTGAAAGATTGCTGAGTAGAGCATGCCAAATAAAGCTTCATGGAATCTTGCTAAGTGTGGTAAATTGAATATCATAGAAAACTGAAAAATGTGCTAAGATCATAGTGGAAATTGGTCTTTCATCCCGCCAATTTTTCATAAAGGTACCATACTACTAGAATGTATTATGTATGGTGTACCTTCCATAGCTCCACCATGGCGGGTCCGAAGGAGGAGGTTTATGCATGGGGCTAGCTACCCCACCAAAAATCCTAGCTACATAAACATTAACCAAAAGACATCCTGGCTTTGAGGAGAGAGGAATCTTCTTCACGGAGCGCTATGACGCCTTGTGGTGGAAACCAGAGACCCTTAGAAGCCACAAAGCCAATCCACCTGCTTTTGACCTAGACCATCACTATCGGGACATGGAACGTGAGGACCATATACAAGACAGGCACACAGCCCAAGTGGCAGTGGAGATGAAAAACACAACCTTGCCCTGCTTGGCCTCAGCCAGAACAGATGGACGCAGTCCAGGCAGAAAAGACTAGCTCCAGGAGGAATACTGCTGTATTTTGGACATGAGGAAGAGAACACTTCACATACTCAGGGATTAGCACTGATGCTAACACTAGCAGCCAACAAAGCCCTGATTAGATGGGAAGCTAATGGTCCCAGAAACATCACAGCGACCTTCTGCACAAAGAAAAAAGGATCAACATCAATGTTATCCAGTGCTATAAACCTACAAATGGCAGCAAACAAGAGGAAAAAAAACTATTTGACAGCAGACTCCAGTCCATCCTAGAGAAACTCCTTGAGAAAGACATCACCATACTGTTGGGGGTACCCCAATGCCAAGATTGGAAGTGACAACACTGAGTATGAAGAGGTCTTGGGCAATCATGGCCTTGGTGACATGATAGAGAATGGTGAAAGGATTGCAAATCTCTGTGCCCTGAACAGTCTGGTGATAGGCAGTATTGTATTCCCACAGAAAAGAATTCACAATGCAACTTGGGTGTCACTAGACCATTCAATTGAGCATCAGGATCAACTATGTCTGCGTTACCAAGAAGTTTTGGAGGTCCCTGTAGGATATGAGAGTGATGAGAGGAGCGGATGTAGCATTGACCCTTCACATTGTCGGGCCAGGCTAAAGCTAAAGTTGAAAAAGCATGGATGGAACCGACAAAGCAACGCCAGCAATACAACACCACCCTCCTCAAAGATGCACAGAAACTGAGTGAATACTGAGTCACAAGTTTTAAGTCCTACAAGAACTAGAAGATGACAGAGACCCAGTAGAAACTCAGTGGGATATGATCAAGAAACAGTGACATCAACCTGCCTGGTGGTACTGGATCCCAAGAAACACTGGCATAAAGTATGGCTCTCCACTGAGACTCTCCCCAAAATCCAAGAGAGAAAGGAAAATAAAGCTGCAGTCAACACCAGCCGAACAAGAGCCGAAAAAGCAAAAGATCAAGGCGAATACACCAAAACCAGTAAGGAAGCAAAGAGAAGCTTAAGAGCAGACAAACGAAGATTCATTGATTATTCCGCCCAAGGGGCAATCTCTCTCAATGCTCCCTCCTCCTCTCCTCTTGACAAGGAGAAGGTGGTAGTCCATACAATAGCAACTCAGTATAAGCCTATGGAAGGACCAGATGTGAGGACTGGCCCTGTCCCTGGGCTAATGAAAATGAGATTTGGATAGATGCACAGCGGATTTAAAAAAATGTTTCATCAAGGTGCGATGCTTTTTTAGGAGATTTTGAGGTGCTCTGCCAGGTGACGCCGAGGGCCCAACGGCGTCAGTGAATACACAGAAAACGTGAAATTAGAGGATCTCTAGTTTCATCCCTGCGCAGGCACACATGTCTTTGTCTAGTCTAGTGAAGAAAGACTTCCAATCAAATTCATGATGTACAATTTTCACTTCAGGCAATGTCTTTTACAACCATAAATCCTGAACGTTCCACTTATAGATTTCAGCAGCACGTTTTGACCGCGTTCCTCTCACTTTTTTACAGAACTTGATTCATTTTCCGTGACAGGCACGTAAGTGACACAGCACCTTTCCATTCACCCTCAATAGTTCTTATCCATTTAGGATCATATTATTGATGTGCACTACTAGTTATTTTGTTCACTGTACATGTATGAGCATAATGAACAGCGCAACGTGTTCTAGTTATGTTTAATCACATTGTTTGTTGACATCATCTGTTATACATAGTGATACTGTTAGAAGTCACACTAACAGCTAATTATATCGTTGTTTCACAGTGTCTATTCCCTGACGAAGGGCATGAAGTCAATGCCCGAAATGCATTGGACACGTTTATAAAGACATTGCCTGAAGTGAAAATTGTACATCATGAATTTGAATTTACCACACAATATATTTGGGAACTTTCAAGTCTAACATGAAATGAAATATAAAACAATGTTCAAAGAAATCTATTGATTGGAAGTCTTTCTTCACTAGACTAGACAAAGACATGTGTGCCTGCGCAGGGATGAAACTAGAGATCCTCTAATTTCACGTTTTCTGTGTATTCACTGACGCCGTTGGGCCCTCGGCGTCACCTGGCGGAGCACCTCAAAATCTCCTAAAAAAAGCATCGCACCTTGATGAAACATTGTTTTAAATCCGCTGTGCATCTATCCAAATCTCATTTTCATTATCCTACATAGCGCCCCGAGGAGAGATAGCACGCCACGATAAACTTCACCAATTATCACAAAATGAGCAACTATGAAGATATATCAAAGAGCACTGAGGCCAGAGCCTCCACTTTCGCGTTTGATGCAAAAGACGTAGACCAAATTTATTCCCTCATCAGGGAGTAACTCACACAGGACACCACGAGCCGGTCCAAAGAGCAAAACATAAGACAGTTACTCTATCTTTCAAAAAGGAAAACCAATCAACAACTGCATGCCAGCACTCTTATTAAATATCATCGCAATCAACGCATACCACGAGGCTTTAGGATTGCACTTAAACCATCCCTATGTAAACATTAAAAAAAAAAAAATAATTCAAGAACGTTGGTATGAGATACTCAATAAATGCTCATTAGACCTGATCCTTTTAATCATCCAAGAATTATCTACCATATTGGAGGAACTTACCGCAGAAATTGAAGAAACATCCACTGAACTTTCCAAAATGATGTCAGAAGATGAACTAAACACCACTCTGGAAGACATCAAAAATCAAATAGAGCGCCACTCCAGAGAAATTAATGAACGCAAAATCAGGAAGTTCAAGAGAGATACACTGGACTATAGACTCGGGGAAGTCTATTCATGGGCCGATGTTTACGCCCAAAAACGTAGGAACCGTCCATACAATTCCAACACTGATACTTCATCCACTGACAGTGAACCGAGACAAAAACCTTACAAAACCCAACCCGCGGCAAAATCAAATGTTCAAACATCAGCAGAAGTACCAACCACCAGCAGAACACCCGATCCTAATCCTTTTTTAGAACAGGGCCAAGCCCAAAAAGGAGACCCAGGAGAGGCAAAGGAAAAAGACAAGGAAAGAGACCCTCCGACTACCCGAAGCACGACAGCAACAATCAAAGACAAGGAGAAAGAAAAGGAGAAGAGACCCAAGAAGAATCTACAGAACAACTAGCCATCAACATCAGTGACCAAGTGTTTACCGCTTATGAATTAGGATTACTCCAGAAGGGAACCTCCTTCGTACCCACCACTTCCACTGACCAGTTAGAACTGGAAGTAAGCTTTTTTAAGCTAATGCGTAAACTCCGTCTGAGACACTTTTTTGATAACGTAATACTGGAGCGACCTCAACAAGACAAAGACCAACTATTGGGACTACGTCCCCATAGCACTTTTCAAGCTCCAATGAGCCACAAGACATTAGACCTATTTGAAACGATGGTCAAACAAGACATCAGTAAGATCAGACATACCAAACCAAAAACAAGGAACATGACACAAAAGGATTATGACACATTACTTAAGCTGGCAGCCAACGACCACACGACATTCACTAAGGCTGACAAGGGAGGAGCCATGGTGATTATGAACACCTCCATGTATGACAACAAAGTGATGGAACATGTTTCTGACAGAAACACCTACTGTGAACTAGATCACAACCCAACCGGAGAATATGTAAAAACTCTACATAATCATCATCAATGGAGCATACAATAAGGGTATCATCAATGAAAGAACAAAAAACTTTCTCACAATCTCCAACCCAAGAAGTCCATCATTGCAAATGGTGCCGAAAATTCACAAAAATATCAGGGACCCACCAATGAGGCCAATTGTGTCCACTCGAGGCAGTCTACACGAACCGATCGGACAGTTGATCGATAAATATCTTCAACCATCAGTACAAGCCATGCAAACCTATATCAAGGACACTACACAATTTCTATTAAAAATACAACAACTACCATGGAACCCAGAAGAAAAAGTGATCCTATGTACGGCAGACGTATGTAGCCTATACACAAGCATACCCCACAACATGGGGATTGAAGCTATGGAAGCAGCACTCCTCAACACCAAACTGGACCAAGACTTTCAGGTATTCCTAATGGAACTAATGTGCTTCACTCTACATCATAGCTACTTCAAAACCAAACAAAAATGGTATCAACAACTCACCGGGATGGCCATGGGCAATTCGGCCGCACCCGTGTATGCGAATATTTTTATGCAGTGGTACGAAAATTCACACATACTCACGAAAACAGCATGGACCAACAACTTACGAATGATAATTCGATACATTGATGATTATTTCATCATCTGGAACAACTCAGAGGAATCTGTACGTACAGAACTCATAAAATTCAATGAAATTGATCCACGAATTCAATTGACCTGGAATATATCAGACACCTCTGTTAATTTCTTGGACGTGAAAATTTCAGTAACTCAACATGGCTTCAAAACAGAACTTCATGTCAAACCAACTGACAGAAACAATATGCTTCTACATTCGAGCTTTCATGAACCCAATCTGATCAGGAATCTACCATTCTCTCAGATGGCCAGAGTAAAACGGATCACCTCAGATGTTGTAACCCTAAACGCAAGCCTGAAGGAAATGTCAAACAAATTCACCAATAGAGGTTATCCACAAACCCTTCTTGAAGAGACCAAAACAAGGATCAATCACATCGATAGACAGGAACTCCTGACTCCTGAAACAAAACCTGAGCAAACAAGAATTGTGGCTGTTTCTAAATATTCAACAGTTAGCAACAAATTTAAACAAGCAATACTAAAACACTGGCCAATATTAAACATTGAACCTGATTTTAAGCAATCTTTCAGGCAACCACCATTATTTGCATTTACAAGGGCAAAGAACTTGGGAGAAATCTTACAGCGTAAACCAACGCCGTCAGCAACATTTTTTGGAACTAAACCTTGCCTGAATTGCGGGAATTGCAATAGCATAATCAAAGGGAACATCATCCATCACCCTATGCAAGGCAAAGCAATTAAACTCAGAGTAAACGCCACTTGTGACACAAGCAACCTGATCTATGGGATTAAATGCCCTTGTGGCAAGATGTACGTTGGAAAGACAGAACGACGCATCAAAGTGCGTCTCACTGAACATAAGTCGAACATTCGACTCAAAAATTTGAAGTCATCATTATCATCCCATTATGTTGAAGAAAAACACAACGCTTCACAAATCAAATATATCGTCCTGGAAACTGTACTAAAAATGGAGGGCATAGACAATAACAAACACCTCCTTAGAAGAGAGAACTTTTGGATCCAAAAATTGTCCACTCAAAAACCGATGGGCCTCAATGAAAGAATTGAACTGTCCTGTTATCTTTAATTATTTGCTCCACAGACTGAAACTTGTGATTACTGTGTTTGTGTATTTCACATCTAGACACCTCCACACACTCCACCGTTTTGATCTTTGCACCTCCACCCAGCTCTCACCACCGCGGTTCTAGCACACCACGTTAGCACACTATGCCAGCTCTTGGACATTCCTCTACCACACCACCCCAGTTCGAACCCAACCCGATACTCGCATTTTTTTCACCGGTCACCAGGTTTATTTCCATTTTTACCTCATTAGCACGTTCATTTAGCACTGCATTTTTTATGCCCCAGATAACTCTATCACAACATTATTTTATTATTTTTTTGTCCTTCCATATGTGCTTAATACATTTC
The DNA here is from genome assembly GCF_964261635.1 of Lissotriton helveticus. NCBI lineage: Eukaryota > Metazoa > Chordata > Amphibia > Caudata > Salamandridae > Lissotriton > Lissotriton helveticus. The sequence goes on along the minus strand of NC_136068.1, from coordinate 1,540,267,071 downwards.
CCCGTTGACGGTACAGACCGCCATAGTCTTTTTACTGTGTTTAACACGCGACGCGTCACATGATCAGCCACCCTCAAAATATCCAAACGCGGGCAGTATTTGCTGCACCGGCGTTCCGTGAAGACGAACAACCGAACCGCAATAACGTTACACTAATTCTCAGGTCAGTTACCGATTTTTACAACCATAAATCCTGAACGTTCCACTTATAGATTTCAGCAGCACGTTTTGACCGCGTTCCTCTCACTTTTTTACAGAACTTGATTAATTTTCCGTGACAGGCACGTAAGTGACACGGCACCTTTCCATTCACCCTCAATAGTTCTTATCCATTTAGGATCATATTATTGATGTGCACTACTAGTTATTTTGTTCACTGTACATGTATGAGCATAATGAACAGCGCAACGTGTTCTAGTTATGTTTAATCACATTGTTTGTTGACATCATCTGTTATACATAGTGATACTGTTAGAAGTCACACTAACAGCTAATTATATCGTTGTTTCACAGTGCCTATTCCCTGACGAAGGGCATGAAGTCAATGCCCGAAATGCATTGGACACGTTTATAAAGACATTGCCTGAAGTGAAAATTGTACATCATGAATTTGAATTTACCACACAATATATTTGGGAACTTTCAAGTCTAACATGAAATGAAATATAAAACAATGTTCAAAGAAATCTATTGATTGGAAGTCTTTCTTCACTAGACTAGACAAAGACATGTGTGCCTGCGCAGGGATGAAACTAGAGATCCTCTAATTTCACGTTTTCTGTGCCCTGTCCCTGGGCTGACACCACTGTCTACAACCTTAGGGATACAGGCAGAAGCCGATATGCAATTACTGTCCACTGCTACATTCAGCATTAACACGCAGCATCAGCAGGGGCCAACATTTCCTCCCGGACCAACGGTAGATAGATCCCCTCCAACATATCAATCCTCACTAGTACATGACCATCAAGTCCAACCTGCAAATATAACAGGTAGCAGCCGCTCGAATTTAGAAGTGGTGGAGGTCGTACTTACACCAAGATACCATGCCAAAGACAACTATGATACTATGAACAGAGGCAACTTTCGCTTCTATTCACTCATATACCATGATTGGAGCACATAACTTCAGCAGATGTTACCTGGGTAAAATTTCAAAGCTTGCCAAGGGATTCCCATGATGAATTCACAGTGGTCGGACTATACCAGCAGTCACACCAGACGGCAATGCTACATGAAGCCAATCAACTGGTAGACTGGGGCATTGAGATTAAGCACTTACCTCAAGACAGATATCCTTACGTTTTAGACATCAAACCCTTAAATTCATCAACCTATTCCATCTTAAAATGCGCTGATGGCATTCGCCCAGGCAACAATCCCTCTAGTATATTCTCTCAACATGATCTTTTGAGAATCATCTGCTCCACAAATCAAAGAAGAGTTTTCTCTAGCAAACAGGACACCAATAACCAACTCGGATATCAGGCCCAGTGCGGCCATCACTCGGCTCAACAGCATTTCTAAGCCCCTCAGAGGCAATACAGACTACACACTGAACGAGCAAACTAACCACCTAATGATTATCTCTTGGAATGTGGCTAGCCTTCAGAAAGAATCTGCTCTAGAGTACCTTCAAAGCAGTGATATCATTTTCTTCCAGGAGACATGGGCAACGTCTACTACAACTCACTCCGGGTACCTCGAAATCCATGTCCCGGCTTCGAGACGTAATATTTTTGGGCGGCCAATGGGTGGCCTCTCTAAATGCATCAAGCACTCCAAACAATTACACCCCTTCCACCTGGAATCCAAGCACGACTTATTAATGGAATAAAAAAATCGCCATTGATTACTGTTATTCAACTGCTATGTTAATCCAGCTCTGCACCAGAGAAACCATGCACTCGATTGCCATCATTGGAGATCTTCTCATTAAATATCCCTACCCCAATCCACTTATAGTTGGGGATTTCAATAATAGATCGCTTGACAAGACCGAAAAGGATAACAAACAATCTAAAGAGGGCGCTGTACTGCAAGCTTTATTTGATTCCTGCTCTATACTATCCGCTCATAACCTTAAGAAAGCAAAAGGTCAGACATGGGCCCACTCCCAACATATAGGAACATCTCCACAACTGACTATATATTCATTGGCAGTACACTAGATTTACACCTGAATGACTTCGATATAGATAACCGAGTAGAGAGCTACCACAGGCCCCTCAGAGCATCATTGTGACTTTCCACTGCTCTATCCTGCAAGTATACAACTGCATGTTAACCCACGGGGGAAGAATGCGATAAAGTTGCCCGCAGGATAAAATGGACCATTAATCTCTGCTCCAAATTGTCCATATGGACAATTAAAATGAACAATTAAAAACTTAATTCGGCCTGCAGGCCCTGCTAGATTACTGGCCCACCCTCCTCACTGACCTGCATCTGGCTCTAGGTGGAATATCAGATGCTTGTGAAAAGCAGGGGCCAAACCAAATAAACCGGTACCTGAATAAGGAAATTCTAGAAAGCAAATGGAAGCTTCAAAAGGCCCCAAAAGCAAAACAAAGAGGGGACAAAGCCAGTCAGTCAGTCAGTCAAGTATGCTTTATTCGAGGTAAGAAAACTCATAAAAGCAAAACACCTATAAGACCTTACATTCATAACAGTAATATTAACAAGCATTTGCAATGCAATAGGTCTCGCAGCATTAAAGTTTGAGTTACTGGCAGTGTAAATGACAATGCTTTGCATTAACTTTTTTTTTTTTGCAATTGGTATATAAACATTGTTTGTGAGTGGTTAGCTGTTGCTTATGCTAAGCTAAGTTGGATGTAATATAGAGTGCTAGTCTTGCTTGTTATAAGCATGCTGATTTAAAGCGCTCTACCTGCGGGTAAAGTTTGCGCTATATAAAAGTGAAAACTAATAAATAAATAAAAAAACAGCCTATCTGTACCACGTCCGTTCTTATGACAGAAGCATGCACAAAGAGAGAAGGGATAGAGGTGTGCACACACAAGGAAGCAGGGATGTGCACACATGAAACAATGGAAGCGCAGAGGTACGCATAAACGGGGAGGCAGAGGGATGCACACAAGAGAAGCTGAGAGGTGCAAGCGGGGATGGGGAGGCACATGGATGCGCACAGCACGAAAGAGACAGGGAGTGTACAGGTGCACAGAGGAATGCATAGGAAGGCGCAGAGGTGCACAGAGCGGTAGGCAGAGAGGAGTGCACACAAGTGAGGCTAAGAGGTGCAGCAGGAGGGGCAGATTCTTGCACATAGAGGTGAGGACACAGGGGTGTAAGGGTGGACACTGGAGGGCATAGGGTGGCACAGAGATGCGTACAGCACCAGGAGTCAAAGCGTGCCTGTAGTAGAAGCTCGCTGGTCAGAGGGTAATCCTATGGGCTGTTGCCAAAGACATTTGCATGATTACATTTGACATTGAAAATGCTCTCCCCTGCTGCATCGTGGAGCTCTTTTAAGGATGTACCTTCTCAGTTATCCAAGGGGGAAGAAGGCTCTTTGGATCACCGTGCCAACCACAGGGGAGATGCTTAGGTCACTGCTAGGGTGAAAAGACGCATGGTGGGATGCTTAGATGTATGCATGAAAGGAGTGATAGATGTACAAGAGAAAGGGTGGATGGATAACGAAAGAGGACATGGATGGATGTGGCAAAGTATGGAAGGGTGGAGAGTGCGGAGAGCTGTCCGTTGGTGGTTTAGACAAGAGGGCTTTACTCTCGCAGCGCCTTTAAAGGTCGGGTTCATAGTGAAGGCAGTTCAATGTTCATCCTACCCCTTCGGTACTACTGCCATACAGGTGAGAGAGGCCCCTGCAATCTCTGGTATGCATAGGTGTGAGATACCTCAGTTTCTGCTATTAATATGCAGGTGGGGCCTCCCCATGGCCGCGTGATTGCTTTGAGAGTCTTGAGTCCTGTGGCAGGAACGTGGGTACCGAGAAACCCTACCAGCAATGAGGTGAAAAACAATTAAAGGTATTCGAATGACGGTCTCGGGTACCCCGACTCTCTCTCTCTTCTCTATTTCTCAGACTTTCCGACTACTGGGATACAGCAAAGTACACACATCGGGGACCCCCACATACCCTGAGCGCGTGACTCCCCCCTCACTCCCTAGCCCCTAGTGAAAGCAGGCTCTTACCTAGGCGCTGGGTCTGTTGGAGCAACGATGGACTGACGGGCCGAGGAGGGTCTGGCCATGCTTTGTACCTGTGATCGCCCCCTCCGCTGAGGGTGGAGCCGAACCCAGGGACACCGGGCCCCGCTCTCACACCTCCTGCTCCGTCCTCCATTGGCCGAGGTGATGCCCGGTCCAGCTTATAGTGGGCTTCCCGAGTCCAGGAGGTGTAAGGGAGTTTATTCTGGCTGTTCGGAGGGTACATATTCATGAACGAAAAGAAGGGCAGGGCGCGGGGGTAGAAAGATGGGACAGATGGGGCGGTGAGGGGCAGTCCGTGCCAGAGAATCTAGAGCTGAATTTGTCTGTGCTTTAGGGAGGAATGATGACACTGAAGACTTGTATAGCAAGTCGCCTAGAATTACCGCAACTAAGGTTTTATGTGTGTGCAAAACGTGCTGCTGCGTGAGGTAAACGGCTCACGACACGCTATCACACTGTGAGGCTAAGAGCCTTCTGCAAAGTCACCCGTTAGGAAATCGTGTAATTTCCCAACACTGATGCCTCAGAGGTGAATCAGGAAATGTCGAGACTACCGTATACTCCACTGTTGACAGGAAGTAAAAATACAAGCAGCAGGAGCAAAAGGGGGGAGGGGGAGCAACAGAAAATGCCCCCCGGAATCCCGCCGCTGCCGCACCGGGAGTCACGCAAGATCGCCTGTGACGGGGGCGGGGCCGCGTCCGGACCGGAAGAGGAGGCCGGCGAAGTCCATGCGTCTCGCGCCCCGGGGCTCCTGTGAGCGGTGGAGAGCCCCGGGGCCGCGCCAGCAGGAGGTTGCGCGCCGCGTGCTGAGAGCAGAGTCCCCCGACATTGGCCAGGTAAGTTTAAAAGGGCTGGGGGGGCTTGGTGCACTCGTGTGTGTGTGTTTGTGTGCATGTGTGTGTGTGTGTATGCATGTTCGTGTGTGTATGTATGTGTGTGACGGTGACGGCGGCGGGGGAGGGGAGGGGGGCCTTGGTGCACTTGTGTATGTGTGGGGGTGTGTGTGTCTCTGTACGTATGTGCGTGCGTGCATGGGCGCTTGTGTGTGTGTCTGTGTGTATGCGCATGCGTGTGTGGTGTTTGGAGCTTCCCAGGAGACAGCGCCTGGCCGCAGCGCTCCTTCGCGTGCGCGTGTCAGTTTGAAATCGCCTCCAAGGCGATGCGCGCGGCCAGGATTGTCTCCTGGGAAGCACACATGCCGACAAAAGGTTCTCGGCGGAGACGCGCTTCGCGCGGCTAGCCGAGACCTAAAAACATATTTACAGTCACAAAGAAATTAAAAAATATAAAGCTGCAAGACTTACATTTAAAATTCAATTTAAAACCACAGAGTTCATACAAAAGTACAACACCAATTAATAATCAGATTCTCAATAGCTGATAGGAAGGGCAGGAAAAGGACTACATTTCTCTGTACCTCCTATGAAAGTTCTTCTGATTGCCCATACCCAGCCTAGGTATTTCGCAACAGCCACAGCAATAGTGGGGGAAGAACTAGTACGTATTATTCTAAGGGCCATAACACTATCCCTTGTGCCAAGCTGTTTACACATGGCCCTCAACCAGACACGTCGGGATAGACAGTAGGCCGTACATACAAACAATAGATGGGCAATGGTCTCTATGCAGACTTTACAAGATGGACAAAAATGAGAGTTACCTTCAGCCCATCTCCCAGTTAGCGATCTAATAGGAATGGACCCCACCCTGAGCTGGAAGTATAACTTCCTTTCCTGGGGCTTGGTTATAATGTCCCAGTAAAGCTCAAGGGAAGGGCAAGATTTCCATTCAAGATACTGGCCCTCCAACGTGGAAGCATCAGCATCATGCCAATTCCTATGATTTACTGTTTCTCAGTACTTTGCTTTTATAATTTCTTTAGCCGGAAACTGCACCTCCTCTGGTTTCTCCCAAAGCTCATTCAAACCCAAAGACCCCAAAGATCTACGCAAATCCCCTAACCAACCTATCTTATGAAATTTGTTCCGGTTGATTACATCCAGGAAGCCCCTTGCGTAGTGAGCAAGTTCAGGAGTAACCCAGATGCGACGCCAGTATAGAATGGGTCGCAATCTGGCCATATCAGATATGGCTTTCCTGCCCAGCTCGCAATGCAGCGGCTTCAAGGGTGTGCTTTTAGGTAGTGCAGTAAGGCTTCGGAGAAACTTATTTTCTGTGAGTGTTAGTGGTGCCAGGTTGTCATGGCCCCAAAGCTCAGCGCCGTATAGCGCAGAGCCAACTGCTTTGGCTTCATATACCTGAAGTGCTGGCTTAATTGGTCTGGTCAATGATTTTTTATGCTCAGCACTTATGACACCTGTGTTTTGGCGGAATTTAAGGGCCGCCATTTCCATATGTTTCTTCCACTTAGCACCCTTGTCTATATGGACTCCCAGGTAGACGAAGTCTGATACTATTTCCACCTTCTGGCCATCCAAGAAAAAGTTCCCTCTGAAACTAAGATGAGCGTTAAAAGTCATGAGCTTTGTTTTTGCCACATTTACTTCGAGGCCACGATCCCTGCAAAAGTCCTCAAAAATGTTCAGGGCACGCTGAAGGCCACTAGGGGTTTTAGATACTATCAATGTGTCGTCTGCAAAAAGTAATATTGGGGTTTTCAAACCATCCAAAACTGGAGCATCAACAGACGCAGACAACATGCGCTCCACAACACCATTAATATATATGGAAAAAAGTGTTGGCGCCATGGCACAGCCTTGACGTACCCCTCTTTCCACTGGGATATCATCGGGTACCTGGCCATGCCTACCCCACTGAATCTTTGCATAGTTGGCCTCGAGGGGACAAAGCAGTGCAGGGTGTTGCCACTGGATCTCTTTGAGCTGCCTATTAGAAATATGCATGGGAGAAACGTACTAAATGAATAAAGGATGCTTAGCTCAAAATGTTCTCCCTTCTTAAGGAAACAAATCCAGCTCCATTTTGGAAATATATAAACCGAGTCAGGAACAATGGCCAATCTAAGGAGAACGGGGTACCCGAGAATGTCTGGGTGAATCATATTATATAGCTCTATAGCGTCGGGCCAGGAGAGCCGTTAGTCTTTCAATCTTCCCAGACACCAAATTACGAAAACACCCAGGGTCCAGATATTCTAGAAGCCGAAGTAATTAAAATCATTAGTCCTATGAGGAACGACGGTGTGCCGAGGCCCAATGGAATAGCTGCTGCAGTCTATAAATCAAATCGATCCTTTTGGGCAGAACTCCTCAGGCCGCTCTTTAAACAAGCCTTTTTTACAGCCACAATTCCATCTACTTGGCAGGGCTCAATACTACATCCAATTTACAAAAAGGGCAACCGATTAAACCCGGCCAACTACAGACTAATAGCAGTATTGGACATTGAAGCCAAGGCCTACGCTTGTGTCCTGCTGGCTCAACTAGAAAAATGGGTCACAGATAATAGCATTCTCCCCCGCACCCAGTCAGGCTTCAGATCGGGCTGCTCCACAACAGACAATATAACAGCGCTGGCCTATTTGTCCTGGAGAGCCACTCTGGGTAAAAATGTACCCCTATTTTGCTGCTTTGTGGATTTTAGCTCAGCGTTTGACAGAGTCGATCGAGGAGTGTTATGGAATAAGCTAAATTCTTGGGGATACCGTCCACACTTCTCTCTGCACTGATGTCACTACATCAGAAGACCTGTGTGAGGATTAAAACCAGCGCCACAACATTATCTGTAAAATCGGATAGTATTGGAAAATGGTTTAAAACAAGGCTGCGTATTATCCCCGTTACCTTTCAACCTCCATACTGCTGACTTGCCAAAAGGACTGGCTGGTGCAACCTTGGTTGCCCAAAATTGGGTGGTGCGCGGCTCCAGATCATGCAATATGCTGATGACATTGTCATTATGGAACATACAAGAACGGGACTACAAAGAGCACTCACTGCCCTTAACATGTACAACATAAGGAACAAACTCTTGATGAATAAGTCAACCACTGAATTCATGATTTTTGGGAACAATCAAAGAAAGAAAATCTTGTCTTGGAGAGTAGGTGGGTCACAAATAGCCACCTGCACTAGCTACAATTATTTGGGAGTCTGGTTCAATGAAAGGGCAAATCAAGTGGCCCATCTTAAACATCTTCAGCCCAAGGGAGCAGGGGTTATACATAGCCTGAAGCACCTGAATCGGCAGTTGCACAGCCCCCTTGCCAAGCCAATTTTAAGGGACTTATACGCCAAACTGCTCCCAGCATTGTCTTATGGCCACCTGGCTTTTCCAGGCAAAATGGACTTATTCCTTGCAAATTATCAAACAATGGCCTATAAGAAAATATTTTCCATTCCCTAGCATGCAAGGAGGGCCAGGATGAGGCTCGGGTTGGGTTTGGCAAGTGCAGACCTTCAATGCTTAGGCGACTTAATGAAATTTTACATCTATACCCTGTGCGCCTCAGCTCAATCCCTTAAAGAAGAACTTCAATCTATATTCATGGACAAACTCTCCCCCTGGTACAGACAGCTGCATTTGGTCATCTCCACATTGAAGATTGAAACTACAAGCGTCTCTAATCCAACCATTCCTTTGTCAACGTGGAAAAAACGGATAAAAAGCCAAATTATCCTAGTGTCATTTGAGAGAGACATTGCTCGGCTTTCTAAAAACCCACTCTTCACAGCCCTAGACGCCTCGTATATCAAGGGGGAACCCCAACCATTCTTTAATTACTCCCTTCAACCACAGACTCGTAACAAAATTATTTATATGAGGCTGTTAGCCCTTCCAATTTACAACTTTATTACGCTTTGGGCTTGGAGGAATGGACAGCTAAAGTGTAGGCTTTGTAATTACCCAGATGATTCTTGGTTACATCTGTTATGCTGTTGTCCCCACCTTGCTCAAGATTGTTGTCGGCTATTGTTCCCAGTCTATCGGGACAAGCTGTTAAAGCATTGCAGGGATGCATCTGATTTGTGTTTCAGCAACAATTACGCTCAAGTTCTTGCAAGGGCTGGGAAGTTTATTAACATTATTTTAACCACACTGCACACAGCTCACAGTAAGAAACAGTCAAAGAACATGAGACGATGTCCAGAGGGTCAAATTGGATCACCTTACAGGGTCTAACAACGCACTCACGGAGATAACTCACTAAGAACTATTGAAGCCGTCTCATGTTCCTTCTTATATTGCCATTGTACAGATGGACTTTGCTGAACTGGGTGGCGGAGTGAGCTAAAGAATGATGATGGATTAAACCCAGATCAGTTGACTGGGGGTGAGTGTTTGCAGTGCTCAGCACTCCGCCCATCATCCCCTTTGGTTTTGCTTTGTTCTTCCTAAGTTGGCAGGGTATGCACAGATGTGGGTCCCTTGCTCACTTTGCCACTGGATTCAAGATAGCCTGGCTGATGAGGGTTATGAACCCGAAACCGGTCCCAGGATGCTTGTTTCCCGTCCAGGGAAGACATGGCTTGGCAGTTTGGGCTGGACTGTTCCCATGAGGCACAGGGTCAGACTGATTTGCATATGGCCATGTCTGAACTGGGGTGGTGGAGTGAGCTAAAGAATGATGATGGATTAAACCCAGATCAGGTGACTGGGGGTGAGTGCTTGCTATGTTCAGCACTCCACCCATCATCCCCTTTGGTTTTGCTTTGTTCGACCTAAGTTGGCAGGGTATGCCCAGATGTGGGTCTCTTGCTTACTTTGCCACTGGATTCAAGATAGCCTGGATAATGAGGGTTATGAACCCGAAACTGGTCCCAGGATGCTTGTTTCCGGTCCAGGGAAGACAAGGATTGGCATTTCGGGCTGGACTGTTCCCATGAGACACAGGGTCAGACTGATTAGCATATGGCCATGTCTGAACTGGGGTGGCGGAGTGAGCTAAAGAATGATGATGGGTTAAACCAAGATCAGTTGATTGGAGGTGAGTGCTTGCAATGTTCAGCACTCCGTCCATCACCCCGTTTGGTTTTGCTTTGTTCTCCCTAAGTTGGCAGGGTATGCCCAGACGTGGGTCCCTTGCTCACTTTGCCACTGGATTCAAGATAGCCTGGCTGATGAAGGTTATGAACCCCAAACCGGTCCCAGGATGCTTGTTTCTGGTCCAGGGAAGACATGGCTTGGCAGTGCGGGCTTGACTGTTCCCATGAGGCACAGGGTCAGACTGATTTGCATATGGCCATGTCTGAACTGGGGTGGCGGAGTGAGCTAAAGAATGATGATGGATTAAACCCAGATCAGTTGACTGGGGTTGAGTGCTTGCAATGTTCAGCACTCCATCCATCCTCCCCTTTGATTATGCTTTGTTCGCCCTAAGTTGGCAGGGTATGCCCAGACGTGGGTCCCTTGCTCACTTTGCCACTGGATTCAAGATACCCTGGCTGATGAGGGTTATGAACCCGAAACCGGTCCCAGGATGCTTGTTTCCAGTCCAGGGAAGACATGGCTTGGCAGTTCGGGCTGGACTGTTCCCATGAGGCCCAGGGTCAGACTGATTTGAAATTGGCCATGTCTGAACTGGGGTGGTGGAGTGAGCTAAAGAATGGTGATGGATTAAACCCAGATCAGTTGACTGGGGGTGAGTGCTTGCAATGTTCAGCACTCCGTCCATCATCCCATTTGGTTTTGCTTTGAAAGCCAGGTATTGGCAGCTGTAATAACCCCTGGGACATTCTGATATTGCCTTTTGCACTCCACACTTTCCTTCTGGCTCTAAACGCCCAAATTCTTGCCATCAACCAGAAATACTGCTTGGGAATTGTTATTAATCTTGACTGCTTGCTTTTATAATGTGCTTTTTTAAATTGTAATCCCTGTTTTAATTAAGTATCAATGCGATGTTTGTAAGTTACGGTTTTAATTAACTGTATAATAATAAAGTAAAGAAAGACAAGCAGGGCAGTGCAGATGCCGACGTCAAGGCAAGAATCGACAAAGCAAAGGCGACCTTCATTCAGCTAAAGAAGGTCCGGAAATACAAGGACCTAACACTGCAAACCAAGATCAGGCTTTATAACACCAACGTAAAATCGGTCCTTCTGTATAGAGTAGAAACTTGGAGGACAACAGTGACCGCCACCAATAAAGTCCAGACCTTTGTCAACATCTGCCTTAGGAAGATCCTCCATATCTGCTCGCCAAACACCATCAGCAACAATCACCTATAGCAGCAGACATTCCAACTCACTGCTCAGGAAAAAAGACGCTGGGCTGGATAGGTCACACCCTTCACAATACTGCATCCAACACCACCAGGCAAGCTCTGACCTAGAATCCTCAAGGGAAAAGGAAAAAAGGAAGGCCAAAAAACTTCTAGCACCAAGGCATTGAGGCTGACTTCAAGGAGATGGGTTACACCTGGAGTCAGAGTGAAAGAAAAGCCCAGGACTGAGGTGACTGGAGAGCCCTGGCTGATTGCCTATACCCCAGGAGGGGTACTAGGCATAAGTAAGTACTTTCCAAAGCATTCTTGAGTAGAACACAGTTCTCTCCACCATCCCCCAGAAAGTGTTCTTGTAACCTACTATACTTTGACCAATGTTACTAAATGTTTTTCAGATGGATTTTTTGGAGAGGCTCATGGGGAGAACCCTCCACCTCCTCCAAGTTCTGACTAATATTGCTGGCACAATATGCTTTAAATGTATCATTTATGACAAAGACCCTCATCATGAGTGGCCTGGAAGAGGCTGGAATATGTACTGCACCTGATGAAATCCACAACACAGGTGTCAGAATTCATTGTGGGCCATAAATGGCATTGATTAAACGTTTTTCTGGACTAAAGTTGGATTTTGATGCTCAACCTATCAAAATGTGCATGTTATGGTAATTACAAACTCTATTGCACACAGAAACTACTGGGTGTGATACATTCATATAACTTGTAATTCGGATTCGTGGTCGTACAAAAACTTTCACAAGGGCAGAATCATCTGGACCATTTATAATGAAGGCAGTAAGGTCTAACAAGTTTGTAGTGGCAAAGGGTCCTAAGCCTCCTTGGTTAAATCTCACAATGTGTACCACTATAGCTGGATTAATGTACAGCAAAATGCACCAGTTGTCACTAATATCAAAATAATCTATAAAGGAGAGCAGTCAGCTACCTTGCAGAGTAGTCATTAAATCATTTCAGTATTGGCCATATTATTGTTCAACTATTTCTTTAGAAGAAATCAGTTCTTTCTTAAATTGGTCTTTAGATCCGATCTGATTGTGGTCATGATCACTGGATAATATTATGCATTCAATGCACAACATACCAGTAAATTACCTTCCCAAAATAGTGATTATTACTGCAAATTTAGGTGCATTATTTATGCGTAATGGACCCCTTACTAATTCATGTTTCAGTACATTGGAATTGGGTAGCTCATGCTGAGCTAAGTAGTACGTCCTGGGTGAAGCTAACATTAGAATTTATAGCACACCTACAGGCTAGCTCTCTGGAATTTTGAAATAATAGAGAAATCAAAGGATAGGAAATATACATTCAATTCAGGTTTGGCACCCCTCCCCCCTAAACGATTTAGTGGGAAGATGGCATAGTGACACATCGACTCCTCGGCGGTGCCCAGGTTGTGGAGTCTGTGGCACATGCACATGTCATGTTTGCCGGCCCAGCATATGCACTGCCCAGTGCTAATTGGCTAAGTCCCATTTGTAAACAACTGGGAACTCGTAATTATTCAGAAGCCGGGAGAATCTTAAAATCTGATGCAAGACCGTTGTTTGCCTGTGCGGTTGCCACATTCCTTGGCCACATCTGGGGCATTAGGAACAGAGGCCAACGGGAGGTAGTAGAGTAGGATAACTGAATTTCTATGTTTTTAATCAGAACTTTTAATGTCTAGCCTGTCTTAGGGGCATATTACCAAGCGGCAGCGATAGTTAACGCTGGCCGCCCTCAGCGTGAAAATGTTATCGCTGGCTATCGCTGGTAATTATCACCATGCTAGTGCTGTATTAACAACGCATTGCGCAATAGCGATAAATATTCCAGCGATAGCTGTGTTTTCCATGGAACATCGCTGGTTTTCCAGCAATGTTCAATGGAAAACGGCAATAACCTTGCTGATACGACGCTGTGGTTGTATCAGCATAATCCACCCCAATGTTAAGTATAGCTAAGTCAGCATTTTAGCAGACGTTAGTTTTTGGCGAAAACTGCGTTTTTCACCAAAAACGAACATCTGCTAAAAAGCGTGGGCCTCCTTGTAAATATCACAATATGCACATCAGCGATAAGTTACAAGCAGTACTGCCCAGTGACGCCCACTTTGCATCTCATTAGAGATACAAAGCAAGGCGTCGGGAAAACGGGAGCTAACATGCGCTAATGCATGTTAGCATCCCCTTGTAGATAGGGCGATGATATTATCTCCGCTTTTGTGGCTTTTAAAGCCCAAAAAAAGCGGAGATAAGGCCCTTATTAATATGCCCCCTAGTTGGCTAACCTTTTTACTAATTTTTAGATCATGCATCAAAAAAAAAATTCTTTGAACTATTACTACCTATTTTAATTGTGGAATTTTAATTATGATATGAGTGACGGTATTTTAATAACTGGGGGGCATATTACCAAGGGGGTTTATCTCCGCTTTTTTGGCTTTAAAAGCCAAGAAAGCAGAGATAAAATTATCTCCCTATTACCTAGCTGTCGCTAACACCAGTTAGCGACAGCTAGTAGGAGATAGCGACCATCTTGGGCCCCACTTTGCATGTCAGTGATATTTATCACTAATGACATGCAAAGTGGGCGTGCCAAGATGTTAGCGACTTGGAAACAGTCGCTAACATCGCTATCTCCAATTACCAACTTTTGGAGATATTCGCGCTAAGCGCGAATATCTCCAAAAGCTAACACCTGCCCTGAGCAGTTCTTAGCCATGTTATCCAATGGGAGGTGGATAACATGGCTAAGAGCATTAGCTCGGTAATGCATGAATATCGCTGACTTTTCAGCGATATTCATGCATTGCGGCCGTTTTTTATCGCATTTGCGATAAACCTTGGTTATACCAAGGTTTATCTGCGATAAAAATCGCCGCAGCTCAGCGGTAAATTTTGTCTCTAACCAAGCAATAGTGATAATTATCGCTATTGCTTGGTAATATGCCCCTCGGTGATTATCACTGTTTGAATACGTTTATGGCAAATATGCCGAAATAAAGCATTTATGATGATGATGATGATGTTTCAGTAGTTTTAAAGCACATCAGAGCATGCATGTTTTGTTGTGGTTCATCTACTGTTCACCATTTCATCTTGACACACACGTGTGTATCATTGCACTCCACAGGATGGGGATCCTTGACCTGGGGGTGAGCTTCTTGCGCCCAAAGATTGTGAGGAGAATATTTTCCAAAATAAAAATGAACCAATGGAGTGCCTTTCTGTGTGTCTAATGCCCCGAATGATGGGATCTGTTTAGGCATCTACCGCTTCCGGTCCTTAAGAGCGGAAAGTGGAGAGACTGGGGCACTCATTACGAGTGAACCTGTAATTTCTGAGGGACCGTGGAGCAGTAGTCACCAGGCTCCTCAGAATTATAGGTTTTTGTTTTTTCCACAGAGATTTCTGTTGCTGAAAATAGTCAAAAGGAAACGTCTGCAAATTAGTACAGAAACATGAATTAGCAGAAATTATTCGCCAAAAACACGTGATTCCCATTATTTCGACACATTTTCAACAGTAATTCCGGGGCAGATATATAACAGTAAGTCTTCCATGGCACTCGTAATTGAGGCCTACGTCTTCTTTTCTATATCTCCAGGACTGAATTGGACTTTTTGCCACTCTGGCATTTCCCAGTGGGCTACAGGCTAGGGGCAGCTTTCAGAGCTGGATAGGTTCCCCTTCCACAACAAATCCCCCCTCCACGCACCCCATTTTGGCTAGTTTGAACATTTTTTGCCGAGACTGATTTTGGTTAACAGTCCATCTCAATATCTCATCTGCCTTGAACACGTCACCCAACAAACACAGAAGAAAGCCTTCTATCCGTGGCCCCGGTTCCAACCACTGTGCCCAAAGGGTGTGTCTATTTTGTAGTCCACTCTTTAATGCACTGTTTCTTCATCATCTTCATGGGCTATTAATCTTTTCTTTGAACCCAACCAATTTCTATTTCCTTGTCTGTTTTTAGGTCTCGGCTAGCGTAGGCTGCGCACATGCGCAGTCTTGCTGGCGAGATTTAATGTTTCTTAGTAGCGAGGGTAAACCCCGCCCCTCTCCTCCATTGGCTGGCTTCCTAAACGGCGGCCAACCATTGGAGAAGAGGTTTTAGTGATGTCATTTTTTCTGTCTAAGCCCCATCTTTTTCGGATTGAGGGTCGTGTTTTTTCGTTTCTTTCTCATTCTTCTCCATTGGCTGAAATGTAACAACAACAGTCAAAAACACGCCCATTGTTTACATTCCAGCCAATGGAGAAGAGGGGAGAAAGAAAAAAAACACGCCCCCCAATCGCAAAAGGACGGGGTTTACAGACATGGCGAGCACTTGTTTTCCTCTCTCTGATCAGCAGCTTCCAGTCTCTCCCGGCACCAGCGGCCCATGCTTTTCTCCATTCTTCCCTCCACCCTTGTCCCATCCCAGTCACCCTCTCCTTCTCTCCTTTTGCTCTCTAGATTCCCCCCTTCACGATCCCTCCCCTGGTGTCTTCCTCCTGCCCCTTCTCTTCCCACCTCTTCTCTTCCCCTCTGTCTCTCTCCCGTACCCCTTCTGTGCTCCTTCCCACCTCCTCACCCCTTGGTGCCCTCCCTCTTCCCTACCCTGGCTGCCCCATCCCTTGGAGGGCAGGAGAGGAGCCGCCTGCATGGGCTCAGCTGGCAGGGCCGTGGTTCAGCCTTGAAATTGAGAATTTGGTCTGAAAACGATCAGAGCTGGTCATTTTCAGACAGCTCCGCAGGGCCGCCATCAATCACCCTGCGCACTCACACCCTCCTCCCACCCTCCACCACGCCCCCCTCCGCCCCCTCCTCCTCCTGCCTCTGCCAGCACCTTAGATTCTGCAGCTTTGCTTCTCCTCCGTACCCCCTGGACTCCCTCCTCTCTGTACAGAGGGGGGCAGACACCCCTTCCCTGCACCATCCAGCCCGCAGACAAAGCCCCCACCCTCCCCGTGTCCAAGCAGAGCCAGCGCTGCTCTCCGGTGCCCCGGCCCTGCAGATGTGGCCATCAGAGCTCACCAAGCCAGAGGAGGGTCCCTATTCCCAGCAGGGGAGCGGGGGACAAAGGGCAGGGGAACCCCCACACACCTCCCTGTGACCCTATGACTCGCTGCTGCCTGCCCACCTGGGCTTTCTGAGAGGCCCGGCTGCTGGAGACCCCAGGTTTCCTTGCACCTCTTTATTGTATCTGTATCATTCTTTGGAGCGCAGTGACTCTGCAGGAGGTGTGCACCCCGGCCCCTCCCCTCGAAGCACGCGGACTCTAAGCCACCTGCACTGTGACCAAGGTAAGCTTCGGGGTCCCCCTCTGGCTACTTGCTGGGTGGTCACCTCCAGCTTTTTAAGGGTGGACTCTGATGGTTCAGGGGAGTGTATTGTTTTTTTTAAGTAATGTGTCTCCTGCCTGTTCTGTGTTTGTGCATCTTAAGGGGGGGGGGGGTCCCCACATACACCGTGCTCCATAAACCGCACTGAGTGGGCGAACCCCACCCTAGACTTACCTGCCATTATCAAAACCTGCCTTGAAGGGAAAGTGCTTGTCAACCCCCCACCTGCTCTAAGAGCCAGACTGGCACTGCCCCCGCACCAGTTACCTTTTTTAATAGGCATTGTTGTTGTCTAGTGTGGGTAGAAACTTTCTGGAGAAGTTGTCCATCTTTGCGTCGTTGGCAGCATAGGCAGGAGGAATGTGTGCACGAGCTGCGGGGTTTTAAGGTGGCGGCTTTATGGGGTGTGTCGTAAGCAGCTTCCTGGTCAGGTGGTGGCGGCCGGGGAGAGGGACCCCGCTTTGGTATGGAGGGAGAGCTGCTGTGGTGAGGAAGCTGAGGCCAGCCTATCGGGTGATGGGCAGTATCTGAAGGAGACAAGCACCAGCCTTGAGTATAAGGCAAGTATAAGGCATGCACCCCTGAGTTTAGGGCACGCACCGGCTGTGATCATAGTGCATGCCCAGGGCACGCACCGGCCGTGAGTATAGGACATGCCCAGGGCACGCACCGGCCATGAGTATAGGGCACCCACCAGCAGCGGAGACAAACACCTGCTCTGGGTTGGCATATACCAGCTCTGAGACTCAGAAGGGTAAAGCAGGACCCGGCAGCCCCTGCGATGCAGGGGAGGTCCTCGTCCAGTTAGGGGCATCCATTCAGCTAAGGACCGATGAACATCTATGAGATATGGGAGACTCGAGGGCCCCTTTCAAATTCCGCAGGGGGCCCCTTCATTTTCCGTCACCCCACTGCTGAGACTGAAGACAGACCAAAGCGCAGCCAACTGGGAGCGGAGCCTTGCTCTTAGCACAGGGCAGGCACACCTCCAAGCAGAGGCTGTGAGCGCAGCAGCTCTGAGAGTGGCTGCATTCTGAGTGCCACAGACACACCAACCAACTCGAGGTCGGACTAGGTCAGCCAGCCCCGTGCCGGGGGGCATTCCCTGCTTCCCACAGCTGTTAACTGGTCCCAACTAGGGACTATCAGGCACTTCTAACTTTTCAGCAGCAGTAAGCTGGGTTTTGTAGATAGGATT